>NC_082707.1:157185978-158412645 GCF_030144855.1 Hypanus sabinus | reverse complement strand
CTCACTGTACCTGTGACAATAATAAACCAATTTACCATTTATGTCACCATCTAGGCTGACACATACCACAATATTGTATCATTATCTTTGTGACACTAAACTGGGCACTATTTGAAAAAATAGCCCCAAGGCTTTGGGTTGCCTTCGTGGGTGGACCATGAACTGTGAGTTAATGTTGGAAATACAGCATCTCCTATCATTTATATAATAAAGAACAGGAAATAACTAAGTCAATGGATCATGAACAGGTGGATTTGAGTGAGACTTTTTCAAATTGCATTCACATACTCAACCTGGCTCAAACTCAAATATCATTAATTTTAATGAGGTGACCAACCCACTCCCAGGAGATGGGTCCCCCACTTAATTATGTTTGCAAAACTTATGTGTGTACCAGCTTTAACACAGGCCTGCCAAGACCCCAGACCTTAGCTCACCTGGCAGCTCCAGAGAGTTAAGGATTGTTCGTCAGAAGAGTAGAGTGCAATTTTTCTAAGGACTACTTACAGACCAGGAGGAATAGAAGTATTTCTGTAATGTAGCTAATCTTCAAGTGCACTTTTAATAATTACTTCCATTTATTGATATGTGACCGTTCATGAACTTATAGTCTTTGCCTCCTTTGTTGAAAATGGGTTCTATTTTAGCTGGTTTTACAACTCATTACAAAACAAGTGATAGTAATGGTGCATCAATTATATAAAAGTTTCCAGCCTGATATTTAGCTCATAAAATTTATGTGACAAGTTGTTTTTGCAGTTACATATTAGCATGTGCTTTCTTAGCAAAGCACCATATGCTATAATTTTTTAGAAATGCTGGAAGTTTCTAATGTATTTCACAGTTAGCTAACAGGTCCACCTCAGAGTGCTCCAAAATGAAATCAGTTCCACTAAACTGGTGGCAGTAATAAAATATCCACCTGTTTTTTTTAAAAAGAAGATTGAATAATATTTACTTTGGAGATTCTGCAATTTGGCAGGAGAGATGAGGAATAACCTGTTCACATATTCTCACAGCTGGATTCAGCTTTATCTTCCAATCTTAAAGTTCTGCCTGAAGTTTAATAAGCCTGCAATTTAGAGTAAATAAATATGGAGTTTAAATAACTTATCCTAAATGGTGGTCCTTCTTTATCATTTTATTATAAGTTGTTCTACAGCCACTGTGAGCCTGGAAATTGCATCGGACTGGCTTCGTGCACGAATGCAGTAGCTGGGATGCTCTCGATCCCTGCCGAGCATTCATCAGGCAAGAAATGGTCTGCTGACAATAGATGATCATCCTGAGGGTCAGCAGGCTATTTGTCCATAAAGCACCTAACAGACAGGTTGTGTAATAGTTATACTGCTGCATTAGTATTCCAGAGAGTTGACCCTATAATCTACAGAAAGTGAGTTCAAACTGCCACTGTGGCATCTTCAAACTTAAAACTAAAATTAAAAATCAGAGACTTCTGAAAATTTTGCCCATAAAAAGCTGGAAGTTAAAATAATTAGCATCAAGCTATCAGATCAACAAAGAACCAAAAGAAGTTCGTTCTCAGCAGCCCTGGCCCCAAGGAGTGTACACAGTGCTGCTTCCAGTACTCCAAAACATCTGGCATTGTGGTTAAGCATCACAGAACTCCAGTAATGCAATTGGAAAATATGATGGCACAAGTAACTAACAGAAAAATATAAATCTTCCTGTTACTGATCTAAAGCAAAACATGTGCATTGACCAGTTTAAGTGTAACTGATAGATCATTGCACCATGAGATGCTTTCCTGGTGAGTTAAGCTATCTCTAAACTCATACTGAATCCCATTTACCCATATTCCTGTGCTTGCTGGCCTATATTTGCTCTCTTATTCAACAATGCACTAACTTTAAAATTGTTCTTCTTGATTTCAAAGTGTTCCTTGCCTGTCCTGTTCCAATGCCAAAACCTCCTGGGATCCTTAACTTCTGATTCTTGTGAACCAAATGTTCTTCACTCCAGGCCGTGACTTTTGTCAGAAGCACATTCAACAAAATTTGAAAGCAACCCAGAGGAAAGGTGAATAAAATGCACCAGATCTTAAGTGAGGAGACACAAGGAACTGCACATACTGGAATTAGAAGCAAAAAAAAAACTGCTGGAAGAACTCAGCAGGTCAAGCAGCATCTGTGGAGGCAAAAGGATGGTCAACATTTAGGATCTGGCTTTATGCATGTGTATAATGCACTTCTTGAGAAGAGGCCATGGACAAAAAGAGACTGCTTCGTTTTTGCCCTTGATCCAAGGTTTTCACAAAAACAGAAAAATCTTATCTTGAAACATGTTTCAAATCTTCCTACATATACATAAATGATCTGGATGATGGGGTGGTAATTTGGATTAGTAAGTATGCCGATGATACTAAGGTAGGAGGTGTTGTGGATAATGAGGTGGGTTTTCAAACCTTGCAGGGAGATTTATGCCGGTTAGAAGAATGGGCTGAATGTTGGCAGATGGAGTTTAATGCTGAGAAGTATGAGGTTCTACATTTTGGCAGGAATAATCCAAATAGAACATACAGGGTAAATGGTAGGACATTGAGGAATGCAGTGGAACAGAGAGATCTAGGAATAACAGTGCATAGTTCCCTGAAGGTGGAGTCTCATGTAGATAGGGTGGTGAAGAAGGCTTTTGGAATGCTGGCCTTTATAAATCAGAGCATTGAGTACAGAAGTTGGGATGTAATGTTAAAATTGTACAAGGCATTGGTATGGCCAAATTTGGAATATTGTGTACAGTTCTGGTCACCGAATTATAGGAAAGATATCAATAAATTAGAGAGAGTGCAGAGACAATTTACTAGGATGTTATCTGGGTTTCAGCACTTAAGTTATAGAGAAAGGTTGAACAAGTTAGGTCTCTATTCATTGGAGCGTAGAAGGTTGAGGGGGGATTTGATCGAGGTATTTAAAATTTTGAGAGGGATAGATAGAGTTGACGTGAATAGGCTGTTTCCATTGAGAGTAGGGGAGATTCAAACGAGAGGACATGATTTGAGAGTTAGGGGGCAAAAGTTTAAAGGAAACACAAGGAGGTATTTCTTTACTCAGAGTGATAGCTGTGTGAAATGAGCTTCCTATAGAAGTAGTAGGGGCCAGTTCAGTTATGTCATTTAAGGTAAAATTGGATAGGTATATGGACAGAAAAGGAGTGGAGGGTTATGGGCTGAGTGCGGGTAGGTGAGATTAAGAGTTCGGCATGGACTAGGAGGGCCAAGATGGCCTGTTTCCGTGCTGTGATTGTTATATGTTATATGGTTATATGGTTACATACAGTACCATTTTCATGACATTGAGTGTCATCCTGTTTCTGATCAAATATATTTGTATTCGCCTGAATGAGTGTGAAGAGGAAGCAAAACAAATGCGTTTAAGAGAACACTTGTCTGTAATGGCAGTGCCAAGCCACTCAGTCTTTCTCTGCTCCACACAGAAAACTCCCATATGTAACATGCCTCCTCGTGACAGACACAGACAGGATTGTGAATCACTGTCATCTCCCAGAGGATAGAACCTCTGACATTGAGAAATGGGAGTTGAACCCATAATCGAGACTGACTCAGTGGCAAGATTGCTACCACCTGAGCCAAGTTGGAACCAGTGCAACATAGGAATTGAAAAAATATTTAGAAAGTAGCTGGAGGCTTTTGTAAACAGAGCAGATGATGGTTGCCAGAAACGTAAAGGGGTTTTGAGATGATAATGAAAACCTGCCATGAACATTCTATCACTTAGAAGATAATGGCCAGAACAATCATCTCTGAGAAGATTCATCCTCATGAAATCTCGGGTGAGCAGGGCGCCCATTACTGGCTGGCACCATTTTTGCTTAAGCTACATAATAGTTCTTGAACCACTCTATTATATGATTATATTGAACTATATTGATTATATGATTATATTGGTGAAGCACCAATGATAAAGCAGAGTAACCATGGAGAATTGGTGAAGATGAACATGACACCATATTGTTGCCACACTCCGAACCTCCACGAAGAGATCACCAAGTCTGATTTTCAGCAGAAGTTTATGGGTTCTCTGGCATCCACTTCAAAAGTTTGAAAGAGAAGGTGAAGAAGAAGCATTTGGTGAAGTAGACAGTGTAAATGAGAGGTGTTGGATAACAATGACAATGATGAAGAGCAGGATATGTATAGACATTGCCTTCCCTGCAGGAGCCCTGGAACCTGACCCACATATGCCATTGCCTCTGCCACTGACTACCTGCTGATGAATCACCCATTCGTGATATGTTATCCCCGGATCTTATAGTGCTGGCTCCTTGTTCTACTCTGTAAACCTGAAGTCAACTATAATAACATTAGAAACAGGAGGAGATCTCGCACAGCCTGCACCACTATAAATAAGATCATAGTTAATCTAGCTTCCCACAGCTCCACTTTTTTCCTTAATTCCTTTACCCTTAATTCCACTGTGCCCCAAAACCCTATGTTCCCTCTCCCTCTCATATCCCAATGTGCATTTGCGTCCAATTTATCCATCAAGAAGATAATCAAAAGCTTTGAAAGAAGTTCATGAGATGCTTTAAAGGAGGACAGGGAAAGAGAAAGCTGGACTGGATTAGGAAATGAAATACTGAGCTTGGGTCACTGGGCTGTAACTCCTGTACTGGAATGATTAAACAGAAAAAGCCAGTGCAGAGAATTGCAGAGCTGGAAGGCATTACAGTTACACAGATGATACATCTAAATATGAGATTATTATAATTGAGCCATTGATTAACTGGGAGCCAATATACAGAGCTGATGATAATCAGAATTTGACACAACTTAAGACACGGGTAACAAATGATCTCGGGTTTAAGGAAGGTAGAATCGGGAAGACCAAGTGGGAATAATCTAGCTTGAAGTTATCAAAACACATATGGGGTCATCAATACCAGATGAGCCCCAGAAGGGTTAGAACTGAATAATTTATTTGAGCTGGAAATTGATAGTCTTGGATGGTCCAGTGAAGGGTCCTGGCCCAAAACATCAACTATTCGTTCCTCTCCATAGATGCATCCTGACGCGCTGAGTTCCTTCAGCATTTTGTTTGTGTTAATCAAGATTTCCAGCATCTGCAGTATATCTTGTCTCAGTCTTAGATGTGCATCTTGGTCAGTTGGGATGAAGTGCCTGTGACTGGTGATAGCAACTAATTAAGTTAAGTACTTGTCTGAACCCTGCTAAGCTTCAATAACTAGCTCCACCAAGACAATGCTTTGCACCAGCTTTCTTTGTGAAGAAATAGATAGAGAAGGTAGATTTGTTTAATTCATTCCCAGTAAGTCTGACAATCTGAAGTCACGGGTTGCTGATATGAAACAAAGAATCTGATATCCAAAACCCATTTCTGCCACTCACACACCAAAATGGTGAGGTACTATGCTTAAAATGAAAGAGCTGCCCTTGCCAATAATAATAACGGGAAAAGATACAATACAATGCAAAAATGCAGCTACAAATAAAAAGTATCCATTGTCTTCTCCTGATAGATTCCTTTGGGGCTTTTCTAGAACACAAAATATCAGCGAACAGCAAATGCACATGTAACCAGTACGAGCACTGAGCCACAACTGATGTCTGACAGCCTCTGCTAGTGCTGCCACATCACACCTGAGTGACGTCAGCTGTTGGTGAAAAAAAACTACGGTTTTCAGAGTTTTTTGGGATTTCAGAATTTTGGTTAAGGGATTGTGGACCTGTATACTGATTCATCATCTCCTTTGGTTCAGCCTATGGCAGGGGTGACATCAGTGGGGCTGTGCTTAGCCACACAATCATAAGTGTAAAGTGAGCAGAGCAGGGGGCTAAACACACAGTCTTGTGGTGCTCCCGTGCTGATGGAGATTGTGAAGGAGATGTTGTTGCCAATCCGAACAGACTGGAATCTGCAAGTGAGAAAATCGGGGATCCATTTGCACAAGAAGGCATTGAGGCCAACATCTTGGAGCTTATTGATTAATTTTGAGGGGATGATGGTATGAATGCTGAGCTGTAGTCGATAAAGAGCATCCTGATGTATGCATCTTTGCTGTCCGGGTATTCCAGGGTTGTGTGAAGAACTAATGAAATGGCATCTGTTGTTGACCTGTTGCTCCAGTAGGCAAATTGGAGCAATTCCAAGTCAGTTTTCAGGCAGGAGTTGATAGGTTTCATCACCAACCTCTCAAAACACTTCATCACTATGGATGTAAGTGCTACCAGATGATAGTCATTGAAGCAGATAATCATGTTCTTCTTGGGCACTGGTATAACTGAAGAGTGCTTGAAGCAGCAGGGTACCTCAGCCTGCCAAAACAAGAGGTTAAAGATTTCAGTGAACGCTGGAGCCTGTTGATCAGGACAGGTACTTAGTACTTGGCCAGGTACACTGTCTGGGCTGGGTGCTGTTCATGAGTTCACCCTCCTGAAGGCTGCTCGTACATTGGCATCAGAGACTGAAATCACAGGATTATTGGGAGCTGTGAGAGTTCTTGAAGCTTCCTCCTGTTTTAATGGTCAAAGCCTTGGAGATGGTTTTCTCGAGATAGTACCTAGACCTCTTGTAACTTCCTTGGTCACTGGACTTCAATGCTTCTGATATGGCCCTCAGTAGGTTGTGGATTTCATGGTTTATCCAGGGCTTCTGATTGGGAAAATCTCTGAATGCCTTTGCGCAGGGACACTCATTTACAACTGTTTTAATGAAGTCCCCAAACTGAAATTGTTTCATTTTCATTCCCCACCATTTCTGGCATCTGCATGCCCGAATACTTGAAAATGCAGTGAGCCAGTTCTGAGTTGTCTTACTGTTTATTTTTCACCAACCATCAGTGAGAAAAATCACTGTTTTTTGAACGCAAGCACACGCAACTGATGGTATTTAGAAAGAGTTTGCTCTTAGCACAGTGTAGTGTCCCAGCAGTCACACAGCTGACTCCAGTGAAACACCCTGGTTTCCTTGGCAGTGTAAGTCAAGGAACGACACTCTCAAGTCCCGCCAAACTCGTGAGATTGAGACAGCTCGTCCAACCCCAAACCCCTCTGTTTGGATGGAAGCTGTGTAATTTGCTACCCTGTTACAAATTAGTGCCATGAAATAACAGACAGTACACTGCATACGATTAAAGGAATTATGTTTATGAAGCTTAACTTAACTTAAGGGTCAGTAAAGAATAACAAAAAGAATTGGACCCATTCTAGTTAAACAGTCAAACATGCACAAGTTGGAGCTCATCTTGAACTTCTCTGTCACTCACGCACTGGGTCCTCGGTCAACGTGAAAGCACACACCACCTTCCAAAAGTCACTCACAATCCACCTCGAACAAACGAGTCTCCCACCAGATCATGTACGATGACCAGTTCTCCCCAGCGTCTTCTCTCTCCATCTGCCGCTGAACACAAGCCCAAGACCAACCTTAGTGACCCTCACCAGAGAAACCTCCCTTAATTCAACCATCCTAATTGGATGGCACAAATTTCTCCTCATCTCTTATCTTTAACAATAACCCAAACAAGCTGAAAACAGAACAAACTGCTCTGACAGAACTGCTAAATGAAATACATTCAGCTTAACAGTAAAAATATGAACCACTGCATTACACTAGTAAGAAGCCTTTTGGCAACAGTCTCCTGCCTCAGTTAAGCAACATTGTGTCCCAAATAAATGAAGGAAAGCCTGGCTATTTTCTTGACTAATTTTTGTTCTTTAAGTGTTGGCCCAAATAAACGGCTGACCCGATGGCCCAATTAACTGGAATCCACTGCTCAGTCAAGATCTGCTGCAAACGCCCTCCAAATCAGCATTTTATAAATTAACTACAAAGAGCATGTCAACTCTAGTCTTAAGGTATGGTACTGAATCACAATGAAATATTTCCAAG
This sequence comes from Hypanus sabinus, assembly GCF_030144855.1. Taxonomy (NCBI): domain Eukaryota; kingdom Metazoa; phylum Chordata; class Chondrichthyes; order Myliobatiformes; family Dasyatidae; genus Hypanus; species Hypanus sabinus. The sequence continues at coordinate 158,404,756 of NC_082707.1, read as the reverse complement.
CAATATGATATGATAAATAATATAATTCATGTATGTTTTCTGTTTTCATACACAGGAATTCAGAACAGAATAGTTATAAAACATCTAATAATATCAAAGCAAAAGATGTACACTGACACGGAGGCAGATTTCCTCAATGATCTTGCCCGAAGTTGGAATGGAGCACAGAGACATCTTTGCCTTGGATGGAAGATACATTCTACCACGAACCTTAGCTGAAAAAGGAAACCCAGGACATATTCATGATTGAAAACTACAAAGGCAAAGTTAAATTCTGGACCAAAGCAAAGATCTTATTAGTAGTGTGCCATTGGTGTCCTTTATAAAACAATGAGGGATCCTCTCAATTTCAGGAATGGTTATATCAGATTAAATCTGATTAAAATACATTTCAGCCAGACCCTGGATATAAACACACTGGGCAAAATATTAAGCATCTGGATGCAACTCCTGGGAAGATTTCCCTGACCCACAGACTCTGCCTGTTTCTTGCCTGAGGTCTTATGTGAGCATGACTATAAACTGTTTGCATCCTGTCATTTTTATTGTCAAAAGCCAAATCAAGATACTGATTAGTACCAAGGAAAAATAAGAAGTACTTTCACGAGTATTTTGTAGCTGATGTTCAAACTATTTAGGTTCTAACTCTCAATGTTCCTTTACAGGTGTTTTTTTTATGCCATTAAGTTGTTTTGATTAAGTGCAACTTAATGAAAAAGCAGAAAATTGTGCATCCGGCTGTGCTGGGGCTAGCCGTGCAAAGCAGATGTGCAATCTGATTCTATGATACAACTCAGGATTAGAGTGCTATTGTAAGAATACTTTGAACAATTGTAACCAAATAAAATCATGAAGTAGTTATGCAAATTACACAAACACTAAAAGCTAAAAGCAAACTCAAAGATAAGGTTAGACAAATTTAAGAAAAAAATATACTGCTATAATTGAAGCTGCAAAACCTTTATGAAATACAAACATAATTCTGGACACCAACAACAAAATTTGTTGTACACGAAGCTAACAGGAATTTCTTGTATCCTTTTAAGAACTTCCAGCAACAAAAACAGAATACAATACCTATTTATTAAAAATAGTTAATTTGCAAACCACTAACTTTAAGGGCTTAGTGGATATAATCCCATAGTCTATTATAGTCTATGCATTTTAATTATATAATTTTACAACACATTCTGCATTCAATTTTCAATAAGTGTCAATAGGTACATTTAATGTTAGAGAAATGTATACAATATACATCCTGAAATTCTTTTTCTTCACAGACATCCATAAAAACAGAAGAGTGCCCCAAAGAATAAATGGCTGTTAAATGTTAAAACCCCAAATCCCCCCACAGCTCCACAGCTCCCCTCCCACACATAGGCAGCAGCTAGGCAACAACCCCCCCACCAACAAAACTCATCGCCCCCCCCCCCCCACCGAGCACTCAAGCCTGCAGCAAAGCATCGATAAAGTCACAGACTTGCAGTACCCCAAAGACTACTCGTTCACCTGGTAATTTGACATATCATAGTGTCTCTCTCCCTAATAAGGTAAAAAGAAATGTCCCCGCTTCACAGTGAGAGGGGAGACTTAACAAAACAACTCACTGATATATGGTGTTAAAAGTCCGTTGCGTCACTTTTCCGACCTCTGTGCCCAAAGAACTCAGGTCTCTGGGCGCACAGCCAGCAGCAAGTGCGCTGCTTCCGATCTTCCTTGTTCTCCCGTGATGTCTCAGTCGACGGCACCAGCCTTGACTCAGCTTGTCTCCACAGCCACGAAAATCCGGCACCCTGAAGACGCACTAGTCTTCTAGGCTGCGTCCTTGGCATATCAAGAAGTGGCCGGTCGTGAGGCCCTGAGAGCGGGTCCCATTCCCGCAAAGAACTGAAGTCGGCGTGTAACTCCAGGTCAGGGTCTTCAAAAGACCATTGAAAGGGGAAAAAAGAGATATCAAAGATAGAAATAAAGCTGTTTCCAAAGATGCAAGCAAAGGAGTTGCCTTTTAGCGTCATTGTAACTAAGCTCCACCCTCTGGTTAGCCATTTCTACTCCAGTTAGCATTTTTCTTGATGCATTGACAGAAATAAATCTACCAGTCTCTGCTGAGCATCTGAAATTAAAACAGAAAATGCTGGGACTCTCAGTAGATTAGATAGTATCCACAGAGAGGAAACTGAATTAATGTTTCAAATCAATAATATTTTATTCCTAGTTTGATCAAGATCTGTCAGCCTGGAATGTTAACTCCACTTATCTCTCCATAGATACCTCCTGACCAGCTGAGTATTCCTAGATATAAATTTCTTTCCTGTAAAATTCCATAGTTGCAAATAAATAAGCCTAAATTTGTTACATTTGATCGCTATGACCGATAGCTAATGCCAACAATCTTCCCCGGAGATCTGTGGCAATGAATACATTAATACCTTAATTTAAAGTTGGCAACCTTTCATATTTTTTCAAATGTGTATATAATGATTGATTGTCCCATTCACACAATGCTATTTAAATCTACAAATGAGAATCAAGCAATCCATATTTCATGTTTAATAGGGGATAAAATGCAAATCTTTTGTTCTATCACATAAGAGATGCATCAAAATAACGCTACCTACCCCATTTCTAAATGGTTTACCATCTTATGACAAAATGTTTCCCGATCAACAGGAACATCTTTACTTCTTCATAGAACTCAGAAGACTCTGCACCACAACTTTTTCTTCTTATTGGCAGGCCATTTTTGGATCAAATTTTCCAATTTCCTCTGGATCTCATTAACCCATATCACACTTTGTCAAACACCTTACTGAAGTCCAAGTTGAATATACTGCATTGCCCTCAACAATACAGCTTGCTACCTTCTTCAAAAAATTCAATCAGATTGGTCAGAGAGGATCTAGCCTTACAAAGCCGTGCTGTCTATCTTTGGTTAGATGTTGCCATTTCAAAGCTAGGTTAATCCTACTCATCAGTATCTATTCCATAACCCTCTGACCATGGACATTTGACTCACAGGCTTGAAATTAGCTGGGATGTTTCTGTCATTCAATTCGTTACCCTCCAGTAATTTGGTACCGCACTTTGACCAGTGAAGACTTTGAAGTGTCTGCCAGTGCCCCAACAACTTCTATCCTTGCCTCCCATAGCTGCTTGGAAACCTCAAGATGTATCAACCTTTAGGGCTGCTGGGAACACTTAATTTCCTCTTCCTCCTCAATGCAATTGTCTCTAAACTTTCATCGTCTCCTTCCTTGAATTCACCAACTACAAAGACCCTCTCCTAACTGAATATAGATGAAATGGTAAGACATCATCCATGTCCTCTGGCTCTAAGGACAGATTCCCACTTTGGTTCATAATGGGCCCTACTCCCTCCCTGGTTATCTGTTTCCATTTAATGTATTTGTAAAATGCTTGCGGATCAACATCGTGAATTACAGTAATATATTGTGTTCACTTTTTACGTCTTGTTTTTTTTAAATGCTGCCCCAGCATTTTCTGTGCTCTTGTTTGACCTCCATTCTTAGTTCTTTTTGCCTGCCATATGCTGTTTTTTTAATCCATTGAAATCCAGGGTTCTTTGCATATGTTGTCTTTACCCTTCGTCCTAAGGCTTTTTGTTGTCCTTTATCTCTCACCATCCGACTTTTACATGAAACCCATTCGTTGAATGTAGACATATGGCAATGGCTTCCCCAGTCCATCCATATCAGATCCTGTTTTAAGATACTATGACAGCCCTTCCCCCAATTTAGGACCTTCTGCTCCATCCTCATCTCTTCCCTTTACTCCCTTGAAATGTATAGAGTTATTGTTATTATCTCCAGAGTGCTCACCCACTGGCACTCCGTCCACTTGCCTGGCTACTCTTCTCAAGCAATACACACACGTAATGCTGGAGGAACTCAGCAAGTCAGGCAGCATCTATGGAAACAAATAAGCAGTCAACGTTTTGGGCCAAGACCCTTCATCAGGACTGGAAAGGAAGTGGGAAGATACCTGAATAAAAAGTTGTGGGGAGGTGAAGCAAGACTAGCTATAAAGTGGTAGGTGAAACCAGGTGGGTGGGAAAGGTAAAGGGCTGGAGAAGAAGGGATCTGATTACTTTAAGCACCTGCTCAAGATATAGAGATAATACAGATAATATAGAGACTCAAAATATAGAGACTTTACAACTCCTCCCTCGGAGTGTCAGACAGCCAATAGGCTGGTCGTGGACTTATTCCCACTTGGTATAATTTACTTATTATTATTTAATTATTTATGGTTTTATATTGCTATATTTCTACACTATTCTTGGTTGGTGTGACTGTAATGAAACTCAATTTCTCTCGGGATCAATAAAGTATGTCTGTCTGTCTGTAAAAAGTCATCCTAGGCACAATTTTAAAATATCACCTTTCCTAAATGTAAATACGGAGGTCATCATATTTGACATGGAGGAATTTAAAATGTCCCTATACTATTGTTCTATTATTCTGATATCTCTTTGTGATTCATTTACGTCTATTCTTTTTCCTAATTACAAGGAGGCCTGTAGTCACCAATTTTTGTTTATATTACACGTTCTACCTATGCTGCTGTTGTTGTTCGTCCTTCGGAGTCGAAGGCAAAGGCAACCACGACTTCTGTCAGGTGGAGGGTTTGTGACTGTGGGTCCGGAGATGATCGGTGAGGCCAATCCGGGCTCTGAAAGCTCGCTGTGGTAAACCATGTATACCTGTCTGGACATGCCCCTCTGCTGACTGCTCCTGTGGCTCCTCCCACAGACCCCTGTATAAAGGCGATTGGGGCACTGCTCCTCCCTCAGTCTCCAAGATGTCATGCTCCCTTTTTGCTGCTAATAAAAGCTTATCGTTCACTTCCAGTCTCCGAGAGTTATTGATGGTGCATCACTCGCCCACATGAGGGTAGGTGCTGCAGTGGAAGTGGAGGTAGCTCGAGCCTTGCACGTGGCGCGTTTCCTCTGAGCCTCTGCGGTGCGTCTGATTTCTGCTGCACACGCTCCTTTAGTGGTCCTGCTCCACCAGGCTGGGCGGTCCAGAGCAAGCGATTCCCAGCTACTGGGATTGATGTTGAGGTCTTTGAGGGACACTTTGAGGCAGTCTTTGAAACGTTTCTTCTGCCCTCCAACTGAGCGCTTGCCCTGGCTCAGCTCTCCAATCAGCAGCTGTTTTGGTAGTCGAATGTCAGACATCCTGACGACATGGCGAGCCCATCTGGCTTGGGCTTTCTGTAGGAGGGTGTAGACGCTGTGGGTGCTAGCCTGCTCCAGGACCTCCGTGTCTGGGACTTTGTCCTGCCATCGTACGTGCAGAAGTCTGCGAAGGCAGCTCAAGTGGAAGGGGTTGAGCTGTTTAGCGTGTCTGCTGTAGACAGTCCAGGTCTCGCTGGCATAGAGGAGGGTGTTGAGAACCACTGCTCGGTAGACCTTCAGCTTGGTGATAAGGCTGAGTCCTCTCCGCTCCCGTACATTCTCACGGAGCCTCCCAAAGGCGGCACTGGCTTTGGCAATTCTCTTGCTGATCTCTGCATCTATGTTCACCGCTCATGATAGAGTACTGCCCAGATAAGTAAAGCTGTCAACTGCCAGTAGCTTCTGCCCCTTTACTGTGATGTGTGGTTCCTGGTAGGGCTTTCCAGGTGCGGGCTGGTACATAACTTCGGTCTTTTTGGTGCTGATTGTAAGTCCAAAGTTGTCACAGGCTCGTGAGAAGCAGTCCATTTCTTGCTGCATCTTCTGTTCTGTGCTGGCGTTGAGGGCGCAATCATCAGTGAATAAGAGGTCTCTGACGACGGTCTCCTTTACCTTTGTAACAGCCTAAAGACGCCGGAGGCTGAATAGCCCACCGCCAGTCCTGTATCTAACGTGTATACCATCCTGACAATCGCGGAAGGCATCATTCAGCATAGCAGAGAAGACCATGCTAAACAGTGTAGGGGCAAGAACGCATCCTTGCTTCACACCGTTTGTCACTGGGAAGGCTTCTGATATCAATGATGAGGCCATTGCTCCCCTACCTCAGGTGGAGACCAACCTGGACCTTGACAACCTCCCCACAGTAGAAGAAGAAGTCAGAAAAGCCATCAGGCAACTTTCTTGTAGCAAAGCACCAGGATCAGATGCAATCCCTGCTGAAGTCTACAAAGCAGGAGGCCCATTCATGATGCAGAAGCTGACTGAGCTCTTCCAGTCTATGTGGAACGAAGGAAAGGTCCCACAACAGTTGAAAGATGCCAGCATGCTCCACATCTACAAGAGGAAAGGCAACTGCCAGTCTTGTGACAATCACCGAGGCATCTCCCTCCTGTCCATAGCTGGGAAGATCTTGGCTCGCGTCCTGCTTAATCGCCTTCTCCAACACCTTGAGCAAGGTCTCCTCCCAAAAAGCCAGTGTGGCTTCCGTGCAGAGTGTGGAACTGTCGACATGATATTTGCTGTACGCCAACTCCAGGAAAAATGTCAAGAGCAGCACAGCGACCTCTTTATGACCTTCGTCGATCTGACCAAGGCATTTGATACGGTCAGCAGAGATGGCTTATGGAAGATACTGGAGAAGTTTGGCTGCCCTAGCAGGTTCATCACGATTGTTCGGCAGTTCCACGATGGTATGATGGTGAAAGTTTTGGATGATGGTGACGAGTCAGAAGCCTTCTACCTACGCAAGCTCATTTGGAAAGCCTCATTTTTGTAGAAGTGAACATTGCAATACCACCTCCTTTTACATTACCTCCTTTAACATAGATCATAAAACATAGAAAAGTACAATTCAGGAGCAGTTCCTTGAGCCATGATGTTGTACCAAAATGATTAAGCTAATTATTCTTAATTGAACTCTTCTATTCTGCCTGTACATGGTCCACATTACTATATTCCCTAGCTATTCATGTGCTCACCTAACAGCATTGTAAATGCCTCTATCATATCTGCTTCCACCACCACCCTGGCGGAACATTCCGGACACCCACCACTCTCTGTGTAAGAGTAACTTGCCCCTCTCTTGTCCTCTGAATTTTCCTCCTCTTGCCTTAAATGCATGCCCTCTAGTATTAGACATTTCAACCCTGGGAAAAAGATATCAGCCCTCTATCTGTTCCTCTCATAATGATACAATTTTATAAATACCTATCAGGTGAAAATTTACCTGACAATTCTACACTCTGGAAAATTGATTTACAGTCTTGCTGTTTTTTCAACCATGTCACTGTGATAGGAATAGTATCACATTCCTATGTGCAATTTAATACTCTCAATTCATTTACTTAATTAATTAGAATCTTTGCTTTGAAATAGACACCATTAGCACTGTGTCCCACTTACCCACCTTATCACACCTCTGTATACTTGGCCTTCAAAACTGTCTTATGCTTTTCTTCTTTATTTGACTGCACTCCCAGCACCCCACTGCTCAACAAAACTCTGTGCCCCATTTCCCTGCCAATTTAGTTTATTCCTTCTGCAATTGACCTAGCAAGCCTTGTAGGCAGGTGACAAATTGGCACCTAACACCTACACTACCAGTCCAAATGCAGTTCAGTGCATATCAAATATTGCTTCATGTCAGTGCACAGAACCATATGATCTTTGCTAAGTGTTTCCTCCAGCTGTACACGATACTAATTAAACTACTGACACTTAATTATCTCCACAACTATGAGAGTTTATAAATATTTTTATTACATTAAGTAAATCTAATGTAATCTTTGCTCATCCTACAAATTAATGTGTAGCGGGGAATACAGACAAGTTATCGAGATTTCAAGGGTGTAGATTTTGAAATCGTATTTCACACTCAAAGCTTATGTAATCCATTCTATTCACATTTGCCAAGGGTGGCTAATTAATGGGGAGAATCATATCTCTATCTCATGTTTTCAAGCAGCAGGCCCCAAAGAAGAGTGTGTGCATATCGAAGGAAGCAGGCAATTAAGTTGCACAAATAATGTGTTCGCTGAACTACAACCGACTTGTATCATGTCAAAGACCAACTGAACACAGAAGCAATAAAAAGATTGTTGCCATGGCCACCACTGAGAACTGACTGCAATAAAGATGGATTGCTTCCTAAATCAATGCAACTGATGCTATATATCTACGAGATATTCAAGTTAGTTTTGATGTGAATGTAGCATCGAAATGAAATACTCTAAGATCACTTTAATGGATGAAGAAAATACTTTGGAGACAACATTCTTATTAAGTGGTACAATGGAAATAGAGTTGTTAAAATTATAGGCAGGTTTAAAAGAAAACTTGCCACCAGGCGCCATGGTGATGTAGCGGTTGGCATGATGCTATCACAGCTCGGGATGTCAGATTGTGAGACAGTTTGTACGTTCCTTCCTGTGTGCGCATGGGTTTCCCCAGGTTTCCTCCCACAGTCTGACGACATACCAGTTAGTAGATTAACTGGTCATTGTAAATTGTCCCATGATTAGGCTAGGGTAAAATCAGTGGGTTGAAGGGCCGCACTGTACCTCTAAATAAAATAAGAATTTATTAAGAAATGTAGTCTTAATAAAGACGATCACAAAATCACTGTATTGACATAAATATTCATCTGGTATATTTACTGCATGTCTGTCAGTGGAAGAGATCTGCCGTGATTACTGCTCTGCCCTACCTGTGACTCCACTTATAAAATGTGAAGCAAGCCCTCCTGTTCTATCATAACTGATATGTCAAAATAAAATAAGAATGGAAATACCATTGCAGAGTTTTAACTCAGGCATCAAGTTTGCAAAGTCACAACCCAGGTGACTCTGCAAAGTGATGTTCACATACATCTAGGAACCAGTTGGCTGCCCCAAGGTCTAGTCGAGCGACGGACCATGTGTCAGATTATTTCATCCCACTCCTTGAATATGCCCCATTCCAATGGCCAGTCTGATCCAGCAGGGGTGGTAGCACAGTGTTTTACAGGCACAGAGGAATAGTACTGAGAGTACTCATAGTACAGTGTTTTACAGGCATGGGGGCAATAGTACCGAGAGTACTCATAGTACAGTGCTTTACAGGCACAGAGGAATAGTACTGAGAGTACTCATAGTACAGTGTTTTACAGGCATGGGGCAATAGTACTGAGAGTACTTGTAGTACAGTGCTTTACTGGAATGGGGGAATAGTACTGAGAGTACTCATAGTACAGTGTTTTACAGGTACGGGGGAATAGTACTGAGAGTACTCGTAGTACAGTGTTTTATAGGCGCGGGAGTAGTACTGAGAGTAATAGTACAGTGCTTTACAGGCATGGGAATAGTACTGAGAGTACTCGCAGTACAGTGCTTTATAGGCACGGGACAATAGTACTGAGAGTACTCGTACTACAGTGTTATACAGGTGCTGGGGCAATAGTACTGAGAGTACATGTAGTACAGTGCTTTACTGGAATGGGGGAATAGTACTGAGAGTACTCGTAGTACAGTGTTTTACAGGCACGGGGGAATAGTATTGAGAGTACTCATAGTACAGTGTTTTACAGGCACGGGGGAATAGTATTGAGAGTACTCATAGTACAGTGTTTTACAGGCACGGGAATAGTATTGAGAGTACTCGTAGTACAATGCTTTACAGGCATGGGGGAATAGTACTGAGAGTACTCAGACCTCATGCATCTTATGGCATCAGATTAAAAATGAACAGGGAAACTTCCTCCTTATTTCCACCTCCAATCTTCCCTCAAGTTACCATGTTGAGCAATGTTTGGAAGAAACCCCAGAAGTTGAAAAGACACAGAGCACGTAATATTAGCGGCAACAGCATTGATTGAGCAGACTGAGACCTGAAGAAAACAGCTGCCAAACTGGCTCCACAGCAGCGAGTGAGTGACTCAATACAAGGGTAGACCAATCTGTTTTCATAGAATCATGGAGTCACAGTAAAATACAGCCCCTCTGGTCTGTGCCAAACCATTTAAACTGCCTCCTCCCATCAACCTGCACTGGGACCATAGCCCTTCATACCCCTACCACCCAGGTACCTATTCAAATTTCGATTCAACAGTGAAATCGAGCTCACATGCACCACTTGTACTGGCAGCTCATTCCACACTCTCATGATCCTCAGAGTGAAGAAGTTCGACCTCATGTTCTCCTTAAAATTTTCACCTTTCGCTCTTAACCCATGACCTCGGGTTGTAGTCCCACCCAACCTCAGTGGAAAAGTCTGCTTGGATTTACACTATCTCTACCCCACATAATTTTGTATACCTCTATCAGATCTCCTCTCAAGCTTCTACATTCCAAGGTTAAAGTCCTAACCTATTCAATCTTCCTCTATAACTCAGGTCGTCCAGACCCAGCAACATCGTTTTCTCTGTATTCTTTCAACCCCAGTTATATCTTTCCTGTAGGCAGTTAACCAAAACGGCACACAATACTCCAAATCAGGCCTCACCAACGTCTTATAAAATTTCAACATAACATCCCATCTCCTGTATCCAGTACTTGGATTCATGAAGGCCAACATGTCAAAAACTTTCTTTACGACCCTATCCTGTGAACCTACTTCCTACCACACTCCTCACTGCTCTACCGTTCACTGTGTGAGATCTACCCTGTTTGGTCCTACCAAAGCGCAATACCTCATACTTGTCTGCATCAACTTCCATCTGCCATTTTTCAGCCCATTTTCCCAGCTGGTGTAGATCCCACAGCAAGCCACGATCGCCTTCCTAGCCGTCCACTATAGCCCCATTCTTGGTGTCATCCACAAATCTGCTGATCCAGTTAACCACATTATCATCCAGATGACAATGTTGTGTAGTTGATATAGATGACAAACACCAACAATCCCAGCACCAATCCCTGCGGCTCTCCTCTAGTCACAGTCCTTCAGTCAGAGAGGCAGCCACCTACTATCACTCCACAAAGCCATTGTCTAATCCAACGTACCACCTCATCTTACATGTCGAGCAACTGAACTTTCATGACCAATCTCTCATGCAGGGCCTTGTCGAATGCCTTACTAAAGTCCACGTAGGCAACATCCACTGCCTTGCCTTTGTGAACTTCCCTGGTAACTTCCTCAGCAAGCTCTACATGTTTGGTTATACATGATTTACCATGCACGAAGCCATGCTGACTATCCTTAATCAGCCTATGACTATCCAAATACTTATATATCTGGTCCCTCAGAGTAGCTCCAATAACTTTCCCACTACTGATGTCAGGCTCACTGGCCTATAATTTCCTGGGTTTTTTCAGAGACTTTCTTGAATAGTGGAACAACATTGGCTATCCTGCAATCCTCTGGTACTTCAGCTGTCAGTAAGGATGATTTCACCAGTCTACCAGTCACACAGAGGCAAGTAAATATAACAGAGATGGTATCTGAAACTTTTTCGAGTTTTGCTGAAAGGTCCTCAAACTGAAATATTAATTTGATGCTGCTCTTGGCCAGCTGCGTGGTTCCTGCATGCTCAGCTTTTATTCCAGATGCCTGGCATCTGTATTGCTTTGATTTTTGACTTCAGTGTTGGTAGTGATGATCACAGCACATTAGTTGTGACAACTAAATCTCACCATTTCCTGGAGAGTACTCGTCACCATGTCGTATGGTGTATCAGTGCTCTCAATGTCTCAGAATAGAAATGGCAATTTAAAATTGGGCATCAAGGAAGCATTCTGAACATCAATCAAGTTTTGCATCAACCCTGTTTTAATGAGGAACATGGAATTGCCTACTGGTATCAGCACCAAGTATAACTAAATCCTAGGAGATTAAGGATCCTTAAGGAGCTGCATGCCAAACAGCAAAATCAACAGGGCTGAATAACAGTTATGCCTTTATGGAGTAATATCGCTCAGAGAAAAGTCCTTAGGCCCAGCTCATCCAGGCTCACCAAGATGCCCATCTAAGCTTGTCCCATTTGCCTGCCTTCGGTCCAAATCCCTCTAAATCTCTCCTATCCATGTACCTGCCCAAATGTCTTTCAAATCTTATTATTCTCAACCACTTCCTCTGGCATCTTTTTCCAGAACTATGTACCACCTTCTATGTGAAGAAATTGCACCCCCTCCTCAATCCCTTTTAAAGCTTTCTCCACTCACCTTAAATCTATGCCCTCTAGTTTTGATTCCCTTTCCATGAGTATCAAAATCTTAAAATATCTATGTCCCACATGATTTTGTACACCTCAATAAGGTCACCCTCGGTCTTCTGCACTTCAAGAAATAAAGTCTCTAATCTGTCCTTGTCTATTCAAACACAGACAGATCCTGTCCTGAGAATCCCCTTCAGAATCTCACACATGGTTCATGTCAGACCCATTGTCCTGTAGTACTCCCGCTTGTCTTTGCTGCCCTTAAATAGCAGTAGAGCATCAGTTTTCCAGAACTTTACCTGTGGTTAAAGATTATACAAATATCTCTGTGAGGCACTCTGCAACTTCTTCCCTGGTCTTCCACAAAGCCCGAACTATGCAATGTCACAACCACTGAATGAGGTGAAGTTTTGCAGCGCCCACCCCCCACCCCCCCACATCTCATCATGGTTGGTCATGGAAAGTTCTGCAGCTGACTGGACGAGGCAACTTGGGAAACATCCTCATTCTCAAAAGTGGCAGGGCCAATCAGAATAAAAGCAAAACAAAAACATTGTACCACAATCAGGCAGAAATGCTGAAAAGATAACCCATCTCTCCTTCCTCTGGAATTTTCCCCCAGACAATTAGATATACAATCCAGGCAACATGATATCAAGGCACATCTGAGAACATTTCCCACCATAAAGGCTGTAGGACCATAAGAATAAAAAAAAAGATAGGAAACTAAAGAAGGGTTAGGCTGCTCAATCCCACAAGCCTGTGGCACCATTCATCTACTTTCCTGCCCTATACCCATCCCCTTTGATTGATCTGCTGTTGTACTGATGAGTGGTACCCAGAACTAGCTGCATTTATAGCCAAACTGCTTGTTTTACATTTATGACTGTATGGTTAAGCACAGCTCCAAGTTTGCTGATGACACCACTGCTGTAGGCCAAATCAAAGGCGGTGATAAGTCAGCATATAGGAGGGCCATTGATAAACTGGCTGTGGTGTCATAACAACAAACTAACACTCAATGTAAGCAAGACCAAAGAGCTGATTAGAGACTTCAGGAAAGGGAATCCAGAGATCCATGAGCCAGTCCTCATCGGAGGATCAGAAGTGGAGAAAGTCAGCAACTTAAATACCTCAGTGTTACAATTTCAGAGGACCTGTATGGGCCCAGCATGTAAGTGCAATTACTAAGAAAGCACAGCAGTGCCTCATACATCCTTAGGAGTTTGCGGAGATTCAGTGTGACATTTAAATGTTTCACAAACTTCTACAGATGTGTAGTGGAGAATATATTGACAGGCTGCATCGTCACCCAGTATGGGAACAGCAATGCTTTGAATGGAAAATCCTACATAAAGTAGTGGATTTGACCCAGTAAAATGGGTAAAATGAGTAAAATGCTCTGAACAATTGAGCACATCTAGATGAAATGCTGGTTGTAGGAAAGCAGCATCGATCATGTGTGGTCCCCACTACCCAGGTCATACTCTCTTCTCGCTGCTGCATTCAGTACAAAATGTCACTGATGCGGAGGGTTGTGCTCATGATGGAGCACAACCAGGCTGAAGGACAGTTAATACCACTCAGCCATCAGGCACTTGAACAAAAGGGGATAACGGGGAAAAGGGGAAAAGAAAGATGGAGGGTTATGGGGTAGTGTGGGTTTAGTACTTTTTTTAAAGGATTATATGGGTCAGCACAACATGGAGGGCTGAAGGGCCTGTACTGTACTGTGCTGTAGTGTTCTATGGTTCTATGGTTCTATGGTAACGGCACTCATTTGCCTTTCCAAAAACGTGTTCCCACAATCAATGATCTCACCTTAAGGACTCTTTATCTCATTATCTCATGTTCTCTTTATTTATTGCTATTTATTTATATTTGCTTGCTGTCTTCTGCACTCTGGTTGATCTTTCATTGAACCTGTTATAGGTTCTATCCTATAGATTTGCTGAGAATGCTCACAAGAAAATGAATCTCAGGGTTGTATATGGTGACAGATATATACGTTGATAACAAAACTTACTTTGAACTTTTTAACTTTGAAGTACCAAATAGTCATTAATAAACCACCCATCAATGCCTATTTTGGGTCCTGCCAGGACCACCCGGCTCCATATCTCATTAAAACCTTGGCCCAAACAGGGACCGAAGAGCTGAAATCCAAAGTTGTAAAGAAGTGAGTGACTGGTTTTGATATTAAAGCAGCATTAAAGCAGCAGTTGACTGAGTGTGTCACTAGTTTAATTCTTTAATGGAGTTTACTATGGTTAAGTGTAATGTTTGCATTTTGGGAAGTAAAACAAGGGTTGAAGTTTCATAGTGAATGTTCAGGCACTAGCGAGCATTGTAAAACAGAAGGACTTCAAAGTGCAAATGCATGGTTTCCCAAATGTGGTGTTACAGGTAGACACAGTGGTGATGAAGGCTTTTGATGTGCTTTCCTTCAATAGTCAGGGCATCAAGTATAGGAGTTAAAAAGTTAGGATCCAGTTGTACAAGACATTGGCAGAGCTGGCTAGGAGTATTGTGGAAACTATAGAAAGGGTGCAGAGGTAACTTACAAGGATGTTGCCTGGATTGGGGAGCATGCCTTACGAGAATAGGCTGAGTGAACTTGGCCTTTTCTCCTTGGAGCAATGGAGGATGAGAAGTGACCTGATAGAGGTGTATGAGATGATGAGAGGCATTGATTATGTGGATAGTCAGAGACTTTTTTCGAGGGCTAAAATGGACAGCATAAGAGGGCACGGTTTAAGGTGCTTAGAAGTAGGTACAGAGGTGATGTCAGGGGTAAGTTTTTTACCCAGGTGAATGGGTTGCTGGCAACGGTGGTGGAGGCGGATACAATAGGGTACATGGGGCTTATAAAAAATAGAGGGCTATGGGTAACCCTAGGTAATTTCTAAAGTAAGTACATGTTTGGCACAGCATTGTGGGCTGAAGGGCCTGTATTGTGCTGTAGGTTTTCTATGTTTCTGTTGTGTAGAATTTTGGTCACCCTGCAATAGGAAAGATGCTGTTAAGCTGGAAATAATGCTGAAAAAGATTTAAAGGGGTAATGCCAGGACCTAAGGCCTTGAGCTATAGGGAGAGGTTGGGGAGGCTAGTATTTTCTTCCTTGGAGCATGGGAGATTGAGAGAAACCTTATAAAATCATGAGGGACATGAGATAGAGTGAATTTCTCATGGAAAGAGAACCAAAATCTAGAGGGGAGGGGTTTAGGGTGATGGAGGAAGATTTACCAGGGACCTAACCAACAACCTTTTTCTCATGGTGGGTTATACATATATTGAATAAGTTGCTAGAGGAAGGGATTAAGGAAGGTACCATTCAATCTTGTTATGGTACCAGATAACAAGTACATGGATAAGTAAAATTTAAATTGGTATGGGAAAACAGGCAAATGAGACAAGTGTAGACAGGCATCTTTGTCAGCATGAATGTGTTAGGCCAAATGCCCTGTTGCTATGATTCATTGATTTTATGATCAAAATCAGAATCAGGTTTATCATCACTGTCCCGTATGACATGTTATTTGTTGATTGGTGGTAGAAATAGAGTGCAAACACATGAAATTATATAAATTACAGAATAAATAAATAGTGAAAAAAAAGAATAATGGGTTCCAGGATCATTCAGATATCAGATGACAGAAGACAAAATGCTGTTCCTGAATTGTTCGTGTGGAACTTCTACCTCCTCTCTGATGATCGTAACAAGAAGAGGGCATGCCCCTTATGGTGATGCTCCTTAATGAATATATCCCACCTTCTTGAGGCCATAACACCATAAGATCATAAGATACAGGAGCAGAAGAAGGCTATTCAGCCCATCGAGTCTGCTCCGCCATTCAATCATGGGCTGATCTAATTCTTCCATTCATCCCCACTCTCCTGCCTTCTCCCCATACCCCTTCATACCCTGGCTAATCAAGAAACTATCTATCTCTGCCTTAAATGCACCCAATTTCTTGGCCTCCACAGCTGCTGGTGGCAACAAATTCCACAGATTTACCACCCTCTGACTAAAGTCTGCATTGCAGTTCTAAATGGACATTCTTCAATCCTGAAGTCACGTCCTAGACTCCCCTACCATGAGAAATAATCTCATCGGTTCAGGCCTCTTAACTTTTGCAATGTTGCTCACTCTCCTGAACTCCAGGGAATACAGCCCAAGAGCTGCCAGACGTTCCTCATATGGTGACCCTTTCATTCCTGGAATCAATCTTATGAATCTTCTCTGCACCCTCTCCAATGTCAGTATATCCTTTCTAAAATAAGGAGCCCAAAACTGCACACAATACTCCAAGCGTGATCTCACAGTGTCTTGTAGAGCCTCCATTTGCCGATCAGCCAATGCTCCACCTATGCTAGTAACTTCCCTGTCATTCCATGGGCTTTGTTTTGCTAAGAGCCTTGTGTACGGCACCTTGTCAAGGGCCTTCTGAAAATTCAAGTACACCACATCTACTACATCTCCTTTGTCTACCCCACTTGTAACTTACTCAAAAAATTGAGGTAGGTTAGTCAGGCAGGATTTTCCTTTCAGAAAAACATGCTGGCTTTGGCCTATCTTGTCATGTGCCTCCAGGTACTCCGTAATCTCATCCCTAACAATCGATTCCAATAACTTCCCAACCACTGATGTCAGGCCAACAAGTCTATAGTTTCCTTTCTGCTGCCTCCTACTCTTTTTAAATAGTGGAGTAACATTTGCAATTTTCCAGTCATCCAGTACGATGCCAGAATCTATCGATTCTTGAAAGATCATCGTTAATGTCTCCACAATCTCTCCAGCTACTTCCTTCAGAACCCAAGGATGTATTCCATCAGGCCCAGGAGATTTATCTACCCTCATACCATTAAGCTTCCAGAGCACCTTCTTAGTAGTAATTTTCACTGCACCTATTTCACTTCCGACACTCTCGTTTGTCCGGTATACGGGACATCAGTGTCAAGAGGTGTCACCTCTTGAAGATGTTCCTGATGGTTGGGAGGGTTGTGCTTATGGTGGAGCTGGCTGAGTCTGTAACTCTTTGATCTTGTGCAATAGTCTGTGATGCAACCATTCAGAATGCTCTCATCTGTATACCTACAGCAAATTGTAGGAGTTTTTGGTAACATACCAAATCTCTTCAAACTCCTGACAAAGTAGAGCCACTGGTGTTCCTGCTTCATGATTGTGTTAGGCCTAAGGCAGATGTTCTGAGATGCTGACACACAGAAACTTGAAGCTGCTCACCCTTTCCACCACCGACCCCTCAATGAGGTCTGGTGCATGTCCTCCCAAATTCCCCTTCCTGAAATCCACAATCGGTTCCCTGAGCTTGCTGAGACCCTGGTAAAACTGCGGTCAATTCACTTTAATTTCAATGGTTGGACTGACATAAAAATTGTGGTTGTTGGAGCACACACACACACACACACACACACAATTCCTGTCACACAAGTACCAGGCAATGACCGAATCTAACCACCTATCCCTGATAGTCAATGGCACAACTGGAGCTGAACCCAACACCATCAACATCCATGTGGTCACCATTGACCAGAAAATCAACTAACTCAGACAATGCCCTCGTGAGCATGTCAGAGGCTTGGCAACAGCTCACAAGAGTAACCCAACACTTGAAGACTCAGTCTTTCTGCCTAGGCAAGTTATGTGATGGAAAACAACCGACTTGCCTGGTGAGTGCATTTCCAGCAACACAAAACCATTGAAATTCAAGTTTAGGTTTATTGCCATCTGACTATACGTATATACAGCCAAACATGTGACCATACAGCCACAAAACATTCATCACACACAGCACATAAAAAAGCTAATATAGTAAAATATAATAAAATGCATGTAGTGCGTAGCACAGGTAAACGATAAACAGCTTGCTGTCCTGGTTAGGTAGAAGCTAACCGAGTGTCAGAAATCCAAGAGTGTCAGGGGCCAGAAGTGAGTGTAGTTGCTATTACTAAGAAGAATGTATTTGGGAGGCAGAAAGGTCTGAGGTCACCTGGACCAGATGGACTATACCCCAGGGTTTGGAAAGCGGTATCCAAAGAGATTATGGTGCCATTAGAAATGATCGTTCAAGATTCTCCAGAATCTGGAATAGCCCTGGAGGACTGGAAAATAGCAACTGTCATTCCACTCTATAAAAAGTGAGGGAGGCAGTAGAAAGGAGATTATGGACCAGTTAGCCTGACTTTTGTAGTTGGAAAGATGTTGAAGTCTATTATTAAGGGTGAGGGTTCAGGGTACTTTGAGGTACATGGTAAAGTAGACCAAAGTCAGCTTGATTTCCTTAAGGAAAAATCTTGACTGACAATTTTATTGGAATTCTTTGAGGAAATAACATGCAGAATATACAAAGGAGAATCAATGGATGTAGTTTATTTGGATTTTCTGAAGGCCTTTAACAAGGTGCTCTACAAGAGACTACTTAACAAGATTGAAGTCCATGGCATTACAGGAAATATACTGGCATGAAGAGAAGATTAGTCAACTGGCAGGAGGCAAACAGTGGGAATAAAGGGGGCTTTTTCTGGTTATCTGCCGGTGACTAGTGGTATCCTGTAGGGATTGATATTGGGACTGCATCTTTTCACATTATATATCAATGAACTGGATGAAGGAATTGATGGCTTTGTGGCCAAATTTGCAAATGATACGAAGGTAGGTGGTGGGGCAGGTAGTGTTGAGGAGGCAGTGTGTCCGCAGAAAGGCTTAGAGAAAATGGGCAAAGAAGTGGCAGATGGAATATAGTGAGAAATATATGGTCATGCAATTTGGTAGAAGGAATAAAGAATCAGAATCAGATGTGGAATTTGTTAACTTAGCAGCAGCTGTTCAATGCAATACATAATCTAGCAGAGAGAAAAAAGAAATAATAAATAAAATAAAACATAATAATAATAAATAAGTAAATCAATTATGTATATTGAATAGATTTTTAAAAACATGCAAAAACACAAATATTTAAAAAAGAGAGGTAGTGTCCAGAGATTCAATGTCCATTTAGGAATCGGATGGCAGAGGGGAAAAAGCTGTTCCTGAATCGCTCAGTGTGTGCCTTCAGGCTTCTGTCCCTCCTACCTGACAGTAACAGTGAGAAAAGGGCATAACCTGGGTGCTGGAGGTCCTTAATAATGGACGCTGCCTTTCTGAGACAGCGCTCCTTGAAGATGTCCTGGGTACTTTGTAAGCTAGCGCCCAAGATGGAGCTGACTAGATTTACAACCTTCTGCAGCTTCTTTCAGTCCTGTGCAGTAGGACCTCGCCCAAAACCCCATACCAGACAATGATTTAGCCTGTCAGAATGCTCTCCATGGTACACTATAGAAGTTTTTCAGTGTATTTGTTGACATGCCAAATCTCTTCAAACTCCTAATAAAGTATAGCCACTGTCTTGTTTTCTTTATAACTACATCAATATGTTGAGATCAGGTTAGATCCTCAGAGATCTTGACACCCAGAAACCTGAACCTGCTCACTCTCTCCACTTCTGATCCCTCTATGAGGATTGGTCTGTGTTCCTTCATCTTACCCTTCCTGAAGTCCACAATCAGCTCTTTCAATTGCTGATGTTGAATGCCAGGTTGTTGCTGTGGCACCACTCTACTAGTTGACATATCTCACTCCTGTACGCCCTCTCGTCACCACCTGAGATTCTACCGACAATGGTTGTGTTGTCAGCAAATTTATGGGTAGTATTTGAGCTATGCCTAGCCACACAGTCATGGGTATAGACAGCGTAGAGCAGTGGGCTAAGCACACACCCCTGAGGTGCACCAGTGTTGATTATCAGCGAGGAGGAGATGTAATCACCAATCCACATAGATTGTGGTCTTCTGGTTAGGAAGTCGAGGATCCAATTGCAGAGGGAGGTACAGAGGCCCAGGTTCTGCAACTTCTCAATCAGGATTGTGGGAATAATGGTATTACCTGCTGAGCTATAGTCGATGAAAAGCATCCTGACATAGGTGCTTGTGTTGTCTAGGTTGGCCTAATACCACGTGGAGAGCCATTGAGATTGCGTCTGCCATTGATCTATTGTGGCGATAGGCAAATTCTAATGCGTCCAGGTCCTTGCTGAAGCAGGAGCTCAGTCTAGTCATAACCAACCTCTCAAAGCATTTCATCACTGTCGATGTGAGTGCAACTGGGCGATAGTCATTAAGACAGCTCACATTAGGACTGTTTTCTAAATGGGGACAAAATTCAGAAATCAGAGGTGCAAGGAGACTTGGGAGTCCTTGTGCAGGATTCCCAGAAGTTTAACTCACAGGTAGAGTTGGAGGCAAAGAAGGTAAATGCAATGTTAGCATTCATTTTGAGAGGACTAGAATATAAGAGCAAGGATGGGATGCTGAGGCTTTAGAGGGCATTGGTCAGACTGCACTTGGAGCATCGTGAGCAGCTTCAGGCCCCTTATCCAAGAAAGGATATAGAAAATAGACAATAGACAATAGGTGCAGAAGTAGACCATTCGGCCCTTCGAGCCTGCACCGCCATTTTGAGATCATGGCTGATCATCTACTATCAATACCCAGTTCCTGCCTTGTCCCCATATCCCTTGATTCCCCTATCCATAAGACACCAATCTAGCTCCTTCTTGAAAGCATCCAGAGAATTGGCCTCCACTGCCTTCCAAGTCAGTGCATTCCAGACCCCCACAACTCTCTGGGAGAAGTTTTTCCTTAACTCTGTCCTAAATGACCTACCCCTTATTCTCAAACCATGCCCTCTGGTACTGGACTCTCCCAGCATCTGAAACATATTTCCTGCCTCTATCTTGTCCAATCCCTTAATAATCTTATATGCTGCAATCAGATCCCCTCTCAATCTCCTTAATTCCAGCATGTACAAGCCCAGTCTCTCTAACTTCTCTGCGTAAGACAGTCCGGACATCCTAGGAATTAACCTCGTGAATCTACGCTGCACTTCCTCTACAGCCAGGATGTCCTTCCTTAACCCTGGAGACAAAAACTGTACACAATACTCCAGGTGTGGTCTCCAGGTGAGGATTTCCTTGCTCTTGTACTCAATTCCCTTTGTAATAAAGGCCAACATTCCATTAGCCTTCTTCACTGCCTGCTGCACTTGCTCATTCACCTTCAGTGACTCATGAACAAGGACTCCTAGATCTCTTTGTATTTCTCCCTTACCTAACTCTACACCATTCAGATAATAATCTGCATTCCTGTTCTTACTCCCAAAGTGGATAACCTCACATTTATTCACATTAAACATCATCTGCCAAGTATCTGCCCACTCACCCAGCCTGTCCAAGTCACCCTGAATTCTCCTAACATCCTCATCACATGTCACACTGCCACCCAGCTTAGTATCATCAGCAAACTTGCTGATGTTATTCTCAATGCCTTCATCTAAATCGTTGATGTGTTGGCATTGGAAAGGATCCAGCAAAGTTTCACAAGCATTATCCCAGGAATAAATGGTTTAATATATGAGGAGCATCTGATGACTCTGGATCTGTACTCGCCAGAGTTTAGAAAATGAGGAAGGATCTCATTAAAACCTATAGAATATTGACTGGCTCAGATAGAGTGAATGCAGAGAAAATGTTTCCTATAGTCGGGGAGCCTAGAACCAGAGTGCACAGCCTTAGATTAGAGGGAGATTTAGAACAGAGATGAGGAAAGTTTTCTTCAGTCAGAGGATGGTGAATCTGTGGAATTCATTGCCACTGATGGCTGCGCAGGCCATGTCATTGGGAATATTTTAAGTGGAGATTGATAGCTTCTTGAATAATCAGGGCAAAAAGGTTACGGTGACAAGGCAGGAGAATGGGGTTGAGAGTGATAATAAATCAGTCGTAATGAATGGTGGACCGAATGGCCTGATTCTGTTCCTATGTCTTATGGTCTTATGATCACATAAAATGGGCAGGAAGTTAGACCACATTCCACTGCTTACTTCAATGCCTCCTGATCAAAAACATATTTGATATTGTGTGAAGTATATCAATGGCAATTTCCAGGACATTTTACATCAGCCACAAATTTAGCTGTAATTTCATGTTTTGTTACGTTTCCATTTCTGATGCAATTTCCATGATAGTCACTAATCAAGTTCATTTGTTCCCAGACAAGGTGCCTCTTGGAGCACTGCTGACAATTCCATGGGATGACCAGCCCCCACACAGCACTGTGCACATGCTGGGATCCAAATCTATTAACTCCCACACTTGTCTTCTGTCTTTGTGAATGTCTTTGTCCCATTGAATTGACACCGTTAATCACCAGCCTCAACCTGCAAACCTAGAAGGCCGATAACCCCTTTGATTCCAGTCCTCCGGAACTCCCTTAAGTCCCTCATAGAGGTTCTGAGCTTTCCCCATCAGGTTTCTTAGCAAATCCCCGGTTCCTAATACAAATCGCACGATACTTCACTCTCTGACCAAGCAGCACCCACCAGCCCTCACTCCCAAACCTTCCAACCTTATCTATAAATAATAGGTTTTCATTCCCGAGAAAATCCACCAGCTAAGGGGTGATGCTGAGGCCTTTGCCTCTGATTTTTATTGGCCAGCCCACAATGGAAAGAGCCACTGCCACGCATCGCAATGTCCTCACTCTGACCTGAAAACCATGTCTTCAAGAAGCTCATGGTGACTTTTCCATTGCCCACAATGAACATTTTTGTGTAGCTACAATGATAGTTAGACAAATGACTCCTGAAACATCGGACATTCAGCGATCATTCCCAGGCACTGCGAGGGCAATTCTTTAATTAGGGTAACTTTTCTGTTCCTGGGGCAGATTTTCAAGAAAAAAACTATTTTTTTACAGAAACACCTACTGTAGTTTAAAAAGTTAGGTAATAGTAACTCTAAACCTTTTTCAGTATTTTTCATAAATAATATCTTAATTTTTGTGAATTAAGAACTTGAGTGTGCCAAAATTTCACTATTTTGGGCTTATCCCTTACCCAGACTCTGTAACTTTGTCTTCAAAATAAAGTAATAATAAGTATTAAATTCATGAAACTTTTAGTTTGCATTTTCTCACAAGAACTTTTAAAACACACGTCAAATTCATGTGGGTTATTTTTTGTACAATTTGTACATTTTTATGACAAAAAACTGCTGTCCTCGGATATTTAATGTGGAGACTCATAAAATACTTTGAGGCTCTTGTGGATATCAGATTCCCTGGTGTCCACATTTCTGAGGATCTCACCTGGCCCCTGAACTCCATCCTGATCAAAAAGGCGCAACAGCGCCATTATTTCCTGCGGAGCATCAAGAAAGCTCACCTCTGTCCCAGGATACTGACGGACTTTTACCACTGTACCATTGAGAGCATACTCACCAACTGCATCTCAGTGTGGTATGGCAATTGTCCTGTATCAAACCTCAAAGCACTCCAGCTTTTGGTGAAAACTGCCCAGCGGATTATTGGCACCCAATTGCCCACCATTGAGAACATCTACCATAAACGCTGCCTGGGCAGGGCGAATAACATTATCAAGGATGCATCTCACTGTAGCCATGGACTTTTTACTCTCCTCCCATCCAGTAGGCACTACAGGAGCCTCCGCTCCCGCACCAGCAGGCACAGGAAGAGCTTCTTCCCTGAGGCTGAGACCCTGCTGAACCTCACATCACAGCGCATCCACATTGTACTGTCTCAGTACTTTTATATTTGTGTGCTGTAACACTTACTTTTTATTCACAGTTATTTTGTAAATAATACTATTCTTTGCATTTCTGGTTAGATGCTGACTGTACTTCATTGGCTTTGTATCGGCACAATGACAATAAAGTTGAATCTAATCTAATCTAATACTTTAGTAGCCCCTGACAACCAAGTCCAGCTTCTGGCCTTCAAGTGTGGCTTAGCTACTAAGCTCAGTGGAACCATTTCTACTGACAGAAGCAGCAAAGAGGCATATTAATTGCGTCATTACCAATACACAACACGCTTTAGAGACAAATCAAGTTTTT
Source organism: Hypanus sabinus (assembly GCF_030144855.1). Lineage (NCBI taxonomy): Eukaryota > Metazoa > Chordata > Chondrichthyes > Myliobatiformes > Dasyatidae > Hypanus > Hypanus sabinus. The sequence continues at coordinate 158,380,740 of NC_082707.1, read as the reverse complement.
TCAAACAACTGCTAATGTGGTGGCCATTGAAATAGAGAAGTGACGGGGGAGCTGTCATGATGGAAGACTGAAATCCTGATGTTCAGAAATGTGAGTAATTTAAAGATCTATGCTTCCTGATCTGAGCGCGTGTTTACTACATGTTATTACTAACCCAGTTAATATTTGAGTGTTATAACTGAGAAATAAATAACTTCATTTTATTTCTGTATATTAAAATTACACTTCCAAGCTAACTATCCAGTCAAGTCAAGTTAACTTTTATTGTCATTTCAACCATAACTGCTGGTACAGTGCATAGTAAAAATTAAATGTTTTTCAGGACCATGGTTTACATGACACAGTACAAAAAACTAGATTGAACTACGTAATAAAAAAAAAAACACAGAGAAAGCTACACTAGACTACAGACCTACACTGGATTGCATAAAGACACAGTGCAGGCATTACAATAAATAATAAACAAGACAATAGGGACCACCTGCTTTATTCAAACTTGCAGTTCATCCTTTACATTTTTTTCATGATCACAAGTCACTGCTGGTTATCAAGAACATCAAGTATTGCAGATCTATCTCCCTAGTGAGTTGCTGGATGGTGGTGGAACTGTTCTTGGTGTGCACTGTTTTGAAGTCTAGTTCAGCCGGGAACTCAGTGTGTGATCCAACAGACAGTGCAGGTGATTGTCTTGGACATTTCTGTTATGATCGCAAGACCCTATTGTAGTGTGGAATGCTACGAGTCCTGTTCACTCGTTCATTGGCGAGACCAACAGCGGGAAGCTGTGTGGCTTCAGTTGTTGCACCAGCCAGCTCCTCATGCGTGCTTGTTGGTTCTGTGTTTTGCACCTTGGCTCCAAAGGTTTGATTGTGTTCATGTGTAGAGCTGGATGACAACTAAACTTACTAATTTCTATGAAAAGTGAGATGTAAATGAAAGTGCAGTGAACGTCCAAATCCAGGAATATCATTCTCAGTTGTACTGCATTGGGACGTCCTTGTATTCTGAGGCTGTCCTCTCTGGTCCTGGACTCACCCATCATAGGAAACATCCTCTCCACATCCACTCTCTCCAAGCCTTCTAATGTTAGGTAGCTTTTCCTCATCCTTCTAAATGCCAGTGAGTACGCCAGAGAGAGCCCACGTTCAAACTTGTGTCTGAGCAGAGTGATCTCATCTCAACTGGAGTGAGGAAAGAGCTTTGCAGTCCAATGTAGCACACTTGGTTTAGGGTAGTATAACCCATCAGGGGCTATGCTCCTGAACGCTATCCAGCAATGCCTGCTGAAAATACATGCGTGACTACCGGATGATGGGATAAGGCTCTGTTATGCTTTGCAGTTAACTTATCTGCTGGTTGTTGCCATCAGCGGTCAGCAGTGAACAAAGACCATTTGAATAAAGATTGCTCGGCATCTGTTGATCCTTACCCTGGCATGGAGTCCACAACTGATGTACTAGCTCAGGTACCGGCAAACTTGCAGGAAATGAGTCTAACCAGAGAAAAAGCGAAGAATGCACGGCATGGGAAAGAATGGGTTGCCATGCTTTGCAGCTGGTCTGATTCTCTCTCCACACATCCTGCACAATTTGCTGAGTATTTTTAGTACCTACATTTTCATTTCAGATTTCCAGCTCCTTCCGGGGTAAAAAGTAATGAAAATTCAACTAGAAATAAAATAATTTAACTTCAGACTTAATCTAATTTTTGTATCATAATAAAGACATGGAAGATCTTAACTTCTTTTGTAACAATCTTAGAGTCAAATCAGTGAAAACTTGCGGCAGAAATCTTGGCCTGTCATGATCTACTCTAATTCACCTGGATTTTCAGAACAAACCATTGGATTTCTGTTTTATAGATGATTCATATGCCATTTGTATCCTTGTTTCTCAAATAATTCCGCAGAATGGTCATTAGCTTACCACGCTTTTTAGCTCTTTTTTATTAATTTGAGCATGAAAATTTTTGTCCTGTTATTAAAATCTCAGTCCCTTGAGGAGTTGGCAACTCCTTTTTCATACCATCATAAATTCTGACAGGAAACCCAGAATAGCTTGGTTTCCTACAGTCATACTGAAGTTCAGATAATCCACGGAAGTGCTCTGTCAAATCAAGTCAATTCAAGTCAAGTCACTTTTGCTGTCATTTCACCATAACTGCTGGTACAGTGCATAGTAAAAATGAGACAATGTTTTTTCAGGACCATGGTGTTACATGACACACTACAAAAACTAGACTGAACTACATAAAAAACAACACAGAAAAAAAACACTACACTAGACTACAGACCTACTCAGGACTGCATAAAGTGCACTAAACAGTGCAGGCATTACCATAAATAATAAACAAGACAATAGGGCAAGGTGTCAGTCCAGGCTCTGGGTATTGAGGAGTCTGATAGCTTGGGGGAAGAAACTGTTACATAGTCTGGTCGTGAGAGCCCGAATGCTACGGAGCCTTTTCCCAGATGGCAGGAGGGAGAAGAGATTGTATGAGGGGTGCATGGGATCCTTCATAATGCTGCTTGCTTTGCAGATGCAGTGTGTAGTGTAAATGTCCGTGATGGCGGGAAGAGAGACCCCGATGATCTTCTCAGCTGACCTCACTAACCGCTGCAGGGTCTTGCGATCCGGGATGGTGCAATTTCCAAACCAGGCAGTGATGCAGCTGCTCAGGATGCTCTCAATACAACCCCTGTAGAATGTGATGAGGATGGGGGGGGGGGGGGTGGGAGATGGACTTTTCTCAGCCTTCGCAAAAAGTAGAGACACTGCTGGGCTTTCTTTGCTATGGAGCTGGTGTTGAGGGACCAGGTGAGATTCTCCATCAGGTGAACACCAAGAAATTTGGTGCTGTTTACGATCTCTACCGAGGAGCCATCGATGTTCAGCGGGGAGTGGTCGCTCCGTGCCGTCCTGAAGTCAACAACCGTCTCTTTTGTTTTGTTCACATTAAGAGACAGGTTGTGGGCTCTGCACCAGTCCGTTAGCCACTGCACCTCCTCTCTGTAAGCTGACTTGTCGTTCTTGCTGATGAGTCCCACCACAGTCGTGTCATCGGCGAACTTGATGATGTGGTTCGAGCTGTGTGTTGCAGCACAGTCGTGGGTCAGCAGAGTGAACAGCAGTGGACTGAGCACACAACCCTGGGGGGGCCCCCATGCTCAGTGTGATTGTGTTGGAAATGCTGCTCCTGATCTGGACTGACTGAGGTCTCCCAGTCAGGAAGTCTAGGATCCAGTTGCAGAGGGAGGTGTTCAGGCCCAGTAGGCTCAGCTTTCCAATCAGTTTGAGGGATGATTGTGTTGAATGCTGAACTAAAGTCTATGAACAGCATCCGAACGTATGTGTCTTCAGTCAAGTTAGCAAGTGCAAGACCTAACCAACTTCTTCTTTAAAAAGTGAGAAATGTCATTAACATCACACGTCCTTACCATCACACAACTGGCCAAGTTGTCAAGATGGCTCCAAAAGCATCAGCAGTCCGATCAAAAAAATCAGAGACAAAATTAAAGGAGGCCCAGTGAAACATCAGCAGCACCTTGAAAGAGAAAGAGAGACACACAAAATATGAAGGGAGACAGGAAAACTTAAGATCATTTCCCAATTAGTAATGTGCAAACAGAGACTGCAGGGACTGCAATGGGGAAAGTGCTGCTGATAAGAAAAGGCAGGGTGTATGGAGTTTTATGGCAGAAAATCTCCAGTGGGCCAGCAACAAGAACAGAAAGACCTCCATCTTCCTCAGGCTTCACCTCTGCACTAATGGAGACCACAAGGAGGTGCTTTAAATTTCAAAGGTTACTTTTTTAGAGTTGTTCAGGTTTCTGTGAGTGCTTCATAAGTCTTACCGATAAAAAGGATGTAGAGAGTTGAGTAAAAGTGTACATTCTTAAGGACAGTTGAAAAATAATGATCTCTATCATCTGTTTGAAATTTGAATTGCTGTTTATCCCAGAGTTGGGGAGGGTTAGGCAGATGTTTTGTAAGCATTTTTTTTATTATCAAGACTAGACAACGTCTAGTTTAGCTGAGCTACCTATGTTCATGTTTCACGTGGATGTTTTTAACTGTCCTCTAGCCGCCTGCCTTAAAAACTGTGATTTTTATGGTATTTTGATAAACAGCTGCAGACTGTAAGGATGTGTTTTTAATTCTAAGTGTTGCTTCTTCTAGTTAAACAGATGTTTTGTCAGACTTAATGTTGAACTAAAACCATTGTTTGTCAATGTCAAAAGTATTTTGTCATTACCATCACAGTGCATATTTTGATGGGAGTGAAAGTTTTGTTTATTAATATTGATCTGAACTCATTTGCTGGAATCAAGTGCTTTGATGCCAAAATCAGCATTCTGTCAAAAAGGGTTAAAATTCCAATAGACTAATTAGCAAACACGTGTTTTGTTGTTTAGCCAACAAAAAATATTGACACACTTAAGAAAATGTGTCTCAAAAATATATTCTGAATGTACTTCAAAATGAGTTAAAACAAATTTCTTAAAGAGCATGGTTCTTATTTACAGGATTGACTTTGAAATCCTTGTTTGTCATTTCATTTTAAATTAAATTCAGTATTTTGATTGTGCAATGGTAATGACAGTTATTCATGAAAACTCTGCAAAGTGCCCTAAAATATAAAAATTCCCTTTAAGGCTGATCAGTGCCAAGATCTAGACATCATTCCAGAGCCTAAAATGAAGGTTATAACATAAGCAAAACAGAGTGTCAAGGAATTTCATTTTTCAGAATTTCAAGTTGTCAAAAATGCCACGAATTGAAGAATCACCTGTAAATAGTATGGGTCCAATCCTTGAAGTAATTAAATTTCTAGTCTGAGAAGTGAGGTGCTGAATGAGGCCCTCCATTGGTCTAAGTCAAACGTGGATGTTGCATCCTTGTCTGTGTGCTACGCAAGTCAGAATAGTTTGATATGAAGAACAAGCTGCTCCATGCAGCTGATGAATCCAAAGGAACACAGAGGCCGATATAATCTGACACCTGCAGCACCGTAGGAGTTGCTAGTCAGCGTTGAATTCAATGTAAAACTGCCTTAGGGACTCCAGCTCCAGATTTTTACTTGGGGCTTACTCCCAAAGCCTTCCCCACGAGTGGATATACCCGCAAGGCAGCGGAGGTTTGAGATCAGAGTTTTCCTTCTCCTCGATGAGCTGCCAACTGTCAACATCCATCTGCCTGAAGCACCCGGCTTTAAGACACTAGTAATATCCCTTTGCCTCTTCTATGAGCAGAAATGGTCCCACTGGGCTTAGTAGCTAAGCTACACTTGATGTCCATCCAGGAGCTGGACTTCGTTGTCAGAGGCTATGTGAGAGCTGCATATATTGGTAGATATCCACAAAAGCCTAGAAGTGTTTTATTAATCTCCACATTAAATATCAGAATGGCATAATTTGGAAAAGTTTAGTGTAAAGGTGTGCATGAGCTACAAAGAAATGGATACAAGATCTGGATACAAGAAAGCCTTGAGAATGTCAGGAATGCTGTGCCTGTTTCGGAACTTGATTTCTTCACACCTGTGTGCCAGAATGCTGTCATATCAGGAGTGGCCCCTATTACAAGAGGGTCAAGCACCAAGCAGACCTAATTAAAAGATCATTACATGAGACAATTTCCATTAGCATGCCAGACTCTGTGTTAATCCATTAGCACCATGACTCTCTTCCGAAGTTTTAAATTCCTGCTGACCCCAAGGGACAGCAAACCTGAGAAAGCCAGTCAGTGCCCTGTTTTACTCACTGCACTTCAGTCAATTGAATTTGACTGCTCAATTTATGGATTACTTCACATGTAGGATTATTTGTTCCACTATTTTTCAAAATTACTTTAAGAAGGTAAACCAAAGAGTCAGAAATAAGAAATCTTCAATACTCCCAAGCAGAAAGAAAGAAAAGTAAGAGACATTCATGGTAAAAACAGACATTCAGGCAAATTTTTTTTAAAAAGGGACTTTCAGACATACTCAATTATATATTTTTTATGGTACCATTCTGGTTTTATTTGTGATATTTGGCAATATTTAATCCTCCAAGTATGCCTTTGACACCGACAATAAAACAGTTTCAGAATTGTACATAGATAATGTCCTAAAGATGAATTCTCTTCTAATGTTGAAAATCTGTCACATTCTCCACTAAAATGGTAAAAAATATTAGAGGTTCTTCAATATCCCAAAGTTGACCTCAAATTAATACAACTGGCTTGACACTCAGGGATTTGGGCTATATTATTAATTTTTCTTGTGACTATATGTTCAAAGTAAGTTTATTATCAATTTATGATGTATGTCACCATATACAACCCTGAGATTATTTTTTGCAGGCATACTCAATAAATCCAATAACCATAATAGAATCAATGAAAGACCACACCAACTTGGGCATTCAACCAGTGTGCAAAGGACAACAAACTGTGCAAATACAAAAATAAAGAATAACAATCAATAAATAAGCAGTAAGTATCAAGTCCTTCAAAGTGGGTCCATCGGTTTTGGGGACATTTCAATGAAGGGGCAAATGAAGAGGAGTGAAGTTATCCCCTCCATTTCAAGAGCTTGATGGTTGGGGGGGGGGGGGGGTAATAACTGTTCCTGAACCTGGTGGTGTGAGTCCTAAGTCTCCTGTACCTTTTTCCTGATGGCAGCAGCGAGAAGAGAGCATGTCCTGTGGGTGATGGGGGTCCCTGATGCTGGATGCTGCTTTCCTCTGACAACACTCCACATTGAAGTGCTCAATGGTGGGGAGGGCTTTACCCATGATGAACTGGGCTGAATTCATTATTTTTCGTAGGATTTTCTGTTCAAGGACATTCATGTTTCCATACCAGGCTGTGATGCAGCCAATCAATATACTCTCCACTACACATCTGTAAAAGTTAGTCAAATTATAGATGTCATGCCAAATCTTCACAAGTTCCTAAGGAAGCAGAGGGTCTATTGTGCTTTCTCCATAATTGCACTTGTGTGCTGGGCCCAGGACAGGTCCTCAGAAATGATAACACCGAGGAATTTAAAGTTGCTGACCCCTCTTCACTTCTGATCCTCCAATAGGGACTGGCTCCTGGGTCTCCGGTTTCCTCCTCCTGAAGTCAATAGTGAGCTCCTTGGTCTTGCTGACATTAAGCAAGAGGCTATAGAACCTTAGAACATTGCAGCACAGAAACAGGCCTTTTGGCCCTTCTTGGCTGTGCTGGACCATTTTTCTGCCTAGTCCCACTGACCTGCACGTGGGCCATATCCCTCCAAACCCCACTCATCCAAGTACCTGTCCAAGTTTTTCTTAAATGTCAAAAGTGAGGCAGCATTCACCACTTCATCTGGCAGCTCATTCCACACTCCCACCACTGTGTGAAGATGCCCCCACTAATGTTCCCTTTAAACTTTACCCCCTTCACCCTTAACCCATGTCCTCTGGTTTTTTCTCCCCTAGCCTCAGTGGGAAAAGTCTGCTTGCATTCACTATCTATACCCATCATAATTTTATCAAATCTCCCCTCATTCTCCTATGCTCCTGGGAATAAAGTCCTAACCTATTCAACCTTTCTCTGTAACTCAGTTTCTCAAGTCCCAGCAATATCCTTATAAACCTTCTCCGCACTCTTTCAACCTTAATATCCTTCCTGTAATTAGGTGACCAAAACTGCACACAATACTCCAAATTTGGTCTTACCAATGTCTTCTACAACCTCACCATTACATACCAACTCTTATACTCAATACTTTGATCTATAAAGGCCAATGTACCAAAAGCTCTCTTTACCACCCTATCTACTTGTGACTCCACTTTTAGGGAATTATGTATCTGTACTCCCAGATCCCTCTGTTCTACAGCACTCCTCAGTATCCTACCATTTACCTTGTATGTTCTACCTTGGTTAGACAATAGACAGTAGGTGCAGGAGTAGGCCATTCGGCCCTTCTAGCCAGCACCACCATTCACTGTGATCGTGGCTGATCATACACAATCAGTACCCCGTTCCTGCCCTCTCCCCATATCCCTTGACCCTGCTATCTATAAGAGCTCTATCTAACTCTCTCTTGAATGCATCCAGAAACTTGGCCTCCACTGCCTTCTGGGGCAGAGCATTCCACATATCCACCACTCTGAGGGAAAAAGTTTTTCCGCATCTGTTCTAAATGGCCTACCCCTTATTCTTAAACTGTGGCCTCTAGTTCTGGACTCACCCATCAGCGGGAACATGCTTCCTGCCTCCAGTGTGTCCAATCCCTTAATAATCTTATATGTTTCAATCAGATCCCCTCTCATCCTTCTAAATTCCAGTGTATACAAGCCCAGTCGCTCCAATCTTTCAACATATGACAGACCCGCTATTCCGGGAATTAACCTTGTGAACCTACGCTGCACTCCCTCAATAGCAAGAATGTCCTTCCTCAAATTTGGAGACCAAAACTGCACTCAATACTCCAGGTGGGGTCTCATCAGGGCCCTTACAGCTGCAGAAGGACCTCTTTACTCCTATACTCAATTCCTCTTATTATAAAAGCCAGCAGGCCATTAGCTTTCTTCACTGCCTGCTGTACCTGCATGCTTGTTTTCATTGACTGATGTACAAGAACACCTAGATCTCATTGTACTTCCCCTTTTCCTAACTTGACTCCTTTTAGATAGTAATCTGCCTTCCTGTTCTTGCCACCAAAGTGGATAACCTCACATTTATCCACATTAAAATGCATCTGCCATACATTTGTCCACTCATCCAACCTGTCCAAGTCACCCTGCATTCTCACATCATCCTGACATTTCACACTGCCACCCAGCTTTGTGTCATCAGCAAATTTGCTAATGTTACTTTTAATCCCTTCATCTAAATCATTAATGTATATTGTAAACAGCTGCAGTCCCAGCACCAAACCTTGCGGTACCCCACTGGTCACAGCCTGCCATTCCGAAAGGGACCCGTTAATCACTACTCTGTTTCCTGTCAGCCAGCCAATTTTCAATCCATGTCAGTACTCTGCCCCCAATACCATGTGCCCTAATTTTGCCCACTAATCTCCTATGTGGGACTTTATCAAAAGCTTTCTGGAAGTCCAGGTACACTACAACCACTGGTTCTCCCTTGTCCATTTTCATAGTTACATCCTCAAAAAACCAGAAGATTAGTCAAGCATGATTTTCCCTTCATAAATCCATGCTGACTGACTGATCCTTCTACTGCTATCCAAATGTGTCATAATTTCCTCTTTTATAATTGACTCCAACATCTTTCCCACCACTGACATCAGGCTATAATTCCCTGTTTTCTCTCTCCCTCCTTTCTTGAAAAGTGGGACAACATTAGCCACCCTCCAATCAGCAGGAACTGTTCCTGAATCTATAGAACATTGGAAAATGATTACCAAAGCGTCCACGATTTCTAGAGCCACCTCTTTAAGTACCCTGGGATGTAGACCATCAGGTCTCGGGGACCTATCAGCCTTCAGACTCAACAGTCTATCCAACACCGTTTCTTGCGAAATATAAATTTCCTTCAGTTCAACCTTTACCCTAGTTCCTTTGGCCACTATAACATCTGGGAGATTGTTTGTGTCTTCTCTAGTGAAGACAGATCCAAAGTACCTGTTCAACTCATCTGCCATTTCCTTGTTCCCCATAATAAATTCACCTGTTTCTGTCTTCAATGGCCCAATTTTGGTCTTAACTATTTTTTTGCTATTCACATATCTAAAGAAGCTTCTACTATGCTCCTTTATATTCTTGGCTAGTTTACCTTCGTACCTCATTTTTTCTTGGCGTATTGCTTTTGTTATCTTCTGTTGCTCTTTAAGAGCTTCCCTGTCCTCCAGTTTCCCACTTATCTTTGCTATGTTATACTTCTCTTATTTTTATACTGCCCTTTACTTCTCTCGTCAGCCACGGCCACCCCTTACTCCCCTTAGGATCTTTCTTCCTCTTTAGAATGAGCCAATCCTGCACCTTCTGCATTATTCCCAGAAATACCTGCCATTTTTGTTCCACTGTCTTCCCTGCTAGGGTATTATTCCATTGAACTTTGGCCAGCTCCTCCCTCATAGCTCCATAGTTCCCTTTGTTCAACTGTAATACTGACATATCCGATTTTACCTTCTTCTCCCTCTCAAATTGTAGGTTAAAACATATCATATTATGGTCACCATCTCCTAATGGTTCCTTTACCTCGAGGTCCCTGATCAAATCCGGTTCATTGCACAACACTAAATCTAGAATTGCCTTCTCCCTGGTGGGCTCCAGTACAAGCTGTTCTAAGAATCCATCTCAGAGGCACTCCACAAACTCCCTTTCTTGGGGTCCAGTACCATTCTGATTCTCCCAGTCTACCTGCATGTTGAAATCCCCCATGATAACTGTATCATTACCTTTGCGACATGTCAATTTTAACTCTTCATTCAACTTACACCTTACATCCAGACTACTGTTTGGGGGCCTGTAGATAACTCCCATTAGGGTCTTTCTACTCTTAGAATTTCTCAGTTCTATCCATACTGACTCTACATCCCCTGATTCTATGTCCCTCCTCACAAGGGACTGAACATCATTCCTCACCAACAGAGCCACCCCACCCCTCTGCCAGTCAGTCTGTCCTTTCGATAAGATGTATAACCTTGAATATTCATTTCCCAGGCCCTGTCTGCTTGAAGCCATGTCTCAGTTATTCCCACAACATCGTACTTGCCAATTTCCAACTGAGCCTTAAGCTCATCTACTTTATTCCTTATACTTAGTGCATTCATATATAATACTTCCAATTCAGTAATCCCTCTCCTTTCATATCAATTCCTATTTCACTTGGCCATACTGTATGATCTCTTCTTGAGCTTTCTACTCCATTGATTCCATCATCCTTTTTAACTTTTCTTATTTTCACTTTCCCTTTAACTCCATCCTTATATTTCCAGTTCATCCCCTCCCCCTCCCCTCACTACTTAGTTTAAACACATCCACATTGCAGTGGCAAACCTGCTGCCAGAATGCTGGTCCCCCACCTATTAAGGTGCAACCCATCCCTTTTGTACAATTCATCCCTACCCCAAAACAGATCCCAGTGGTCCAAGAATGTAAATCCTTACTTCCTGCACCAGTTCCTCAGCCACACATTCAGATCCATTATCCCCCTGTCCCTGCCCTCTCCAGCACAAGGAACTGGAAGTAAACCATAGATAACCACCCTGGAAGTCCTGCTTTTCAGCCTTCTTCCGAGTTCTCTGAAGTCCCGCTGCAGAATGTCCTTCCTCTTCTTCCCAATGTCATTTGTGCCAACATGCACTACCACTTCCGACTGTTCACCTTCACCCTTGAGGATTCCCTGCAATCGGTCCGTGATGTCCTGGATCCTAGCACCAGGGAGGCAACACACCATTCTTAAATCTCACCTGTTGCCACAGAAACCCCTTTCCATACCTCTTACTATGGAGTTCCCTACTACCACGGCTCTTCCTGATGTCTGACTCCTCAGCTCTGCTTCTGCACCAATTTCCAGCTCACAGACCTGTCCACCTCTCAGACTGGCAGTATCTTCTGTCCTGACAGCTTCCAAGAAGGTGAACCTGTTTACAAGAGGTACATCCCCTGGGGTCTCCTGTACTTCAAGCATCCTTTCCTTCCTCATCATCACCCCCTTTCTCTCTTCTGGTATCCTTGGTGTAATGACCTCCCTGTAAGTCCTGACCAGAAAACCCTCATTTTCACAGATAAACCTGAGGTCATCCAGTTCTTTCTTCAGTGCTGCAACATGCTCCTTCAGAAGCTGAATCTGGACACACTTTCCACAGCTGTAACAGCCAGGGGCACCATCAGTGTCCCTGACCTCCCACATCATGCACATAGCACACTGAATCAGTTTAGTGGTCATGTCTTCACCCTCTGCAATTGTGCCTGGCCTAGTCTCCTCACCAAAGACTAGCACTTTTCACACCAGGCACTTCCCAACAGGCTACTCTGCTAGAGCTCTCCCTCTTTTTATTTGCTTGAGCTTTGCAAGCTGCAAGGTCACCTGACCTCGATTGCCCAATCAGCTGTTTTCTGCTGAGTCTGAGCTATTCAAATCTTGATTGCCAATCAACTGCTAATCAATTCTTGATTGCACTATCCAACCACCAAAACTGCCAGAATCTCTCGAGCCAAAGACTAGCACTTTTCACACCAGGCACTTTCCCCGACCAGGCCGCTTTCTGACAGTTTGACCTTCCGAAGTGCAATACCTCACACGTGTCTGTATTAACCTCCATCTGCCATTTTTCAGCCCATTCCTCCAACTGGTCCAAATCTCTCTGCAAGCTTTGAAAACCTTCCTCACTGTCCACTATACCTCCAATCTTTGTATCATCAGCGAATTTGCTGATCCAATTTGCCACATTATCATCCAGATCATTGATATAGATGACAAATAACAATGGACCCAGCACTGATCCCTGTGGTCCCTATAAACACAAAAAGGTCTGCAGATGCCGGACATCTGAAGGTTGTTGTTATGGCACCACTCAGCAGGATTTTCAACCTCCCTCCTGTATGTTGATTTGTCACCACCTTTGGTTTGGCCTGCAACAGTGGTGTTGTCAGCAAATTTGAATGTAGCATTGGACCCATGCTTAGCCACACAGTCCTAAGTGGAAAACATGTTGTACTGCTATTGTAATTATATGTGCTATATGTGCCTCGTGCTGCGTGTGAATGTTGGTACTGTGTTTTGCACCTCGGCCCTGGAGGAACACTGTTTCAGTCGGCTGTACTGATGTGTGTGTTTGAATTAACCTGGACTTCAAACTTCAAACTGAGCTGTTCCAACCTGTTTGTGAGTACGTAATGGTCAACACACTAGGAGTGAACACTAGAGTGACAAGCAAATAAAAGACCACATGCCCAAGTGGGTTTACTGTCCCCAAAACCCCAGAAGAAGAGAAATCTTGCTGAACATGGGTTAGCAGCAGCCCCTGGAGGCATCTTGGCTCATGATAAAAGCTAAAGAAAAATAAAAACCACTTCATCAGTGGCATTGGCTAGAAACCATAACCACAGTGGACTTGGAGGATATTATTTTTACAAAGTTAAGTTGAGCCACGTATTAGCAAGCACTCAAACTGGAGCTGCTTTAGATACCTATATATGGGGCATAAGACGTACTTCAAATATCTATTGAACATGTAAACACATGAAATAGGAGCAGAGTGGACCCCTAGGTCACTTGGGTTTACTTTACCGGTCAATGTAATTGAACTTAATCTCAACTCTGCATTGTTATCTACGTTAACTTACTTACTTCAGAAATCTACTTCTATCTTTAAAAATCTGCAAGTGCTGCTTCCACCACCCTTTGAGGAAGTTAGCTCGAAAGCTTCAGAAAAATCTGAAAGAAAAATTTCCTCATAGAAGCATGGAAAGTAAGAGCAGGGGTTGGCCATTTGGTCTTTTGGGCCAGTTCCACTATTCAACAAAATGATGGCTAATCATTCACATCTTTTTACCTTCATCCCTTGATCTAATCAGCATTAAGAATTACGGTACATATATGCCTGGGATTCCCAGCCTGGGGTCCATGGACCCCTAGCTTAATGCTTTTTGTCCACGACATTAAAAAGGTTGGGAACCCCTGATATATCCCGTTCTTGATGACTAGATTTTCACTGCTTGCTGTGGTAGAGAAATCGCCATGTCTTGAGTGAAGAAATTTCTCCTCATCTCTGTCCAAAGTTGGCTATCTTTCATCCCAAGGCTGCGTCCCTTGATTCTAGATTATCCAACCATCAGGTTTATTCTTTTTGTATCTAGTCTCTCCAGTCTGGTTAAAATTTTATCAATTTCTCAAAAATTCCTTCAATTTCTTCTAAACTGCAAAGAATATAGGCATAATTCTTTGAAGAAATAACAAGCAAGATAGACAAAGAAGAATCGATTGATGTTGCAAACTTGGATTTTCAGAAGGCCTTTGACAAGTTGCCACACAAGATGCTACACATGGTATTACAAGAAAGGTTCTAGCACAGATAAAGCAGTGGCTGATTGGCAGGAGGCAAAGAGTGGGAATAAAAAGGAGCCTTTTCTGACTGGCTGCTGGTGACTAGTGGTGTTCCACAGGGGACTGTGTTGGGACTGATTATTTTTACATTATATGTCAATGGTTTGGATGATGGAATTGAAGGCTTTGTTGCAAAGTTTGCAAACAATATGAAGATAGATGGAGGGGCAAATAATTTTGCAGAAGTAGAGAGGCTAACAAGGACTGTGTCAGGAAGTCTATGGTCTTGCACTTTGCTTGAAGAAATGAAAGGGTTTATTATTTCTAAATGGATAGAAAATACAAAAAAACTGAGGCGCAATGGGACTTGGGAGTCCTTGTGCAGGATTCTGTGAAGGTTAATTTGCAGGTTGAGTCTGTAGTGAGGAAGGCAAATACGACATTAGCATTCATTTCAAGAGGACCGGAATATAAAAGCAAGGGTGTAACGCTGAGACTTTATAAAGCACTGGTGACGCCTCACTTGGAGTATTGTGAACAGGTTTGGGCCCCTTATCTTAGAAAGGATGTGCTGTAACTGGAGAGGGTTTAAAGGAGGCTCACGAAAATTATTCCAGTATTGAACAACTTGTCATATAAAGAGCGTTTGATGGATCTGGCCCTGTATTCACTAGAATTCAGAAGAACAAGGGGTGACCTCATTGAAACCTACTGAGTAGTGAAAGGCCTCGACAGAGTGGATATGGAGAGGATGTTTCCTATGATGGGAGAGTCTAAGACCAAAGGACACAGCCTCAGAATAGAGAGGTGTCCTTTTAGAACAGAGAAGAGGAGGAATCTCTTTAGCCAGGGAGTGGTGAATCTGTGGAATTTTTTGCCACAGGCACTGTGGAGGCCAAGTCATTATGTATATTTAAGGCAGAGGTTGAAGAATTCTTGATTGGTCAGGGCTTGAAGGGATTATAGGAAGAAGGCAGGAGATTGAGGCTGAGAGGAAAATTGGATCAGCCATGATGAAATGGCAAAGCAGACTTGATGGGCCAAATGGCTTAATTCTGCTCCTATATTTTATAGTTTATGGTCTTAATTGACTTCGTGCATCAGGACTGCTATATTAGGAATTAATCTAGTAAACTGCTAAAGGCATAAAAGACTGCTGATGCAGAAATCTGGAGTAAATTTAGACTGCTGGAAAAACCCAATGGACCAAGCAACATCTGGGGATGCAAAATGACTGTTGATGTATCAGGTCGAGACCTTCTATCATCATTGTTGTGTAAAATCAATTAAATATATCAATACAAATATAATTTATTTCAATTTGCATTTGTTATGCAGTTGCAGGTGATACAGCTTCACGTTACAGAGGTTCATGAAGCAGACCATCATCTAGTAATATGGGGTCACCAGTACATACAAAGTTTGGTGTAAAGGATATAGCTTCATCTCATATGTCTGTTGATTTTTGATCTCCTTTTCAGGCCAATAATGAAAGTCTGTTTCTACATTCACAACCTTTCTCATTGCTATTGAAGTTCTGTATTTCATATGCTGTGGAAATCCGCCATCTTTGGCTATGTCAGGCTGACTGTGATAGAATCAAATGGAGAGCCTTCAATTTGGTCAAATTTAAGGTCAGTAAAGGACAATGTCTGAGAAAAATGTCTGCTTATCTGAAATAAATTCAAAAAGGTTTACCTTCAGAACTCAAGGAAGCTGAAATGGATCAAAGTAAATAGAGACTTCAAAAAGCTTTTGTAAGTTAAAAGTGGCTCTCTGCTGCCTGGATTGCCTCATTAGCTGGTGATAGAGGTACCAGCTTAGCCTTCTGGGATACCTAACACCCAAAGACTGTAACAAGATGAACTCTGGGTTATTTCAACATGTAGGTTCACATTCATGCTTAGCTTTAAACACTTCTTGACCTCAACCCTTTTTATATATCCATGCTATTAACCATTTGAAGGAATGATAGATGTGCCCTTCAGAAGACCTGCCAAAAGCTGGTCATCATCAGTGAAGGAGATCAATAAAAGCTTTGCAGAAAAACGTTAAGCTATCAATTGCAGGCTCATCCCCTGGGTTTTCCTTTCCCTTCCTTCTTTCTTTCTTTAGCTAAGTGAATAGAATGAGATGGAGATCTCCCTCCTGTCCTAGGAAACGGTATCATTATCCCAGTAGGGAAACCTGTCTGAAACTGAGAGGCCTGTCTACCAGCAGTGAAATGCTGTTTCTTTGACTAGGACCAGAGGATCTCAGTACAGTGTAATGTTACGGCTCTCACAGACAGGCTGCAGGCCTGCTCCTAAAAGAGCCCATCTGGCACAGGCAGCGAAAAGCAATAATTACAAGCTGATGATGGACACAGAAAAAAAAGAACCACTGAGTTAGCTTTCATGAACTACAGGCTGGGACTGCTGGAAAATTACAGACTGAAGCCCTTTCTAGTTCAGTCCCCTTTAGTGTTCATGATTTAAACCACATCAAATTTTAAATACACCAAAGAAATCTTAAATTTTGTGACAGACTTAGTTTAGTTCTTGTTATTTCAGGTAACTACACTTGGCTGTAAAAACCAAACTTGCATTTTGTATATTAAGGATAGAAATGTAAAACTTGTTTCAATAGCAGATAGTGCAGAAACCCCGAATCACAATTTTACATACCTGTATACAGAATGGTTTAACAGAATTTATAAGTCCTTCCCCAGAACAAAATACCTGTCTAAATGTTGTTGGTTAACCATTATAGATATGCAACAGTAAAGCAATGTTTCACTAGAGATGTTACCTTTTAAATTTAAATGCAAATATATGAAACTTTATATAAAAAAAGTGAGCAAGGAAATCATGCTGATTTTGTTTTTATAGATAGATCACAGATAGACTAATAGAAAGTAAGCACCGTCCTTTTAACTTTACAGTCAATAAAGTTTATGTCTGTCTGGAATACTGTGATTTCCTGCAATTAATTTTATATTGCCCATCTCCACGGTACACGAACAACAATATATGCTTTTTCTTAAAGACAAATATAAAGTTGCCTTACATTTATTCTTTGAGCCATGAGCAACATTTAGCAGATCGACACACTGATAAGCTAAATATTGATTTAACTTGAATATGAACAGTTCACAAGACAGAATCATATCCTGACTCACTGATATGTATACCCAGAGTGATCAGCATCCTTTTTAGCAAAACACCTCCTGCACACTTACTTTGAATCAGAATCAGAATCAGGTTTAATATCACGGGCATGTGTCGTGAAATGTGCTAACTTTATGGCTGCAGTTCAATGATATACATGATAAATAAATAGAGAGAAAATAGACATTATATATGTCTATTAAATAGTTAAGTAAGTAATGCAAAATAACAGAAATAAAAAAAAAGTAGTGAAGTGGAGTCCAAGGGTTCAATGTCCATTTAGGAATGGGATGGCAGAGGGGAAGAAGTTGTTCCTGAATCACTGAGTGTGTGCCTTCAGGCTTCTGTACCTCCTTCCTGATGGTAACAGTGTGAAGAGGACATGTCCTGGGGGGTGGGGGATCCTTAATGATGGATGTCGCCTTCTGAAGTCACTGATCCTTGAAGATGTCTTGGATACTACAGAGGCTGATACCCATGCTAGAGATGACTAATTTTACAATTTTCTACAACTTATTTCAATCTTGTGCAGTAGCCGCCTCCCCCACCCCCATACCAAACAGTGATACAGGCAGTCAGAATGCTCTCCATGGTATATTTGTAGAAGTTTTGGAGTATTTTAGTTGACAAATCAAATCTCCTCAAACTCCAAATGAAATATGGCCACTGTCTTGCCTTCTTTATAGCTGCATCAATATGTCGCATCCATGTCAGGTCCTCAAAGATATTGACACCCAGGAACTTGAAACTGCTCACTCTCTCCACTTCTGATCCCCCTATGAAGATTAGTTTGCATTCCCTTGTCTTACCCTTCCAGAAGATCACAATCAGCTCCTTGTTCTTGCTGACTTTGAGTGCAAGGTTGCTGCTGTGACACCACTCAATTAACTGGTATATCTTGGTATGCCCTTCCATGGTCATCTGAAATTCTGCCAGCAATGGTTGTATCATCAGCAAATTTATAGATACTGTTTAAGCTCTGCCTAGCCACACAGTCATGAATGTAGAGAGTGGACTAAGCACACATCCCTGTGGATCACCAGTGTTAACCGTTAGTGAGGTGGAGATGTTATTTCCAATCCGCACAGATTGTGGTCTTCTGGTTAGGAAGTTGAGGATCCAGTTGCAGAGGGAGGCACAGGGGGCCAGGTTCTGTAGCTTTTTGACCAGGACTGTAGGAACGATGGTGGTAAATGCTGAGCTATTGTCAATAAGTAGCATCCTGACATAGGTATTTGCACTGTCCAGGTGATTCAAGGCTGCATGGAGAACCACTGAGATTGTGTTTGCTGTAAACCTATTGCTGCAACAGGCAAATTGCAGAGGGTCCAGGTCCTTGCTGAGACAGGTGTTGATTCTAGCCTTGACCATCACCGTAGGTGTGAGTGCTGCTGGACGATAGTCGTTGTGGCAGCTCACTCTGCCCTTCTTGGGCACTGGTATAATTGCTGTCCTTTTGAAGCAGAATGTTTGAAAGCTGCAACAAAATTGCATTTGAGAGTTCTTAAGAATATAACAAATAAGAATTGAGACTGCTCTTCAGATTAAATTGAATTCTCAATTTTCTTAGCACATTTATACGGATATCAAAAATACCCTATTGACATCACAGGATTATTTCCACAATACACTAATATTAGTGCAGTTCTACATAAAACATTTCCTCCTCAGTGCTCTTCCCCCGCCCTGAAAGTGATGAAGGCTTCTGTTGGATTCTGCATCCATGGGCATGAGCAATGTTTAATTTTCTCAGCCAAGGAAAGAAGATACACACAAGAGATTCTGCAGGTGCTGGAAGTCCAGAATGCCATACACAAAAGCCAGAGGTCAGGCAGCATCAGTAGTTCTAGGCCTGATGAAGGATCTCAACTCAAAATGTTGACTCTTTATTCCTTTCCATAGATGCTGCCTGATCCGTTGAGTTTGTGAAGCATTTTGGGTGTGTTACTAAAGAGCGTGCATTTGCTCATTGGTTGCTGGAGCTGAATGCCAATTTAATAATACTGGCATCACTGCAAACATCAGTCCTGTTTCACATGATATTCCTGAGCCAGGATATCAACCAGAAAGAGTAATATGGTGGCGTTTCTCTGCACACACAAAATGCTGGAGGAACTCAACAGGTCAAGCAGCATTTACCTCCTGAGATGCTGCCTGACAGGCTGAGTTCCTCTGGCATTCTGTGTGTGTTGTTGAAGATCTTGCATCTTCAGAGTCTTTCATGTCTCATTTTCTCTTTGTTTTCCTTTTCCTGCTGCTGTAATGGCCAAGGTCAGCTCGGTC
This sequence comes from Hypanus sabinus, assembly GCF_030144855.1. Taxonomy (NCBI): domain Eukaryota; kingdom Metazoa; phylum Chordata; class Chondrichthyes; order Myliobatiformes; family Dasyatidae; genus Hypanus; species Hypanus sabinus. Next base: position 158,361,341 of record NC_082707.1, on the reverse strand, counting down.
AATGTGGACTAAGGTTCCCGACTCCAGCAGAGTCCTGCTGAATGGATCACGCAAGTCTGCACAGAGGTTGGTTCAGCCAGTCCACGTCACTGCTAGTTTTCAGATGAGTCACATGAAAGGCTGCTGTAAGGTGGAAGTGCCGAACTTTGCACACATTCTCCAATCGATTGAAACACTGAGTCACAAGCAGAAACTCACAAAACATACCCTCAGGGTCCCCACTGATTTGTCTGGTTCGGTATTTCACCAAATGATGCAATTGCTCCCTGAGCCAAGCAAGGTGTACATTGTACGCGCTTTTCTTATAAACTGCATGAAAAGATTGATGGAGCTCCGCGACTAAGGAACATATTTCATAGTGCTTTGAACCTGGTACACCTACAGTACCAAAGCAGGCCTAAAGTAGCAATGCCTTTGATCTTCTTGCTTCTCTGCAACAGTAAGCAAAGTTTTAACATCCAACAGACACCAGAGGAACTAAAGCAAACACTGAAAGTTTTCTCCATAAAGTGCTGAGTGTATGCAGCCATGTTTATGTCCGTGAGTCTATTGTTTACTAAAGTTAACATGCAAACAGAAGACCTTTAATTATTTGATACACTTCTACCGGCAGAGAAAACCTTTTTAAAGAGTACTAATTGTAATTTCTGCTGAAAAACAGAACAGAAAGCACTCAGAATGCAAGCAAGTTAGCAAAGCAGCTCAAATGAAAGATCATTCTGTAAATACTGTATTATAACCCAAGTAGCTGTAGCTTGCATTAGTGCAATCATTTTTCTATTGCTCCTCATAAGTAATGCAAGCTTCATTGGTCCTGTCGTTTATTTGAAAATCTTACATACAAAAAAATTATTCAGTTTTCTCACCTCCTCAATTTATTGCATATCCCAATATCTTTATCTATTGTATTGCTGCTCAAAACGAGCAGGGTGACCTGCCTCAGTGACTGCTATCCAGTAATGCATACTGCAGTAATCAATCATAATAAAGTCCTTTCAGAGGTTGGTTATGGCACAAATCAACACTTGTCTCAAAGATGACCTAGATCCATTTCAATTTTCCTACCAACATAACAGGCCAACAGCAGACCTCTGGCTGTTTGCTCTACTCTGGACCATCTGGGCTACTGGTTCATCAACTGCAGCTCAATATTCAACACATAATCCCATCCAAACTCATCATCAAGCTTCAAGACCTGGGCCTCCATACCTCATCAGCAGACCTCAGTCAGTGATGATTGGTAACCACATCTCACCCCTCTGACTTACCATCAACACAGGTGCACCTCAAAGCTGCACACTCAGCCCCGGCTTTACTCTCTGTACAATGTGTGGATCAGCACAGCTTCAATGTCTTATAGAAATTCGCTGATGGCACTACCATTGTCAGATGAAGCACAGGTGATGAAGAGTCAGCTTATCGGAGAGAGATACGACACCTGTTTGAGTGCTACCACAACATCAGCCTCTTGCTCAGGTAAGTTAAGGAGCTGATTGTTGGCTTCAGGAAGGTGAAGGAGAGTAATCCAGTCTTGCCTGGGGGGGGGGGGCAGGGGGGGCAGTGGTAGAGAGAGTCATTCGTGGGAATTAACAAACGGACGACCATCTTTAGCCCATCACAAGGTAGAAGGTGCGCCACTGTCTTTACTTTCTTAGGAGGTTAAGGAGGTCTGACGTATCACCACAAGAAGCTGCAGAGAATCGAGGACACAGACCAATACATCAAGGACACATCCTTACAGGAGACACTGCCTCAAGACTTTAACATCTATCACAGATCCCTACCATCCAGGCCATGCCATCTTCTCACAGCTCCCATCAGACAGAAGGTACAGAAGCCTGAAGTCTCTCTGCAGGCTCAAGAACAATTACTTATTTTCTTGAACCACGAATTACTACAGTTTAGCAATACTATGACTACCTTGATCACTTTGTACTAAAATGGACATTTTATTTGTTCTAGTTGTAAAAATTATATATAATTTAGGTTTACTTTGTGCCTTTATTGTAAATGCTCTTTATATGCCTGTGATGCTGCTGTATGTAAGTTTTTCATTGCGCCCATGCATACATGTATTTGTGCATATGACAATATTTTCACTTTGAAATGCCGAGCAACAATCTGCTGGAACTAATATCTCGTCACTAAACTGTATCAAAATGGATAACAGATAAACAAGCCAACTAAAGATGTGCTACATCACTAATGAGAAAACAAAAAAAACCTCTTTAGGTGTGAAAAATCATACTTGAAATTTCTAAATACAAAACCATGGCATCAGATTACCAAGGTAAAGGCAGTGGTATCAGTTTTCAATCCTGTTACACCATAGTGGACTCCATGAACAGAATTAAGACGTCTTTCGAGTAATAACCTTATCCTTCATGTTTCTTGCATAAAATTGGAAAACATCTCCAAAATATTTTATAATGAAGCAATTTTAAAAACCCTAAATACTCAAAAAGTGCAATAAAATTGGTCCATTTTTTCCACAATAGATGTGTCTTAAGCATCTTTCAGTTACTTCTCCATAATATTCCTCCTCGATAAGGTCAGAAACAGGAATGTTCAGTGATGATGGAACAATATTTAGTTTCATTATCAAAACTTCAGAACATGAAGCCTCCCAGAAAGCTAGATATAAAACAACCAGTTGATTGCCATGTGCCTTATATCACAGTATCTTTAGTAAGAGAGAATGCAATCACCTATTCAATGCCATTTGCATCAGTGAGTCCCACACCATAAATTCCTTGAAGGTCTAAAAAACTGGACCAACTGTGGCCAAAGGGCAGAGTAAGAATTTGGGAATCATGGAGTCACCTTTCCATCACCATGTCATATCAGTATGATGGAACACCTCAACTGCCTGGATTGGTTTGTCTAAAGTTTTCTGTAAACCCTATTGTATTTTCTTCCCCTGCAAGAGAATGAATCTCACTTTGATAATATATTTACTTTGAACTTTGGCGCATGTCAAATAATTTTTAATCCATCCAATAAAGAGCAGCCAGCCTGACTGAAGCCTCACCTACTGTCCTTTCTTTTACCGCCTTATAGTTGTAGTATTTGCCATCTACAAAATTCACTGCAGCGTTTGCCTCATCAAGTCTCCTGAATGCATAAGGCTAAAAAGTTTGAGGGGGTGGGGGAGGAATAGCAAGCACATTGGAAGGCCATCATTTGCAAGTCCTATTGAAGTTGTACACTTTCATGATCTAGAAATATATCACCATTCCTTTAACACCGCTGTGCCTAAATCCTGGAACACCACAGGAGTACATTAACCTGAAGGAGTGCACTGGCTCATGAAGCCAGTTAGCCATTCCTTTCTCAAAGGAGGTTAGAGATAAATCAGCAATAAATGTTTGTCTTCCCAGCAAGATCCATTTCCCATAAATTACTAATATGCAACTATTTAGGTATGTTATTGAGCGCTATATTTGTGGAAAGATAATTTGAAATTCAAATTCAAATGATTAAAGTTGAAAGAATTAGTTTGGCCTGTTAAGAGTTAGCCATAAGAATCTTAATTGTTTGCAAAACATCAAACCTAAAATAGTTGCTAGACCAAATAATATAGATCAAAGAAGCTGTCTGCATCTGACTCACCTGTATCGGTTTTCCCTATTCATGGTCATCACTGCATGGAATGTAGCAAACTTCCTGTCCTTTATCCCCAAAATCAAACTCTGAAAAGAAAATTGCATAAATTAACCTTAGCTTCCTCTCAGCCAAAGCTACTGAAAGTTTAGTGTATGAGAAGCCGTTCGATTCTTTGAGTCAAGTAAACCACATTCCTGTTAACAATGTTGAGTAAGAGCAGTTTGACTGACTTGTAATGCTGTCAATCTCAAACTCCAGCAGTAGCTTAATCTCCTCAATTCCCACAGCAATTTCTCAATATTTCTGAAGCCTTTGATATGATACAAAAACGAATATTGTGGAGAAGTTAGCCTCTAGTCTAGACCATATCTGAGGACAAATAAATTTTTGACACTTTTATTGTAGGTCAATCAAATCGTTCCTTTTACTGCCCATATCACTGTTTATGGAGGTTTTGAATAATCACCTGAAAGAAAAGTGGCATTCAAATCCCAGCAGCAGAAAACCAGATTATTGAATTATATGGAGACTCACAACCTTAATAAATTTCTTTGAAGTTCACTGATTGCCTTTATGCGCCCAAATGTTGTTACTATTCTCCTAAAGCATATTTCCACAAACAGCTCTGAAGAAAAGATGATTCATCTGTCTCAGTTCGTGGTGGACTGTAAGCAATCAGATGATTTATTTGCTCATTACATTTATGTATCTAGGACTCTTTAGAACAGATATTTACTCTAATTAGCTAAATTTAATATTTGATCCATACTGCAAGTTGCCTAAAACAGGCAATAGATTCTTTACTGTTGTAACTAAGGACTTTAACAAGTAACTTAGAATGAATAAACTCTTCTCGGGCTTCCAGCCAGTACAAGTATCGATTATAACCTCCATTCCAATGACAAACTCTGCCACCTTCTTCAGGGATGATGCCTGGGCATATTTATACACAATGTACCCACCCCCATAGTCCATCCCTCCTTATGGACTAACCAATTAGCAGGGACAGACTACAGGGGTATAAATACCACCGTACTAGACTTGCCCAGGCATCATCCCTGAAGAAGATGGCAGAGTCTGAAATGGCGAAATATTGGTTATAATCGATACCTGTACCTGGCTGGAAGCCCGAGAAGGGTTTTTTCGTCAAATATACCATGAAAGCACTAGATACTTTTTCAAGTAATTTAGTACTCTACAGCTGCAAACTGCAAATTGTGGCTGAGAAGGTGGTTTAAGAAACCAACCAAGAAGTCTGAATCCAAAGCATCCGGTGAAGTTTGACTGGAAACAGAAGAGGTAGAGTGGATGGCACTAAACGGCAACTCCTTTACTTGCATCTTCGTAAACAGCTCTACTTCCATTTTTAATATCTTTATTTTTCCCTTTCAGGGTTCTTTTGAAGACCCCAACCTAGAGTTGCACGCTGACTTTGGTTCTTTGCAGGAATGGCACCCGTTCTCGGGGTTTCGGGACTGGCCGTTGTTCAGCACGCCAAGGGCTTGGCCTAAAGAGTCCGGCTCAGATTTGGAAGCCTAGGATCTCGGGGCTCTGGAGATGGGCAGATCGAGGGCTGGTGTCACAGCTGTGTGTCGTCGGGGGAGTCAGGATATCTGAGGCTGTGTGCCCGGAGACCTGAGATCTTTGAGATCTTCTGGCACAGAGTTTGAAAAAAGCGACGTATCGGACTTTGAACATTGTAAACCATCGGGTTGCTTGTTATGTCTCCCCACTCGCTGGGACAACGGAGACTCCTCCTTCTCCCTTATTGAGAGAGCCTGTGGTATGTCATACACCGGGTGAAACGCGAAGTCTTTGGGGTAACTGCAAGTCTGTGTCTTTGCTACTGCTTTGCTCAAGCTTGAGTGCACAATGGCAAGTGCTGATGCTTTTTCTTTGCCGATGGGGGGAGGGGTGGTCGTTGCTTGCTGCCGCTTATGTGCGGGAAGGAGGGGAGCTGGGAGGGAGTCTTTACGGTTCTAACATTTAACCGTCATTCATTCTTTGGGGCACTTCTCTGTTTTTGTGGATGGTGGCAAAGTAAAATGATTTCAGGATGTATGTTGTACACATTTCTCTGGCATTAAATTGAACCTTTGCACTGCCGTGTTTTCTCCACTCCCCCACCCTGCCATCATCATCACTCCCACCATCCTCACCCATCTATGAACCAATAAGTTGGAAATACCAAGAGGTTGGAAATATCTATCCATTTCAAATGGGCAAATTGCCTATCAAACAGTCACCAGCAGTTTACTCAAACTCAAAAGACAGGCCCAAAGCAAGTTCAGGCACAAATTTTTCTCTACACCCTCATGAAAATTGGCCTACATGTGAATGGCTTGGAAGATAGACTATAATCTCGGGCCAGCATTGGAAGTGGCTGGCTTTAAGGCACAAGCAACATACCTTTGTTCCTTCTCCTGTCAGTGGAAAAGGTTCCACCTGGGCTTAGTAGCTAAGCCACATGTGAAGGCCTGGCGCTGGACTTGGTTGGCAGAGGCTACTTGAAGTGCACGCTTTTGGAAACATTTAGTAGACAAAGGGAGTTTACTCCCCCCTGCCCTATCATAACCAACCCTGAGGAACCAATTATGTTTATGCTAAAAGCACAGTAGCTTCTAAACTTGCACTCCTACGTGTTGATACCGGTATTGGAATTGGTTTATTATTGTCACATGCATCAAGATATAGTGAAGATAGAGTGTCTTGCGCACAATTTATACAGAGCAAATCATTACACAGTGCATCCAGCTAGAATAAGGTATAATAATAAAAATCGGAATAAAGTTTAAAAGCTATTGAAAAAGTACAATGCGAATAAACAGTAAAGTGCTAGATCGGAATGAAGTTGAAGTAACTTTAAAAATGTCCAAACGGAAACTACCAGCACCCACAGCCCAAACCAATGAAATACGAAGCCAAAGGTGTCTGTAGCACTTGACCACTTGGCCTGTTCGGACTGTGCCAGCTCTTCAAGCATGCTAAATTTTAGCTGACTTCACCATTCTCTCTTCTTACCAAATCATCTTTCTCTTCAGATATTTATCCAGTTTTCCCTTAAACAAAATTATAGGCTTCTTCAAGATAGACTGATACTTTAGTGATCCCAAAGGGAATTACAGTATCACAGTAGTATTACAAGTGCACAGATATCCAAATATACAAATATTACAAGAGAAGTAAGAAAGAATAAAAAATAAGTTACCTCAAACAGTCTAACAGGAGGGGGTCATCACTTCCCCGGCTATAGGTCAACTCATTACATAGCCTAAAGGCCGAGGGTAAGAATGACCCTCTGTGGAGCAGCACAGTTGTCTTAGTCTATTACTGATCTATTTCAAATTGTCTATAGCCATGCCACCCAATACCTCCGTAGTCACTCCAGCCCTATAACCCTCCCAGATACCTGCATTCATCCAGTTCTGCCCTCTTGGCCACCTCTGAACTGGATCACACTATTGTTGTTCACGTCTTTACTTTCTGGACAGAAGCTCCGAGATTCCATCGAATGTATGGGTTCCCAATCTGGGATGCACAGATATTGGTTAATGGTAAGGGTCCATAGCATAAAAGAAGGCTGGGTACCTCTGATCTAATGTCTTTACTTTATGGACAGAAGCTCCAGGACTCCATCTAAACCTTCAAAACTCTTTTTCCTCTTTGAGGATACTTATTAAGTCATATTTAAGCAAACATTGGCTCAGTTATCTATCATTTTCTTACATGGTCTGATGAACTTTGAGAGATCTCTTGTGTAAGTACCTTGGAATATTTTGATACCTTAAAAGTACTACATTATAAATAGCCTTTGTTGTTACTTTCCACCACCCCTTAGGGCAAGATATTCAAGTACAACAATCTGGAGATTTGAGGCTCAGTTGGAGAGCTGTAGTCTCCATCAGCTCCATCACGGGAACAAGTATCCTCACCATCGATGACATCTTCAATAGGAGGCCCCACAATAAACAGTATCTATCATTAAGGACCCTCATCATCTGGGAGATGCCCTCTTCTCGTTGCTACCATCAGGGAGGAAGCACAGGAGCCTGAACAAGAATGCCTATTCATTCTATCACAACCGTAAAAAAATGTTACAACACCCTTTGCTCCAGTTGGAAAAATCTCACTATCTCAAATACACCTTGTGTGATCAAAAACACAAGTCATCATTGTTTGCTACATCTGACTTGTTTGAAAATAAAGGAAAGATATGCACAGTGATTTCTAATATACTGAGACAGATTCCCCCACATTCATTTGCACTCTAATAGGGTTAAGCTGAGGAAACATCTGTCTTTGCTGATATGACAAATAGTGCATAAACCTGTAAAAAAATCTATTTGTCTTAATGTTTAGAAGCTAGAAAGGATGAATCTAAACATATGTTGAATAGTAAAAGAATATCATATGTGCATATTTTAACTATTATTTGCTAATGTCAGAGAACTTTGAAGTACATAATTAAGAAGGGTCAGAATATGTAGAGCATTCCATGATAATGAGAAAATATTAAGGGATCAAGCCTAAACATGGAAATTTAAATAAGAAGAAGGTTAGTAAAATACCTTTCACATAAGCGAACAGAAGTAAAAATTGCAAGAAAAATGCAGAGAGGAGAACAATACAAATGATAAAGGTGACCATATATAACAGAACTTCTAATAACCGTCGTGTGTAAAACTGAATACTCAACTGCAGAGGCAGCAATATCCACTCACACTCAAATGTTATGCTGAAGTTAAGTGTAAGAGGGAGCTACCTTAAATGCTGCATTGAAATATGTGCTAACGCACCACGAATAGAGTTCCCAAAGAGATACATTTACAAAGCCTGGTCATGGGGAGACTTGTTCCGTCTCCTGAGATATATATCGTCTTGGTTTCACCAATCGGGTCTCCTGCTTTTCCCTACTATATGTGTGTACAATTATCTTCTCTGTTAACTGAGACAGTTTACAGCGGTATTCTTACTACTGAATAATCCTAACTATCCCCAAAGGAAGATTTAATACCAAATACAGGTGGCTGGCCCTTCTGGTTGGAAACCAGAGGTCGAGTTAGTTTTCTTCAGGCAAATAAAGGTGGCTTTTCCCTTTCCTGTAAAAGGGAACAACTTAATTTTGGTATTAAATGAAGAAAGAAATATATATAAATACACAATACTAGCAAAGCTAAGTGGAAATGTAATTAGCAAAAAGGCTAGCAAAATATCTTTCAAAGAAACTGGTTCTCATTTGAAATGTTCAGAGTCCAGGCAAGTTATGCATGTGTCATGGATTCTCACTGAGCCTGATCAGATAAAGTGCAATTTGTGTAAGTGTGTATTGCATACACACACTCCAGAAATCTACGCCCTTAACTCCCGGCATGCAGGCACAGTGATTGTTACATTTGCTGATAGCTTCTCTCAGCTCTTTTGATCTTATGGCCTCTGCTCAGGAAATTGCGTTCTATTTGCCAATGCTTTCAGATAAATTAAGCAGAGAGGGTGCTGTGCAGTGTCACCAATTTTGTTCTTTTTACTTAAGATGACAAGTCATCCAACTCTATGAACCAGAACTAACTCTGCAAGCTGTTAGCATTTTACTTCAATAACAGAGCTCTTGAAATTCTTTTTATTTGCGAGGACACACATTTCAAAGTTTGCCTGGCCTTTTCCCTCCCAGCACTCCCTCTAAGCCCCCAGCTGAATTCAAGTAATGAGTGGCCATGAAGCTCATTGTCCTTTATCTTGCTGGGGTACGTGCACCTTTTGAACTGCCATCTGCAAGTGTGCTGATGTACTAACTTGTTAACTATGCCATACTGTGAAGGAAATGGCATGATTTAGATCAAGTGTTCAGGACGGTTGTTCATAAGAAACACTTGAGCCAAGCTGTTGCAGTTCAGGATGTGCCCTGGGGAGAGGGGCTTCGTTTCGGGTCACGCTCTTGTCTTGTATGAGGGCAAGCACAGAGTAAAGAAATCACAGTTTTATGCCGGAGCTGTGAGAGGAAAAACATTAAGAACCCAGAGAAGTGAAGCTGCCAAATTAACTTCTCACCTTTTCAATCACACTCCAGAGGGTAGACGCCTGAACTTTATGCTTCTGAAATAAGATCAGTTTACATTAAGGAAGACGTTACTCCACTTTTATAGATTATAACTAGCCTTGGCTTCACTCAATCAATCCAAACTTTACAGCTCATTAATACTTACTTTGTTACCTGCATTATTTTGGCATAATAATATAATGAGTTTCGTGCTCAGCAAAAGTCTGGAACCATTTTTAGAAAAACCATTAAAATTCTAATGTTACATAAAACACAGCTAAATTAAGAGTGAGTATTGAAACCATTCCAAGAAAATAAAGAAACTACAATCTATCTTGGGTTATATCCAAAGCAAGAGCTACAAATTGAGTTCAAAATTCAATATATGACATAAAATGTTTAATTAATTAAAATGAAAGTAGTTCTTAAAATGCTTTTGTCTATTAAATGCATTACTGAGCATGAACATTCGATGTGTTTGTCTATTGAATACATAAGCAGATTATTACAGCTATTCTCTCAAACAAATTCGCTTTCCCGCACAATCTAAATCTGTTTAGTCATATTTAATGGTGTCAATTATTGGAACAGGCTCAGGCTATGAATTTCTTACTAATGGCTTTAATAACATTAGTAAATGAAAACCAGATGACTCTATGTTGGCTTACTTTGAAAAGACATATGAGTATTTCTGTTTTTAATTTATATCCTCTTCTACATCTGGAATTCCTTATAATTAAAACTAAAAGCTCAACTACTATTTCCACCTCTCAAATGTTGAAAAGATGAATACAGTAATAGGTTTCTAAACAGTCAGAGTACACAAACATTTGCTTTTGTTTACTGTGGACCAAGGAGAATATCCATACTAATTTCTCTGATCAATTTCAGATAAAGATTCTACGTCCTGAGTAAATGTTTGAGAGAATATAAATTGTTATTTACAAACTAACTTTTGCACCTCATATAAGACTGTGTTCCCTTTTGTGAAACCATAATTTTAAACAAACATTTCTAATCCAGCATGAAAGATCAGATATATCGTTTGACATGTGACACAATTATATTTTCTTCCATCTAAATTGCCCTATGAAAGGGGTCAGGTTTTGTTAAGATTGCAGGTGGTTAACCCTTCTGACTGGGTTTTCACATATCATACTCTATCAGTTGGCACACAAAATGTGGATTTAATCATTCTTTGATTTTTCCTCAATTCCTCTAAGGAACCATTGTGTCACTATCTCACTAAAGGTCCTGCCATGTAATCCAGTGGGCTGTTCATCATATGGCTCCATGGTGCAGTGTGCAAGAGCCACTGGAGCTAATAATGCTCTTCATCTGCTAACACAGTCTTTCCTTTTACCGATATCTTCTAACGTACATTGTAAACCATTTAAATCCATCAAAGCAACACAATGCCAAAAGCAATAATCCAAAAGGTAATTGTACAGTTGTTTATTAGTAGATCCAAAAGTAGCCTTTGTTATTACATATTTATTATCCACATAGTTACATATTTATACATCAGAGCAGAGGCTACACAGCACCCACCCCAGGACCACCAGACTCAAAAACAGTTACTTTTCCCAAGCAGTAAGGGTGATCAACACCTCCACCCACTAACCCCCCACCACCACTACCTTATCATTTCCTGTCAGTCACCCTATGTACAGACTCTCTAGTGCCTAGCATCACCTCATGGGCATACAACCAATCTGTATGGATAAGCTATCTTATATACTTATAGTTATTGTGTTTTTTATTATTATGTACTTTATCTTATGGTGTATTTTTGGTGCAGAATAACAATTGTTTTGTTCTCCTTTACAACTGTGCACAGAACATGACATTAAACAATCTTAAATCATTTCAGACGATTTGAAGAAAACCTGTACTCTGAATATGGGAAGCATTGCTTATAAGCCTTGCTGGTGCTCAGCACTTATATGCGCAGTAATGTTTTCACAAATGATGTGTTTCTCTGATCTTCTCTGCCTTGATTGATACTTCATGTGGAGCTATCCACAAAGCTCAACAACATCTTGTAACCCCTAATCTCGCTGCATTGTCCATATTTTTACATCAGGAATAAATTAGCATACCATCTGGTTTAAGATAAACTTCCATGATAAAGAAGTTTGCTTCATTTTCCATGCATCACAACTTAATCAATGAATCAGATAATGTTTGCATTTTGACATAAATACTGGTAGTGTTTTGTGCTGATATTTTAATTTAGTAACCAGATTTTTAAATTTAGTAAATTCTATGAATAGTGAAACAAGGATGAAGTGATCAGTGTTAAAGATAACTAATGTTTAAAATGATCAGTATTTAAACGAAAAACATTTATTTTCCACCTGCCTACGTTTGTTGTCTGGCAACAATTCAAGTTTGCTGTAATTCATAATTCCTGATGAAAATAGTACCCATTACAAGGCTGACTAAGTGCAATAATAGAGAATTGATATTTAAATACACAAGTATTCGAAACATTCAATATCTCAGTGTTATAAAATACATTTGTAGATATACTAAAAAGATCATTATGACTTACAAAATGGGCTGTGTTGCTATTAAACTATATTAATAATACAATAGCAATCTTGGCCTGAGAAATGCTCCAAGCACCGAAATGCAAACAAATCCAGGGATTAAATTCTAGTTGGACTTTAAGGGCAAAAGTTTTCCTAGGGGCATAAAATTTTTAAAAGGGGAATTTTTCAACACTTACAGTCTTAATGGTATTCAAATCATGACTGTTGTTTAAAAATACAGCATGCCAAACTTTCATCAGACTGGCAAGTGCCTTGCATTTTGGTGATATGGATGAATCAATTTATCAGCTAATCATAAACATAAGAGATTTTGCAGATGCTGTAAATTCAGAGCAACACACACAAAATGTTGGAGGAAATCAGCAGGGACCTGTGGAAATGGATGGCAATGGGCCTCCTCAGCTATCACAATGAGGCTTCCTCAAGCTGGGGGAGCAAAACCTCTTATTCTACTAGGGTAGCCTCCAACCTGATGGCATGAATATCGGTTTCCCTAAATTCTGGTAATTCTCCCTCTTCCTCCTTCTTCAATTCCCCACCCTGGCTCCCCTCTTACCTCTATTGCTTGCCTCTACCATTTACAACTTCCACCCCAAACATAGTACATGCACTGAAATGTTTCCGATTTAATGTATGAAAACTCAGTTCAATAGAACACATTAAGCATTCTATTGCTGCCTTTAATATGCTGGTGAACTATGCAGGAAATAGGCAGAAGGGATCCCTTGTTAAGTGTTGTAAGAACGTCACTGGGTGAAGAGAGGTACATTAGATTACTTCATTGTTCATTCATGCTTGGGAAAATTACTGCTTTTGTGCAGATTAAAATTACACATCATCACTTGAGCTCATTGATCTGTTGTCTCTGTGGTTGCATACAATCAGTGGAATAATCACAGAATGACATTGTTTTCTGTATTAAAATGTTCCCTTCCAGAATCTTTTGAAAGGCAATGAACACCTGATACACTTGTTACTGATGCAATAAAAAACAGCTCACCCCTCTATTTATCAAGTCTCCTATTACTACAGCATTGAGATTTTGACTCTCCCTTTTAAAACATTTTAGGCAGTTTTTGCTCTTCACTTATGAATTGACAAAGGGGAAGATATGAAAGAACTTGAATTTTTATTGCAACTTTTCTGCTGTTTTGCAACAATATAAACTCAGCATATCACAGAACAATAGTTACCACACTCATAATGAAACATTATGAATAGAGTTAACTTCCATAAATCAAAAGCATTGTGGAAAAATGCACCCTGACTGTTTCCATGCAAAGCATTCTTGAGGTGGAGAGGGATGTGCTACTTTTTAAAAGTAAGAGTAGATTCATAAGAAAATGCACTCTAAAGTGTCAAGGATACTACAGTGAAAAGTTACAGAGGGAACTTCCGTGAATCGAGAAACGTTAGCGCTGTGTGATATTTTCTGAAGTTGATTACTGTTACGTGGATAAATCCATTCCCTTTAGTGGATTAATATTCTGTATAGTACTCTACTATACTGTACAAACTGAGATTACTCTGTAGTTTGTGATACACTAACTAAGTAAGTCAGGGTATCTAATAAACCCTCAGTCGGAATGGGTTTGGTAAAAATGTTAAAAGGAGTCACTGGGCTTTCTCTGGAATGTGCACACCGGGGGACCAGCAAGAACAGATTCAGGTTTGTCCTGCTGGTCCGACAGTGCTGAGTTCTGCTAAACTTCACTATCACATCTCCTACGTGAAGAACCGCTATTTTGGTGAAGTACATGCGCAGAAGTACACCTAATTAGAAGCCAGCAGCTTTAGCAGAAAAGTACTAAGAAGGAAAAGCGCTCACAAAAGCTGGAGCTGCACGCTTGCCTCATGCACTGGGTGCTCTCTACAGTTATCTGATGAGGTAACCATAGTCTTCGGCCAGGAGCTAATGTCGTCAGGTGATGCTCAGCCTTCATAGGAGTGTTTCAGCCCTTAACCACTCCACTCTCCAGCTGGTGGGTCAGCAGTGCTGCTGACCTGCTCCTAACTTCCAGCTCAGCTCCTCACACCTGCTCCATATCCAGCAAGAGGCTCTTTCTGCTTCCTCCCCCATCCTGCGAGCTGCTTGCTTCTTGCTCTTTTCATCCAGGCCCAGAGCAGACAGCAATCTGCATGCCAGCCTTGCTGGGAACCCTCTTCAGCCGATCTCCATGGGGAATAGCCACGTCTGCCATCCTTTGTCCCTGCACTCCTGGACTCAGGGCTGGTAATTCAGGGCCTTCCTCTCGTGAGCCTCCCCTGGTACTGTGAGCTCCAGCAGGATGATTTTCTTGTCTCTGGTGAACCACAGTACAATGTCCGGTTGAAGTGTGGTTTGCACCACCTCTGGGAACTGCAGCTTCCTCCCCACATCAAACCTAATCTCCCATGAGTTGGCAGTTTGCAGCAGATTGGATTTAGGCCTCTTTTATATGACTGGCATTTGCCCTCTCCTTGATGAAAATGACTGCCCTGTTTGCCTCCCTGCCAGCTGGTCTCGTTTTGCACCTTTCCCACTCCAGTGAGTCAGCAAGGGACTGGAGGACCTCGTTGTGGCACCGTCCCTGTGTTGAAGCTGTCTTGCATCCTGACAGTCTGTGTGCCAGTGAACCGTGCTGACCACAAAGCTTGAGTTAGGGTCCTCTCTCAGCCCCCATGGTGTCAGGAGAGTGTCACACACGGACTGCAGGAGGAAGGAAATGTGGAAGGGCTCCACTCCCCAAAGCTCTGCCCAAGTGATCTCATGTTTGGGAAGATCCTCTTTTGTCCAGGCGCCCTGTGACCCCAACTCTACTGCCTTTGATAGCACCTTTCATCCTCACGGTTCTGTACCTCTGCCTGGAACACGTCTTGCACGTGCACTCCCCCATCGTTGGAAGTGTGCAGACCGTCCCAGGCATGGGTTGCCAATGATGCCAACAAGCTAGAAGCTTTGAAAATGTTAATAAAATTATTGAAGATGAAACTTTCAGAGTTTCAACATTGAGGAGAAGAAAATATTATTTATACCAGACAGATGAACAGAAAAGCAAAAGCTGTGGAAAATATATTCAGGCCATTTGTAAAATAAGTTGCTGATGTACTTCTACCTATTTCAAACAAAAGCCAAGGACATTTTTTTTATCTCTATAACCTCTTACAGAACATTACAAAATATAATAAGATCATAAAAAGGAATATCACAATATTACAATCTACAAATATATAACAAATCAGAAGCAAAAGAGCTACCCTTATTTGTGAAAAAAAAACACTGTGGTGGGGCAGGTGGAACTTGTGGAATAGGAACAGCTCTCGAAGACTCAGCCTGCTCCAAACTCAATAAGATCCTCAAGTCTATTTTCCAGCGCTCTCTCCATGATCCTTGATTCATTCACTGATTAAAAATCTACAGCAGCTTTGATTTCAGCTTCCAGAACCATAGAACATTACAGCACAGCAACAGGCCTTTTGGCCCTTCTTGGCTGTGCCGAACCATTTTTCTGCCAAGTTCCACTGACCTGCACCTGGCCCATATCTCTCCATATACCTCTCATCCATGTACCTGTCCAAGTTTTTCTTAAATGTTAAAAGTGAGCCCACATTTACAACTTCATCTGGCAGCTCATTCATACTCTCTGTATGAAGAAGCCTCCCCCCCCACGTTCCCTTTAAACTTTTCCCTCTTCACCCTTAACCCATGTCCTCTGTTTTCTTTTCTCCCCTAGCCTCAGTGGAAAAAGCCTGCTTGCATTCACTCTATCTATACCCATCATAATTTTATATACCTCTATCAAATCTCCCCTCATTCTTCTACGCTCCAGGGAATAAAGTCCTAACCTATTCAACCTTTCTCTGTAACTCAGTTTCTCAAGTCCCGGCGACATCCTTGTACACCTTCTCTACACTCTTTCAACCTTATTAATGTCCTTCCTGTAATTCGGTGACCAAAACTGTGAGGATTTACAGGATTTATCTAGATGCAAAGAAAACAGCGTAGATTTTTCAGTGAAGAAGTTACCTGTGTATTAGACAAAAGGTACAGTAACATCTCAGGAAGAGATTACATGATCTTAATTTCTGAGAGTCCTCCTTCATATCTGAAAGACTGACCTGCCAAAGTTTAACTCTGAAATACAGGATGATCTTCCGTTTCAAAAGATGTGCATATTTTATTACATTTGTGTCAGAGAATATACTTAATAATGTTTATTCTGAAAAAAAATCAATTAATTTCCATCTGCCGTAAGCTATTCCCCTTAAAAACAAGTTGCTTTATCAACCCCAGTGCACCCTCATGATCTATATTGACCTTGTACCTCTAGTCCTGTAGTCTGCATTATAAATCACCCATAATGATCCAAAGTTCACATAACAAAAGTCTCAGAATGAGTCAATAGCCTGTTTTCAAATTGTAAGAAGTATCACCTTTCCAGTTTGAAACATTTGGGTTCATCCCAATGAAAGCTTTTAACAGGTCAATCAATTAAAAGTTTAAAAAAAACATTGTTTTATATTAAATTCATGTAGATAAATAAATATATTTATGTATGCTGATAAATAAATTTAAATGACACTGATAATGGGAGTCCAGTTTCCGAGACTTATCTTGACATTGCAACAGTCTCAAAGACAACAGCTTTCCCATTGTTGTATTACAGTAAATTCACTGAAGCAATGTATCTGACTGGATTGAATGAAAATTATTACATATATTCCTGCTACTTGGAGGTGCAGGCAGCATGGATCTGAACTCTGCTTGGATTAGCAAAATAATATCATGTCTCTATACTCAAAATTATTTCACACAATGAAGTACAGTAAATTTGACATGGAACAGTGTAGTTAGTATTTTGTACACAGCAAAATCCCACAAATAGAAAAAGACAGGTGTTTCTTTGTATTTGTTTGTTGGTTAAGACCCCTGAGGTCATAAAAAGCAAAACTGAATGCAAAATATAGCTTTGTAATTCCAGAGAAAGTGTATTGCAGGTAGACAATATTTATTATAAATTACTATAATTGTGCATTGCACATTTGAACAGAGACATAACGTAAAGATTTTTACACCTCTTGTATATGGAGTAAATTAAGTAATAAAATCAATTCAATTCATTTCAATAAAGTACAAGGCCACAATGAGGTAGAGTGGGCTATCAACATTTAACAAATCACATTATTGGTTTAGCAGATGGAGTTTTTCTGAGGTTTCAAGCTAAGTACACGGACAGTTTCCAGTGCATCAGAGGCAAGCTAACGGAAAATGGTTAGGTACAGAAAATAGGCGGAGAGATAGATAAATATATAGAGTATTAGAACGATAGGTATTATGCTGTGGGGACGAAAGGAAAACATTGTCATTGCCAACAAAACTGCTCATTCCCAATTGGTCTTGAATGAACTGGTGTGATGTACTATTTCTGAAAGCACTTAAAAGCCTACAACTCCACATGGTCTAGAGTTACAAAAAATTGGTTTTCTTCTGCAAAAACATTAGTGAACTCCTTGCTTTTATTGTACATCAAAACTCAATGTATATTTAGTATCAAAGTACATTAATGTTACCCCCAGATTCATTTTCTTATAGGCATTCACAGTAGAACAAAGAAAGAGAATAGAATTTCATTAAAAACTTTGAATAAACAAAGGCTGAACAATCAATACACGAGAGAAATCAAACTGCAAATAAATAAAATGTATTAAGAACAAGAGTTGTAAAGAATACTTGAACGTGAGTCTGTAGGTCATTGAATTAGTGCAGTTCAGTGGTGATTGACATTATCCACACTAGTTCAGGAGCCTGGAGTAATAACTGTTTCTGAACCTGGTGGTGTGCGTCCTAACCTTCTGACACCCCTTGCTTGATGATAGTAGAGAGAAGAGAGCATGACATTGATAGTGGATGCCTTTGATGATGGGTGCTGATTTTCTTGTGACGTCACTCTATGTAAATATACCCAGTGGTAGTAACGGTTTTGCCTATGATGGATTGGGCTGTACCACTCCTGGGCTATTGTGTTTCCACACCAGGCCATGAAGCAAGCAGTTAGGGTATTCTCATTTGCACTTATAGAAGTTTGTCCAAGTGCTTGCTGACATGCTGAATCTACGCAAACTTCTAATGAAGGAGAAGTTTTCTTGCACCTTCTTTGTGGAAACACTTATTTGCTGGTCCTAGGGCAGATCCTCTGATATGTTAACATCAACGAATTTAAAGCTATTGATCCTCTCCATCTCTGTTCCACTAACGAAGACTAGCTGATGGGCCTTCAGATTCTTCATCCTGTAGTTGATAATCAGCTCTTCGATTTTACTGGCATTGAGTGAGAGGTTGCTGTTGTGGCACCACTCATCCAGACTTTCAAATTCCCTTTAAATGTCAATTTGTCACCACCTTTGATTCGGCCAACAAGAGTGGCGTTATCAGCATTGGAGGGGTACTTAGCCACACAAGGATAAAGTGAGTAGTGAAGGGGGCTAAGCTCACAGTCCTGTGGTGTACTTGTGCTGATGGTGAGTGTGGAGGAGACATTGTTCCTAATCTATACTATCCAGGATCTACCAGTGAGGAAATCCAGGATCCACTTGCACAGGGAGAGATTAAGTAATCTTCCCTCTGAGGCGTGCGCGTGTGCACGTGCACTCATCTTCTGCTACTAGCGCACAAACTGGGCACAAAAGGTTGTCACCCTTTGCCTTGTTGGCATTTTAAGCATATTTCACGATCGTACACAATCACATTTCCTTTTCCGGTTTCTGGTGTGGATGGTATTGACATCATGGAGTTTGCAAGGATTTGTCTACAGATTTTAGAACCAGCTTATTTATACTGTTTTTATTGAAGGAATTATTAATTCACTACATCAAATTCCAGAGAAGCAAAGGTTGTGAAGTGCAAAAGAAATGCTAGTTCATTTATTAACTGCTACAACATGAGGTCAAGAATGTGCAGCTATCAGAAATATTAAAGTACATTGCTCACTGTTAAAATGAATAGCTCTACATATAAAATTCAGTGCACATGTGTTGTTGTCACTGGGCAAAAAATTGCACAGGACAAGATTTTTGTGCACACTGGTCATTACAAATTAGAGGGAACTTTGGGACCAAGACCCAGGTATTGGAGATCAGTGATGAGTTGAGGGGATGATAGTGTTGAATGCTGAGCTGTAGTTAATGAAGAGCATCCTGACATATGCATCTTTATTGTCCAGGTGTTCCAGAGCTGAGTGAAGAGCAATGAAATAGCATCTGCTGTTGACCTGTTGTGACTGATGGCAAATTAGAGTGTATCCTGTCACTTCTCAGGGAGGAGTTTATTTGCTTCATGAGCAACCTCTTGAAACACTTCATCATGGTGGATGTACATGCTACTAGATGGTAGTCTTTCAGCCAGGTTACCATGCTCTTCATGGGCATCTGTATGATTGATGTGGGTACCTCAGACTGCCAAAGAGAGAGTTTGAAGATGTCTATAAACACTCCAGTCAGTTGATTAGCACAGGTCCTCAGTACTCAGCCAGGTACACCATCTGGGTCAGATGCTTTCTGTGGATTCTGAAGGACCCTCTGGCATCGGCCTGAGAGACTGAGATCACAGGTATAGGTGTTTCCATGTTCTGTCAGTCAAAGCAAGCTTAAAAGGCATTGAGCTCATTTCTGAGTGAAACCTTGTTGTAATTTACGTTCCTTGGTTTTGTCCTGTAGTAGATGATGGTATTCAACCTCTGCCACAGAGCATCCCTAAGTGATTCAAATTTAGTCCAGAATTGCCACTTTGCATAAGAGATGGCTTTCCAGAGGTCACACTTGGACCTCTTGTACTTTCCTGGAATGCAAGTCCTAAATGCCACTGATCTAGCCCCATGCAGATTTCGACTCACTCCTTTCATCCAGGGATTCTGGTTGGGGAAGAGGTTGTGTCTGAACCCATTTTGGCTGCTAAAAAATTCTCTGCATCTCCTCAGACTTAAAGATCCTCCTTAATACCATTGATCTGTGCATTCAGACACCAGTCCGAGTAGATCTTTCCGTTGTCTCAGTGTCAATTCCTTTTCTGTAAGGTCCTGTGAAGCCCCTTTTGGTTCTTCATTGCATTCAAGGTTCTTTAAAATGCAATTTTTGTTTATAAAATGTGCTGGCACAGCCAATGTTTATTAACAATGATGAACTATTCTGAATATGGTGGTGAGCAGCCTTTGTGAATGGCTTTATCTGGTCTGATGCAGGAGCTCTCACAATGCTGATGGGTAGGAAACAATGCATTTCCTACGTCAAGATGGCGTGCAGTCTGGGGTGGCATTCTAATGTGCTTGATACCCTTATCCTTATAGATGGAAGAGTAACTCCAAGTGGGAAGTGTTGCTGAAGAAGTCCTTGTGGAATTGCTGCACTTTATTTTGTAGTTGATAATGACTGCAGACAATTTCTAAAACATATTTATTCATATGTGAAATGAAGATATGCCCAGTTTTTATCACTGATGAACCATCTGAAGACAGTGCCCCTGCAGTGATGTTACTGTTATTCGATGCCCCTTTCTAATGTTGACGTGGTGCTGCAATGCCATCAATTTTCATAATTGTCATGACCATTATCCATTAACCACCGCACACTGTAAACACTACTGCAGTACACTTTTATCAGGATGGCTTGAAGAACAGCTGCTAAACACCCAGATACCAAAAACTGCTAGATAGCTTATTGGTATTCAGAATATGCAGGGACACACTCCAGAAACTTAAGCAACTTTAAAATGTCAAAAGCACAAGGCCCTCCAGCAAGCAATATGTAAGAAGGCAGAAATGCAACATGGTTTGTGCATTTCTTGTGATACCCAGACTGATAAGACCCTGTGTAGCTGTTCACTTAGAGAGTATTGAATATACCCACTGTTCATACTTGCCTGAATGGAGAGTGAGCATACTTTCACAGACACTGTTTTTTTTTTACTTATTATGTATCTTCTGACTGATTTTCTACTTGTTTGGATGTCTTCACCAAGGCACAATTTACCTCTTGTCTGTTGCTGATACAACCCATCCAAAGAGGACATTAGACAGTATGTCATCGGAGGCAGAGTGGAGCAGTTTGTGGAACTGTTGCCTCACAACACCATGTTTAATCGTGACCTTAAGTGCCCCTTGTGTGCTTAGTACATTCTCGCTAATATTGCATGGGTTTCCTCCCTCATTCCAGAGGTGTGTGGGCTGGCAAGTTAATTGTTCAATTAAATTGCCCCTGGTGTGGGTGTGTGGAATCTGGGAGAGCAGAGGAGAATACAGGGAAAATAAATAAACTCGGGATTAGTTATGGATTTGTGTAAATGCGTGGCTGATGGTCAGTGTAGACTTGGTAGGCTGAAGAGGCTGTTTCCAAGCTGCATCACTTCAGGCCTCTGTGTGTGTCACCAGGTTCGGACATGGCCCAAGTGTGGAGTGAAAGACACTGAGGCGGGTCGACATTCCACAGACTTTAACACGAACAGCGTTACGGGGAAAAGAAAACAATAAACACTAGGCAAAACAGGGCCATCAGCCAAAACTCTCAAATGGTGAATGAAGCCTACACTGCGGCTGAAAAGAACAACTGAGAATAAAATGGATACCGCTAGTCTTCAGAGTCAGGTGACTCGACAGTCCAATTTCTCAGGCAAGGCGGAATGCAGAAAGCGAAGTGTAGCTATGTCCAAGTCTCAACAAATACTACGACGGAACGAACAGTTAAAATACTATCACAATTAAATAATAATTAGCCAACATGTGCATATTCACAAGCGCAATTGTCGTATCTACTGCGCTGCCAAATCCGTGGTTGTGACAATGTGACTCATTCAAGGCATGAGCTCTTTAGCACAAGGCTGAGAGTTCCTCTTCATCATCTCCAGGTTGTAAGATGTGCCGTTTGATTTGAAAGCTACTTGTTTGCCATTTACAGAACTATATAAATTCTCCATACTCCAATTAGCAAAGATCATTTACAAATATTTTTAGCAAATTCTTGCTGCTGCCCTTTTCATTAGAAACAGTTGAAAAGGGATAAAATATTGTAATTATTTGCATCAAAGGGAAGATTCTAATAGGACACGGGTTAGAGCATGACAATAATGATTAGGCAACTGTCTCTTCTCCTGAAAAAAAAAACGAGGAAATATTAAACCTTTAAATGAAACAGTCACAAGTGTTTAAACTCAGTTTTTCAAAATGCTTAAGCATCAAAAACTGATGGCCATTGCTTGTGCCGATTTGGGACGGCAATCACCTCTGCCCATTAGGGCCAAACCTCACAACTCTAAGACACAAGCAAGGAACTGAAGTCCTGGCTTCAGTGGTTTGCGTGTTCATTTCTATTCTTCGATTCCAGGCAGTGAGAATGTCCCACAACTAATCACAGGATACATAAAAGGTTTTACGAGTGTCCTCTATAAGACAAGGAAAGGGTGCAACAAAACACCTCCTCATCTTCAGAGAGCATCCCAAAGCATTTCATGACAAATGAGTTAGTAAATGAAACATTTCTACATATGACCTGCTTTCTTTTCCCCCAGAACGTGCCTAAGTTATTCATGTTTTAAATCTAACCTGAGTGATTTTTCACAGCTTGGTATGGAAACCGCTCTGTCGATGACCACAAAACAGTGCAACGTGTTGTGGTCACACCTCAGCACATCACAGGAAACATCTACCCCTCCATGGATTCTGCCTACCCTCTTTCAGCCTCAGTAAAGCAGCCAGCATAATCAGAGATCTCACCTTCTCCAGACACTCTCTTCTCCCCACTCCTATTGGGAAGATGACTTTAAAAAATCAGAAAGCATGTACTATCAGGCACAAGGACAGCTTCTATCCCACTGCTATAAGACCATTGAACAATTCGGTAGCATGATAAGGCGGACTCTTCACCTCACAACCTACCTTGTTAAGATCTCTCATCTTATTGCCCACCTGCCCTGGATGTATTCAGTAACTGTAACCGTTTACTCTACCCTCTGTTATTGCTTCACCTTGTACTACTTCAATGGATTGCTGTAATGAATTAACTGTATGGACAATACGCAAAACTAGTTTTTCACTGGTCCAATTTGTCTGACTGAGATTGATAGCCTTACGTATGTCATAATCAGAATTTACAATCAATATTTAAAATAGATATGAAATATCAATCTTTGAATTATAAGACAACAATAATTCTTATTTGGCAGTCAGTATCTCAGATTTGAAAGACTCAAGAATGTGCTTGCAGTCCTTTCTATACAGCGTTTAATAGCTCTATGCTGTAAAGAGGGCAATGGACGCCCACACCCTCTGCCAAAGGTTCAAGATTGTTTAATGTCATTTCCAGTAAACAAGTGTAAAGGAGAATGAAATAGTTGTTACTCCATATCTGGTACAGCACAAACAACACACACACAAGAAGTTGTGAGAGATGCACACTCCCAGGAATTAGAAACCGCTCACGGTTTCCTCCTTTGTGCCACAGCATGAGTGGTGTGTGTTCTGAAGTCAGTAGCCATCTCCTTCGTCTTGTTGACATTGAGGAAGAGGTTATTTGCTCTTGCACCTCCACTCAGTGGGCCATCTCATCCTTGTTGGCGAGGAGCCCTGCCCCCCACTGTCGTGTCATCAGCGAAACTGACAACGTGAGTTTTCGGGTGTTTGTCTGTGCGGTTGTGTGCAAGGAGAGTGTAGAGCAGTGGGTTCAGCGCACAACCCGTGTTGAGAATGATGAGAAGGGAAGAGTGGTTGTGTGTCCTGAAAGTCTAACACCCAGTTGTACAGTGGTGTATGTAGACTGAGTAGGAACTTGTTCATCAAGGTCTGTGGGACAACAGTGTTGAAAGCCAAACTGAAATCAAGAAAGAGTATTCTGACATAAATGTCCTTATTTTCTAGGTGTGTCGGGGTCAGGCACATGACATGCTATGGCATCTGTGGATGACTGGTAAGCATACTAGTGAATGTCATTGGTGTAAACATATAAAGTTTTGTTGCATATGTTTTGCATATACATTTTTTTAAATCAATAACTTTCTTCCTCTGATTCCTGTGTTTCTAGTCACTTGGGAAGTGTCATAACTTTGCATAATGTTACGTTGAGAAATTCCTTATTCTACACACGAAAAAGAAAACTTTTAAAAAGTCCTCTCTGATTAGATTCTCCCTTCTCCAGTCACAAATCAACTATGCAGCTCTTTACTTCACCCCCATTTCACCCATCACCTCGTGTTTCTCCCCCACCCCCCACCACCACCTTTTAAATCTACTCCTCATCCTTTTGTTCTCCAGTTCTGCTGAAGTGTTTCGGCCCAAAACATTGACTGTACTCTTTTCCATAGATGCTGCCTGACCTGCTGAGTTCCTCCAGTGTTTTGTGTGTGTTGCTAACCTTTTAAAACACCGATTTTTCCAGCAAGGTTCTAGATAATTAGTTGATAAAGCTGCTTGAATTCCATGCACCCCAGAAATCTATAAACCCATTTTCTGAATCAGGCTGTCAAGAGTTAGACCTGAATGACATCATTAAGTACTATCTTATGAACTTTGTAGGCCCAGAGATCCTTGGAGATAAGTTTCCCCTTGGTGTTGTCTGAGTCCATTGAAAGCCAAGTGAACATGCTACTATATCTAAACTTTTTGGATTTTAAATATTTGAAGCAGGATTCCATGAAGTTCAGAATAGATTAAAAATACAAACAAAATTACCTGGGATATAAAATTGGAGGTAGAAATAGAAATTCTCACAGTTTTAAGAGTCTCAATCCTCAGCTTCAAGATTCAATAATAAAACATAAGATTTTAATTTAAGTACTGGAAATACTTAATGTGGATTGAAAATTCTGCATTTTTATTTTTGGGAGGTTAGGACCAACTGTAGAAAATTAATTCTGAAATCTCAGAGGCTCACACAAGCTATTTGATTTTAATTGAATTTAAGTCTCCATATCCTCAAAGTTATTTTATATTCATAAGGCACATTTATTCATTTCAAATTATATACATAGAACATTATTTTGTCAATCACGTTACCATTGAGTGTGAACATAATTTTGGACTTATTACAAACATTTTATTATTAATGAATGAATTAATTTAAAGAATACCTGATTCAACAGATGATGGATCACAGCTGCACTTAACAGCAGAAAACTTATTTAAATACATTTCTCTTGGTTTTGAATATGAGGATTTTTGAGGATGCTCGGATTATTGAATCTATAACAATGCAAAATATTTGGCGTGGAATTCAAGGCAAATCATTCTAAGTTTATAAACCACATGGACTGACACAAACTTAGGAAACATCTGGTGCAATGAGAAATACCAAAGGCCTGGGTTTGTTTAGTGTGGAACAGATCCGAATAGAACAGTTATCACACTTAATTCCTCATCTGTGCTTTATTTTATGTATATGATTCCAGAAGCAGTGGTACTGAGGAGTGGCATCTGGTCTTCGTGCCCAACGACAGGAAAGAAGAAAGGGGAAGATGCTGATTCAGCTAAATCCCCGACGCTTAGAATTAAGGACATCAACAAAAAGACAAGTTCATCCAGTTTGCTTGTCCTTGCTTCTAAGCACTGAGAGTTTAGCTGATTTGCCAAAGGCGCTTTTTCACTCTCATGAGGAGTCCGGGCAGAGCAGCACTCAAATGAAGACCTGTGACCTTTGTGCGTCACTCTCACTTATTTATCGTATCCCTGTTGCCACTTCAATCAAGATTAGTTTGAGGTCAAAGAGCCATGATTCCCATTGCTAGAAGGAAGGGAATCTGTCTTTGCACATTTAGCTGTAAGTGGAGACTCAATGACATGAGAACCATAAAAATCTGGGTCTCCCATGTTGATGGATCTTAGTAGGTCAGGTGCTTTCTATTAGCGTATCCAGGCTGCCACTGATGTGCTCTGTTGAAATGTGATATGGTCAGGAGACCAGGCTCTGAACTTTGACTAATGGAAGGTGCTGACTCCCTAATGGATTGTAGTTCTAAAGCCTGGTCTGTACTGGCAAATTATTTGGCAATAGGGGCATCACACCTGACCTGTGGGAATTACTATGAACCAATTATGAGAAGGCAACTGGTTGAGATCCCCTCTTGGAAATCAGAGACAAAGGGAAACTGATCATTGAATCTTCCTGATCTGCATGACCCACAAAATATATAAGATGGCTTACTTACACACAAACTAACAATAAAACTGTTTCAATGCAAATACTCTAGAACTCACAGTCAAGTTTATAAGAAATAAATTATTGCATTGAACAAACGATAAACAATTAGTGACATGCAAAAAGCTTGAATCACAGACTTTTCAGTTTCCAGTCAATATATTAAATATTTTTTCACATCACATAAAGAGAAACATTGTTAAAGTTACTATTTAAAGTACAGTATGAGTTTCTTGTTTTCTTTAGTAGGTGTATAACCATTGTGCCATTTTTGTTAAGTTATTATCAAATTGTGATAGTTATCAAAGAGACTTTACTTCTTCACCTAAAGGTGGCTCACATTAAAATATTACCTACCTCCTGAACAGCTGAAGCTGATGCATGCAGCTGGCTGTTGGTAAGTCAGAAATTCGAAGGCTGACAATAAAAAGCAACACTATGGTTCTAATATATAACTTGGCTCCTGCATTTTGCTCTTGAATACTGAATTGAGGCTCTTTACAAATAATGCCATTTGTAGTTATAAAGGAAAATTGATTCCATTTCTGTAAAGGTTACTGATTTTTACTTGGCTTCTGCTCCAGAAAGCATCAAAACTAGTTTGATGTCTATCATCACAGACAGACTTACTGACTATGCAATCTGGCATCAAGCAGGGCTGTGTCATTGTTCCAATCGTTCTCTCAATTTTCCCTACTACAACACTGAAGCTCGCTTCCAAAAAGCTTCCGGCAAGAGACAAGTTCATTTACAGGACAGACACAAAACTTCTCAAACTGCAGCACTTCCAGTCCAGAGCCAGGATCACCGTCCTCCAGGTACAGCCTCAAACAGTCAACAAGTGCATGTGTGCAAACTCAGGTCACATTCCTCCTAGTCATCACTGATTCCTTCATCAAACATTGTGAAAGAATAGATTTTACCTTGAAGAGCCCAAAGATAAAGGCTGTCTATCAATTTGTCTACTCCTGCAGCAATCATGATCCACAATGAGACCCTTTAAAATGTAGATCATTTTGCATGCCTCAGGATATCTCAGCAAAGTCAGATATCGACAATGGAATGTACCACCTCCTGTGGCCTTCCAGAGCGGAGTGTATGAAAACCAAGACCTCAGACTTAGCATCATGTTCATAGTCCACCCAGCAGCAGCGTTTCCTGACCTCCAGTGTACTACAGAGCTACCTAGAGTTGGCATTTCACATCCCTCTAGAAGTACTACCAAAGCCTATGCGATAAAATCCTTCAAGTCCACTCACATAATAGGCAATGCAATGCTAACATCCTCTCCCAGGCTCACAATCCCGACACGAAGGCTCAAATCATGCTTACACTACCCTAAAGAACGAGTCACAATGTTTGCATGTCTGATGGCAGAATCCTGAAGCGAATAGTATGATCTCTGCCACAGGATCACTTTTCCAGACAAACAGAAAGAATGTTATCAGAGTCTTCTTCTTGATGCGTTGCTAGGATTGGTCCTGGGCCCTAACTACTTACAAGCTTAATCAATGATTTGACCAAAGGGACCAAATGTAACATTGCAAAGAGGCTTTGGGATATAGACAAGCAATAAAGAAGGCAACACCAGAGTAGGTAGGCCACAATGTTGAAAAATATAAGATTTTCCAGCAGTAGAAAAGCTGATACTTTTCCAAATAACTGTACAGTGGGAATTGTTCAACGAGATCAAGGGTTACTTGTATACATGACAATGAAAGTTAACTACAAGTACGGTGGGAAATTGGAAAGGCAAATTATATTCTGGCATCTATTACATGATTATTTGAGGATAAGAGAACACAAGAAAATTGGAGTAGAAGCGGAGTGATCAAGCTCGTCCACTTTGGCCTCGGCTCCTCTTCTGTGCCAGTCCCTCATAACTCTCAATTCCAAATATTTATCCATTTCCTTCTTAAGTATATCTAAAGATCTGGCCACCACTACCCTCGACAGCACTGATTTATTTACTCTTCAAGTGAAGAAACTTCCATGCACCTCAGCCCTTATATTGCAGCCACATCCCTTTGTTTGAGAGTCGCCCGTGAGGGAAAACATCTCACCATCAAGAGAAAAGCTGCCTTATTACAATTACATGGGTTATGGTGACACCACACCAAAGCCAGAGTACACAGACCACACCAGAGTATTATGTGCAGTTTTAATATCAGTAAGGATAATGTGTACAATGAAGGTTGGCCATCATGCATCCCAAGATGATAGGTCCCTCAAATGAGAAGATATGGAGTCTCATTTCACAGAATGAGAGGGTAGAATGTTTCCTCTGGCAGAAAAGTTTCAAACTAGAGGTCTCATCCTCAGAATACGGAGTAGGCCATTTTCTTCTTCTTATACATGCTCCTCTTAAGAGGCATCATTTGAGAGCATAAACTTGATTTCCATGGTTACGTAGATGGCACATGATTGTATATTTCATTTGAGCTCGCTGATGATAACACCCTATCTTTTCTGACTTTGAGTATGGCTGCAGTAAACAAATGGATGAGCAATTATTTCCTAAATCTAAATGAAGATAAAATTGAAATACTTTTGGTTGGTCCCAAAACCAAAAGAGATCACCTCCTTGATAAACTTGGGGAGTTGACACCCGTTGTAAAATCAGAAGTAGCAAGCCTGGGTGTTATCCTTGATTCAGATTTGAATTTTAAATCCCACTTAAAGTAACCAGAGTAGCATTTCTAAACTTAAGAAATATTGCAAAGATACGCTAATTTCTGTCACGTAATGATGCTGAAAAACTAATTGATGCCTTTATATTGAATAAGCTAGATTATTGCACTGCACTTTTTCCTGGTCTTCCAAAGCAATCCATTGGTTTCAACTCATTCAGAACGCCACTGCTAGACTTTGAACCAAAACCAGGATAAGGGAACATATCGTTCCCATATTAGCTACTTTGCTTTGGCTTCCTGTATCTTTTAGAACTGATTTTAAAGCTTTCTTTCTTGTTTTTAAAGCTCTCAGTGGTCTGGAACCAGAGTAAATCACAGAATCGTTTTCATTTTATACTCCTGCTCGAGCTCTCAGGTCTTTTTCTCTTAAATTTAAATAATCTCCCTCAAAAGATAATTGGCAGGTTAGCTTTTCAGAGCTATGCTCCTAAACTGTGACATTCAATACTTAAAGCTATTCAAGATGCAGGCTTAGCTGACACTTTTAAATGCCAACTCAAAACCTATTTATTTCAATTTCATTTATTATCAAAGTGTGTATACTATATACAACCTTGAGATTTGTCTCCTTACCAGCAGACACAAAACAAAGAAACCCAGCAGAATCCATTTTTAAAAAGACCATCGAACACCCAATGTGCAAAAAAAAAACAAATTGTGTAAACAATAAAAGCCAGTAAACAGCTGAAGCTCACAAAAGTGAGTTCACAGCCACAAAGCCAGCCATTACTGCAGCCCATCCAGGAGCCCATTATTTACAGGCCAGGCGCACCCCCAGTCCAGCTGAGAGACGAGTAAACCACGTGGCCCATCCCTCACCTCCGGGTCCAACACCCAGTCCTTTTCAACCTGGCCCAAACCTTTAAACATTTAAATCATCCAAACCTCAGCTCATTCCTTGCTCTTTGACCCAGAAGCTGCCACTTTGACCCTCAACTCTTGGCCTCGGGTCCCATGATTTGGCCCATACCCGTACTTTCCAATTCAGCCCAGTGGTTAAATTGATCAAAACTTGGGCCTTTCCTTGTTCTTGGGCCTGGGCCCT
Source organism: Hypanus sabinus (assembly GCF_030144855.1). Lineage (NCBI taxonomy): Eukaryota > Metazoa > Chordata > Chondrichthyes > Myliobatiformes > Dasyatidae > Hypanus > Hypanus sabinus. The sequence continues at coordinate 158,331,257 of NC_082707.1, read as the reverse complement.
GCGCCCTTAACTCCGCCTCACCTCAGTTCTGCCACATCGAATCACCTCCAAGTCCGCTCCAACAATGGTCATAAACTTGCTTTTAACTAACATCTTTTTGTCTTTTAGCTTCATGTTTATTTTCATGTTTGTAATTTTATCCCATTGTAAAGAACTTTTAATTACATCATCTGTATGAAAAGTGCTCTATAAATAAAGCTGTTATTATTATTACTATATTATTAATATTCAGAGTATGGTGAATCTTTAGAATTCTCCACCTTGGAGGGCTATGGAAGCTCAGTCAGTGATTGTATCAGTTATGATCTTATCAGATGATGGAGCAGTACGAGGAATCAACTGGTCTGCTGCAGTTTCTAATTCCTTATTGTTGGATTCCTTGAGATAGAGCTTCTGGGCTAATTCTGGGTATACAGGCATTAAGTTTGGAGGTTGGGATGTTATGTTGCAGTTGTACAAAATGTTGGTGAGACCACATTTGGAATGTTATGTTCAGCTTTGATCACTTAGCTAAAGGAAAGATGCCATTAAGCTGGACAGAGTGCAGAGGAGAATTACAAGGGTATTGCCAATACTCAAGGGACTGAGTTGTGGAGAGAGGTTGAACAAGTTGAGATATTTTTCATTGGGAATGTAAGAGAATGAGGGGTGAAGTTATAAAAGTATATAAAGCCACGTGGGGAAGGATAGGATGAATGTGCACATTTTTTTTTCCCAGAGTTGAGGATTCAAGAAACAGAGGGCATAGGTTTAATGCGGGAGAGGAAAGATATCGTAGGAAACTGATGTCCTTTCTTTAACCTAGAGAGCAGTCAATATATGGAATGAGCTGCCAGAGGAAGAGGCTGAGGCATATATGTACATTAAAACATTTAAAAAATAGTTGAACATCTAGAAAGGTTTAGAGGGAGGGCCAAACATGAGCAAATAGGACTAGCTTAGATGAGAAACCTGGTCAGCGAGGACCAACTGGGCTGAATGGTCTGAAAGGTCTGCTTCCATCATATATGACTCTGTGACATTGAGCACTTCAAGTCTCAGAAGAAGGAGCAAATGAAAGCCACCACACAGTCTAAAAAGCACACAATAGCCCAAGCTAACCAAAACCATACCTCATTAATTACCGACTGCCCACCCATTGAATTCATCTTTCAGCCTTCTCTGAATCCGCAGGTGGGACAGAATCAAATCATTCTCAAACGCAACAGAATGCCTGAGAAGAATATCTCTAAACTCCTGATTCAAAATATATTGCCACCACCCTCCACCTAGCCCTGACCCACCTGGACAAAAAAAAGACACGTACATTCGAATGCTGCTCATAGACTTCAGTTCAGCAATCAACACAATCATCCCTCAGAAACTGATTGGAAAGCTGAGCCTATTGGGCCTGAACACCTCCCTCTGCAACTGGATCCTACACTTCCTGACGGGGAGACCTCAGTCAGTCCAGATCAGGAGCAGCATTTCCAACACAATCACACTGAGCATGGGGGCCCCCCCAGGGTTGTGTGCTCAGTCCACTGCTGTTCACTCTGCTGACCCACGACTGTGCTGCAACACACAGCTCGAACCACATCATCAAGTTCGCCGATGACACGACTGTGGTGGGTCTCATCAGCAAGAACGACGAGTCAGCTTACAGAGAGGAGGTGCAGCGGCCTACGGACTGGTGCAGAGCCAACAACCTGTCTCTGAATGTGAACAAAACAAAAGAGACGGTTGTTGACTTCAGGAAGGCACGGAGCGACCACTCCCCGCTGAACATCGATGGCTCCTCAGTAGAGATCGTAAACAGCACCAAATTTCTTGGTGTTCACCTTAAGGAGAATCTCACCTGGTCCCTCAACACCAGCTCCATAGCAAAGAAAGCCCAGCAGTGTCTCTACTTTTTGCGAAGGCTGAGAAAAGTCCATCTCCCACCCCCCCCCCCCATCCTCATCACATTCTACAGGGGTTGTATTGAGAGCATCCTGAGCAGCTGCATCACTGCCTGGTTTGGAAATTGCACCATCCCAGATCGCAAGACCCTGCAGCGGTTAGTGAGGTCAGCTGAGAAGATCATCGGGGTCTCTCTTCCCGCCATCACGGACATTTACACTACACACTGCATCTGCAAAGCAAGCAGCATTATGAAGGATCCCATGCACCCCTCATACAATCTCTTCTCCCTCCTGCCATCTGGGAAAAGGCTCCGTAGCATTCGGGCTCTCACGACCAGACTATGTAACAGTTTCTTCCCCCAAGCTATCAGACTCCTCAATACCCAGAGCCTGGACTGACACCTTGCCCTATTGTCTTGTTTATTATTTATGGTAATGCCTGCACTGTTTAGTGCACTTTATGCAGTCCTGAGTAGGTCTGTAGTCTAGTGTAGTGTTTGTTTTCTGTGTTGTTTTTTATGTAGTTCAGTCTAGTTTTTGTAGTGTGTCATGTAACACCATGGTCCTGAAAAAACATTGTCTCATTTTTACTATGCACTGTACCAGCAGTTATGGTGAAATGACAGCAAAAGTGACTTGACTTGAATTGACTTGATTTGACAGAGCACTTCCGTGGATTATCTGAACTTCAGTATGACTGTAGGAAACCAAGCTATTCTGGGTTTCCTGTCAGAATTTATGATGGTATGAAAAAGGAGTTGCCAACTCCTCAAGGGACTGAGATTTTAATAACAGGACAAAAATTTTCATGCTCAAATTAATAAAAAAGAGCTAAAAAGCGTGGTAAGCTAATGACCATTCTGCGGAATTATTTGAGAAACAAGGATACAAATGGCATATGAATCATCTATAAAACAGAAATCCAATGGTTTGTTCTGAAAATCCAGGTGAATTAGAGTAGATCATGACAGGCCAAGATTTCTGCCACAAGTTTTCACTGATTTGACTCTAAGATTGTTACAAAAGAAGTTAAGATCTTCCATGTCTTTATTATGATACAAAAATTAGATTAAGTCTGAAGTTAAATTATTTTATTTCTAGTTGAATTTTCATTACTTTTTACCCCGGAAGGAGCTGGAAATCTGAAATGAAAATGTAGGTACTAAAAATACTCAGCAAATTGTGCAGGATGTGTGGAGAGAGAATCAGACCAGCTGCAAAGCATGGCAACCCATTCTTTCCCATGCCGTGCATTCTTCGCTTTTTCTCTGGTTAGACTCATTTCCTGCAAGTTTGCCGGTACCTGAGCTAGTACATCAGTTGTGGACTCCATGCCAGGGTAAGGATCAACAGATGCCGAGCAATCTTTATTCAAATGGTCTTTGTTCACTGCTGACCGCTGATGGCAACAACCAGCAGATAAGTTAACTGCAAAGCATAACAGAGCCTTATCCCATCATCCGGTAGTCACGCATGTATTTTCAGCAGGCATTGCTGGATAGCGTTCAGGAGCATAGCCCCTGATGGGTTATACTACCCTAAACCAAGAGTGCTACATTGGACTGCAAAGCTCTTTCCTCACTCCAGTTGACATGAGATCACTCTGCTCAGACACAAGTTTGAACGTGGGCTCTCTCTGGCGTACTCACTGGCATTTAGAAGGATGAGGAAAAGCTACCTAACATTAGAAGGCTTGGAGAGAGTGGATGTGGAGAGGATGTTTCCTATGATGGGTGAGTCCAGGACCAGAGAGGACAGCCTCAGAATACAAGGACGTCCCAATGCAGTACAACTGAGAATGATATTCCTGGATTTGGACGTTCACTGCACTTTCATTTACATCTCACTTTTCATAGAAATTAGTAAGTTTAGTTGTCATCCAGCTCTACACATGAACACAATCAAACCTTTGGAGCCAAGGTGCAAAACACAGAACCAACAAGCACGCATGAGGAGCTGGCTGGTGCAACAACTGAAGCCACACAGCTTCCCGCTGTTGGTCTCGCCAATGAACGAGTGAACAGGACTCGTAGCATTCCACACTACAATAGGGTCTTGCGATCATAACAGAAATGTCCAAGACAATCACCTGCACTGTCTGTTGGATCACACACTGAGTTCCCGGCTGAACTAGACTTCAAAACAGTGCACACCAAGAACAGTTCCACCACCATCCAGCAACTCACTAGGGAGATAGATCTGCAATACTTGATGTTCTTGATAACCAGCAGTGACTTGTGATCATGAAAAAAATGTAAAGGATGAACTGCAAGTTTGAATAAAGCAGGTGGTCCCCTTGGCTTTGCTTCCCTTCCAATGGGAACCAATGGGAAAGGAGCCACCTAGAGTTAAGCTTGTGTTCCAGCTACCATCAGTGTCACTTTCAGGTAATGTGCTGTACAGATTTGGCATTGATGTGGCAGAAATAATAACTGCTGATTGCACTTCGGGGTGTCGGATGCAGAGAGTCCAATATGGGATGTGTAGACTCTGCCACGGTTGGGGTGAGTAGATAAGTAATTTGGGACTTTGCATGCTCCTTTGTTCTTTATAAATGATCTCTGCTCGTGCTTATCACAGATATTCAATTAGTCGGCGCCTTTACAGGAGCTCTTTGTCCATTCCCAAGGATCAACGAGGATGTTACAAATTTTAAGGAAAATTGAAGATATATTTGAATTGTATTCTCAAAGTATCGAGTTCCTGTTTGGGGACAGGGAGGATGATCAGATATTAGCAGTCCAGATGAAGGATCTCAAACCAAAGGTCGACTTTCTGTTTCCTCCACAGATGCTGTATGAGTTCCTCCAGCATTTTGGTTGTTACTCATATTCCAGCATCTACAGCTTCCTGTGGCTTTAGGGAGCAGTTGATGGGATGGGAGGGTAAGAGCTAGCAGTCAGTGAGCAATTGCTGGACCACTGGGGTAGTTAGGAGACTGGCACATGGTCAGAGAGTGGTTGCTGCGCCTTCTCCAGAAGTTGAAAACCACACGCAAAATTGTTGGGACTCATTAAGACTGGTGACCTAGAAGAGGGTGGCGGTGGAGGGGGATTCGTTGGTTCATTTGTCAAGAAAGAAGCGGAGAGCTTTGAAGCCTTTTTGATGGGGATTAGAAGTGTACCCAGCCTCCACTGCATCTGTTCCCAGGATGTGGCTTTCCATTTCAGGACATCAGAGATCTAACCCACCCTCCACTATCGATGTTGCCCTCACCCACATCTGCCCTCCCCCACCTTCCCACCGCCATAATAGTGATAGAGGCCCTCTTGTCCTTACCTACCACCCCATCAGCCTCTGTATCCAATACTTCATCCTCTGTGGCTTCCACCATCTCCAAAGGGCCCCTACCAGGATACGTATCTTTAACTCTCCCCCTTCCACTTTCATCAGGGATCGCTCCCTCTGTGATTCCCTTGTCCATTCATCCCTCCCCATGAACCTCCCTCCCAGCACTTATCCCTACAAGCAGCCTAAATAGACAATAGACAATAGGTGCAGAAGTAGACCATTCGGCCCTTCGAGCCTGCACCGCCATTCTGAGATCATGGCTGATCATCTACTATCAATACCCGGTTCCTGCCTTGTTCCCATATCCCTTGATTCCCCTATCCATAAGATACCTATTTAGCTCCTTTTCGAAAGCATCCAGAGAATAGGCCTCCACTGCCTTCCGAGGCAGTGCATTCCAGACCCCACAACTCTCTGGGAGAAGAAATTTTTCCTTAACTCTGTCCTAAATGACCTACCCCTTATTCTCAAACCATGCCCTCTGGTACTGGACTCTCCCAGCATCTGGAACATATTTCCTGCCTCTATCTTGTCCATTCCCTTAATAATCTTATATGTTGCAATCAGATCCCCTCTCAATCTCCTTAATTCCAGCGTGTACAAGCCCAGTCTCTCTAACCTCTCTGCGTAAGACAGTCCGGACATCCCAGGAATTAACCTCGTGAATCTACGCTGCACTTTCTCTATAGCCAGGATGTCCTTCTCTGGAGACCAAAACTGTACACAATACTCCAGGTGTGGTCTCACCAGGGCTCTGTACAAATGCAAGAGGATTTCCTTGCTCTTGTACTTAATTCCCTTTGTAATAAAGGCCAACATTCCATTAGCCTTCTTCACTGCCTGCTGCACTTGCTCATTCACCTTCAGTGACTGATAAACAAGGACTCCTAGATCTCTTTGTATTTCTCCCTTACCTAACTCTACACCATTCAGTTAATAATCTGCCTTCCTGTTCTTACTCCCAAAGTGGATAACTTCACAAGTTCCTCACAACCTCACTTCCCGCAATCACTGGAGTCTGCAGAGAGTGGTGCGGACAACCCAGCGCATCAGTAGATGTGAACTATTCATGACATTTACAAAGACAGGTGTATTAAAAGGGCCTGAAGGATCATTGGGGACCTGAGTCACCACAACCACAAACTACTCCACCTGCTACCATCCGGGAAATAGTACCGCAGCATAAGAGCCAGGACCGACAGACTCCAGGGCAGTTTCTTCCACCAGGCCATCAGACTGATTAATTCATGCTGACACAACTGTATTTCTATGTTATATTGACTGTGCTGTTGTATATACTATTTATTATAAATTGCACATTGCACATTTTGATGGAGACATGATGTAAAGATTTTTACTTCTCGTACATGAAGGATTTAAGCAATAAAGTCAATTTAATTCAATTCATTCAGGACCCCAGGCAGTACTTGCAGGCGAGGTAACACGTCACCTGTGTATCTGTTGGAGTTGTCTATTGTGTCTGGTGCTCCCAATGTGGCCTCCTCTACAATGGTGAGACCCACACCGTTCGGCAAAAGTGGGACTTACCAGCGGTCAAACATTTTAATCCTGATCCCCATTCACATTGCAAAATGTCAGTCCATGGCTTCCTCTTGTGCCAAGGAGAGGCCACTCTCATGGTGGAGGAACAACATCTGGGTACTCTTCCAACCTGATGGGCATGAATATCGATTTCTCATTTTGGTAAACAAATTTTCTCCCACTGCCTCTTCCTCTATTCCCCACTCTAACTTTCACCTCTTCTCACCTGCCTAATATTTCCCACCGCGTCCCTTCCTCCTTCCCTTTCTCCTTTTGTCCACATTCCTCTCCTATCAGATTCCTTCTTCACCAGTGCTTGACCTTTCCCCCCACGTGGCTTCTCCTATCACCTTCCAGCTAGCCTCTTTTCCCTCCCCCCATCTGTTTATTCTGGCATCTTCACCATTCCTTCTCAGCCCTGAAGAAGGGTCTCAGCCTGAAACGTCAACTATTTATTCATTTCCATAGATACAGCCAGACCTACTGTTCCTCCAGCATTTTATGTGTGTGATCTAGAAGACACACTGTTTGTTAGCAGTCTTCTGGGCTCAACAGTTCTATCAGTTGTACAAACTCTGTTGCATTGCAGCAATATTAAAACAAAGCCTGGAGTTCAAGTGTCATCAAGCTGACTTAATTTTATCACCATAAACATGTTTGAATCATTCTGTCTGTGTTGCTCTGAAGTTTCAGCTTCTGCAGAATGACGTGCTTATTAGTGCTGTAGTTAGTTATGACAACAAAAAGCAGTTCATGTATTTATGATTAAAGCAAAGAAGATAAAAACAAATGTATAACAAATCAAGCAAATTTGTTCTACTGTGCCAACAGACATGGTTTGTAATACATTCATTAGCCAATGGTTAACTTTTCTCAAGCACTTTAGTTTTGAATACAAAGGAAAACAAGTTTGCCCAAAAGACAGAGTTAGAGATAAGCGCACAGTACATGATCCAGTTCAAATAAATAAAATCATTAAAGCAACCAGTATTGATGAGGCAACTTTGTGAACTTTGAGGGAATAGTTTTAAGGTGCTTGGAAGTAGGTACAGAGGGTATGTCAGGGGTAAATTTTTCACGCAGAGAGTGGCGGGTGCACTGCCAGTGACGGTGGTGGAGGTGGATACGACAGGGTCTTTTAAGGGACTCTGAGATAGGTACATGGAGCTTAGAAACAAAAAGGCTATATGGTGGGGAAATTCTAGGCAGTTTCTAGAGTAGGTTACATGGTCGGCACAACATTGTGGACCGAAGGGCCTGTAATGTGCTGTAGATTTCTATGTTCTAATGTCAATTTTTGCCTAAACTACACAAACTGTTTGACATCTTTTGTAAGTTATATGTGATAGAATGAATTGTATTAGAGTTATTAAAACACTTCAGGGAAAAATTATAAGCATACAAATAATCTCTTTCACATTTCAAGTTTGGCATTTAACACCCACATGCTAAACAATATCAATGATTAAGTAGTTGCTGAGGTTACAAGTAACAAGTTAAAGACTTGACTTATTGTGTGGCATTCAATTCCTCCCTAAAGTAAGATCAAAAATAAATCAAGCGATATAAATACTTTCCAAGATCAATGGCAATAGAGAGAAGCTGGTAAGTGTAGCCAATTGACAATATATGGTAAGGGGTGTCATCCTGCCTCATCGTTCTAAACACCAGTAGATCAGAGAGAACCCAGGTGAAATAATGTCTGATTCATTCACTCTCACACTGTAAGAAGTAGCATTAGCTGCACTCCCTGTCCCCCTAAATATAAACTAAGATTATATAATATTATACTCCTTATAAAATCAAGCAACATTCCATTCACATCCTAACCATGAGTTTGTACCAAAATTTAAGGATTAATGTTTGGACCTTTAGTTTTGCTTTAGGGTATTTAAATATTTGCAGATACCTGATGCTCCAAGCTTCAGATTCAGCCTACAAGTCCCCACGACAATAACCTTTCTAGGTAAGCTCATTGAAGTCAACTTAAAAAGCCATTTCAAAAAAGTTGAAATACTGGTCCCTATGTGATTTTGGTGAAAAGTAATGGCGTTGTACTATTGACCCTTTGATCTTCTTTCCTAGTGGGAAGTGTTTTACTTCCATTCAGCTTTTCTCCCAGACGGTCAAGATAAGATCAAGAATTCTTTAGCTGGGGAACCGTGCCCTTTCTATTGTGACAACGATATTCCACATCACCTTCAGGACCAAATATATTTTACAGGTTTTGATCCTCCAGACCATCAATCTTTATAAATTTCAATTCCAACACCAAATCATAAATATATCCAGCAAAAAATTGTGAATTTGTGTCTTTGTGCAGCTTTTCTGCATTCTTTGTACATGATCATAAACCATTTATAAATGATGGAAATTTGCTTGAAGGCGCACAAAATGTTGGGAACGTGAGGAGCAAAGTGAATTCTTTGGTAACTAGTTAATCATTCTATTTCTGCAGAAGGGGGTAAAATTAAAGTCTAAGCACTTTATATTTCTGAGTTATTCTTTAGAAAAAGAATTTTGATGTTCAGTTCAATAACCAATTTAGTTAATAAATCTACTAATATGTTCCTTTTTGCTGGTCCTACAAGACCAGATGTCTAGTACTAAAAAGTGGGCCTGGAAAGGGCAGTGCTTTATTGACCAGTACAAGCAGAAAGAGCCAAACAAATGGGCTTCTTCCAAGCTGTAAATTTTCTTTCAATCTATGATTGTAAAGAGGGAAAAAAAATAATTTTTACAGAAATTAGTGTGAGGAAATTTTTATTTTCATTCAGAGGTGATGGGTGCCAGGAGGTGGTAACCTCGGTCTTGAAAATTGTTGAAGACAGGGTATCTGTAGCTGTGTAGTTAAAGCAGAGGAATGGAAGGAATTTGGGGTTATGCTGGGGTGTTGGATGTAACTAGGTCAACAAGTCAGTTTGTTTCTCACTTAAACATTATTGACTGAATATAAATATTTCAATAACCTTAACATATTCACTGTCTGAAAAATTATATCTTTGAAATATGCATTTCTACCTATAATTTTTAAAATAGCACATTTCTGGATCAATTTTATCCTTAATGCAGTTTCAAACATTTGACGTCTGTCAATGAGACACATTGGTCTATGGCCTCTTCTATTGCCACAATGAGCCATTGTCATGTTGGATGTGTAACACCCCATATTCCATCTGGCTAACCTCCAACCCGATGGCATGAAAATCAATTTCTCTAATTTGTGGTAATTTCTCCTCCTGCCCCCTTCTCTCTTTCTTCATTCCACATTCTGGTTGCCCTCGCATCTCTTTTCCTTCCCCGTCCATTACCTCCCTCTGGTGCTCCTCTCCTTCCCTTTCTTCAATGTTCCACTGTCCTCTCCTATCAGATTCCTTCATCTTCAACCCTTTACTCCTTTATCTACCATGTCCCAGCTTCTTACTTCATCCTGCTCTTGACCTACCACCTTCCCCCTCAGCTGGTTTCACATATCACCTGCCAGGTTCTACTTCTCCTCCTCTCCCCTCTTTTTATTCAGGTTTCTTTCCCCCTCTTTTCTGGGCCTGATGAAGGGTCTCAACATAATACGTCAACTATTTATTCCTCTGGAGAGATACTGCCTGACCTTCTGAGTTCCTCAGTACTTAGTGTGAGTTGCTTAAGATTACCAGAATCCCTTTGTGTTTTTCAATGAGAAATACTGCACGTGAGAGAAATCTCCAATCCACTTCCTCTTACACAAGTTATCTCTAATCTTGTAGTTCTTTTCTAATTGACTCCATTTGAATGGATACTGGATATACACTCAGTGAGCACTTTACTAGGTGCAGGAATGAAATCAGGTGTGGTCTTCAGCTGCTGTAGCTCATCCATTTCAAGTTTCAACCAGTTGTGCATTCAGAGATGCTTCTCTGCACTCCACTACTGTAACACATGGTCATTTAGGTCACTGTTGCCTTGCTGTCAAGCTTGAACCAGTCTGGCCATTCCCTTCAGACATTTCTCATCAACAACAGAACTGCCACTCAATAGATTTTATTTTTGTTTCTCGCATCATTTTCTGTTGGACGCAAAAAGTTCAAAGTTCAAAGTAAATTTATTATCAAAGTACATATATGTCAGCATATACATTAGTGACATTCATTTTCCTGTGGGCATACTCAGTAAATCCAATAACCATCATAGAATTAATGAAAGACTACACCAACAGGGCGGACAACCACTGTGCAAAAGACAACAAACTATGCAAATACAAAAAGAAAGAAAAAAAAGGAAATAGTAATAATCAATAAATAAGCAATAAATTAAAAGGAAATGAGATGAAGAGTCCTTGAAAGTGTAGTCGTTAAGTTGAGCAAACTGTTCAGTGATGGAATAAGTGAAGCTGAATGAAGTTATCCCCTCTGGTTCAGAAGCCTGATGAATGAAGGGTAACAACTGTTCCTGACTTGGTGGGGTGAGTCCTGAGGTTCCTGTACCTTCTTGCAGATGGTAGCAGTGAGAAGACCTGGGTGGTGGGAGTTCCTGATGACGGAGTGATTTCCTACGGCATCACTCCATGTAGGTGTGCTCAATAGTGAGAAGGGCTTTAGCCATGATGAACTAGGCCATATCCATTACTCAATTTTCCATTCAAGGGTGTTTCTATATGGGACTCTGATTCAGCCTGTCACTATACTGTCCAATACACACCTACAGAAGTTTGTCGAAGTTTTAGATGTCATGCTGAATCTTCGCAACCTCCTAAGGAAGTAGAAACGTTCCTGTGCTTTCTTTGTAATTGTACTTGTGTGTTGGGTCCAGGACAGATCCTCTGAAAAGATAACACCGAGGTATTTAAATCCCAGAAGGTCAACAGTTTCAGAGGACAGGTCCTTTGAAATGATAACACTAAGGAATACTACATACCAGCTGTGTGGTGAAAAAGGCACAACAGCACCTCTTTCACCTCAGACGGTTGAAGAAGTTTGGTATGGGCCTCCAAACTTTAAGAACTTTCTACAGGGGCACAATTGAGAGCATCCTGACTGGCTGCATCACTGCCTGGCTTGGGAACCGTACTTCCCTCAGTTGCAGGACTCTGCAGAGAGTGGTGCGGGCAGCCCAGTGCATCTGTAGATGTGAACTTCCCACTATTCAAGACATTTACAGAGAGGTGTATAAAAAGGACCCAAAGGAATATTGGAGACCGGAGTCACTCCAAACACAAACTGTTCCAGCTGCTACCATCCGGGAAACGGTACCGCAGCATAAAAGCCAGGACCAACAGGCTCTGGGACAGCTTCTTCCACCAGGCCATCAGACTGATTAATTCATGCTGATACAACAGTACTTCTACATTATATTGACTGTCCTGTTGTACATACTATTTATTATAAATTACTATAAATTGCACAGACAGAGAAGTAACAAAGATTTTTACACCTTATGTACATGAAGGATGTAAGTAATAAAGCCAATTCAATTCCATTAATGAGCAGGTGTACAGGTTTACCTAATAAAGAGGCAACTGAGTGTATAATTCGAAGCGATTAACTTTGCTTTTACCTGTTATTTGTAATGATCAATTAAATGTTTTCCACTGTAATGTACAGTTGAGAAGTGTTACCATGATAATAAATATAATTAATAATTAATATAAAATTATATAAATCATTTTCCGCAATAATGCAGATTATTATAGAACCATTTTTCTAATTAATTCTGTTGGACAAACAATAACAATTGGAGCTAGGTTAATGGACATTTATACATGATGCTTTTATCTATCTTTTTTTTTGTTTTTAATTCTATCAAATCAACACAGACGGAGTTGGAGTGAGCAATTTGGTGAGAAGTCAAGGCAGGGGAGTTTTGAGGCCCGTCTACCTAATCCAGGTGTGAGGCTGGATCGATCTAAATGCTAAGTTGATTTGAGGAGGCCAAGAACGGTTTCTTCAGCAGCAAAATCTAGGCCCGAAGCGAATTGTTGGGTGGCGTATTCTTGGTCCAGAGTGATTCGCCATGGCAGGGCTTGGGACTTAATGAGAGGTATGATCCGCTGTTTGTCCAATCTAAATGCCAGCCCAGATAGACTGGAAAGGCAGTGTGTCGAGACTCAGGCCAATTTTGCTCATTCTCCCGCAATGTTCACTCCTCTCTGCAATGCAGAAGCTGAGAGACTTCCCCCGGCTGCTGTGCTTTATGTCTGCAAGCTTTGCGATGATTTGCCCCACTCATATAGTGAACTGATACCAAGGCTTTGAGCCTTCTCCGGGGATTTGGATCTAAGAGCTCAATTTGGTTCGGAATGTTGTTGTTTGCTTCCATTGTTAGCTTGATTTTGTGGGGTTTCCTTCACTTTCTCTATGCTTGGGGGATAGGCTTTTTAAAACCTGAGTTCTTTTGGGTTTCTTGCTATGTTACTGTCACGAGGTGGGGACAAGGGTGCTGGGAGAGGACCCACAAGCAGGACACAAACACGTCTTTCTTAGGTACAATAAAATAGCGTTTATTACTCACTACACAGAAGATCAGGAAATCAAGGAGGACAAAGAGGAACATGAACCTTGGACTAGGGGACTAGGGACTTGGATCGCTGCAGACATGGGGCTTGGAAACAGGGAACTGAGATCGCCGCAGCCATGACTTGGACAGCCACGGCCATGACTGGGACCCTGGGGATTGGGACCACCACAGCCCTTGGACTTGGAGACTGGGACCTTGATTCACCACCGCCAGACACTTGGATACCATGGATCTCTGCAGCCAGAAACGTGGGCACCAAAACACAGGACAAGGAATCTTGAACCAGGACTCCTCCTCCAGATCAGGCATCGAGCTGGGACTCTTCTTCAAGGGTAGACACAGACACTGGGTATGACATCGAGCCAGAACACCGTCTTCCACTCAGGCACCAAGCTGGGACTCTTCGAGGGGTAGACACGGACAAGGGGCTTGAACATCGAGCCAGGACTCTTTGAAGGGTAGACACGGACAACAGGCAGGAACATTGAGCTAGAACGCCGCCTTCCACTCAGGCACCGAGCCGGGACTCTTTGAAGGGTAGACATGGACAAGGGGCTTGAACGTCGAGTCAGGACTCCGCCTTCAACTCACCCCTGGTAGATTGACCTTGCCCGGACCCACTCTGGCGACGGAGGGCGAATTGCTGGCACTCCGATGTGGGCTGGATCACTCTGGCTTGTCGTGGCAGCGGTGACTTGCGAAAGCTTCTTAACACTCTCACCACGAACGGCTAAAGCCAGGGGCTTATAAGCTGCCGGTTCGGGTCGAGGGTAGATTGCCTTGATTGCCAAGCTCAAGGGACGCGTGAAACAGAATTAGAAGGGAACAAGGCATCAATGGTCCGGATCGCAACCTAACTAAATTTAAAGGGGAACTGATCTGGACCATGACAGTTACTGCCTGCAAGCAGACACATCTCAAGGTTATATCATTTATACATTCTTTGAAAATAAATGTACTTTGTACTTTATTTGCTGTTAATATTCATTAATTTCCTCAGACCTTATTACTGAATATACTCTGTATTACTCCATTTTATTGGAGAGAAAAATTGCCTTGTTTACAAAAATATATATCAAATTACAATGCAGAAACAACATTAATAATTATATTATCTAAACAAAATTTAAATTAAATACTGAAATTGCTAATGTGACAGAATTTCACAATTAATAGACCGTAATATTTTACAAACCTTGAGGAAAGTGGGATTCTACCCTTTAACATGAAAGAAACATGTGGGTCTCTGACCTCTCACAGAGCAGAAACTTATCTACCAGATGGGAAAATAACAGAATTGTTCAAGATATATATATTTATATACAGAGAGCTACTGAAACTGAAAGAAAGTGATTACCTGTACAGCATCAGACAAGCACTGCCTAGATCATCCTGGTATCTCTAATAATAAGTCGAACATTGATCCATGGCATGCCACTTATTGGTTTGGTCATGGCAAACTGCTCAGAGATTCACTGGTGCTCAAAGCCTAATGTTTCAACATTACCGAGTCTAGCCAGCTCCAAGAAAGGTCTTTACCTTGTATGAAGTTCTGAGGCATTAGCAGAGGTTTGGGGGCAGCGGGTAGAAGCCTGGGTGGAAAAGGGTGGTAGATTTGAAGGTGCACAGGGAGAACAGGGCAAAAGTTGGCCCTGGCAGTTGGGCCTGTAATGGCAGGTCGGCAACACAGTTTTGGTGAGCTGGGGGACTGCAGTCAGCGGCAGTTACAAGGAAATGTTCTTGGAGACTGACTGGGTTGGGGAGGCTAATACTGGGGAAGCTGTGGTGGGACTTACTAGGTAGCCAGTACTTGAAGAGTCAGATCTGGTTAATGGTTGAGTCAGTCAGTGGGTGAGGTGAATGGCAAGACCAGAAAGCTTGGGGTGCTCAAAGGTGACTTCATTATGTGGAGCTTGAGGCCAAATGGAGTGTGAGTGTGTAAGTACAACAAAGATCACTAATCTGCATCAGATACCAGTGTCAGGCTAGTTCCTGTTCCCTTACTCAGAACCTGAAAGAATTATTTTGAAACCCCAATTTCTTGACACAAATTTGCAATGTAACTTCTTTTGAACTGTCAGTCTAGTCATCTCTATAGTTGAGCAATGTATAAAGACCAGCTTAGCAAATGGAATATGTGTCTGCCTGCACGGGCAATAAAAGACTGGAGAAGAGCAGAGCTGTCAACCTAGTTAAGGTTTCAGAAATATCAAAAAATCCTTAGACCAGACTCTACAGAAATAAAGACATTCTTCCCAGTGGTTTAGTGTGCCTCATTGTATTGGAGCATTCCCACTTTTACAACCTCCAACATTTATAGATGCATCTTTTTGAAACTTGTCTCACAATAGTAGTGGACCTGTATTGATGTCTTATAATCATTCACATTAACTTGGTTTAAATTTGACCTTAGCTCTCCTTGCATCCCGAGTAACTGCACCAGATGGATAACAGACACTTTCAACTGTATGTCAAAATAAAGTTCAACACACTCACAAAAATAAACATTCAGTCAGCTTCTGACAGTGTATGTCAACTGGAAGAATATAATCCATAAACACAGGCTAAAAAGCTAACAGGTGCAAACAGAGACAGTATCATTCAAAGGAAAAGTACAATATGCCAATAATGAACAGCCTTGTTTTCCCTTGTGAAAATAAATCAAGCACTTAAAATATCTTGATATCATTATAAAGGGTATTTAACGTCAGGTTTTTAACCCAAATATTTAAAATATACTTGGGATTATATTCTCTTCATAGCTCATTATATCAACCATAGCAGAAATGTCAGAAGTTTAGTGCGTGATCTGTGTTTGGCGAACTGATTGCTAGAGGGGGCGTACAGTCGAGATTGTATTACTGAATCAGTAATACAGAGACCGGGAGTAATCATCCAAGAGGATGTGGTTAAATGCTGCCAAGGCAGCGTGACAAGTTTTTTTTAAATCTGGAAGAGATGTTGCCAGCATTAAATGTTATGATGCTGTCAAACTGTCATTCCCTAATTAGACCGCTAACGTCCTGGTCAGTTCATTTACATCCATTAGGAAAGGAAACCTTTTGTTCTCATTTGGTCTGGCCAGTGTGTGACTTAAGTCTCACATTAACATGACTGACTTGAAGAGAAGGGTGTTAAAAGTCAACCACGTTAATATGGGATGAGCATATTCATCTTAACACCTTTTCCACTCAACTGCACACGTCTTGCTTCTCGCACTCAACGCCTGAAACCAAATATTTACAAGTTGGCACATTTGATACTCACCACACTCCATTCTCACCTGCCCTCAGCTGTCTCCTCCTGCTGTTGACCTAAGAACATCAACCAAAAAGTATATACCCCATTGGTGGTTGAGAAGACCCGTGAAAATGGAGCAACCTCCAGAACTCATAACAAAGAATGTTCACTTGAATGAAATAATGGTCACATGAATGAAATAATGCACTTGAATGAAATTGTACTCCACAAAATAATTGGGGGGGGGGTTAAAATAAAAGTGATGCATAATCTTTCTAGGTTTGGTCCATGTGCTGCTAAGTGGGATGGGTAGTTGACAGTCATTGTGCACGTAGTGGACTGAGATTCTGCTTCTGTGATGTATGATTGTATGAATCAAAATTCTGCGTAATATTGTTGCTGGAAGGCATGTGGTAATCGACCAAGAATTACAAGACAACCGGGCTTTGCCACTAATTATTGGAGATGAAAACTGCAGATTCTGGTGTTGTAGTGTAAATTCTAGAGAAGGTGAGGGAGAGATAGATAGAAGAAAGGGAATATCACTGACAGAGTGATTTTACAGGGGAAAGTTGTAGAGGTGAACTGGTTGATAGGGGCAGTTAGAGAGTGAGAACACAAAGAGAAAAGATGCACAAAATGTTCTGAAATACTGAGTTGTTAAACAAGCCCAGCAGGTCAGATTGTGCTCAACAAGAGAGGAAAATTGAGCCTTTATAACAGATGAGTGAAAGTTTAAAATAAAGAGAAGAAGCAGGAAATAGTCAACAAATCAGGCAGCATTTGTGGAGTGAGAAATAGTGATCATACTTAAGGCTGATAACCTTTTTTTAGAGCAAGTACATATTGTAGCCCAGGGAAAAGTACACACTCAGGACAACTACTTTATCGGGTTTTAATTCCTTTATCTGTTTTAGATGTTTAAGTGCCAGAAGAGGGTCTTAAAACAAAACAAACAAATTTACAATCAGGTCCTGCCGTTACAATCTCCGTTTAACCTTCGATCCACACACTTGTGTCTCAACCAATTCTGTATGCAGTATAAAAATACAAAGAAAATCGCACAAAACTAATACAGTACTAATATAGTGGCAATTCTGAAGAAACACAATACAAACAACATTAGAATCCCCCCAACCCTGTATCTTATACATCGCAGCGAAAAATGTAAGTGAATACATCTTACCTAAGATGTCTACTACTTTTTAGTACACACGTGCTGAACCCCCGAACGGAGACTGAACATTCATGTTACGTGGTTACATGCACAATCAGTCAT
Source organism: Hypanus sabinus (assembly GCF_030144855.1). Taxonomy (NCBI): domain Eukaryota; kingdom Metazoa; phylum Chordata; class Chondrichthyes; order Myliobatiformes; family Dasyatidae; genus Hypanus; species Hypanus sabinus. The sequence continues at coordinate 158,313,533 of NC_082707.1, read as the reverse complement.
GATACAATAAAGTGAGACAAAAGGTACACTTTGGCACAACTTTTACAGGATATTGCCTAGTAGTTAAATTACAGGAAACTGACCTACTTGGCTGGTGAGGAACTTTGCAAGCCACGCTATCCAGCGTCGAGTCCTTTACTTGTGAAAATCTAAAGCATCCACATGTAAAACATGTCAAATTACCGATATTCTCGATTCACCAACAAGCATAAACGGATCCACATGGGATATTGTAAATTAATGCTCACCTTTCCTCACCATGCCTAGCATCCCAGGGAGGGACTCAGTTCCAAAGCCCCACCAGCTCCTGCAGCAGAAAACAAAATGGTCTCCCCACTATCCCACGCGTGCGTAATGACATCACCATCTCCACTTAAAGGCACAGATGACTATTCTAGCATTACCTGGATGAATGCCTAAGAACACTTTTAACAATACTGAATAAGATTCGACGGTCACCCTGTTACATACATTATAGTGTTTGTCCTGCAACAGCATTGTTGGGCAGAATATTTAAGATCCAGCAGCAAGAAAACGCAAAATATTTCCAAGACAGGATATAGTGTGTTTTTTTTCTCCATCTTAACTCAACGAAGAGCAGTGAGGTCTCACAATATTCTGGTTAATATTTGTTCCTTAACCATTGTGTCTTCCTTCACTTCAGAACTACTTCAATGATTAATCAATCATTGAGGAATCCAGAAATTTTCAAAGGCCCTTTTCTTAATGGCAATAATAGGTTCTATATAAATGAAAGTTCTTTTTAACCACAGAAGTTAACAAGCTTCCTTGCCAAAATGTGAGTTAGGCTTCATAGTTTAACTATGTCATTCCACTTAACCCAAGTAAACGTCTCATAAGATACCATTCATTAATAAATCAATGTAAATATTTAAAATTTCAACTATTTTGGGTAATGAATCTGGCCAGATGACCAACTTTTCAATGGGTGAGCAGTTTGGGAACAATGATCACAACTCCTTCAGTTTTAAGATAGCTATAGATAAGGTTAAGTATAGACCTTGCGAGAGAGTATTAAAATGGAGCAGGGCAAATGATGAGAGCATTAGACAGGAACTAGGGAGAGTTAATTGGAAAGAGTTGTTTTTGGCAAGTCCATGAGAAGGGTGCTTAAAGACCAACTGCACGGAGTACAGGAAATGTACGTTCCAGTCAGAAGGAAGAACAATTAGTTTCCGTGCTGTAATTGTTATAAGGATGACAAGGTAAAGAGAATTTTGCATGTTAAGGGAGGTGATGAATTTACTCAACAAAAAGGAAAAGTATGCAAGGCTTAGGAAGCTAGAATTAAACAGAGCCCTGGGGCTTTATGAAGAAGTCAGAAAATAACTCGAGAAGGGAACAAGGGAAAACATCGAAAATACTGGAGGAAGTCAGCAGGTCAGGCAGCACCAATGGGAATGAATAAACAGTTGACATTTCAGGCTGAGATCTTCTTCAGCACCCGAATGAAGGGCCTCGGCCCAAAATGTCAACTCTTTATTCATTTCCATAGATGCTGCCTGACCTGTTGAATTCCTCCAGCGTTTTGTGTGTTTTGCCTTGCTGCAGATTTTCTCGTGTCAATACAGAATGAAGATAGCTAAGAGTGGCCATGAAAAGTTCTTGGCAAGTAGGATTAAAAAGGTATTCTATAAATACATGGGGAGCAAGAGGGTAACTAGGATCACTCAAGATTAAAAGGGAAACATTTGTCTGTGTGCAGAGGATATGTGTAAAGTTCTTAATGAGGACTTTACATCAGTATTTACCAAGGAGAAGGATGTGGAGGACAGGGAGATCAGTGCCAATCATATTAATATGCTAGAACATTTTGAAGTAAAGGCAGAAGTAATGTTAGGTCTTTTAAAGACCACTTTAAGTGGATTAGTCCATGGGAACTTATGGGATATACCCCAGGTAATTGAGAAAGTCAAGTGAAGAGATTGTGGGGGCCTTGATCAATACCTTTATGTCCTGTCTAGCTACAGGTGAGGTCCTATAGGACTGGTGAGAGGCTAATGCTGATCCACTGCTCAAGAAAGGAACCAGGGATTATCCTGGAAACTATAGACTGCTGAGTCCCATGACAGTGGTAGTAGGGAAGTTACTGGACAGAATTCTTATGGGGAGGATTTATGTGGTTTTGGAAAACCATGGCGAGATTAGGCTGAGCTAGCATTGTTTTTGTGGGGCAAGTCATGTCTTACTAACTTGACTGAATGTTTTGAAGGGGTGACGAGGGTGATTGATGAAGGTAGAGCTGTGGATGCTAGTCTGCATGGATTTTTGTAAGGTGTGTGACAAGGTCCCTCATGGGAGGATCGTCCAGAACATTAAGATGCATGGGATTAGCTGTTTGGATTTAGAACTGACTTTCTCATAGAAGACAGAAGGTGGTAGTCAAATGGATTTTTTTCCAGTTGGAGGTTCGTGATTAGTGGTGTTCTGCAGGAATCTGTACTGGGACCACCACTACTTGTGATGTATATAAATTACCTGGATGAAAATGTAGATGGGTAGGTTAGTTAGTCTGCAGTTGATACAAAGATTGGTGATGTTGCAGATAGTGTAGATGACTGGCAAAGAAAACAGCGGAATATAGATCAGTTGCAGGAATGAGGAATGAGATATGCCAACTAGTGGAGTGGTGCCGCAGCAACAACCTGGCACTCAATGTCAGTAAGACAAAAGAGCTGATTGGGGACTTCAGGAAGGGTAAGACGAAGGAACACATACCAATCGTCATTGAGGGATCAGAAGTGGAGAGAGTGAGCCCCTTCAAGTTCCTCGGTGTCGAGATCTCTGAGGATCTAACCTGGTCCCAACATATCGACGTAGTCATAAAGAAGGCAAGACAGCGGCTATACTTTACTAGGAGTTTGAAGAGATTTGGCATGTCAACAAATACACTCAAAAACTTCTATAGTTGTACCATGGAGAGCATTCTGCCAGGCTGCATCACTGTCTGGTATGGAGTGGCTGCACAGGACTGAAAGAAGCTGCAGAAGGTTGTAAATCTAGTCAGCTCCATCTTGAGTACTAGCCTACAAAGTACCCAGGACATCTTTAGAGACCGGTGTCTCAGAAAGGCAGCATCCATTATTAAGGACGCCCCACACCCAGCGCATTCCCTTTTCTCATTTTTACCATCAGGTAGGAGGTACAGAAGCCTGAAGGCACACACTCAGCAATTCAGGAACAGCTTCTTCCTCTCTGCCATCCGATTCCTAAACGGATATTGAAGCTTTGGACGCTACCTTACTTTTTTTAATATAGAGTATTTCTGTTTTTGCACATTTTAAAAAATCTATTCAATATACATAATTGATTCACTTGTTTATTTATTATTATGTTTTATTTTTTTTCTCTCTGCTAGATTATGTATTGCTTTGAACTGTTGCTGTTAAGTTAACAAATTTCACGTCACATGCCGGTGATAATAAACCTGATTCTGATGCAGATATGGGCAGAGAAATGGCAGCTGGAGTTTAACCCGGCCTAATGTGAAGGGTTGCACCTTGGTAGGTCAAATGTAAAAAGACAGTACACTGTTAAGCACAAGAACCTTGATGAGCAGAGGATCTTGGGGTCCAAGTTCATAGCTCCCTGAAAGTAGCTACGTAAGTTGATAGGGTGGTTAAGGAGGCTTATGCCGTGTTTACCTTCAATAGTCAAGGCTCTGAGTTCAAAAGTCAGTAAGTTATGTTGCAGCTTTATAAAACTCTAGTTGGGCCACATCTGGAGCGTTGTATACGTTTCTGGTATCCCACTATAGGAAAGATGTCAAGGCTTTGTAAAGAATGCTGAAGAGATTTACTAGGATGCTGCCTGGACTAGAGGGCACGTGCTATCTTGAGAGGTTGGACAAACTTGGATTGTTTTCTCTGGAGTGGCTGAGGCTGAGGGGAGATCGGATAGAAGTTTATAACATAGATAGAGTAGAAGGACTGTATCTTTTCCCAGGGTTGAAATATCTAATACCAGAGGGCATGCATTTGAGATGAGAGGGGTTAATTTTAAAGGACGTGTGAGAGACAAGACTTTTTTACACAGAGGGTGGTGTTAGAGGCAGATACATTAGGGACTTTTACGAGAAATGTAGATAGGTTCATAAATGTATGAAAAATGGAAGGATATGGATTTAGTATAGGCAGAGGAGATTGATTTAGTTGGCGATTTGATTACTAATTTACTTGTTCCAGCACAACATTGTGGGCCGAAAGGCCTGGTCCTGTACTATACTGTTCTGTGTTCTATTTTAAAAATAAAATTTAACAAAGCCGGCAAACAGCTTCACTTTCTAATTCACCAAACAAATCAGAGTTTCAAAGTATCACAAAATTATTTTTTTTAACACAGGAAATAACTATGTCTTGCCATTTAACAAGTCAGTATCAGATATCATTTTACCCCTTTTCTTTTGTGCATTTACATTAGTTATTAAATTAACTAATACAAAAAGCAAGATAAATATTGAAAGGAGAACATTAGTCCAGATCAGAAATGGTATCGTTCTGCCTTTTCTGCTGTTTTAGGAGTTTCTCAACCCTAATTGAAACAGGGTGAGTTGAAAGGCTGTTACTGAGCTAGTTGGTTTTAGTTTGCATCCCTTTAATAAGATAACCAACAAAATCTGTTGAAAAGCACATGTTGCTGAAGTTTCTGCCTGGGGCAGCACAGGAGTGCAGTCCAGACCCTACCTCCTGCCTTCTGACAGAGATCACAGATTAAAGCATCAGAGCTCTTTGTCACTCATCTGATGTTTCAACTAACTGATTTTCATCGGTTCCGGTGCTAAGTGGAAGTGCCACGTGGATGCAAGACATATCTAAGAGATGAAAACTGATATTGTTCAGCATATCTCATCTAAAGAATTTGTTTGGATAGCTAATCAACAATCCCTTACCATTAGCCATACAGGCTTTAAGTAGTGGTAAATTTAGTAAAGGTAGCCGATCAATGATCACTCCATTAACACTAACTGTGCAAACTTTAAATGATTGCAAATTCAGTAATAGGAGAGGAAGCAGGAAGACGTGCTGAGAAGTTGGAGTTCATGCCATCGCCCACACAGAGTGGGTGTTGCATGTGATGTCAGTGTCTATTCGGGTGAGCACCCCGCACCCAACAACTGTGTAACTGGCAAGCCACATGCTTATTCACTGGTAAGGTAGTTCACAGAGTTTTCTTGCACGGTTCCCAATGGTAATGTCTTTAAGGAGGATGCAGCTCCGCGTCACTGACACCGTGAAGCATTAGAAGGCTGACCGAGGTTTAAAGAATCTCCCTCCGTGGCAGGCTACAGCAAGGGCAACCATAGAGGAAAGGTAAAGTGAGGGGGAGGGGAGACATGTGTCTTCAGTATGTCTGGAAAACTCAGTCCATCACGTCCTAATCTCTTGCACAGTTCAAGTCCTACGCCATGAGTAGCCCCACACACTGTGAAGCCTAGGTTCCTTAGGCGTTACAAAGAAGCTGTTAGTTAGGGGGTGCCTAGCAATGGGGATAAGCTGATGAATAAAAACTGGAGCAGTCTGATGCAGAGAGCAATATAACATGGAATAATGTGGTCTTCTAAGTTGTTTCCTCCTTGTCAATCTTCCGTGGGGAATGCTCTTTGTTCTTCTGTGAGTTATAAACACCGATCATGATTGTACCATTGTTGGCCAACTTCTGTCAGAAAACATGGATCACCCATTGAAAACACTGCTCACCCAATGACATCATTAACTGTGGAAATGACACCAGGCAAATGTCAACAATACCAAGGGCATTCAAGCCTGTAAATGCCTGAGCCAATTACCTAACAGTAAACAAATTGATCGCCAGAACCAGGGCATTAAATAGCCTTTATATGTCACAAGCATGCAAAAACAGAGGAAATGAGTCCAATTTCTAGGTAAAGGTGCTTCACTTTTTAAAAAAAATATCTGACTATAAAATGTTCTTCAAACAAAATAATTTCTGTCTGCAATTAAATTAATGCATTAGAAGAACATATAAAAGAGATGCTTGGATATTTTGATGTGGGTGGTCTGTGCAGATTGGTGTTCCAAGCATATCAGCCCACAGATAAAAACAAACCAGAATTGACCTGTTGTTCAAGACTTTAAAGCATAAAGCTTAGCATATGTACAAATTAAATTACATACTGTATATAAGTTTTCACAAGCTACTGAACCTCTTTACTTCCGATATTGTTATTGGCCCTGCTTAGAAAGTCAATTCGTTTTTGGATTTCCTGTTTAATCTTGAAAAGCCTGTTCTCATTGTTTACGTCTCTTAGGAGAAACATATGGCTTAACCTTTTAACTGCTGACACAAATATTATTTCGTTTAACTTAATATCTTAAAGTGACTTAAAATTTCTTTCAGCCTCACTTAAATCCAATAAGCATCCTTTTTTTTGTAAACATGTTCAATCAAAATATTTAAAATGCTCTGCCAAGAAAGATGCTCAATTTTTGAGCTAATTAAAGAGTTTGAAATGCTGGGTGTCCTGTGAAGTATCTATGTCGAGATGAAATGGTAAACAACAATCATTCGGACCTTTATACCATGCAAAGTAATCTGAAAATCCCTGAAAGCTGCTTCCTGCAGGGGACTCCTCTGACACTAACCAGCTCCCACTGACTGGAAATAGCCACTTGAGAAACTATCACTTCCTTTACTTATCAACTTCTGAAGAGACAAACCTACATAAAGAAAAATTACTTAAATGCCTGATCTAGCTCCTTACACTTAAACTGCGTACACTGCTGTTTACACTTTATGCAAACAATGGCACATCTTTCATGTAATGCACAGACAGAGGGCTACAGGATTCATGCTCTCAACTTCAATTTATTTGGGAGATTTTGTGTGTGCTCTGCTCACTTTGAAGGATTCCAACTAGTGATAACTGACTTTCTCAAGTGCAATTCATTACTTGAAAACATGGTTTTAATTTCAGTTACTTGCATCTCAAAATACTTGCTTTGAAATAGAAAATACTGGTGGAACGCAGCAGGCCGGGCAGCATCTATAGGAAGAAATACAGTCAACATTTCGGACCGAGACCCTTCGTCAGGACTGAAGCCTTTTGTGTGTGTCGCTTCAATTTCCAGCATCTGCAGATTTCCTCGTGTTTGCTTTGAAATGCTTTTATTTTCCCCAATTGCAATTCTGATTCATAGATGCGTGATTCTACAGTGGCAAGATCTTTAGCCAAGTGACAACCTCTACCTGTAAACCTAACTGCAGACATTGCCAAACCTTTCAGTGTGAGGGATAATTGTCGTCAAGCCTGCTCTTGCCCTCATTCGCGCACATGGAATCCTTCCAGTTTAGGTTACTAATTGTACATCAGAAACAGAAATCCAGCTAATTTGCTTCTCCATTGCAAACAAGACCAATTTGTGAGAATGAGGGCAGCATGGTAGTGTAGTGGTTAACACAGTGCTTTACACTACAGGTGACCTGGGTTCAATTCCCACCGCTGCCTGTAAGGAGCTTGTAGGGTTTCCTCCGGGTGCTCTGGTTTCCTCCCACAGTCCAAAGTTGTAGTGGTTGGTAGGTTAATTGGTCACTGTAAATTGTCCCGTGATTAGGCTAGGTTTAAATCGTGGGTTGCTGGGTGCCACAGCTCAAAGGGCCACAAGGCCCTGTTCTGTGCTGTATCTCAATAAATAAACAAACAAACAAACAAACTAATGGAATATAACTTACTCAACTAGGAAAATTATAAGTAAGTTGTTACTATACCTGGGATGGGTGGATGATCTTTGGCATCCCTGAGTGGTAGAAATAGTAGAGGTAAAAGGGCTGGTGTTGCTTCTCCTGTCTGTCCCTGTCCCACTAGGGAAGAAGACATGCCATATCCCCGTTAGGACCACTGGACTCAAAAACAGTTATTTCATCCGGCTGATCAACACCTCTACTCATTAACGCAGCCAATCACCCCACCACCACTATATACACATCACCTAGGGTCACTTTATGTACACACAATCAGACTATGTGTAAAACAATTACTTGTACATTGTGTTTTATAGGATTGCTTTTATATTTATAATTTTTGCATTTCTTTGTTTTTTTATGTTTATTGTGTTTTACTATTTTGCATCAGGCCCAGAGTAACAGTCATTTCAGTCTCCTTTGCATTCTTGTACTGAAAAATGACTGTAAACAATCTTGAATTGAATGGGAAGTACGGGGAACCCATGTTTGGTGATGAAATCTTGCTGAAGGTGACAGGAATAATGGAGGCTGATGCATTGATCGTGGAGAGTGCTGTGCTGGAAGAGGGAGTTCTACCCTCACTTTCGGTGAGATGAGAGGCTGTGTAGGAAATAGAGCAGACACAGTTGAAGCCAGGAAGCCATGATTAAACCATGCCCGTTTTCTAACTTCTCCAATTTTGATAAAAGGACCTTAACCTGAAACATTACTTCTCTTTTTCTGACTATGCCATGCGTTCTGCTGGCTAAGCCATCATTCTCCTGCAGAGGAAACGGCCACAAACAAACGAAGTCTCAAGTTGCATTAAAAAATGCCTCATCCACACCATTAACTTGCTTGTTCACTCTACTGCTCCTGACTGAGCTACATAATTTTTCAGCATTTTCTCCTTCTGTAGTATTCATACACCCATCACATCAAAGATTCATTACCTCACCACAAAACTGGGTTGATAAGAATGGCAATGGTAAATAAATTGAGCAACATCAACATTGCGAACACTCTGTAACTTAATGCACAGAGGGCAAAACTTGCAACACCATAAAAAATGCAGACTGTACAGAAGACGAGAAAGTGTAGATGGTATAGCTGTGAAACTGAGAGAAGGTGATAAATTCCATTGGTTCGATTCAAAAGTCATTCTGGAATAGTAGAAGCTTCACCTGGAAACAGCAAAGAGAACGTCCATCCATTCTATTCATTCTTCCAGAGTGAGGGACTGAACTGTGCTTTGCTTTAAACTTGCAGACTGCACTCTCCGCTCATGGTACAGTTTACACAGATTATACTGTATATGCGCTTTCCTGAACAATCTAAAGTTCACAAGCATGCTTGCAAAAACCAGTGGCTCATGACCAATGCCTATGTCGCTCCAAGTTTGACATCATATAACCCTGAGATTCAATCATGCGTTTGAGCTGCGATCTTATTTCCAAATTCATTTCAAAATCATTCCTGAATGCCTGGTTTTACATGTTTGTATCTACTTATCTTACACTAAAACCTGACCTCCATTGCTGTACTCCCTTTAATGACTTTTTTTCAATTTATCTGCCATTATTTGATTGAAATGATCATTTTGGTCCAATATTCATGTAGAATTGTGAAGAAGGGATGAAGGAGGGGGATTTTCAGAACCTGGAGGGAAGGTTTTTCTTAAATGATAGTGATGAGATTAATCTTAGATTATAGTATAAATTTGATAAGGTGATATGTTGGGCAGAGAAATGGTAGATGGAATTTAATCCTGATTAAATATGAGATGCTGTATTTGGGCGGGGACTAACAAGGGGAGGACAGAGAGTAAATGATGTTAAGTCCCATGGGAGAGCAATTGAGAGAAATATATATATATATATAAGGAAGTCCATAAGGCACTGGAGTAGAATTAGGTCATTCAGTCTATCAAGTCTGCTCTGCCATTTCATCATGGCTAATCCCAGATCACACACAACCCCATACAACTACCTTCTCACCATATCCTTTGATGCCCTGACCGATCGGAAACAATCAACTTCCGCCCTAAACATACCCACAGACTTGGCCTCCTCCACAGTCTGTGGCAGAGCATCCCACAGATTCACCATCCTCTGCCTACATTCCTCCTTACCTCTGTTCTAAAAAGTCACCCTTCAGTTTTGAGGCTGCGTCCACTAGTTCTGATTATCCCCACCATAGAAAACATTCTCTCCACATCCAGTCCTTGCAACATTAAATAAGATTCAATGAATTCCCCATGCAATCTTCTAAATTTCAATAAGTGCAGGCCCAAAGCTGCCAATGCTCCTCTTATGTTAACCCCTTCATTCCTGGATCATCCTTGTGAATCTCCTCTGGACTCACTCCAATGACAACACATCCTTTCTGAGAAATTGGGCCCAAAACTGTTGACAATACTCTAAGTGCAGCCTGACTAGTGTCTTATAAAGGCTCAGCATTGTCTCCTTGCTTTTATATTCTATTCCCCTTGAACATAAATGCTCTTAATGAGTCTCTTAATGTGAACAAAAGAGATGGCTGTTGACTTCAGGAGGGCACGGAGCGACCACTCCCCGCTGAACATCGACGGCTCCTCAGTAGAGATTGTAAACAGCACGAAATTTCTTGGTGTTCACCTGATGGAGAATCTCACCTGGTCCCTCAACACCAGCTCCATAGCAAAGAAAGCCCAGCAGCGTCTCTACTTTTTGCGAAGGCTGAGGAAAGTCCATCTCCCACCCCCCCATCCTCATCACATTCTACAGGGGTTTTATTGAGAGCATCCTGAGCAGCTGCATCACTGCCTGGTTCGGAAATTGCACCATCTCGGATCACAAGACCCTGCAGCGGATAGTGAGGTCAGCTGAGAAGATCATCAGGGTCTCTCTTCCCGCCATCACGGACATTCACACTACACGCTGCATCCGCAAAGGAAACAGCATTATGAAGGACCCCATGCACCCCTCATACAATCTCTTCTCCCTCCTGCCGTCTGGGAAAAGGCTCCGAAGCATTCTGGCTCTCACGACCAGACTATATAACAAATTCTTGTCCCAAGCTATCAGACTCCTCAATACCCAAAGTCTGGACTGACACCTTGCCCTATTATCCTGTTTATTATTTATTGTAATGTCTGCACTGTTTTTGTGCACTTTATGCAGTCCAGTGTAGGTCTATAGTCTAGTGTAGCTTTCTCAGTGTTGTTTTTCTTTTACGTAGTTCAGTCTAGTATTTTGTACTGTGTCATGTAAACTATGGTCCTGAAAAATGTTCTCATTTTTACTATGCACTGTACCAGCAGTTATGGTCGAAATGACAATATAAGTTGACTTGACTTGACTTGACTTGAACATTGTGTTTGCCTTCTTTACCACAGACTCAACCTGTAAATTAACCTTCTGGGAGTCTTGCACAAGGACAACTAACTCCCTCTGCACCTCTTATGTTTGAACTTTCTCCTCATTTAGATAATAGTTGCAAACTTGTTCCTTTTACTAAAATGCATTATCAAACATTTCCCAACACTGTATGCCAACTGCCACTTTTTTGCCCATTCTTCCAAATTTCTCTAAGTCCTGCTGCAGTCCTATTACTTCCTCGGTACTACCTACACCTACACCTATCTTTGTATCTTACGCAAATTTTCCCACAAAGCCATCAATTCTATTATCCAAATCATTGATAAGCAATGTGAAAACTAGTGGTCTCACTAGTCACTGGCAGCCAACCTTTTATTCCCACTCGCTGCCTCCTGCCTGTCAGCCATTCCTCTATCCATGCCAGTATCTTTCCTGTAATGCCATAGGATTTTATCTTGTTAAGCAGTCTCATATGTGGCATCCTATCAAATGCCTTCTGAATATCCAAGTAAATGACATCTACTACTTCTCCTTAGTCCACCCTGCTTGCTACTTCCTCAAAGAACTCCAACAGATTTGTCAGGCAAGATTTCCCCTACAGAAACCATGCTGACTTTGAGTTATTTTATCATTAGTCTCCAAGAACCCGGAGAGGATGCACAGAGGATATGGGCACCTGAATGAGCTGCCAGGAGAAGTGGTTGAGGCAGGCACATTTGCAATACCTAAGAGACATTTGGATAGGTACATGGAGGGTTAAGGGCCAAACACATGCAATTGGGACTAGCATGGAGAACGGTGTGGTCAACATGGATGAGTTGGGCCAAAGGGCCTGTCTCGATGCTGTATTACTCTATGACTATGAAATTCACCAGGACGTTATGTAGTACAGAGGGTGTCAGTTACAAGGAGGCATCAGATCTGCTAGGTTTGTTTTCCTGGGTGGAGAGCTAGCCAAGGGTAGACCTGATTGAAGTGAACAAAATTATGAAGGGTGTAGGTAATAATAAACTTTTCCTCAAGGTGGAGTTTCCCAAAGTCTAAGGACCTAAACTTAAAGCAAAGGAAAGGCATTCAGAGGAAGATATTTCCACCTAGAGGGTAGGTGGATCCTGGAATACACTGTCAGAGAGCATGCTGGAAGTAGACTCGCAACATTTAACACGTACCCAGACACGCACTTTGTTCACAAAGGTATAGAAGGCTACAGGCTAGTTGCTGGTGAATGAGATTAGTATAAATGAGTGCTTGATATTCGCCATAGATATAATGGGCTGAAGGGCCTGTAGAACTCCATGACTGAGGACTGGGTACTGCGGCCTTAAAATACTACGCCTCCTTAAAATAGCTTATTGAGCAACCCATTTTCTGAGAACAGGACAGGGATCCTGAATGCCCCCTTTAACACTACAAGTAAACAATCACACTTTTTTTCTATCTCAGCTTTTCAATCTGCTTTGGCTTGGTGGAGTTAAAGTTTCCTGCTACTTACTTTGAAATATAATTATGCTCTGCTTCTATTTGCATGCTCAAGCATTGTAGTGCATATTCGCATTCTTGGATACCAATCCACATCACAGATCTCGACTCTCCTGTTATATGTTGCAGTCTTTACTTTTATTTATTTATTTAGAGACACAGCAGTGTAACAAGCCCTTGCAGCCCAATGGGGCCATGCTGCACAATTGCACCCATGTGACCAATTGACCTACTAACAGTGTGGAGTGTGGAGGGTCAGAGAGATCTTGGGGTCAGAGTCCACAGGACGCTCAAAGCAGCTGCATAGGTTGACTCTGTGGTTAAGAAGGCGTATGGTGTATTGGCCTTCATCAATCGAGGATTTGAATTTAGGAGCTGAGAGGTCATGTTGCAGCTATATAGGACCCTGGTCAGACCCCACTTGAAGTACTGTGCTCAGTTCTGGTCACCTCGCTACAGGAAGGATGTGGAAGCCATAGAAAGGGTGCAGAGGAGATTTACAAGGATGTTGCCTGGATTGGGGAGCATGCCTTATGAGAATAGGTTGAGTGAACTCAGCCTTTTCTCCTTGGAGCGACGAAGGATGAGAGGTGACTTGATGATGTATAAAATGATGAGAGGCATCGATCATGTGGACATTCAGAGGCTTTTTCCCAGGGCTGAAATGGTTGCCACAAGAGGACTCAGGTTTAAGGTGCTGGGGAGTAGGTACAGAAGAGATGTTAGGGGTAAGTGTTTTACTCAGAGAGTGGTGAGTGCGTGGAATGGGCTGCCGGCAACGGTGGGTGGAGGCAAATACGATAGGGTTTTTAAGATGCTTTTAGATAGGTACATGGAGCTTAGTAAAATAGAGGGCTATAGGTAAGCTTAGTAATTTCTATGATAGGGACATGCTCGGCGCAACTTTGTGGGCCAAAGGGCCTGTGTTTTGTTGTAGGCTTCCTATGTTTCTATGTGACCCTTATGTCTTTGGAGTGTGGGAGGAAACGGGAATACGTGGAGGAAACCCACGCGGTCATGGGGAGAACATGCAAACACCTTACAGGCAGCAGCCGAGTTGAATCCGAGTCACTGGCGCTGTAATCATGTTATGTTAACTTCCACGTCACCTTGCCGTCTCAGATACGATTTTACCATAATACAAATCAAAAGTTTTGGAAAACCTCAGTTAAAGCAGCACCTGTGGAAAGAGAAACAATATTATCATATCAGGCCAGGTATACCTCATCAGAACTGAAAGAAGGAACAAGCTAGTTTTAAGTTGCAGATGTCATGATTTTGGAATGAAAGGGATATAGAGAGCACTTTGAAAAAGGTCAACTTAGTGAAAAGATGTCAATGAAGCTATTTCGTTTGGCAGATTAAAGATGTTAGTTAGAGAGAGAGGAAACAAACAAAGTACTATGTAAAAGCTGCAAAATGTGTTCGCATGACCTATAGCAGAAATGGCCAAGCAGGGAAAGCAAGTTGTGGTTGTTGAATCAGTATTGTACCTGGAAGGATACAAGCTTTAGCTGTTTCAGACTTCCAGTATCTGGGGTGTTTCAAACTTTATTTTTAGAAATTGGAATCCTGGGCATTCATGAATTCCAACAGTTGGAATTGAAATAAACTATTTGCAAAAATTGCACAAGAGACTCTACAAAGAAACTAGACAAAAAGAGGCTGACTAATGAAGAAATAGAAACAAAAGGCATTAGCAACCACTGTCGATAGCTTTAAGTTCTAAGCTATGTGTTTCATCCAAGCCAAAGTGATTGTAGCAGACCTGCTATACTCTTAACTTAGAGAATATAAAATCATTTGCCGTACCTTGCACCCTGGACATCCCTAATCTGCATGCTTCAGCTGCTCATAATTTTTTCTTCTAAATCATTCTGCTGACCACTAACCATTCAATTTTGGCTTAAAGTCCAAACTTGCAACAGCTTGAAGTTCCTGGGTGTCAGCATCTCAGAGGATCTATCCTGGGCCTAATCCTTTGATGCTATCACAAAGAAGGCAGGCTAGATACAGTAGGAGTTTGAGGAGATTTGATATGTCACTGAATTTCTATACACGTACGGTGGAAAGCATTCTAACTGGTTCCACCACTGTCTGGTATGGAGGTACCAATGCACAGGGTCAATAAAAGCTGCAGAGGGCTGTAGACTCAGTCTCCCACCAACAAGGACTTCTTCAAACTACAGTGCTTCAGGAAGGTAACATCCTTCACCATCCAGGACATGCCTTCTTCTTGTTACTACTACTGGGGAGGAAGTACATGAGTGTGAAGACTCAGTGGTTCAGAAACAGCTTCTTCCCCTCTACGATCAGATTTCTGAACAGTCCATGAACCCACAAACATGACATGTTATTTCACTTTTTTGCACTATTTATTTATGGTTGGGTTTGAGTTGTTCACTGATCTAGGCAAATTACTTGCAAGTAAATTGCCAAGATCAGAGAACAACTCATCCTATCCATCAACAACCTGAGCTACACATATTCCACATTATTTCCACAGTTTATTTATTTCTGTCATTTATGATCATTTTTATGTCTTCGCACTATATTGCTGCTGCAAACCAACAAATTTTAAATCATACATGCCAGTGATAATGTGTCTGATTCAGATACTGAGCAATCCTGCGCCCTGGTAGTTACTGACACCAACAACTCTGTATTGACTCAAAACAAAACCCAGCAAGCAATCAGCTCCATTAGGAATGAACATTGGAAACATACACAGAAGACATTTAAGGAAGGGAGGGATTGAAACATAATAATATCTTCAGACTAAGTTGTGATTGACCCACTTTAGGTAGTTCTATTTTTCTCCCCATTTCTCCCACATTGAGATATACTTGCCAAATATTTAGCTAATTCTATCATAGTAAATCTTCACCCTTTCATTTCATGCAGGGTTTTGTGCTAGAAATTAGAACGTGGAGCTGAATTTCTGAATGTACACAGATCCACATCAGGAGAATTAAATATGAAAACTTAACGCGATGTGAATTCTTATAGCAAGTGACCGATAATATTTTGGCATGGCATTACTTGATTGGCAAAATGATCTACACTTCGAGAGAAGTTACTGAAAAGCAGATGGTATCCATAACTTTTGTTTGGTTTTCCTTTCTATGCCTCAGGCTCATAAATTAATTGTATTGACCTTACCTACAAATAATAGCCCATCTTAGATCAGTCAGGGGAGTGTTAGCTATTAGTTTTGGGCCATACCATAAATCACAAAGTGTTTTCTGCTGTATCCCCAGGAATTCATGGAAAGATTATTCTTAGTCAATTAACTTTGTCAAGAAAATTAAGCAGACCTCAGGTAAAAAAATTTTTGGAATACATGGCTTTCTGCCAGATCCAGGGCATTTATTTCAGATGCTTCTTGTAGTCAAGACAGAGCAATGACATTTTGATAATTTGTTACTACTTCATGCGAAGAACCCCAAAAATTCAGAGGAAACAGCATTTTAAATCTTCCACAATAGGAAGAGAATACTAATGTCTCTGGAGATATTAATAATGTAAATGCTTGAAAGCAACAAAAGATCAGAACTTATAAGAAAAAGAAATAGACTAAATGTTTATCTCCAAATTCCAGAG
Source organism: Hypanus sabinus (assembly GCF_030144855.1). Taxonomy (NCBI): domain Eukaryota; kingdom Metazoa; phylum Chordata; class Chondrichthyes; order Myliobatiformes; family Dasyatidae; genus Hypanus; species Hypanus sabinus. The sequence goes on along the minus strand of NC_082707.1, from coordinate 158,297,391 downwards.
CTATCATTGTGATGAGGAGTTCAGGAGTCAGACTCCTAATACAAGTTACCCCATTCCTGCTGCCATTAATCCAGGTTGAATAGCATGGGAATACATTACAGCTAATAGTTAACATATCACTGATTTACACAATTTACGCATCTAAGCACAATTGTTCTCATTTGGGTGTCTCACTGAATATCATTTGTACTATATACTTTGGGAGTACAACAACACAATGCATGATCTGAAATAATCTAGAATATGGATTTACTTTCAAGGAATGTACAACTCAGGTTCTCTGTGTTATTTATAATTGTGATAGAAAAGAGTTTGCTGACTGCAAAGGTTCTAAACTCAAAGGTCTTAAGCCCTATTGCATATAAACAGCCACAAATACACTCACAAAAGGAAGGTTATACTGTAACTACCTAATCTTCAAAGACTAGTTCACTTCCCTGTTTATTCTCCATGGTAAGTTTTAGCTGCCAATACCCACTATTCAAGCAGTGAGTCCTGTTTCCCTACCAAAAAGAAGACACTTCCAGCTAACAAAGTAGTTTAAAACAGTTCATTTATTTGCAATATACAAATTTGAATCCACACATTATTAAAACATGTTTAAAACTCACAGAGAATTTCTATCTTAAAAGTTTAGTTCCCAATTGCAAACTGTTTCTAAAGCAAAAAGCATTTCTTAACCCCAAAAGGTTCCCAAAACACAGATAATAATCCCTACAAACTAAAAAGGCATACCATGATGCGGACAAGCAAGTCATCTAACAAGTTGAAGCAAGACTAATGCTATTCAAGCCACTTTCCTATCATTCTTCTTGATGTTCCCCAGTCATTACTAATAAGCCTGAACTGCTTTCTACATTTATACCATTTTTCTACTACTTGGCTGACTTCTCACGCATATATTTCCTCAGTTGTCCTTTCAACAGAAATAGTCTAAAAACCTTTTGGAGCCATAGTTCTTCAGCTACTTACCATTAGTGCTATAAAACCATGAAGCTAACTTCTTGAGAACATAATATCTATCAACTGAAAACAGATAATAGTTATTGATATGCTAAATAGTATTATTCCTCTGTTCTGCAAGCTTCCTTGAACCAAGCAATTTAAGAGTCAGCTTGTCTGTTTGAAACAACTTCAATTAAACAACTCATTGTCTTATATTGCATCTTGGGCAGTAATAAAACAGGTGTAGTGTGCTAAAGCTTACTTCTCCCAGACAGAATGTCTACACCTACAACGCTTGTTTGCAAAGCTGGCCTTCAGACAATACTTGTTTTAACCTCAAAGTGATTAGCGCTTACTGCTTCCATTTACACTTCAAGAGCTAAAGACTGACTTCCTTTTATGACGAGAAGTCAAACAATATTGCTGGAAGTGTACTTACATCTGTTTTTGATCTTACAAGTGGCAGATGCTGTGTTTAAAAAGCAAGATTAGCAACCACCCAAGAAAGAGAAAGAGACCTACTGGCCAAGAAATGAATATCCATCACAATATTGTTATTTGTTTTTTGTTGTTTCTGCACAGTTTGCCTTCTTTTGCACACTGGTTGCTGTCAATCTTTGTGTGTGGTTTTTCATTGATTCTATTGTATTACTTTCTTTTACTGTGAATTCCTTCAAGAAGATAAATCTCAGGGTAGTATATGCCAACATAGACCTACTTTTTTTGATAATAAATTTACTTTAAACTTTTAAACATCGATGCTGACAGCCTTTGTTTCACTCTGAGAGATCTCAGTTCTGGCTATGGTTTCAAGGATCTCTTTCCTGTGGTATTGCTCTAATTCTTTGCATGCAGCAGGTTATTGAAAGACTAAGGTTTCACTCCAATTTCAATGTTTAACTGAGTTACTGATCACCAGTAGCTGGGCTTAAGAGATCATTGGAGCGATTTGCTGACACAAAGTTGCCTGAGTCTTATCTTAATTGGTAATCCTACATCAGTTGTGGAGAATTTGGTTGGCACATGTACTGAGGTTCAGTGAAAAACTTTAATTGAATACCACTCATTCAGATCATTGAGGTATTAGAAGGTCAAAGCAATAAAAGTGTGCAGAATAAAGTGTTACGGTTGCAGAGAAAGTGCAGTGCAGCTAGACAATAAGGTGCAATGCTAAAACAAGATAGAGGTCAAGACTCCACCTTATCACACTAGGGAGCCATTCAATAATCTTATATGAGCTACCCTTGAGCATGGTGGTATGTGCTTTTGGGTATCTTCTGCCTGATAGAAGTCGGGGGGGGGGGGGGAAAGAAGAGAGAATATCCACTGTGGGTGGGGTTTTTGACTATTTAAGCTGCTTCACTGAGAAGTCTACACAGAGTCCATGGAGGGGAGGCTGGTTTCTGCAGATTCTTTCCGGTCACAGGCAGAGTAGTTGCCATACAAAGCTGTGATGCATCTGGATAGGATGCTTTCTGGCGTACACCGATAAAAGAGACCGTGCCTAATTTCTTTAGCCTCCTGTGGGAAGTAGGGGCAAGGGTGACATTTCTTGACCACGGTGCCAGCATGTTTGAACCAGGACATGCTGACATGATGATGTTCACTCCTAAGAACCTGAAACTTTCAAATCTCACAACCTCAGCATTGTTGATGTAGACAGGAGCATGTACACCACATCCCTTCCTGAAGTAACTGACTCGTTCTTTTGTTTTGTTGACTATAAAGAAATGCTTATTATGATGCCCTGTCATTAGATTCTCTATCTCCTTCTTGTACTCTGATTCCTTATTATTTAAGATATGGCCATTCTGGTAATAATCATCTGCAAACTTGTATACAGAGTTACAGAAATCTGATCATGCAGTCGTGAGTGTACAGGGAGCAGAGAAGGGGGCTGGGGCACCAGTGTTGAGGATAATCATAATAGACAGGTTGTAACCTGTCCTTACTGATTATGGACTGTTTGTCAGAAAATCATGATCCATTTGCAAATGGGTGTTGTTGAGTCTCAGGGCAAGGAGTTTGGAGATGTGCTTGCATGGAATTATAGTACTGAGGGGGCACCTGTAGTCAATAAATAAAAGTCTAGAGACAGTAGGTGTCTTTACCGTCCAGATGTGCCAGAGACAATTGTAGGGCCAGAGAGATGACATCTGCCATAGACCTGTTTCAGCAATGGGCAAATTACAGTAGGTCACGGTTGTCTGGGAGGCTGGAGCTAATGGGCGCCATGACCAACCTCTCAAAGCACTACCTTATGATAGATGTCAGAGCCTGCAGGCAACAGTTATTAGAGTAGGTTACCTTGCTTTTCTTGTACTGAGATGATAGTGGCCCTCTTAAAGCAGGTGAGAGCCTCATATTGAAGCAGGGTGACATTAAAGCTATCTGCAAAAGCCCTGTGAGCTGACCTGTGCAGGATGTAAGAACATGACCAGGGACACCTGTCCAGGCAGATACTGATCATGTACCTGTCTGGGCAGATACTGATCATGTACCTGTCCAGGCAGATACTGATCATGTACCTGTCTGGGCAGATACTGATCATGTACCTGTCCGGGCAGATACTGATCATGTACCTGTCCAGGCAGATACTGATCATGTACTTGTCCGGGCAGATACTGATCATGTACCTGTCCGGGCAGATACTGATCATGTACCTGTCTGGGCAGATACTGATCATGTACCTGTCCAGGCAGATACTGATCATGTACCTGTCCAGGCAGATACTGATCATGTACCTGTCTGGGCAGATACTGATCATGTACCTGTCCGGGCAGATACTGATCATGTACCTGTCTGGGCAGATACTGATCATGTACCTGTCCAGGCAGATACTGATCATGTACCTGTCTGGGCAGATACTGATCATGTACCTGTCTGGGCAGATACTGATCATGTACCTGTCCAGGCAGATACTGATCATGTACCTGTCTGGGCAGATACTGATCATGTACCTGTCTGGGCAGATACTGATCATGTACCTGTCCGAGCAGATACTGATCATGTACCTGTCCGGGCAGATACTGATCATGTACCTGTCTGGGCAGATACTGATCATGTACCTGTCTGGGCAGATACTGATCATGTACCTGTCTGGGCAGATACTGATCATGTACCTGTCCGAGCAGATACTGATCATGTACCTGTCCGAGCAGATACTTTCTCAAGATTGTTTAATGTCATTTACAGTCCTAGACTTCAGCAGGGAGTGAATCTCTGGGTTCATCCACAGTTTGGGGAAACCCAGATTCTCCTATTTGGTGTACAGTCCTCAATTCACTTGATGATGTAGTCTGTAACAGTGGTGGCATGTTTATTTAGGCTGGCTACCAACACAGTCACACAGAAGCTCATCTGCTTCCTGAGACCAGCAGAATAAGACGTTCTGTATCAGATCCTCCTATGTCAGCTTCTATTTATATGCAGGGAGAAGCAGTACAGCCTGGTGGCTTGATTTACCAAAGCTGGTAGACATCTTTGATGGTTGTATAGCAATGATTCAGGGTGCTTGAGCCATTGGTAGGACAGGAATCATGCTGTTAATATTTTAGTAACATATTCTTGAAGTTGGCCTGTTTGAAGTCACTGGCAATAATCAAGAAGATCTCAGGGTACGCCATTCTCAGGCTCTTGGCCATAGATTGAGTTCATTGAGTGCACGGTTCACAACCACCTGGAGTGGGATGTAGACTGCTGTCAGGAGAGCTGAAGTGAACTCCCATGGCAGATAGAATGGGTAACACTTCACTAATAGATACACTGATAGGAGAGCAGGGGTTAATTCACTGATTTCTCACCATCCCTGTAACATGACTGGATTTGAGCCATTCTTCAAACCCTGCCACCAAGTACTACTTGGTCACAAATGTTGGAAAATCATCAGCCTAGAAATATGAATGTGTAGCACTATTTATTACAGTGCATAAATGTGGGGGGGGGGGGTGGTTTGTTTTCTGGATTGGAACTGAATTGTAATTTCTGTGTTGAATCTCACCACTCTACTTCCGTTGGCCAATTCAAGCCAAGTTGAGTTGAGTATAGTTTCATGTGTATAAAATACAAGAAACTGAAAAACTTTCAGTTACACACAGATAACACACAGAATATAAAGCATTAATTATTATCCAAGACATTGAAGAGAGAGAGAAAAAAATACTGTACATAAAAAGCTTAGTGCAAAAGAAGGACACAATCAGAGAAAGGGTCATAATGGAGCAAGAGGTGATCCATGGTGTTCTATTGCTTGAAGTTGGATTAGGGTTGTTCCTGGTAGATCAAGATTCTGACAGGACATAGAACATAGAACTTTACAGCACACTACGGTCCATTTGGCCCATGTTGCTGTGCTGACTTTTTTAACCTAACCCTTCCCTCCACCTTAGCCCTACACTTTTCTATCATCCATCTACCTATCAAAGAGCTTCTTAAATGTCCCCAATGTATCTGGCTCTACCCACCACCCCTAGCAGGGAGTTCCATGCACTCATCACTCTCTGTAAAAAAATTACCCCTGACATCTCCACCTCCCCACCATACTTCAATTTCTTTATTTACCTTAAAATTATGCCCATGTTTTAGCCAATTCCATCCTGGGAAAATGTCTCTGGTTGGCCCCTTGATCTATGCCTTTTTTTTTTATCATCTTGTAGACCACCTTTCATTCTCCTTCACTCCAAAGAGAAAAGCCCTAGTGTATTCAACCTATCCTCATAAAACATGCTGTCTAATCTAGGCAGCATCCTAGCAAATCTCCTCTGCACCCCCTCTAACTCCCACATCCTTCCTATGACCAAAACTGATCACATTATTCCAAGTGTGGTCTAACCAGGATGAATGCAGAAAGTAACTGTTCCTGAAACTGGTGGTGTGGAGCTTGAGGCTTCTGTACTTCCTGCCTGATGGTAGCAGTGAGAAGAGGGCTGAGCCAGAAGAAGTCACCTTTCTGAGTTCCTCTTGCTAAAGCTTTCAATGCTTGGGAGAGTGGTGTCCATTATTTTCTGCAGCTCCTTGTGCTCCTGTGTTTTCGAATTGCCATACAGAGCCACGATACAGTCAGTCAGGTTGCTTTCGACATTTCACAAGTAGAAGTTTGTTAAAGTGTTTGATGTTGTGCCAAATCTCGTTAAGCTTCCAAGTAAGTAGAGACACTGGGGTACCTTCTCCATGATTGCATCAATGTGCTGTGCCCCAAAAGGTAACCAGAGATGTTAATGCCCAGGAATTTGAAGCTGCTTTTTCTCTCTAACTCTGAACCACCAATGAGAGCTGGCATGTGGTCTCCAACTTCCCTTTCTGAAGTTAGCAACTAGCTCTGTAGTCTTGTTAACATTAAACTCGATGCTGTTATTACAGCACTACTCAACAAGATGTTCTGTCCCACTCCTGGACACTGACCCATCACCACCTATAATTCAGCAAAGCTATTGGAACTGAGCTAGCCAGATAGTCGTGAGAGTAAAGGCAGCAGAGCACAGGGCTAAACATACAACCTTTGGGTTCACCCCTGTGTTGATGATCAGTAAAGAGCAGATTTGTTACCAATCCATACAGACTGAGACCTGCTGATGAGGAAGTTAAGGATTCAGTTCTAAAGGGAGATACAGAGGTCCAGATCTTGGAGCTTAGTGATAATTTTGGAAGGGATGATAGTGTTGAACACAAAGCTATAGTCAATATATAACATAACATATCGAGATGATCCAGAACAGTGTGGAGAGCCAGTAAAGTAGCATTTGATGTTGACATACGTGGCAACAGGCAAACTGAAGGAGATCCAGGTCACTTCTGAGGCAGCAGTCGACTGGTAAGATAACCTCTCAAAGCACTTTAGTCAGGTGGATGTTTATTGAGCAATTGCGCTTGCATTGATAAATGTGCATATAATGACATTCCTTTAGTATACTGCAGGGGAAGCTTGTACCTGCTGTCGGGAACTCTCAGAACAGCAATGATTAAATAGTGGTGCATGACTGACAATTGTACACTTTGAAGAACCATACAGAGCTCAACAATGAGAAACCGATTCAGGCAGGGCCCTTTAATTTAATTGTTTACCAAAACACCTCAAGTCCACATTCTCATAGCTCACAATTCTAGGGCAATCCATTCCCCCACCCTCTGATCTGTCATGCTCCTCCCTCTCACTTACCAATTAGTCAACCCCAATTCACTCTCCACAGGCCTGATTGGAACCAACCGACTGAGCCAAGCCTCAACCTCCAAGACTCACTCCCCAATGACTCAACCTCCCTCCAAGGCAGTGCCCAGTGAAAAGGATTTAACTGAAGGGAAGGTAAATGCCAGCTTAAATTCAGGATCAGAGGCACATTAGCCGAGAGGGAGGGTAGATCTAAATTCAATGGCTGAAATGAAAGATTATGCTTGGTAGAAAGAGTTCCTTTAAGTTGACTTGAACTGAGGGAGGTCGTGGAATATAGCAAGTCTATAGTTAAAGGGACAGAGGGAAATATGATCGGTTTTGAAGGAAATTGCTAATAAGGAACAAAAAGAGACACCAGTATGAATATTATATCAGTTTAAAGAAGAACAGATAGTTTAATGGGAAGAGAGAGCTTAACGAAGTCAGGGCTGGTGGAAGCAGAAGATGAGTGGCCCTGTGAACTGACAAGTAGAGATTGCAGATGAAGGCCAGACTCAGCTGTAACTCCAGACAGTGAGCAATCAAACCCTCAGACACCTTGTGAACTGACCAGAAGACCACTTTTGTGTCACTTTGACAAATTTATGAATAATATCATGAAAAGTATATTTCTCAAAAGCCCAAGTCAATGTGTCAAAAAAAGACAATTTCTCTGCAAGAAAATTAGATTAGATTCAACTTTATTGTCATTGTGCCGAGTACAGATACAAAGCCAATGAAATGCAGTTAGCATCTAACCAGAAATGCAAAAGAATAGTGTTATTTACAAAATAACTGCGAATAAAAAGTAAATGCTACAGCACACAGATATAAAAGTACTGAGACAGTATAATGTGGATGCGCTGTGATGTGAGGTTCAGCAGGGTCACAGCCTCAGGGAAGAAGCTCTTCCTGTGCCTGCTGGTGCAGAAGCGGAGGCTCCTGTAGTGCCTTCCGGATGGGAGGAGAGTAAAAAGTCCATGGTTAGGGTGAGATGCATCCTTGATAATGCTTTTCACCCAGCCCAGACAGTGTTTATGGTAGATGTTCACCATGGTGGGAAATCGGGTGCCGATAATCTGCTAGGCAGTTTTCACCACATGCTGGTGTGCTTTGTGGTCCGATACAGGACAATTATCACACCACACTGGTGAGTATGCTCTCAATGGTACAGCGGTAAAAGTCCGTCAGTATCCTGGGACAGAAGTAAGCTTTCTTGATGCTCCACAGGAAATAATGGCGCTGTTGCGCCTTTTTTGATCAGGATGGAGGAGTTCAGGGACCAGGTGTGATCATCGGAAACTTGGGCACCAAGGAATTTGCAGCTTGATACACACTCCACTACAGCTCCATTGATGTAGATGGGGACATGAGTGTGGCTTCTTGCATGCCTGAAGTCCACAATAATCTTCTTGGTCTTCTGGGTTTTAAGGGTCAGGTTGTTACCAGCACACCACGTGGCCAGGTGAAAAGAAAAGCCAGGAAAGTTTCAAAGTTCTGATCATAACAAGATTACACAAGTGTCAGAATACTACCAACGTGGGCAGCTTGAGTTACAATATCCCAGCTCAGGGATGATACTAAAACCCAACCTAAATATTCACAGCTAATGTGAATCCAAGCCCAAGAAACTGACACACATCATCGGGTGCTGTCAGGCTCATGATAGATTGCCAGTATCTGCTTCTATGTGCTGCAGTAGTACTGGGAGAACCCACCACCAATGTCTCTTCAGCTAGCTTTCTTAGTGCTATCGGTTCTCGTCAGACTTCTTGTGTTTTCAAGGTTGGCATGTAAGAGTTATGAGTTGTCCTCATTTAAATCCACAGAGGCAGCAAAACCAATTTATCATCATCTTGTTTCCAAACACCATCAGTCCTTTCAAACAGGAGTATACGCCAGAATATCCCATTAAGATTTACTACTGGTATTCTAGTGCTTTGATGAAACAGATGGCATTTAATCAGCAAATAATGTGGGCAGTTTACCAGTATTGCTCAGGAATGGAGGAGTGTTCAGTTCATTTGTGCCTTATCTATTGACACAGCCAGTTGTGCAGTAATCGTGCAGCGTCACTGAGTAAACTTCTTGACTTTGTGGATCATGTCACCGCAAGCAAATTTAGTAGTTCAACATTTCACACAGCTGCAGAACACACTCATTTCCGAACCAAGAGACAGATTCTACCAGTTCCAGGGATGTAATATCAACCTGGCTTCTGACCTTTAGATCTTTAATCACTCCAGATAAATAATGACCTTAGACTCACTGAAGCTGAAACTCCACAGGGGTTCTGCTGGCCTCCCTGTCGCAACTTCAGACAGACACCAGTCAAACCTTCATGACATTTCAGCCCATTTGCAAATAACTGCATGTGTTACATGGCCAAAATATGAACTTCTTTGTGGCATCTTGTTGCTCAACTGAAGACATCAGTTCTTTGCAAGAATACTGTTTCGTAGTCATTGATCATCTTGCAGCACTGTGGCTGAGTTGCCAATAATTATTTGAGTGTCTTTGATGATGTATTCAGCAGACGTGGTGGTTAATGTCAGAGCACAGTCCTGTCCTCCATTAGTGCATGTACAGTGGCATTGCAAATCGAGTAGAGTGTGGACATTTGTTTCCTCTCTACCTACATCCTAGGCACTCAGGCGAACGGTGGCAATCTCTACATCTGAGATCTTGCAAAACAATGGTTCGAACTGGGAGTCACAAATTCTGTGCCTTAACCCAGCAGTCAGGGTAGCTGGAAACTGTTGTGGGCAAATGGGAGTAGTGTCCAAGGGCAAAAAGGTCAGCATGGACATGTTGGGCCAAGGTGGCCATTTCTGTTCTGTATAAAACTATGACTCTGACTCCGTTTTGATAGGAAACACTCAATGAAGGGGTAAAAAGACATCGATGACATTGAAAATGTAAACCAAGATGTAGCAGTAAATTAAGGGAGACAAAATGTGGGAAATAATAGAAGCAAATGGACTAAATTTGAGGAGCAAGAGGTTGGATCAATAATTACAGAGCTCCCAGCTGCTCTGTCCTGCTAATACTCTGGTCCAGTTAAACAATAACCCCCAGATGTTGCCTGTACAGGGTACCAATGGAATACAAATGCTGCCATTTGGTGCAACAGAATGGAGAATGCTGCAATATTATACAATAAAGAACGTGCTTATATAACTTAGAAATCAGGCCGTATCTGTGGGGAAAAGGGAAGAGTTTATTAAGATTTCAGGTCAAGACTATCTATTTTTCTCCCTATCATTGCTATCTGGCCAGCTGAGTTTCTCCCATACATTTTCCATTTTTGCTTCAGATTTTTACCAGCTACAGTATATTGCTTTCTATTACAGCCTTATTTTATGATTATTGTGCTCAATATCTTCTCATGTTCAACATCCTCATTTTCTTCAAAATATAGTCTGACATCCCTTCCACTCAACACAATGTCATAAGATACCTTATATTCAGTTAACAATATCGGGGTTCTGAGATCACCACAGAATGCCCTGATCCTGTACTCCAGCTGTCATGATTGATCTTGCATCACCACATTACACTCTTCCATGCAAAATCCCTGCTGAATATGTACTTCTTCATCCTGAAACCGAGGCTCTAAATCAGGGGTTCCCAACTTTTTTTATGCCATGGAGCCTTACTATTAACCAAAGGGTCCATGGACCCCAGGCTGGGAACTCCTGCTCTAAATGAAACAGATATTTATCTTAAATTGAACAGGTAAGTTATGGCATCTTTGTCAATATATCAAATCTATCCAAATTTCCCTCTGTACCCAAACTTTAAATGCATTGCTCCCTTCTTAAACTGGGAAAACCCTGCAGTTTCAAAATTGCTGCTGAACTAGCACAAGTCAGCAAAACATTCTTCTGCGTCAAAAGCTGAACACTGGTCTTGAATGAAGCAGGTTTCTCAGATAAATCCAGTGCAAACCTCTTTGAAGTTAAGTGAAAGGCCTCTTTTTTTGCCCTCTTTAAATATTAACTACATATGCAGCCTTTGACAATACTATCTGATGCAATGTGCAAAGTGAAAGCTTTGGTCTCCAACTCTATCACAGAGACTTCCGTCAACGTTGCATCAGAACAAGAAACAGGAGCTTGAAAAGGCCACTGAATAAGGCATGGAAAGCTCACTGAGTCTGTTCCACTCTTCAGTTAGATCATGGCTGATCCCTTAGAAGACAAATTAAATCAATCTCAACATTCAATATATTCAATGCTAATCATCTGTAGCCCTTTTGGATGAAAAAAAAACCCTGAACATTCACATTCCTCTGAGGGGAAAACATTTCTCCTCATTTCAGTCCTAAAACCCTCATTATGAGAGTAAGTGGCCATTTCTCCTCCTTTCAGTTAAAGTGGCCATAATTCTCCGTACAGGGGAATCAGCCCTTTGGCATCTATCCTGTCGCCCCAGATCTTCTTATGTTTCAATGAGATCACACCTTTCCTCTAAACACCAGCTGACATGACTCATTCCGCTTAATCTCTCCATATGGACAAATTAGGAACAGTGGTACACTACTCAGCACCTGGAATCTGCTCTGCAACTCAATACTGAACTGATTGTAACCTCCATTCTGCTAATCTTTCATCCCCTTGCTTATCAAAACTCTATCTGCCTTGGCTTTAAAATATTGTTTCCACTGTTCTTTGGGGAGGAGAGTTCCAAGCGTTTTCAATGTTAAGAGAGAAGCTTCTGCCACTTAAACCAGTGATGCTTTAGTTTTAAACAGTGGCTTTCTGTTCTAGGTTACACAAGGAAACTTACTTTCCTCATCCTGTCGTGACACATCCCAGAGTAATCCTGTATAGTTGTAGCAACATTTCATTACTTTTTCAGAAAACTGTATTCTCTTTCCTAATTGCTTGCTGCATTTGCTTATTAAGTTTGGTTTAACATACTCCCAGATCTGTCTGACCACAAACACTTAATAGCTTTTCTCCACACAAAAGAAAATATTTTTTCTGTTCCTGCCTCAAAGTATGTGACCTCACATTTGCCCACATTCACACACTAATTGCTGCCTTCCTCCTGACTCAACCTGACCAAGTTTCTTCCAATGCTCTTTATGTTTACTACTAATTTTCAACATAGGACATGCAGCCAGAAGTCAGCAACAAGACAAATATAAATACTAGCACACTTGTCATTACTTCACTGGACTTCATATGGAGCCTCAGGGCAGAGCCCAGACATGCTAGGAGTTCCCAGCATTATGCAGGCAATTCCAATTTTGTAACCCTACTTACCATAGCAGAAGTGATCTATCCATATGAATGGAGATTTCCGACCTGGAAGTTAGGAACACAAGGGGAGGTTCAGTTCAGTGATACATTGCTTGAATATTGTACTTCATTTTGATATTTTATTCATCATTAATTGGCATTTTAATTGATTTTTTAATATAATTTTTAAAATTGTAAGTAATTTTAGTTTTAACTATTTAGAATATTTTCAACCCCGACCTTTGTCTGCTGTCAAAGACCAACAGTGTGTTCAAATGGCTGGCTGGACGATGTTCCAAAGTGGGAAGCCCAGTATGATTATTCTCACACCCATACATCATCCCCTGTTAGTATCAGAGTGGGTCATGGTATGAGCCAGTCCAGACAGCAGACCAAGCATAGCGTAATTCAACCCATCATGATCCCTTGAGCACTCTATTTCAACTTTGACAAGATCCCATTAACCTTTATTAACTGGTCTGTAGCTCCCTACATTGTACAATACTATGCAAAAGTCCTCGGCACATATATATAGCCAGGGTGCCTAAGATTTTTGCACAGTATGGTATTTGCCAACGTGGTGCAGAGAGCACGTTTGTAAATCTGGTGGGAGCAAAGGATGTTGGGAATGGTGAGGATGGATGGGAGGGGTGTGGGACAGGTGACAAAGAAGGAGTTCCAGGGGTGGTGGATGGTGTGGGTACGCCCGGTACTGAGTCAACAGGCAAGGTCATTTGATTCAAAACAATTGGTTCATTGATCATTACAGACTGTCTCTGTGGTTTTTCCCGCTCCCTCCCTCTCCCTTCCCCTTTTTCCAACCATAATCCTCTCTCCCTGTCCCCTTCCCACTCTCAGTCACAATAGAGACCCAAATCAGAGTCAAGTTCATCATCAATCACATATAGTCACAAAACTTATTTTCTTTTTTTGTGGGCAGAGTATAGGGCAATACATAAAATTAGTACAGAACTGTGCAAAACTCACAGGCACCCTGGCGATATATATGTACACAGTATTATAGCTCTGTATTTTATTGCACTAGCTTCCTTCTAAACTGCGGTGATCTTAAAGATGACCACTGGAACATCCACAAACTCCTAGAATACAGAGCATCTGAACTAGGACACTTAACGACTTCTTGTCACATTAAATTTTCCTGAACTTTTGTTTGTAAATATAAATTCAAATCCCTTATTCACATTAAATGGTTATTTCTGTCATTGTTATTCTGTCTCCTGTTATGAAGACAAGAATCCAAATTGTTTTTTTAATCATCCCAGCCATTTCTTTAATTTCCACAATTGACTCCCCTGCCATTCATCACGTTCACTTCTTTCTTCCTTTTGGAAAACTTTAGAAGCTCTTACAACCAGTATTTACATGTTCAAGTTTTGGCATACACAGCAATGTACCTAAAGTGCTTTAGGACCTCCTGTTGTCCTGGTATGTTCTTTCTTTGTTTTTCATACCTTAACGGTGCAAACAGAGGTATAATGTTAAGCTATTAGAAGTTTGGCTCGTGCACAAAAACATAGATGGTCAGGAAGTCACTTTGTGCACACCTGCTTGTGCAAGAAAATTAATTTTGCATCATTCAAGATAATTCCACTGTTCAAAGTAAAGCCACAATATCAAGTCTCCCCTGCTGCACTATTTAAAATGGCACTCTGTGATTCAGCTTGCACCTTTATTCAGGATATAGTAAGATGTTAGCAGATTGGAAGTGTTGCTCACCAATTTGATATACCGTACAGCGAAATGCAGGCCCACCTTATTCTGGCGAACCATGCTGCAATAGTAACCTTTCCCTTATCTGTTGCCACACCCTCTAAAATCTTGAGATCGAAATCACTCTGGTATTTCCTGCCAAACAGTTTAAATGTTTTTACTGCTAGAAAGGCACCTTGTAATGCCAAGAAAACCAACTTTCCACACGGTACTTCTTACATAAAGACTTCCAAAGATGACACAGAAATTGGTGTTGATGCATACTTTCCTAAAGCTATACCATCTTCTACCATGCTGAGAAGATGAATATGCTGCCTTCAACCTTTAAGAGTTCTGATTGTATGCTTGTTTTCCCCTCCCAATGATAATGCATTCCCACAGCTAGGCCTAATCCAAGACAGGAATTCATGAAGTAGCTGGAGTCTGCCTTTGCAGAATATCACGATTGCTCTGACACAAAGTCGGTGAGTATTATATTTGTTGAACTGAGTTACTGTCACTTTAGAATCAGAAAATGCTCTCTTGGTCAAGGATACATGAATCAGAAAAAGAACTTTGAAGGAATGCCATGGGCAATTGCTGTTGTGAATTGAAACAAAGGATAACGATGATAGAAACAAGATTGAAGACTAGAATTAAGATGACAAGCTCAATGCATTATCAGATCATTTTTTAAAATTTGGAAAAAGTAGAAAGGTGATCTGGATTAGATATCAGTCCTGATGAAGCATCTCGGCGCGAAACATCAACTTTATACTCTTTTCCATCGATGCCGCCTGGCCTGCTGAGTTCCTCCAGCACTTTGTGTATGTTGCTTTGGATTTCCAGCATTAGCAGATTTTCTACTGTTTTAGAAATGCTGTTTTACTGGTGATGGTAACACAACCTGGCTTCCATTTTCTCTCTGGTTATAGAAAGGTGACAAAATAGTAAGAAATGAGTGAAACGAGGTCCCATACTGGGATAAGTTACACCACCACCTCAGATCTCAATCACTGCTCTGTTATATAGAAAAAGACTCCAATATACTGCTTTCTTTCATTAAAATCAATAAACATTGACCAGCTCAATTACTCCTCCAGGACACAGAATGTCCACCACTCCAGTTAAAACCTGCTGCCATATTTAAGGCATTATCACATTTGAAATGTTCTATGGCATCACAAAAGGGAAACAATAAAATTGTATATTTGTGACTTTACTACTGGTAGATGTCCAACGACATATGACAGCATGAATAACGAGTCTAAAGTCACAGCTAGTGTAAAGACACTGTTCAAATCTCTGTTCCCTTTCATTTCATGTTCATGTGCTCAAGATGAAAAACATTTTGTGCATAATGGAGTAAATATTTCAGCTGCACTTGGCCGAAACAAGAATTTCAGTCCAATTGGATCCATTCCAGAATGCTAATATTAATCTATTATTTCTGCACAATCATAGCTTAATAGCAGTGTGCACATTAAGAATACATTAAGGACAAATTATTATTACTTTATTACTTAAAACTCAGTAAATGATTTGTTGAATGGATTCCTACTTTGAAAACATTTTTTCCTTAATAAGCCACCGTTTCCATTTTGACTTTGGGTTATTTTATCATAGGTGATAAGAATGATCAGTTATTTCAATACAGATGTCAAATCTAACTGTTAGAAATTTGGATTAGCTTCATCATCAGATAACATTTGGAGAATTGAACAGCTCTATAATATGAATGTCAGTAATTTTAATCTGCCTTTTGTCATTTTAGATACCAATGGATCTACCGGTTATCATCAGCATCTCCTATTTTAGTATTTGGTTCATCACTTTTGCTCTTGAAGTCATGAATATCATTAGTTCAGCCCTGCAAAATATAAAACAGGATCATTTGAAATTCAAAACTGAACACCAGCAAAGTGATTTACATAGCACGTTTGATCCTGCAAAATGTCACAAGATACAGGAACAACAGCAACCAAAATTTAGGAAGCAGACACAAGGAAGATATTGGAACAAAAAAAACAAATATTTGATCAATGAAATAGGTTTCAATAAGGAAAGAGAAATGGAGAAGTGGGGAGGTTTAGGAAGGGAACTCCAGATCTAATGGAGCAGCTGGTGGGATTGTGACTGTGAGGGATACGTAAATTCAATCATTTGACAGCAACTACACTATCAGAATCAGAGCCTGGTTTATTATCAGCAGCAGGTGTCATGAAATTTGCTAACTTAGCAGCAGCAGTTCAATGCAATGCATTATATAGAAGAAGAAAACTAATAATAAAACAATGATTAATAATAAATAAATTGTGGTATGCGTATATTGAATATATTAAAAATCATCTAAAAACCAGAAATAATATATATTTAAAAAGTGAGATAGTGTTCACAGGTTCAATGTCCATTTAGGAATCAGATAGCAGAGGGAAAGAAGCTGTTCCTGAATCACTGAGTGTGTACCTTCAGGCTTCTGTACCTCCTACCTAATGGTAACAGTGAGAAAAGGGCATGTCTGGGTGCTGGAGATCCTTATTAATGGACGCTGCCTTTCTGAGACACCGCTCCTTGAAGATATCCTGGGCACTTTGCAGGCTGTTACCCAAGATGGAGCCGACTAAATTTACAACCTTCAGCAACTTCTTTCAGTCCTGTGCAGTAGCACCCCACCCAAAACCCCATACCAGTGATGCAGCCTGTCAAAATGCTCTCCACAGTACAACTACAGAAGTTTTTGAGAGTATTTGTTGACATACCAATTCAACAAATACTCCTAATGAAGTATAGTTGCTGTCTTGCCCTCTGTATAACTGCACTGACATGTTGGGACCAGGTAAGGTCCTCAGAGATCTTGACAACCAGGAACTTGAAACTGCTCACTCTCTCCACTTTTGATCTATCTATGAAGATTGGTTTGTGTTCCTTTGTCTTACCCTTCTGAAAGTCCACAATCAGCTCTTTCTTCTCACTGACGTTGAGTGCCAGGTTGTCGCTGCGACACCACTCCACTAGTTGGCATATCTCGCTCCTGTATGCCCTCTAGTCACCCCCTGAGATTCTACCAACAATGGTTGTATCGTCAACAAATTTATAGATGGGATTTGAGCTATGCCTAGCAACACAGTCATGGGTACAGAGAGAGTAGAGCAGTGAGCTAAGCACACACCCCTGAGGTGCACCAGTGTTGATCATCAGTGAGGAGGAGATGTTATCACCAATCCGCACAGATTGTGGTCTTCTGATTAGGAAGTTAAGGATCCAATTGCAGTGAGGTACAGAGGTCCAGGTTCTGTAACTTCTCAATCGGGATTGTGGGAGTGATGGTATTAAATGCTGAGCTATGATCGATGAACAGCATCCTGACATAGGTGTTTGTGTTGTCCAGGTGGTCAAAAACTGTGTGGAGAGCCATTGAGATTGCATCTGCCATTGACCTATTATGGTGATAGGCAAATTGCAAAGGGTCCAGATCCTTGCTGAGGTAGGGGTTCAATCTAGTCATAGTGTGAGTGTTACCAGGCGATAGTCTTTAAGGCAGTTCACGTTATTCTTCTTTAGCACTGGTATAATTGTTGCTGTTTTGAAGCAAGTGGGAACTACCGCCCACAGCAGTGAGAGGTTGAAAATGTCCTTGAATACGCCCACTAGTTGATTGGCACAGGTTTTTAGAGTCTTACCAGGTACTCCATCAGACCATCTGCCTTGCAAGGGTTCACTCTCTTTAAAGACAGTCTAACATCGGCCTCTGAGACAGAGATCACAGGGTCATCAGGTGCAGCAGGGATCTTCACAGCTGTAGTTGTGTTCACCCTTTCAAAGCGGGCATAGCAGGTGTTGAGTTCATCTGGTAGTGAAGCATCGCTGCCATTCATGCTATTGGGTTTCGCTTTGGAGGAAGTAATGTCTTGCAGACCCTGCCAGAGTTGCTGTACATCCGATGTCACCTCCAACCTCCTAGGAAATTGTCTCTTCACCCTTGAAATAGGCCTCTGAAAATCTTTCTTTTTAAATCTTTTTATTAATTTTAAACAAACATAAATGAAACATGAATACAAAATGTTTGAGAGTACATAATTAATAGTTTAAATAGACATTTAGATATGTAATAATAAAAATATATAACCTCTCAAACCCAGAACAATAATGAACAAAGAAGTAAAAAGAAAAAAAAAGAAAAAAAACTCCCCAAAAAAAGAGAGAAAAAAAAACAAAAAAAAACACTAACCAACATGGGCCATTGAGTAATATTAAGTACATATACAGTAGTGCCAATAACTCCGAACCTCCATCCAATCGATTAAGGATAATATAAGTAAGGTTTAGGAAAAGACAATTCAACTCATGTGAAAATGTTGAATAAAAGGTCTCCAAGTTTCTTCAAATTTAACTGAAGGTTCAAAAACCACACTTCTAATCTTTTCTAAACTCAAACAAGAAATAGTTTGAGAAAACCACTGAAATACAGTTGGAGGATTAATTTCTTTCCAATTTAATAATATAGATCTTCTAGCCATTAATGTAACAAATGCAATCATTCGTTGAGATGAAGCAGATAAACGATTATTATCCGTCATTGGTAAACCGAAAATTGCAGTAAGAGGATGTGGTTGAAAATTAATTTTTAAGACTTTTGAAATAATACTGAAGATATCTTTCCAATAATTTTGTAAACAAGGACAAGACCAGAACATATGAGTCAATGAAGCAACATCAGAATGACATCTGTCACAGGTTGGATTAAGATGAGCCAGTTTATCCTTAGACATATGAGCTCTATGTACAACCTTAAATTGTATTAGGGCATGTTTAGCACAGATAGAGGACGAATTTACCAATAATAAAATTTTTTCCCATTGCTCAGTAGATATAAGACAATGCAACTCTTCTTGCCATTCCTTCTTAATTTTTTCTGATACATCTAACTGTAAATTCATGATCATCTTATAAATGATGGCTACTAAACCCTTTTGATAAGGATTAAGAGCTAAAGTTCTATCTGTAATGTCCAATGGACATTCTTTCAAAAAAGACTAACTCATTATACAAAAAATTTCTAACTTGCAAATATCTAAAAAAATGGGTTTTAGGTAAATTATATTTATTAGATAGCTGTTCAAAGTACATAATGTTATCATCCAGAAACAGATCACGAAAACATGTTATACCTTTTGTTTTCCATAAAAGAAAAGCTTGATCCATAGATGAAGGCTGAAAAAAATAATTAGATATTATAGGACATGATAAAATAAATTTATTCAAACCAAAAAATTTACGAAATTGAAATCAAAATTTGTAATGTATATCTGACTATAGGATTAGTTATCTGTTTATTCAATTTGAATAAAGAAAAAGGAAGTGAAGATCCTAAGATTGAAATCAATGAAAAATCTTGCACAGATTTACATTCCAAATTTACCCATTGTGGGCAAGTAGCTATAGTCCATTCTTGTGTCCAGAATATTAAATACCATATATTGACTGCCCAATAGTAAAATCTTAAGTTTGGTAAAGCCAAGCCGCCCTCCTTCTTAGGCTTCTGTAAATATTTTTTACCCAATCTAGGGTTTTTGTTCTGCCACAAATAAGAAGATATTTTTGAGTCAATAGTATCAAAAAAAGCTTTAGGAATAAAGATTGGTAATGCTTGAAATAAATATAAGAATTTAGGTAGTATCATCATCTTAATAGCATTAACTCTACCAACCAATGACAAAGATAGTGGAGACCACCTAATAGCAAGTTGCTTAATTTGATCAATTAAAGGTAAAAAGTTAACCTTAAATAGATCTTTATGTTTTTCAGTAATTTTAATACCTAGGTAAGTAAAATAATTTGTAACAATTTTATATGGTAAATCTTTATAAATTGGAACTTGCATATTTAATGGAAATAGCTCACTCTTGTTAAAATTCAATTTATAACCAGAAAAATTACTAAATTGAGCAAGCAAAGACGAAATAGCAGGGATAGATTTTTCAGGGTCAGATATATATAATAACAAATCATCAGCGTACAATGATACTTTATACGTCCTCTCCCCATGGGTAATACCCAGAATATTAGGTGATTCCCGAATAGCTAGAGCCAACGGTTCTAAAGCAATGTCAAATAGTAAAGGACTTAAAGGGCAACCTTGCCTCGTACCACGAAATAACTGAAAAAAAGGGGATCTTTGATTATTGGTAAAAACCGAAGCTAAAGGTTTATGGTATATTAATTTAATCCATGATATAAATTTTGAACTAAAATTAAATTGTTGCATTGTAGTAAATAAATATGGCCATTCAACTCTGTCAAATGCTTTTTCAGCATCTAAAGATATAACACATTCTGGTATTTTAGTTTAATTCTTTAATTCTTAAAAAAGATAAAGACCCTACTGAATGTGCATCCTATCGACCTATATCCTTATTAAATACGGATTTTGGCTATTAGATTAGAAAATATATTACCTTGAATTATTTCTGAAGATCAGACTGGATTTATTAAAAATTGCTATTCATCTTTTAACATTAGAAAATTAATTAATATTATTTATACTTCTTCAGGCCTCTGCAAATCATACCTGGTTTTCTGGTACAGGCCTGGGTCGCCAGACTTGAATGCCACAGATATGGCCTTCAGCAGGCAATGTACCTCCTGGTTCATCCATGGCTTTTGGTTTGGGAATGTGCAGTAAATCTTTGTGGACACACACTTATCCACACGGGTTTCAATGAAGTCGGTAACAACAGCAGCATACTCATCCAGGTTCGACGATGAATCCCTGAATACACTCCAGTCCACCGATTCAAAGCAGTCCTGTAGGTGCTCCTGTGCTTCCCTTGTCCAAACCTCCTTGGTCCTCACTGCTGGTGCTGCAGTCTTCAGTCTCTGCCTATACTCAAGGAGTAGAAGTACAGCCGGGTGATCAGACTTCCCAGAGTGAGAGCGTGAAATAGCACGGTAGGGTATCAAAGCACTACTCATGTTCTTTTTGTTGTAAAAGAAAAATACCCCAGCAACAGAAAGTGAAGTCCAAGATAAATTTTCAGATTTATCTAATAGTAATACAAGCCACAGGTTTTGTTTCTGAATGAATGCAAAAGTAAGGTTAAATGAAGATCAAGTTCCATTCTGCACCTGATGAATTCTGTTAGTCCAATCCAATCCAATTACAAAAATGACAGTTTAAGGAAATGGAGACCCTGGAATCCAGATGTGACTCTTCTGGAGATTTATTTTCAAGGCCGTGAACGCTTTGACTATCCAGCTCAGTTTGCTTCTTCATCTTTCACATTTTTTTTCAAACCAGCCTGTAATTTCCTTGTTCATTTCTGGTCTCACTATCCTGCCGTGGTTTTCATGTTATCGGACCAAACTCTGGGCAAACCATAGAACTATATATAAACGACATTTGAAGAGCTATGTATGAACGATACCAGAGGGAGCATTGTTTCAAAATAATAACGATATTTTTGATATTTGCCAAAGGGTTTTGGCCCGAAATGTCGACCTTTTCTATACATGCTGACTGTTTTGCCGCTGCTCCGAGTAAGGTACAGATTCTGTTAATTTCGTGGCTGGCTGGGACTTGCTGGCCGTTTACTGCCACTCCGAGCAAAGAGACGAATGGACTGTCGTTGTGTGGTTTTGTCTCCTCGTTGTCCAAGTCTGTTCCAGCTGAGTTGGTCTGGCTGTTTGCTGCTACTCCAAATTGAGTATTCTGTCTTTTCGTGGTCTAAGTCCAGTCCAAGTCCAAGCTCGTGGTCCGAGTTCTGAGTCCAAGTCAAGATCCAAGTTCCAAGTCCAAGCCGGGGTCCAGGGTACGAGTCCAAGCCGGGGTCCAGGGTACGAGTCCAAGCCGGGGTCCAGGGTACGAGTCCAAGTCAAGATCCAAGTTCCAAGTCCAAGCCGGGGTCCAGGGTACGAGTCCAAGCCGGGATCCAGGGTACGAGTCCAAGCCGAGGTCCAGGGTACGAGTCCAAGCCGGGGTCCAGGGTACGAGTCCAAGCCGGGGTCCAGGGTACGAGTCCAAGCCGGGGTCCAGGGTACGAGTCCAAGCCGGGGTCCAGGGTACGAGTCCAAGCCGGGGTCCAGGGTACGAGTCCAAGCCGGGGTCCAGGGTACGAGTCCAAGTCAAGATCCAGGGTACGAGTCCAAGCCGGGATCCAGGGTACGAGTCCAAGCTGAGGTCCAGGGTACGAGTCCAAGCCGGGGTCCAGGGTACGAGTCCAAGCCGGGGTCCAGGGTACGAGTCCAAGCCGGGGTCCAGGGTACGAGTCCAAGTCAAGATCCAGGGTACGAGTCCAAGCCGGGATCCAGGGTACGAGTCCAAGCTGAGGTCCAGGGTACGAGTCCAAGCCGGGGTCCAGGGTACGAGTCCAAGCCGGGGTCCAGGGTACGAGTCCAAGCCGGGGTCCAGGGTACGAGTCCAAGCCGGGGTCCAGGGTACGAGTCCAAGCCGGGATCCAGGGTACGAGTCCAAGCCGGGGTCCAGGGTACGAGTCCAAGCTGAGGTCCAGGGTACGAGTCCAAGCCGGGGTCCAGGGTACGAGTCCAAGCCGGGGTCCAGGGTACGAGTCCAAGCCGGGGTCCAGGGTACGAGTCCAAGCCGGGGTCCAGGGTACGAGTCCAAGCCGGGGTCCAGGGTACGAGTCCAAGCCGGGGTCCAGGGTACGAGTCCAAGCCGGGGTCCAGGGTACGAGTCCAAGCCGGGGTCCAGGGTACGAGTCCAAGCCGGGATCCAGGGTACGAGTCCAAGCCGAGGTCCAGGGTACGAGTCCAAGCCGGGGTCCAGGGTACGAGTCCAAGCCGGGGTCCAGGGTACGAGTCCAAGCTGAGGTCCAGGGTACGAGTCCAAGCTGGGGTCCAGGGTACGAGTCCAAGCTGAGGTCCAGGGTACGAGTCCAAGCCGGGGTCCAGGGTACGAGTCCAAGCCGGGGTCCAGGGTACGAGTCCAAGCCGGGGTCCAGGGTACGAGTCCAAGCCGGGGTCCAGGGTACGAGTCCAAGCCGGGGTCCAGGGTACGAGTCCAAGCCGGGGTCCAGGGTACGAGTCCAAGCCGGGGTCCAGGGTACGAGTCCAAGCTGAGGTCCAGGGTACGAGTCCAAGCTGAGGTCCAGGGTACGAGTCCAAGCCGGGGTCCAGGGTACGAGTCCAAGCCGGGATCCAGGGTACGAGTCCAAGCCGGGGTCCAGGGTACGAGTCCAAGCCGGGGTCCAGGGTACGAGTCCAAGCCGGGATCCAGGGTACGAGTCCAAGCCGGGATCCAGGGTACGAGTCCAAGCTGAGGTCCAGGGTACGAGTCCAAGCCGGGATCCAGGGTACGAGTCCAAGCCGGGATCCAGGGTACGAGTCCAAGCCGGGATCCAGGGTACGAGTCCAAGCCGGGATCCAGGGTACGAGTCCAAGCCGAGGTCCAGGGTACGAGTCCAAGCCGGGGTCCAGGGTACGAGTCCAAGCCGGGGTCCAGGGTACGAGTCCAAGCCGGGGTCCAGGGTACGAGTCCAAGCCGGGGTCCAGGGTACGAGTCCAAGCCGGGGTCCAGGGTACGAGTCCAAGCCGGGGTCCAGGGTACGAGTCCAAGCCGGGGTCCAGGGTACGAGTCCAAGCCGGGGTCCAGGGTACGAGTCCAAGCCGGGGTCCAGGGTACGAGTCCAAGCCGGGGTCCAGGGTACGAGTCCAAGCTGAGGTCCAGGGTACGAGTCCAAGCCGGGGTCCAGGGTACGAGTCCAAGCCGGGGTCCAGGGTACGAGTCCAAGCCGGGGTCCAGGGTACGAGTCCAAGCCGGGGTCCAGGGTACGAGTCCAAGCTGAGGTCCAGGGTACGAGTCCAAGCCGGGGTCCAGGGTACGAGTCCAAGCCGGGATCCAGGGTACGAGTCCAAGCCGGGGTCCAGGGTACGAGTCCAAGCTGAGGTCCAGGGTACGAGTCCAAGCCGGGATCCAGGGTACGAGTCCAAGCCGGGGTCCAGGGTACGAGTCCAAGCCGGGATCCAGGGTACGAGTCCAAGCCGAGGTCCAGGGTACGAGTCCAAGCCGGGATCCAGGGTACGAGTCCAAGCCGGGGTCCAGGGTACGAGTCCAAGTCAAGATCCAAGTCCAGGTTCCTAGTCCAAGTTTTACCAGTTTGTTATCCAACATTACGTCCATGTTGACATTTAGTCCTCGCTCCCTGGCCTTCCTAATCAATAAACACTGTTCTGTTTATACTACCTCTGTGTCTGTGTCCTGCACTGGGCTCCACTCCCAACGCCCCCTTGTAACAATATGCTGATTCGTCACCATCTTTGATTCAGCCTATGGCAGTGGTGTCATCAGCAAACTTGAACGTGGCACTGGAGCTATGCTTAGCCTCACAGTCATAAGAACCCATTCCAGATATCTAAGTGCTTCCAGTTCAGGTCTCTTGGTCATCGCCAGAGTTAATCATGGCTTCACCGGTGGCTGGGTCTCCCATATACCTAAACTCTGGAATTTTCCCACCAAATTTCTTTATCTCTCTATCCCCTTCAAAATGCTCTTTTCAATGTCTTTCTTTGATTAGGCAGCAGAAAATAGACAGTTAGTCTGACCTCAGAGGTTGAGGTCAATTGTTGAGGATGAGCCTATGGAGTACTTGGTGACACAGGACAAGTTAGGACAAAGTCAGTGTGGTTTCCTTAGGGGAAAATCTTGCCTGAAGCTTTGAAGAGTTTACAAGTAGGATAGACAAAGAGGATGCAGTGGATGTTGAATATTTTGACGAGATTGCACACATGCGGCTGCTTACCAAGTTAAGAGCCCATGATATTACAGGACAGTTACTGGCATCATTAGAGCATTGGTTGATTGGTAGGAGGCAGCGAGTGAGAATAAAAGGAACCTTGTCTGGTTGGCTGCCAGTGACTAGTGATGATCTGCAGGGGTCTGTGTTGGGACTGCTTCTTTTCATGCTGTATATAAATGATTTAGATGATGGAATAGATGGCTTTGTTGCCAAGTTTGCAGGTGATACGAAGATTGTTGGAGGGGCAGGCAGGTAGGAAACAGAAAGGCTACAGAAGGAATTAGACAGATTAGGAGAATGGACAAGAAAGTGACAAATGAAAGACAATGTTGGAAAATGCATGGTCATGCAGTTTAGTAGAAGAAATGAATGTGCAGACTATTTTCTAAACAAGGAGAAAATCCAGAAATCTGAGATGCAAAGGGACTTGGGAGTCCTTGTACAGAACACCCTAAAAATTAACTTGCAGGTTGAGTCAATGGCAAGGAAGGCAAATGCAATGTTAGCATCATTTCAAGAGGTCTAGAATACAAGAGCAGGGATGTGATGAGGAGGCTTTATAAGGCACTGGTGAGGCCTCACCTTGAGTATCGTGAACAGTTTTGGGTTCTTTATTTAAAAATAAATGTGCTGGCATTGGAGAGGTTTCAGAGGAGGTTCACAAGGATGATTCCAGGAATGAAAGGGTTATCATACGAGGAACATTCAATGGCTCTGGGTCTACATTCGCTGGAATTTCGAAAGATGAGGGGGGACCTCGTTGAAAACTTTTGAATCTTGAAAGGCCTAGATGAAGTAGATGTGGAAAGGATGTTTCCCATGATGGGCGAGTCTAGGATAAGAGGGCACAGCCTCAGGATAGAGGAGCGTCCATTTAAAACAGCAATGCAGATAAATTTCTCTAGCCAGAAGGCGGTGAATTTGTGGAATTTGTTACTGTAGGCAGCTGTGGAGGCAAGGGTGTATTTAAGGGAGAGATTGATAAATTCTTGATTGGCCATGGCATCAAAGGTTACAGGGAGAAGGCCAGCGAATGGGGATGCGGAAGGGATAAAAGGATCAACCATGATGGGCCAAATGGCCTAATTCTGCTCCTCTGTCTATGGTCTTATAGTTCTAATCACTTGCTCTAAAATATTGATCAGTTTCAAATTTGCCTGATTACAGGTCAATGTAGCACCTCTCATCATATTGCTGTTAATAAAATTATATTACTACATGTTATTATAGTTTTTCAACTGATATCTTACAGAGCTTGCCTTGGATATCAACTGTTCATGAAAGAGTAAAGGGCAGCCTATATGCTTTTGAGAATTCCTGAGAGGCATCCACATTATTAGTCGAGTGGAGTTCACATTAATGACAACCTGAGTAATGATTCAATGGGCTAATACACATCTGTTACAATGGAAAGGTGTAACAGTTGATTTGTCTGTTCTGGTGCTGGTGAGAGAGTAGATCTGCAGTTGGGATAGGAGGTGAGAAGAGAATGTAATCCTGGGGTTATGGTTAATAGCTAGCCAGTGGTGGAAAATGTGGATGTGAAATGGTGACAAATTCACCTCATCTTGGACATCACTGGCACTCATTTCCTGAACAAGTGCGTTAAGAATGTGCACATTGCTTAATTTTCAGAGGCCTGTAATAATGGAACAATATTTCAGCACTAATTAGCACTTTCAAGCAAAAGGAGAAAAAGTGCAGCACATTAATGAGTCATTCACTCTCATTCCTGTGTTTGGGTGACTTATGACTGAATTCAGTAAGGAGGAATACAGGTGATCACACCCTGAGATTACTCTGTCCTCATTGCTGTGAATTACTGAAAAATACACAGTTCATCTTGAGTTCTTCTTTCCTGCACCTGCAAAGTGCTTTTTGCATTTACACTGCGTTCAACTTCCAAAGTTCAACTGCAATATGTTTTCATCAAAGTCAAAATTGAGTTTATTTTCCTATCTACAATTACATGTATATGCACACATGCAATGAAAGACATACAGACAGCAGTGTCTCAGTCATGGAGATTCAGATACACAACATCCAAAGTGCATAAATTAAAAGATAAATTGTACAAAAGTTTTATAAGGAAGAACATAATTAGAACACAAAAAAACAATCCCATTGTGGTGCAAAGCTGCAACAGTGTTGCTGTTCTGTTGTGGTGATTAGGGTTGTGCAAGTTTGTTCAAGAACCAAATGGTTGAAGGGAAGTAGCTGTTCTTGAACCTAGTAGTGTGGAACTCCAGGTTTCTGTACATCCTGCAAGAAGATGACACAGCTCAGATGGTAGGAAATAGTAAATGTTGCCTGATGCCTGGCCAGTCTTTTCCAAAAAATCTTCATTACAGTATCAGACTTATGAACTCCAGATCATTGTAATTTACTATCTTAATCCGGCTTAGAGTAGAGAAATTGGCCTCTTGCAGCTGCCCAGGCATTCAACAAGATGATGGCTGCTCCTTTACCTTCAGTGAAATTTCGACTCAATGAATATACCCGAAACCATTTTCTCTAAGTAACTCCCATATTTTCCCCCCCAGAACATTTTTCACTGTGCCATATGTTCTCCTAACAGGCACCAGACCTAAAACGAGAGTAATCCAAAACTCTGCAGACTCCACCACAACCAACTCGCCCATCAACCAGATTTTCTGATCAGCAATGCCTCAGAGCCTACTTGCCTTTTGCAGGCAATTTGGTAGACACATGCTTATTAAGGTCCTTTTCAAAAGTCAGCTCATCTGTGATCTGCACAGCTGTCCAGTATAGGATGGAAGTGAGGGGTGAGCCGGCAGTCAGGAAGTACCTGATCTCCCACTCCAATACTTCACAAAGAGTCGTCAGCATTACAGTCTGTGCCTGGCAAATGAGGCATTCATGAGGGTCACTGACCTGGAATCAAAAGTTAAGCTCAGGCAAGTGATTTATGTTGCATAATCTTACGATTTTAATTCATTTTTTTTATTATGTGTATTTTAAGTAACTATGTAATGTTTAATTTCTTAAAATTCTTTTGAAGTTTGTTAGTGCATCTTATTATTTTCCAGAGGTTCGGTAGAGGAATGCTGGCAAAGTTCTCACACCAACCCACAAGCCCACTTAGAGGAATGAATACGACTGCAAGAACAGCATACGCAGTGAATTTTGATGAACAGGCCAGATTGAGCACGATCCAGCAACAACTCAGCTTTGAAATCCTTTGCTTTCAAATTGCTTCATGGCCTCCCCACAACTTAACCTCCTTCAACCTTACATCGCTCCAAGATCCTGGCCACTTGTACTTCCTGAGTTTATTTTTTGCACCATTGGTGGTCATTACTTTGGATGTCTGGCACTAAGTAATGGAATTCCCTCTCAAATACTCTTTTTTTCTCTCTATGACCCTTCCTCCTTTAAAGTGCTTCTTAAAACCTACCTCCCTGTCGAAGTTAATAGTTCTTTATGTGGATCAGTGTCAGATTTTATTTGGTAATTGCAGACCTAATGACTGTGAAGGTCAGTGTAGAGTCAAAGAGCCCTTTGTCACACTATTCACTCTGACTATCAGGTGCCCATTTACACTAACCTTATTTTATTCTTCCGCACTCTCATCTACTCCACCTGACTCTACTGTTCGCTAACACACCAGGGGTAATTTATGCCGGCCAGTCCACACTTCTTTGGGATGTGGGTGGAATCCAAAGAATCCAAAGGAAACTCATGTGGCCACAAGAGCAATCTCCACTCAAATCAGCACCAGAGGCCACAAGCGAACGGGGAGCAACAAACAATCCGCTGCATGAACTCAGAGGGTCGAGCAGCACCTCTGGTGGGGGGGGGGGGCATGAATTGTCAACATTTTGACCCAAAGTGTTGACATTTCTTTTTCCCGAATAAATGCTGCTTGACCCACTGAATTCCTCCAGCAGACTGTTTGCTGCCCCACATTCCAGCGTCTGCAGTCTCTTATTTCACCATTAGGCATGATTTCTACAGACGTACCATGGAGATCATTCTGCGTCGCTGTCTGGTATGGGGGAGGCGGTGGGGGCTAGCTTTGCTACTGCGCACAATCGAAAAGCTGCAGAGTTGTAAACTTAGTCAGCTCCATCATGGGCACGGGCCTCCATAGTATGTCCAGGTCATCTTCAAGGAGCAATGCCTCAAAAAGGTGGCATCTATCATTAAGGATGCCCATCACCCAGGTCATGCCTTGTTCTCATTGCTATCATCAGGAAGGAAGTACAGAAGCCTGAAGACACACACTCAATGATTAAGGAACAGCTTCTTCCCCTCTGCCATCCAATTTCTGAATGGACATTGAACCCATGAACATTGCCTCACTACATTTTTATTTATATTTTGGCATTACTTATTTAACTATTTAAAATATATAAATATACTTACTGTAATTCACAGTTTTTTTTCTCTAGTATTATGTATTGCATCATACTGCTGCTGCAAAGACAACAAATTTCACAACAAATGCTGGTGATATTAAACTAGCTTCTGACTCTGAATTGCTGGAGCTGTGAGAAAACAGCTCTACCAGCTGTGCCATTGTGTCCACGTCAAAGTAGTCCTCTATGTTTCAATGACCTTCGACGGAAGTCTATTTCTTTCCCTTTAGGAAGCTGGGTAAAATAGAGGCTGTAACTCCTGTCACCGAAAGTCCAAATTGATCCTGTACTATAGGCTCACTCATGGTTGGAATGAGTTCTACAGAATTTTTTAGTGACTTCAGCTGAAGGAATTGTGTAGTGTGGCAAAAAGCCACCAACAACTTTTGGCCTCTTATCTTCTACTTCTGGTAAGATGGTGGCAAGTTTAGACACAGCAGCCTCCTGGGGACCAACAAAAGGTGATTTTTTTCTTTGTTAAGTGTGTTAAATATGTTTTTTATGATTGCAAGACCATACTGGACTCCAAGAACTTTGGATACAGCAGGTGTACCACATCAGTGAGCCGTTCTTTGATCGGAATAGCTGGTCGGGGTGTTGAAGGAGCCAGCCGAGGTGTCTGAGGAGGAGGAGCCGGCTGGCAGGTTGGAGGAGGAGGAGCCAGATTGGGTTCGGAGGAGCTGACCTGGGTGCAGACTGTGTTGCTACTCGAAGGCACTGGACGATGCATGAAGCGGCGTGCAGTGCAACCGTGAGTGAATGTTTGGACGTTTCTCTTGCAAACTCAAGACCCTGATAATGTAAGATGCCACTGCCCAGTTTCCCTTGTTTGGTGGTGAAACAGGTGAAGTGGGAGCTGCATAGCTTCGGTTACAGGCATGTCTGCTGTTGCAGTCCAGATGAGAAGATGCCAGAGGCGGTATAGCATGGTGTCCATGCTCTGTTTTGGGAGTTGGCCTCTCCTGTTGGTGAGAAGATGCCGGAGAGGGTGTAGTGTGGTGTCCATGCTCTGTTCTGGGAGTTGGCCTCTCCTGTTGGGGTTCCCATCCAGTGTTTGATTGGTGGACACTTTCCACAGATTGCGTCAATTTATGTGATGTGTCACTTAGGGTCTTGGACTGCATGTGCATTTTTTTGCATGACTATGCTTCTTTTTTGTTCACTATGTTGAATGTGCTGTGTATGTTTTGCATCTTGGCCCCAGACGAATTTCATTCCACTGTATCCATGAATGGTTGAATGATAATTAAAGTTGATTTGAATTTTTTTAATTTTGAGAAATAAAATTTATTCATATAGTTATATGTAGGAAAAAACAATGCTTGGCTTTCTTTACTTTCCTAGTGATATTCAGTCTATATATTCACAGTCTTATCAGTTCTATGAAGAATCAAAATTAGATTTATTATCACTGACATATATAACCACATAACCATATAACAATTACAGCACGGAAACAGGCCATCTCGGCCCTTCTAGTCCATGCCGACACTTACACTCACCTAGTGCCACTGGCCCACACTCAGCCCATAACCCTCCATTCCTTTCCTATCCATATACCTATCCAATTTTACTTTAAATGACAATACCAAACCTGCCTCTACCACTTCTACTGGAAGCTCATTCCACACAGCTACCATTCTCTGAGTAAAGAAATTCCCCCTCATGTTACCCTTAAACTTTTGCCCCCTAACTCTCAAATCATGTCCTCTTGTTTCAATCTCCCCTACTGTCAATGGAAAAAGCCTATCCACGTCAACTCGATCTATCCACCTCATAATTTTAAATACCTCTATCAAGTCTCCCCTCAACCTTCTACGCGCCAAAGAATAAAGAACTAACTTGTTCAACCTTTCCCTGTAACTTAGGTGCTGAAACCCAGGTAACGTTCTAGTAAATCTTTTCTGTACTTTCTCTATTTTGTTGTTATCTTTCCTATAATTCGGTGACCACAACTGTACACAGTACTCCAAATTCGGCCTTACCAATGCCTTGTACAATTTTAACATTACATCCCAACTCCTATACTCAATGCTCTGATTTATAAAGATCAGCATACCAAAAGCTTTCTTCACCACCCTATCCACATGAGATTCCACCTTCAGGGAACTATGCACCATTATTCCTAGATCACTCTGGTCTACTGCATTCTTCAATGCCCATGTATGTCCTATTTGGATTATTCCTATCAAAATGTAGCACCTCACACTTATCAGCATTAAACTCCATCTGCCATCGTTCAGCCCATTCTTATATAAACTTTGTTTTGTGGTAGAAGTACAATTGAAAACATAAAAAAATACTGTTTTACTTAGATAGTTAGATAGATTTAGCAAAAGAGGAATAGTATGGTAGAGTTCATGGGTTCAAGGACCGTAGAGAAATCTCTTTATAGAGGGGAAGAAGCTGTTGCTATAATGTTCAGTTGCGGGTCTTTAGGCTCCCATACCTCCTCGTTGATGGTAGTAATGAGAAGAAGGCATATCCAGTTTGGTCAGGACCCTTAGCACGGGATGCCACCTTTTGATGAACTGCCTTTTGAAGATGTCCTTGATGGTAAGTTGGCTTTTGCCCATGATGGAACTGGCTGAGTCAATAATCCTTTGCAGCTTTTTCTTAAGCTGTGCAGCGGAGCTTCCGTACCGTCTGTTGATGCAACCAGTCAGAACACTCGCAGC
The DNA here is from genome assembly GCF_030144855.1 of Hypanus sabinus. Lineage (NCBI taxonomy): Eukaryota > Metazoa > Chordata > Chondrichthyes > Myliobatiformes > Dasyatidae > Hypanus > Hypanus sabinus. Next base: position 158,265,531 of record NC_082707.1, on the reverse strand, counting down.
AGTCTAACCGCGGTTCTCTGCACTTGTAGTATGAGCACATTCTATCATACAGAGCACCATCTCTACCCATGTGTCAGGATCTGAGCAATACCAAACGTTCAGTGTCTGTGAGACTTTTAAGTATGGTTTAACACTTCAGTGTCTTGTGGCAGAAGGATCTTAAGCGGTAATCCTCTCTGGGCTTGATACAAAGTTTCTGTTAAGTCATTGGAGCTACCAGATCTCAGAGAAACCAAGAATTCAGTTCCTCAGAAGTCAGGGAGAGGAAGAATTATCCGACACTCTCACTCTTGAATACAGTCAAACTGTCCAGTGTGCGTGAGTGCAGGTGTGCGCGTGCACACCTGTGTGCGTGTATGTGCACATCATATGATGATGTGATTGAGCACAGTATGAAGATCATAATAACTTAATGGTTTACCAACAGCTGTACATGAAGAAGGTGACGTTTTCAAGCAGTATCTGTGCTACGAAACTATACCACCAAGCATCCATTCCTTCAACAAAGTATCTAGAATGATTATGTAAGAAGGATTATGTCTACTCAAATGCAGTTTATGACCTTCTAACAGTCATGCTTTCTGATAATCACTCCCATTTATCCATTATGTTCTATAGCGCTACATGAATCTACTCTTTGCTTTTCATTAATTGCTGGGTACTGATACAGAAAACTTATTTCATTGGCGCCTATTTCACCACGCTATGAAAGTATTTTTTCAGCAAGTATAGCAACCACTTTCACAATGATAAAGATGCAAAGTGATAGGTTTAATTGTTTCAATAATGTAACTTGTCTTGAGCCAAAGAAACAGGATTTCAGATACAATATCACACTACTGCACAGACTTTATTCACATGGTTTAGTCTTTGTAATTAACTACACTTCTCAACACAAAAGTGAATTGCAAGGTTTTGGGACTCACACATACAAATTGATTGCTAATTTAATTTTGATTTTCTCTTCAGATGTCAGATTTAAGGCCAGTGGTCTCCATCTAGTGGTGGGTTATTTCTATGTGTGATACAACCTCAACATTGTACATACATCTGCAAGTCTTTAAAAGGACCAAATGATATACTATTCGGATAAATCAAACCTGTAATAAAAATAATGATCTTAAACTATTTTTTCTTTGGCAATAAACATAAAAATTGGATTAATAAAAAGGAATACAGAACTGTAATATACCATTGAATAAGCAGAAAAAAAGTCTGTATTTTATGTTGGATTATTTTAGAAAGATGGAGTAGAAATGATATTAAACATCTGAGCCATTTGTATTTCTGAGGAAATTTCTCTAGTAACAGTGACAAGGATGTATGCCTGATAAATTTTTTCAATTTATGCATCTGAGTCACAAAGTTTTGTGTTCAAGTCCTGCTCCAGAGATGTTAAAACTACTGAGGATGTTCTGAGCGCAATCTCAACAGCTACAGATTGATTTCTCTGTTTAATCGTGCACCTAATGGACAATAATTGCTTCTCTTTAAACAGATGCTGCCAGACCTTTGTCATTATCTATTCTCATTATTTGATTCTGAGGGAAGGCTGAAATATGAAGATTGACTTATGATGCACTTCATTTGATGGATGCCTGAGTTCTGCTGGGGAATCCAAACTCCAGGGGCTGGAAAAAAAACTCACAGTTCGCAAGCAACATTTCATAATCAACAAAAGGATTATACATTAATGTTTAAGAGTATCTTACACATGTATTTGGCTTACATTATTATTATGTTATAATCTAAATTTCAGGCTGTTTCAGGTCAACCTATGATCAAAATCCTCCTGACTTCCTCCCCACCCTATCACAGCTGTTTCCTCTTCTTCTCCCCTCGCCTCTACCCTTTCACTCCACCTTAAAGCAACTGTTCCTCTAAGTTTACCCAATTCCATTGGAAGTTCATCGACCTGAAACTTAAACCCTGTTTTTCTCTTTCCACAGATGCTGCCTAATCAATTGCAGATTTTCTGTCTTTTCTGTACAGTATTTTTTTTGGAATTTAAGTACTGTTGCATTTTCATTACGTACAAAAAAAAGCTTTAACATGTATACTTGGTTTGATTGCATCCAATCAATGATTAACTTTTTTTTTTAAAAAGTGATCATTATGAAAATGCCACAGGATTTGGGAAAATCATAACCATAACTGAGCTATTATTCTTGGGAGAACTGTTTCAGTGTAAATATGCTGTGATTTTTCGTTCATATGAGGGTCAGCCTGATTATGAAAATCATTTTGTTAAAGGCTTTCCAAGTATTGGTGAATAGAAATATAAAATTTCCTATTTCAGCAAGAAACATGAGCATCTTCTTGGAATAGTTTTTTAAAAATTACACATGTGTGTATTCAAGTGTTCAGTAGAGTAAGCTCCTTATCCTGCATGGATTTGCAAATGATCTGACAAACTTACTCAAGAAGATCACTGACACAGCAGATAAAGAAGCATCTATGGATATTATCTTCACTTCTTAGGGCCCACTTGATAAAATTCTGCATACGTGACATGTTGTCATTTCATTGGATCAGTGGAAACAGACAGTAAAAATAAATAGTAACAGTCTCAAACTGGTCCAATGTACATGTGCTTATCCCCAAGAATCTATTTTCATTATACCAGGTCCACAATCCCTTATCCAAAATCCTTGGGGCCAGTTTCAATTCGGAATTCAGAATTTTTCGGATTTCAAAATCCCTCCTCATTGGTTCCGGGACCCCCCCCCCCCCCCCCCCCGCGGATACCAAAAGACACTTATGCTCATGTCCCTTATCTAGCCTGGCTCAGTGCAGGTGGACTTTAGGACCCGGCGGAGCTCCAGACCTACACACATCCTCCCATATACTTTAAATCATCTCTAGATTACTTATAGTATCTAATACAATGTAAGTGCTATGGAAATAGTTGTTATATGGAATAATGACAAGAAAAATATTTTATTTCCAACAAAAACATTCAATTAAACATAAAAATATACAGCTTCAAACAAACCTAATCAAACACATGGTAAATGACTTACTGGAATAAATGCAGAACATCACTGTCACTATAAAACCTCAGTAGTTTGTCTTTCTGTTTCTTTAAATCATATACAGTGGTAGTTCTGACACCATATTCTTCAGTAAGATGCCGCACAGACACACCAGGATCAAGCTTCTGCAATCACTCCACTTTCTGCGTTATTGATAATGATAGATGCTTCCTTCTCTTTTTCTCATTGTTACCCATAGGGGTACCTGCAGCTCTTTTTGACATTTTCACAGTGAAATTAAACGGAAAGTCAACAGTGAACACAAAATATCAGTGAACAGCAAATGCACATGTAACCAGCATGAGCGCTGAGCCACAACTGACATCTGGCCGCCTCTGCTAGTGCTGCCACGTCACACCTGAGTGACGTCAGCTGTTGGGGAAAAAAAACTACGGTTTTTGGAGCTTTTTGGATTTCAGAATTTCAGATAAGGGATTGTAGACCTGTATAATTGAATGATGTATGAATGAATGAATGAATGAATGAGTGGAAAGCTGTACAGTATATCCCAGTTTGCAATTGACACAAAGTAACCTGGTAAGCTGCAAGTCAGAAGAGTATGGAAACCTTTTCATTCATACACTATGCAAAGTTGTTCATTTCATGTCAACATAAAAGGCATAAACACTTTCGTCCGAGGAAGACTGATGTTACACATTATGGATCTGAAAAATAAGATTCTGAATAACTCATTAATTGGTGAAAATATAACCATTTAGGACTTTTAGGGGGAGATGCACAAAATAATTCACTTCATCAAAGAAGCTATATGGGAGTGCAGGTGCTGTGTAATCACAATCATTTGCCAACATAGCTCTCAGTTACTATATGGAAAGAGCAACTATATTCAACTTTTATACACAGGAAGGCAAAAGCAATCTTCCTCTTTAAACAAAAAATATCAGTCCTCTCCATGATGCAACAGAGAATACTAAATTCCTGGAGACTCCTGATTATTAGGCATGGGAAAAAAGTTTGAAAGCAACTGTGTCTTAGCTGCTGTTGTACGTGCTCTGATATGGGGTTCCTCTAGTGCTTGCAACAGGTGACAGAGCCCTCTGATGATTTACTGAGGCTGTTTGTCCTCAGTTAGGGAACAATATGGAAAACACAGCCTGAAAACTTGCCAGCTTAGGGCATCCTACACTGTGCTGTCCTGCTCCTTTTCTCAACCATCTCTGCTGACTCCTGTCTCGTCCACAGTTTCACCTGCTCCTGCAATCCCAAAGGCAGACACAGCAGTCCATCTAGAGCAGGGGTTCCAAACCGGGGATCCACAGAATCCTTGGTTAATGGTAAGGCTCCATCGCATAAAAACGTCTGGGAACCCCTGATCTAGAAAGAGATGAAGCACCAATTTCCAAGAAAAGAAAAATAAGATCCCATCTCAGGTGAATATCAAAGGAAAGAAAACAGTCAAAGTGACTTAGATGAGAAATTATCTAGCAACATAAAAGCAAAGGAATAATCACCAATGAAGCGATACACTCTTTAAGAATACAGCAGGGACCATCCTAGCATTGGTGTTGATCGTTTTGGACAAATTTACAAGAAACAAGATCTTCCTTTTATTAATTCTACATTTGCTTTGTTTTAATAGACTCCCTTGTTCCCAGATAGTGTACTACTTTAATTAAGAATGCTTGATCAATATTTCTGTTAATCTAAACGTACTGTTCTTCTTTAAGACCCTCTCTGAATTCCTTGACAAAAATGCAATAGTGTTTCCCATTTTTCTGCATTAGATTCTTTTCTATAGTCAATCCCCGAGTATCTTATGCCCTCTGACCAAAAGGAGACAATTTGAGCACGATTCCTCCTCACTAAACTCTGCCTTTTCAGGAGTAATACCAGACACAGGACAGGAAATGCAGGCCCATCAAGCCCAGAATGCTAGATGTCTGCCCCCTGCAGAAGTAGTAAAAACACAACCCCAGATTTTTTGCATTGAAGAAAGAATTCCTCTCTTCAAATGACTTCTTTGCATGTAGATTATTTTCTTAAATTTTGAGCAGCCAACTGGAAATTATATAATCATTCTTTAATTGTGAATTTTACTAATCTTTTGTCCAGCAAATGTAAAATTTACAGCACAGAAGGAGCTCATTGATTATGCAGGCAAAAGTTATCAAGTATTTTATTTCAGTAAGTATTATTAATCTAAAATTGCTCATTTGATATGCTATATATTTTCTAATATTTAACCTGCTGCAATTTATGGTGACGCCACTTCAACTAAACAAAAACTTTAAACAAACCATACAGTTCTGTAGCAAATTTCATTTCATTCTTAAGTTAAAGTTTCCTGTTGTACTGTTATGTCTGGCTTGAATAGAAATGACAGAAATGATTAGTTTGAAATGAAAAAAGCAGTTTAAAATAGGTTGGCTCCACAACTTAATTAACCACAAATGTCAAGAGAAAACCACCCTAACTGTGTATGTATGAATCAAAAGATTTTACTTAAATCATTTTGTAATTATGGAATTTTCATGTAGATATTTGAAAATTTAGTTCTTTCCAACAAATTATCAAAAAATAGGTTTTAGTTTCTCTGGGAAAACCTACCACTTAAAATCTAATACGTATCTATTTTATTTGTAAATCTATATGTTCTGCAAGCTAGTTATACAATTTTAAAACTCATGCATATAATAATTATCAATTGAAATGATTCAGTTTAATTCTAAAAAAAAATCTAGTAAATTTTGATATTAACTATATATATACATTCAATTTATAAGTAGCAGAATAAAGAAAAGTTTTTGTGCAAATTTTATATGATGTGTATTGTAAAACACGATAAATTTAATACATTCATTTCTATTAATTGTACAGTAGTTAATTTCTGTTCTATTAGAATTATACAAACTCCTAGATGGCAGTATTTTAACAAAGTCAACAATAATATCATTCTTTATTGAATATAGGTTCAACTTAGATTATAGTCATGTTATATTTTCAGTCTCTGCGGACTTAGAAGTTTTCTAAGATCAACCTTCAGGGAAAAAGTGAGCATTAATTATGGAACTCAAGCTTGGCACGTGTTTAACAGGACAGGTAATGCTTCAGTCTGCCAGGGATTTCTATAGCTTGCTAAAGTGTAATAAGAGGGAGCTGATCTAGGGAAGTGTTTATTTGACTCTACTGTCTTTGTAGATTAAGTCAACATTTTGACAGTTACATTTAAGGCAAGACAAAAATGGTCTGCATCAGTCACAATCATCTGTTTAACAATTTCACTATCACATTTGCATTATGTACATATTCAAATATATATAAAGAAATGTGGAATGCCGAGTGACATTGCTGTTGTGTGGCACATTAAATTATTTTAAAAGTCAGGTCTTAGAGGTATATTTAGAAACATTTACATATACAGTAGATTATGTACATACAGAAATTATCCATTCAGCACTGAACACTGTTCTGCCTCCTCCCATCTTATCACATCTAATTCCATTAGCACCATTTTCTATGTCTTTCTCCCTTACATATTAATCCAACTTCCAGTGAAACATATCTTTGCTTCAACCACTCACTGCAGTAAAAAAAAATCCATTTTCTCAGTAAAAATAAGTTCCTACTAGATTTCTTGTATCAATGACCTCTCGTTTTGCTCTTCTCCATGGGTGGAAACACATTGTGTGTCTTCTCTATTAAAATTTCTCATCATTTTAAAGACTTCTATCAAATGACCTCTCAGCCTTTCTTTCAAGAGAAAGGAGACCCAAACTACTCACCTAACAGATATAACCACTGAGCCCTAATAACCTCATAAATCATTTTCATATTCTCTTTGCTGCCTTCATATTCCTTTGAAGATATGCTGATCAAAAGTAAAAACAGAACTCAAAGTTTAGTTTAAACAAATTTTATCACAACTCTCTGTTTTCAATTCTAACCTTTCTAGCACACCTAGTTTGCTTTTGTTAGAACCTTAATGGCATTCTCTGTACACCCCGAAGCATTTGCTCTTCTAATTCAAAGAAACCTCCCCACTTCTCCTACCAAGATGCAACTTCATACATCTCTACGATTTTATTAATTTCCTAATTATTCTACTTAGCAAGTTTAGACAGCTCTTATAATTTAAGTCCTCAATGTTAATCAACCTTGCTAATTTAATATTATCTGCAAATTTAGAAATCATGTTTAGCTAAGGTATAGGCAAAAACTGTCCTTGTTAGCAAGGCCCATGCTCCAGAAGATGAACAAGTATGACGAAAGAACCTAAAACACAAATAAAATACCATTGCAGAAAAATTTTTGGAAGAAGACCGCGAGGCTTTGAGAAGAAGTGCGGCGGCCGCCATTTTCAAATTGCTTCTCAGATCGGAGTTCTGAGAGGCAGGACTGCACAGGCGCGCGGAGGAGGCCTGGGAAGGAGGGAGGATATAAAAAGAATGCAGCCTTAAGCAGCGGGCCGTGGAGTGAGCCGGGAGCAGAGTGTAGGGCTTGGGCTCAGAGGGCTTAGGCGGAAGAGGGCACAGTAGGCTTATCTTTTAGTTCTCCTTGTTATTTTCAGTTATTCGGGAAGTATGAGTGTGAGGGCAGCTTGTTGTTCTCGGTGTCGGATGTGGGAGATCCTGGAGTCTCCGAGCCTCCCGGACGTCCACATCTGCGCCAGGTGCACCAAACTGCAGTTCCTGAGGGACCGAGTTAGGAAACTGGAGCTGCAGCTCGATGACCTTTGCCTGGTCAGGGAGAGTGAGGAGGTGATAGAGGGGAGTTACAGGCAGGTGGTCACTCCGGGGCCACGGGAGGCAGATAGGTGGGTCACGGTCAGGAAGGGGAAGAGGCAGGTACTAGAGAGTACCCCAGTGGCTGTACCCCTTGACAATAAGTACTCATGTTTGAGTACCGTTGGGGGGGGAGACAGCCTACCTGGAGGAAGTGACAGTGGCCGGGTCTCCGGCACAGAGGATGGCCCTGTATCTCAGAAGGGTATGGATAGAAGAAAGAGGACCATAGTAATAGGGGATTCGATAGTCAGGGGTTCAGGCAGGCGGTTCTGTGGAGGTGATCGGGAGTCCCGGATGGTAGTTTGCCTCCCTGTTGCCAGGGTTCGGGACGTTTCTGATCGCATCCAAGATATCCTGAAGTGGGAGGGTGAGGAGCCAGAGGTCGTGGTACATGTAGGTACCAATGACATAGGTAGGAAGGGGGAAGAGGTCCTGAAACGAGAGTACAGGGAATTAGGAAGGCAGTTAAGAAGAAGGACCGCAAAGGTAGTAATCTCGCGACAGTGAGAGTAGGAATGGAATTAGGTGGAGGATGAATGCGTGGCTGTGGGATTGGAGCAGGGGGCAGGGATTCAAGTTTCTGGATCATTGGGACCTCTTCTGGGGTAGGCGTGACCTGTTCAAGAAGGACGGGTTACACTTGAATCCTGGGGGGACCATATCCTAGCGGGGAGGTTTGCTAGGGCTACAGGGCAGACTTTAAACTAGTAAGATGGGGGGGGGGGGGGGAATCAATTTGAGGAAACTATGGGAGAGGAGGTTAGTTCACCAGTAGAGCAAGTAAGTAGACTGTGTGTGAGGGAGGAAAGGCAGGTGATGGAAAAGGGATGCGCTCAGCCCGAAGATGTAGGGGAGAAGAAAGAAAAGGATAATAAATTTGAATTCATTGTTAGGGATGAAAAGAGAGGAGGAGGTGGAGAGTATCTTAAATGTATCTATTTTAATGCTAGGAGCATTGTAAGAAAGGTGGATGAGCTTAAAGCGTGGATTGCTACCTGGAATTATGATGTTGTAGCTATTAGTGAAACATGGTTGCAGGAAGGGTGTGATTGGCAACTAAATATTCCTGGATTTAGTTGCTTCAGGTGTGATAGAGTAGGAGGGGCCAGAGGAGGAGGTGTTGCATTGCTTGTCCGAGAAAATCTTATGGCGGTGCTTTGGAAGGATAGATTAGAGAGCTCCTATAGGGAGGCTATTTGGGTGGAATTGAAGAATGGGAAAGGTGTAGTAACACTGATAGGAGTGTTTTATAGGCCACCTAATGGGGAGCGTGAGTTGGAAGAGCAAATGTGTAAGGAGATAGCAGATATTTGTAGTAAACACAAGGTGGTGATTGTGGGAGATTTTAATTTTCCACATGTAGATTGGGAAGCTCATTCTGTAAAAGGGCTGGATGGTTTAGAGTTTGTGAAATGTGTGCAGGATAGTTTTTTGCAACAATACATAGAAGTATCGACTAGAGATGGGGCAGTGTTGGATCTCCTGTTAGGGAATGCGATAGGTCAGCTGACAGATGTATGTGTTGGGGAGCACTTCGGGTCCAGTGATCACAATAGCATTAGCTTCAATATTATGGAGAAGGACAGGACTGGACCTAGAGTTGAGATTTTTAATTGGAGAAAGGCTAACTTTGAGGAGATGCGAAGGGATTTAGAGAGAGTGGATTGGGTCAAGTTGTTTTATGGGAAGGATGTAATAGAGAAATGGAGGTCATTTAAGGGTGAAATTATGAGGGTACAGAATCTTTATGTTCCTGTTAGGTTGAAAGGAAAGGTTAAAGGTTTGAAAGCACCATGGTTTTCAAGGGATATTAGAAACTTGGTTCGGAAAAAGAGGGATGTCTACAATAGGTATAGGCAGCATGGAGTAAAGGAATTGCTCGAGGAGTATAAAGAATGTAAAAGGAATCTTAAGAAAGAGATTAGAAAAGCTAAAAGAAGATACGAGGTTGGTTTGGCAAATAAGGTGAAAGTAAATCCGAAAGGTTTCTACAGTTATATTAAAAGCAAGAGGATAGTGAGGGATAAAATGGTCCCTTAGAAAATCAGGGTGGTCAGCTATGTGTGGAGCCAAGGGAGATGGGAGAGATTTTGAATGATTTCTTCTCTTCGGTATTCACTAAGGAGAGGGATATTAAATTGTGTAAGGTGTGGGAAACAAGTAAGGAAGTTATGGAACCTATGACAATTAAAGAGGTGGAAGTACTGGCGCTTTTAAGAAATTTAAAAGTGGATAAATCTCCAGGTCCTGACAGGATATTCCCCAAGACCTTGAGAGAAGTTTGTGTAGAGATAGCAGGAGCTCTGACGGAGATCTTTCAGATGTCATTAGAAACGGGGATTGTGCCGGAGGATTGGCGTATTGCTCATGTGGTTCCATTGTTTAAAAAGGGTTCTAGAAGTAAGCCTAGCAATTATAGACCTGTCAGTTTGACATCAGTGGTGGGTAAATTAATGGAACGTATTCTTAGAGATAGTATTTATAATTATCTGGATAGACAGGATCTGATTAGGAGTAGCCAGCATGGATTTGTGCGTGGAAGGTCATGTTTGACAAACCTTATTGAATTTTTTGAAGAAGTTACGAGGAATGTTGACAAGGGTAAGGCAGTGGGTGTAGTCTATATGGGCTTCAGCAAGGCCTTTGACAAAGTTCCACATGGAAGGTTAGTTAAGAAGGTTCAGTCGTTAGATATTAATGCTGGAGTAATAAAATGGATTCAACAGCGGCTAGATGGGAGATGCCAGAGAGTAGTGGTGGATAATTGTTTATCGGGATGGAGGCCGGTGACTAGCGGGGTGCCTCAGGGATCTGTTTTGGGCCCAATGTTGTTTGTAATATACATAAATGATCTGGATGATGGGGTGGTAAATTGGATTAGTAAGTATGCCGATGATACTAAGGTAGGAGGTGTTGTAGATAATGAGGTGGGTTTTCAAAGCTTGCAGGGAGATTTATGCCAGTTAGAAGAATGGGCTGAAAGTTGGCAGATGGAGTTTAATGCTGAGAAGTGTGAGGTTCTACATTTTGGCAGGAATAATCCAAATAGAACATACAGGGTAAATGGTAGGGTATTGAGGAATGCAGTGGAACAGAGAGATCTAGGAATAACAGTGCATAGTTACCTGAAGGTGGAGTCTCATGTAGATAGGGTGGTGAAGAAGGTTTTTGGAACGCTGGCCTTTATAAATCAGAGCATTGAGTACAGAAGTTGGGATGTAATGTTAAAATTGTACAAGGCATTGGTAAGGCCAAATTTGGAATATTGTGTACAGTTCTGGTCACCGAACTATAGGAAAGATATCAATAAATTAGAGAGTGCAGAGACGATTTACTAGGATGTTACCTGGGTTTCAGCACTTAAGTTACAGAGAAAGGTTGAACAAGTTAGGTCTCTATTCATTGAAGGTTGAGGGGGGATTTGATTGAGGTATTTAAAATTTTGAGAGGGATAGATAGAGTTGACGTGAATAGGCTGTTTCCATTGAGAGTAGGGGAGATTCATACGAGAGGACATGATTTGAGAGTTAGGGGGCAGAAGTTTAAGGGAAACACGAGGGGGTATTTCTTTACTCAGAGAGTGATAGCTGTGTGGAATGAGCTTCCTGTAGAAGTAGTAGAGGCCAGTTCAGTTGTGTCATTTAAGGTAAAATTGGATAGGTATATGGATAGGAAAGGAGTGGAGGGTTATGGGCTGAGTGCGGGTAGGTGGGACTAGGTGAGATTAAGAGTTCGGCATGGACTAGGAGGGCTGAGATGGCCTGTTTCCGTGCTGTGATTGTTATATGGTTATATATAAAAACATGGAAATCTCCAATTCTGTTGCTAAACAATATGCCTACTCTCCGTACAAGCTGAAACGATAAAGGATTTAAACTGAAGTTAACTAATTAACAGCTGCTCAAATATTTCACCCATGAATATTTGCTTCAAAAATTGAGTCTTGCCTTCAATAACATTTGTACTCCAATAGATCTTAGGGAGACACCTCAATTGAAAAAAATAAGTTCATTCCAAAACACATACCTAAATTAATATTTTATTTCATCTGGCATCAACTCCTCCTGATGGAACTTTCTCCAGATATGTGTGGACTTGTTGTATGACTTTTACTTCCAAGTAAATAGAAAGTGTTTATAAAGCAGTCACACTGGTATTAGTACTGTATATTCTAGTGAACTTCAGAGCAAAGCAGAGGCAAAATGTTCTGACCCATCTGCTGGCAATGTGTAGTTTAATTAGTTGCTATAAAAGTGGGATCTAATGTCAATAACATTTTTTCCTTGAAACTTCCTTGCAGAACCCAGTTAGCCACCAATAAAGAGAAAGAACAAGTTCCCTGGCAACATCTCATCATAAAAGGCAATTTAAAAATATCATATACCCTTCCCAAGTTTCTGCACACTCCTTTGCTTCTTTAACTAATTTTGTTCCCAGTGTTTTAATTAAGAGCGCAGAAGTATTCAACATCCAGCAACTCCCCCCCACAACCCTGCCACAGTCCCCAAACCAACCTCTGCTGTAAATTCTAAATACTGGGGGAAATTATCCATCTTTTAATGCTTTCAAGACAAAGTGAAGTGTGGCTAAGAACATGAAAGTCTCATTAACATGATACTTACAGGTATTCTTATTTAAAAATACCATATATTATTTACCCATATGCATCCCTTAAACCAGTAGCATTGCTCTGATAGGGTTTCTAATCACTGGCTTAGTGTCTAACCATCCAACCAAATAGCCAGAAATCACATACAATAACTTGCAAGTATTTAGCAAACAAAGTTGTACGTTTTTAACAGGGGACGCACCAGGAGCTTCCAGGTATATCAGCTATCACAACAGCTAGAACAGGAAACTTTGTGGTCAGTAGTACACTGGGAATTTGCTTGAGGGAGCAGGAAACAGGTCTTGTGCAGAAGATGTGCTTGGAGTGGAAATAAAAAGAAACTGAAGAGAAACATGGAACAGGTGTGACTGCAAGCTGAGAATATGAGGCATCTTCTTAAAGGGTACCTGGTCATGGTTGGATGCATCCTGAGAAAATTAAGACAGAGAAAGGGACAACTGAGTTAGTCCTCAAAGTCCATGGCATTGTTGCATACTATTGGAAGGAAAGGGAGAAGTTAAGAAGATACCAAGTAGCAGAAAAATATAGCTCTGAGTTACCTTTGCATTCTGGGATGGGATGAGATAGATGACAGAGAAGAATAAGGCCCAATAGTGATTTGCAGGCTACAGGAATACCTGGTGGTCGATGGCTAAATCATTTGTCTACTAGATATATTCATGTCCATTTTTTTATCTAAAGGGTGTGGGATAGTTGAACCAGCTGCTACTTGAAGAAATATCATGATGAATAGAGAACTAAAGACTGGGCAGTTGGGACTTTGAAGGTCCAAGGAGAATGATAATCTTTGAGATGTCTTATTGTAAAACATTGCAGCTAATCCTGCTAACTACAGGAAGTTGCATTCTTCCTCTTCCCAATCTTCACCATGCTCCGCACACAAGCAAATTACAAACATCTGTCCAGCAAATGTGCATGAAACACATAAATTTGTGGACATACTCTGCCCAGAGGTCCAGACAAAGCAAGCACTCTGGAGGTTTTCATGAAATCCTACATTATGCAAGTGTTTCTACCTACACAGCACGACACCACAGGCAGCTAAGAATGGGTCAGTAGAAATGCCATTACTGTCTGTCAAGAATTCTTCACCAGTTAACTGGCCAAAACATAAACACATAATTCAGTTCTGTGAAACAATACCAACCTAATTTCACAAAATTAATTCTACTAGTGAAGTGTTCTCCAAGGTATTTTCATTCACCTTATCTATTTGTATCTAGACAAAGTGGTGAAGGTGGCAAGTGGCATGATTACTATACTGAGTACAAGAGTTACTACTGAATACGGCAAGTGGGGTACTGACTACAAAGAATTTGAACTTCATGTTGCAGCTTGCAAGCTATTAGTAAAAATGCATCCAGATTGCTGAGTGCAGCTCTGGCCAGGGTGTAGAAACGATTCACATGGTTGTCACCAGAATTGAAGGGCTTGAGTTATAAGGAGAAGACAGGCCTGAGAACTGCATGCCGGTGAAGGCTGGCGAGCCTGCCTTCCGTTGTAGGAAGGTTACTGAAGGGAGTTCTGAGGGACAAGATCTACCATCCTTGGATGGTCAAGGCCTGGTCGGGAAAAGTCAGCACGGTTTTGTGCATGGAAAGTCATATGTGATGAAATTCTTGGTGTTTTTTGAAGAAGTAACGAAGAGGATAGATGAAGGTAGGGAAGAGGATGCTGTCTATATGGACCTTAATAAGGCCTTTGTCGAGGTCCCAAATGGCCGGTTGATCTGAAAGGTCAGGTTGCATGTAATTCAGGGGAAGCTAGCAATGTGGGTTCAGAATTGGCTCGCTGATAGGAAGCAGAGGGTGAATGCTAAATGTCAATTCGCCAACTGAAGGCCTGTGATAGTGGAGTGTCCCAGTAGTTCAGTCAGGGAAATGGGCTGAGGAATGGCCAATGATTTTTAACCTAGTTAAGTGTGAGGTGATGCATTTTCGACATCAAACCAGGGTGGGACCTAAACAGTGAAGGAGAACTGTGGAACAGAGGGAGCTGGGAGTACACGTGTGCAGTTCACTGAAAGCAGCCATGCAAGTAGACGTGGTGGTGAAGAAGCTGTTTAGCATGCTGGCCTTCATCAGTCCAGGCACCGAGTTTAGGACTAGAGGCATTATGCTGCAGCTATGCAAGTTGATGGTAGACCACATTGGACTATTATGTACAGTTTTGGTCACCTGTATAGCAAATATTGTTAAGCTGAAGAGGGCGCAGAAGCAATTTATAAGGATTCTGCCTGGACTGTTACTTACTAACTTATTGCCCATTACACTGCTGGTACTTAGGGCAGCAATGAAGGTCCTCCATCTGTCTGTCTATACCGTCATACACAGATATAGAAGGATTCTTCATTGCTGTTCCCTAACAAGATCTTTTGACCAGTTGGGATTGTTAGCCCTGAGCTGAAATCCCAGACCTGGAGGAGTGGTGGACCACTCTTAGTCTAGCCTCTACCCTTTGACTTGTATGGCATGGGTGAACCTACCAAGAGACAAACCACAAGGCCCTGGCTCCAGCTCTCTGGGTCATTGAGGCACTCGGGCCTTCAAACTCCATGACAAGGTTGTGGTCCTCTTGCAGGTGTCTGGAATAGAGTGCCTCAGTTATAGGGAGAGGTTGGCCATGCTGGATCTTTATTCCTTGCAGGGTAGGAGAATGAGGGGACACTTCATAGAGTTTTATAAAATTGTGAGGGATACGGATAAGTTAGATGGTCATAGTTTTTTCCAAACCGAGGGGATACAGACACAAGATAAAAGACCTGTGAGGCAAATGAGTACCCGGAATGAGCTGCCAGAAGAAGGCAGACATCACTAAATAGGCATTTAGATAGGTACGTGGAGTGGAAGGGTTTGGATGGTCATGAGCCAAACACAGGTAACAGACCAGTTGGGCCGAATGGCCTGTCTCCCTGCTGTATTATTCTATGACTCTATGACAGTATGAGAAATTAGATAGATTGGTACTGTAATTCCCAGAGTGAAGGAGATTGAGTGGCAAGAGGTTATTATATCATGAGGGGTATAGATAACTTTGATGGTTACAGTCTGTTTCCCAGGATAGTGAAGTCTAAAACTGAAGGACATAGGTTTCAGGTAAGAGGGGATAACTCTAAAGGGACCCAATGGACATGTTTTTTTTTACACACCATGTGTATTTCCAGTGAACTTCTGCAGAAAGTTGGAGAAGCAGGTATAATCATATCATTTAAAAGACATTTATACGTTCACAGGTAGGAATGGTTTTGAAACACATGGGCCAAATATAGGCAAATGGGATGAGCTAAAGAAGACATCTTGGTTGCCATGGACCAGTTAGCCTGAAAGGCCTGATTCCATGTTGTGTATCGCTATGACTCCATCATGCTTTAAAGTTATAACACAAAACATCTGTATAGCTACCTTTTGGATAGCCGGTAAATGTTTACTGAATAATAGAGACCGAATTTCTTCTCAGAATGATTATTATTTGGCAGTTTTACAGCTGTCTCAGATGTCCATTTGCTTTTTTGTATCACTAAATCAAGTGTTGGTTGTGTGTGGTGGATCTGAAATGATGTAAGTTAGGAAACTGAGTGACCTACCTTGATTAACTGTGATAGACTTTTCACATTAATTTGATGTCTGTCAGGGGAACAGCTGTTTCAAAGTTAACGGTTAAGTCTTTCTGTGAGTTCCCTCTGATGATATAACCCTATTGTAATAGAAGTATGAGTTATCACAATTTCTGGTAGTGTGAGAGAGTCATAAGAACTTTTGTTACCACCAACTCATGAATGTCTATTTAAAGTGCCAAGTAGTGCTTAAAGTATGTAATTAACCTCTGTCCAGACAGTGAATCAATAGGTTGCAGAAGAATAAACACAAGATTATGCAATGCTGGAAACCCAGAACAACACACACATGATGCTTGAGGAACTCAGCAGGTCAGGCAGCATCTATGAAAATTAGTAAACAGGCCGAGACCCTTCTATATCTCTGTGAGGAACTAGGTAGATTGGTACTGTTATCGCTGGAGTGAAAGAGTTTGAGTGGTAAGCTAAAACAGGCTCAGAAAATAGTGAGGGGTTGCTTTTCTACCAGAGCTGATGAAGGGTCTCAGCCCAAAACTGTTCATTCCCCTCCATAGATGCTGCCTGACTTACTGAGTTCCTCCAGAATTTTGTGTGAATTGCACAAGAATTTTATGAACTACATAAAGTTATGTAACAAATCCAAAAGGAATCTAATCCTCCCAACATCAGTCTGTCAGTAAGTCTGTGGAACTCTTCTAGATTTCTGGTGCAGCACTCAAATGGCACGATCAGCACGTCCGCATGTGTTCCCAGGAGGGAAAGGTGCTCTCATTCCATCTGTGTTTGGCTGCACAGGTCTCTCCAGCCTGTAGATGTCGGCATGAAAGATGCAGCAGCTTCCACGATAACCAACAGGATCTGGACGGTCTGTCAATTTAGGAAGCAGCTACTGCTAATCCAATATTGCCTTGCACCCACCCTTTTGGCCAGAGTACAAACCAAAGCCGCTTGCCCAGTCTGCCCAGCACCAACCCTTGCTGGCAGCCTTCCCACACTCAGTCACAGGGAAATGCCAGTGGACAGCAGAACTCTGTGCCAGATTCCAAGCACAAACGGCGTGCAGCAGTGGGGAGGGAAGGGCTTTGAACCAGGAGCTGGGCATAGTAGCATGCATCATGGTGTCCAAGCAAACAACTTTTCTAAAATTGCAGTGTGGTAACTGATGCACCATCAATAACTCACACTGAGACGTAAGGCGAGATATCGGCTTTTATTGACTGGAAGAAGGAACCAGGAGTGAGTGTCTATCATACAATGTCCTGGAGACTGAGGCCGAGCGTCAGGCCTCAGACCTCCTTTATACAGGGGCCTGTGGGAGGAGCCACAGGAGCAGTCAGCAGGGGCGTGTCCCGACAGGCACATAGTTCACCACAGTAACATTTGCACAGGTCATCCAATTCTGCTAAAATAAAACAAAGTTCTGCTGAGCAGTGCTAAGCTGAGTATAAACCTTTTCATTTCGATATTTAAGGACTGAGTTGTGCTTTTTGGTCATTTTAGGCTTTTTTTCAACCAATTTAACAAATATGGGCACAGTAAAAAGTTTCCCCAAACTATTCTGTTGGCATTCAAGGAATGAAGAAACATGGTGCTGGGGGTTCAGGATGGTGTGGTGAGGTGGGTGTCAGAGGGAATGGGTAGATTAAGAGGAGGGGGAAAGTGGATAGTGAAGAGAGGGTTACCTGAAATTTCCAGTTTTCCTTCTCCTCCTCACCAGCCCATCACCACTCACTTCTCCTACACAGACCCATCCCCAACAGTTCCTGTCTGTCCATCACACCTCCTTTACTTTGTTCCCCGGTCCACCTTCCTTTTCTATCACACTGCATCATCTATAGCCTTTGTTCCCTCCCACCTACCACATTCTAGCTTTTGTCGCTGTTTCCACTCTTCCATCCTCCATCCGCCAATCACCCCTCCTCACCTGGATCCACCTCTCATGTTCCAGCCCTTATTCCACCCCTTCTCCTCACTTTTTTTTATACTGGCTATCTCGCCTGCCTCCCCACCTTTCAGTCCAATCAAAGGACCTTGACCCAAAACATTAACAGTCTGTTTCCCTCCGCTAATGCATTGCGCGTTGTTTTGCATTAACGACCAGCACCGTCCAAGGATTTGCTGGAGGTAGCCCGCAAGTGTCACCATTCTTCCGACGCCAACACAGCACACCCACAGTTCATGAACCCTAACCGTATGTCTCTGAAATGTGGGGGGAACTGAAGCATCCAGAGGAAGCCCATTCAGTCATAGGGAGAATGTACAAACTCCTTACAGACAGCTGTGAGATTTGAACTGCCATCAGTGACGTTGTACGTGATTGAGCTAGCTCCTACAGAACTATATCACCCTAGGTGATTAATAACAATGCAGACTATCAAAAATAAAACAAACACATGATTGGTAATGATACTGTAACCAATTAATTATAGAATTGTTATAAAGACTCATTTGGTTCACTAATTGCCTTCGTGGGAGGATATACTGTATGCCAGCCTTACCCTATCAGGCCTAAATGTCTCCAGACCCATCAACATGATTCACTCACCCATTTGAGACCGAGAAGAAATAAATCTGGACAAACTCCCCACTTTAACCTGGACACCAAATACATCCACGGGCAATTAACCTTGCAAAGTGCCACTCAAATATTTGGGGATTGTTGTCCACATTGAGAGCTGTTCCAGAGGTTATCAGCCTCACACAGTGTACTCGCATAATCACACCTTACCTATACCATGTCAATACTCTCCATTACAAACCTTGGACATGTCCCCTTCCACTGCATGAAAAAGAGATGATGGGACAGTAACATAGAGGAAGGAGTGAATAGCCCTAGGAGTCCTCAACATTGACTCCAGATTTCATGTGTTCTCCGTGATACCAGGTCAAACATGTCAAACCTTTTCCTGTCCTCCGTTAGCTGTTGAGTCAGAGTTTCTCCATGACGACCACCAACACTGGAAAGAAGCAAAAAGGGAGCAAGGGAACAGAATGTACTCTGGGGGGGGGGGGGGGGGTGATGTGATTGTCCAAAAGTAGTCACTCGGATTGTTTAGTGGTGTGGCGTAGGGTCGGTAATGGGAACATACACAAAGGATTTTAGGATGTGGGGGAGAGGTTTCTAACCTGAACTTATATTCCATGTAACCAAATTGCCATTTATGTAACATGATGTGCTTGATCAGAGGATATTCATTCATTCCATCCAATTCATTCTCATCTCTTGAAATGCTACACTTTATTTGTCAACCACTGAAGTGGGAGTTAGATGAAGTGCCTCCCTGTCACTGGTCCAGAGATGATCTCTGAATTATATTCATGTACTTCTGGCCTGACACATTCCCTCTTCCGAGGATTTACTTTTTGAATGGAAAGCAGTATTTATGAACTGATGAAAGAAAAAGGTGCAGATGCCCCAAAATCTAAAATAAAATTCAGAAAATATTGAAACCACTCAGCAGGCCAGGCAACACAGAGTCAGAGAGCTCTATAGGCAGCAACAGGACTTTCAGTCGATCTAGTCCGTGCCGAACTATTATGCTACCCATCCCCTTCAACTCGCATCTGGACCATAGCCAACCCACACCATGACATCTGAAAAAAGCAAAACAGAGTTGACCTTTCAGCTCAAAGACCATTCCTCAGGTCTTCAATTTGACACGTTAATTTTATTTCTCTTTCCATATTTCTGGCCTGGCTTCCTGAGAGTTTCAAGCACTTTTTGATTTTCTGGTTTTAAATGTTGGCTGTCAACGTTTAAATAATCCCACGAACCCTCAAAAACTAGAAAATTCCTCTAGTTTACATGCCTCTACTAAAGCATATTTCTTAAACATGGGGTTTGGGAAACTTGGGGTTAATCTAAATAACCAGATCAGACCTTGTAAATTAGGGTATGATATGATCATTCACCACACAATCTCCATCATGTTCATTGTTCTGGTACAACTTGGTTTGAAGATGAACTATCTTTTTAAAAAAAACTACATACAGACTCCAGTATTGCAGTCCAGGAGAATTCTGCTTATTATCCATTTCAAAATGAATAGTTAAATATAAATTAAAATAGAATTCTAGGTTTCATGGCATTCTTAAAAATAGTTAATTTCTTTCTGGAGCCAACAGCATTGTGCTCAAGCAGGCATTGTTCAAATGAGATTTCCCAAACCCCATGCTTAAGAAATATGCTTTAGTAGAGGCATGTTAACTAGTAGAATTTTCTAGTTTTTGAGGGTTTGTGGGATTATTTAAACGTTCACAGCCAGCATTTAAAACCAGAAAATCAAAAAATGCTTGAAACGGTCAACTCAATTCTTTTCGATCTGACACCTGTTACTATAAAACATAAATTAGAACCACAGATGGAGTATTTCCACTTCATCTTCTGTTAACCTAGTTATTCTTAATTATTAGCCAAATCAACACTCTTTTAGTAGAAATACTAATTCATGCAACATTATTTAATTAGGAAATTCAGGAGAATTTTTAACTGATTGCTACACATTGTTTCATAATATTGTCCATCTTATTATTCACCCCTTTGTCTTTTCAAATGTCTTTCCTCCTGACTGAGTACAATCATCGTTACTCATTAAACCTAAATGATACCATTCGCAACTAATAGTGGTTTCTATGACCCTTTTCTGGCATTGGATTTTCCGTAATTATGCGTCAAAACTAAGGACACCAATCTATCCCACAAGCAAGAGTCATAACTGGGATGTGAACTAGAATAAGTAGTTCATACTATATATGGAAACAGTAAATTATTCCAAAAACAAACACAACTCCACAGCTCAGACAAAATCACGTACATAAAATTCAATGGAGATTTCACTGCAATGGATGGGCAGGGCAAGGAATCATTACACAACCAAAACAGTGACCTCCACTCAACCATTTCTTATGAACAACGTGCCGCAATAAAGTTTTACTCGGACTTGCTAGTGAAATGTTTCCTTTTGCTACTCCGGAATCCCTCTTCACAGAGAACCATTTACCCTCAACTCATTGGAGGAACTATGGATGGTTAACACATTTTCAAATGCACGTATCAGCTCTGCTATCAGTTTCATAAAAGCAGTTGACGTATCACAGTGTATTAATATCCCACACAAAATCTTCATCAATAAGCTCTGGGCAATGAAGATCACCTGCTATCTCCACTCAACTTTCAGCTCTCTAGCCTCAACACCTACAGTAAATGTAAAAGTATTTCAAAGTCTCTGTATCTTTGGGAAAGCTTACCCAGGGTATCTGGAACAACCAACTTGTAAACTTGAAGGTGATGATACCTTCAAGGCCTGTGATTCACTTTAAGGCTGTTAAAGCAAGGTCCTGTCCCTACACCTCCTCTCTTACCACCATTCAGGGCCCCAAACAGTCCTTCCAGGTGAGGCAAAACTTCACTTACGAGTCTGTTGGGGTCATCTATTGCATCCGGTGCTCCCAGTGTGGCCTCCTCTACATCAGTGAGACCCAACGCAGATTGGGGGACCACTTCGTTGAACACCTCCGCCCTGTCCGCCACAACAGACAGGATCTCCTGGATGCCAACCACTTCAACTCTGCTTCACATTCCCATTCAGATACGCCCATAAATGGCCTCCTCTACTGCCATGGTGAGGCTAAACTCAGGTTGGAGGAGCAACACCTCATATACTGTCTGGGTAGTCTCCAACCCCTTGGTATGAACATCGAATTCTCCAACTTCCGATAATTCCCTCCCTCTCTCTTCCCTCATCCCACTTTCACTCTGCCTCCTTTTCTAGCTGCCTATCACCTCCCTCATGGTTCTGCCTTCTTCTACTACCCATAGTGCTTTCACCTTGCATTCCTTCGTCACCTTTCCTGTCTATCTTCTTTAGTTCTGACAAAGGGTCTCAGCCCGAAACGTTGACTGCTCTTTTCAACGGATGCTGCCCAACCTGCTGAGTTCCACCAGCTTGTTTGAACATATGCTCCAAATAGCTAGTAAATTGATCAATAGTCACCACAGCCGACAAGTTACCTCTTCTCCCGCTCCCCTACCAAGACTATTGACAAATTAACTACTTGTTAGTCAAGCCAAGGGATTTGATTATACGGTTTGTTTTTACAGTGTTATATAATCTAAAATTGCCTTTATCTGAAGCAAAATGCAGTAGCAGCCATTCCAGCACAGTTTCATATCATTCCAAAGACTCAACTGAGTGACCACCTGGCACTCGACTCCCCATTAGTCACAGAGAGGATGGTGCCATTCCCTGTAACCAGGGAAAGGTAACTACATTACAGGGCAATTCCACCAATTAACCATTCGTACTCCCATCATATCAATGAATTGATGGTTTATTGTGACCACTATACGCCACCTCAACCTCCCCCCCCCCCGATCTAATTCAAAATCCCCTCTGATTTACCATTGGTCCAGGACCTGACAACCTGGCCTCACACCCATCCACCTTATGAGCCAAACCACGTCAATGCAGATTTGCTCCAGCCCTGCAGCCGCGCCTCACTCCCGATTTATTTATTGATTTTTTATTGATTCCAGGCCCTGATCTTTGACCTCCACCCCTCTTTACACAGCCAGCATACTTCCAATAATAAACATCTGTCACGTCCGTTCTGTATATTCCAAGACCTTGGTCTGCCAATGCAAGTAATTTGTAGGTTGGGTTAATTGAAGAAATAAATAACAGAGGTTACAAAGATAATTCATACTAATTTAAAATGTTACAGCATGCCATCCAGTTTATCAACAATAAGAGATGGCCAATAAGTCTTGGCTAAACCAGCACCACCTAGATTCTAAGAACTTGTTAAAATCCTGTCCATATACACATAGTTGCTGTTTTTCCAGAGCTTCTATAACAGCTGCGAGCTTCCATGGACAAATTGGCTGCCCTATCTTCATCTACATGATTGATTTAACTTTTTGAGAATGTTAAGATGATGATTCTTTTCCCATGGGAGTCACACATCTGTATGCCCAGCATCCTTTGCTACTAAGTAAAAAGATTTATATGTTGGTAACTATATCTGGACTGTCTGGCTGAAATTCCTTGATCTCAGGAAAACTGGGACCTCTAATTGACACATTTACTTAAGCCAATGCCAGACTGGTATAATCAAAAAGTTTTAACTCCTGTAATTTTTGGGCTTTTTTTTTGTAGGAGTTGCACATCCACAATTCATGAGACTCCATTCTATCTAGCTTTCTATATATACACTGATAACATGCAAAAGGTCGAAGTCTCAAGGTCGATGAGTCCAGAGGTAGAAAGCCCAAAACATCAAAGACCAAAGTTGGTGAGTCAGGAGCTAAAGGCCCAAAGGTGGAATCTGCAAGTCCGAGCCAGAGACTGAAGGTTAGAGGCCTGATGTTTGTGATCCTGAGAGTCCAGGGCGAAGGACTGGATCATTCGGTCTGTGAGAAAGGGGTTTGCTTCACTGTTGATGTCCTGTTTTGTTCCGATGTTGCTGTTGCTGCTTGTGCTGTTCTGCTGTATTTGGGGGCGTTGGCCCCGGAATGCATGGTGACTCTTGCAGTCTGCCCCCAGCACTTACTTTGGTGTGACGGTTGTTGATAAGCAACTCCGAATCTGAATCTGAATCAGAGAAAGTGCGTTATTGCAACACACACAAAATGCTGGTGGAACACAGCTGGCCAGGCAGCATCTGTAAGAAGAAGCACTGCCGACATATCGGGCCGAGACCCTTCGTCAGGACTGGTTAAGTGAGTTATTGCTCCTATTAGCATTTGTCCCAACTGCTATCTTTTCCTTGGACCAGTAATTAACATTTATAAGTTATCTACTTTTAAAAGCACTGAGAAAACGTACAGTGAACTTGCAGGCTGTAAGTTAGGTGAAAAGTAATTAAAACTTCAACAGCCCAACATATAAGTGTTTGCAAACGTTTCTTCTGGCAAAGGAAGAGGTATGGACTGGGATCATGTGTCAGCGGTGGTCAAAGCAAGCAGACACAGGGGTCAGATGTCACAAAGCAGGTAGCATGTGGCCCAAGGTTAAATACCATGCCATTGAGGAAAATGGGGAAGGATAGTCAATACATCAGCAGGAAACATAAACAGACTAGCTGAGACCAACTGGAAATGGGTCAAACAGATGCACAGAACACCTCAAAGTGGCTGGGATTGTCAATGACCCTGCTTATCAAGGAAAAAGGCTGTAAAAATTAAGTGCATCAATATCCTAGGCTCAAGCCAAAAGAATCAACACAGAAAGCAGGGCAGGGCAACCTGGGGTAGGAATGTAAAGGCCAGCCAGTAGGAAGCCTGTAACCACAGACTGTGTGACAGTGCCATCTAGTGTATTGTGTACTGAGAGCAATCTTGGGCCTGCAGCCTGGCACACTCCATAACATATTCACGCTGTTCACCTTTTAAAAATCATTGACCTGACAGAGAAACAAAGGTGCTCAGCATCCTTACAGCTACATGACTCAATTGGTATAAAGTTTTCAAACTTTAATGAGGACATATCAAATAATGTATCTCTGATGATTAAATAAGCCATTCTGAACAGACAAGTTCCCATATAATTGCAATTGGTATTGGTATTGGCCTCTTAGTGTCACATGTACCAAGTTACAGTGAAAAGCTTGTTCACACAGATCAATTCATTATACAGTGCACTGAGCTAGAATAAGACTATAAAAACATTAGATATAGGAGTACAGTTAGGCCATTTGGCCCATCAAGTCTGCTCTGCCATTTCATTATGACTGATTCATTTTCCATTTTACAATAAAGTGTAAAAGCTGCAGAGAAAATGCAGTGCAGGTAAAAATGCAAGATTATAACAAGGTGGATTGTGAGGTAAAACTCCATCTTATCATTAAAGAGGTCTGGTCTAGAGTCTGATGACATTGGAACAACAGAAGCTGCCCTTGAGCCTGGTGGTACGTGATTTCAAGCTTTTGAATTTTCTGCCCAATGGAAGAGGGTGCATGGAGGTCTTTGTTTATGCTGGTCATTTTACTGAGACAGTGAGGAGTATAAACTGAGTCTGTAGCAGGGAGGCTGGCTGTCGTATGTTCAGAGTTGTGTCTACAGCAGTTATTTGCAGTCATGAGCAAAGCAGTTGCCAGACTAAGCCATTATGTATCCAGACAGAATAGTCTTTTTATGGTGCATCGATGAAAACTGATGGGGGCATGCCAAGTTTCTTTATCCTCTCGGGGAAGAACCTTCTTGGCATTAATATGATGGTACCAGGAGCAGTGAATGCTGATGTTCACTACCTGGATCTTGAAACTCTCAACACTGTTGATGCAGACAGTAGCGTGTGCTCCATCCTCCTTCCTGAAGTCAATGACCAACTCATTTGTTTTGTTGACATTGAAGGAAAGGTTGTTGTCATGATACTCTGTTGCTAAGTTCTCTATCTCCTTCGAGCACTCCAACGCTTTGGCATAAGTTATGGTGCTGGTGACGTACAGTGATGACTTGCTGACAGCAGACACAACTATCTCTACTCTTATACTCAAAGATGATTTCAGTACATCTTTGAATATTCTCCTCTGACTGCCTGCCAACCTCTTGCTGTGACAGAGCTCATATTAGTCAGATTCAAAAGTTTGGTATCAGCCTTTCAAATGAGATGACCTGCCCAAAGTAGCAATCAAAACTTAATCAGGTGCTTAGGGCCTACACTAACCAGGAATGAGAGGTTATTGATATTGGTTCACCTAGTCTTCCAGATACAGCGTTGATGGAACCCTTCCAATGTCTCAAGGTGTCTTTGGATGTCTGCTGAGGGTAACGTATGATCTCAGATTCAGGAGTTCCAGTTGCCCAGCAGACTACGAGTTTTATGCCATTTCTAAGGTCTTGATTTACAAGTAACTTTTCGTCAATCAGCCAAGGATTGTACTTGAACATTGTAGGAGATGGTAAATTTCTTCACTGATGTGTGCCTTCCACGAAAAGTGGCTCCTAAGATACAGATATCACTGTGACCCTTTATTATGGGGAAGGGGCAATATGATGCAGAGGGACAGGTTGGTAGGAGACCTTTGTTTGAGTGTAAGGCCCATTCCTTCATACTCTTATATTTCAGGATATCAACAGGTGAATAATAAAAATTATCTTTACTTTTGTCATTGCCAACGGGTTCAATAGGTACATTTAATGACAGCAAAATGTATACAATATACATCCTGATATTCTTTTCCTTCGCAAACATCCATTAAAACAGAAGTGTGTCCCAAAGAATGAATGAGAGTTAAATGATAGAATCCCAATGCCCCCCAGCTGCCCCCCCCCACACACAAGCAGCAGCAAGGCAACGACTCCCCCCCCCCACAACAAAAAAAGCACTGGCGCCCTCTGCTGAGCACTCAAGTGTTCAGCAAAGCATCAGTAAAGACACAGACTTGCAGTACCCCAAAGACTACTCATTCACCCGGTATTTGACATACCACAGGCTCTCCTTCTCTCGCTAATAAGAGAAAAAGAGGTGTCCCTGTTTCACAGCGAGACAGAAGACACAACAAACAACTCGCTGATTTATGGTGTTAAGAATCTCTTGCGGCGCTTTTTCTGACCTCTGTGCCCAAAGAACTCAGGTCTCTGGGCAGATAGCCCGCAGCAAGCACGTTGCTTCCAATCTTCCATGTTCTCCCATGACGCATCAGGCGGCGGCACCAGCCTGTCTCCAGAGTCACGAAAATCCGGCACCCTGAAGGCGTGCTCACCTTTCAGGCCGTGTCCTTGGGATATCGAGAAACGGCTGGTCCTGAGGTCCTGACAGCGGGTCCCATTCCCGCAAAGAACCGAAGTCAGAGTCTTCAAAAGACCCTTGAAAGGGATAAAAGAGATACCAAAGGTGGAAATAAAGCTGTTTCTGAAGATGCAAGCAAAGGAGTCACCGTTTAGTGCTATCAAAACTAAGCTCCGCCCTCCAGTATGTGATTGAATAAATACAGATAATGTAGTTAATGATAACAAAGCTTCTACCTCATGGTACACCAACACAAATAATAAACCAATTTCCAATGGACGTCTCAATCTACATCAACCCGCTGATGACAGCTAAGTCCCACACCATGTTCACAATGTCACTTACATCTTCAGTGTGGCAAAAGAGAGTACAATTGGCCTCATTAATACATCAGGCTGTTTCACCTTTAAGAATAATTGATATGACAAAGGAGTAAGGATATGCAATAAGAAATCAGGTTGGTGAAAGGGAAATAATGTATTAAAGTAATAAATCAGAAAATGCCAGAAATACTGAAGCAGGCCTAGATTGCGGATAGTAACGGGGTTACAAACTTTCTCGGGTAAGACACTTTTCATGAGCACTGTGAAAAATGAGAGTCGTTACAAGGTTTTAAGCAAGTTCAGATGTCTGAACGGGTAGTTAGAAAGATGGGCAGTTAGCAGTACAAGCAAGAAGATCTAGTATGCAAGACAGTTTATATGACTAAAGGACAAAGCAGATATAACAGAACAATTAAAACAGACACTGTCCAAATGATTTCAATTTATTGAAATTAATATTGAGTCCAGAGGACTCCATTGCATCTAATTTGAAGCATAGGTGCTAGAAATTGCATCAGATTTTTAATGGTCTTGAAATAGTGTCGTAAGTTATCTTGCAAACATGAGGAAGTCTGCAGATGCTGGAAATTCAAACAACAACACACACAAAATGCTGGTAGATCACAGCAGGCTAGGCAGCATCTATAGGGAGAAGTGATGTCGACGTTTCGGGTCGAGACCCTTCGTCAGGACTAACCGAAAGGAAAGATAGTAAGAGATTTGAAAGTAGTGGGGGAGGGGGAAATGCGAAATGATAGGAGTAGACCGGAGGGGGGTGGGATGAAGCTAAGAGCTGGAAGGGTGATTGGTGAAAGTGATACAGAGCTGGAGAAGGGAAAGGATCATGGGACGGGAGGCCTCGGGAGAAAGAAAGGATGTGGGGGGAGCACCAGAGGGAGATGGAGAACAGGCAAACAACTAAATATGTCAGGGATGGGGTAAGAAGGGGAGGAGGGGCATTAACGGAAGTTAGAGAAGTCAATGTTCATGCCATCAGGTTGGAGGCTACCCAGCCGGTATATAAGGTGTTGTTCCTCCAACCTTGCATGAAGAGTAGGACTTCAGCTGAGCTGGGGATTTCTCTGCGTTAAGCCTCTCTGAAACTAGACTTTTAACTGCAGCACTCACCTTATTGTTGCATGCTCTACAGCTATTAGCAAGTAACACATCAGCTGTGATCCTCAGAGACGCTCCTAAAGGGAGATACCACAACCCCAGCAACATTCTAGCTACAGGGGAGTATAGCTACTGAAGGAATAAATACTGCAGTGAAAGCTGAGAGGATGGGGATCTGAGGGAGATTGGTCTCAGGAGGACAAAGAACCTAGGAACCAAAGAAAACAGGAGCAGGAGTAGACCGTCAGGCCCTTCAGGCCAGTCCCACCATTTAAATATGGCCATGGTTGACCTCAATTTCTCTTCTGTGTCATTTCTCCATTCCTCTCTTCTCAATGATCTACCAAATATGTATCCATATTCACTTCAAATACCTCTAATCATACACCTTCCATCACCCCGAGGCAGAGATATGCAGAGATTCACCACCTTCAGGTAGAAGATATTTCAACATACGCCAGTTTTAAGTGACCACTCCCTCATCTCAGTGCCTTTGTTTGCAACTCTTCCACAAGTGAAACCACCCCAACATCGATCCTGTCAAGCCCGCTTTCGGTTTTATATGTTTGCATGAGAACACCTCTCATTCCTCTAACTCCAAGGAAGACAAGCCTGAACTATTTATTCTCTCTTGGTAAGAAAAGGCTTCTAATCCCAGAAATCTGAAGAATCTCCTCTCTATTGCCTTCAATGTGACAATATTTTTTTCTTCAGTTAAGATGACAAAAACTGCATGCAGTATTTCAGTTGAGAATTCACCAACATCCTCCCTACTTTTAAATTCCAGCTCCTTTACAACAAAGGCCAAAATGATATTTGCCTTCCTAAAACCTTGTTGGACTTTGTTGCTAGATTTTGTGATTCATGCTCACTCTGTACTTCACTCACTTATGGAATATATCTCTATTTGGATAATAATCTGACTTTTGATTTCTTTTGATGCATGATCTCACACTCTTCCACATTAAAATCCATTTCCCGCTCTTTTCCCATTCACAAAGCCATCCTATATCCTTTGGCAGAACTGCATTAGTACAGTAACTGCATTAGGCCCTACCACTTAATTTCATATCAGCAAATTTGGAAACATTACATTTTGTTCCTTCCCCCAGGTTCTTTATGTAAATAGTGAACAATTGCAGGTCAAGAACTAGTTCCTGTGGTTCTTTACTGGTTACTTCCTTCCAATTGGAACAAGACCCATTTATTCCAACTCAAGAAAGCTAATTTTCAATCTGTACTAATACACTTCCTGCAGTACCTTTTAATTTATACACCAGCTTCCCATGTTATATCTAGTCAAATGCCTTTTGAAAATTCACTGCAATACATTTATAAATTCCCCTCCAGCAACTCTTCTGGTTACACTTCCAAAGAATTAAAACAATTTGTCAATCATGACTTATCTTTCATGATTTATCTTTCATAAAACTATGTTGGCTGGGTTTAATTATATTCAATTTTACTAAATGATTAGCTAGTTCATCACAGTTTATTGGCTCGAGCATTTTATCAATAATAACTGTTAAACTAACTGGTCTGTAAGTGTCTTGTCTTCTGTCTTTCTCCATTTTTGATCAAAGAAGTCACGTTTACTGTTTTCAAATCTTTTGATACATCCTGGAGTTTATCAAGTTCTGAAAACTTTCAACTGCAGGGTTCACTATCTTTGCAGCCACTTCATTTAAAATTCTAGCATGTAGTACCTCAGGCACTTCCTTCCTTCCTCCACCACTGATGCTGCCCTCACCCGCATCTCCGCCATTTCCTGGACACACAAAGTCACCCCATCTTCCTGCCATCTTAACAGGGAGAGAGTTCCTCCTGTCCTCACCTACTACCCCATGAGCTTCTGATCCCACACATCATTCTCTAAAACTTCCACCATCTTCAGCGGGTCCCTACCACCAAACACATCATTACTCCCACCTACTCTCTGCAGGAATCACTCCCTTCGTAATTTCCTTGTCCATTTGTCCTCCACTGATCTCCCTCTTGACACTTATCCCTACAAGCAGCAGAAGCTGCCCAATCACCTCCTCTCTCACTTCCATGTAGGGTACCAAGCTGTCCTTCCAGGTGAGGCAACACTTCACCTGTGAATCTGTCAGGATCGTCTACTACATCTGGTGCTCCCAGTGAGGCCTCCTCTTTATAATTCCTATCCCCTTTTCCCTTCCAACATATCAATCCACAGCCCCCTCTTCTGCCACAATGTGGCCACTCTCAGGGTGGAGGAGTGACACCTCATATTCCATCCAGGTAGCCTCCAGCCTGATGGCATGATCATCGATTTCTCCAACTACCAATAATTTTTCCCCTCCCCCCTTCCCTCTTGTTCAATTCCCCACTCCGGCCTCTTACTCCTTCTCCTCACCTACCTTTCACTCCTCCTGGTGCCCCTCCTCTTTCACTCTCCTCACCTATCAGATTCGTCCTGCTCCAGCCCTTTACCTTCTCCACCGATCACCTGCCAACTTCTTATTTCATCCCTTCCCCCCCCCCCCCCACCTACCTGGCTTCACCATATGTGGCAGCAGAGCTCAGCCCCTGGGTCCTAGTGCTTTGGACAACCCAGTGTTCGGTCAATTTAAACGCCAGCCCAGGTAGACTGAAGACGCAGGGTGTTAGGACCGGAGGTGAGACTCGGGTCGACTTGAAAATAAACATTATCAAGATCATACTTAGTATTAATCTAATAGTATATAATAAAGAAACAGATAATTGATTCTCTTCTTATCCATGAAAAGAAGAAAAAAGATAAAGAAACTTTTATAATTTTAGTATACATTAAAAAATCCACAAAACAAAAAACAAACAAAAAAAAAGAGAGAAAGTAAAAAAGGGAACTGGGCTGCTCAAACTGAGAAGAAGAAAGAAAACTTTCTGATCAAATCCAACTTTTCAAGAAGGTAACTGGAAGAGCCATAAATCAAAGCATGTGAAAATATTGAATAAAAGGTTACCAAGTTTCCTCAAATTTAAAGGATGTATCAAGTGTCCGACTTCTTATTTTCCCTAAACTTAAGCAGGCCATAATGGAAGTAAGCCAATAAAGAGCAGTAGGTGGATTAGAATCCTTCCATTTAAGCAAAATGGCTCTCCTAGCCAATAAAGTTGTAAAAGCTATCATCCATTGAGTGGAAACAGGAATATATCCTTCTTCCAATGGAATGATCCCAAAAATTGCTATAAGTAAATTCGGTTGTAGATCCAAATTCAAGACTTTTGATAAAGTTTTAAAGACTTTTTTCCAAAAATTATCTGTCTTGATACAAGACCAAAACATACATCTTAAAGTAGCCACCTCAATATTACATCTATTGCAAACAGGATTAATATTGGAAAAGATTACAGGCTAATTTGTCCTTTGACATATGCACATGATGCACTACCTTGAACAGTATCAAGGAATGACGGGCACAAATAGATGAAGTTTTTACCAAATGAAAAATTTTATCCCATTGATTACCTGAAAGTCACTCTCGAAATTCCAATTCCCACATAGCTATAATTTTATCATTAGATAACATACGCAAATTCAATAACCATCTATAAATTATAGCTATCAGTCCTTTTTGAAATGGTTTAACCTGAAAAAGAGTATCTATTATATTGGGTGAATAAGCCGAGTGGAAGTTTGGAAGTAAACTACGTAGAAAATTCCTAATTTGTAAATATCTAAAAAAGTGTGCATTAGATAGGTCATATTTATCCACTAACTGAGTGAAAGACATTAAACAATTCCCCATAAACAAATCTAAAAAAGTTACTATCCCTTTGGTTTTCCAAATTGAAAAGGTCTGATCAGAAAGTGATGATTTTTAAAAAAATTGAGATGGATTTTATGAGAAAGGACAAAATTATTAAAATCAAAGAATCTACGAAACTGAAACCAAATTCTTAATGTATGTTTAATAATGGGATTAAGGTCTCGACTATCAATCTTAGAAAGCAAAAAAGGAAGAGGAGCTCCCGGTAAAAAGGCCAAAGATACTCCTTCACTGAGGTTTTCTCCAAATCCACCCATAAAGGACAGTCGTGTATGTCTGAGAAATGAATCCAAAAAGAGATATATTGAA
The DNA here is from genome assembly GCF_030144855.1 of Hypanus sabinus. Taxonomy (NCBI): domain Eukaryota; kingdom Metazoa; phylum Chordata; class Chondrichthyes; order Myliobatiformes; family Dasyatidae; genus Hypanus; species Hypanus sabinus. The sequence continues at coordinate 158,233,296 of NC_082707.1, read as the reverse complement.
TATTAATTGCCCAGTAGTACATTCTAAAATTTGGCAAAGCCATACCACCTTGCTTTTTTAATTTCTGCAGGAAAGGCTTACTCAATCTAGGATTTTTATTATCCAAAATGAAAGATAAAATTTTAGAGTCTTTTCTATCAAAAAACAGTTTAGGAACAAAAGAAGGGATTGCTTGGAATACATATAGAAACTTCAGTAACACTATCATTTTAATAGCATTAATTCCACCAATTAATGATAATGTCATAGGGGACTATTTAGAAAGTACTTGTTGTGTGTACTCAATTAATGGAAGAAAGTTATATTTATAAAAGTTGTTAAAATTTTTGGTAATTTTAATACCAAGATAAGTGAAGTTATTTTTAGCAATACTAAAAGGAATTTGGTCATATTGATTGAAATACTTGTTAATATGAAATAACTCACTTTTGTACAAATTTAATTTATATCCAGAAAAACTACTAAATTTAGAAAATATAGGTAACAAAGCAGGAATAGATTTCTTAGGATCTGAAATATAAACTAACAAGTCATCTGCATACAACAAAACCTTATGCACTTTATCTCCTCTCTTAATACCTTGAACCTTATTGGAGTCCCAAAGAGCAGTAGCAAGAGGTTCTAGACCCAGATTGAATAACAACAGACTAAGAGGGCAACCCTGCCGGGTACCTCTGTATAATGCTAAAATAAGGAGATTTTTGATTGTTAGTTGTAACTGCCGCCATAGGGGCTTGATAAATCAGCTTAATTCAGGAAATAAAACCTGGACCAAAATTAAATCTTTCTAAAACCTCGAATAAATAGGGCCATTCTACCCTATCAAAGGTTTTCATGGAAACAATACATTCAGATTCTTTAGATGGAGAGGGATGAATAATGTTCAATATTCTCCAAATATTAACATATGAGTATCTATTCTTAATAAATCCAGTTCTCAAGCCTGTTAGCCAAAATCTTAGAAAGAATTTTACAATCCACATTTAATAAAGAAATTGGTCTGTAGGACGCACATTCAGATAAATCTTTTTCCTTTTTTTGGGAATTAATGAAATTGATGCCTCATAGAAAGTTTTCAGGAGGGTCCCAGAAGATATAGAATCAGTGAAAATTTGGCATAAATGAAGTATTTTAGTAAATGTCTTTTAAACATCTACCATAAATCCATCTGGTCCTGGAGCTTTACCTAATTGAAAAGAAGATATAACTCTTGCTATTTCTTCTCGATTAATGGGTGCATCTAAAGTATTCATATCTTGGGTAGAGATTTTGGGTATATTCAATCTTTGCAGAAATTCATTCATAAGAGTAGTGTTGTCTGGAAAATCAGATTTATAAAGATTAGAGTAGAAGTCCAAAAATACCTTATTAATTTCCTGACAATCTGATGTTTCAGTTCTATCAGATTTTCGTATTTTCAAAATCTGCCTTCTAGCCACAGTTGCTTTGAGTTGAGCAGCCAACAATTTACCTGACTTATCTCCATGTATATAAAATTGACTTTTAGGTTAAGTTGCTGCTCAACGGGATAAGTCAATAGCAAGTCATGCTGTGTTTGAAGTTTCACCCTTTCCTTATATAAATCTTCAGTTGGTGATACTGAATAAACTTAATCTATTTCTTTATTCCTGTTAATGATCACTAAAAACTCCGCTTTAGTTTTCCTTCTTAAAGCTGCTGAATATGAAATTATCTGTTCCCTAAGAAAAGATTTCATCGTATCCCAAATAACCAAATTTGACATACCCTCAGTTGTATTTAATGCACAAAATAAAGAGATTTGCTCTTTAATAAAACTTACAAATGCTGAATCATGGAACAGTGCAGCATTAAATCTCCACTGAGATGCATTCCATGTATCATCAGGGAACTTCAGTGTTAGTCTCATGGGTGCATAATCCGACAACGCAATAGCGTCATATGCACAATCAGCAATGAAAGACAACCAATCATGTATCTAACAGAGAATAATCAGTTCTTGAATATTTATGATGTACGTGTGAAAAAAAAGAAAAATCCTTATCTTTAGGATAAAGAAATCTCCAAATATCCACCAAACCATATTCTAGTAAAAAGGAATTAATACAGAACACTGCCTTATTAGGAAGGCACGGATTGGTTGATGACCTATCAATCGAGGGATTGAGACAGCAGTTAAAGTCATCGCTCATAATCAACTTATACTTATTTAAATTCGGCAGTGCAGAAAATAACCTCTCAAAAAATCAGGGCTATTTACATTAGGTGCATACACACACACCAAAGCCATCTTTTGACCACATAACAAGCCAGTAACAATTAAGTATCTTCCAATTGAATCAGTGACAGTATTAAAATGTACGAAAGAGACTTTAAAATTAATAAAAATAGACACCCCTCTAATTTTAGTTACTGATAAAGAGTGAAAATGAGAGCCCTTCCAAAATTTAAAAAAACAGCTTTCATCTTCCCTACAGATGTGGGTCTCCTGCGCAAAAATAATATTGGCTTGAAGTGTTTTAAATTTCTTAAAGATCTTTCTACACTTAATAGGTTGGTTCAAGCCATTCAGCCGTTCAGGAAATTATATTAATTTTATTAACATCCCTACTAAGACAAGGTTCAAGGTTTTATAAAATAAATTAGTGCGCCGACTCAAACCAAACCCGCAGGGAAGAACAAATTATTGATTTGATCAGAAAGGAAAAAAACAAAATAATTGACAGGAAAACCTCTCAGGATTGCCCAGTCAAAAAACCTAAACTAATAGCACCACCCCTCTCCCCCCAAAGCCAGAGAAAAAAACATCCAATAGGCAGACAGCATGCTAAACTAAACCCTTTGTGTCTAATAGGCAGACTCTTTTTAAAAAAAATTATATACTGACACCACTGACTAAAGACACAACATCAATTATGTTAAAAAAGAGAAATTCCAAATATTTTAATACTATGTCCAACAGAGGTTAGAACGTAGTTGACAGTAGCCATCTTAAATTTGTTTAATAAAAATTGATCATATATCCAAAAATTAGATCCAACCAAATAATATGTTATGACTGATATTAAACTCTTACAAATCCTAAAGAAAGAGGAAAAAAAAATAAAACAGCCCAAATGATGTCTAGACCAACACAGAACTTAAATTGAACTTCCAGTGATTCAGCTGAAAATGACTCTCAGCTAAAGATTAAATTTGATATTATGTCTAATAGATGTTAGAACGGCATTAACAGTGGCCATCTTAAATTCATTTAATAAGAATTTATCAAATATTCAAAAAAGATAGCTCCAAGCAAATAATATGTTATGACTGGTGTTAAATTCTTACAAATCTTAAAGAAAAAAATAAAAGAGTCAAAGCGATGTCTATGCAGACATAGAACGTAGATTGAACTTTCAACGATTCAGCTACAAATGACTCTCAGCTAAGGAGTAAGTGTTGGAGTTGCTTACACAACCGTCTTAAACTCATTGACAAATTTCCAAGCCTCCTCTGGGGAATCAAGTTGCTTTGGACGAGCGTTAGGCAGAAAAATTATCAAACAAGTTGGACAACGCAGAGAGGGACGACGGTTCTTATAAAGTTCAGCCATCACTTCCCGATATTTAATTCTTTCTGCATAAACCTCAGGGGCAAAAATCTTCAACTATAGGAAACTCTACTCCATTATAAATTAGCTTTCCCCGCTTCCTAGCATCTCAAAGAATTACTTCTTTAGTAGCAAAGTAATGCAGACAAAGAATCATCGGATGCGGCTTCATTTTGACAGAAGGCTTCGGGCGGGGAATGTGGTGAGCTCTATCTATTAACCGAAAAGTTTTGAGTATCTCACTAAAAAGTGAGTATAACATATTCGTAAAAAAACTTTAATAGCTCACCGGTTTCCATATTTTCAGTATACGTAAATTCATCCTTCAACTTCTGCTATCCAGATCAATCATTTTCTTCTTAATTCTTGATAATTCCAAAGAAACCTCAACAATTCTATTTTCCATGGTAGAGATCATTATTTCCTGTTCTTTAATCACTTGATGTATTGTCTTCTGTTGTCTTCTGATCCTATTGGTATCCTTTTTAAGCATTTTATATTGAGATTCCAGATTCCGCAAAGATTCCTGGACAGCAGAGACAGTTTTTTCAATCTTTTCATTAGCATTCATCAGTTTATCAATTTTAGAGTCCACCATTCCCATCTTGGTATTAATATCTCACATCAAAGAAAACATTCTTTCTGGAGTAAAGGCTTCCTCTGCCTCCTTTATTTGTTCAGTTTGTTCAGTTTCAGAAACAATTTTGCCACGTCTTAATTCCTTTCCAATTTGGGTTCCAGCCATTGTAATTAAATCATAAGTCCTTCACTAAAAGTAATGGATCTTCAAAGTTTAAACAAAAGTAGGTTGTAAAAGGAAGGAGTAGAGCCAACACACGTCTTACTCCACGAGCTGCCCCGAAGAGCCTTCACCACCTTCTTATTCTGGCATTTTCCTCCTTCCTTTCCAGTTCTGATGAAGGGTCTTAGCCTGAAATGTCAAATATTTATTAATTTCTATAGCTGCTGCCTGACCTGCTGAGTTCCTCCAGCGTTTTGTGTGTGTTGCTCAGGATTTCCAGCATCTGCAGAATCTCTTGTGTTTATGATGGGTCCACCTTTAACCCTCCCTGATTTCTCCAATATTTTTATCCATAATAATTGGGATTTGTTTACAGTATGTGTGAAACAGAAATAATATCTTCTCCTCACTAACAATCACCATAAGTACAAGTCAAGATAAAAATGCTTAGCCGACTGCTCTACTCTCTCTACACTCATGACTGTGTAGTTAGGCTCAAAGGCCTTCAATAAATTTGCCAATGACACAGCTGTAGTTGGCAGAATCTCAGACGGTGACTGGAAGACATACAAAGCTGAGATAGACTGGTTAGTTGAGTTGTATCACAACAATAGTCGTGCACTCAAGGTCAGTAAGCCCACAGAATTGATTGTGGACTTCAGGAAGGGGAAGTTGGCAGAGCGCACACCAGCCCTCATTGAGGGGTGAGCAGCATCAACGTTTCAGAGGATTGATCTTGGGCTGAACATATTGAAGCAATCACAAAGGAGACAGTCCAGTGCCATATTTCATTAGGAGCTTGTGGAGATTTCGTATATAATTTCTACAGATGCATAGTACAGAGCATCACTGCCTAGTATAGAGGCTCCAATGCAGAGGATCAGAAAAGCTACAAGGGTTGTAGACTCAGTCAACACCATCTTGAGCACAAGCCTCCCCACCATCTTCAAAAGACAATGCCTCAATAAGGCAACAAGGGTGGGAGGGGTATGGTGGACTATGTTTCAGGTATGCGTTGATAGGACTAAGCAGAATTACATCTAGACACAAATTAGATGAGCCGAGAAACCTGTTTCTGTGCTGCAGTGTGTGATGACACCAATCAAAGCGCACCTGGACTATAACCACCACCCTAAACCTCTCTCAAGCATGTGCATTTCCAAATTTCTCTTAAATGCTGAGATAAAATCAAGCTAGCATCCACCGCTTCCACACATGCATCACCCTCTGACTGAAGAAACTCCCCCTCATGTTCGCCTTAAATATTTCACCTTTCACCTTTAACTTCTGACCCTAGCTCTAGTCTCACCCAACCGCAATGGAAAAAGTCTGCTTGCTTTTATCCCATCTATAACCTTCATAATTTTATATACCTCTATCAAATATCTCCTCATAAATCTACAGTCCAAGGAATAAAATCCTAACCAATTCAAACCTTCCCTCTAAACCAGGTCCTCAGGTCGCAGTGCAACATCGTTGTAACTTTTTGCTGTACTCTTTCAATTTTATTCATCTCCATAGATGCCGTCTGACCTGCTGAGTTCCTCCACCATTTAGTGTGTGTTGCTCTGGATTTCCAGCATCTGCACAATCTCTTGGGTTTATGATTTGTCTACTTTTAGCATTCTCTCTTCACACCCCCCCCCCATTTCCCCGAGTAGGTGACTAGAATGGAACTGAATTGACTTTATTACTTACATCCTTCATCTACGAGGAGTAAAAATCTTTACATCATGTCTCCATCAAAATATGCAATGTGCAATTTATAATAAATAGTATTTACAACAGCACAGTCAATATAACATTAGAAATACAGTTGTGTCAGCATGAATTAATCAGTCTGATGGCCTGGTGGAAGAAGCTGTCCAGGAGCCTGTTGGTCCTGGCTTTTATACTGCGGTACTGTTTCCCGGATGGTAGAGGCGGAATAGATTGTGGTTGGGGTGACTCAGGTCCCCAATGATCCTTCAGGCCCTTTTAATACACCTGTCTTTGTAAATGTCCTGAATAGTGGGAACTGCACACAACATTCAAAATTTGGACTCACCAACATCTTATATAAATTCACATAACATCCTAACTCTTGTACAGGCAAAGTATTCCAAGTAAAATGACAGCTGAGTTTACGAATGTGTGACTTTCAAACAAGAAAAGCAAAGACTGGTCTTCTTTTAAATAGTACATAATCATAAGGAAATGGATTAGTAAAACTTGGCTGCTACTTATGTAAATATGGACTTACTTTTATCATACTACAATCACAATGGGAGATAAGTTGGTGAGGTGCACTGCTGTTGACATCATCTATGGAAACTTTATCCTAGTAAGAAGTGCTTACCTCCAAAGGCAAATATTGAAAGATCAGAAATTACATTTCCGGATAGTTGCTAAAGTTGTGCATAAAATTACTGAAAATGAAGTCAGATTTGAAATGTGTAACAGCATTTTAGTTTGAAGTTATGCAAAGAAATTTCTTGAGCAAGGTTAGTTCCTTGAGCTTATTTTGAGCTTCTTGGGAACCACAAAGGGCATTAATAGAGGGATATCCAGGTATTGCAAAGAATCGTAGCTGCAGGCACTAAAAGCTTGAGATCACACCAGTGATCTGCAGATACATGCAGATATTTTCCTGACAGCAATCCATCCAATCAGCATAAATAAGAACACATGATGGACAACAAATCCAATGCTGAAATTTACAATTATTTCATCAACAAATATCTGGAGGCTTGAATAGAGGGAATCCTCCAAGAGGACCAACCTTGTCTTAGGATTTGGAGGCTTGCGTGCCTTAATGACCTGGAGAGCTGTTGGCTGAAGTCAGGGCCTTGTGCTTTGACTCTTGGTAGGGTCACCCATGCCAAACTCATCAATGGGTAGAGGCCAGAGCAAGAGTGGTCCACTGGTCCTCCTGGTTCAGGGTTTCAGAAGGGCTAACAAACCTCGACTGGTCAGAAAAATTTGTTAGAGAAACAGCAATGAAGAATCATGTATCTGTGTGCGACGGTGTTCCTGAGTCTCCACCCAGGATTTGTATGGCTTACATTAGTGATAACTGAGAGGAAATTACTGGCATAATGAACACCTTCAAGATCAAGGACAAAATTTGGGATGTATAATGCTGCCAAGCTTGCACAAATAACTGTGGAAATGCATCAGAGGGTGCCAGTGAAAGCAGATGGACAGGGTCTGGATGACTAAAGGCTGCAACTGGTGAAACAGATATACACTCAGGAATGGAAGACAGTCAGCATCATGGTGGTGTTGCTGACATTTTGCAACACATGAGGATCAACGAAGTACAGCATCCACACCAAGGAGGAGAAGCTGTACCAGAGCTGTGTTCTATCCACAATCCTGTACCAGCCAGAATGCTTGCACGACAGAGCGTGACCTTGCCAAGCTGTCATCATTCCACACCATGAGCTTCCGAAGATCTTCTGCATTTTCTGGCCTAGAAAAATTTCCAACTACACCCTACTCCTTCAGTGTCACCAAGAGGACATGGCCACAATCATCATGAGGCGACATTGGAGATGGATTGGGTGAGTAATGAGAAGAGAGGCATCATTATGAAGGTGGCACTTCTGAAGGGTGCAAGAAACCAAAGACAACTTGGCGCCCATACCATAGAGGTAGAAGTGAGGTCACTGGACCACACCGGGGCTACAGTAGAGATGGCTAAGGACAGACAGAAATAGAGGACCTTCATTGCTGCCCTAAATGCCAACAGCGTAACAGAATAGAGGGAACGGTAAGTGAGGTAAAGGGATGAGGTAAAAGAACAAGTTTTGTTTGGGAAGGTTTAGTGTGGATGACAGGATGGTTAGGATGGAGGAGTGAAGTAGTTTTGTGGAGGGAATATCTCAACAGATTATTGAACTGGGGAGAAGGGGAAGTAGGGGAAAAGACAAGTGCTTGGAGATAGTTTCAGACTTGGTTGTCATTAACGATAGATGATAGCTATTGATTGTTGAAGCCGGTAGTTTGGAAGATGAGGGTGAATGACTTTTAGCTCTCAGGATGGGGAAATAGTGAGAGCATGAGTGCAAGAATTGGAGCAGACACAGGTGATGGACCTCGATGAAATTAAGTTATTACTCTTCAACTATCAGGTTCGTGAACCCGTGTAGATAACTTTGCTCACCTCAACACGGAACTAATTACACAATCTATACTCACTTTCCAGGACTCTATACTAATTTTCTCAATATTTATTTATTTGGTTTTTTTCCCTTTGGCATTTCATTTTTTAATATTTATTGCTTGTCTTCTTTTGTGCATTGCTTGTTTGTCTTTTTTGTGTGTAGTTTTTCGTTGACTCTATGGTATTTCTTTCTTCGACTGTGAATGCCTGCAAGAAAATGAATCTCAGGTGATATACACATACTTTGATAATAAATGTAATCTGAACTTTGAAAATCTTTGCTTGAGAAAGAGAAATTGAAAATGTTGCAACATTTTCATGGAGTCTAAGGGAATGGAATGCAATCTTAATAGGAAGGAGGGTAAAAGGAATTGTTATCAAGGTAACTATGTGGTTTATCATAAATATTAATCTCTTTCTCTAAACTTTCAAACATATCTGAGTATTTACCTTTTAAAATAAAAGGTGAAGGAGTTTTTGTTGATAGTTTTTGACTAACCATCACTTGGAATTCATTGGTGCACCAGTTTAACAGTATTTCTGGGGTACAAGGTCTCTGCTCTATTCCACTTCACAATAATCACAAATACAAGGGATTTACATGCCAAAGACATCAACAGAGCTGGAACTCCAGCAAACACGATTAAAAATCTTTCAAAATTACAAAAGCAAAAAAAATTCAGATGCTGGAATTAAAATGTCAATTCTGCTTCTACTTTTGCACGTGATGCCTGCTGACCTGCTAAATGTTTCCTGACTTTTCTGATTTATCTAAAAATATTTGATACACAAGTTACCTAAAATCTGCTTTGGTTTTGGCCAGTTACATATAAAATAATTGTACAGCATTAAAAACTAATTAGCTAATTAAGACAATGTCAGATTTAATAAAGTTATTAGTTTGGTGCTATTTCCTTACTCATTGACTAAGCCCTGAAAATGTTCCTTCTTCAAAAAAGCAACAAATGCTGGAGGAACTCAGCGGATCAGGCAGGGTCTATGGAGGGAATAAACAGTCGTGTTTCAGGCCTTCAAAAAATACATCTAATCCCCTTTCACAAGTTACTGTTGAACCATTTTCTTCCATTGTTTCAAATCGCACTGTTACAGCATCACAGTATGGTGAACCACGTGTATTAAATGCCAGGGAAGAAGACCCAATCCCCTAATTCAACCTAGTCAAAATACTTTTCCTCATCCTCATTTTTTGACAGAAAGTCTGTTTTCATTTACTTTAGCTTCCTTACTCTCTTCTATTTATTGCAATATTTGTATTTGTAGATGTATAAGATAAGGTAAAATAAAACTTTATTTATCCCGAAGGAAATTATTATTGAAGGTTGCTCAGTCGGAAATATATACTTTAAAATACAAAATGTGCATTAAAAAGGAATAGTGATAGTTAAGGTAAAATACGTCCATATTTAAGTCGAGTTTATATAAAATCCGTTAGCAACTATTACATAATTTACACACACATCTGTAGTATTTTTACGTAAACTTAGCTCAATGTTTAAATAACAGCTCACATTTAAGCACCTCCAAGGAAGCAAAGTTCGGCATTATTGGAACGCTAAATGAACCAATAAAACGATGAGAAGTAGAAAACGTAACCAATCAACTCCCGCGAATTTAGGGTGTTGCTACATGCATAAGCGAACCAATCGAAAAACGCATAATAAACCACCTGGCCGCAATAACGAATCAAAATTGGTAAGATAGGACCACCCCTGACCAAGTGATTGGCTATTGCACCAAAATAGATTTTTTTGAAATCAAACGTATATAAGCGGCTTAAATGTGACGCGGAATAGAAACTGAGCTGGTGATATGCGAGGGGCTGGTGGTAGAGAAAGAACAGACTATGAGTATAGTTTGACAGGTGTCCACTGGAGTTAAATTTGTTAGCAAAAGAGCTGGTATAAAATAGGAGTTTCATATAGGAAGGACTACAGAATTAGTAGGAGAGTGCGGGTGTGGGGAAATAGCCGGGAAGTTAGAGAGATTGGAAAACGATTTCAGAAGGAGAGTGTCCGAAAAGAGGATAGCAGGAAAAAAGGTAAAGGAGATCGAGGAGAGAAATCAGCTGATGAGAAACTAGAGATGAGAATGGTAACAGCAGAGTAGTCAAGTTTAACGAGGCGGCAGAAAACACCTGCGGCGACGAAAGAGTGAAATCTCAGAAACGCGGAATAGTCGGTGTCTCCGTGTTGTGATGAATCTGGTGAGTTCAGTTCCTGAAAATGTTTTACTTGTAAAAATAAGGAAAGGATAGAAATATATTGTAGGCACTGAAAAGAGACATGGAATGCCCCTGGCACTTTCATACAGACGTGTCATTAACCCGCCAGATTATAAACAATGTAATATTGGTATCCGATGCAATTTAATATGCTACAGTGTGAGGGGAAGCGACAAGGTGGCGGGATCTGAGAATGCGTCACTTGACAGCACTAACCTTAAAAGCTCAAAGCCTATTTAAGCTTTTGCAGTGATGATTCGGAATCGGTTGGATTATATGTAAGTAATTTTAGTATCGAGAGTACTTTCCTTATTTTAATTTTATTATTTCTGTAGCTGGTTTTGAGTCAGTTTGTGATGTTACTCGTGTGCCTGGCTGGCAACGTGTTCCGTATTTCTATGTATGTGGCCAGTAGTTCTTTTTCACTGTCGGTTAAGAGGTGGTGTAATTTGTAAGTGTGGGTAGGTAAAACCATAATACATACCACCGTCGCTTTGGATTTTTATTATTTATTTTGGGAGAAACTAAAATGGGAGAGTGCACAGTTTGGAAGATAATCTGAATAAAAAGCAATTTTTAAAAAACTGAAAGAATGAACCATCCATGTTCATCCTACAGTACTTTGGCGTTTTGCTCCTATCGTGCAACATTTTATCTTTGTTAAAATTCTTCGATGCTAGGCAAATGCGTTTATTGCTGTACTCACTGGAATCAGAGGGTGTCTTCAGTTTGGAGGTCTGCGGCCAGTGGTGTGTTATAGGGATTGGTGACCGTCCCCGTTCAAAGTAAATTTATTATCAAAGTACACACGTCATCATATACAACCCTGAGATTCATTTTCTTGTGGGTATACTCAATAAACCCATAATAGAACCGCAAACAAACTGCAAATACAAAAGAAAGTAATAAATATCAAGAACACAAGATGAAGAGTAATTGAAAGTAAGGCTATAGATTGCGGGGCGAGTCCTGAAGTACCTGGACTGCCTGATGACAGCAGTGAGAAGAGAGCCTGGCCCGGGTGGTAGGGTCTCTGAAGACGGATGCTGCTTTTCTGCAATAAAGATTCACGCAGGTGTGCTCAATGGTGGGGGTGGGGGGGGGGGGCGGGGAGGAGGAGACTGTATCCACTGCTATTTGTAGCATTTTCTGTTCAAGGGCATTGGTGTTTCCATACCAGGCTGTGATATTGCTAGTCAATATACTCTCCACCACACATCTGTGGAAGTTTGTTAAACTTTAGATGTTGTGACAGATTTTCACAAACTCCTATGACACTGCCGTGCTTCCTTAACAATTGCACTTGTATGCAGGGCCCAGGACAGGTCCTCTGAAATAATAACACCAACAAATTCAAATTTTCTGATCCTCTAACGACCGGCTCAAGGATCTCTGGTTTCCTCCTGAATTCCATAATCGGGCGCCTTGGTCTTGCTGCCATTGAGTCAGAAGTTGTTATAGCACCACCCAGCTAGATTTTCAGTCTCCCTCCTGTATATGATTCATCACCACTTTGACTTGGCCAACAACAGTGGTGTCCTCAGCAAACTTGAATATGGCATCGGAGCTGTGCTTAGCCGCGCAACATAAGGGTAAAGCAAGTAGAGCAGGGGGCTAAACACACAGCTTTGTGGTGCACCTGTTTGTTGGAAATCATGGAAGAGGTGTTGCCAATTTGAACTGACTGGGGTCTGCAAGTGAGGAAATTGAGGATCCAATTACACAAGGTGCTATTAGGACTTGAAGCTTATTGATTAACTTTGAGGTGATGATAGAGCTGTAGTAGAGCTGATGCCCAGATGTAAAGGGCATCTGGATGCATAATAGTTATATAATCGCTCTCCAGATATTCTTGGGTTGAGTGAAGAGCCAAATGACCTGTTGCTGTGGTAGGCAAATCGGGGTCAATCCAAGTTGTTTCTCGGGCAGGAGTTGTGGTGTTTCAATACCAACCTCTCAAATCACTTTGTCACAGTGGATGTAAGTGCTACTGGACGATAGTCACTGAGAAGTGACAAATTAACATTTTCTTGGCCACCAGTATGATTAAAGCCTGCTTGAAACTGGCGGATACCTCAGACTGCTCTGAACACTTCAGCTGGTACTTGGCCAGGTACCTCCTCTGGGGCAGATGCTTTTCTAGGGTTCACCCTTCTGAGGGCTGCTCACATGTCACCCTCACCTGAAATCACAGGATCATCGGGGGCTGTGGGAGTTCATGACTGTTTCCATCTTTTGGCATAGAAGGCATTGAGCTCATCTGGAAGCAAAGCCCCATTGTTGTCCATGCCACTTGATTTCTCTTTTTAAGAGATGATTGTATTTGAGCCCTGGCACAACTATCAAGAATTCTTTGTTGATTCAAGTTTAGTTCAGAATTACCGCTTTGCCTGTGAGATGGTTTTCCAGAGGTCGTACTTGGACCTGTTGAAACTTCCTTGGTCACCAGACTTGAATGCCTCTGATCTGACCCTCGGCAGATTGTGGATTTCGTGGTTCATCCAGGGCTTCTGGTTGGGGACACACTCGTCTACAACTGTTCTAGTAGTCCATGACAACCATGGTGTATTCATGGTTGTCCATAAACGAGTCCTTGAACATGGCCCAGTCCAGTGACTCTAACCATCCTGTGACAAACATTGTTCTAATCTCTGGAGCTTTGTTCTTTAGCCTCTGCCTTTATGCAGGTAGAAGGACAGCTAGGTGACCCAGTTTACTTAAATGGTGTCTGGGTGTGGAACAGTAGGTATTCCCTATCTTGGAACAATAGTGGTCTAGTGAGTTGGGACCTCTGGTGTTACAAGTGATGGTAATTGGGCAGGATTTTCTTCAAGCAAGCCTAACTGAAATCCTTGACTATAATTTGAAATGTAGTTTTAAATGACAATTTCAATGAGAATATAGTGGGCATGATTACTACTCTGGTTTAGAGGACAGTGGGATATTGCACTGGGAACTATTTCTACTGTGGAAGAGTTGAATGTGCTCTGGTAAATTGAACCAGGCAGGGCTTGCACCAGTAAATTGTAGGGCTCTAGAGACCAAGGGATGTATAGTTTCCTGAAAGTGGAGCCATGGGTCGACAGGGTGGTGAAGAGGGTATTTGACATGCTTACATATATCAATCAAAGCACTGAGTACAGGAGTTGGGATTCCAATTGTACAAGTCATTAATAAGACCACACCTTGTGTGCTGATCTAGTTGCCCATCTAGGGAAGGGTGGATCCACAGGGGTCGGAGTTGTGAGGACTGAAGGATTGAGTTGTAAAGGGGCTGGGAATGTTGGGGCTTCCCCAGCAGTGTCGATGACTAAGGGGTGACCTTATCAAAGTTCAAAGTAAATTTATTATCAAAGTACGCAAGTCACTATATACAACCCTGAGATTTATTTTCTTGCAGGCATACTAAACTATAGAATAATAACCATAACAGAATCAATGAAAGACTGCACCAACTTGGGTGTTCAACCAGTGTGCAAAAGATGACACATTGTGCAAATGTAAAAAGAGAAAAAAAAAATCAAGGACATGAGATGAGTCCATAGGTTGTAGGAACATTTCAGTGATGTTGAGTGAAGTTATCCCCTTTTGGTTTGAGAGCCTGATGATTGAGGAGTAATAACTGTCCCTGAACCTGAGGCTCCTGTACCACCACCTTGAGGATAGCAGCAAGGAGAGAGCATGATCTCAGTGCTGGGAGTCCCTGATGATGGATGCTTCTTTCCAGCAACAGTAGTTCATGTAGATATGCTCAATAGTTGGAAGGGCTTTACTCGTAATGGTCTGGGCTGGAGCCACTGCTTTATGTGGAGTTTTCCATTCAAGGGCATTGGTGTTTCCATGCCAGGCAGTGATGCAGCCAGTCAATATACTTTGTACTGCACATCTGTACAAGTTTGTCAAAGTTTAGATGTCATGCTGAATCTTCAAACTCAAAAGGAAGGAGAATAAGTACACAATCTCCTTTTTTGAGTTTGAAGGTTTAGTATGACATGTTTAGATGATATAAACTTTATACCAACTGCAGGGAAAAAGTGAACAAGCTGCCAGAGGAAGTTGTAGAGTTGAATAGAATTGTAAAATGTAAAGGATAGAGATACATAGATAGAAATGGTTGAGGGATTGCTCGGGTACATAACTTGATTGGCATGGATGAGGTGGCCAAAAGGCTTGTTTCCCTGTTGCACAAGATAGGAAACTAGAAATGTGAGCAAACCAGGATATTTCAATGAGTGAGTCAGCACAATAAGACCTGTTGTCTCTTGCACACCATTGTGGTGATCTCTGTTCATATGTGCAAAATAGCCAATGGGACTCAACCTTTGACCCTGAGTGTGCCAGCCAAAGCCATTGGCTATGGTCATCCATAATTTCCTCAATGGGTAAACTGAAAGCTAACATGCTGGATTCCAGTGACACAGTTGAGAAGGCCTTCCTACAAAACTCCCTGAATGCATTAAAGTTGTTAAAGCCCTACTCCCAATTTGTCAGCTGTCACATCCTGACGCTTGGAATGTTGGAAAGCTATTAAAAAGTAAATTAAGTAATTTTTAGGCAAAAATAGTCATTCCAAAAATAAATAATCCTAAGAACAATGTTTAAATTACTTTTAAAATGTAAGTTAGGTGACACGGTAGCATAGTGATTAACAGAACACTTTACAGTACAGGTGACCCAAGTTCAATTCCAGCCACTGGCTGTAAGGAGTTTGTACATTCTCCTTGTGACCACATGGGTTTCCTCCCACAGTCCAAAGACTTGGGGGTTGATGGGTTAATTGGTCATTGTAGATTGTCCTGTGATGAGGCTTGAATTAAATCAGGATTGTTAGGTGGCATGGCTCAAAGTGCCTATTCTGCTCTGTATCTGAGTAAATAAATAAGGAGCTTGCCTTTACTACCCTGTTTATCATTTCTACCCTTTACCACTCTGCATCCATATCCTATGTTTAATTGCTGGGTACAATAACAAGATTGAGCATCACTGCTGGGAATCCAGAAGCAGCCATCTTGATGAAACAATGCCCTCATTGATTAAGTACATTTAGAACTTTTTGCATTTGACTTGACATATGACACTGCCTGGAGACTTATCTGGAACACTTGCCAGCAACATCTGATCTAAAATTATAGATTTAGTTAAACTAGTAAATAAAATCTGGAAGATTTCTCCATTCATAAATTAATATAAAATAGAAAGTTTTTAACGATTTTCAATATTGAGCATGTAATTTATTATATTGATTCATGAGATCTGAGTTTAAGTAGGAATGTTTCATGTTTGTCTCTTATTCTCAGTACAGTTGCAGCTGACTTCTATAAAATTGTTTATAATTTTTTTGCAAGACTCCGACAACAAGGGCAAGTGAATTTGATTCTTCAGATGAAGAATTTGAAGAAGAGCACCACTTGCCACTCCAAGTATCTTGGTGAGTGTCTCCAGCAAATACTCTAGTGATGTGCTGCACACATACAGTGACACACAAACACTTGGCTCAGCAGGCATAGCATTACTATCATTTGTGAAACTTGCTACAGAACTTGTTTCTGCGAGATTTATTGCTCTATCTTATTCCTCTTGTGTCTTGCTTGAATATTTTAAGATGGAGGATTTAAGATTAAGTACAGTTTTTACAAATGTAATGATATTTCCACCAATTTCCAAACTCGTAATTTTTTTACATTTTTAAATTTTTTTTCATTAAGTTTGCAATGTGGAAACAAATATTGGATTGTGATGCACTCTGAAAGTGTTGAAACCTGTCTTGACTTGTTATGTGATCCTGAAATCCAGTGTGGCTGACGTTTGTATCTTCCGTCATCAGTTTCTACAAATAACTAGAGTAAACATTTGACCAAAATGAAACACTTGCCCTAACCAGCTGGTAATTGTGCTGAATTCAATTGTCTTTCAGTCCTGCTCATTTAAATCATTTTTTAATGTTATTACGTATCATTTCAGACATCTCCAATTCTTTTAAAATAAAGACTTGAAGATTTAATTATGATGATGCACATCCTGATCTAAAACCGTATGGCATAGCATTTTTCTTCTCCCTTCAATTGCTAAAGAAAATCTTGAATTTGTGCCTTGGTAATCAATTTGCCCAACTGTGATATTAACTATTTAACTATTCAAACTTTTAATAATTTTAACCTCTATTACATCTCCTCAGACTATTTCTGTTCCATTGACATACTATTTAATCATTTTTCATGATCTATAACATACTGATGAATTTTCATTGTATCCTTTTTGTCTTTGCTATAATATGGTGCCCATCCTTTCAGTTTTAAGACAGTTTAATTATTATCTTGTATGTATTTATCATCCCTTTTTGCTTTTGGCCAATAAGGTGCCATGCACCTAATTGTCATAAGGTGTCTCTTACATTGTACCTTAGTGCTTTGCACTCCAGTTCTTGCAGTGGACTCATGAACAGAGAATTTAGCAATTTTTAGATATTTCTGCATGTCTTCTGTTACACTTGCATTCGTTTTCACCTCCATCAGCATTGCATGCTGTGCTCTTGGTGTGATCTTTGCAAGATGCTCACTCCTAGGAAGAGTAGCAGCAGTACTGTTTCCTCTATTTTCTAGATTATTTCTATTACTGTGGGATGATGAACACTCAGATCTTTTGAAATATTTTTGTAAACTCTTCCAGCTTCATGCATCTTTGCAATTCTTCTGAGGTCCATTGAAAGTTGTTTTGATCCATGCATAGTGCACATAGAGATCTTTCCTAAGATGACACCTCCACAACCCACATCTCTAATCTCATCTCATTGATTGAAACACCCAACTCCAAATAGCTTTTGTAGAAGGCATCACCCCAGAGGTTCACATTCTTCTTCCAACAAATGCATGTAATATTGAATCATTTCCTCAATAAATTAATTATTTAGTTCGGTTCCCTCTTTACCTGGTTTTAGAACACTTGAAGATGTGATCAAGTTTTAAGTCACATTTATGCAGAAATGGAGAATATTCCACAGGGCTCATAGACTTTCTATTAGAGGTTTATTATGCCTCTAATCTAATGCTCATGATGCCCATCTCTATTTCTCACCATCTCCCTCGACCCTCTGTGCTCAAGCTGCTTGACATTTTCCAGAAAAATATTTACTATTTCAGTTTGCAGACCATTCCTGACAAAGGGTATTTCACATCTTTTCCAAGATGTGACTGGACTTGAGTATTTTTGGAATTTAACACACGCAGAATGCTGGAGGAGCTCAGCAGGTCAAGAGGAAAATTAATAACTGGTGTTTTGGGCCAAATAATTGTAATTTTATGGGTTTTTTCTTGGATTTCCAGCATCTGCAGTTTTTCTTTCCACAAAGATGATTTACATATTTATATTGAATGATTGTTTTTAAATTAAACTTGATAAAGCTTCAGGATTCAGTTGAACTTGATAGATTTTTAAGAGAGGGAGCGATTTGCAAACTAATCGATGTAACATTCACTCTAACCCAGAATGATTTTGAACAGCATTGATTCATTTCAAATGTTCCTACTAAACATTCACACTGGGTTAGGAGGACATTAATTGCATATATTTATAACATGAGATAGTCCAGCCAGGTATCTCCTCCTCAAAGGGGAAGGATAATGTTCATTTGGGTAACAGTTTTTGGGAGCTTGATGATAAACCACACAAGTAAGTCAACTGGAAGGATAGTCAGTGCAGAAAAGAGTTTTTCAGCCCACTGAGTCCAGCTGACTGTTAAGCACCTAATCCATTTTACTTTCTCCACCTTCCCATCAGTTAACCCCTCTGCACAGTAGAGATGATTTACAATAATCTATTGGCCTACCAACACACACAATGATGGGGAGAATGTGCAAACCACACCAGCAGCATCCGAGGATGTGATGGCACTCTTAGCAGCTGGAGCTGTGAAGCAGTAGGTACACTGTGCCATGCCAAGTTGGTAGCAAAAGGGAACAATCTGCATTTTGAGAACCATTTAGTGCTTCAGGCTGCTGGAAAACACGTGTACTTTAAGAAGACACCCAAACGCTACTTGATATTCATTTGCTAAAAGGACTGTCCAAACACAACCATTTTTTAGACCACTACAATAATCAATGTGGTACATCTTTATTGTCAATAAGCAAAAGCTGTTCTTTAAACTATTTATTATTCCAGCTGTTAATTACAGACTTGAAGAAAAAAATTACTTCAATTTGGCTTAGTTTCATTTAAGTATGAATTGCTCAGTTTTCAGAAAGTTGGAGAGTCATCTGCAGGATTTTCTGCTTGTGTACAAAAGCTAATTGAGCCCTCCTTTGGTCAGGGTTGACTATGGATGGTTGTGTCCCAGCTGTCTACAATATACGCAAGCCAGGGCAGCACAATATGGAGAGCAAGCTGTTGCCATACGGAGCAGGCTCCCCCTCCCCACGCAGCTGATGAATCCAAAGCAATAACAGATCGATCCAGTCCAGCTACAGTGGTGTTGCAGAAATTGCCAGTCAGTGTTGAACTCAACATGGGACTGCCTTAGGGACTCCAGCTCTGGATTCAATACCGAAGCCTTCCCCTTGAACGGGTATAGCCTCAAAGCAGGGGAAATTTCCAATCGGAGCTTTCCTCCTTCTAGTTGATCCACCAACCACAGCTTATGAATCCATCTGCCTGAAGCAAATGTTTTAAAGGCGCCAGTAACACGCCTTTGCCCCTTCTCCTGTCAGTAGAAATGATTCCCCTGAGCTTAATAGCTAAGCCACACATGAAGGCCAGGAACTGGACTTGGTTGTCAGAGGTTATTTGAGACACATGCCGTTGGGTGCATTTAATGGAGAGTGAGAGCTTATCCTCACTTCCATCCCTGGCTATAACCCATAAATGCTACTATCCTGAGACAGTCTGCATAATGAAATGAGGCCAGGATGTAGAGACTGGTGACAACAACTAAAAATCTAATTATCTGTCCAGTCTTCATAAGCAGATGAAAGTATTTGTAGAGGCTGTTGCCTTCCTTGACAATTATCTACTGTTGTCTAATTTTGGTGGGTAATTACCTTTTGGAAGCGAGGATGGAATTTCTTTATTATAAATTTAATAGGTTGGATTTAGCTGTGCTGAACTACCAACAGTCCCTTGGAATCTGTGCACTACCAGGTAAGCCACTAATTTTCTTCTCATAGAATATAGAACATAGAAAATCCACAGCACAGTACAGGCCCTTCGGCCCACAATGCTGTGCCAAGCATGTATTTACTTTAGAAATTACCAAGAGTTACCCATGGCCCTCTATTTTACTAAGCTGCATGTACCTATCCAAGAGTCTTTTAAAAGACCCTGTTGTATCCACCTCCACTCACCACTCCCTGCGTGTTTTTTTTTTAAACTTACCCCTGACATCCCCTCTGTACCTTCTTTCAAGCACCTTAAAAGTGTCCTTTCATGTTAGCCATTTCAGCCCTAGGAAAAAGCCTCTGACTATCCACAAGATCAATGCCTCTCATCATATACACCTCTATCAGGTCACCTCTCATCTTCCGCTGCTCCAAGGAGAAAAGGTCAAGTTCATTCAACCTATTCTCATAAGGCATGCTCTCCAATCCAGGCAACATCCTTGTAAATCTCCTCTGCACCCTTTCTATAGTTTCCACATCCTTCCTGTAGTGAGCTGACCAGAACTGAGCAGAGTACTCCAAGTGGGGTCTGACCAGGGTCCTATATAGCTGCAACATTACCTCTCGGCTCCTAAGCTCAATCCCACAATTGATGAAGGCCTTCTTAACCACAGTCAACCTGCGCAGGAGCTTTGAGCGTCCTATGGACTTGGACCCTGAGATCCCTCTGATCCTCCACACTGCCACGAGTCCTACCATTAATACTATATTCTGCCAGCGTATTTGACCTACCAAAATAAACCACCTCACACTTATCTGTGTTGAACTCCATCTGCCACTTCTCAGCCCAGTTTTGCATCCTATCAATGTCCTGCTCTAACGTCTGACAGTCCTCCACACTATCCACAACACCTCCAACCTTTTGTGTCATCAGCAAATTTATTAACCCATCCCTCCACTTCCTCATCCAGGTCATTTATAAAAATCATGAAGAGCAGGGGTCCCAGAACAGATCCCTGAGGCACACCACTGGTCACCAACCTCCATGCAGAATATAACCTGTCTACAACTACACTTTGCCTTCTGTGGGCAAGCCAGTTCTGGATCCACAAAGCAAAGTCCCCTTTGATCCCATGCCTCCTCACTTTCTCAATAAGCCTTGCATGAGGTACCTATCAAATGCCTTGCTGAAATCCATATAGACCGCATTACTGCTCTACCTTCATCAATGTTTAGTCCCATCCTCAAAAAATTCAGTCGGGCTCGTAAGGCATGGCCTGCCTTTGACAAAGCCATGCTGACTATTCCTGATCATTATGCCTCTCCAAATGGTCATACATCTTGCCTCTCATAACTAATCGGGGTGATTGATAAGTTCATGGCCTAAGGTAGGAGATGAGTTATTAACTTCACACTTTCTGCATAATCACTCAGAGTTGAACAGCATGCACATGTAATGACAGCTGTATAACTCATCATCTACCTTAGGCCACGAACTTATCAGTCACCCATCTGAGGACACTTTATGGAGGTCCAAGACCCGTATGCTCCATGACCGCTGGACTAAGTGTGTAAATGTAGGAGGGGACTATATTGAAAAATGTGCTAGGTTTACTAAAATTGACTCCTACCTTAGGCCACAAACTTGTCAATCACCCCTCGTACTTTTTCCACTGTCACACTTGATTGGTCCTATTCTCTCACGTCTTATCCTCTGCTACTCACATACTAGCAGAATGCCTTGGGGTTTTCCTTAATGTTGCTCGCCAAGGTCTTCTAATGACCCCTTCTGGCTCTCCTAATTTCATTCCTAAACTCCTTCCTCTATCATTACCTAGATTTTTGTACCTTTTGTAAGCTTTTCTTGACTAGATTACAACAGCCTTTGTACACCAGTTTCTGTACCCTACCATTTTTTCTGTATCTTATTGGAATGTACCTATGCAGAACACCACACAAATAGCCCCTGAACATTTGTCACACTTCTGCCATACATTTCCCTGAGCATCTGTTTCCAATTTATGCTTCAAGTTCCTGCCTGATAGCTTCATATTTCCCTTTACTCCAATTAAATGCTTTCCTAACTTGTCTGTTACTATCCCTCTCCAATGCTATGGTAAAGGAGATAGAATTATGATCACTATCTCCAAAATGCTCACACTGAATGATCTGACACTTGACCAGGTTCATTTTCTAATACCAAATCAAGAAAAGCCTCTCCTCTTGTAGGCTTATCTACATATTGTGTCAAGAAACCTTCCTGAACACACCTAACGAAATCCACCCCATCTAAACCCCTTGCTGTAGGGATATGCCGATAGATATTTGGGAAATTAAAATCTCCCACCATGACAACCCTGTTATTACACCTTTCCAGAATCTGTCTCCCTATCTGCTCCTGGATGTTCCTGGTACTATTGGGTGGTCTATATAAAAAAAAACAACAAACAAACACTCAGTAGAGATATTGACCCCTTCCAGTTCCTAACTTCCACCCACAGAGACTCAGTAGACAATCCCTCCATGTCTTCCTCCTTTTCTGCAGCCGTGATACTCTAATCAGCAGTGCCATGCCCCACCTCTTTTTGCCTCCCTCCCTGTCCTTTCAGAAACATCTAAAGCCTGGCACTCAAAGTAACCATTTCTGCCCCTGAGCCATCCAAGTCTCTAATGGCCACAACATCATAGCTCCAAGTGCTGATCCACACTCTAAGCTCATCCACTTTGTTCATGATACTCCTTGCATTAAAATACACATCTTAAACCATCAGTCTGAGTGTATCCCTTTTCTATCACCTGCCTATCCTCCCTCTCACACTGTCTACAAGCTTTCTTGATTTGAGCTAACTGCCCCTTCCTCCATTTCTTCGGTTTAGTTCCCACCCCCCAGCAATTCTAGTTTAAACTCTCCCCTGAAGCATTAGCAAACCTCCCCACCAGGATATTGGTCCCCCTCGGATTCAAGTGCAACCTGTCCTTTCTGTACAGGTCGCTCCTGCCCCAAAAGAGGACCCAATGATCCAGAAATCTGAATCCCTGCTCCCTGCTCCAACCTCTCAGCCATGCATTTATCCTCCACCTCACTCTATTCCTATACTCACTGTTGTGTGGCACAGGCAGTAATCCTGAGATTACTACCTTTTGAGGTCCTGCTTCTCAACTTCCTTCCTAACTCCCTGTAGTCAGGTTTCAGGACCTCCTCCCTTTTCCTACCTGTGTCATTGGTATCAATATGTACCACGGCCTCTGGCTGTTCTCCCTCCCACTGCAGGATATCTTGGACGCAATCAGAAACATCCCAACCCTGGCACCTGGGAGGCAAACTACCATCCGAGTTTCTTTCCTGTGTCCACAGAATCTGACTATAGAGTTCCCTATTGCTACTGCCTTCCTCTTCTTTTCCCTACCCTTCTGAGCCACAGGGCCAGACTCTGTGCCAGAGGCATGGCCACTGTTGCTTCCCCCAGGTAGGTCTTACCCACCCACCCCCCCCGCCCCCAGACAATACTCAAACATGTGTACTTATTGTTAAGGGGTCAGCCACAGGGGTACTCTCTAGTATCTGACTCACCCTTCTCCCTCCTGACTGTTACCCACTTATCTGTCTCCAGAGGCCCCATTGTGACTACTTGTCGATAGCTCCTCTCTATCACCTCCTCACTCTCCCTGGCCAGACGAAGGTCCCTAAGGAGATGCAGCTCAATGCACCTGGCACCGATGTGGTCGTCCGGGAGGCTGGGAGTCTCCTGGACATCCAACACCCAGTACAGAATACCAGCCTCACAGACATACTTCCTATTCCTATCCTTCACAAGTAACTTACCTCGCCTCAGCCAGAGCCCTCCTACTCTGACTCCTGCTCCACTGCTGCCCGCTCTATAAAGCTGTCTTTTAATTCTTCCCGCCAGTCTAACTCACTGATGTCCACACTGCCTGTGCAGTCGCACTTCGATTAAACTGCTGAAGAATGATCTCATATAATACTGTAAGTTTGAAATGTCTATGGCAGTGTATGACAGAATGGCTACACTTACCCAGAATTATAAGTTAGAATCAGGTTTATTATCACTGTCTTGCATGATATTAAATTTATTTTGTTTCAGCAGTACAGTAAAAAGTCATTAAATTATAAAATTAACGATAGTGCGAATAATAAGGTAGTGTTCATGGGTTTGCAGATCCATTAAATCTACTGGCGAAGGGGAAGAAGCTGGTCCTAAAATGTGTCTTCAGGTTCCTGTACCTCCCAAATGGTAGTAACGGTCCTACATTGTGTGGGTCCTTAATGATGAGTGCCTCTTCTTGAAGGTGTCGTTGTTAGTGGGTAGGGTTGTGATCGTTATGATGCTGGCTGAGTCTACAATCCCTGCACCCTCTTGTGATCCTGAACATTGAAGCTTCCGTACTGGGCTGTGATGTAGCCAGTCAGAATCTCTATCATAGATCTATAGAAAATTTCAAGAGTGTTTGGAGACATGCCAATCTATTGAAACTCCTAATGAAGTAGAGCCACCGGCATGCCTCCTTCATAATTGCATCAATGCATTGAGCCCAGGACAGATCCTTTGAGATGTTGACTCCCAGGAATTTGAAGATGCCACTGCCTTTCCACTGCTGACCCCTCGATGAACACTGGTGAGTGTTCTCTCAATTCCCCTTCCTGAAGTCCACAATCAGTTCCTCGGCCTTGCTGATGTTAAATGTGAGATTGTTTTCACAACACCACCCAGCCACCTGATCTATCCCTGACTTGTATGACTCATTACCATTGAGGTTTTACCAACAGAGGAGCCATATGCAAATTGTAAATTAAAAGTTCATTTACTACCTGGTGATCCGAAGGACTTGATGTGTTTTGTCATGGGTAATTACAAGCAGCATTGGATACTTGGATGGTTTAAAGTACAGCACGGCAATATACCATTCAATGCAGCACATTCTCCACTAACTGATGGCTGTGTCTGTATTCACAGGAGTTTGGAAGAATGAGGAGTGATCTTATTGAATATTGAAAGGCCTAGATAGACTGCATGTAGAGGATATTTCCGATAGTGGGGGAGTCTAGAACCAGGGGGCACAGCCTCAGATCACATGAATATCCTTTTAGGTCAGGGATTAGGGGGAATTTTTCTAGCCAGAGGATGGTGAATCTGGAATTCATTGCTACAGACAGATGTGGAGGCCAAGTCACTGGGGATATTTGAAGTGGAGGTTGATAGGTTCTTGATTAGTAAGGGCATCAAATATTACAGGGAGAAGGTCGGAGGAAGTGTATAAGATGGAGAGGCATTGATCATGTGGATAGTCAGAGGTTTTTTCCCCAGGGCTGAAATGGCTAGCATGAGAGGACACAGTTTTAAGGTGCTTGGAAGTAGGTACAGAGGAGATGTCAGGGGTAAGTTTTTACGCAAAGAGTGGTGAGTGTATGGAATGGGTTGTGGGCAACGGTGTTGGAGCCAGATATGATAGGGTCTTTTCAGAGTCTCCTAGATAGGTATATAGAAAAATCGAGGGCTATGGGTAACCCTAGGTAATTTCTAAAGTAAGGCCATGTTCGGCACAGCATTGTGGGCCGAAGGGCCTGTATAGTGCTGTACGTTTTCTATGTTTCTAATGGGATTGAGAGGGATAATAACTCAGCCATGATTGATTGGTAGAGCAGTTTTTTTTTGTTCCTTTCTTTCAGGGAGAGAAAGGACTTGACTAGTAGGTTATATTTAACAAGATTTAATTAGAAAATTCTAATTGGCTGCTTTTGGTGACAGTTTTGGGCTTTTGTGGCCCTGGGATTTCAGTGTATACTGGCTGGGTGTTGGCAGTGAAAGAAAGGCTTTGTCTCTGCCCCCTCCCCATCCCTGCGAATCATGGAAATACACGAGACTGCACATGCTGGAGCAATATACAGTATTCTGGAGGAATTCAGTAGCTCAGGCAGCTACTCTCTGTCAGAGAAAAGAATTGTAAATATTTTGGGTCAAACCCTGCATCAGGAGTTCTTGCCTCCTGTAGATGCTGCTTGTCAGCTGGGTTCCTCCAGCAATGAAAGACATCTTCACTTTAACCTACAGTACCACTCACAGCAGGAGGCTGCTCTCTTCTAGGTTTTTATAGACAAAAGCCAGCCATTGTTGCAGCAACTATGCATCTTAATCCATCAATTCCAGGTCCAAAGAGTAGGATCAAGACTGGAAGTGAGATGGAGTGGGTAAAGAAAGGTGGAGGGGAGGGGGTGCTCTGGATTCTTAATGTTTTTAAATCTATAATCTAGGAGCAAATAGTGCTTAAATTTAACTAATATGTTATAGGAGGATAATTGTCTTGTGAGGATAGGTTGAGCAAAGTAGGGCTCTTTTGACCAAAGAAGGATGGGTGGTGAATTAATAGCTGTAGAAGATGAGAGGCAGAGTGACATAAATTGAGGGGACAAATTTAAGGTGATTGGAGAAAGGTATAGTGGGATGTCAAGTTTTTTTTAACGTAGTGGAAAATGCATGGAACGCACTACCAGGGGTGAAAATACATTAGGGACACTTAACGGACTCTTGGGTAGGCACATAGATGAAAGAAAAGTGGAGAGCTATGTTAGAGTAGAAGGGTTAGATTGATCTTGAAGGAGGTTAAAAGAACACACAACATTGTGGGCCAAAGGCCACAATCAATGGCTCTTTGTGCAATTAGATTTTCTATTTCTTCACTTGCAGACCCCAGTTCCAACATCTCCACAATATCATCAGCACAGGTGCACCACAGAGCTGTGTGCTTAGCCCCTACTCTACGCACTTTACTTTTGACTGAGACTAAGCACCACTCCCATGATACATGTAAGTTTACTGATGACACCGAAGTCATTGGCTGAATCAGCATATAGGAGAGAGATTTGGCTGAATGGTGCCACAACAAACTCTCCCTCATTGCCAGCAAGACCAAGGAGCTGATAATTGACTTCAGGAGGAGGGAACCAGAGGTCCATGAGGCAGTCCTCATTGACTGACCAGAGCTGGAGAGGGTCAGCAATTTCAAATCTGTTATTTCAGAGTATCTGTCTAGGCCCAGCGTTCAAGTGCAATTATAAAGAAAACACTGCAATGCCTCTGCTTCCTTAGAAGTTTGAAGATTTGGCATGACATCTAAAACTTGGACAAACTTCTGTAGATGTGTGGTGGGAAGTTTATTGACTGGCTGCATCATAGCCTAGTATGGAAACACTAATGACCTTGAATGGAAAATCCTATGCAAAGTAATGGATATGCCCAGTGAATCACGGGCAAACCCTGCTCTACCATTGAGCACATCTACACAGTGCACTTGCATAGGAACGCAGCATCCATCATTGGGGACCCCCAACACCAAGACGATGACCTCTTCTCACTGCTGCCATCAGGACTTGCACCACCAGGTTTGGGAATAGCTATTACCCCTCAACCATCAGGCTCTTGAACCAGGGAATAACTTTATTCGTCTTTTCACTGAACTATTTCCACAACTTGTGGGCTCATTTTCAAGGACTATTCATCTCATTTTTGATATTTAGTACTTATTTATTTTTTCTCTTGTACTTGCACAGTTTGTCTTTTGCATGTGTCAGTCCTGTTGGGTGCAGTCTTTCATAAATTATATTGTGTTTCTTGGCTTTACTGTGTATGCCTGCAAGAAAACTAATCTCTCTGTTGCATATGCTGACATTTATGTACTTTGGTAATAAATTTACTTTCAACTTTGTACTGTGCTATATTGTTCTATGTTCCTAAATCTCTTTTAAAACTCCTTCACCTCACCTAAACATGCCCTCCTGTTTTAATTCCCCTTTGTGGGGGAATTGACTTTTGACACTATAGTTTTATATACATCTATTGGTCATATCTGTTTCCCTTGCTCCAGTTGAAAACAAGCCCCATTGGTCCAGTCTATCCCTATAATTCAAGCTCTCCAATCCAGGCAATACCGTGGAGATCTTTCTCTGCACTCTGTCCCGCACAAGCACATCATTCCCATTGTGTTGAACAGAACTGCACACAATCATCCAAGTGCAGTCGAACCACTGTCTTCTAACGTTACAACATAACGTCCCAGTTTTTATGTTCTGTGTCCCAACCAATAAAGGCAAACATCCCCTATATGCCTTCACCATCCTACTGATCCACCCAGATTCTCTCTCCTTGTCTGCTTTTTCCATCCCTTCATATACCCCATCCCATGCTCAAAATAACATAAACATCACCTTTCCCCAACTCTTTCAGTCTTCCTATCATCCCTCCCCCATTCAGTTCTACCTATTATCTGGCAACATTTGTTTCCACCCTTTCCCCACCTGACTCCAATTGCCCACCATTACACCCCCCCACTCCCTTCAATCTGGTCTCACCCCTCCCTCGCCTCTATACTGGCTATCTTCCTGCTATACTTGTGTAACACTAAGGTTTCACTGCTAATGTAATGGCCTCTATGTAATGTTCCACTGCTAAGATAATGGTTTCTCTGTAGCAGCAATGTTTGGGTTATGAGACGGTGGGGACTTTGGAATGTATATTAGACAATGAGAGGAGTGTTCTACTTTCTTGTGGGTCTAGAAGAGGGATTTTCATGGTCTTTTGTTGGGGAGAGATGAAGAGAGAAGACGCGAATGGAAAGTTGGCTAGCGACTTAATCTGGGGGATGATGCCCCCCCCCCCCCCAGCCCAGCCAAGCTTTGTGTGGATGCTGTGCAATGTGTCCTATTACAAATCAGTACCACAAAATGACAAACATTATGCAGTCCGCTCCTCAATCCACTCCGTCTGGCAGTCTACCAACTCTCTCCACTCGCTTGATCTCCGAACAATTGTTTTTGTTTTATGAAACATTGGTTGGGCCAGAACTGGAATACTGTCTGCTGTACTAGTCACCATGCTGTAGGAAGGACATGATTGCAAAGGAGATTTGCCAGAGTGTTAATGGCTGTTTTAGAGGTTAGTTCTGTTTTTCTTAGTATGGAGGCTGAGAAGGAAACCTGATTGAAGTCTACAAAATTATCAGGACTAGACAGGGTAGATGGTCGGAAGCTAATCCCAATAAGAGCTATCAGAAGCTTGGGAGCGTGATTTTGGAGGAGGAGGAAGAGTGTAGAGAATTTGGGGGGGGGGGTGGGTAGTCATGTTAAGGCAGGCATTTATCAAATCTAGAATCACTACCCAAGTATTGCAATATTTAATAACCATTTTGGCAAGCACTCGACTTCCCAAGGCATTGGAGGCTACAGATAGAGCTGGTAAATAGGATGTGTGTGGTTGAGTGGAGCAATAGCATGGATGTGGAAGGCCAAAAGGACTGGTGTTGTGCTTTGACTCTGAATCTGATTACACAAATGTCACCTTTCAATTGAGACATTCAAACTCTTTAAATAGGCATGAAAGATTTCCACACTCTTTCCCCACACCAAAATCATAAAGAAAATTTGTATATGACTGCATTTCCATTTATAGTGTAAGAATACATCTTAATCTCAAAGGGTATTCCTGGTCAGGCAGGGAAGAGATACTTTTACACTTATGGTCTGTTGATCTGAAATATTAACTGTTCCTCCCTCCACTGCTGTCTGACTCACTGAATATTTCCAACATTTTGTTTTTAAGATTTCCAGATCTTACAGCTGCTTTTGGCTTTTAATCCCTACCCTGAGGTATTTCCCAAAGGACACTTTTGTCTTCAAGGTACCTCAGACATGCTGCCATCTGCTTACCTGTCCAACTATGTAAATATTTAACTGAAAGCTTGCTGTTAATAAGTTTTAAAAACTTACTATACTGCTAGACATGTAGCATTCAACAATCTTGGATTATGAATGCTCAGTTATAGGGTTCTACATTGTTGAAGTGGTGCCTTGATCCTGCACCATCTATGCTGAAATTGTACCCATCTCATTATGCCTATCTATACTAATCCCACTTAACTGCATTAATTCCACATTTGTCTGTCCTGCTTATTCAAGTACCTGTATGGATGTTGCTTAAATGTTCTTTCTGTTCCTCCCTCCACAACCTCCTGTGCCACTTTCTGCAGCTTGCTATGATCTTGAGCAGCTGCCTGCTACTCCCCCTGACTCCACCATACCAGATGGTGATGTCATCCTTTCTATAGTGTGGTGACCAGAACTCCATGAAATACTTGAAGTATGGTCTCACCAATGATTAGTACAGTTTTAACTTAAAGTCCCAATTCTTTAAGTTACTCAGTGTTTCAGCTGATGAAAGGAAGCATTCCATATGCTCTCCTCATTACCCTGCGCATCTGTGTTCCCATTTTCAGGGAACTATATACTTGCACCCAAAGATTTTCTTATGATACACTCCTCCCTAGGGCCGTTTTGCTCATTGTGTATGTTGTGCTGTGGTATAACCTCCCAAAAAGTATCAGATCAGTTTCCCAAATTAAATTATTTCCTAGTTGATCTAGATCTTGTAGTTCTTATCCAACCTTCTTCACTGTCCACTATATCACCAGTTCTGGTGTCATCTACAAACTTGCTAAGCATGCAACTTGCATTGTCAACCAAATTGTTAATAAATACTGTTTTATTTAAACAGGTTGTAAATTTAAAGATGTAAGGAGAAACCTTCAGAAAGATCTAGGTAATGGATATTTTGTTTAAACTCTAGACGAATTTCAATATAGACATTTCAGGATTGTACTGTACAATGTCAATTTTTCATAATTTTTTAAGAATACATGGGGTAGGGAGTAGCAATACTATAAAAGTATCTCTAGGACCATTTTTGTAATCAGAAGCTACATCTGCCCATGTGTCAAACAGAGCTGAAAAATATTGCTTTCTTATTTACTATTTTCACTATCTGTAATAGCCAATTATATTTTGTTTCTATTTTGAGTAGTGATTTGTCAGTGCTATAAGGGCAAATTGGTTTTGCCATAATGGCAGTAATATGGGTTACTTGAATTGCTTTCCTTTCCTTTCCCAACCAACAGTAACTAACTTGTGGAAACAATTACAAATGTGTGTATTAGCTTTTTTAGACAAATTCTGCAAACCATACAATTGTTCAACTCTTGTTATGAGTATAAACACTTTAGAGATGTATTAGTGCATATAATATAGCCATAGAAATTAGGAATTCAATCACTCAAGTCTCTGTGGCTTATCTAATTGTAACCTGAGCTCTACATTCCTGTATACCTACAGTAACTTTTCACCCACTTGTATCAAGTTTTAAAGATTAGCTTTATTTGTCACCTACATTGAAACATAGATTCAACAATCAACAATGCAAGCATGTGCCGAAGGCAGCCCGCAATTATTGATTTGCCTCTTGTGCCAATTAGCATGCCCATAATTTTCAGCCCTAACCTGTCCATCTTTGGAATGTGGGAGGAAACTGGGGAACCCAGAGGAAACGCACACTGTCGTAGGGGAAATACACAAATTCCTTACAGACATCAGAGGGAACTGAACCAAATCACAGGCACTCCAAAGCATTATACTCACCACTAGCCCAATCTACTTCTGGCTTAAAAATACTTTGCTTCTGCTTCTACTATCTTTGAAGCTGACCCTGAGAAAGGAGGGAAAAACACTTCTGGCTTAAATAGGTTATGCTTATTATTTTTTAATAAATGCTCCTTGTTCCAAATTCTCAAACTTTCATGGAACTGCTTCAAATGTGTTAACATCCTTCCTCATACATGAAGACCAAATTATCTGCATTTTATTCTTAAATTTGTCAACATTTAGATACATAGGATAAATCTGATATTTCTTCCTCTTCCCCTGTCTGCCACTCCCCACATTTGCCAGATCTTTGCCCAAACGTGTAATCTACCTACATCCCTTTGCAGCTTCATATTGGTTCTCTTTATATTTTCTATTGACCAAATTATTAGTGCCTTCATTCGTTATTTGTAAAAGGGCTTCAGCACTGAACTCATTCTCATCGATCCACAAGAAAAAAATATTAGTTTCTTGCTTTTTGTTAGCCATTTAATAGTGTATACACTCCTTTCCCCCATGAGCTTTTGTTTTGTGAATTAATATTAGATGTGGCAGTAATTCATAATATCAATCTTCAATTATTGACAGAGGACCTCAAGAGCTACAATATACAAGATGTATTTGTGTTCTGCACCAAGGGAGAAATGGTGAAGTACAGGGTTCCAAACTTGTTAGAATCATACCAGCAGGAAGGATTCATGGTGCATCACCATCCTTTACCCGATGGAAGTGTTCCTGATATTGCAAGCTGTTGGAAAATTCTGGAAGAGTTGAGAATCTGCTTGGAAAATGGCAAGACAACCCTTGTTCAGTAAGTGGTATTTCAGTCTCTTGCAAACTTGCATAGTAAAATCTATATAGTTCTTTAGAGATTTTAATTTTTGATAATGTAGTGACAACCATCAAATTCCAGCAAGGCTATGTAATGCCCCGATTCACATCTTTACTGTTTATGCTATAGTACTTCATTTAGCAGTTCTATAAGAGCAGTCTGTTCTGCTTTCAGCTTGTTGGGATTTTTGTTGAAGATGAGGGATGATGAGGAATCCAATTAGGATGGTAGAACTGAGGAGGGTTTTCTGGTGAGGGATACTAAGGTTGGTCTTGTGGGTCTTAGTTTTGCTCGGAGGGAGATGAAAAGAGAAGACACGGGAAAAACGGTCGTAGGATATGTCCCGGTTGGAGAGCTGTTTGTTCAAGATGGATTGCAAACAGACGTTCAGAAGATGGTGTGTGCTTTCATGCTGACTGAGGTTCAAAATGCACTCCAACTAGTGCACATTTGACTGTTTAGTTAAAATGGGCCCTTTTCTTTCTGTTCTTTACAAACCCTTCAGTTAAGATTCATAAATAGAATTCCTTTAATCGTATGCAAAGTACTGTCTGTTAATTCATGGCAGTAATGTATAGAGTAGCAAATTACACAGCATCTACACAAACCAGGGTTTGAGGGCGGGGAGAGAGCTGTCTCAGTCTCATGAGTTTTTTGGGACCAGAGAGTTTTCCCTAGACTTGCGCAGCCAAGGAAATTTAATTTCCAAATAGTTATACTATTATGGGAAATTCCTTCAGCTGATAATGCATAGAGCTATGAAATATCAATTGCGTTGTATAGGAGCTTTAATGTAGCAACATATCCTATGGCATTTTGTATAAATTCCACCCAGGATATCTTAAAACTGCCGAGCAAATGTATAGACTCAAGGAATGGGCTCTGAGGAGTCCTTTGAAGGAGGAAAGAGAATTAGAGGATTATGAAGGAAACTTGAGTTTAAGGTGTGGGCAGTTTGAGCAATTTCAGAGATTACAAGATCAATGGTGAAATGAGGATTTAATTGAAATATTTTCGCCACCCTCATCATCTCCCATTTCTACAATATTAGAACACAGACCTCAATTGTTCCCTAAAGGCTTTTGGATAAGTGAACCTTCCCAGTGTTATTGCTGAGAATAATGACCCCTCAACCATCAGGCTCTTGTCCCAGAGGGGATAACTTCACTTGCCCCATCACTGAACTGTTCCCACAACCTATGGACTCGCTTTCAAGGATTCTTCATCTCATATTCTGGACACTTATCGTGTATTTCTTTCACTGATTCCTTTTATTTTTCTTTTTGTATTTGCAGTTGTCTTTTGCACACTGGCTGAATGCCCAAATTGGTGCATCCTTATGTTTATTGTGTTATAGTTATTTTATAGACTTGCTGGTTATGCCTGCAAGAAAATTAATCTCAGGGTTGTAACAAAATGTACTTTAATACATGTATTATGAACTCTGATATGGATATTTTGATCAAACTTTGACTATTGTGACTTGAAAATGTCAAGTATATTAAGCAATTCTGATATTTTTGCAGATGTTATGGAGGTCTAGGACGCTCATGTCTAAGTAAGTGCAAATTTCTGTTATGTATTGTAATTTTCTTTCAGCCCCTGCACCCACTCAAAATGGACCCAACTGAGGAATTCTATTTAATGACTGATTATACCTTTGTGTATTTTCATAAATTTGTTTTAGTTGCTGCATGTCTCCTTCAATTGTCTGATACCATGCTACCAGAAGAAGCAATTAACCTTCTTCGTGAACTAAGAGGAACCAGAGCTATTCAAACTGTAAAGGTAAAGTGGACTATAAAGCTTCTCACTACCCTTTTCCTTTTTAATACTTCTGCTATCTCTTTTCCAGTTGATTAAATCTGGCTGGAAAAATTTTCAGGTGGAAAGAAAATTCTTGTACTTACAAGATGTCTAAAAATTCTTGTATTGTCACATTCTTGTATGTTTTTTTGGCTGCTATATTTTAAATTGTTTTGGCTTTGTACAGATAATTTAGCTTCTGGTCTCTTAATTGCATTTGCAAAGTTGTTCAATGTTTTGCTGTGCTCAGGTTTTGACAGATTGCTCGAGCCTAAAAGCTCATCTAATCTCCCTTTGACAAGAAAGCAGGAGTCCTGCAGCTGTGCCCCCCTTCCCCTCCTGTCTTCCTTCATCTGCTTCCCAAAGCTTGAGGCAACTGAGTTGCTGTTCAGCTTTGTTATTATTATTACACTTGAACAAAGCACTTGGGTAGCTGCTGTCTTTAGGAAGCAGGTCAGGGCATAGATTAAAGTTACTCAGCACTCCCAAGGCACTCGCTGGCTACTGAAGGCAATGAAGATTTGAGTGTGGGTATTGAAGGTTTTGTGGAATAACTCCAAGGTGCTACTTTAGTGTTTACATTGAGGCATATGGAACTCTGAACTCTGGCTGGACGGTAGAAAAAGGGGGAACAATCTCAGGCCATGGACTTGGCTATTCAGGACCATGATCAGAAATTCCAAGCTTGTTAATTTAGTCCAAGTTAGAAAATTGTTTTTTTAAATATATTCAAAACTGATCAAAATAAGGAGGAAATCATGTGGGCAAACCAAATACAAAGAGTTATGATTTTAATGCTAAACTGAAGGAGCAAAGGCCTACTTCATCTATTTCCAACCTCCAACACCAGTGTATACTCAGTCTTTTTTAAATTAATACTGTAGTTACCCTTAACGCAATTCCCACTTTCTTTGTCACAGCTCCCTTACCCCAAATCTTGCTTTTAATTCCCTCATGATTACTTTCCTTCTCAAGCCCCATATTGCTTCTGCTCAACTGCCAGCTTTTCTTTACAGCAGACATTGACATAATAGACTATAAGATGTGTCACTGTAGCACTTCACATTTTGAATTTGTAACTCTTGGACAAGCCTAAATACAAGATGTGTATCTGTCACAAAATGGGGAGAGCAACAGCATATAGACCTTAAGCATATAGCATTAAGGCAGCATATACCACTTGCTCATTCCCACTAGATAACTTCACCTATCCTTCTACCCTCCATTTCTGCAGTTAGGCCAGCTAACAAAGAGACGAATGAGCTATTAATTCCCCAAGGATCAAGAAAATGGAGTAAAATACAAACGTGCCACTTAAAAATACCACAATCCTTGAAATGCAACATACTGTGTGTAATGCAATGAGAATATACTGTAGGTGAAATCTGATTTCATCATGGAGACTCCTTAGAAATGTCCTTCAGAGATCCAGCATCTTCATTCCAGAAGCCAACTGCTATGGAATAGGGCCGCCTCTGCTATTACACTCGTGTTCAGCACAAACAAACCATTCATTTTCAGAGAGCTTGGCCCCAGCAAACAATGTCATAGCATTCAATTCTGGAATAAGAGTTAAGTAAAAGGTGATTGGAGCTTGTCTATTTAGGAATTAGAGCTTTATTAAAGAACTGAAAAATGAATGTTTCTCATTTTGACAGCAATACAACTACTTGCATGATTTTCGAGATAATGTGGCAACATACTTGGAAACAAAGGAAGACTCGCCATGTCGATCAGTGTCAAGATGAAGGTTAATGCAGAAATTTCAGACTGTATATTGTCATTTGTAAAATTGTAAATATTACATCTAACTTTTTGATTTAAAAAATCTTTTAAACAATCAATACTTAAGACTTCAAATTATTGTATACAAACTCTTTATCCAAATACCTAAATTAGTATAAAGAATAACTTGTATTCAGCAACTACATGGGTTGAATTCAGTTCCAATAGGTGTTATTCTTTGCCTATTTTGAGTTCACTGATGAATTGGGCAATCCTGAGACTTCAGTTGCTCCTTTTATATTATCAATAAAATTAAGTTGATGGTAATTTCTATTAGTTGATTGTAACTTAATGGAAAATACCAATGTTGACATTCAAAGTATAGGTAGCTTAACTATTTTCTACATTAGTGCATTTGCTCCTTAGAAAATGCACTTTCATATACCCCATCTTTACAGAAGGATCTTGGCAGCAACATACACTTTCTTAACATTGTCAATGTTTTGTCAGGAATTGTCCAAAAATAGGCAAACTGGGTAGCTGAAATGGAATACTGCAGTTTTAAAAAAAAAAAAAACCTGAAGGGGTGGTGGTGCTGCCATTCTTTATGAACAACTATGGGTTCCAATATATAACTTGAAACACGAGGAAATTCTCCTACTCCACTATTGACCACTTAACCAGATTATCTGATTTAGTAACTGAGTATATAATTGTTACAATAGTAATTTTATTTAACTGTTCAATTAGCTAAGAAGTGTCTTAATACTTTTCATGGACGGTGACCACAGCCAGAAGTGAGGAAATCTGGCTCACTTATTTTAACATGTTTCAATATTCAGCATATAGCAGTCTGATTATACATATTCTCTCCACCATAAGCAGACTCAATCAGTAGTAGCACAGTGGCTATTGTTCTATTTTCCAAGCATCAGTTTTAAAGACTATCCAATCCCATCTTCCCTTCAATTATCTAATTCACTGTAGAAGTTTCAAAATCTAATCTACTTCCACTGCCGTTTCAGGTATTGGATTCTAATTTATAAATTGCAACAAAAAATATGATCTAAATGAAATTAACAAATTCAAGTAATGCAACCCTTGTAGATGCAGCTCTTGGTTGTCTTAGATCTCTCAGACTATTTCAATTTGTCAATTTGATCTCATGCTCATTGACAAGGCTGTATACTGGCACAGTAAAAACAACTTGCATCTACATAATGCCTTTCTGCACACATGAAACAAAGTATGAGAATTTATTTGCAATAAAGTTGATGCAATGATATATTCAAGTATAAAGTAGCATACAGTTAGTGTCCAAGTTACTAATGTCCAACTTACAGACATCTCATACTTACGAACCGAGAAAGGAGAACGCCATCTGTCATTTTAAGTCATTGCAGTTAACATTGTGTTTAACTTTGTATTTGGCTTAAATTTTTCTTAGTAAGATTGACCCTGACTCCACGCCTCCCCCCCCCCCCCACCCCCAATTTAGTGACAGACTGCTCCTGTGCTGGGTTGATGTTGATCTAGTGACTCCTGTACCATCGATGCCAGGTTGATGTCAAGCTTGCAACTCGATCTCATTTAAAAAAAAAACACTGCCACCTCTGGTTTAAATTCCCATATGGAATATAGTGGAGGACCAAATACCCAAACCCAGTACAGCCCCCACTTGTCCCATTTAATCTGTCTCAATGTGGTGGAGTTTAGGACCCGGGGAATTCAGTGCAGTGGTCCTTAGGACCCAGCATACCTCAGGACTGCCACCCACAGTGTTTCTGTTCCATTGACGGGATGCAATCAAAGTGTAAATAAAGTGTTTGGAAAGAGGAGAAACACCATCGGTCATTGGAAAAGCATTAGGCTACAGTCGGTCAACGATCAGAACAATTTTAAAGGATAACAGATAAAGTGAGAATAATGGAGCATATGAAAGGCCCTGCCCTGATGAAAGCTACAATTATTACTAAGCAACGCAGTGGTTTAATTATTGGAATACATATGTCTCAAGTGTTTTATAATGCATAGAAAGGAAAAATATATATCAAGAGAAACATTTGACTAACTGACGCTAAATACCGGATGTACTTGTTCTGACTTGCGTACAAATCCGACTTAAAAGACGGACTTAGGAACAGAACTCGTATATAACCCGGGGACTGCCTGTAATTGGGATGTCTGTCAGAAACTAATTAAGCAACTGAAATGCTGACATATGGTAATGCTTTCAAAGTGCTGATGAATGTTTCTGGAGTAACACAAGGCTGGGGGAGCTCAGCAGGTCAAACAGCAATAAGAGTCAATGTTTCAGATAGTTGAGTGGACCAGAGGTGAGAGACATAAGGGAGGTGATAGGAAGATACAAACAAAAAACCTACAGCACAATACAGGCACCTTGGCCCACAAAGTTGTGCTCTATGTACCTATCCAAAAGTCTCTTAAAAGACCCTATTGTATCTGCCTCCAGCACCGTTGCCAACAACCTATTCCACGCACTCACCATTCCCTGCGTTTTTTTTAAAAAAACAACTTACCCCTGACATGTCCTCTGTACCTACTCCCAGCACCTTAAACCTGTGTCCTCTTGTGGTAACCTTTTCAGCCCTGAGAAAAAGCCCGATTATCCACACGATCAATGCCACAAGATGAGATGAGAGGTGAGTATACTCTTTTCCTATCAACCTCTTCTTCAGTGTTTACCTTTCCATCCATCTTCTAGTTTCTCATATCACCTCCCCTTCTCCATCCCCACCTACGTACCTACCTTACCCTTCACACTGCTTCACATATCACTTTCTAGCTTATACTCCTCCCACTTCCCCAACTCCTTATTCCAGCTTCTTCCCCATTTCTTTACCATCCCGATGAAGGGTTTAAGCCAAAAATATTGATTCTATTCCATTTCATAGATGCTGTCAGACCTATTGAGTTCCTCCAGCACTCTGGATTTCCAGCATTTGCAGGATCTCTTGTACTAATGAATTTTTCTAAATTTTTGTTAGGGCAAATGGAAAGTGGCATACTTACTCTTGTGCAACAGGTTATTTGTCAAAAGACTCATGTTTTGCTGCAAGATCATTTACATTGTAAACAGTTCATAATTTTGTCATAAACATAACTGAGAAAATAGACAACCTTGGAAACAAACAATACACAAAATATGCAGTCTTAGTGAACAGTCTTTGATCAATTTCTCCATCTCCATGTGATTTTCAGGACATGAATGTGTAAGGATTGTCTAAATAATGCTAAATCTCAATTTGTTAACTGGGGCATTTTTAATATTGCACACAACTTAACCCTTTGTACATCTAAATGAATAAGAGTATTAACATCTATGGTTCACCCAATGCTGTTATTTATATTTAAAGCTTTTATTTACGTATTGAGAAATAACATACAGCTATAAGTGTACCACACATGGTGACAGCAAATCTTTTTTAAACAAACCAAATTCACAGAACTTTCCTATTCTGGGACTTTGTTTCAACTTCAAAAATAAATTCAGAGAAAAAGATAGGAGACTTAAATTTATGCTATACTGTAGTTCAACTTTGAATTTACATATAGCTCAAATCAATGGAGTATTTTGGCACTGTCACCACAGTTAAAACAGCTCAACATCATTTCTGAAAGTAAGAGAAAACTTTACTTAAGAAGACACGCTACAGAATTTTCAAATGAAAATTTATTCCCAAATGGATCCTTTCTCATGCAAAATATGACCATCGTTGGTTATATTTGTCATTGCTTCTGTGAGTACAATATCAAGCCATTTTTAAAAAACTCTGCCTACAGTGAACAACAAAGTTAAATTCACTAAGTTGATATTTTGAGATTTAACTACTCAAACAATATCTGGATATCCAAATTTGTTAGCCAATTACATTTTTTAAACATTTAGGCCTAATTACATATCTCTGTATTACATAATATACCAACATTTCTAAATTACATCATGAGTGCAGTTTCAATTTTAGATTCAAAATGTAATCTTGCAATAATTGATTTTCATACAAGTTCAAACATAATTCAGACTTTTGGGTCAAAGCAAATTAAAGAAATCCTGTACAGGCAAAAAATTATAAAGTCTGGAGGCAAAAAGTTCATGAAAAGTGAAGGAGAGCATTTAATCTGCATATATGAAAGCATATCATATCTGATGAGTTATAGGTTAAGTTGATGAACTCAAGTTCTCAAAAAACCATCATCATCCTTTTGTTTCCTTCATGGAGTGCACAGCTGCATTGGATCTTGGAATTGCTTTTTTTATTTTAAGAACTCACCAGCACATAGATCATTCTGTAAAACATTAAAAATGCAAAAATCTGTCAAAATATTCCATTTAGTAACAGTAACCAAATTCCTTTTAGTGAACTTCTTTACTAATGCATTCATCAAGTTGACAATATCACTCTCAATTTAATCACTCTTCCAGCATTAATTCTGTGCTTTCTAGAAACTATTAACTGAAATAACATTCATTTTTACAGTCCTATTATCTTAGTTTACAAATTACGTAAAATAATGGAAATCTGTCTTTCATCTTGAAAGTGACCACCTCTCCCAAATTACCTTTTTGTCCATATTACTTCTCTCTACAAATCTGTTCTTATGTACTCCAGTGCGCTGCCACATTTCCAAAGTCTTTGAATATTA
This sequence comes from Hypanus sabinus, assembly GCF_030144855.1. Taxonomy (NCBI): domain Eukaryota; kingdom Metazoa; phylum Chordata; class Chondrichthyes; order Myliobatiformes; family Dasyatidae; genus Hypanus; species Hypanus sabinus. Next base: position 158,192,998 of record NC_082707.1, on the reverse strand, counting down.
AGGGAATCAACAGATAAGGAATTAATGCAGCAAAATGGCACCCAGGTATATATAGTGACCCGTGATCATCTTTAGCGGTGGAATAAGCTTTTGTGTTCTCCAACACAAGCAAGCCAATGAACTTTCCAGTTGGTATCCAATTTTCCTCTGTTCTAATCCCGGGAGCTTCCATAGGAAAAAAGAATAAGCAGCGAGTTTGATTAATAGGATTTGATGTTAAAATCCCTAAAGTTTCTGCACTGCACTTGACTTGAGTGGAAGTAGTTCTTAAAGATGACCACTAGATGATGTTACTACCATTACGACACATCTTCAGTTGTTTACCTCAACATCACTGGGTGTTTCGGCCTTTTATCACAAGACACCCTCAGCCGAGGCAGGCCCACCACAGGCTGATCAGACCTGGGTGTGTGTCATATGGTTAGTGTCTAGATGGTCACTTGGCAGCCCAGACAGCCTCCCTTCTTTTCAGCCTCAGCCAGTGACCGCTCATTTCGGCAGCATTAGCAAGTGCTTTGATTGCCTTCCAATGGGCCTGCCCGACTCCTACTTCCCTCAGCAGCCTTACAGTGGAACTGGCTACAAAGCCTCTGCACCCCACCTCAACTGGGCGCACTTTTACGTTCCAGCCTCGCTCCTTTGCTTCAACTGCAAGGTTGACATATCACAGACTTTTCTGTTCATAAGCCTCATCAACAGCATCCTCCCAGGGAACCATCAACTCAGTGATAAAAGACGTGCCGCCAGGAGTTGGACCAAAGGACCAGGTCAGGCCGCAGGTTGGTCATTGCAATTTCAGACGGGAAGGTAGGTTTCTGGCCTAAACTGACACGCATTTCCCAGACCCTGGCTGCACTCAGTGGGCATGAGTCGTGAGGCAAGGGGTTAGACACCGGTTTCTCTCCTTCCTGGATGAAGGATGGAGATGTGGAACCATTATCTGGGCACAGAGGCCTGCAGTTGGTGGTTACTCTCTTACACTCAAGTTCAACTGCCAAACACCCCAGCACTTGGTTGTGTCACCAGATGTATCTGCCTTGTATTAGGCTGGTCTTGCAACTAACCAAGATGTGCTTGAGGGATGCCAGAACTGCACACAGAGAACAGGCTAGATCCTCTCCCAGCCAAAGATTTAGGCTTGTAGGAGAGGGCAGGACATCATACGTTGCTCTGATGATAAAGTTCAATCTATTTGACTCCATGCTCCACAGCTCCATGTGAAAATGTAATGACATCCTTCACTCACCATTAACTAATTCTATTTATTATATATGTCTTCAATCCTTAACATAAAAGTTGATCAACTTTCACAAGGATTAAACTTGGTTTATTCCATTGTTTCAAACCTCACAAAACATTTACAGATCCTTCCAATATTTAAAACACCTCTCCAGTGACTGTCCATGGTTTCTTATCCAATCTGATTTTGCCATCCCCTCTAATCTCAAATGAAAAATCACAAATCTTTGGCTTTTCTAAAAATGACACAAAATAATTTATTTCATACGAGACTTTTCTCTGAACAATTCCTCATTGTATATCTAGCCCTAATTTGGTGAAAACTTGAATGCTTTCCACACTGGACTTAACAGTGGTGCAAAATACATAATTGCATGAAGTGAGATTGGTTTACACAATAATTTTCAGCCAGGACAGGATGACCTGACAGTTTTATTCACCGATCACACCACATGAAAGTATGAACCAATCTAGTAAAATAAATGCAGCCAAGGTATTGGGCAATAAAACCAATTTTGCTGCAGTACTCAGGATTTGAGCATCATCTAACCACATCTTGAAAATTAGCCAAATATGTGCTGGATTTCAAGCTTTATTATGGAAATTCACTAAAGAATTACATTATTTCCCTTTCTCTTTTATTATCCGCAGTGTTTCAAATCCTGAGCTTAATATTTACAAATCACAATTTCTCATTTCTTCAATTTTCAGTTTTGTGCTTTGCTGAAGTTTCTCAATGGAAAATACTCAAAGGAAAGATGAAAAATTATGCCTTTACCTTAACACTTTAAAAAAAATCTATCAGTCATGCAAAATATTTTGGTGGTGCACAAGGAATAGAAAATGGGTGAAAACATATTCAAGAGTGTAATTCACTTTGACATCAACTTACCCATATAAGTAGTAAAAGAAGGACAACAGATAAAATGCTAGTTTGCACCATCCTTCCTTCTGACAATATGCTAGTATATCAGCATTCATAATAGTGGTTGGATCATACAGGCCTGGAACACTCATCACTGGTCTTGTCATGTACCTGCAAAGAGAAATATCCTGATTAAAAAAAGAAAACATTGTCAAGTAACGTGAAAATCTCATTTTCCATTATTGAGTTTAAAACCGATAAAGATAAAAATCAATAAGCACTAAATTTTAATCATTTATAAAACACGGGAATAATAGGATAACAACCACAACCTGCTAGTGTTAATACTAGAAGAGCTCTCCTAGCTTTCTGCAACTAAAACTATCAAAATTCTCTATTCCCTTCTCCTTTGGTCCTATACTTGTCCAGGGTATCCTTCAATTCATTAATGCTATTCTTTTCAGCGACTATGTGGGTCAAGTTCCATATTCTCAAAAGAAAAAATTTACTTGAATTACCTTCACTTACCTCCCTTCCCCTCCCCACCACCTTATTCTGACTTCTGTCCCCCTCCTTTCCAGTCCTGTCGAAGGGTCTCGGCTTGAAACTTTGCTTGTTTCTTCCCGTAACAGATTGCTGCCTGACCTGTATCGTTCTTCCACCATTTTGGATATGTTAATCCAGGTTTCCAGCATCTGCAGAATCTGTCATAGTTCTAAATTCCTTATTGGATTTCCTGGTGACTGAATGAATTATGCTCTACCTCACAAATCTTCCATTAACTACTTAAGATCCATAACTTTTAAAGATTACTAGGAGATCACCTTCAGTGTTTTCTCAAAAGAGACCAGTTTGTTCATCCTTTTCTGACATACAAATTCTTGCATTTCTTGGTTCATCCTTCTCTATACCTTCTCCAGATTTGTTTCTAGCTGTATCAACCAAAACAATATGCATTGTTCCAACAGCGGCTAATCAAGGTTAATATAGGTTTAGCATTACTTCGTTATTTCTCAAAATGAACCACTGAATTCAATACACATTTAAAAATAAAAATTGCTTTGTGAACCTGTGTACTTTTAGTGACTGATACTCTATAAATCATTTATTCAAAACAAATTATATTTTATAGGATTTATATAGTATCACACATTTTCATATACTTCAGTGAGGGATGAGAACACAATTTCACTTGATTGAAATAGGGTTACAGTACGTTAACTACACTGTAACCATTCCTGGTACAATCAATATACACTCAGGTAACTCTATTAGGTACACCTGCTTGTTAATGCAAATTTCTAACCAGCCAATCACGTGGCAGCAATTCAATGCATAAAAACATGCAGACATGGTCAATAGGTTCAGTTGTTTAGAACATAGAAGAAATGTGTTGTAAGTGACTTTGACAGTGGAATAATCGTTAGTACTACACTGGGTGGTTTGAGCATCTCCGAAACTGATCTGGGATTCTCGTACACATTCTCTAGGGTAGTGGTCACCAAACTTTTTATGCCCAAGATCCCCTACCTCGGCCTTAGTGAAAGGCAAGATCGACCCCAGATCTATTAGTCACACGCATGCACACCGGGGTAGAAAAGACTGGAAGTAAAACCCCACAACCCAGAAGTAGAAATAATGTATAAACACCAGGGATACCCACCCTTTTTTGCACCGCGGACCGGTTTAATACTGACAATATACTTACTTGCGGACCGGCTGACGGGAGGGGGGGGGGGGGGGGGGAATGTTAAACACGACCGAATACAGCGATACTCGAAGCAGGTGCCTTATGTCCAGTCTATTCTGCAATTTAGTTTACATGGCTCTCAGCACTTAGCTTCTGTCCCACTTGCTCACATTTTTTCCGCTCACAAAACTCAACGGGTTTGGCTTTAAGTTCAGGGTGCTTAGACCCAGGGTACCGAAGCAGTTTTGAGGGCTTCATTGCCTCATTAGACAGCCACCGGGCCCGAACTGCAGCCTCCCGCCTGCCTGCCACCTTGGCCAGATGTGGCTGGGGTGAGAGGACAAGGTGAGGGCCGGAGGTCCCCGTGCCGGGGCCGCAGCGGTTGCAGTTCAGAGAAAGCAACCGACCCAGGAGTGCGACGGGTGCCTACCCACCCCCCTTGTAGGATCCATCGACCGACAAAAGTTTGTTTCAGTACATCGCAGCAAGGTAGCTGCTCTGCTACTTACGAAACTCTGAGCCCAAATTAGGTCGTCTGCGAATATTTTAGCACCAGGTTCCCTACGAACATTCGGTGTAGTAAACAGGTTGAGAGGTGACGCCCAACTGTCCGCATTCCAGGTCGGTAGCAATGGCACTTCCCGCCAGCCGCGCGAGGCCAACCAGTGATCCCTGGCGCGAGGGTGTCACTACGTTTAGGTGACTGATGACCTTGCCTGGGGTCACGTTCAACAGTAGGCATGACAGGGAATGAGGAAAGGTGCAGCTGACTCATATTGTTTCCTCGCGGCCCGGTGGTTGGGGACCACTGAAGTACACTGTGTAGAGCGGGGGAGCTACACACATGCACACTGGGCAGAAAGAACGGAACTAAAACCCCGCAACCTGGAAACAATCTCTCAACAGTATTTGTGTATTTATTTTTCTTTACTTTTTTTTCCGGGATCTACTGGGAAAGTCTCAAAGATCGACCAGTCCATCGTGATCAATGGGTTGGCGACCACTACTCTGGAGCAAAGGTTTCCAACCTGGGGTGCAAGACTCCAACGCATAAAAAATATTAAGAACCCCAGCTATAAAACATACAGTGAGTTCTGAGGAGAATGGCCAGTCTGGTTCAAGCTGACAGGAAGACAACAGTAACCCAGATAACCACAGGTTACAACAGTGATGTGCAGAAGAGCATCCCTGAATGCACAACATGTAGGAAATTGAAGTGGCTGGGCTACAGCAGCAGAAAACCACATCGGGTCTCCTTAGATACTCCTGTACCTAACAAAGTGGCCACTGAGTGTACTGGGTAGTTTGGTACAATCAAACATTCCTCTTCCATCAATTTAAAAAATTGAAGGTCTCTTCAATTGAGTGTTTAAAATAATGAAAAAGCTCAGTAGAAACCATCACCTGGTAAATAGTTTATTACTGTCACGTGTACCAAAGTACAGTGAAAAACTTAGTGAAAACTTTTTTTTGCATATCATTCATATAGATCAATTCATTTAAACAATGCAATGCATACTAAAACAATAACAGAAGGCATAATTCAAGTTACAGATAAAGTGCATTGCAGGTACACAATAAGACGCAAAGTTGTAATGAGGTAGACTGCGAGGTCAAGAGTCTCCTTTTGTACTAGAGATCTATCCAAGTATTAAAACAGTGGGACTGAATCTGTCCCTAAGCCTGGTGCTACATGCTTTCCCTCTTTTGTATCTTCTGCCTGACAAGAGGGAGAGGAGCGAATGACCAGGATGGGTGAGGGTTTTGATTATGATAGTTGCTTTACCAAGGTAATGAGAAGTGTAGACAGAACCCATGGAAGAGAGGACGGTTCCCATGATATGTTGAGCTGCATCCACAACTTGTTTCTTGTGGTCATGGACATACCAAGCCATGATGCATTACTACATACACCGATAAAAAAAATGGTAAGGGTCAAGGGGGAAATGCTAAATTTCTTTAGCCTACTAAGGAAGTGGAGATTTTGTGGCTGTAGAGTCTACAGGTGATGTTCACTTCTAAGAAATGAAGTTCTCAACTTCTCAACCTCAGCTCCAGCGATGTAAGCAGGAGCAGGTGCACTACCTCCCCTTCATAAAGTCAATGACCCAGCTCTTTTGTTTTACTGCCATTGAGGAAAAGTTTGTTGTCATGACACCATGTCACTTAGGCTCCCCATCTTTCTCCTGTACTCCAGCTCATTATTATTTGAGATACGGCTCATTACAGTAGTATCAACAAACTTGAAGAAAATGCTAGCGTATCTGGCTATTCAGGGAGTACAGTAGAGTGCTGAGAATGCAGCCTTGTAGACATCAGTGTTGAGAATAATTGTGGCAGAGGTGTTGTTGCCTGTTCTAGGTAACAGTCTAGTGGTTAGAAAGTTAAAGATCCAAGAGAGGAGCTGAATCTCAGATCGAGGAGTCTGGAGATGAGACAGCTTGAAAATTACAGTCCTGAAGGTGGATCTGTAATCAATAAACAATAGTCTTAGATGCCTTTACTGTACTGATGCTCCAGAGATAAGTGCAGGGTCAGGGAGACGATGCCTGCCATATACTGCTTCGGCAGTAGGTAAACTGCATTGGGTTGAGGCTGTATGGATTTAATGCGCATCATAACCAGCCTATGCCAAAAATAGAGTCAGATCCACTGGGTGGCAGTCATTAAATATTTCTTTTTTTTTGGTTTCAGGATTATAGTGGTCTTTGTAAAGCATGTGGGAACCTCAGATAGAAGCATGGAGAGGTTAAAAATGTCCGATAATCTCCCCACCAGCTGATATGCGCAGGATCCAAGAACACAGACAGAGACACCATCCTAGCTAGGTACTTTCTGCAGGTTCACTCTTCAGAAGACTGATCTTACATCCATAATAGTGACTATTTCAGATGCATTGGATGCTGTTGAGGCAGGTTTAATTTAGAGGATAATATTAGAACTTGATTGTTTATATCAATGATTCAGGAAGCTTTTTTATAAACCATACAATATGCCATGTATCTGGTGGAAATATGGCTTTTTAACCCTTTCCACAGGGCTATAAATGGTCATAAATAAATTCATAAAATCAAAATTGAGAAAACACTTTCATTAGGTAAAGAATCAAGGGATAGAGATAAAAGCACTTAAATGAAAATATATTTGCATAAACAAAGTTTGTGAGCCTTTGCAAATACTTGGTTTTCTGCATTAATTACTCATAAAATGTGTTCTAATCTTCATCCAAGTCACATTAATAGACAAACACAATCTGTCTAAACTAATAACACACAAACAATTGTACTTTTCATGTCTTTATTGAACACGTTGTTTATTCATTCACAGTCCTGGCTGGGAAAAAGTATGTGAACACTTTATTTAATCACTGGTAGAACCTCCTTTAGCAGCAATAACCTCCACTAAATGTTTCCTGTAGTTGTTGATCAAATGTGCACAACGGCGAGGAGGAATTTTGGACCATTCCTCCATACAAAACTATTTCAGTTCATCAGTATTTTGGGGATACCTTGCATGAACAGCCTTCTTCAGGTCATGCCAGAGCATCTCAATTGGGTTAAGGTCCTGGACTTGACCATTCCAAAACACAAATTTTCTTCTTTTTAAACCATTATTTTGTTGATTTACTCTTGTGTTTCTTGTTGCATCATCCAACTTCTATTAAGCAGGTGACTGACTGCTATGCAGACATTCTCCTGTAAAATGTCTTGATACAATTTTGAATTCATGTTCCCTCAACAAGTGTAAGCTGTTCAGGCCCCAAGGCAGCAAAGCAGCTCCAAAACATGATGCTCCTTCCACCATGCTTCACAGTTGGGATGAGGTTTTGGTATGTAGTGCCCTTTTTTCTCCAAACATAGTTGTGTACACTTCTGCCAAAAAGTTCAACTTTTGTCTCATCTGTCCATTCAACATTATCCCAGAAGCATTGTGAAATATCCAGATGGTCTTTTGCATCTTTGAGATGTGCAGCAATGTTTTGTTTTTGGAAGGCAGTGGTTTTTTTCCCCATGGTATCCTTCCATTCTTGTTCAGTGTTTTTTTTAAAATAGTGGACATAAACAGAGACTTTAGCAATTTCCAGAGATTTCTGTAGGTCTTTTGCTGTTACCCTTGAGTTCTTTTTCACTTCCTTCAGCATTACACGTTATGCTCTTGGTGTGATCTGTGCTACTCTCCTAGAGTAGCAATGGTACTGAATTTCCTCCATTTACAGACAATTTCTCTTACTGTGGGCTGATGAACACTCAGGTCTTTAGAAATGCTTTTGTAGCCTTTTCCAGCCTCATGCAACTCTACAATTCTTCTTCCAAGGTCCTCTGAGAGCTGGTTCAAACAAGGCTTGATGCACATACAGATCAGGCTATGTCAGTAATCTGACTTGTGTGTGTCTTTTTTAAGGGGCAGGGCAGCTCTGCAACCCAATCTCATCTCATTGACTGGAACACCTGACTCCAAACAGCTTTTGTAGAAGGCATTACACACACTACTTTGAACCTAGACTATGATTGTTTAAATGATATACTCAGAATTGACAGAGTAGTATAATTGTTTGTATGTTATTAGTTTAGGCAGACTGTGTTTGTCTATTATGGTGACTCAGATGAAGATCAGCTAACACTTTGAGTAATTAATGCAGAAAACCAGGTAACTGCAAAGGGTTCACAAACTTTTTCTGCAACTGTACATCAGTGTGATTGAATGACAGAATAGACTCGATTTTATACACACAAATAAGAAACTCAAAAAATCAAGCTTATTTGCTTTGGATCTTTTTTGACAGTTCAGTTTTCATGCAGATATGCAAAGTGTTGGGAAACATTCAAAGAAAGAAAGAACAGGTTATTAACTCACAATGAGTTATTAATCACCAAATACCCTTTGTCATTCCTTCCACCATGCCATACCATCATGGATAAAGAATGATTTGTATACAGGTAGAAAATAGTAGTTCAGGTTCTTAAGATCTATTTTTAAAGCAGTAAGTAGTGACTTATCCTTTCGCTCTATTTATGATGCAATTCTAAACTATTAGCATGTTGTAAAATAAAACAATGGAAAACCATCATGGTTTTGCACCTTAGAATATGATGACCTCAGCACCATGAGGGCTAAAAGCAATTCCAATATTATTGTCATACTTCCAATTCCAGAATCTACTTGATTCTTTTGAGGAAAACTTATGAAAATGTTCTTTCATGGGAAAGGAAACAAACAAAAGTAGTAGATACCAGGTACTACCCTGCGGTTTGTGAAAGAATCAGTCAAAATGGCCCAGTATTTTTCTGGATATTATTGAGGTGCACCCCTCTGGAAACCACTAAAAATTCCACTACTTACTAACTGTATACTGTGTATCATGCCTGGAGCTTTAGAGCAACCTAGATGTCAGTTTGAAATATTGGATAATGGAGTTAATGCTGCTTCCACTAAAAAGAGATTTTTTTTTTAATGCAGACTTTCATGAGACCTTGCAATAAACCTCCACCACAGATTAACAGAAAATCTTGTAAGCTTTGTTGAAATCCAAAATGTCATACTTAATATTTTTCCAACATGAGAATCATAAGTAGCAGTAATACAAGGCTAAATCAGCCCCTTGAGTGAATCTAGCAATCTGTAACATCTTGTCTGGTTTTAAACACAACTTTCCTATGATCCCTCTCATACCCACCAACTCCTCCTTTGTTCAATAATGAGTAATAATATCAGAATATTTAATGTATTTACCCCCACAGCTCCCTATAGGAAAGAACTGTTGAGTCACAATCTGAAATGGATGAAACTATGCCCGATTCTAGATACCCCCATTCTCCAAACGTTCACTTTGTCAATCAAGAATCTTGTCTTTCAATATGATCACCTCCCATTTTTTTCTTTGCTCCAGCAAGTATTGTCACAATCTCCTCAACTATTCTTCATGTCAATCCTGTCATCCCAAGAATTAATCCGGTGAACCTTCACTACATTGCCTCTAAAGCAAAAACATTGCTTAAACCAGCAGAACAAAGCTGCTCATAATCCTCCAGATGTAGTTTCATTAGCATCCTACAAAGTTGCATGAAAACTCACCTATGGTTATACTCCATGCTCTTTGTAACAAAGGTCAACATTCAACCACCCTTCCTAATTATTTGCTGACACTGTGTTTCATGTATAGTAAAATACTGATGATCTGCTGTCTGACTCTTCAGGAATTTCAATGGTTCAACTTGGCTCGCAACTGTCATTTCCCCACACTGGCCTGGCACTTTATTCTTTAAACGTACTGGAGTCACTGCAAGATTTAATACAATGTAGTGTAGTATATTATATTAAAGTTAAAGGTGAATTAAAATTGTGTGGGATAGCACATTATTTAAAATGGCATGAGCTACAAAATGTTGCAATGCACAAGGATCTGGAATCCTAGTAAAACACCAATTATTGCACATGTTTGGGACTATGGTGGTGCTACACTGTCAAAAGTTCCCTTTATCCTACAGATAATGAAATTTGTTAGATACATGGACTTGAGGTTCTCAATATCATCCTGAATGCTTACTCTCATATTGGAGGGAATATGGTGAGGATATTGCATTTTTTGATGGAGACTGAGAACACTGGTATTATAGATAGTGTAGATGACTGGCAAAGAATACAGTGGAATATAGATCAGTTGCAGATAAGGGCAGTGAAATTGTAAATGGAGCTTAACACGGCCAAATGTGAAGTGTTGCACCTTGGCAATTCAATGCAATGAGACAGTACAATGTTAACAGCAAAACTCCTAATAGTGTTGATGAGCAGTGGAATCTTCAGGGTCTAAGTTCATAATTCCCTGAAAGTGATTACATAGATTGATAGGGTGAGAAAGGTGGCATATTTATTTATTATTGAGATACAGCATGGAATATACCCTCTCGGCCCTTCAAGCTTTGCAGCCCAGCAAACCCCAATTTAATCCAAGCCTAATTTACATTGACCAATTACTCCACAATGGTAAGTCTTTGGACTGTGGGAGGAAACTGGAGCACCCAGACGAAACCCACGTAGTCACAGGGAGAATGCAAAAACTCCTTATAGGGTAACAGTGGAAAAAACCTAAGTCGCTGGTGATATAAAGTGTTGTGCTAACCACTACACCACTATGCTGCCCTTTATTATGGCAAGCTTGTCTTTATTAGTTGAGGAATTGAGTTCAAAAGTCAGGAAATTTTGTTGCAGCTTTATGAAATTTTTGTAAGGTGACACCTTTTTTGCACGCAGTTCTGGTTGCCCAATTATAGAAAGGATATCGAGGAATGAGTGCAGAAGAAGTTTACCAGGATGCTGTATGGATTAGAGAGCATGTGCTACATTCTCTGGAGCGGCGTAGGCTGAGGGGAGGTCTGATAGAGGTTTCTGATTATGAGAGGCATAGATGGTCAGACAGTATCTTCTTCCCAGGGTTGAAGTATCCAAAACCAGAAGCATGCACTTAAGGAGAGAGGAGGTAAATTATTTATTTATATAGACATAGACAGTGATGGGTGCACTGGAATGTGCTGTCTGGAATGGTGGTAATTGCAAATATATTAGGGATTTATAAGATACATTTAGATGGGTACATGAATGTGAGGGAAATGGAAGGATATGAATATTATATAGGCAGAAGGGATTAGTTTAGTTTGCCATTCAATTACTGATTTAATTGGCCTGACACAATATTGTGGGCTGAAGGGCCTGTTCCTGTGCTGTACTGTTCTATGTTCTATTCCTGAAAAGTTTCCTGTCCATCTGTTGACATCTTACTATGACAGAAGTCAAAATTGAACATGTGTTTAGGCAAACAAATGAAACGGCCCATCCATCAAAGCAGGCGAGAGTGTAAATGAGGCCCCAATGCTGGGAGAGGACCCAAGATAAAGTGAAAAGATTTTGTTTGCACGAATCTAGACAGGTCAATCCATACATAGTAAAACATAAACACAGAATGCAGAACATAGTATTTGTTAAAAAGAAAATCCAGTGCAGATAGTCAAAAATGGCAAAAGCTACAGTGATGTAGATTGGAAGATCAACAGTTCACCTTTATGGTACAAGAGGTCAATTGAATAATCTAATAACACAAGGATAGAAGCTGTCCCTCAACCTGGTTATACATGCTATCAAATGTTTGCGAACTTTGTCCAACAGGAATGGGAAGAGAGAATGACCATTGCCAGAGGGGTTCCTGATAATGTTGGCAGCCTTCCCAAAACAGCGGGAAGTGTAAACACAAGACACCTCAGATTCTGGCATCTGGAGCAATAAACAAAGTGGCAAGTGTAATCAGAATAAAGACTTTTATGCTTCCCTGATACAGCTTCCATGTCACTCAGTTTTATTCAGTCACAACAGATTATATGTTATTGCTCAAAGCAATCCCATTTCCTCACTACTTTTCCCTGAAACATGTCCACATTCCCATACATGTTCAATCTGATACAATTCTAACAACTGAAAGTTATCATTTACATAATGACAGCAACTTTATAGTTGGACTTAAAATTCCAAGAATAAATGCAAGACCGGATTAAAATCTAAATAATTTTATACTAACAGCTCAATTATCACATTTTCATGAATTAAATTTCTTATTCTGATGTCTACTGCACTTTTAAGTTATCAACATGCTGGTCTTTAAATATTCCTATCTAAAAATTGATAAGATCTGTTGGGCTATAAAAGAAAAATCACATGGAACAAAGACAGAAAGAACAAAGTTTTACCAAAAATGCAAATAAACTAACAAATAAGTGATGCGTAACTAACATGGTAAATTCAATTACTGATACAAAATGAAGAAACACTGATGTAAAATACCAGACAATATTAACTTACCTCCAAATATGATAGCCCAGCAATGGCATATTGAGACCAAGTGTAAGCCATTCAGATGCACAGAGAAACATGACACAGAAGAAGGCATGGATAAGGTACTCGGGAAGTACCAGCTGAAAAGAAAATCTTAAAATGAGTATGTTTTATTATATTTGCTTACAGTTCTAAAAGCTGGGCAAAAAATCCTAATCTTTTGTTTTATGTAAGTATCCTATAGCAAGAGATTTCATAGTTACCAAAGCAATAGACTTTTCCAGTGGGGCTCATTTTGAATACAAAGGATTAATTATTAAAAGTGCTATATCTGGTGCTCAGTAAAACATATTAAAATACTGCTGTTTTAATTATGGGCACCAGAGTCCATTCAGCCAGAGTAAAGAAATTTAAATTATTTTCTTTGCTAGTTTTACGAGTTCCAGAAGTCTCAATTTAGTTCTGAATATATGCAAATCCATAATACTAACCATAATCCAGCACTAATCAGTGTCAAATTAGCAATTTCAAAAACCACAGGGAAGCTGAAAGACTTTATCAAGGACCTATCCATCCCATGTAAAATGAGTCATTTACCAACACTGTTTGAAATATGGGAGAACAGGTTAGATCATACCCTATATATATATATATAAAACCCTGCATGGAATTAAAAGGAAATAAAAGCATGCACTTCAATTGAAAAAAAATAAAAATAAAATTTTCTAAAGAAGCATTTACATGCCCTGTCAAGGTTGTAAATGTGATGAGAGGCAAGCATGGCAGAGCAACAGAAGCAGCACAGAATGACCCTATCAAATCTCATTCAAATTACATAATTATTAGAGCATACAAAGGAACAGCAGCTTGGAGTAAAACAACACATGGGACATCTGTACAACATGCAAAGCTATGTGACAGTTAATTCTGTCACTATTTTAGAAAACTTGTTCCTAAAAGAACTTTAATCCCTGAAACAACCAAAGTTTGTGATGTAAACCAAATCGCAGTGACCCCACATAACATCGGAATATGCCATTTCAAGGGCTGACTGCCCTGCAATCATGTCAATCTTCAAACTCAGAACTTCAATTGGAAGAATTTGAGAGCTTAATAAAAAGTCAAACATTTTGAGATTTATTTTAGAGCAGTATAAGGTGCATACAAAGGCGATGCAAAAATAGAGGATAAAAAAGTGAAAATAATGTGAAAAACTAATTGAAATTCTATTTATGACTAATCTTTTTCTGCCTCAGATTTTGAATACGAGTTTTGTATTCAAACTAGGAAAATGACAGGAGACACAAGCAAAAGACAGAAATGGACAGTAAGTGCAGAGCAGAGCTAAGGGAAAACTCTTTACAGTAGCACGTGATAAACGAAAAACAGTCATACTAGATGTTAACACTTAATATTGCTGAAAGTCAAGAATAATCAAGGTGTAGAGGTGAAATTTAAAAACTAAGTGCATGTAAATATAATGACAGGTAAAATCACAGAACCTTCCTGAACTGATAAACAGAAAGAGGATAACCAAGGAGAGTAGAGAGGGCACACTTGAGATGGAAAATAAACCTTGTGTGCAGGGGAAATAACTTCTGAATTAATACCTGCTATTGTCTTCACAAGAGAGAGATACAAAAAAATATTAGAGAATATACTGTATGCAATGTTGGCTTTCATAAATATAGCAAGAAGAATAAAGGGTGTAAAGGTAGTAAGGTAGAAGGGCTGAAGCATGTGTCCTTCAATGCAAGAAGCATCAGGAACAAAGGTGATGAACTGAGAGTTTGGATACACACATGGAATTATGATGTAGTGGCCATTACAGAGACTTGGCTGGCACCAGGGCAGGAATGGATTCTTAATATTCCTGGATTTCAGTGCTTTAAAAGGGATGGGGGGGGGAGGGGAGGAGGGAGGCATTACTGGTCAGGGATACTATTACAGCTACAGGAAGGGTGGGTAATGTAGCAGGATCCTCTTTTGAGTCAGTATGGGTGGAAGTCAGGAACAGGAAGGGAGCAGTTACTCTACTGGGGGTATTCTATAGGCCCCCTGGTAGCAGAGATAACGAGGACCAGATTGGGAGGCAGATTTTGGAAAGGTGCAAAAATAACAGGGTTGTTATCATGGGTGACTAACTTCCCTAATATTGACTGGCACTTGATTAGTTTCAAGGGTTCAGATGGGGCAGACTTTGTTAACTGTGTCCAGGATGGATTCCTGTCACAGTATGTTGACAGGCCGACTAGGGGGAATGCCATACTAGATTTAGTATTTGGTAACAAACCGGATCAGGTCACAGATCAGTCAGTGGGTGAGCATCTGGGGGACAGTGATCACCGCTCCCTGGCCTTTAGCATTATCATGGAAAAGGATAGAATCAGAGAGGACAGGAAAATTTTTAATTGGGGAAGGGCAAATTATAAGGCTATAAGGCTAGAACTTGCAGGTGTGAATTGGGGTCATGTTTTTGCAGGGAAATGTACTATGGACATGTGGTCGATGTTTAAGGATCTCTTGCAGGATGTTAGGGATAAATTTGTCCCAGTGAGGAAGATAAAGAATGGTAGGGTGAAGGAACCGTGGGTGACAAGTGAGGTGGAAAATCTAGTCAGGTGGAAGAAGGCAGCATACATGAGGTTTAGAAAGCAAGGATCAGATGGGTCTATTGAGGAATATAGGGTAGCAAGAAAGGAGCAAAAGAAGGGGACATGTGAAGGCCTTGGCGAGTAGGGTAAAGGAAAATCCCAAGGCATTCTTCAATTATGTGAAGAACAAAAGGATGACAGGAGTGAAGGTAGGACCGATCAGAGATAAAAGTGGGAAGATGTGCCTGGAGGCTGTGGAAGTCAGCAAGGTCATCGATGAACACCTCTCTTCAGTATTCACCAATGAGAGAAAACTTGATGATGGTGAGGACAATATGAGTGAGGTTGATGTTCTGGAGCATGTTGATATTAAGGGAGAAGAGGTGTTGGAGTTGTTAAAATACAGTAGGACGGATAAGTACCCGGGGCCTGATGGAATATTCCCCAGGCTGCTCCAAAAGGCGAGGGAAGAAATTGCTGAGCCTCTGGCTAGGATCTTTATGTCCTCATTGTCCACAGGAATGGAACCAGAGGATGAAGGGAGGCGAACGTTGTACCCTTGTTCAAAAAAGATAGTAGGGATAGTACGGGTAATTATAGACCAGTGAGCCTTATGTCTGTGGTGGGAAAGCTGTTGGAAAAGATTCTTAGAGATAGGATCTATGGGCATTTAGAGAATCATGGTCTGATCAGGGACAGTCAGCATGGCTTTGTGAAGGGCAGATCGTGTCTAACAAGCCTGATAAGAGTTCTTTGAGGAGGTGACCAGGCATATAGATGAGAGTAGTGCAGTGGATGTGATCTACATGGATTTCAGTAAGGCATTTGACAAGGTTCCACATGGTAGACTTATTCAGAAAGTCAAAAGGCATGGGATCCAGGGAAGTTTGGCCAGGTGGATTCAGAATTGGCTTGCCTGCAGAAGGCAGAGGGTCATGGTGGAGGGAGTACATTCAGATTGGAGGATTGTGACTAGTGGTGTCCCACAAGGATCCGTTCTGGGACCTTTACTTTTCGTGATTTTTATTAATGACCTGGATGTGGGGGTAGAAAGGTTGGGTTGGCAAGTTTGCAGACGACACAACGGTTGGTGGTGTTGTGGATAGTGTAGAAGATTGTCGAAGATTGCAGAGAGACATTGATAGGATGCAGAAGTGGGCTGAGAAGTGGCAGATGGTGTTCAACCCGGATAAGTGTGAGGTGGTACACTTTGGAAGGACAAACTCCAAGGCAGAGTACAAAGTAAATGGCAGGATACTTGGGAGTGTGGAGGAGTAGAGGAATCTGGGGGTACATGTCCACAGATCCCTGAAAGTTGCCTCACAGGTAGATAGAGTAGTTAAGAAAGCTTATGGGGTGTTAGCTTTCATAAATCGAGGGATAGAGTTTAAGAGACGCGATAAAATGATGCAGCTCTATAACTCTAGTTAGGCCACACTTGGAGTGCTGTGTCCAGTTCTGCTCACCTCACTATAGGAAGGATGTGGAAGCATTGGAAAGGGTACAGAGGAGATTTACCAGGATGCTGCCTGGTTTAGAGTATGCATTATGATCACTGATTAAGGCATCTAGGGTTTTACTCTTTGGAGAGAAGGAGGATGAGAGGAGACATGATAGAGGTGTACAAGATATTAAGAGGAATAGACAGAGTGGACAGCCAGCTCCTCTTCCCCAGGGCACCACTGCTCAGTACAAGAGGACATGGCTTTAAGATAAGGGGAGGGAAGTTCAAGGGGGATATTAGAGGAAGGTTTTTCACTCAGAGAGTGGTTGGTGCGTGGAATGCACTGCCTGAGTCAGTGGAGGCAGATACACTAGTGAAGTTTAAGAGACTACTAGACAGGTATATGGAGGGATTTAAGGTGGGGGGTTATATGGAGGGCAGGGTTTGAGGGTAGGCACAACGTTGTGGGCCGAAGGTCCTGTAATGTGCTGTACTATGTTCTTTATTCTAAGAAATATAAAGAGTTACTATTTTTGAAAGCAGAAGAATTGCAAGTTAAAAGCAACTGTGGTAGCCTGGGAAATAAATTGACAGAGTAACAGAATACAAAATAATATCAAAGTTTTTTCTGAGTACAGGGAAGTATCCCAGAGGTCAGAACTGAAGCCACTCTTCTTCTAAATCCATATAATTATCTAGGCTTGGATGTAAGTACATTACTTCCAGATCTAAAGATGACACAAAACAAGGCACAATGAACTAGTAATGTAATTTTCAAGTGTTTTATTTTGTAAGAACACAATAAAGATGGGGTACAAGAGCACAGAAATTGGTCACAGTTGGGTAGGAGACAAGGTGTGTGAACAGTCCATTGAAAGTGAACAGGATGAGAGAATGATTTAAAGGTAAAACATCATGAAAGAATATAAAACCATAAACTACACTTCTGCCACCAAAGGAACAGCATGTCTACTTTTGAGCATCACAATTTTGCAGCAATATGAAAGGTCTGAACAACCTACAAAGGAGATTTAGTGAAATAATTTTGGGGTTAGGTACTGTAATGCACTGATTAAGATTTTTACTGATATGCTAAGAGGCATTTTATTTCAGCAGTTTTGTGTAAAAGCAGTGTGTCCTGCTGTTAAAATGTTTTGACTTCAGCGAAAGATAAAGGAGCCATGTTGTCCAACCTAGACTTGTTGCGTCAGCCAATCAGGATTGAGGGATGTTCTAGAGAACTGGGTGGGAAGAGATTTCTGATGGGACAGTAGTCTGGTTGGTTGGCTTTCGGCAGGAGCTGTGGAGCAGGGCAGAAGGGATGATGTTGCAGAATGCCGTTGGAAGAAGTGCTTTGTGCATGTGAATGGCTCCAAGGAGGAAGGGTCAATACTCCTGAGAGAGCTTATTCATTCGAGATGGTCTTTGAGGGAAGTTTGGACTGTGGCACGTGCTTTCATGCGGACAGTGAGTCCAGCGCATGAGTAAAGGAAAGAGTAGGGAGGGCATCCTTGAGCTGGAAAATAAACCGAGTGCGGGGGAAATAACTTCTGAATTAATACCTGCTTTTGTCTTCACACGAGGAGAGAGATACTACTCCAGAAATGAGCTCCACTGTTTATATGCACATTGGACTGGTTTAACTGTAATAGGGCCTTTTATTTTTCTTTTCCTTGTAACTGTATATCAGGTAAGTATACTTTATTTGTAATTTTATACTGGTGCACAATCTGTCATTTCTGGGCTACTGATACCTCTGTATGAGCAGTATTTACACAGCATTCGCTCAAATCGAGTATCCTTTAATAGGAACATCCTGACATTCTTGTTGGTTGAACCCCCAAATCATGCCACCCTAGATATGTATTGTTTATGAAAGGCAGTCTTCTCACTACTGAGTCACATGGTTGTTAGCAGAGTTAGCTAATGAACCAAGTTGATGTATGAGGCCCAGTGAAGGGGTTACAGTACTTTAGTTAAAGTGGAGCAGAAATAATTCTCAGGATAGAAAGGGCTGTGAAATATCTTTTTTTAAAAACTCTCAATGTATTTTAATTAGCATTGAACCCAATTCACAGCAGAATCTTGCTTAAGGTATTAATTCTTGACAAACTTTGTCACACGCTATTCTCTTTTCCCAAATGACTGTTCATAGAAATAAAATAATGGCGATGGAAAATCTATAGTAAGGTTTTCCAGCATTTCTTAAGCTTGTATTGAGCCTTCAGGTAAGCTTTACTAAGTATTGCCTCTTTTGAATCTTCAGTCATCTCTTTCTAAACTTAATGTACCTAAGAAAGTCTTTAGATTTTTGTATCTCAGTGCCTGGGGCAGGGACTGGGTTTTCAAAGACTATTACCTTCAAACGTCCAAAATTCTCCAAGAGAAAGTAATTAATTGATGTTCACCTAACTTTTCTTCACATTAAATTTTGGGTAGAAATTGGGCAAAACAAAACAAAATCCTAAAGGGTAGAGGCATAAATCAAAACTGATTAATTGGCATTGGGGTCAAGACTAGGGGTTATACAAGACCACAAAATAAATACAAGCAGGAGATGGTTGGTTGCTCGCCATTCAGTAAGGCCAAGGCTGATCCAGTCTGGGCCTCAACACCACTTTCTCCTCTCCCTTTACTCTCTTATTGCTATAATGTTTGTCGATCTCCATTTTGAATGCACTTAATGACTTACAGCTGTCTGGGACAGAAAATGGGAATTCCTTTAATCTGAAGCTATGTTTTATTCTCACTAAAGGAATCATCATTCCAGCATCCACCCTGTCAATCCCTCATCAAAACCTTCAGGGTTTCAAAGAGATCAATCATCATACTCAAATGAGTACAGACCCAACCTTTCTCCACATGACAACACTTTCATTACAGGGAAAAAAACTTAATAAACCTTCCCTGCACTGCCTTTAATGTGAGCACATTCTTCCTCAAATAATGGAGAACAAAACAATGTACAGTACTCCAGGTGCGATCTTACCAGTGTTTTGTAAAGTCGCATAAAATCTTCCTTACTTTTACACTCCACAATGATTTCTAATTGACCAGCATTCCATTAGCCTTGCTTGCATGCCAACTGTTTCAACAATCTTATGTACTGTATGTCAGATTCTTTTGTATCTTTAGTAAATTTGGCTGCTGTAGATTTAGCCCTTTCATCCAAATCTTCAATATAGGCTTCCATAACTCACAAGGCACCACAACAGTTATGGATTGCCAACTCAAAAGTATCCTATTTATCCTAAATGAATTTTCTGTTACCTGCCTATGCTTTCTATTACCCCATCCCTGTGTTTCTCTTCTGCAGCAACCTGTTGTGGCTCTTTGTTAAAGCCTTCTAGAAAACCAACTGATTGAGTGAAGTGAGTCTATTAAAAACATTTTGGAGAAATGTATAAAATAACCAGAAATCCTAAATATTTAAAATAATTCTTGCAACCAAAACTCTCCTTCATACCTGTTTTTTTAAAAAAAACAAAAATTCCACTGAAATGAATGTGCTTACAGAGCCTATACATGGTCTAATCTGAGCAGTATTCATGATCCCTAATAAAGGTGCTGGGGATGAGATACTGTACAACTTAGTATAAAAATATGGATCCAGAAAACATGTTTAAATGTTTGCAAATGAAAGAGATGAAGTATTTTGTGCCAAAATGGTGATGGAATGTTGAGTTCACGAGTTAAAAGAATGATAGGTGAGAATGAAACCCATCTCACATTTTTTAGAGATCTTGCATAAAACAATCTTGAATTTCAATTTTATATGTCATTTCCTACACACAAATGTGTAAAGAAATAATTGTTACTCCGGATCTGATACAGTGTAAAACAAACCCCACAAAAGATAACAAACACAATAATAAAAAACACACAATAAATATAAATACCTAAGATAGCTTATATACATAGCCTGATTGTATGTTCATAAAGTGGCACTAAGTTGTACATAAAGGTGACTGACAGGAAGTAATAAAGTAGTGGAGTTAGTGGGTGGAGTTGTTTATCAGCCCTACTGTTTGGGAAAGGAACTTGTCTGGCAGTCATAGTGTGGATATTACATAGCCTCTTCCCTGATGGGAGAGGGACAAATAGTCCATGATCAGGGTGGGTGAGATCCTCCATATGTTATTGGCATTTTTTCAGCACCTTTCTATATACATGTCCTTGAAGGTGGGTAGGTGGGTAGGCTGGTACCAGTGATGTGTTGGCCAGTTTTGACTACCTGTTGTAAAGCCTTAATGTGTAGTTTCCGTACCAAGCAATGATGCAGCTTGTTAGGATGCTCCCTACTGCATACAGGTGGTCCCTGTTTTTCGAACGTTCGCTTTACGACAGCTCACTGTTACGATAGGCCTACATTAGTACCTGTTTTCGCTAACCAAAGAGGATTTTCACTTTTACGAAAAAAAGATGGCCGCTTTATACATGTGTTACCCCAAGAAAGACTGCCCTTGTGCAGGCAGTTGTGTGCGCGTGTACGTGCATATGTGTGTGTGTGTGTACACAAGTACGTATGTACCCGTGGACGTGCGTAGGCATGTACATGCTGATTTTTTTCTTCCAAATCAATTTTGGCTCGCTCTCTTCCCGTACATACAATATTTCTACTTTATATAGGCTGTATATTTATCATATCATACCTGCTGTTACTATATGTTAGTGTTATTTGGTATGATTCCGTAGGTTATTTTTTGGGTCTGGAAATGCTCAAAAATTTTTCCCATATAAATTAATGGAATTGCTTCTTCGCTTTACGACATTTCGGTTTACAAACAGTTTCATAGGAACGCTCTACCTTTGGATAGAGGAGGAAACCTGCAACTGTAGAATGACTTGAGTATGGATGTGCGAAGTCCAACTCTCTTCAGCCTCCTCAGGAGGCACTGGCGAGCCTTCTTGACCGTGTGGGATGTGTTCTAGGACCATGAGAGGTGTGTTATGTGAAGCTTCTACTGCTGTGCAGTCAATGTAAGGGAAGTGTGAGTTCACCTAGAGTTGATAACCATCTCCTTTGTCCTGTCGATATTATGGAAGGGGTTATAATCTACAAACACGATCAAGAGCTAGGAAGTTAGTAGAGATATTGGACCAAACGTCATCCTCCTGTGCCAGAAGAGTCTGATTTTCTCCATTAGAATGTTTTTCAGTATTTTTCATAATTAAATTTTTCAATTGTTGAGATAACATATTGTTTTATTTTAGTTTCTCGTTCTTTATCAGTTGCTGCATTAGAAAGGACTTAAATAAAAGAACCCTCAAGCAAATACAATATCCTGTGTTCTAGGTAACAGCAGAAAGCTAAGGTCAAGTAGAAATCCTGTTCACAGCATGCACAAGCATTGCCAAAATCAAAATGTGAATTGAGAAAGTTATGATGGTGACTACATATCTTATTCACTGACGTATCAATTGTATCATCTCTGAACTGAGTCAACTATCTGGCCCTCATTTATCAGGAAATTAAATATTTCCACAATACCATAACATCAGTCCCATTGGTTAGTCGTTCTTTTAAAATGGTGGATCAACATCAGTGCTTTTCCACCCATCTTCTAAGCAGTACAGGTGCCAGAGTCTGACTATGATTGGGCAAGTAATACTTCAATTTACAGAAAACAATGAAAAATTCATTACTACTCCAGTGAATATGATATAATATTCAAAACTACTCCAAGGTACAACTAGCTGGTCAGTGAGTAAGTGCACTGTATGCAAAGGTACAGCAAGATTCAGATCTTGTTTGAGACTCAGATCAATGTCAATCCCTGTATTAACGTAGCTAGAAAACAACAGCTTGCTTCAAATAGAGAGAAAAAACGGAACAGAAATAACTCCGGAGTTCAGAGTAAGCATGATAAAATAGAATTGCTGTTCAGTTTTAGCCCCCCCCTCAAAAAAATGACTCTACGGATTACAATTTTTGTGCAAAATATTATGAACATAAAAACAAAAATAAAATTTTAAACACACA
Source organism: Hypanus sabinus (assembly GCF_030144855.1). Lineage (NCBI taxonomy): Eukaryota > Metazoa > Chordata > Chondrichthyes > Myliobatiformes > Dasyatidae > Hypanus > Hypanus sabinus. The sequence goes on along the minus strand of NC_082707.1, from coordinate 158,170,366 downwards.
CAAAATGCTGGAGGAACTCAGCAGGTCAGGCAGCATCTATGGAAATGAACAAACCATCAACTTTTTGAGCTGAGACCCTTCTTTAGGGCTGTAAAGAAAGAGGGAGATGAGAGAATAAAATATGGGGGGGGGGGGGGAGGGAGGAGGGAGGAGGATAGCTAGAAAGTGACAGGTGAAGCCAGATGGATAGGAAAGGTAAAGAGCTGAAGATGAAGAAACCTGATAGGAAAGGAGAGTGGACCACAGGAATAAGGGGAGGAGGGCCCTAGGGGGAGATGATAAGCAAGTGAGAAGAGGGGAGGGGGTAGGCTTTTTTTTACCGGAAGGAGTAATCTATATTCGTGTCATCAGGTTGGAAGCTACTCAGACTGAACATAAGGTGCTGCTTCTCTACCTTAAGGGTGTCCTCATCGTGGTACAAGAGGCAACTATGGACTGACACATCAGAACACGCCTGGGAATCGGAATTGAAATGTTCGGCCACCAGGAAGTTCTACTTTTGTCAGATGGAGTGGAGGTGCTTGACAAAGCAGCTTCACAATTTACGACAGGTCTCACCAATGTAGAGAAGGCTGATACTTTCTTGAAATTTCGACTTCTACTACATGTCCATTTGTTATTCAGCACATCATATAAAATGCTTTCAGAAATTATTTTTCTCCTGGTTTGCAATACAAGAATTCTTTACTATGATTGACTCCTTAGCCAGCTTGATGACATCACAATTTCTGAATACTGAAGACCATCTTTGAGCTTGCAGATGCAGTAACCAATATCAGAAGAGACCATGCCACAAACATCAGAATTTTTAATGGACAAATTTCTTCATATTTAGTAGAAAACATTATTGACGTGTCAGCAACAAAGCCATTTAAAGGAAAATAGATTAAAGAAGAAAAAACAATGGAAAAAAGAAAACTGTCTAGAAAAGAAAGCAATAGCATACATTTAACACCGAGCAATGTTACTTTATTATAAAATTAGCAGCAACCTTGGGATTCTTCTAGCAGATCATTTTATGTAGAGATCCTAAAAATTGCCAGTGCTGCACAGAAGCACGCCTCTTCAGGCTGCATTGTTCATAGCTTTGCCTTATCGATATGATGGGAATTTTTAAAAAATCACTTATCTTGAATCAAAGACATGACTTTAAACCACTTGCAAACCAGGCTCTTACTAAAATATGGTGCTTTATAGCACAAGGTTTTTGTAAACATGCTTTACAAAATGTAAACATTTATCATTACTTCTTAGTAATCAATCTGGCCCTAAAAGATCTTATAATGGTTATAACCACATATGAATTTTCTGGTCAAAGGATTTTGATGTGATTTTAAATAATGTCTATGGTATTTCTCCTAATCCTGTACATTATAATCTTCATATAACACATAATATTGAAAAAGTTAAAGAAAACTTTCTTCCTGAATGCCTGCTCAGAGCAATCCAATAGTCAACAGACCATCAAGGATCACCTCTCTTCTCACTACTACCATCGGGCAGGAAGTACAGGAGCTTTGTCCCACACCACCAGGTTTAGAAACTGTTACCACACAACCATCAGCTTCATGAACCTGTGTGAATAACTTCACTCACCAAAACTCTGAACTGATTCCACAACCTAGACTCACTTTCAAGAACTATACAAGTCATGCTCTCAGTATTATTTATTTTTTATTTGCACAATTTTCTTCTTTTACACAGTAAATGTTTGTTAGTCTTTATGTTTTCATAATTTCTATTGTTTTTATTTTCCTGTAAATGCATGCAAGAAAATGAATCTCAAAGTAGTATGTTTATGATAACACATACATACTTCGATAATAAATTTACTTGGGGCTTTTAATGGACTTCAGTAACTTTGAACTCAACCAGACATCAGGAAAAACTCAAAGGAAAGCTTTCTGGTAGGTCACTAGCGTGCATTGATGGCAACTATTTTTGGGGTGAATTTGCATGAAGTCAAAATTTTTGTAAGTCAGGTTATTTTCACCTATACCCTCAGAAAATCCTTGCTCAAAGCACAATCTTGTTGGTATTATGTTGAAATACATCTCATTTCTAATAAAAACTGTGCTGTAGTTTGCAACAAATCAACCACTGGTTCAATTAGCAAATGACATGTAGTATAATTAAAAACCTATTAAAATAATTTCAAATCTACATCAATTAGTTTGGTTCAAAAACAATATAATCTGGTCTAATGTACACACGTTAACAGTAGTTTTGGATGAGAGAATGGAGAACTTCAAAAATCTTGAACAAAATAATCAAGCAGAATTACAGAAGAGAATGAGACTATAGCATCATACATGTCCTCTGCTACTACACAAAGGAAACATGGTCACACACATATTCATTGGTAACTAAATAAGATCCAAATAACAACCTTAATGCACTCAGTATTCAAAATGCTCTAGTAATGCAGTGTCATAAACAAACCTATAGAATGCTGAATCATAAGAACAACAGTTGGAGAAAAGTAATGTGCTACAATGTTCTGACTTAAAACAGAACCATGCCCCACTGTTCTCTTCCCCATACATTTCTCAACTCTCATTACAAAAACTTAACTGCTGTTGATACCAAACGCAAGATACATTCACTTCCCATCATGAATTCAGCAACCTTTCAAAGACCTGTGGGATCTACTTTACTGGAGACCACTACTGTAGCCATTCTATGGAACACAAGTGACAATGAAGTAAAGGAAACTGAGGACAGTCCCAACAGCCTGTAACAGCTAGTTGCTGTCAAAAGCATGTTTAACTATTTTTAACTGTCCACAATGTTCAGTGATACTTAAAAACAGCTTCAAAACATTTAAATAATTGGGTTGGAAAATAAATTTAGTTAAAATACATAAAATCATGTAATGTGAAGTGAAATGCAAAATATCTTAATAACTCCATTCGAATGCTGCTTGGATATTCAGCTATTGCTATCATAAAGCTACAAGTCTGATGCAAATACTTAAAGCTACTTAGCTCATATACTCTGGAATGTAAAATGGGTTTAATGACAAGTACAGCAATGCAGCAGGAGATCAAATGTACTGGAACCAGATTATGAAAGTACCTCCAACTTCCATGCTGCAATGCACAGATTTAAGACTGGTGGCGTGGTGATAATGCCCAATGCAACTGACCCCAGTCCAAATCATTGTGTAGAGGCAGTGCGGTAAAGAGCCACAAAGTTTATCTTGTTTTAACAAAAGCTTCAGAAATGCACACTTTTCCCACACTGAAGGCAGTACAGAGTAACTTTCCTACAAGGTATGTAAGGTGTTCATGCAGAGGAAGTGTGTCTCTAAAGAAAATATTTTCTTCTAAACTTAAAAAAGCAGGTCAAGGAAATACTAGCTTAAACTGGACATAGAAAGATCCTCTAGATAGATTAGGATGTGTGACACATCCACAAATTATTTAAGAAACGATTCTACTAATGGAAAACGGGAACTTGATGACCTTTCTGTAAATAGAGAACAGTATGCCAAATAGTCCCATTATCCATAATTAATGGTCATTTCAGCCAATAACAAAATCGTAAGATTGACATTTTGCGAGATCATTGATTAAAAAAATTACATTTGACAGTTTTAAAAGCATTGCACATCTTCTGCAAGTATCTTCTCATTCCTTGAAAGGCAGCACACCAGAATTTCAACATCAAGATGAGTATTTATTAGCAACAATTAAATGCTTCACCATATGCACAATAATGGGTTATGTTTAATGATACTGGGCCATTTACAATAGTCTTTCAGTTAAATGGCCTTCACAATATTTTCATTTGTTTATCATTTAAGGAATCTTTTGATTTTTTAAGGTTACTAAATATCATTCTAATTTCAAAATATATTCAAGTTCCAACTGTTCCACTCAGCTATGTATATTAGCACAGGTGGACAAGGCACAAGTTTTAATAACAACATACTGTTTAATTTATTTCTTGCAAATTATCAATTACAATCTGAAAGACATTCACATATGACCTCAGGATTTTCTTTAATGAAAGGCATTTAACTAGAAATTAGTACAAACCTTTAATGCCATTTTGACTCTTTTAATCTTTTTGACCTTTACAACTGTCTTTGTACCGAAGAAAATGACAAAAGCAGATTGAAAAAATGTTAGTATGACAGCTGACAAGATCAGTGTAGATTAGCAACAGTCAGAATACAAAGGTTAAGGCAGCATGAATCAACAGACTCAAAAGAAAAATCGTTTAGTAGGAAGAGAAATAGAAAATTCACATATATACAAAATTCACTCCACATTAACTTACAGGATTTAGTGTATTACATTGGTCTATAGGATTCTTGTAGTCAGTCTTCAATTCATCAAATGCGATAATCTGGAAAAGAACATTAACGGGTATAACTTACTATCACTTACACCAACATTTTCAGAGACCGTCGATAAATCTAATGTAAACAATGAAATATAGAGAAATCCAACTTAAATCTATTCTGCATACAACTCCTCTTGTCAGACTTCTTAAATTAAAACAATGAATACATCATCCCGGATCCACTTAAGAAAGCTACAACAATAAATGGTAACACCCTGATGCTGCCTGAGCTGCTGAGCTCCTCCAGCATTTTGTGTCTGTTGTCTTGGATTTCCAACATCTGCAGATTTTCTCCTATTTGTGATGAGACTAATTCAATCCTGTACATGACCTATCTATGCCGTTCTAGGAGTGTACAAGTCATAACGAGAAAGCTTTAAACACAGGGCGCAGATGATAATATTTTAATAATGATTTACTACTAAAGTGAAGAATCATTATCTTATTTTGACGTTATCTCCTCAGGCCTGACAATAGGTGTAAACTATGGAGGCCAAACTGAACCCAATACAATCACACGCCCTTCCACTTATCTGTGAAATAAAAATATACAATACGGCTCCTCCAGGAAAAAAGGGCAGGGACCAAGATCAACATAATCGGATACTCACATGCCAAATGGCAAAGAATATCAGAGCAGCAGTGAGTAGCAGCGCCAACATGTAACAAAAGGCCGCGAATGTAAACGCCATCTTGGCTGAGGGCAGGCGCCGCTTGCCGGGTGTGCGGCGCGCGAAGACAGGGCCTGATACGTCAACGCCGCGCCGTCACGTGACGTCCACAGCCCCGCCCTCCGGAGTTCGAACCGCCCCTCGCGCGCGGGCCGGGCCGGACCGGGGCGGGACGACCGGCGGTGACGGCGAGAAAATACAGCTTTAACCCTGACATTTACTGCTCGGTTCAGCAGACTTACTACATACAAGAGAGATCTCAGATGCTGGAAATCGGGAGCAAACAAAAAAAAAACACACAAACGCCAGTGCTGGAGGAACTCCCCAGGTCAGCCATCATCGAGAGAAATCAGCATCAGTCGACGGTTTCGGGCCGAACCCCTTCATCATTACTGAATGACTCCTGGTTAACTTCCAGCAGAAAATTACTGGAGCTAAAGAACAAGTTGTGAAATACAGCAGAAAGCCCTGGAAAAAACTGGCAGCCAAAACGTGGGTTCGGTGTTTTCATGGCCATTGTAGCTTAAACGCACAAGGCATAATCCCACAGGCTGCCAAGAATGTTGGTGAATTTATTATAGACATATGGCCACTGGAAGAACCTAATAAGCATGTCTAATCCTTGGTTTTAGCCCACACCAAACCACTCAGCCCTGCCCTGCTGCTGAATCTAATTGACAGACCTCTCATATTCCTACTAAAAGCCTGACCATAAAGAGCTTAACGATCAAAAATCCACAACCTCCTTTTCACATTTGGGAAGAGAAGGATGTACCAGGGCACTTCATAGATGTCACAATCATGACCATCTATAAGAAATGAAACTATTCTAACTACTGTTGTAACTACAGAGGCCTCTTGCTGCTGCCTGGCACAGGAAAATTCTTTGGTTCCTCCCTGTGGCCAAGAAGTTGCTCTTTGAATCTTATCATATAAAAGGTAAAATCTGCAGATGCTGGAAATCCAAGCAATGCACACAAAATGCTGGAAGAACTCAGCAAACTAGGCAGCATCTATAGAAAAGAGTAAACAATTGACATTTCAGGCCGAGACCCCTCCTCACAACTTGTGAAGGGTGTCCACTGGAAAAGACAATTGTTTACTCTCCAAATCTTAATTGTGGATTTTGCCCATTAGAGGCATCTTGTACAGGGTTGTAACTCATAGAAAAATGTTGAAAGAAGTTACCACTTTACATGCTCCTCAAACGTCAATCAAACTTTTGTCATTGTTCATCAGGAGGGACTCCACACCACTCTTAGTTATCTACCCACTTGGCCCTTACATTTGTTTTATGGGCCACCAGGTCCAAAAACTGGACCAGTTTCATGAAGGCTGGAGTCAAATAAGCCAACACCATTAAATCCCATAACTTTTGATGCCCTAACTAATCAAAAACCCATCATCCTTCACTTTAAATACACCCAATGACTTCATGATTGTGGCAATGAATTCCACAGATTTATCACTCTCTGACTAAAAAAGAATTCTTCATTCTAAAGGAAAATCCATATATTCTGAAGCTGTGCCTTCTGGTTCTATGATCCCCCATAACAGGAAATAACTTTTCCATGTGCACTCTATCTAGGCCTTTCTATATTTGATAGGTTTCAATGAGATCCTCCCTCATTCTTCTAAATTCCAGTGAGTACAGGCTTAGAGCCATCAAACACTCCTCATACATTAATCCTTTCATTCCTGGGATCATTGTTGTGAACTTCCACTGGACCCTCTCCAATGCCAGCACATTTTTTCTTACAATAGGGGCCCAAAACTGCTCACAATTCTCCAAGTGCAGTCCGATTAATGCCTTATAAAGCCTTAGCATTACATACTTGTTTTATTTATATTTTAGTCTTGAAATGAATGCTAATATTGCAATTACCTTCCTTATTACCAACTCAGCCTGAAAATTAAACTTCAGGAAATCCTTTATGAGGACTCCCAAGTCCCTTTGCACCTCTGATTTCTGAATTTGTTCCCCTTTAGAAAATAGCCTACACCCTTATTTCTTCTATCAAAGTGCATGAGCATAAATTTCCCTGCAATTTATTCCATCTGTCAGTTCTTTGCCTATTCTCCAAATCTGTCTGCAGACTCCCTGCTTCCTCAACACTACAATATACAATTGTATATTGTGCCTTCTTGGCCACAAACCCATCAATTCCATCATCCAAACTGTTGATGTATAATGTGAAAAGAATTGGTCCCAAAACCCCTATGCAACATCTCTTGTCACCGGCAGCCAACCAGAAAGGGCCCCCTTTATTCCCACTCTTTGCCTCCTACCAGTCAGTCAGTCTTCTATCTGTGCCAGCATCTTTCCTGAGATATCGTGGGCTCTTAACTTGTTCAGCAACCTCATGGGTGGCACCTTGATAAAGGCCTTTTGAAAATCCTATTAAACAATATACAGTGGCTCTCCTGTGTTTATGCTCAAAGAGTCCCTACAGATTTTTCAGGCAAGAGTTCCCCTTAAGGAAAGCATGCTGACTTTGGCCTATTTTATCATATGTCTCCAAGTACCCTGAAACCTCATCCTTAATGATGGACTCCAGCATTTTCCCAACCACCAAAGTCAGGTTAATTAGCCTATATGTTTCCTATCTACCAGTTCCCAAGGCTATCTTGACAATACCTCTTCCCACCCTGTCTCCTGTAAAAATGCTATTCCCTCAGTTCCTTTGTCTCCGCCGTATTTATTCCCAGGATGTGGCTTTCCTTTTCAGAACATCAGAGATGTCCACCTTCTTCAGATTGGTGTGTCCCTTCCTCCAACATTGATGCCACCCTCTCCCGCATCTCTTCCATTTCCCAGACATCCATGCTCACCCCATCTTAGTGATAGAGTTCCTCTTTTCTTTACCTACCACCCCATGAGCCTCTGCATCCAACACATCCTTCTCCACAATTTCCGCCATCTCCAAAGGGAACCTACCACTAAATACATCTTTATCACCCCCACTAACCCCCCCCCCACACTCTCCATTTTCTGCAGTGTTTTCTCCCTCCATGAATCCTTTGTCCAATTGTCCCTCCCCACTAATCTCCCCCCTGATACTTATCCCTGCATGTGGCCACTGTGCTACACCTGGTCATTCACCTCCTCTCTCACCTGCATTTAGAGTTCCAAATGGTCCTTCCAGGTAGGCAACACTTCACCTGCTAGGGTCATCTATTGTGTCCAGTTTTCCTGATGTGGCCTCCTCTACATTGGTGAGACCCATTGTAAACTGGGGACCACTTCATCTGCCAAAAGTGGAGCTTCCTGGTGGCCCAACATTTCAATTCTGATTCCCATTCACATTGTTACATGTCACACCATGGCCCCCCTCTTGCGCTATGATGAGGCTGCTCTCAGGATGGAGAAGCATCACCTCATATTCTGTCTGGGTAGCCTTCAAACTGATGGCATGTTTTTCGATATATCCTTATGAAAAAATCCCCCCCCCACTTTTTCTATTCCTCACTTTGGTCTCTTACCTCTGCCTCACCCTGGTGCCCTTTCTTCAATGGTCCACTCCTCTCTTTATCAGATTTTTTCATCTCCAGCCCTTTACCCTTCCCACCAACCTGGCTTCATCCATTACATTTGAACTGTCCCTTTTCCCCTCCCCCCTACCTTTTTATTGTATCTCTCCCCTTCCTTTCCAGTCCTGAGAAAAGGGTCTCAGGCTGAAATTTGACTGTTTGCTCATTTCCATAGATGCTCCAACATTTTGGGTGTGTTGTTTATAATTTCCTTTCTTTTGCCTCCCTCCCTTCTTAAAGAGTGGAGTGACATTTGCAATGTTCCAGTCCTCCGGCACAATTTTAGAATCTAGTGTTTCTTTAAAGATCATTATTAATGCCTCCACAATCTCTTCAGCTACCTCTTTCAGAACCCTGGGGTGTAGTCCATTTGGTCCACATGACTTACCTAACTTCCGGTTATTCAGGTCCCATACACCTCCTCAGAAATAGCAACTGAACTGACTGCTGCCCCCGACTCTTAGCTTTCAAGAATCAACAAGGTGCCTTTATTCAGTTATAAGACTCTAATGTATTTTACAGCAGTAGACTTCACAATTTTCTATACAAAACTAGCATGTCTTTCATGGATTAAAATTATACAAGGCCTCTCAAAGGCCTCTTCCTCTCAAAGCAGGGTAGTACTTGAACAATGAATGATCAGGCCCTGAGTATTGGAGAAAAGCTAGGAATTTGTCCACATTTTGCTGAAAGAGGCATCACAGGTAGACAGGGTGGTGAAGAAGGTATTTGGCACATTGCACTTTATCATTCAGAATATTGAGTATTTGACCGAGTATACTGGTGGAGTTGTAAAAGATGTTGGTGAGACTACATATGGAGTGTTGTGTGTACCAGTTTCATCAACTTTTTTTTTGGGGGGGGGGGGAAGAAGACACCACTAAACTGGTGTCTTTTTTTAATTAAAAGAGTCCAGAGAAGATTTACAAGGATGCTTCCTGGGTTCATGGGCCCGAGCAATAGCAAAAGGTTGCGCAGCTGCGATTTTATGCTTTGGAACGTAGATGATTGATAGGTGCCGGATTGAAAGATAAACTCATGAGGATGAATGCAGTCTTTTTTCCCCACCAGAAAAGAGGAACTAAATAAAAATGAGAGGCATAGGTTTAAAGGTGTGATTTAAAAGGTGTGAGGCACAGATTTAAAAGGGCCCTACAGTGGATGGTGTGTTATCAGATTGAGCTGCCATTGAAAGTGGTTGAGGCATGTATAACAACATTCAAAAGGAACTTGGATAAGTACATGAATAGGAAGGGTTCAAAGTAAATTTATTATCAAATTTAAATGTGTCACCAGAAACTACTGAGATTAATTTTCTTACAGGTATTCACAGGAACAAAATACTATAAAACTAACGAAAAACTAGACAGTCTGTCAAATGTGCAGAGGATTAAAAACAGTGCAAATGCAGAAAAACTACTAATAATAAATTAAGTAAATAAATACTGAGAACATGTGTTATAACTCTTGAAAGTGAGTCCATAGGTTGTGGAATCAGTTCAGTGTTGCGGTGAGAGAAGTGATCGATACTGGTTCAAAAGCTTGATGGTTGAAGGGTATTAACTGCTCCCCCAGTAACCCCTTCCCAAATGGCAACAGATGGTGCAGTCCTTGATGATGAATGCTTTCTTGTGACACCACTCCTTATAGATGGTGGGGGGAGCTTATCCTGTGATGCACTGAGCTGTGTCCATTAGTTTTTGTAGGCTTTTCCATACCATGCCATAATACAATCAGTCAAAATATTCTCCACTGCGCTTCTATAGAGCTTTGTCAAAGTTTTAGAGGAAATGCCAAATCGGTGCAAACTTCTAATAGAGGCATTGCTGTGCCTTCTTTGAAAAAGGCACTAAATGTGGCAGTCCCAGGTAAGATCCTCCAAAATGGTAACACCAAGGAATTTAATTGAATTAAAAGGGTTTCGAAGAGGATAGCCAAATGTGGGCAGCAAATAGGACTTGTATGGTAGGCTCCATTGCTGAGTTGGGCCAAAGGGCCTACTTCTAAGCTGTGTTACTCTTTGACTTTATAAACATGAGAACAGGATTAAATGTGGCATCCAAGATGGAAAGTAATTTGCACATTTAAGAAAAAAAATCTTGTAGTTACATGCTAGGGCTTAGTCATCCAATTAATAATGCTTTTTACCCTTCTACATGTTTTTAAAAGGTATCACATTTTGTGTACATGAGAATCTTTATTTTGCACCCACAGAAAGAAACCAAAAAATATCAATAATTGCACCACATACAATGTAGTTCAGTTACAGTTAACCTTTATACTTACTGCTAGCATCATGCATTTCAGGATACAGACATGTCACATCTCATTTTAGTACAAATCATTCAAATGAGCAGTACATCAATCTGAAAAGCTCCTTAAAGTGGTACAAAAATTGTAATTTTCTTTTATGCAGTTGTAATCCCAATAACAAACTTGCGTTTATAGTGTTAACATAATAAAGCACCCCAAGGCACTTCACAGCTTCAAACACAAAAAAAATTGACACAATCAAATGATAGATTAGCACTGATAGTCAAAAGGCTTCCTTTTAAAGTTAATTACAAAGAGGTACAGTGAAAATTTAAGGAGGGAATTCCAGAGCATAGGATGTTAAAGATATTCACTGATGCTACTGCAATTAAAGCACATGTTTGCAGGAGTCGAACTATAGAAGCATAAATATTCGGGTGAGAGATTGTAAAGGGACAAGGCATTTTGAAAACAAATAAATGTAAAATTGAGGTGTTGCCAGACTGGGAAACTGGGTGTATTAAAAGGCATGAATAGACATTTAATATGATTAAACAAAAACACAGCAAAAATCCTCATACTACACAAGGACATCTTGGCAAGACTGTTTTTCTTAATAATTTGACCATTTACTTTTAAGATAACATTGTACATATTGAGCAGTAATTAATTCTATTTTCAAATGGTAGTTAAGCATGCAACAAACAAAATGTATAAGGTATATCAAATAATGTATCCCAAGATTAGTATCTATTAAAAAATTGAGCAATATGATGTTAAAAAAAATCACTGTGGATTTTGCACAAGACATTATACAAGACATACATTTTTCAGCTAAATGCATTTTGGAATGCTCACTAGAAAAGTAAGGAAGAGAGACTGTAAAAATTATTTGCCAAGATTCAGATGTAAATTGTAGTTTGAACACTTCTGCAAGTCTCCATTAATAAATGAAATTCTGTTTGCAGCTTCCACGGGAAGGATGCCATAGCATTGCAACAATTGCTACTGCAATACATTAAGTACCCACACATGCCTAAGTAACTCAAGCACTGAAAGCATTAATTTCATCATTTAAATCAGATGTAACAAATGGAATTCAAGATTTTCTTCTGCAAAATGAAATCTATTTAGCTGATTCCAACTTATTCAAATGGAAGTAGATTATTTGAAATCCAAAGCCAAGAGATTAACTCAATGCTCAGTATCTTGTCGTAAACTACCTTGCAAATGATTCTTTAAATAAGCAAGATGTTAAGTTAGAAACATAGACATAGGAACAACTGAAAACAAAACAAATAGACTGGGGGAAAATTATCACTGAAGGTATCAAACTTAGACTAAATAACCTACCATGAAACCATTTATTCATTCTTAAGCGTTACAGTACATGTTCTAATTCAGTACAATTTGTATAGACTTAACATTTTCAAATATGCTAACTAGAATTAGAGTTGTGTTCCAGAGATCTGATTTTTTTTTTAAATCTTTTTAAAAAAATGCCCTTTTAATAGAAAATCAACTAGAGATACTGAAAATTAACTTACACAGGAAATAAATTCTAGAAGCAGCCTTGAATACCATTTATGCTTCTCTGCTTCTGCTAAACTAGCTTATGAGCAGGGTTTGAAGAGCTGAATGGGACTTGCTTGCTGGAGTGTTGCCTTAAGTCTCAAGGTGGTAAGTCATAAGGCATAGGTAGCGACAACAACCATAATCAGTTTCTGAGGCATTTAATACTTTGGATTAAATGTCTCCAAATGGACTGTGCTCTGTGGCCATCTAACTTAAAAACAACCCTTCTTATACAAAACAGTAGAAGAAAATCTCCCTCACTGGCTCTCTAGTCTAGAAGGTTAAGTTCGTTATGTGGAATGCCTTTGCCACTGCCAGGATAGTTGCTAGTTTGGAAGATTCTTGTGAAGACACTTGAGACAAAAAATGTGGGTCATGACAGAGAAAAATTTGCAAAGCCATGGAAGTTAAATATGTCAAAAATAAGGTTTTACTTTAAAATAGTCAACCAATATTACTAATTCTTTAATGAATACATATGGTCACATATTGGGCTTTTCAATATTTTTCAAGTTTTGAAATGTAACAATGAAAACCAATTATGGAATTTATATGGAAAATTCATGAAATCAAGAGTAATAATATACATGACTAGTACAGTCATAGAGTGTTTTAATTTTAAAAACAGTATGTGAAAACTTTGGATAATTTGAAGGATAAGGCAGGGTCAACACAGAAGCCTATTTATCTGAAAAGAACAGGTTTCACACTCTAGTGTGTTTTACACAATAAAATGTTTAGATAAATTCATTAATTGATAATCCTTAAAGGAAAAAGAATGACGATGATTGCTTGGATTATGCTTGAACCAGAGGTCAAAATGACCATACTATCCACGTATGCTCAAAAACTCTTATCTTATTTTTATGGCTTCCACCAAGAACAGAAAAAGGTTAAGTGCTTGATAAGTTAATGTTTTGGAAAACTGCATTCAACATTTTCACAGTGCTTAAATCCAATACAACTTTGAACACAAAGTATAAAAATTACTTAATTTTCCAGTTTATATGCATATTTAAAATTCAAGCTCATGTCATTCATATGAAGTGAAACAGAATACTGTGACTTTGTTAACGGAAAAATCCAAGTTTTTTGCAAAGCCACTCTTCAGTGAAGTCTTCTGTATTTCTAATTTCAAACACCTGAAAGACAAATACACAAATTATTAACAGCTCAGACCAGTCTCTATTGTGAAGTAAATGAACAAGGAACATTGATCAAAAAAAAGCTTAACAACAGGCTACATTTAAGCAATTCAGTAAAAACTTAAAAATTATATATCATAACAAAGCTCTCAAGATGTGCTCTACTTTAAACTAGTACTAAGCAGTGCTCCCAATATCCAAAGGAGCAGAAGAGGATGGCAAGGAATTATGATTAATGCCCTATCACTATCTAATGATCAATAGCAAAATATATACAGGCAGTCCCTGGGTTACAAACGAGTTCCATTCCTGAGTCCATCTTTTAAGTCGGATTTGTACATATGTCGGAACAGGTACATCTGGTATTATTTAGTGTCAGTCAAATGTTTGTCTTAGTATATTGTATATATTTTACCTTTCTATGCATATAAAACACTTAAGAAATGTATGTATTCCAATAATTAAATCAGTGCATTTCTTAGTAATAATTGTAGCTTTCATCGGGGCAGGGCTTTTCACATACTCCATTATTCTCACTTTATCCTTTAAAATTGTTCCAATCGTTGACTAACTGTAGCTTAACGCTTTTCCAATGACCGATGGCGCTTCACTGCTTTCTGATCGCTTTATTATTTCCACTTTATTTTCAATCGTGATCATTCTACGTCAACAGAACAGAAACACTGCAGATTCAGCATCAGCCACAGGCAGTGGGTCCTAACCTGAGCTCCCCCGGGTCCTAAAGTCCATCCACACTGAGACAGGTTAAATGGAAAAGAGGGTGGGGTCAGGGTGAATATTGTTAAGAAAAATTTAAGCCAAAAACAAAGTTACACCCTTAACACAGTGTTAACGGCAATGATTTAAAATGCCGGACAACGCTGTGATCCGACTTAAAACGGTGGACTTGCATTCTCCTTCCTCCGTTTGTAAGTATCAGTTGTTTGTAAGTCAGATGTTCGTAACTCGGGGATTGCCTGTATATATTAATGTATTCAGCTGCACAGTAAAGGAGTAAAATTTAAGAGGCATCCATTTACATGTTTAATAACTGTTACTGAGTGCCATTAGAATATTTTATATATCTGGACTTCAGGAAAAAGAAAAAGATGGGCCAACAATATTTTTGGACTCACCACTGTCTTCCAATCTAGAAAGAGCAGAGTAGCAGGTTCAAAAACTGTTCAGAGGCAAATATGTCTTTAGGCAATCAGGGATATAGCAGACAGGAAATGTTTGCATAATTGAAATGATCAGTTGTGTTCTGTTGTGGATGTTGTCTCAATTGGTGCAGAGTGACTAAGGCATAGTGATGCTTCACCTTGATAGGTTTCAGTTCATAATAGCTTGTTTTTCCTTCAGTGCAAATGACTAACAGCTCCTGACAATTGTCTTCTGCTCCACAGATTGCACCAACACTCATTTTTTTAAACAACTTTATGATATTCTGAAATTAGACGAGCTGACCAATGCTTCAAAGAACAAGTGGCTTATTTTACTAAAAATCAAGAGCAACAAATATCTGCAGCTGGTAATATTAGCCCAGATATTCAAAGAATAGAAATATTTCAGTCATCTTCTAAGATGAAGGTGTACTCAAGTGCACAACCACAAGAGATTCTGCAAATGCTAGAAATCCAGAGCAACACACACAAAATGCTGGAGGAACTCAGCTGGTCAGGCAGCATCCTTGGAAATGACTAAACAGTTACCATTTCAAGCAATGACCCTTCATCAGACTAGAAAGGTAGGGGGTAGATGTCTGAATAAAAAGGTGGGGGGTGGAGGAGGGATGAATGAATGAGTTTGGGAGGTGATAGTTGGAAAAGGGAAAGGGCTGGAGAAGGGATCTTTGTTGCCCACTCTGGCCTCTTACCTCTTCTCCTCACCTACCTATCACCTTCCCCTGGTGCCCTTCCCTCTTCTACTTCTCCCATGGTTTACTCTCCTCTCCTATCAGATTCCCTATTTTCCACCCCTTTACCTTTTTCTTATCAGCATCTAGGCTCTTTCTTCAACCCTCCTCCACTGACTTGTCTTCACCTCTCACTTTCCAGCTTGTCCCCCTTCTCTTCCTACCTCTTTTATTCTGGCATCATCTCCCTTCCATTCTAGTGCCAGTGAAGTGTCTCAGCCCAAAATGACAACTGTTCATTCATTTCCATAGAAGCTGTCTGATTTGTGGAGTTCCTCCAGCATTTTGTGTGTAGACTTAAGTACTTTTTCTTTTAAGAAACAAAAAAATTAAATTCAAAGCTCTCACCTTGGTAAGTTTTGCTATATCCACCAATCCAATTTTGCTACCAGCATATATCATCTGCTGTTCAGGCTTGCAACCTAAAATTAAAGGCAGAAAGTAAAGCTTTGATTAGAAGCCATGAATCTTTAAAATCATAGAGGGACTGTTCTGCATTGATAGGTGAAGGGTATTTATTTTACATAGCCCATCCTGCTTTTAACTAAGGGTAAGGAACATATGTATGTCAAAGAAAACTCTCTATACATATATAATCACAATTATAAAGGTTAAGGAAGAGAACAAAAGAATAAGTCGGCGGTCTCAAGATGGCGCTTATGGAGTGAAGCGGTTTTAGGCTTTGCTCCAATCCTTTTACTTTTTTTAACCTACAAACACCCCCTAATTGATCTTTTTATACCTATTCTAAAGGGGTTTAAACGTATGAAATTTTTTTCAACTGTTTGAATAGTTTCAACTCGCTGAAATGTCTAGACCAAAGGAATCGAAACAAACAAAAGAACCGTTAACTTTAGAAGCAATTGCGAATCTTATGGACGACAGACTTGGAAAACTGGAGAGTAAATTAACCGCAAAGCTTTCTACGTTCGATGAAATTTTAAAGACATTTGATGCAAAACTTCAAGCACTTACACTGGATTCACAAAAACAACAAGCAAGTATTTTAGTTCTTGAAGAAGCCGTTCACCAAAGAGATCATATAATTGAAACTTTGCAACAACAGCAACCTTCGACTTCTCAACAGATGGATTGTTATAAATCTAAAATCACTGATCTTGAAAACCGCTCTTGAAGACAAAATCTCTGGTTAATTGGGATTCCGGAAAAATTTGAGAACAGCAATCTCACTGTTTTTTTCTCCAAATTTTTAATGGATGTCTTCGGCTCAGAAGTACTGGATTCCCCTCTAATAATCGACCGTGCACATCGCATTTCTCGTTTTCATTCAGATTCAAGTTTGAAACCCCGACAAGTAATTCTCCGGATCCATTATCCTCATACCAAAGAGCGTTTGATTCGGGCTGCCCGGAAAAAGGGTATGATCAGCTTTCAAGATTTTAAATTCCATATTCTGGAAGACTACAGTCCTGAAGTTTTAAGGGCAAGAATGGCTCTTAAATCGGTTATGTCGGAAATTCATCAGGAAGGCTACAAGCAAGTGCTGTTATTTCCAGCACATTTGAGAGCTACTCTCAAAGATGGAATTTATCAGCTGTTCAAATCTCCAGCGGATGCTCAAAGATTCCTTGAAGAATACCATTTTATTGTTTCTACGAGTTGACTAATGTAATAATTAGTTTATAGATTTGGATCTTTTATAAAATGATGTTTTTTTATGTGATGGCTTACATGTATTTCTTATACACGGTATAAGTCCGTTTTTGGTTTATTCTGAGTGTTTTTTTTCATATTATTAATGTTAGTTTAGAAAGTAATTCATTAGGGTTTTCTTTTAAGTTTGTATACACTTTTTTATATTTTTAACGTTTAAATATTAAGACTTTTTAAAAAAATAAAATGTCGTTTCTTCTTCCTGAAAGACCTTAGTGCTTGGAAAGTCACATCCATTTTGATGTGTCTGAATAAGTTTAAGGATTTTCTTTTAAAACACTAATACAATATTATCCATTTATGGGTTTTATTGTTTTAATTTTTTAAATCCTTTTGTTTTATATATATAATACTAATTTTATATTTTAATTTTTGTTATACCAACCCTTTCTTATAATATGGGTGGTTTGTATCTTTTACTCAACTTTTTTTTGTTTGAGTTGCCGTTTTGAGACATGGGGGTAATTTTAGTGTTAGATTGCTTGCTTGCCTTTTTTTTTGCTTTTTTCCTGGGGTTTTGAGGGTGGAGGGAGGTGGATTTTTCTTTTTTCTTTTCTTTTTGCTTGCTTTATGCTTAGTTTTACTTCATGAGCTCATATGAAACTACAAAAATGGTTGCAGTGTCATGACTTCCAGTTCCTCCTTGAACTTACTTCCCTCTTCTGGATTCATGAGTTCATCTTTTTTTTAACCTTATGTGTTAATTGTAATAAATATCGTCAATATGGATAATATTATTAATTTTGTTTCTTGGAATACTAATGGTTTAAATCATCCAATCAAATGGAAAAAAAATTCAAAGTGTTCCATAGAATGAATGCTAGTGTTATCTTTGTACAAGAGACTCATGTAAGGAAGGTGGATAGTCAACGCTTTTTTAGGTTTTGGAAAGGTAAACAATATCACTCAAATTCTCGAGACAAAGTAAGAGGCGTTTCCATTTTTATAGATTCTTCAACCTCCTTCATACACCATGAAACAACTTCAGACTCACAAGGTAGATTTTTGCTTATTACTGGTCTACTTTTTAATCAAAGAGTTGTTTTAGTTAATGTTTATGCTCCAAACACTGATTGTCCTGAATTTTTTAAGTGTCTATTTACATCCTTTCCCAATTTGAATCAGTACAGGCTGATAATGGGTGGGGATCTTAACTGTTGTTTAAACCCCTCGATGGATAGATCTAAGCCCACCCAAGCTCTTCCGAATAAATTGGCTTCTCTTATTAATTCCTTTATGACTGATACAGCAATTTTTGAAATTTGGCGTTTTTTACGCCCCAATGACAAAGAGTTTTCATACTTTTCTCATGTTTATCATAATTATTCAAGAATTGGTTACTTTTTCATTGATCATCGTTTACTTACAGATGTTATTGATTGTAAATATGACTCTATTACCATTTCTGACCATGCACCTTTGAAGCTATCTATTAAGATAATAGATTCATCTATTAATGCTAAATCTTGGAGGTTCAACTCTATTTTATTGCAGGACTTAGACTTTGTTAATTTTATTAAACAACAAATTGATTTGTTTTTCTCAACAAATTCTACAGCAGAGATCTCTAGTGGAATTTTATGGGACACTTTTAAAGCATTTATTCGTGGTCAGATTATTTCATACTCTGCTGGAGTTAGGAAACGAACTAATTCTAAAATATTAACATTGGTTGATAAAATCAAAGCAATTGATAAGATTTATTCAGTGACCCCCAGCAAAGAACTTTATAAAGAAAGAGTGGAACTTCAAATGGAGCATAGTTTGTTATTATCCTCTTCGATTGAAAATCAGTTAATTAAATCTAGAACCCAGTTTTATGTACATGGAGATAAGTCTGGCAAATTACTGGCTAATCAATTGAAAACTGCTTCGGTTAAACGACAGATTACTAGGATTCGTAAACAAGATGGCACTCTGACGATCGACCATAAAGAGATAAATAAAGCCTTTCAATATTTTTATAATTCCTTATATCAATCAGAATTTGTTGAGGATTCTTCTATAATAGGCGAATTTTTAAGGAAATTGAATATTCCAAAATTAACAGTAGATGATAGTGTATTCCTAGATACACCTATTACGGAAACTGAAATAAAAAAGGCTATTTTTTCCAATGAATTCCGGTAAAGCTTCTGGTCCAGATGGTTATACTGCAGAATTTTTAAAATCCTTTTCCTCTATACTTTCTCCTTGGCTTTGTAAAATTTTTAAAGATGTGCTAATTATAGGCAAATTGTTTTTATGAAGCCTCTATTTCTTTAATTCTTAAAAAAGATAAAGACCCTATTGAATGTGCATCCTATCGGCCTATATCCTTGCTGAATATGGATTTTAAGATTTTTAGTAAAATTTTGGCTACTAGATTAGAAAATATATTACCTCGAATTATTTCTGAAGATCAGACTGCATTTATTAAAAATCGCTATTCATCTTTTAACATTAGAAAATTAATTAATATTATTTATACTCCTTCACCCAAAATACCAGAATGTGTCATTTCCTTAGATGCTGAAAAAGCATTTGATAGAGTTGAATGGCCATATTTATTTAATACGTTGCAGCATTTTAATTTTAGTTCAAAATTTATATCATGGATTAAATTAATATACTATAAACCCTTGGCTTCAATCTTTACCAATAATTAAAGATCTCCTTTTTTTCAGTTATTCCATGGTACAAGGCAAGGCTGTCCTTTAAGTACTTTACTATTTGACATTGCTTTGGAACCTTTGGCTATAGCCATTCGTGAATCACCTAATATTTTGGGTATTACTCATGGGGAGGGGACGTATAAGTTATCATTATATGCTGATGATTTGTTACTATACATATCCGACCCTGAGAGATCTATTCCTGCTATTTCATCCTTGCTTGCTCAGTTTAGTAACTTTTCTGGTTATAAATTGAATTTTAATAAGAGAGAATTATTTCCATTAAATATGCAAGTTCCAATTTATAAAAGTTTACCATTTAAAGTTGTTACAGATTATTTTACTTATTTGGGTATTAAAATTACTAAAAAACAAAGATTTATTTAAAGTTAATTTTTTACCTTTAATTGACCAAATTAAGCAACTTGTTACTAGGTGGTCTCCATTATCTTTGTCATTGGTTGGTCGAATTAATGCTGGTATTACCCAAATTCTTATATTTATTTCAAGCTTTACCAATTTTTATTCCTAAATCTTTTTTTTGATATTATTGACTCCAAAATATCTTCTTATCTGTGGCAGAATAAAAATCCTAGACTAGGCAAAAAATATTTACAGAAGCCTAAGAAGGAGGGCGGTTTGGCTTTGCCAAACTTGAGATTTTACTATTGGGCAGTTAATATACGATATTTAATATTTTGGACACAAGAATCGACTATAGCTGCTTGCCACAATGGGTAAATTTGGAATGTAAATCTGTACAAAACTTTTCATTGTTTTCAATTTTAGGATTTTCACTTCCTTTTTCTTTATCTAAATTGAATAAACAAATAACTAATCCTATAGTCAAATATACATTGCGAATTTGGTTTCAATTTCGTATACTTTTTTGGTTTGAATAAGTTCATTTTATCAAGCCCTATAATATCTAACTTTTTTTCCGGCCCTCTTTTATGCATCAAGCTTTTCTTTTATGGAAAACAAAAGGTATAACATGTTTTCGTGATTTGTTTTTGGATGATAGCTTTATGTCCTTTGAACAGTTATCTAATAAATATAATTTACCTAAAAATCATTTTTTTAGATATTTGCAAATTAGAAATTTTTTGTACAATGAGTTACAGTCTTTTCCAAAACTATGTCCATTGGACACTACAGAAAGAATTTTAGCTCTGAATCCTTGTCAAAAGGGTTTAGTAGCTGTCATTTATAATATGATCATGAAAATACAGCCAGAAGTATCAGAAAAAATTAAGAAGGAATGGGAAAAAGAACTTCATTGTCTTATATCCACTGAGCAGTGGGAGAAAATTTTACTATTAGTCAATTCATCTTCTATTTGTGTTAAACATGCCTTAATACAATTTAAGATTGTACATAGAGCTCATATGCCTAAGGATAAACTTGCTCGATTTTATTCTTATGTTAATCCAATCTGTGACAGATGTCATTCTGATGTTGCTTCATTGACCCATATGTTTTGGTCTTGTCCTTGTTTACAAAATTATTGGAAAGATATTTTCAGTATTATTTCAATAGTTCTGAATATTAATTTGCAACCGCATCCTATTACTGCAATTTTCAGTTTACCAATGGTAGATAATAGTCGTTCATCCTCCTCATCTCGACGTATGATTGCATTTGTTACATTAATGGCTAAAAGATCTATTTTATTGAATTGGAAAGAAATTAATCCTCCAACTATATTTCAGTGGTTTTCTCAAACTATCTCTTGTTTGAGCTTTGAAAAAATTAGAAGTGTTGTTTTTGATCCTTCAGTTAAATTTGAAGAAACTTGGAGACCATTTATTCAACATTTTCTTATGAGTTAAATTGTCTTTTCCTAAACCTCACTTTTATTATCCTTAATTATTTGGATGGAGGTTCGGAGTTATTGGCACTACTGTATATATCTGACATTATGCAATGGCCCATGTTGGTTAGTGTTTTTTTTTCTTCTTTTTTTTGTTTTTTTTCTTTTTATTTCTTTTGTTCACAAATACTATGAGTTTGGGAGGTTATATATATTGATTATTATATATTTGAATGTCTACTTAAACTATTAACTATGTACTCTCAAACTCTTTGTATTCATGTTTCATTTATGTTTGCTTAAAAATAAAAAGATTTAAAAAGAAAGAAAGAATAAGTCACAAAGCTCCAAAACTGCTTATCATGCAAAGAGATTGAAGCTCACCCAAGTTTGACCTCTACTCGACTCACAAATCCCAGTGAGACAATCTGATTACAGTCCAAAAAGCCACTTTCCTTGACCATCAAAAGATCCAATGATTCAACTTCAGCGTTAGTAATATATTCAACTTCCACAGCTGCGTGGCAAAACACAAACACAAACAGACACACACACACACACACACGCGCGCCTTATTCTGATATTCTTCCCCAGTTAAATTTCTGTACTGTACAAAACATTCTCTAAGCATATGTTCTTCTCAATTTCCTGAACTCCAATGAGGAGGCCTAATCTGCTCAGCCTTTCAAGGAAAACCCCTCATCCCTGGAACCAAATCAAGTGAATCTATCTTAACTACCTCCAAAGTATATTCTTCATTAAATAAGAACAGTATACAGTATTCTTGAGTGTAATTGTTTTTTCACAGTTCACTCAGCTTACCATAATGTTAGGCCATAACACAAAATTATGACCAAGTATTGGTAGTGTCAGGGTGATTACTTTTTTCCAAATGAAGAAAGATATATAATTAAAGACCATCATATATACTTAAAGACCATGATAGGGTATGACAACCAAGCAGAAACTAGGTTCCCCTATTCAAGCCTCAAAAGAAAGTTTATCTTCTAATGATGTCAACTGCCGCACTGCATTTTCAACCACTGAATACAGAATCATGAATTGAGTAATTGAGAATCATAAACTATTGCAATGTACATTATAGATAAGAAAGCATGCTAAGTATCATTATTTACATTACCTGACGTTATGCACTAAACTGATTATGAATATAAATAAGCATCTTGCATGGTTTTCCAATTTCCTTTGAGCTGTGTTTAAAATATAAATTTGACAATCTTACAGAACTTTACAGGCAAAACGTCTATTCTGTAATTAAAGCTCAATTTTGACATGTTAATTGTCACTGTTCCTCAATATACCTGCGATTCTGTATTTACCAAGTATACAAAGCAAAGAAACAGTCTTGCAGATTCTTAATTTTCAGTTAAGATTTTCACTTGTATAACTGGTCTGTGTAAGAAAGTGAAAAATCTGTGTTAGCAAATAAAGCGTGCATGCACCCTTTCAGCAACACACAAAGGTGCTGGAAGTATTTAGTGGATCAGGCAGCATATTTAGAGTGAGGTTGACAGTCGACTGTACCAGTCAAGACAGATGAAGGATCACAACCTGAAACATTAACTGTCCATTTCCCTCCAAAGATGCTGCCTGACCTGCTGAGTTCCTTCAGAACCTGTGCGTGTTGCTCCAGATTTACAGCATCTACAATGTCTGGCACCTTCATACAACCTTTGAAGAGGCAGAACAGGGAACACAAAACTGGCAGGGATATTAAATGTATGGTATTCATTTCTTAGGAATAGACAAAACAACTCAATGGACAAGAACAAAAATTACCCAAGAGCATCAATATTCAGAAATGAGTCTCCACTTAATTCAATGTCAACTTTAAAATGTATCATCATTGTTTGAAAATCAGGTTTATTATCACTAACAACAATTGAGAAATTTATTTTGCAGCAGTACTAGAGTGTAAGATATAAAAATAATTTACAAAAATAAATTAAAAAGGAATAACAAGATAGTGTTCATGGACTATCCAGAAATCTGATGGTGGAGAGGAAGCTCCTGAATCATTGAGTGTCGGTCTTCAGGTTCCTGTACCTACAACCTCATGGTGGTAACAAGAAGATGGCATATTCCAGATGGTGTCTTCTGGAGGCATCACTTCTTGAAGATGCCCATGATGGTGTGGAGGGTTGTGCCTATGATAAAGCTAGCTGAATCTATAACTCTCTGCAGCCTCTTGCAGTCTCCACCATACATCTGTAGAAATTTGCAAGAATCTTTGGTTACATACAAAATCTATTCAAAGGAGAACCATTGGTGTGTCTTCCCATTGATGACATAAGTGTGCTGGGCCCAAGATAGATCCTCAGATATTGGCACCAAATGAACTTGAGGCTGCTCACCTTTTCCACTCCTCAAGCAGGACAGGTGTGTGTTCTCCCAACTTTCCCTTCCTGAAATTCACAATCAATTCCCTGGTCTTGCTGCCATTGAGTGCAAGGTTGTTGCTATGACATCAATCAGCCAATCTATCTCATTTCCAAACACTTCCTTGTCACTT
Organism: Hypanus sabinus; assembly: GCF_030144855.1. Lineage (NCBI taxonomy): Eukaryota > Metazoa > Chordata > Chondrichthyes > Myliobatiformes > Dasyatidae > Hypanus > Hypanus sabinus. The sequence goes on along the minus strand of NC_082707.1, from coordinate 158,146,249 downwards.
TCTGAGATTCTACCAATAATAGTGGTGTCATCATCACATTTACAGATTGAGTTTGAGCTGTGCCTAGCCACACAGTCATGAGTGTAGAAAGAGTAGAGCAGTGGGCAAAGCACACATCCTTAAGGTGCACCCAAGCTGAGTGTCAATGAGATGTTATCCTCACTAATCCATAATGTGGTCTTACAATGAGAAAGTTGATGATCCAGTTGCAGAGGTACATACAAAGGCCATTTTGAAACTTGTTGATAAGTAGTGAGGGGATGATGGTGTTGAACACCAAGCTGTAATCGATAAACTTCAGCCTGACGTAGGTATTGCTGTTGAGTAGGTGGTTCAAAGCAGTGGAGAGCCAGTGACATTGTGTCTGCTGTAGACCTCTTGTGGCCTATTTGCAGCAGGTCCAGGTCCTTGTTCAGGCAGGAGTTAAGCCTAGCCATGACCAACTTCTCAAAGCATTTCATCAACAGTTGTTGCGGCAGCTCATCCTGCTCCTCTTGGGCATTGGAATGATTTCTGTTCTTTTGAAGGAAGCAAGAATCTCCAGCTGCATCAGTGAGATATTGAAGATGTCCCTGAACACTCCATCCAGCCAGTTGGTCTGCACAAATTTTTAGTACCCTGCCTGGTACACATTCCTGGAACTTATTAGCATCTTGACCTCAAAGATCATAAACTATTTTTAAAAGTGCTCACCAAATTAAGGCCAAGTTAGTGTTGGTAACAAATTGTTTAGTCAATGCTACACACTTTTGGGGAATAAATAAACAGGAACGTAGTAATAGTTTGCTTAGAAAATGCTAACATCATTTACCGAAAGGAAATTATGTTTCCAAATCTAGAGTTTAGTGTTATCACTTTTAGAATAGATAAGACACAAGAGATGAGTGCATTTGGTTTTTCAGAGCTTTCAGTAATATACAAGTGGCTGTGATAAATAATTGAGGCCACAAAAGATCTTATCTTAATTTTCATGTAGTTAAATCCACACATTAAAAAACAAATTATAAGCTTGTGGTTCAGAAGGAGGAAAATTTTTAATTCACTTGCTAAGCATCACACCTATATGATATTAAAAACTTATGGGCACTGCAGATGGTTGCAAGAACACTGTGTCAAAATCAAACACAAGGCCAAAGGGCATTAGATGCTGCTACAACAGTAAATGAGGTTATTGTTGATTCTGAGACTCAAACCCAAATTCATGACCAATTCTACTAACCTCAGTGAAATCTAAGGATCTCAGTCCTGAAAGGCTTATTGACTGATCAATCTCAGCTTTTTTGGAGAAACCCTAAAAAATATATTTACGACATTTCTTAATTTAACTCCAACTGGCTAATTCCTTATTGAAAAATTCTTCATTTAAAGAAAATAGCTGCTCAACATCCACGTGTCAATCTCTCTGAAAGCTGAAGCAAGGAATCTTTGAGGTGATAGAGCAAAGGTAATTCAATGGGCAAGAGGATTCTTTAAACAATGGAAAAACTAATGAATACATTAAATACTGAAGATACTCAGAAGGTTAAATTGTACATTGGAGAGCAACAAAGAACATAGAACATAGACATCTGCAGCACATTACAGGCCCTTCGGTCCACAATGTTGTGCCGACCACATAACGGACTATAGAAACCGCCCAGAATTTCCCTAGCACACAGCCCTCTATTTTACTAAGCTCCATATACCTGTCTAGGAGTCTCTTAAATGACCCTATTGTATCTGCCTGCACCACCATTCTCTGTGTGAAAAACTTATCCCTGACATCTGCTTTCCATCTACTTCCAAGCACCTTAAAAATATGCCCCCTCATGTTAGACATTTCAGCCCTGGTAAAAGTCCTCTGGCTATCCACATGAACAATGCCTCTCATCATCTTATAAAGATAATGTTTCTGGTCAGTGACCTCACATCAGAACTGAAAATCAAGTTTTAAATTGCAGAGAAGATCACAAAGTGGATGTTTATGATCTGGCAGACACTGACACATTTTGCTGATGTGATCTCAGAGGGTGATGTACATTATTAATGAAAATCTCTGTCTGGAGTAATGCAAGTAAAAAAAGATGAGTGAGCAGAAGGGAGAAATTAACAATATTTGAATTGGAAATCTGAAATAAAATAAAATGCCGGAAATACATCAAGACAAGACTACAAAGGTAAAAGAAAAATCTGCTGCTGTGACTGTGCTTCAGGTTACCTGTCACTTTAATTCTCCTTCCCACTTGTACTCTTTGGCCCCCTGCACTGCGCTAATAAAATCCAACGTTGGCTTGAGGACAGAATATCATCTTCTATCTGGGCTCACTATAGTCCTGAAGTTAAAAAATTTCAGACAACTTGTCTTCCCTGTTTGTGTCAGAACTAGCCAGTAATGCAAGGTCATCTAGGTGAAACGTAATTCTGTTTTTCAGTTGCCACAGATATTAATATTTCTAGCACTTTATTTTAGAACTCTGACAACTGGTATGATTTTCATTTCTAGTTCTCACATTTTTTTCTCATTTGTCTCCTATTTTTATTTGTTCAAATAGACCAGCTCTGATTAACACTGATCACCTTGTCTTGGACTGCATCAGTAGGGTATGTCACCTCCCAATCTTGGTATCACAAGTACTCCCTTTGCTTCATTCACCCCTTTCCCCTACTGCACCTTAAAACACCCTGTCTTTTCTCACTTTTCCAGTCCTAATGGGAGGCCAAAGGGAGACATTTGCTTTTCAGAAACAGCAAATGTTGGTCATACAGCAGAGTAATATAGCAGGGAAAAAGGCGCTTTGGCTCTATTGATCCATGTTGACCATAGCATTCTCTCTGATAGTCTGAGTTCAGATCATAAAACACTAAGCTCCTTCCCCTCCATGTACCCATCCAATGATGTGTGGAGGAATCACAAGGTAAATTCAGGTACAATACACATTTAAGGCAACTGTTATGGCATCTTTGGCAAATAGTTAGAGTAGAAGGGTATTGCTGAGGGCCATGTGACTGCATATTCAGTCTTAGTCACTTTTTATGGTTAAGAATACACTTGCTTTGAAGTTGGCACAGTGTATGTAGACCAGATTAATTCCTCGGGTGTGGACCTAACTGATGAAGAGATTGCATAACAGTGGCCTACACCCAAGGAAGTTACCAGAATAAAGTAATAAATCAGTGAAATAATAGATTGTCCTTGATACAAGAGAGTTAACTGAGAGACACCCAGCAGCCCAAGTGATACAGGATAGTATATTCACTTACATTGAGGATTTATTCTATTGAAAACTTCGCTGGCAGATTCAAAAAATTAAATAATTCTCTACTGCATGAATCGTTGCTTGGTGTGTAACTTGTAATAAAATACATCAATTACATTAATTCAGGTATAATATGTTGGAGACTGCATGGAGTAAAACAAAAACCTGTGCAAGAGACAATGAAGAAACATGCCAAAGGGCAAGAACATGTAGATGTATTCATTTGGAGGTTAGTATTTATTTTGGCAGGAAGATTACTTTTCTTTAATGTGAAGAATAATTGTATTCAGAGGCATTGGAATCTTTGCACGTGAATGAAGAAAATGTGGAGCAAAAAAATTAGAAAATTAATTATCACATCACCCTTTGTGGTACACAAATTGGGAGAAGAGTACTCTGATTATCTAGGAATTTGGTAATAGTATTATAGGAACACTCTGAACTTCCTTACCCAAGAAAGGTTATAATTTGCCTAAGGTGGTTAAATGAATATATACAAGACTGATTCCTGAGATCAAGGACTATGCTATCAGGAAAGCTTGTGTAGACTAAGCCTATGTTCCCAAGAATTTAGAATAACATAAGGCAATTCCACTGAAGCACAAACTTTCCTGGAGATTAACAATGTTTCACATGGTGGATTCCAGAGGTTAGGCAAGTTTTCCATTTAGGGTTGGAATACCATGTGGATATTGTTATTTCAAAAACTACTATTGGCATTATGGATATCATATGATTCATAGGATATAAAGTTTATAAAGAAAGAAGTGGTTGAAGGGAAAAATAAAATCTGCCATTAATTATATTAAATGATGAAACTGGCTCATAGACCCTTCCTCTTTCTTCTTATATAGATAAAAATATTCCATTTGTCAGAAGAGTGGATTAAAAGTGCCTTGGCTCTGGTTTAAAAGGATATGAGGGAATTGAGAAAATTTATGTTAATGGTCCAGTGTGGGTCATTGAAAAGTACAGTTCAGATACATTCCACTATGTTTCTGAATTCTAGAAGTTGCAAAAATATTTTTTTTAAAGTTTGTTCTGTTCGCCAAGATAAACACTAGAATCACACATACAAATTAACAGCTTCGTATTTACAAAGTTTGAAACTGATTTCATAAACTGCAGAGCTCCCACTCCAAATCCAAGTATCTTCCATAGAGGGGAGGACAAGAGATGGACACTGTGAAGCTGCTTTGTCTTAAATACTAAATAATTATTACTTTACTTGCAATTAATTGCAAGTTATTTTATTAACCACAGAACATAAACCTTCAAAATTCAAAATATGAAGGCAATTTAACATGGTCAAATTGTCTTAAACAAGTTAAACCAATAATGATAGTATGATAGTTTTAGTTTGGAAATTTATGATCCTTTGAAAGCTCAAGCAGGATCAAGAGACATTCCGATTCAACAGTGACTGTGAAAAGTATTCACCCCCTTGGAAGTGTTCATGTTTTATAATACTGAATTACAGTGCACTTAATTTGGTTTTATGACACTGATCAACAGAAAAAGACCCTTGTGTCAAAATGAAAATAGATCTCTACAAAGTGATCTAAATTAATTACAAATATAAATCACAAAGTAATTGATTGCACAAGTATTCACCCCCTTTAACATGATACACCAAATCATCACCGGTGGAGACATCTGGTTTTAGAAGTCATATAATTAGTTAAATGGAGATAACTAATGTGCAGTCAAAGTGTTTCAATTGATTGATGTAAAAATACACCTGAAATCTGGATGGTCCAACTGTCAGTATTTGGGCAAAAACTACATCATGATGACAAAAGAACGCTCCAAGCAACTCCACGAAAAGGTTAGTGAAAAGCACAATTCAGGGGATGGATACAAGAAAGTTTCCAAGTCACCGAATATCCCTTGGAGTACAGTAAAGTTAATCATCAAGAAATGGAAAGAATATGGCACAGCTGTAAATCTGCCCGGAGCAGGCCGTCCTCACTGAGTAACCCTTGCAAGAAGGGGACTAGTGACCTATGGCAACTCTGGAGGAGTTACAAGCTTCAGTGGCCAAGTTGGTAGAGATAGCGCATACCACAGCTGTTGACTGAGTGCTTCACCAGTCACAGCTTTATGGGATAGTGGCAAACAGAAAGTCACTGTTGAAAGAAACTCAGGTGAAATCTCGGCGAGAGTTCACCAGAAGGCATGTGGGAGACTGAAGTCAGCTGAAAGAAGGTTCTATGGTCTGATGAAACTAAAATTGAGCTTTTTAGCCTTCAGACTAAACGCCATGTTTGGCATTGCACATCATCATAAACACACCATTCCTACAGTGAAGCATGGTGGTGGATGCGTCATGCTGTGGGGATGCTTCACTGCAGCAGGCCCCGGAAGACTTGTAAAGGTAGAGGGTAAAATGTATGCAGCAAAACCAGAGAAATCCTGGAGGAAATCCTGACGCAGTCTGCAAAAGAACTTGGGAGGAGATTTGTTTTTCAGCAAGATAATGACCCCAAGCATAAAGCCAAAGCTACACAAGAATGGCTTAAAAACAAAGTTAATGTCCTGGAGTGGCCAAGTCAATCCAATTGAGAATTTGTGGCTGGACTTGAAAAGGGCTGTTTACTCACAATCCCCAGTCAATCTGATAGAGTAGTGGTCGCCAACCAGTCAATCATGATCGACCGGTCGATCTTTGAAACTTTCCCAGTAGATCCCAGAAAAAAATAAAAAATAAATACACAAATACATTATGCCTGATAAACCTTTTGATATATATATAGTAACTTCTACTTTGAAAAAGGACCACTTGACAACTTCATGCCCAAAAGGAACAACTTTAAGTCGGTAAAACGATATTCGCCTACAGAGGTTTTCACTAATGCGCACCGGGCAGAAAAGACCAGAAGGAAAACCCTGCAACTCCGGAAACAATCACACTTCACAAAGTTTCCGTACTGGGAGTATTGCTATATTACCATAATCCTGATTGGCATTAATTTATATTTATAATGCTCACATTACAACACTTGTCCCCTTTAAATTCCAACGTTCCCCAAATGTAAAAGAAATGGGAAATAAAAACAGTGGTGTCATTAGCTTGTGTACCCCTGAAACTCATACTAGTGTCTCAGTAACAGTTCACCAATACCAGGAAAGCTGAGGAGCTGAAATCGGGGTCGAAGGCCCAGCAAACATGCTGCTCAGAGGACGTGGATCGACAAGTGTTAAAGGACTTGTCACTATGAATATTTTTCACAACAGTTCGATGAATCCCTGAATGTAATGCAAACAGCTTACTTTGTTGTATTTGTCAGGATGGCTTTCCAGGATTTTACAACAAAGGAGGACTTCCTCTCTCTTTTGCACTTAAAGGAGAGAATGAGAGGTGAGGATATTTACAATGAGTTTTTAAAAAACATCCGTGAAAATTCATAAACTGGTGGCAATTACTACGGATGGGGCCCCAGCAATGCGCGGTGTGCGCGTTGGTTTTATAGCACTGTGCCACAATGACCCTTATTTTCCCAACTTCCTGGATTATCACTGTGTGATTCATCAGCAAGCCTTGGCTGGGAAGGCCGTGGACTTTTCTCATGTATTGACACTCGTGGTCAAACTGATAAGACTTGATTCGAGCAAAAGCGCTTCAGCACTGCTTATTCAAGGCGTTATTGGATGAGCTCGATGCTGCTATGGCCTGTTCGATATGCTAGTTACAGTGTTTTTTTGTTTGAATTAATTTGAAAGTTTGACAAAAATGTTTTATGTCATTAAAATAAAATTAGCCCAAATAAAGGGCTTCAAGTTGGAAGTACAATCTGAGCTGTTTTCTCTCTAAACGATTTAGTAAGTCAATCTTGCCTTTCACTAAGGCCGAGGTAGGGGATCTTGGGCTTAAAAAGGTTGGTGACCACTGTGATAGAGCTTGAGCAGTTTTGTAAAGAATGGTGAAAAACTGCAGAGTCCAGATGTGCTAAGCTGATAAGAGACCTATCTACACAGACTCAGGGCTATAATTGCTGCCAAAGGTGCACCTACTAAATATTGACTTGAAAGGGGTAATTAAGCAATGAATTAGTTTATGTTTAATAATTGTGAAAAGTTTAGACGAATTTGTAGAAATTTGTTTTCACTTTGACAAGAAAGTGTTTTTTTTAATCTGTTGATCAGTGTCAAAATAGCAAATTAAATCCAACAAAATCCAGTAAAACAATAAAACATGAAAACTTCCAAAGTGGGAGGGGGGGGGGGGAGGGTAATTTTTTTTTATAGGCACTGCATGTTTCTACTCGTTACACTTCCAATAAGCATTACTTCAGAATACAGGAATCTTAATAAGTATTATTTTGATTAGAGTAAAATCAGTACATCTAGAATATACAAGAAAATCACTTCATAAAAGCATTTAAAGGAAAATGAAGCAGAAAAACAAAACCACAGTGAATCAAAAAATTGATGTGTTGACAAAGATGAAAGCAAGCTTTGGAAATTGGCCACTTACCGCAAGGACTGAAGAAAATAAAGCAGAGTGGATAGGAAATCCTTCCATCACTGTGTGTATATCTGTAGCTATAAACTACAAACGTACTAAGTTAAGAAAATTACTATTTTAAAAACCGGTCACCTACAAAGGAAGGAATTTATGATAATGAATCATTCTATTTTAAAATGGGCCAACTGGCCTTCCTTACCCTTGGAATTTGTAATTACAAAAAATCTTGTGGAAAGTGGATTTTACAACAAATACCAAATAACAATCATCAAATTTATCCAAAGAAAAATATTTGCACATACTTTTTGTTGATTTAGTTCAGCAACTTCTGCATATGAATTCATAGAAATTCAAATGACAATAGTTAAATATTCCAAATCTTTTAATTTCAGTCACTGGGACCGGACAAGATGTACCCCAGGCTACTGTGGGAGGCAAGGGAGGAGATTGCTGAGCCTCTGGCGATGATCTTTGCATTATCAATGGGGACGGGAGAGGTTCCAGAGGATTGGAGGGTTGTGGATGTTGTTACATTATTCAAGAAGGGGAGTAGAGATAGCCCAGGAAATTATAGGCCAGTGACTCTTACTTCAGTGGTTGGTAAGTTGATGAAGATCCTGAGAAGCAGGATTAATGAATATTTGGAGAGGCATAATATTAGGAATAGTCAGCATGGCTTTGTGAAAGGCAGGTCATGCCTTATGAGCCTGATTGAATTTTTTGAGGATGTGACTAAACACATTGATGAAGGTAGAGCAGATGTAGTCTATATGGATTTCAGCAAGGCATTTGACAAGGTACCCCATGTAAGGCTTATTGAGAAAGTAAGGAGGCATGGGAGCCAAGGGGAAATTGCTTTGTGGATCCAGAACTGGCTTGCCCATAGAAGGCAAAGAGTGGTTTGTAGACAGGTCATATTCTGCATGGAAGTCAGTCACCAATGGTGTGCTACAGGGATCTGTTCTGGGACCCCTTCTCTTCGTGATTTTTATAAAAGACCTGGATGAGGAAATGGAGGGATGGGTTAGTAAGTTTGCTGATGACACAAAGATTGGGGGTGTTGTGGATAGTGTGGAAGGCTGTCAGAGGTTACAGTAGGACATTGATGGGATGCAAAACTGGGCTGAGAAGTGGCAGATGGAGTTCAACCCAGATAGGTGTGAGGTGGTTCATTTTGGTAGGTCAAATATGACATATAGTATTAATGGTAAGACTCTTGGCAGTGTGGAGGATCAGAGGAATCTTGGGGTCCGAGTCCATAGGACACTCAAAGCTGCTGTGCAGGTTGACTCTGTGGTTAAGAAGGCACACAGTGCATTGGCCTTCATCAATTGTGGAATTGTGTTTAGGAACTGAGAGGTAATGTTGCAGCTATATAGGACCCTGGTCAGACCCCACTTGGAGTACTGTGCTCAGTTCTGGTTGCCTCACTGTAAGAAGGGTGTGGAAACCATAGAAAGGGTGCAGAGGAGATTTACAAGGATGTTGCCTGGATTGGGGAGCATGCCTTATGAGAATAGGTTGAGTGAACTCAGGCTTTTTTTTCCTTGGAGCGGCAGAGGGTAACAGGTGACCGAATAGAGGTGTATAAAATGATGAGAGGCATTGATCATGTGGATAGTCAGAAGCTTTTTCCCAGGGCTGAAGTGGCTAGTATGAGAAGGCACAGTTTTAAGGTGCTTGGAAATAGGTACACAGGAGATATCAGGGGTAAGTTTTTTTTTACGCAGAGAGTGGCAAGTGTGTGGAATGGGCTACCAGCAACGGTGATGGAGACAGATATGATAGGGTCTTTTAAGAGACTCCTAGACAGGTATATGGAGCTCAGAAAAATAGAGGGCTATGGGTAAGCCTAGGTAATTTCTCAGGTAAGGACATGTTCGGCACAACTTGTGGGCCAAAGGGCCTGTATTGTGCTGTAGGTTTTCTATGTTTCATCTAAATACACTATTATATTTAACTGGTAAATCTAACTGTCAATGCTATTTTTAGCCCAATATGTATCTAAAATAAAATATTGAGTATATAATTCTTAAATTTGGCCCATGCAAGTCTAGCCAGTCTTGGATAGTAATCCGGAGAAAGTCCCCAAATGGACTTCATCAGATTGCCCTTAGTGCCACTCAGCAAACAAGATGGATGGAACTGGGGAACATTTCTTTTCATTCATCTTTAAAATAAAGTGTTCCAAAAATTCCTTTGAATTTAATGACTTAGATCTTTTACGGCATTTAGTTAAATAATCTTTATAGAGGCTCTCTCCAACTCCCACAAGATAAATGTTTAATTAGACACTCAAAAGACTTGCTATCACAGTTCTTTAAGCGTACTGTCTCAATTGCTTATTCATGTAGTGCACCTTTATACATATTCTTCAGGACCCCAAAGACCCTTGGAAAATGCTGAATTTATCATCCTCAGACAATACCCTTAAGAGTGAAAATCATTTTAGGCTGGTATCTTGAAATTTCTGGTTTGGAAAGGGAGTATCTGGCTCAAGCAAAAGTAATCAGTCACCTGGAACAGCATTGTAGGATAAATGAAAGCTTAGAATCTTGCACCTTTCACCTGTATATAGTGCACCTTTGGATTCTGTGTTACCACTAGACCTAACTTCTTCCCCAAGAACCAAGTACATGAATCAGTTCTAAAAAATGGACAGATGGCAGAATTATGTTTATCCATTTATAATAAGAATCAAATGAAAACTTTAATCCAATTTTGCTGCATGATATGACTCAGTTTCCCTTGGATTTTGTGATACTGACACAATTTAAAACAAACTTACAAAATAAATCATCCAATATTGACATGGTAACAAATATCAGCAAACACCTTCTTAGAGATATCTCAGCTTCAAGTCTAAATTTCTTAGTATGCCAAATTATCATTTTTGAATTCCAACTGTTCTGTGCATTGACGTAGAAAAAGTGTTATCAATATGGCTTCTCACAAAACAAAAAGCAACGTTCATGAGAATCAACACAGAAAATTCTACAAATAGTTGCTAGGTCAGGTAATATCTGTTGAGAGAGTAACAGAGTTAACATCTCAGATTAATGTTCCTTCTATCAGAACAGTGAAATTTTAATTGCAGAGAAAGTGACAGAGAGAACAAAAGGAAGCAGACCCCAGCAGATTTTGAATTTACATCAGTGGTAATGCTGAGAGGGTGGGGTAAGTACATCTGGAAGGGGTGTGAATGAAGAGATCAAAGGAGAAGAGGGCAGATGTAAATACGTGTTCTGTGATGGTTTTAGAAGTCTAACGTAAGGGAAATACCATCCTTTTCCTGGTTGGGAGGATAGGTGGTGAGTGTAGAGTGAGGGAAATGAAGTAGGTACTGTTGAGAACCTGTCACAGCAATGGGGTAAAAGAAAAAAAACACAAGGAAAATGTCTATCCAGAAGCACTGATGTGAAAAGTGGAACAAAGTTTAAGGGACAAAACCTCATCATTAAAACTGACATGTTCTAGCTTCAAAGCTCACTGAATTCAACAATTTCAGGAAATCTTGTCTTTCACATTTCCAACACTCAGTTCCCTTTCTGATATTTTGGATTACACTTGCATTCCTCCAGGCATGTTCCTCAGTACCACCACTGGTCTCTTCTATATGTTCCCCAAACTGTTCAGCTTTTGCAGCATTTCCTTTGTTTATTTCCAATTTCCAGCATATGCAAAGGATATCTAGGTTGATGTTCAGGGAGTTCATTCCGAAGTTCTTCTGGGGAAATATCCTAAATTAATACACAATATTTAAGTTACATAATACCCCAAACCTGCAATGTTATTCCACTGCAACATTGTTTCAGCTTAGACTCTTATATGCACATAATTAAAAAATTTCTCTCTTCTCGATTAAAGATAGATATGTTCAGACTCAGATTCAGCCTTAGTCACAGTACCCATCTTCCTTTCATCTTCTTTAATCAGATAAATTCACAAAAACCACATTCTGCATGAATAAAAATAATCAATAGGCAGCACACAAGCAAATTTTTCATGTTCCCACCTCTTGTCCCTCATGTTTGAAGTTTAAATTTAAACAAATACAGACTGGGAAATTTTGAAAGGAACTAACCTCATACTCTTCATCCAGTATCACCATATGTTGTTCCTGATCAATCTTCACTGTAACAAGAAGCATCAAGTTAGAAGTTTTTTCTCTGAAAGTCAATGTTCACCACAAAAGCAATACAAATGTAAACTACTGCTCCATTAAGTTTACAGATAACTGCTTCTTCAGTGACAAAAGATAATATTTGTTTAATTAGCAGCTGAGTTATTTGTGATTAAAATGTGATGGTGGTGATCCGTGAGATGTTCTGTTTTCGAAGAATGAATCTCACTCCCCAACTCCCCTGCAAGGCATAGTGTGACCAGGATCTTCTGACCATGCAGACAGCTGAAGGCTCTTCTGAAGCGTACTGGAGTTTGAGCAAGCTCGCAGCTAAATTATTACCGGGACCCAGGGAGTGAAGAATAACTAGTAATTGAGGAGCAGCCCTAAGGAGGGCAAGTGCTGACCTTATTCTGAGGCCTTGCAGATGAAGAATAGGAACAGAGGTCTCACAAAGGAAAGGAATGGAACCGAGGGTGTATTTGTGGATGCATGTGCTTGTCCAATGTTTCCTACCCCATACCCATCCATGTCTGCCCAGTGCACCTGAAGCCTATGTTGTGCATTCATACCGCCAGCACAGCAAGGCCTGTGTACGTGTCCACAAAATGTACGTAAGGCAAGTCCATGCAGAAGAACCTGCATTCTAATTGTCCTGGACCTCAAAGGCATTGAGACAAGACCTCACTTGTATGGTAGATTGCAATAAGCACCCCAGGTCAAATGAAACTCAGCATGCTATTGCACAGCATCTTCCATTACCTGCAACTAGGATACAAAGTCATTCTGGACATAGGGACTGAAGATGCGTACAAAATATCCGTAGTAGCGCACAAAATAAGTGTGGTAACTAACTTTTTCCCAAGTTTACATTTTTCAAACAATAGGGTCATTGTCTGCTTTGAGTACTGAAAATGTTCATTGCAGGGCCAGATTTCCATTTTATGTTTTATGAGTTTTATTTCGCTATGGGCGTTTTGCAGTACAGATGTAGAAACATTTGCTATTCTTATTAAGATGCCCTGATGTTTACATGCTGTATTTTGTGGTGTTCACCATTCCTGAAGCATGCTCAATGGAAAATAACAATTCCCACTTGAAGAAATATGAAGTAAAGCCCACCAATATTATTCAGAAATATGCTCTGATACAGCACATGTCTGCACTACACAGTCTGCATATCTGAAAGACCCATCTCTTCATTAGATGAAGAATCTGGAGCCAACTCTGAATAACAAACAGCATTGAATGAATTTCCTTTGTACAATACCATCTTTCATCATGCTCACTGTTGAATTGCCATTTCAGCAGACTGCACATTAGCCTTGAAAGTCAGGATGCTGGACTTGCCACAGTCAGCTGATGAATAAAAAAGCTTAATGATAGGTACACATCTTTTGATTATATATCATTTCATAGCCTGCTACTGAAAATAGTTGAGTATTTCATAATTTTCAGTTGGGTTCGAAGCTCCACAGAAAAATTGCAACTCCAATTGCCTGCTTAAAAAGTTTTGGCAATAATATATAAAATTCTAAAAACTGTTAAAATCTTAAAAAAACATAGAACTTGCTAAATATTACAGCATTGCTTGGGAAGGGGACAAAAAAAGTAGCTACTTCTAGGTATTGGCTTGAAGAATTTCTCCAGTGCTTTCTCATTTTTGTAATAATTGAGGCTTGATGCAAATATAACCACATAAGCTGAACTTTGTGCAAATAACCAAAGGTAAATACAAGAAATTTCACAGATGCTGGAATTCAAAGCCACACACACAAAATGCTGGAGGAACTCAGCAGGTCAGGCAGCACCTACAGAGAGGAATAAACAGTTGATTTTTCAGGCCAAGACCTTTCATCCAAATTAGAAAGGAAGGGGGGAGAAGCAAGAATAAGGTGGGGGTCAGCGATGGAGTACAAACTGATAGGTGAAACCAGGTGAGGGGAAGGTCAGCAGGTGGGGGTAGGGGAATGAAATGAGAAACTGGGAGATAATAGATGGAAGAGGTAAAGGCCTTAAGAAGGAGGAATATGATGGGAAAGGAGAGTGGACCATTGGAGGAGGGGCACTAGAGGGAGGTGATGGGCAGGTTAAGGAGGAGAAGGGGTAAGAGGGGAACCAGAATGGGGAATGAAAAAGAGAGAAGGGAAGAGGGGAGGAATTACCAGAAGTTTGAGAAATCGATGTATATGCCATCAGGTTGGAAGCTACCCAGATGGAATATGAGATGTTGCTTAGCCAAACTGACAGTAATAGCTCATCCAACCATTGTGGCAGTAGGAGAGGACATAGAGCAACACATTAGAAGATGGGAAGTAGAATTAAAATGGATGTTCCCCAGGAAATACTGCCTTGACGAAGTGATTCCCCCAATCTACAGTATATTGGGTCTCTCTCTTGGAGAGAAGGATGCACTGGGATTACCAGACACAGCAGATGATGCCAACAGACTCACAGGTGAAATGGCAGCTCATCTGAAGAACTGGAGTCTGAATGCTGTTGTGGGAGGATGTTAGGGCAGGTGTAGCACTTATCCCACTGGCAGGGGTAAGTACCAGGACAGAGTATAAGTGAGCGATAAGTATCAGTGGGGAGGGACAAGAGGACAAGGGAGTCGGATTGAGACTTTGAATCAAAAGTACAAAGTTCAAAATAAACTTATTATCAAAGTATGTATATTATTATATACTACCTTACAATTAATTTCCTTACAAGTATTTACATGGGAGAAATGCACTCAAAAATTGCCAATCTGCATGACGGCACATTCCTGTTCTTGGAGCTTGCCAATTGGCTGTGTTTCAGTATATCCAAGTTCGGACCAAAGTTGGGCGACTTGGGGGCCTGCACGGCCCAGTGGACACAAACTCTTGCTGGTGTTGTGTACTGAAGTGAAGTGGGAGCTGAAACATTGAGGACAGCATGGGTGGCTGTTGGAGGCTTCTGTACTGGGTAATTTGGTGATCCTCGAGTTGGAGAACTTGAAATAATAAGCAACGCTTCAGACTGACTGTAGCAGCAAAATAGCAACTATTGTCTCCTTTGTCGCTGTGGAAAGAGCAATATTTGTCTCTTAGTGAGAAAGAATGCCTGTGGGAAGTCGAAATGTTGGAGAAAAGTTCATTTTTGATGTACTGTAGACCATGGTCTCTCTTTGAAGGCTTTGCTGTTGCTTGCATAATCGGTGGTGGGAATGTTGATGCTTTATGCTAGAGTAAGTGTGTGTGTGTGTGGGGGGAGGGAAGTGTTGATACTGCCTGTGCTTAGGAGGGGGCTGGGGGCTTTGGAGACTTTTTTCTGTCATTCATTCTTTGGGTTTTTCCTGTTTCGAGGATATCTGCAGAGAGTAAGAATTTCAGGTTGTATATTGCATACATTCTCTAATAATAAATGAAACTACCGTAGATTCCGGACTACAGAGCGCACCTGATTAAAAGCTGCACGCTCTAATTTTAGAAAGAAAATCAATTTTGTACTTGTACAAGCCGCACCGGATTTTAAGCCGCAGGTGTCCCACGTTGTAATATGAGATATTTACACAGAAAGATATTACACGTGAGGATTTTTTAACTTTTAATTAAATCCGTATGGTAACATAAACAAATATGTATTGCAAATGCTTTTTTTCGAACAGTGCCTGTAACACAACTACTTTTAAATATACATACGTATCGGTAACACACAAACTACGTTGCGTATACTTTTTTACTGAACAGTGCACGAACAACATTCCAATATCTCCTAATGACTGGTAAAAAAATATATATATACTGCAGCCTACCAGGAAAAGTTATTGATCGCCTTCTTCATCTTCCTCCTGCGCACTAAAACCATCAAAGTCCTTCAGTCCGAATTGAATAACACCTCAGGATCTCGTTACTCACTTCAGTCTCTTCGTTGTCGCTCTCACTTGAGCGCACGCGGTCCTCTTCATCATGCAGCAGTCCAGCCTTTCGAAACCCGCTGGTGATGGTGGAAGTTGTGACACGGCTCCACGCATTTAGGATCCACTGGCAGACTTGAGTTAAAGATGCTCTTCGCATGCGTCCTGTTTTGGTAAAGGATTTCTCGCCGCTCGTCATCCAAGCCTCCCACTCAACGCGCAGCGCCACTTTAAATGCCCGGTTCACGCTGATGTCCAGTGGCTGCAAATACTTCGTGGTGCCCCCAGGCATCACAGCTGGAATTGAGTTTGTACTCTTGATGGCAACTTTCACTGAACTTTCATTGTCAGCCGCTTAAAAAATCACCATCAGTGGAAGCTTTAGTCCGGATGCTGTGCAGCTCAGAACACAAGTAAAATGCGTTTTCTCATGGCCACTTGTTTTCAGTGTAATGGACGAGTCACCTTTTTTATTAACAGTCCGAGTGAGAGGCAGGTCAAACGTCAAAGGTACTTCATCCATATTTATGATATCATCTGGCCCGATGGAATTCTCCGCTATCTTTGTTTGAGTGAATGCGCGGAAGTTAGCAAGTTTTTCCTCGTGGTGTCGGGAGGGAGCTGCTGACACAGAGTAGTGCGTACCCTGACGGACAGGCCTTTTCGTCTCATAAATCTAAAACACCACGATGGCCCACCTCTAAAATCTTCAATTTTCATTTTGGTGGCGATTGCTTTAGCCTTCAGTCTGATCTGCACGGTGGAAACATTGCGGCTGCCTGCTCTCTGTGTGTTAACCCAGTCTTCAAGGAAGTTTTCAAGTTCGGGCCATCTGCTATGATTACCTCTGAAAGCTTTTGTCGTCTTTTTGCATTGACTCAGTTCTTCACGCTGGCGTCTCCACCGTCTCACCATCGATTCATTTATGCCAAGATTATGTGCACCAGCTCGATTTCCTTCTTCAACCACCAGATTGATCGCCTTTAACTTAAAAGCTGCATCATATGCTTTTCTTCGAGTGTTTTCCATGTTGATGAGGGTGAGTACAAATGACTGATTTACAATAATTTAATTGTGAAAGTGCGCTTGATTTATCGTACAATTTCATTGGACCTCTGTGAACTACTCATCAATTTTATTGGTCTACTGTTACGAGGCAAAATGTTTTTGGCGGCATGAAAAAAAAACATGCATTAGCCGCACCGTAGTATAGGCCGCAGTGTTCAAAGGGTGGGAAAAAAGTAGTGGCTTATAGTCCGGAAATTACGGTATTGAGAATTTTACAAAAACTATACATAACTGACAGGACTGACTGCAAATAAAAGTAAGACTGACTATATGTGTTATAAAGAGTGCTTGAAAGTGAATCTGTAAGTTGTTGAAACAATTCAGAGTGTTGGTGAATGAGACTGAGGGTGTTAAGTGATGTTGAGTGAGAGGTTTTTGTTGTGACACAGCTAACCAGATTTTCAATCTGCCTCCTATGTGCTAATTCTTCACCACCTTTGATTCAGCCAACAATGATGGCGCCATCAGCAAACCTATATAAGGCACTTAACCACAAAATCATAACTTAAGTAGAGCAGTGGGCTAAGTACAGCCTGTTGTGCTGATGCAGACTGTGGAGAAGTTGTTGTGAATCTATCCTGACTGGGGTCTGCCAATCAGAAATTGAGGATCCAGTGCACAGGGAGGTACCGAGGCCCAAATCTTGGAGTTCAGTGATGAATTGATGGGACAATCGTGTTTAATACAAAACTGTAGTTAATGAAGAGCATCATGGCTTATGCATCTTCATTCTCCAGGTATTCCAGAGCTGAGTGAAAAACCAATGAATGGCATCTGCTGGTGACCCCTTGAGGCAATAGACTAATTGACATGGATGTAGGTCACTCCTCAGACAGCAGATGATATGCTTCATGACCAACCACTCGAAGCTCTTCATGATAATCGATGTCACTGAGGCCGGTTATCATGTTTTTCATGGGCACTAGTATGATTGCTGCCTGCTTAAAGCAAGTGGGTACCTCAGACTGGTAAAGCAAAAGGCTGAAAATGCCTGTCAGATACTCCAGCCAGTTGATTAGAACAGTCTTCGGTATTCAGCCAGGTACGATGTCAGGGCCAAATGCTTTCCGTGGTTTCACCCTTCTAAAGTATGTTCTCATGATGGCCTCACTCACTGAGATCATTGGATACCTGAGGGCTATAGGGGTTTGTGAAGGTCCCACCACGTTCTATTGGTCAAAGCAAACATAAAAGGCATTGAGCTCATCTGAGAGGGGCAGTTGTCCAGCACCGCTCTGTTATTCCCGTTTAGTCTGGGATTGTCATTTTGCACGTGAGATCACCTTCCAGAAGTCATACCTGAACTTCTTGTACTTTCCTCAATCACCAGTCCTAAACACCACTGATCTAGCCCTCAGCAGATTGCAAATCTCTTGGTTCATCCAGGGCTTCTGGTTGAGGAAGACTGATGATTTTGTGGGGATAAACTCATCCACATGTGCCTTAATAAAATCTGTGATACGTGTGGCACATTCACTCAGGTTCTTTGACGAGTCTTTGAACTGTCAAAGCCCACCATCTCAAAGCAGTTCTATAACTGCTTCTCTGCCTTCCGTGACTACCTCTGTGATGTCCTTACTTCTTCTGCCTAGCTCTTTAGTCCCTGCCTACATGCAGGTTGGAAGTGGATAGTGAGATTATCTGATTTCCCCAAATGTGATCACGGAATGGAATGGTAGCCATTCTTGATGGACGTGTAGCATTGGCTGCATGTGTTTGGGTCCTCTGGTACTGCAAGTGATGTACTGGTAGTAGCTGAGCAGGTTAGGCTTATGAACATCTGGGGAAGAGTGTAAAAGATGCCAGGGTAGGCAGCTTCTTGTTGGCTAACAACAAATACATCGAATGTTGGCTTGACATCTGCCTTTGGTAGGTATGCAAACTGCAGTCAGGATCATGGCCGAGAATTTTGTCAGTAAGTAGAATAGTCAGCACTTAACCATTAGATGTTCCGGATCAGGAAAACAAGAGTAGATGTTACTGCCATGCCTTAGCACCACGATGAGTATATTATGAAACTATGCCATTGGCTTTGTCCTTTCCTGATACTGCTGTTCGGTAAATTGACAACCCCTCAGGCCGGAGCCAAGTTATGAACAAGGAGACAGAATTTAAAGGGCACACCCTGATGACCAAGTAATTAAATTAGATAATGTCCTAAAGGGCAGAATTGAAGAGCAACAATCTCAAAATTTGGGTGCAAGAATGGAGAATAAAGAGCTCGTGGGACTTAAAAACAGCAGAGTGGTGAAATACTGAAGGTAGCAAACAGCAAAGGACCCACAGATGACTTGTGGAAAATAAACCCCGATATTTAGTACAAAACTTGATTCTTAATAATGGGAACAACAGATACAATGTTTATTTTAGGGCATATTTAAAAGATTATTTATTTAATCTGATTTTATATCAAAGTACATTACGTGCAAAATTAGGAATAACATTGGTCTAATCCACTCCATGAATAAATCCAAAATCTAATTTTGGAAATCAGTCAGGAAAGTTTAGAGATACGTGTGCCTTATTTTCCACCAGAA
Organism: Hypanus sabinus; assembly: GCF_030144855.1. Taxonomy (NCBI): domain Eukaryota; kingdom Metazoa; phylum Chordata; class Chondrichthyes; order Myliobatiformes; family Dasyatidae; genus Hypanus; species Hypanus sabinus. Next base: position 158,126,934 of record NC_082707.1, on the reverse strand, counting down.
AATAAAAGCTTAAAAGCTGGAATCCCAGGGATACTATAGAATTATGTATAGATTTTTCCAACTGCTATGCATTGTTTTGAAACATCTGTTTCACAGATTGCCAAACTTGGTAACTTCATTTTCTCCAGTTCTTCACCATAATCATAACACCGACACTTCTTCAATCATCCTGATTTTAATAACACGCGTGCCCTTTATCAATTCTAATCAAAACATCATACCCCCGCCCCGTTCTCTCTTCAGCTGCTCCAGTCCAGTCAGATCCAACGGCAAATTTTCCCTTGTCAGACTTCATACACATTGCATTTAAAAGGATCCTATCCTTCATTCACACTTTCTCTTCTAGTCAAATGATAAATTCTGCGGACTAAAAATTAAAATGTCGCCCCTTCAGTTTTTATAAGCATTTTTAATGTAGAGAAGTGGACTAGGGCGTGGCAGGGTGGAATCGTTAATCCGAAACTGTGATACGGAACAAGCATAATGTGTTTCACTCACTTATCAGGGCTGCATTTGTGGTCTCTTTGCGAAAGCGAAATTTTTTAAGCCTTTCCTTCAGCTCTTCATCGACTCCACACAAACTCACTGGGCAGCTCTGAAAGGAAGGGAGATGGCACAGCTGTGACGAGCAGGGCATTACACATCGAAAAAAAAGGCAAGTATTTGTCAGGAATCAATCATATGGTAATCGTCTGTATCTATTCAGGAGCTGGCTCGTGGTTCACCACGAAGAAAATAAAAAACAGGGAGCACAACAAGGAAATGATGACTGTGGAATTCTAGGCCCTGAAAGCGCTGGTCTCCCGGGCCAGCGGATGAGGAGCTCCGGCTACCGAGCCCCGACCTTAGCACCTGGAAAATGTTACGCACTAGCCCCAAAACAAAACCCACTTCTTACCATTTTCAAATCTCTTCCCCCACTTTCTCAATCCTGGAAGCTCTTGATTTCCCTTCTGATCTCTGCAGCCTCGTGATTCCAGCAGGAACCAATCAGCAATCGGGCTCAGCATTCCTGATCTGAATGACATCATCGGGAAGAGTCTCAATATCTGGGATAGACGGGAGCAGCGCAGTGCTTCAGATGGGACAGAGAGGGGAAAGGGAGGCAGTTAATCAAATACAAAAGCGTGTTCCAGGTACTAGGGTAGGCAGTGGATACAGAAGAGAGGAAATTGTGTGGACTAGGTTAAGGCTGGGTCACTATGCACTAAACAAAACATTGAAAATGATAGGGAAATACCAGACAGGATTGTGTGAGGAATATCAGGAAGAGGAGTCAGTAGAACATGTAATTCTGAGTTGCAGGAAGTAAGGGATACAGAGAGAGATGATGAGAGTTAGTCTAAGGGAATTGGGGGTGCAGGAATTCACATTAAAGGGGTTACTGGGCATGGGTGAGAGAGCGCAGGTCAGGGTACTTTTAGCTTTCTTAAGGGATACGAGAGTTTTTATAGGATATGATGGGTAAGCAGGAATAGGGTACTAGGATGGCCAAAGAAGGAAGGATAAAGTGTAGATTAGGGTGTGTGTATGGGTGGTGGGATTTAGAATGTAAGTCTATCGTCTGATCCACATCCCGGAGCAGAAGGTGGCGGTAATGCACCATTAAACTGGGTGCCAGCCGCCGTAAAACAAGATGTGCAGTGCTTCTTTGCCAGAAGCGATGGTGGAAGCAAAATCTTCGTAGTAATAAACGCAAGAGATTCGGGAAATCCAGAGCAACACACACACAATGCTGGATAAACTAGCGGGTCTTGGCTTAAAACGCCAATTGTGTATTCGATTCCATGGATGCTGCCTGACCTGCTGAGTTCCTCCAGCATTTGAGTGCATTAATCCTTCATAGCGGATGCGTTCTTTTTCACAGGGGCGTGCAAAGAAAACGTGTGGATAATGCGCAGGGGTTAGAATGATGAACGGTCTTGAGTTGCGCTTTAAAATTAATCAATTCTTACAATTAAGTGGAATTGAATAAAATGAGAATCCCTGCGATGGTGAAATGTTCGCCATCATGATGGATTCTCCAGAAGGTGAACAGTCAAAGCCAAAATTATCCTGAACGTTGATATTGAAGTGAAAGATCTGGCAGGGATAGAATAAAATGCATTAAGCATTTTGCTTTCCTGTAATATATATATGTTAATTGGTTAGTATTCATGGTTCAAACCTAAGAATAGATAAGAAATTCGTGGACATTTAGGTTGCCACCTAAGTTGGAAGAGGAGTGATTTTATCGAGTGGGATACCCTAGAGTCAGGACTAAGATAGTTTTTAATTTTTATAAATGACTTGGATTTAGAAACTGAATACTATAGTCAGATTTGCTGATATACCAAATTAGGAAAGCACTAAAATCAAAATGTAAAGGATATAGACACAGTACACAGAAAATATAATTAAAAGGGAAATGATGACGTTGTCCTAAAACATTGACTTATAACTGAAACCAAAGTAACTCGAAGAATTTCAGGATTAGCTGGGGGAGGAGGAGCTGCACCACAATTAATTAAATTAGTAAATTCAGCTGTTGTATTGGATTTCAAACCCAGATGATTTTTTTTGTGACAGTCCTATGTCATGCATATTAGCAGTGCAAAAAAAATTATTACTGTATAAGGAGTGTCATTTATTTATTGACTATTGTAACTTGAATTTAAGTAAAAGAGTCAAATAGAATAGATGGCTAAAATTTAAACTAAATTGGAAAATATCATAAATATTCAGAAATCAATCAGTAATTTGGACAAAGGTACTTATTGGAAGGGTCTACCCTTTACTATTATGGAAATAATAAAGATGAGGAACAGAAGGTAAGATTAGAAATTAATCTTGTAGTGTTCTTAATGTAGAAGAATATCCCAAGGGAGGTCGCCCAAAAAGATGAGATACCATGAGAGTTGATCAAATACATGCTTAGCAACACGCACAAAATGCTGGTGGAACACAGCAGGCCAGGCAGCATCTATAGGGAGAAGCACTGTCGACGTTTCGGGCCGAGACCCTTCGTCAGGACTAACTGAAAGGAAATCTATCTTATCTATCTTTCTTCCTTTGGGTGTATTCTGCTGAATCTCTTTTAACATAAGGATAGATCTGAAATATTGACTCAGTTTTTCTCTCTTTCTGCAGATGGTGTCAAACTTGTTGGCTATTTTCAGCCCATTCCGTTTTTAATTACATCAATTTGATACATTTAAGTTTGTATTAATCAAGATGCAATGTCTAAATTCTTGATCGTTCATTCTGGGATCTAAGGATGCTAACAGCTGAGCCTGAGATTTGTTATTCCAAACCGTCCACAAGGAAATAATTATTCTGTAAATGGAAATATTGACTGCTTTGAAATGCTGCTAATATTCAAAACAAGTGGAAAGAATGCGCCCGAATGTTTTGTGGCGCTGCACTTGCCGTAGTTGTTGCTAACATCCGGCGGTTGCTGGGAGGCCAATGGCTGCAGTGTTTCTGGTGATGTTATACGAGTACTCCCCGCTTTTCTACATAACGCTCATCTTCGTGTGTTTTTTTGTAACGACAGCTGTGATATTTGGATGGTAAGTGTCGGAATAAGGGACGGGGAATAAAAAAAAATGCGTCGGTTCCAGAGCGCTCATTAATCATAGCAAATGTGTGACATTATTCCCAAACCAGGTTTGTTTGGGACATTCCTGTGATAATCCGTAATTCGGAGGAGACAGAGTCCGGGCCTGGGGTGCAGAGGAAGCGCATGATACAAGTGAAAAACCCCTTCTCCTTGGAAATAATAAATTCGCTTACAGCGTCTGTAACAGGTAACATAACATTTCGAGATTATGAATGAAATGGTTCAAGTAGTAACGCTGCAATGAATCCAAGGTGCTCCTAATATATAAAAAATACCAACGTTAAAAAGAAAGGTAAGAAAACTGTCAACCATAAAGATGTGATAACAGAAAACGTAATCCAAAACACTATCAAGCATTTAATAAAGAAGGGTCTGCATAGAAGAGCAGGGTTAGGGTTGTAGTCTAAATATTTAAATATAAATCTGGATAAAACTTGCAATTTTCTTCAACCAAGTGAACGCCGTTCATAATAGTTGTGTATTGAGGAACAGTCAGTTGTAGTTTGTTCGAAACAAAATTGCACCCGTGACTGCTTAGTGTAGTTAGTTAGTGAAAAGTTTCATTTGATTTTGTTGTTGCCTGATCTATTTCTTAATTTTACTTCCAAGATCAAATCTGTGGTGTATGCTGTTTGTTTTCAGTTCCCATGCCTTGCTCTACTTGAGGCATAATGTGTTTTAAATGAAATGGTATGCATATTACTTAAGTGATCTGATGCATTAAGTTCAAAATAATGTTAAAGTTGAAATTATTGTCATATACATAAGTACATGTATGCACAGGTGCAATGAAGAACTTATTTGCAGCTGCATCACAGGGACATAGTTTCATCTAAGCTGTGTTCATAAGAAAAACATAAGTGTAAAATTTAAGTATAATTTACTAAAAAATAACATTTGGAACATATAGATCAATTTTGGTGCCAAGAGTTCAAAGTCATCAGTAATATACTTGTGCAATTATCAATCCTAAATCACACTGTAAACATGTAGGTGTTGCTCTTGCAAAAAGTCTTATTTTATTTGCCATTTTAAAAAAGCTTTACATTATAAAGTTAAAACCAAACTTTAATCATCATTAATGATGTGTTACATCAATAAGTTGATGTAACTTTTTTAAACAGACTTTAAAATCAGTTCCAAGGTAGGGCACAGACAGATTTGGTGATATTTATTGATAATAAAAGCTAGATTCTGTACTTTTATAATTGGATCCTATACTATGGTGTTGTTCTCAACAAATGATTTACCATGATTGTTTAGGTATTTTCTGACTTCTGGTATGTTGGTTTTATGCTTGGAAAACTGTTTTATGCTTCCTGCCAATTCTGTAGGTCAGCTGGGAAACATAATGCCAGACTTAAAATAAGTAGACTGGAGTGACAAGAAGGCAAGATTTGAATCTTGCTTTGCTTTTCTGCTTTTGATAAGTGTTGTCTTCACCTACAAAACTGTCCTCTTGGCTAATTGTGGTGTGAGGTTGCAATGATGAACCCATTCATCCTGCAAGCTTAAATTCTGAAGAAGTATATAGTTTCATTGTCACATGCCAGTTTCTCTGCAAGCCCTCAACTTTCTCAAGCTCTCAAATCTTCATCATTCAAGTGGAAAAAGATCTAAGGGTCTTAATTAACAACTGCAGGGTATCACTTCTAGTTGAGTGTATAAACCAGTTCCCATACTATGCCTTAGTGCAGTTGATATTTTAGTGACCATCATCCTTCTGCATTTGTGCATTTCTGTACTTGCATACATAGTATTCTCTGTTTTGTTTAAGCTTTGCCAGTGCCACTTGAGCATTTCTCTGTACTCAAGTGGTCCTAAAACATCTTCTGGAGTAATTACCCTTGAAACGTATGACGATTCTTGATCTAGCTAGTAGAACACACTTCTAGTGAGATGTTAGCTCTGATCGGTAACATGCTGCTGACTAGTTATTTAATAATTTTGAGTCATCATGAATTTTGCTGAGAAAGCTCCTGTAACTTATCTAGGTCCTCTCTCTAATCATTATTCAGCTTGTTGGTGTCCTAAATGCAGAGCAGTTATCTTCATACCTGCTGTCTGGTAGCGTAGTGGCATCAGCACCGGACTTTGGAGCGAAGGCTCCCGAGTTCGAATCCAGCCAGCCCCCTTGCATGCTTTCTATCGTGCTGGGTTGAGCATCGAGCTAGCAACTCAACCTGGTAAAAATACGAAAGCCCGCTTGAAAGTCATTTCTAGATTATTTATAATACCTAATACAATGTAAATTCTATGGAAATAGTTGTTGTACTGTATTGTTTAGAGAATAATAGACTGTACATGCTGGAGAGAGAACTTCCGGGTTTTCCCGATCCGCAGTTGGTTGAATCCGTGCATACAGAGGGCCGACTGTACTCTTTTCCTATGACTCCACTGGGAGCTAAGGGCTTTCTTCTTTTTCTATCTTCATACCTGTATCTTACACATTGTGCTTCGCCTCTGATGACCAATAAAGGTGCGTCTGCTTCTATGCTTCCTGGTTTGATTAGAGTGAAATCATTACACTGCAGATATGAGCTCAGTATTTTGCTTGAGGTGACTTTGACCTGTTTCTACTGGTGCTTTTGCTACTGTTGAAGTGGCTGTGATTTTTGCTTTAGGTATTGGCTTGCTGTCTAGTACTAGATGCATCTTGTCAAATTTGTCTTTTTCCTCCTTGTTTCAAGTATAATTATCATTCAACTATACATGAATATAGCCAAACATAACAGCATTATTCCAGAGCCAAGGTGCAAAACACATTACACACAGCACTTATGGTTATATTTTCAGGAAAAAAAAAGCATGCAGTCACAAAGAGAAAATGATAACAATATAGCCCAAGTCTCTGTGTGTCCTAGTCCAGCTTGTTCCACCAAGTGAACACCGGAGGGCAGCACCACTTTGGCATCTCTGCCCTTGGGCAACTGCCACAGGCAACCCTGTGGCCTTGACGTACACCACAACCATCACAACTGGGGCAACACAGCTCCCCCACCATTGGTCTCTCCAATGAACCACTAAACCAGACCCGCAATGTCCAACAGGATGTTGTGATCACAATAAAAATGGCAAGACGATCACTCGCACCTTGGACTTTCTTGGCACAACAAATGTCTGCAACAAGTCCAAGCAACAGCACAACAACAATACCCAATAAGTCCAGCTCCATCACGATCAGCAACTGGCTGGCAGGATAGCCCTGCAGTACCTGATGTTTTTAGTATCCAGCAGTGACGTGTGATCGTAAAAAAGACTTGCAAGATGAACAAAAGCACCTTTGGTTGGCGCCAGAGTGGCCGCTGTGTCCGAGCATGCCGCCATCTTACCATATCGGCTTCAGTGAGATTATGGCCACTGGTGTAACAATCTACTTGAGGAGCTCGGGTTGAGCAGCATCTGTTGGTGGGAGTTCAGAGGGAAAAGGAAAGGCCAATATTTGGGGTCAAAACCCTGCATTGTAGAAGACTCTCATCAAGTTTCACACACCAACATGTTGAAGTGAACTTGCTGGACCCAATGGCCTAATTCTGCTCCTATGTCTTATGGCTAATTCTGGAATCGGATTAAGTTGGATTTGAAGTTGGAACAGGTACATCCGGTATTATTTATCTAATTCTGGAATCAAAAGTAGGAATATTTCTGATAATCCTGGCATGATTTATTTTGTCTCTGTCACCTGGGAGGTTTGCTTCTAATAAAAGCATATTCTTATTTGGTATTGAGGCCTTCCTGTCCCAACAATGGAGATCATTGAATTGCTAACAAAAGACAATCTGCAGATGCTGGAAATCCGAGCAACACACACAAGTTGCTGGAGAAATTCAGCAGGCCAGGCAGCATCTAGGAAAAGAGTACAGTCGGCCCTCTGTATGCACAGATTCAACCAACCGCGGATTGGGAAAACCCGGAAGTTCTCTCTCCAGCAATCGTTGCTTGAGCATGTACAGTCTTTTTTTCTTGTCATCATTCCCTAAATAATACAGTATAACAACTATTTACATAGAATTTACATTGTATTAGGTATTATAAATAATCTAGAAATGACTTAAAAGTACAGGCATTCCCCGGGTTATGAATGAGTTCCATTCCCGAGTCCATCTTTAAGTCAGATTTGAAGTCAGAACAGGTACATCCGGTATTACTTAGTGTCAGTTAGTTAAACATTTTTCTTAGTATATAGTACATATTTTACCTTTCTATGCATATAAAACACTTAAGAAACATACGTATTTCAATAATTTAACCACTGCGTTTCTTAGTAATAATTGTAGCTTTCATCGGGGCGGGGCCTTTCACATGCTCCATTAAAATTGTTCCCATCGTTGACCGACTGTAGCCTAATGCTTTTCCAATGACGTTTCACCTCTTTCTGATCGCTTTATTACTTCCACCTTATTTTCAATTGCGATCGTGATTATTTTCGTGAACAGAAACACTGTGGATTTAGAACTGCGCTGCCAGGTCCTAATGTCCACCGCACGGAGACATGTTAAATAAAGTCCGGGTTTCCGCGGGGTCCTAAAGACCACCACACATGTTAAATAAGGGACTTGAGCATCTGCGAATTTTGGTATCCGCGGGGGGTGGGGGGGTTCCTGGAACCAATCCCCCGTGGATAAGGAGGGTGGACGGTACAGTCAATGTTTCGGGCCGAAAAGCGGAATCTCGCAGTGGCCACCCATTTTAATTCCACTTCCCATTCCCATACTGATATGTCCGTCCATGATTGCCTCCACAGTTGTGACGAGGCCACACTTAGGTTAGAGGAACAACAGTTTGTATTCCATTTAGGTAGCCTCTGACCTGATGGCATGAACATCAATTTCTCAAACTTCCAGTAATGCCACCCACACCCTCCCCCTCACCATTCCCTATCCCCTTTTTGCTTTCTTCCATGACTTTCTGTGTCTTTCACCAATCAACGTCACAGCTCTTTACTTCATTCTTTTCCCCCTCCAGGTTTCACCAATCACCTTGTGTTTTTCTCTCTCCCCTCCCCCCACCTCTTAAATCTACTCCTTAGCTTCTTTCTTCAGACCTGCCAAAGGGTTTCGGCCCAAAACATTGACTGTACTCCTTTCCTAGATGCTGCCTGGCCTGCTGAGTTCATCCAACATTTTGTGTGTGTTGCTATGGTTAATATGTGGTAGTACCCATTTCTGCAACTCCATCTCCTGGAGTACTTTGCAAACTTTTTCTGCAACTGAATGTGCATTTTAAAAGGAAGTGGATTGTTGGTTTTACTTGGGCAATTTAAGATCTTCAAAATTTCAGAATTACAATACAAGGTATGTGAAATGTATCATCGTAGAATATGTCCAGTAGGTCATACTGTGCTAGTGGAGTGATTTAAAAAAACAGCCCACATTGACGATGGATGACCTTCAGCTGATCTGCCCTGTTGCAATTTTTTAATGTTATGTGAAGTTGAATTCAGTTATTGAAATCTTCCATCTGGGTGCATTTTAAGCCTTCCAGACACTTGAATTTCCTAGTCTACATCTGATTTATTCATGCATTTTACTGTTATAGTGCAACCTTATCTCCTACTTGAGCACCTTGTAGCCTTTTGGACTTGATGTCTACCAGACCACAGGGCCTCAACTTTGCAGTTCATTTATTTCACATGCCCTCTTCACATGGTTTAATCGTTCAAACTCTTCGCATAATTGTAACAATTGAACTTCATAACTTGAAATTTTTAGCTTTTAAATTGATCTTGTATGGTTGTCAAGCTTGGAAAATGGCTGCTAGTTAGTTTTGATTGTTGCTCAGATATCATCATTCTTGGTAGGGGAATCCCTGAATGTTTCAAACCCACTGGCAGGTGGACAGATCTAACTGGGCAATGCAGTTACTTAATTCTGCAGATTTAATCCTGGTCTGACAGATAGATCAGTGAAAGACCATATTGGTGTCCTAGTCATATCAGTATCTGGGAGTACAATTTTCAGGTAGGAAAACTGTACTGAAGTTATACAGTACTCCTACCTTGTAGCAGGGTTCCGAAGTTTCTGTCACAGTGATAGTCAAATGAATGATCAATTCCTTTGAAATTCAGACCCAATTATTACATGTGTAAAAACAGACATCATAGTTTCACTCACTTTAGGGTACAAGGCTGAGCAGTTGTGAGCGTCACCAACAATTTAGACCTGAATGTTGCATTACTTGTGGCAATACAATTATTTTGTCCTTAGTGTGCTCAACAGCAGACACTGTATTGTCCAACAAGCACGTTCCTTCAAATATAATGGCAGGAGAGCCTAAATCACATTATAAATTTGTTAAGAGGGGAGATTTTTCTCTTGCTGACATGAAAAAAAATAGACATACATTCTCTGCAGCTCATTCTCACCACTTGCTTTTATGTAATAGAAGCTATTGTACAAGTTTTTCAACCTCTCATTACAAACTCAGTTTGCAGCAAAGTTGTTTGATCCTTTGCACACAAGGTGGCTTCTCTGTAGAGTGCTTAAACCACATGCAGAGAAGCTTACTGAAGTCTAATATTGGCTTAATTTTCTCTCTTGCATGCACTCTTGCTTCTAACACATCCTGTCATGTTATTTGTACAATTTCGCACTTTGCATAAACTTGCCCCAATTGTTAACTTATTCTTACAGCAACTGTGGCCTGAAACAATTACAGATATTCCCTCTGTCCTCTATACCCCTCCCCTATCTTTGCAACTTAATTTTTAAAAAATCTTTTATTTCTCCCTCCGCCTGTCAAGGGGCTTCAACCTGGAAGACTATCCCTACTTTTCTTTCCATGTACCATTGCAAGAAAAAGTTTGTGAACCCTTTGCAATTACCTACTTTTCTGCATTAATTACTCAAAATGTGGTCTGATCTTCATCTAAGTCACAATAATAGACAAACACAATCTGCCTAAACTAATAACACACAAGCAATTGTACTTCTCGTCCATATTGAGCCTACAGTTCAGAGGAATAAGGTGTGCTCTCATTGCAGCTAAATTTTTGGGGGATTTAATAGGGTAGATACTGTGTTGCTTTCTCTGCTGGTTGAATGTTATAAGATTACACATAGTTTGCATTTAATTTTCAATCACACACTTTCTGCACTTACTGTTTTTTCTTGAAAAGAAACATGTTGATGAGCTTACTTATCTTTAACCCAACTGTATACTTCTGGATTTAGATTTGTGTTTACTGGTAATTGTATTCCCTGAATCTTGTTTTTTAACTGGTGTGTCTATGTTTGCTTGCAGTATGTATAGTTAACAAAACTATTTCATGCATTGATTTTCATCTTCTCTAGTATTTTTAATTTAGGTATTTGTTAATGTAAAATGTAAGTTTATTAAACCAAATTTTTTCATTATAAACACATTCATATTTGAGCAGAAATGTACTTTGAAAGATCTTTTGAGATTGTTTTATTTGAACTTTTGGCTCAACATAGTTTGCTTTTTTCACTGAATCTTGATTAAGCCATTCTTTTGTCTTATCCCTTCTTTGGAGTTGTCTTGTGTTTTTTTTTGTGATCTCTGGAAATTGGAATGGTTTCTCTGCATCCTTTTTGTTCTTTCCTATTTGCGTAATTTTACTTGTAAACAACTTTTGTTCACATTGATGTCTTTAATTACTTTAAAACTTAGTGCATTTTTTACCTCACAGGTGTTTCTTGTATTCCATGTTAATTTTTGATCATTCCTTCCTCCCATTTCTGTCCTCTAGCTTCAGTACTTGCCTCATTTAATCTTCTTGCTTCATTAAAACTATAAAAGTGTCATACTTGTGATTGTATTGTAACTTTGATACATTGCATTTTCCTGTGAGTTAACATCTTTTTAAAAAATCAGTATTTATGCTATGACTTTGTTTTCCAGCTTTGAACTTTGATTTTATTTTAAATACAGAAATATCTGCTTTGCCTTGCAGGTGGAATAGCCCTCAAATCAAACTGCATAGAGAAATGTACTTTGACTATCTATTGGGGATGCAGTGTTCATAAACTCCATGAAGGATTACGAAAGCACATTTACTGCTTTAGAATAAAGCTGCCACAGAAACTAGAGGAAGCAGTAGACAAAGAATATCTCTATCGAGAGGAATTTCTGTATCTTTTTTCATTTCTGATGACCAGGTCAAATGTTCCATTGTACTGTATAGCTATTCGAAGTTTTGAATTATAGCAACTTATTTCAGGTGACATAGAATAACCTGTTGAGTTAATAGTCTAATGATAGCATAAGTAGATCAATTTGAAAAAGGTACATTGAATTAAGGTATTTTCTAACTTGGATTGTTATTTGTTTGATTTGAGTAAAAATCAAAGCTATTAAAAGGGATAATTTCTGGCACATTTACGTATATATAGGGTTCATGGTCTCCTTAAGTCTTTAACAGTAGATTTCTGCTCTGGTACACTGAAAACAGTTATTATAATCCCAGATATTCATTATCAATGGAATCATTCCATGTGCCATTAATGATAGTGACCAGATGGCATTTTTTTTAAGGAGAAAAATAAAGATTTCATATATTGCATTAAGAGATAATTTTCACAGGGGCGTGGGTGTGGAGAATGTATCAGTTGTGCTTTGTTGCATGTCTGTAGAAGAGTTAGTAAAATTAACAAATTATTATTAGTTTATGACTTAATAAACTGAGCTGAGAATATTTTACATCTTCCTTCAGGAAGTTCAAGGAACTAACAACTAATAACTTGGACTTTATTTGCTAATGTAATTAGGGAGGTAGCATTTTCTTTGTAGATGCAAAACCATTGTTTTAGGCTATTATTTTCTTTAACATATAGGCTTAGTATTGAGAAGGAAAGTGATGATGAAATATTTCCTCGGCTTCCTGAATATTTAGCAATTAAAGACTTTGGGGATCTTCCGCGAGCACGATATCCATTAGTGGCATTGCTAACATTAACAGAAGAAGAAAATTGGGATATTTATGAAATTGTAAGTAGATCTCTTTAAAAGATTGTAAATGTAAAGCAGAAAAGCAACATTTTGAATTATGCTAGCTGAAAGGTAATTTTATTTTCCATTAATTTCCACTAACAAGCCTAATCTGCTGACTAATAAAATATGCAACTATTGGCAACACCTGTGGAGGGAGGAATAGAGAGAATGATAACATTTTTAGAACAATGTGAAACATTAGTTCTGTTTCTTTCTGTCTTTACAGATCTCTTTCACTGTTTTACAGTTGAAGTCAGAAGTTAATATACACCTTAGCCAAATACATTTAAACTCAGTTTTTAACAATTCCTGACATTTAATCCTAGAAAGCATTCACTGTCTTAGGTCAGTTAGGATCACTATTTTAAGCATATGAAACATCAGAATAATAGTAGAAAGAATGATTTACTTCGGCTTTTATTTCTTTCATCATATTCCCAGTGGGTTAGAAGTTTACATACTTCGTTAGTATTTGATAGCATTGCCTTTAAATTGTTTAACTTGAGTCAAACATTTTGGGTAGCCTTTCACAAGTTTCTCACAGTAAATTGCTTGAATTTTGTTCCATGCTTCCAGTCAGAACTGGTGTAACTGAGTCGGGTTTGTAGGCCTCCTTGCTTGCACACGCTTTTTCAGTTCTGCCCACAAATTTTCTATTGGATCGAGGTCAGGGCTTTGTGATGGCCACTCCAATATCTTGACTTTGTTGTCCTTAAGCAATTCTGCCACAACTTTGGAGGTATGCCTGGGGTCCCATTTGTGACCAAGCTTTAACTTCCTGGCTAATGTCTTGAGATGTTGCTTCAATATATCCCATAATTTTCCTTCCTCATGATGCCATCTATTTTGTGAAGTGCACCAGTCCCTCCTGCAGCAAAGCACCCCCACAACATGATGTTGCCACCCCCACGCTTCACAGTTGGGATGGTGTTCTTCAGCTTGTAAGCCACACCCTTTTTCCTGAAAGGCTGCTCAGCAAGGAAGAAGCCACTGCTCCAAAACCACCATTAAAAAGGTCAGACTACAGTTTGCAAGTGCACATGGGGAACCAAGATCTTACTTTTTGGAGAAATGTCCTCTGGTCTGATGAAACAAAAATTGAGCTGTTTGGCCATAATGACCATCGTTATGTTTGGAGGAAATAGGATGAGGCTTGCAAGCCGAAGAACACCATCCCATCCGTGAAGCATGTTAAAGGAAAGAAAAGATCACAGTCTGAGGCAGCAGATTTCAAACTTGCATGTTTTTCAGTGAATAGTAGATAACCTGTTTTGTGAAACGGAGACATGGATCCGGAAAAAGGAGAGAAGCATCAGTATTGGACTAAGTGAACTTGAGAGCAGGCTGGAATTGGCTATGTGGAACCATCCTTGCTCCAAGTCTTTTCTGTTACTACTCCTCAAAGCTTTTGCATCAGTGACACTTTTGGTGTTGCTACCTGCACCGATGTAGAGCTTGGAAATTTTCCTCACCTTTGCTACTGATTTCCATCCTACTTTCAAATTCACTTTGACCATTTCTGAATCTCCCCTTCCTTAGTTAGGAACCATGTGATTGCCCTTGACACCTTTCATTTGTTGGAAGTGAAAGGGAACAAAAGAAAATTTGTTCAGGTTGAGAATGAATTCAGCCTGGTGAATGAGATTGTTGGTGGAGGGGCACTAGATAGGTATTTGTTGCAGAAGGAAGAGGACGGGAATGGAGGTATGTAAAACTAGACATTGCAGTGAAGGTGAGTAGTGGGGGCTTGGGAATCAGGTGTTGTCAATATGGTGGTTCCATTAATGCACAATTATAAAATGTTTTGCTCTTCTGCTAAACTTTAAAGCATGGTCCTAAATATATTTTCAAGAGATTCAGCTAAAAGAAGCAAAATGTCACAGTCTGAGGTGGCAGTTTTCAGACTTGCATGATATTCAAAACATGGTAGTAGGTAGCTTTTTATCCTCTGTTCTCATCAGTCATAGACCAATCAGTTCTGCTCTCCTAAAATCAAGCTAAAAAGAGGAATGTTGAGAATTTTTTTTTACTTTGTTATTCAAAGCAAAGTTGACAAAAATCTTTTAAGTACTACGTACCAATATTATGTTTTCCAGACTTAGGATTGATAAAATTTGGCGAGGGGAAAATGTTAAGTTAATGCAAGGCGATATTTAATAAGCAATTTTTTTGCTATTTCTAAGCATAATTATTGATTGCTTATGATTCATGTATCACTAGATTTCAATGATAACAGTAATCCATGTTCCTGATGAGAAGTACAAACTTGCCTGTCGTATTTTGTACCAGTATCTACTGACTGCTCAGGGTCATGTATATGACCTTAAGGTAAGATTTACTTTCTCTCCATTGTTACAACTATTAGAGTATGATGCCTGCTAATTCATCTGTTGTAATTCATGCAACTGTAAAGGCTTAATAAAAAGAATAAACTTTTGGATTGCATTATCTACACACCCTGATAGAAAGATAATTCTATGTACAATAAGTCACAATCAGAAGTTGAGTTCCTTTCTTCCAAAATGTTCCCACTGAAACATAAGTGGATAAATTCGGTGTTGAGCTACTTGAATGAGAGTGCAAGACAGTGAAGGAACCTTTTGGTTTGTAAATAGTCAAACAGACATAGTGAGTAAAATGCTTTGTGTTTAAAAGAGCTGGAGTTCTAAAAAAAATCTTTTTATTTTGTTCTGCTGCCCCAGACAAAATACAGTAAATGTGTACTGATTAGAAGTTATGCTGGAAATCTCACTCCTTGTACTTAGAGCTACATGTAAAGAATCCCAATGGATAGTTCTAAAGGTATTTCAGGAAAATGTAAAATGATTATTGTTTTAAATGTTACAAGAAGGATCTTGGGATGTTTCTACAAGTTGCAGTGATTTTAAGTGGTGCTTATCATTGTTGTAAAAGTTTGAAACTTGTTTTTGATCAAATAAAAGTATGCACACTGCAAATTACTATTCCTGTGGCTTTGCCAGGTTGGGCACGAAAAGATGAGTGATTTGTCTAGTATCTGACAAATTTCAACAGCTAAATGAAGTGTTATTTTGTTATTGCTGATGGGAAAACATTTAGCCACTAGAGAATTTAACAAATGAGAATGAACTAATGTCTGTATTGTAAAGAAGTTATAATGTAGTCCTACTTTTGCAAAATTCCACTTTCACTTATGCACTTTTAAGTTTCCCATCATATTTCTCTTTCCCTTCCCCAAATGACAGGTAGTTAATTTTCCAGTTTTGTCCTTTTTTTTCCCATAAGAAAACTACTTGAATTTTAGTGAAGGGCACACAAATTGTTGTCTTTACTTTAGAATATCAGAGGTGACTCAGATAGACACCAGTTTATATGCTCTTCTCTTTTTGCAGTGTAATGCGACTGCTAACTTCATACTCGTCTTCCATCTGGACTTTTTTCCCATAACTGCAGGAGGAACTCAGCAAGTCAGGCAGCATCTATGCAGGGAAATAAATAGTTTTTATATGCCATCCTCCCAATTTTGGGTCTACCTTTTTTCATTTCTGCTGCTGTTTTGACTTACTTATTTTAATACTGATATGTAGATTTCTCTAAGAAGCCTAACATTTATTATAAGTATGAATCATCAGCAAATTTAAGAAATGGAGCATTAAGCACAACAAATATCAATGCACTAGCTTGCTAATTTGATTTTTTCCGGTCTTAGAGGTCTGAGCAAGCTGGACCTCTGAATTTGTGAAGCATTTGTGTGCCAGTGTTGGCCTGAACAGTGATTTAGACATTATACTGTATATTCTTTGTCCATTTCCCCAGAAAGCCAAAGTAGCCACAGCTATCTTGGTATTTGTTAAAAGTTTTTGAACTGTTTTAACCTGCCTCTTAATAGTCAGACATGAAAAAGTACATTTGGAAAAATATGTAATTTAGTTTAAATGTTAAAATAAAATAACTTGAGTGGTTGGCTTTACCAAGGTGATTAATCTGTCTCTAATCAACTGAATCACTGCATTATGCATGTGTGGTGCAGCCTAACCACCTCTTCCCCCCCCCCCCCCCCCACCATCCCACTGCAACACACTAATACTTTACTGCAGGGCCCAATGGGAAGTTCAGCAGCAGTGCAGATAATTAATAATGAGCTACAGATGCTACAAATATGGAATAAAGACAGAAGATGCTGCAAATATGCAGCAGGTAATGCAACATCTGTAGAAAGAGAAATCGTTAACATTTCCAGTGTGGGAGACTTTGTGGCAACTAGAAAAGAGAGAATATAAAGTTGGGTTTCAGTAGTCGAGAAGGTGTGGAAGGAATCAATAGAACTTAGGGAATATCTCTGGGTGAGTCCAAGTGGTTTGAAGTAGAGTGGCATTTAGAATTGGAGTATACTACTTTGTTAGGAGCAACACTGAGACATTATCAGCAGGGTAGATTATATTAATAGGATAACAAAAGCAGAGCAAAATGATTAGCAGAAATGACCAGTTCAGTTACAGTGAGAATTTGTTACCCAAAATGGGCGAGATTAGAATGGAGCATGATGGCTGCAGTGTGCCCAGACAGAAGATAAGGTGTTGTTCCTTGAGCTTACCATGGTCCTAGGAGACAGCATGGCAGCATAGCAGCTAGCACAACACTTCACAGCACTAACAAAGGGAACAGATAAAAGGCTAATTTGCTCTGGTTCTGTTTTGATTAAAATTAATAGCTTGTTTGATTAAATTATGGAAAAAAATAGTATCATCTGAAGTTTTAATTTTGTGATATTTATTGCCCAGAGACTTTTTGTATCTGCTAGTGATAGCAGTGTGCCTGAAGAGATGCCTTCAGAAGCTGATGGTGTGGACAAAAAACTTCTCGAAAAATTTGGCACTGCAGAAGAGGAATTTGACTTGTGGAAAGAAAACAGCAAAGATTGTGTTGTATGCCAGAATGCTCCTGTGAACTGGGTTTTGCTCCCATGCAGACATGCTTGTTTGTGTGACTGTTGTGTGACCTACTTCAATCGATGCCCGATGTGTAGAGAATTTGTTTGTGAATCTTTTGCACTTAAAAGTTCTGGAGTACGAACTGAGGAGAATATTGATGTTGTTGAAAATGAAGCTGATGATCCATTACTGGGAGACATCTAGGAAATCCATTTGAGTGAATCATTCATAATGGTATAAATGCAAGGCTTAATTTTTCGAGGAAAAAAAGAAACAAATTTTGCTTTTATTTACTGAAAGTTTATGTGCAATCTACAGAAGTGATGAATGATTTAAGGCACACTGTAATGAAGTAACACAAAGTACTAAAATATTCTCTACATTCTGATGAATTTACAACATGTCAGCTTGTGTTTTTTTTTGCTTGGAGTTGAAGAAGAAAACTAAATTATCTGGTATCCCAACAATTAAAACTAATGTTGTTCCAAAACATACACATACTGATTAATTGAAATAAACCTAGAACTTTTAAATGCTGTTTTGCTCCAACTACATCAAGCCTTAAATGTGTCTAGGGTTCTTGCAAATTTCAGTTTTGTTAACATTTAATAAGTTAACTGTAAACTCTGGACAGTTTGTTGGGGGAATCAAATAAGGGTTAATTTATGTTAAGACTGATGTCCAAGATGAAGATAAAGCATTACAAGAGTACTGAAGTTTCTGTATTTCCAGAATATTTTATTCCCTGCAGTGAATTTAGAAGGAAGCACTCAAGCTAAAACTAATTATGTTGTACAGTGTATATATGAACTTTCTACAAAGAAAATTCATTGTATTTTATGAACAATTAGTACCAGTTAGGTTAATATTGTTTCTAAGGATGAAGGTTATTTGAAATTGTTTTACAGTGAACAGTATGACAAATAAAATTGTATATTTATTTCAAAATCATATGTTAAGCTATGGATTTCTTGAACTAACATTTTTTTTTCAAAAAGATTTTGAAAAACAAAGTTCAAAATTAAAACACAGCATCACCTATAAAACACTGGCTGGTGGTGTAGTGGCATCCATATCAGAGTTTGAGGCGAGTGGTTCTGGTTTTGAATCTGGCCATCTCCTTGCATGATTTCCATCCGTGCTGGGTTGAGCGTTGAGCCAGCAACTTGGCCTCGTTTTAAAAAAAAAACACAGACAAAAACTAAAGAAATGATAAGGTTACCTTCCGATGTGCCATGAGGTGAGGAAAGGAACACCCATCAAACAAACATCTATAAAATCTCGAAAGATCATTAAATTTTCTCCTACTTGTTGGAGGCACATACTCACCTGATTTTAATAGAAAGTGGGGACCTGTTGCCTGATATGGCCACAAATACAAAATATGGTACTCTTTGTTGTTAGTGTAATGCTATTACTGCACCAGCAACCATTCCATCGCTGTCTGTACGGAGTTTGTGTGTTCTTTCCACAACTGCGTGGGCTTCCTCCAGATGCTCCAGTTTCTTCTGTCATCCCAGTGAGGTACGGGTTAGTAGATTAATTGATCACATGCATATAATTAAGTAGGTTAGGTTCTTTGGACTAAATGGTCCTGTTACTCTGTCACTAAATAAATACAGTTTCAAAGTTTTGGAGGAAGTATTTTCATTTTCTTCAGAAGCTGTTCAGCAGTATCTCAACTTCTTCAACAATGCCATAAAATTCTGGGCAAGCCTTGATACTGGTGTGAAATGAGTCCTCGTTTGGTTACCAAAGGTTCATTTATTAAAGTATACAACTCTGAAATTCTTCTTCAGATAGCTATGAAACC
The DNA here is from genome assembly GCF_030144855.1 of Hypanus sabinus. Taxonomy (NCBI): domain Eukaryota; kingdom Metazoa; phylum Chordata; class Chondrichthyes; order Myliobatiformes; family Dasyatidae; genus Hypanus; species Hypanus sabinus. The sequence goes on along the minus strand of NC_082707.1, from coordinate 158,107,658 downwards.
AAGAAAGAAAAGCGAAGCAGTATGACCGTCAACCCCCAAATTGCCCCTCGCAATGCAAAAAAAGAACAAAGATGGAACGGCATTTCTCCTCCCAAAACAAAAAAATACAAGAAAAATGGGGCGAAAAACACAGGAATATAATAAATAACTACAAGACTGGAAAAAAAAGTCCAAGTCCATATCCAAAATACAGGAAACCTGAGTAACATTCTCTGGGCACAGCGGCAGGCTCTTCCCTTGCTAGTAGCAGATCGATCAAAAGACTGGCAGCCAATCACCATAAGACCATTTTCTAATTAAATTTTATTAAGAAAGGACTGATTTTCCATTATATGATAAATGTATGAGCTGGATGTTTGCTTTAATCTTTAAGATTTGACTTTACCAGTCTGAAATAAACTTGGTTTTATTTACAGTATATAAATCCTATAGGTTTTCATGGCAGGTTGATTAGAGAAAATGAACCTTTTGCACATTAGTTGCTTGACCATCTTTGAAAATGAATCTCAGGGGAGTAGACAGTGACATTTATGTTCTTTGATAATAAAATTACTTTGAACAAACAATTCTGACTTCAACTGCTTAATTTCTATAAATACGAGATTCTGCAGATGCTGGAAATCCAGAGAAAGAAAGAAAGAAACACACACACACAATGTTAGAGGAGCTCAGCATGTCAGGCAGAATCTACAGAGAGGAATAAAGAGTTGATGTTTCAGGCTGAGATCTTTCACCAGAATCTGATGAAGGGTATCATTCTGAAATGTTCAATCTTTGTTCCTCTCCATAGATTCTGGCTGACCTGCCGAGTTCTTCCAGAATTTTGAGCATTTCTCTGGATTTCTATAAATCTGTTTGGATATATTGTACCACTATTTGAAGATTATTCTTTATACTTTATTTAAGGACAATATTTGAACATAATGAAATCTCTTGTTGATATTTCTGAATTTGGTTGATCAGTCAAACTGGATAATCTGTGTTGGTTCCACTGTTTCCATGTGTTTTTTACCACTGACTCTAGAGCTTAAATTTCTGTGAAATTTTATAGACATGCATGAATTTTCCTTATCAAAACCCCTCTCCTGAGATTTGTGTACATAATCTAGGTTGATGCTCCAGTGTTGCACTGAGTCTGTGGTATAATCAGATCAATCTGAAGCTCTGCTGGACATATGAAAACATTTCATCTTTAATGTCATGGTACTCTGAGAAATACTTTTCCTTGACAAATTCTAGTTGTGGAACTTGCTGTGAACAAATTCCTTGGCAGGGTTTTTGTGAAAGATGCTATTACATTTCAAATTTGTTACATTCTTTCCTATATTAGACATTTCATGTTTGATCTGTTCAAGGCAATTTATGTCTTACTAATGATTAAATTTTCCAACGAGGTGATAAAAGTAGTTGATGAAGGTAGAGCTGTGCATGGATTTTAGCAAGGCATTTGATAAGGTCCCTCATGGAAGTCTAACCCAGAAGATTAAATGAATGGTACCTATGGTGATTTGGAATTGGCTTGATTAAGGGTTTGGAATTGGAAAGTCTCATCATCACTACCTTTACTCTGGCTAGAGTCTGTGACTACTGATATTCCACAGGGACTGGAATCATATGGAAATGTCCTGGATGGGTTGGTTAATAAGTTTGCAACAATACAAAGATCGGTGTTGTGGATAGTAGTTGAAGGTTACTATAGGATTCAGATCATTTACAGATACGGGTGGGAAAATGGAAAATGGTGCTCAATCCAGTCAAATGTTGGGTTTTGTACTTTGTAGATCTAATAAAAAAGAACCATTTAGCAAGACGCTTAACAGTATTGATGTACAGAAGGATCTTGAGGTCCAAATCTATAGCTCCCTGAAAGAGGCTGCATAGATTGAAGATGTATGATATGCTTGCCTTTATTAGTCACAGGATTGAGTTCAAGAATCAAAAAGGTTTGTTGCAGCTTTTTAAAACTCTAGTTCAGTCACATCTGGAATATTTAATTCAATTCTCATTGCTCTACTTTCAGAAGGGTATTGAAGCTTTGGAGAGAGTGCTGAAGAAGTTTACCAGGGCATTACTTAGATTAGAAGCACGTGCTATAAGAGCGGCTAGACAAACATGGATTGTTTTATCTGCAGAGGCTGAGGGAAGATTTGATTGAGAGGTAAAAATAGAGTAGACAGCTGGTATCTTTTTCCCAGGATTGTAATGCCTGATACCAGTGTGCATGCATTTAAAGTGAGAGGTGGCAAGCTTAGAGATGTGTGGAGCAAGTTTTGGTGTACGTAAGAGTGGTGGGTGCCTGGAATGTCCTGCCAGGAGTGATGATGGAATCAAATATAGGGAGGTGTTCGAGAGGCTCTCAGACACAGGATAGATTATATAGACATTGTAGGCAGCAGGGATTAGTTTAGTTAGACATTTAATTACTGGTTGAATTAGTTTGGCACAACATTGGGCTGAAGGGTTTGTTCCTATGCTGTACTGTTCTGTTTTCTAATATATGGGAATTGCTGCTGGTAGAATTTTGTCTTTTACTCTGATGCGTAAACAAAGACACAGCTGCATACTTGAGTGTGAAGACAATATTCCATGATTCATATAATCAGTAACAAATTTTGTTCTTCCAGACTTCTCTACATTTGTTCCAAGATATGTCAAAGAAATGCATTCTATTTTTGTGTTGATTTACAACACATTTCATGATATATACCAGTAATATTAAATCTGATTCTGATTAAATTACAAATGATTTATTGCTGTTTTTGGCCTCTTTAAAATCTACATAATTACATCTGTGTTAACAATATAGGAGCAGAACTCCTAATGTGGTTTGTTTTCTTTTTCTGATCTTTTTCTCTCTATCCAACACCCCCCCCCACCCCACCCACCACCTAATGATGGCAAAGTGATAAATGAAAAATTTCCACCATCTCTGATGGTGATTGGTATGTATGCTCAATGAGTGATATCGTCTGTCTGCTTACCTTTATTTGAATGTTCATTTTGTGCTATTCAGAATGCTGTACTTGAGAGTTTCCATTCAGCATTGTCACAGTATTGATGAGCTGTTTTAAGAGGTTAGTTCCCTGCTGAAGTTGACGATTGTATTTCACTGTGGAATAATCCAGCTTGTAAGATTGATTTCATGCAATTTCATAGAATACAAGCACATTTGTTTTTTTCGTTCAGGTTTAGATATAAATCAAACTGTAATTACATTCCTAATGTATTTACAGTTCTGATACAGCATTACAACCTGAAGCATTGATCGTCCCATTGCTTCCACAGATGCTGCTTGACCTTTTGAGTTCCTCTAGCAGTTTGTTTCACTTCAGATTTCAGCATCTGCACTACCTTGTCATGACGATAAGATTTCTCTTTTAACCACTGATCAGAAGCTCCTCATAGTTGTCTTCAATAAAATAGAACAGTGGACAACGGACTATTCATGGTTGGTGCAAAGTTTCCTTCCATCTCAATTAGACCATCAGAGCAATAGATATTGGAGCAGTATTAGGCCATTTGGCTGCCCTCAAGTCTGCTCTGCCATTTCATCATGGCTGGTCCAATTTTCTACTCAGCCCCAATCTACCGCCTTCTCCTTGTATCCCTTCATACCCTGACCAATAAATATCAAACTCTGCCTTAAATATACATAAAGATTTGCCAAAGAATTCCACAGATACACCACTCTCTGGCTAAAGAAATTCCTCCTCATTTCCATTTTAAAAGGATGAGCCTCTACTCTGAGGTTGTGTCCTCTGGTCTTAGACTCCCCTACCATAGGAAACAGCTTCTCCACATCCACTCTATCAAGGGCTTTTACCATTTTATATGTTGCACTGATGATATCCCTCATTCTTCCAAATTCCAGTGAATACAGGCCCACTGCCATCAAACACTCTTCTTATGACAAGCCATTCAATCCTGGAATCATTTTCATGAACCTTCTTTGAACCCTCTCCAGTTTCAGCACATCCCTTCTAAGATGAGGGCTACAAACTGCTCACAATTCTCCAAGTGAAGCCTTACCAGTGCTTTATAAAGTTTCAACATTACATCCTTGCTTTTATATTCTAGTCCTCTTGAAATGAATGCTAACATCACATTTGCCTTCCTCACCACCAACTCAACCTGCCAATTTAGGGAATCCTGCAAAAGGAGTCTCAAGAGCCTCTGTGCCTCATTTTTTGTATTTTCTCTCCATTTAGAAAATAGTCAATCCTTTCGTTTCTTCTACCAAAGTGTATGATCATACACTTGCTGACACTGTATTCCATCTGCCATATCTTTGCCCATTCTCCTAATTTGCCCAAGGCCTCTGTAGCCTCTCTACTTCCTCAAAACTACCTGCCCCTCCACCTGTCTTCATATCATCAGCAAACTTTGCAACAAAGCCATCAATTCTGTCATCCAAGTCATTGACATATAATGTAAAAAGAAATGGTCCCAGTACGGAACCCTGTAGAAAACCAGCAGGCAAGCACAAAAGGCTATCGGCCACTGTTTTATCCATACTAGTAACTTGTTAAGCAGCTTCATGCATGACACCTTGTCAAAGGCCTTCAAAGAATTCCAACAGATTTGTCAGACAAGATTTTCTCTTGAGGAAACTGTGCTGACTACAGCCTATTTTATCATGTGCCTCCAAGTCCTGAGACCTCATCCTTAATCGATTCCAAGATTTTCCCAATCACTGAAGTCTGATTAACTGGCCTATAGTTTCCTTTCTTCTGCATCTCTCATTTCTTGAAGAGTGGAGTGACATTTGCAATTTTTCAGTCATCCAGAACCATTCCAGAATCTATTGATTATTGAAGGATCATTACAAGTGCCTACACGATTTCTTCAGCCACCTCTTTCAAAAACCTGGGGTTCACACCATCTGATCCAGGTGACTTATCTACCTTCAGACCTTTCAGTTTCCCAAGAGCCTTCTCCCTAGTAATGGTAACTTCACACACTTCCTGACACCTGGAACTTCTACCATACTGCTAGTGTCTTCCACAATGAAGACTGATGCAAAATACTTATTCAGTTTGTCTGCACTTTCCTTACCCCCCACCCCCATTACTATCTCACCAGCATAATTTTCCAGTGGTCCTACATCCTCTCTTGCCTCTCTTTTACACTTTATGTATTTAAAGAAACTTTTGCTATCCTCTTTAATATCTTGGCTAGCTTATTTTCATATTCCATAATTTACCTTAATGACTTTTTTAGTTGCTTTCTGTTGGTTTTTAGAAGTTTCTCAATCCTCTAACCTCACTAATTTTTGGTCTGTGATATGCCTTCTCTTTAGCTTTTATGCTGGCTTTGACTTCTCCTGTTAGCCATGGTTGTGTCATCTTGCCTTTAGAATACTCCTTCCTCTTTGGGATGTATATATCCTGTGCCTTCCGAATTGCTTCTGGAAATTCCGGTCAGTGTTCTTTTCCAATCCATTCTGGCCAACTCCTATCATGCTTCTATAATTCCCTTTACTAATACATCTTAATTTAGCTACTGCTGAAATTTCAGAGTGAATTTGATCATATTATCTCTTACCCCAAAGGGTCCCTTCACCTTAAGCTCTTTAATCAATTCCGGTTCATTACACAACATCCGGTCCAAATAGCTGATCCCCTAGTGCGCTCAGCCACTAGCTGCTTTAAAAAGCCATTGAGTGGATATTCTACTAATTTCCTTTCTTGGAATACAGCACCATCCTCATTTTCAGGCAGTGGACCTGAGTGAAATACCCTCCCCTTAAATTTCCAATGTCCGGATTGGTTGCTGGTCAAAGCTCAATGTACACTGCCGTGACCTGCTGCTCCCTTCTGCTACTCAGGTAGTGGATATAACTATATAACAAATACAGCATGGAAACAGGCATTCTCGGTCCTTCTAGTCCGTGCCGAATGCTTACTCTCACCTAGTCCCGCCAACCTGCACTCAGCCCTAACCCTCCTTTCCTTTCCTGTCCATATACCTATCCAATTTTACTTTAAATGACAATATCGAACCTGCCTCTACCATCTGAATAAAATTCCTCCTCTCAAACTTACGATGATTTTCTTTGGGGGTGGGGAAGCTATGGGTGTTGTTGACAAGGCCACCTTTCATTGATTTGTCTTGAACTGCTCTAAAAGTGCTTGGCTTCTGTGTTCTTTTAATGAAGGAGCTCCCACAATTCAGTTGGGGAAAGAGATCCAGAATTTGCTTCCGGTGACGATGTAGGAACAAGTTTGTGTATCTGATTCTTTGTGTGTGTGTGTATGTGTGTGTGTGTGTGTGTGTTGAAAACAGATATTCAGGTGGTGACTGTTCTTATGCACATGAAGTTTTTGTCTTTGATGAAAGTTTAAGTGGTGCTTTCAGAGTTGTCTATGTGAGGAACAGTGGTGCATTTATAAATGCTATCCACTGCAGCTTAAATGGTAGATCAAATGCATGTATAAGGCCCTGATTAAGATTTCTACTGCTGTGCTGTGAGGTATTTTTATTTTAGCAGTTTTCTGTAAAAGCTGTGTGCCCTGTTAGTAAGAATGTTTTGGCTTCAGCTAAGGATAAGGCACCATTTTGTCCAACTTAGGAAAGTTGTTTCAGGCAGTTGGGGTTGTCTTCTGTTGTAACTTTCTTCCCAGCAGGATGTGAGGGAAGATTTGAGAGAGCTGGGCAGTATCTGATTTCTGAAGGATAGTAGTCTGGTTTGGGGACATTAGGCAGGAGGGAAGATCCTCTCTGTGCCACTCGAAGGAGAAATCCCATTGTAACAAGTTCTTTGTGCAGACAATTGGTTCCAAGTAGGAAGTGCCAATACCCCTGAGTTAATCAGTTTGTTCAAAACGATCTTCAGGGGAAATTTGAACTGTGGTTGGTGTTATTCACGCGGAATGTGGGGTCAGTGTGTGAGTAATCAAAGTGAAGTACCCGACGCGGCTCGGTACATGGCAGCAGCAGCCTTTCAGATCTGGTGCTACTTTAATTTAGTTTTTAAATTTGATTTTAAGGTACAATTAGGGTTTAGGACAATGGATAACAGGGCGATTATCTACCATCACCAGATACTGCTACAATACAGAGATTGCCCAAAAACAAACATTCATGAAAATCTGCTGATTAGATTGCGCGACCTCTGCTTGCTGAGGGAATCGGGCCTGCAGTCCTCAGAGTCTCGTTTTTACTGTGTACTGTACCAGCAGTTATGGTCAAAATGACAATAAAAAGTGACCTGACTACTTCAGAAATGAGCTCCAACATTTATGTGTACACTTAGACTGGTTTAACTGTATTGGGCTCTTTTCCCCCCTATTAATTGTTGGTTAAAGTTATAATATCTGTAAATATACTTACACTTTAATTTTATTCCAGTTAAGGAATGTTATTTCCTGGCAGATGATAACTTTGCATGGGGCAGCATTTACACAGCATTCACCACAATTTTCATTCCTTCACCGGAACATTCCAATTTCCCTGTTTAGTTGAACCTGAATCATATCAACCCTAGGTATATGGAAAATAAGTTTCTTATTGAAGGTGGCTTTCTCACTGTTACCCATAAAATGCTGAGTCATGTGTCTGTTAGTCAGAGTTGGCTAATGAGCCAAGTTTGTTACGAGCCATGGGGAGAGGATTACAGATGTTTAAGGTGGTGGATGAGATACCAGTGTACTGTGTTATCTCATCCTTTGATATCAAGCTTGAGTGATATCAAGTTTTTGGATGCACTCAAAAATTAATAACTTTGTTCAGAGGTGGGTGGGGTGGGAGAGAATGAATCTATTGTTTTATCCATGATTTGAATATATTTTAGTTTGTGTGTAATATTTATTACTCTGGTTTACAGCTTAATTAAATGGGCTGTCCACCTGTTTGAGAAACTATTTGATTTTCATTTCATTAAAATAATCAGGTGGGCCAAGTTGAAAACTATTTTGTTATTTCAATAAATTGTATTGAAAGTGGAATTAAGTTTTCTTCTTGCTGTTTAATTCCTTATGTTTCCCTGTGCTCTGCTTTGAACTCTTATTTGCAAAAATTAATTTTTGATGAATATTTTTATTTGTTTCCCTTCACTATTTCAGTTTTCTCACCAGACTATAATTGATGATTTCTCTAAGTAAGCTATTGTTCCTTAAGTATTAATGTTTTGAGTGCAATTCTAATTTCTTTAATTCATTTCTGAATATCTCAAAAAACTAAGTCTAAATATCAGATTTGTTCTTCAGACTGAGATAAATAAAGAGATGACCCTCAGAATACAATCTAGTACTAAATATGATGTTCAATGATCAATGTTCCACCTTTTTTAAATCCGTGAATCAAAACTCTCCTTAAAAGGGTTTTATAATGATATATTCAGGTCCTTTGTCCTAACACAGGATTATTCCTTGTCTGCCAATAAATACTTTCTAAAGTTCTGAGCTCTGTTTAATCTGGACATATTTTTATGATTGTAATTGCATTCTAAAGATTTTGGTTGGCTTTTCTCAAAGCAAAATATTAGAGGACTGAACAACCTTAAAGGAAAAATACATTGTTCCAATATTTAATTTTGGCCAGAGCAGGTTAATCTTATTGGTTAGACAATCTTCAAATAATTTAATGTGGCACTTTTAGGTTGATATGTAAAAATATCAATCATGAAAATGAACCATTATATAAAATGTTTTTTTTAACTACAGATTTAAAATCCTGCAGGGGGCACTAAAAGCTTGAAATTCTTGGTGAAAGGGCGCGATGCAAATTCATAATCTACTTTTTCCTGCCCTGTGAGATTTTGATTCTGGGTCTGGCATCCACTCCCTAGACGGTGTTCTACTCTGCTTGCCCAGCTTTTTTTTAATGTTACCTATTCTTTTAGTGACATACTGTTTGTTGTGTTTCACATTCCAAATATGTCTCTGCTTCACTTTTGGCTCAAACACACTAATAGCCTAACATTTTCAAACGTCAATGTATGACAACATGTACTTCAAAACAATTCTAAGTTACCAGTATTTAATATTAAAAAAAGGGACCTATGCATTGAAACTTACTGTAAACTTCTCTATTTTAACTATATTTGTAAAGGTAGATAGTATACATTTGAATTTCATATATACAGTAATGGTCTAACTGTATTCAGGTGGATAGTGGTCAAAACTTAATTTTTTTTGTAAAAGAATCCATGCAGTTCATTTGACCATCTAATATAACCCATTAATCTTTAACAAGAAAAGTGCTACATTAACTGTAAAACCACAGGATTATTGATGCTTATTCATTTTAGTCTATTCAAGGCTGAGATAAGTGGAGGATTTAGGGACAGCAAAGTGGATGAGAAAAACAATATCGGCCATGGTAATCTTCAGTGACACAGCAGATGAGAGGGGCTTGACCTTCTGTTTATGCTTTGAAAATATGAAGACACTGGTGAGAATTCAGGGAAAATTTGAAGATGTTTCCAGCAGGATTGTAGAAATTTTGTCATGAAGAAGAGCAAGTTCAGTGCCATTTGAACAGAAGAGGCAGTGTATTTAATTCAAGAAAAATAATGAAGAGCTGGTCTGTTTGCCTTAGCAGTGAAGTCAATAAGCAGGGGCATAAATTTAAGCCAAAATGTACAAGGAATAAAGAGAAGTTGTAGAATTTCCTCTTCCCCTCTCTTTCAGCCCAGCCCACCAATAAGAAGATAGGAATTCTAAGCTTGGTTGAGGCAGATACTGAGCCCATAACTGGATGTGTCTTTGCTAGAAATTGGGGTAAGATTTATAATTCTTGACATCATCATTGAAACAAACTTGCTTTTGTATCAAAGATTTCTACAGTTCTAAGACTACCCTTACTTCACATCAAGTCATTAATACTTCTAATTGCATAATTAAATACAAACATTTTAATTCTGATTCCCATTCCTGTTCAAAAATGTCAGTCCCTACCCTTTTCTTATGCCTATTTGAGGACAGCCTCAGTGGAGAAGCAACATCTTGTTTCCATCTGGGTAGCTTCCTATCTGATGGCATGAATATTGATTTCTCCTTCTGGTAAAAAAAACCCTCCCTCCTTTTATTCCCTCTGGTTTCTTACCTCTTCTCACCTGCCTATCACCTCCTCCCAGGTCCCAACCTCCTTCCCTTTCTTCTATGGTCCACTCACTTCTCCTAACAGATTCCTTCCTCTCCAGCCCTTTATCTTTCCAACCCAGCTGGCTTCATATATTACCTTCTAGCTATCCTGTTTCCCCTCCCCACTTTTTTATTCTGGCATCTTCCCACTTACCTTCCAGCCCCGAAGAAGGGCCTGAAATATCAAATGATTATTCATTTCCACAGATGTTGCCTGACCTGCTGAGTTCCTCCAGCATTTGTGTGTGTTGCACCTAATTAATACTTTTTTGCTTGTTGACAAAACAGTTTAATGCAGAAAATTATTGGCAAATAGGTTAATTCGAAAAGATGCGATGCTACACTGAAACCTATAACCAAATTCTGCTGTTATTATTTACAAAAATGGTATTGATTAATGAAAAATGATTGTGGTAAAAGTTTAAAACCATGAAAGAAGAATGGAAACGAGAAAATCTGCAGATGCTGGAGATTCCAAGCAACACACACAAAATGCTGGAGGAACTCTGCAGGTCAGGCAGCATCTGTGGCAAAGAGTAAACAGTAGATGTTTCAGGTGGAGACCCTTCATCAGGACAGAATGAGAAACTCTTAAGAAAAATGGACAATGTTTCAGCTTTAACACACATTTGAAGGTTGTAACAAAAATAGATGGTGCTGTATTCGTAGCCTATTAAACAGTTACAAACAGATGCATAACACATCCAGGTTGAGTTCACTTCATATTCATATCAAAAATAAGAATCACCAATAGATCAAACACGAGGAAATCTGCAGATGCTGGAAATTCAAACAACACACACAAGATACTGGTGGAACACAGCAGGCCAGGCAGCATCTACAAGGAGAAGCACTGTCGACGTTTCGGGCCGAGACCCTTCGTCAGGACTAACTAGAAGGAAAGAGATTTGAAAATAGTTGGGGGAGGGGGAAATGCGAAATGATAGGAGAAGACTGGAAGGGGTGGAATGAAGCTAAGAGCTGGAAAGGTGATTGGCGAAAGTGATACAGAGCTGGAGAAAGGAAAGGATCATGGGAAGGGAGGCCTTGGGAGAAAGAAAGTGGTGGGGGGGAGGGAGCACCAGAGGGAGATGGAGATGAAGCACCAGAGGGAGAGTGATGGGCAGAGAGGGAGAGCTAGCAGAATTAGTTCTTACTCTCAATAATTTCTCCCTTGGCTCCTCCCACTTCCTCCAAACCAAGGGTGTAGCCATGGGCACCCGTTTGGGTCCCAGTTATGCCTGCCTTTTTGTTGGCTTTGTTGAACAGTCCATGTTCCAAGTCTATACAGGTATCCACCCCCCTCTTTTCCTTCGCTACATCAACGACTGCATTGGTGCTGCCTCCTGCACGCATGCTGAGATCGTTGACTTCATTAACTTTGCCTCCAAATTTCACCTTGCCCTCAAATTTACCTGGTCCATTTCCAACACCTCCCTCCCCTTTCTTGATCTTTCTGTCTCCATCTCTAGAGACAGCTTATCTACTGATATCTACTATAAGCCTACAGACTCTCACAGCTACCTGGACTATTCCTCTTCCCACCCTGTCTCTTGCAAAAATGCTATCCCCTTCTCACAATTCCTCCGTCTCCGCCGTATCTGATGTCAGGATGAGGCTTTTCATTCCAGGATGAAGGAGATGTCTTCCTTTTTTAAACAAAGGGGCTTCCCTTCTTCCACCATCAACTCTGCTCTCAAACGCATCTCTCCCATTTCCCGCACATCTGCCCTCACCCCATCCGCCTGCCACCCCACTCGGGATAGGGTTCCCCTTGTCCTCATCTACCATCTCACCAGGTCCAACGTATAATTCTCCGTAACTTCTACCACCTCCAATGGGATCCCACTACCAAGCACATCTTTCCCTCCCCTGCCTTTCTGCTTTTCACAGGGATCGCTCCCTACATGACTCCCTTGTCCACTCGTCCCCCCCCCAATCCTTTCCCACCGATCTCCCTCCTGGCACTTATCCTTGTAAGTGGAACAAGTGCTACACCTGCCCTTACACTTCCTCCCTCACCACCATTCAGGGGGCCCCAGACAGTCCTTCCAGGTGAGGCAACACTTCACCTGTGAGTCGGCTGGTGTGGTATACTGCGTCTGGTGCTCCCAGTGTGGCCTTTTATATATTGGTGAGACCCGACGCAGACTGGGAGACCGTTTCACTGAACACCTATGCTCGGTCCGCCAGAGAAAGCAGGATCTCCCAGTGGCCACACATTTCAATTCCACGTCCCATTCCCATTCTCATATGTCTATCCATGGCTTCCTGTACTGTCAAGATGAAGCCACACTCAGGTTGGAGGAACAACGCCTTATATACCGGCTGGGTAGCCTCCAACCTGATGGCATGAACATTGACTTCTCTAACTTCTGTTAATGCCCCTCCTCCCCTTCTTACTCCATCCCTGACATATTTAGTTGTTTTTTTCTCTCTCTGCCCATCACCCTGCCTGTTCTCCATCTCCCTCTGGTGCTTCCCCCCACCTTTCTTTCTCCTGAGGCTTCCTGTCCCATGACCCTTTCCCTTCTCCAGCTCTGTATCACTTTCACCTATCACCTTTCCAGCTCTGAGCTTCATCCCACCCCCTGTGGTCTTCTCCTATCATTTCGCATTTCCCCCTCTCCCCCACTACTTTCAAATCTCTTAGTACAGGCATGGGCAAACTACGGCCCGCGGGCCATATGCTTTTTAATCCAGCCCGCAGAACTTGATGAAATTATATTAATAAACCTTGTTAACGTTTTTTCCCCGCAATTCTGGCGTTTTCCCAATAGATGACGCACTCTATATACATTGACCTTTGTTGAGGTGCAGCGTATTACTCCACATTTGCGCTTTACTCTTTGTTCGGCTCGACCTATTTGTGTGAACAGGCGTTCAGTGTCATGAACATCAACAAAGCCAGCCACAGATCCAAGTTAACTGACCAACACCTCAGATCCATCCTGAGAATCGCCACAACAAAACTAAATCCAGACTTTGATGCGCTGGCTAAAAAGGGAGACCAACAACACTGTTCCCGCTGAAATTAAAAATAAGTTTCTTCGTTGTGTTATGTAAAAAATGCATTTGAAAATATTTTTTTCAATAAGCCTTACATGTTACATGTCATTTCTGTTAAGTGATGGACATGAGTAGTGCGCAGGTGCATGTACGTTCTCAAAATAAAAAATGCGCTCCAGATCAAATAACGCGCTCTGCATACTGGCGCGCTGTCAGTGTTCTGTCTTTGTGCTGGTCGTTGTTGAGTTTCGGCACAGGGGACAATTGAATAAGAAGGAGCAGGACAAGTAGACCTGCATCTCTTACCGTTTTTGAAATAAAGACAGTCAGGAGGAGAGTGATGATGATAATATCTTGAAGGATAACAGAATTTTCAGTGCTTTAAAATAATAACTGTTACTATTAAAAAAAAGCTGTATTTTATTCATTTAATTTTCAGTGTTTTAAAAGTCATTTCAATAAATAGCTAAATACCATGGGACTTCAAAGACAGATATTTTGTTGTAATGCATTTGTTCATTTTCAATTGAAATTAAAGCACATGTTTTCTACATATCCCATGATATTTTATTTTCTCTTATGAGGTGTATTACCAAAACACTCCGTCCATCTGCTCCTGGTCCGGCCCCCCTGTCAAATTTTAGAACCCTTTGTTGCCCACAAAAAGTTTGCCCACCCCTGTCTTAGTATCTTTCCTTTCGGTTCGTCCTGACGAAGGGTCTTGGCCCGAAACGTGGACAGTACTTCTTCCTATAGATGCTGCCTGGCCTGCTGTGTTCCGCCAACATTTTGTGTGTGTTGTTTGAATCACCAATAGATAGATGTTTATGTAAAGTAATGCCATCTGGACTAATGATTGACTTAATCGGTGTAGGCTGCATTAAGTATTTTAATTATTTGAATAAAACAAATGTATATGAAAAAAATTAGAATGTAAAAGTGAAGAGCTAGCCCATAGGGAACCTTGCACTATTTTTTTAATGATCAGAATGGGCCTTTAATTTCTATGTTTGATTTGTGTTACTTTAAGTGCGCTGGAGAACTCCGGGAGAATCTTGCTGCCATGGAAGGAACAATCGCGCAAAAAGTGACAGTGATCACGTGGCGCGGAGCTGGCAGCCTTGCCTGGGGATCGGCGCGGGCAACCGGCAGGCCGCGCTCTTGACCATCATGTCGACAGTGACCAGAAGAAACGGCAGTGGCTCACTTTCCTTTCACATGGACGGGTCAGTACGCCGCTGGGAGAAGTGACTGGAGGTTTCTTAACAAATAAACACACATCACTACGAGCTCCGCGTCCAGTTAGGACCCGACATCCCACGCACGCGTGGTGTTTGGCGAGCGCTTAGCAACGGACGTGGTGCGGGGATGGCGAGGGTGGCCCCGGGCCGCGGGCCCGGCCTCTCTGCGGCCGGCCCATGACGTAATGGTGTGTGCCAGTGCTGAGGAGCCGGAGCCGGCGCCGGTGTCGGGGCCGCGGCTAAAAATAAATTCAGCTGTGAAGTCGGCGACTGCCGTCATTGCTGCACGGAGCAGCGCCAGTTGAATCAGGAGCCGGGCCTGAGCTCACTGTGCCGAGGTTCGTGAGCAGGCGACGGAGGTCTGAGAGTGTGGCCGTTGCAGTTGTAGTCGGGAGGAGTTTTAAATCACATTGATTAATAATCTTAACACATGTTGCGCCTTTCATGTTATTTTAGGAGGGGCTGGGAGGAGGGGAGTGTGTGTTATCGTTTGGGATTAAAAGGCTTTTTTTTAAATGACCGAACCGTAGGTATTTCTTTGAGTCCTAGTTTGGAATTAACTTTTCTAACGGTTTGAGGGCATCCATCGCCTTAAAATAAACTGAATTTTGAAACTCGCCTGTCTAAATTAAACTCTGCCAGCTCTCTTGTGAAACCGCCTGTAGAGTTGCTGAGTTTCCGCAGTGTTATATTAATACGTTTTAAGGTCCAAGGCGACGGCTGCAGACGTTCGCCTATTTGAGCTTAGGGTGAATAGTTTATTTTAGTCAATCTGCATTGGGCCTAAACCTAGAGGAATTGCTTTGCTCTACTTGCTTTGGGAGATATCTAAACAGTGTCCTGATTGGCAGTTAGTTATTCCATTCTCATAAAATAAGTTGCTTCAATATCTTTTCGTTTCGAGTCCATTTTATGTCGTTTTAGTTCATTATAAACCGAAGGGAGCTGCTTCATTATAATAATGATGTTGCAGGAGCAGTGCAGTGTGAAGTTTGAACAAATTATAACGTGATGATTAAATGGCTATCTTTAATTCCTTTCCAGCTTTGGCCATTCATGGAAATGTAGGCGTTGAGTAAAATTGACATTGCGAGGAAAGAAGATCTGGAGCCAAAGATTTGCCAATTCGGACAGGTGATGTACTTCTAGTGTCTGGTAGATTTTTGTCCCACAATTTCCTTGAAGGAAGAGGGAACGTGTCAACAGTGACGTATTCTACAGAAAAGGAAAAAAATCGTAACTGGATCCACACACAAAAATGTGACAACCCCTCCTCTACATGCTTCAGAGCTTGATTTTATTTTCGTGACGGGGTGACTCGTGTTGAAGAATCCCAACGAAATAAACCAGCAGAGTGCTGAGATTCTTAATCATGATGTTTCGAGATCAAGTCGGTGTTTTGGCAGGGTGGTTTAAAGGTTGGAACGAATGTGAACAAACTGTAGCTTTGTTGTCCCTATTGAAACGAGTGAGCCGGACCCAGGCTCGTTTCCTTCAGATTTGTCTAGCGCATTCTTTGTCCGATTGCACCGAGCTTCACGTTCTCGAGGGAGAAGCAAATGATGCTGGTAAGTTTAACGCAACCAATATTTTTTCTTATCTCGTATTGAGATATGTAAAATAGTAATCCAATAGCCAAACGCAGTTTGTGTCTTTTAATTGGCAACTGGTAAAATTAATTGCGGTGTACAAGCAGCACCGTATCAACGTGAAAGAGTAAAATGCTTTGATGCGTCTTGCTCTGCAATTTCCTGTGCAATAATCCAGTCATGTCACGTAGAGTCTGGGTATCCTGTGCTTTCTGGACAACGTGGCTTGGTTTCTTTTCTGATTCTAGTGGTTAGATGCAGCTTTTTCCCAATATCGCAACAAATCCGGAGACTGATTACATAGATTAACATTTTTTCAATTTAAATGAATCACAGTTTCATCTTTTATTTAGCCGTCATCTAAAAGGTTGGTGTTTAAATCACTATTGGGACTATGTCAAGGAAACGATAGCTTTTCATGCAAGAATTAGAGCAATTTCTGTGTCGACTTCTGTTTAAAAATAAAATATCAAATGAAAGGCCCTTGTCATTCAGGAAACAAATGAACATTTAATATGCAGACCATGTTTAGGGAGAGATGCATCATGATACTTGCAGAAGCTGCAACTGTAAATGGTGTTTAGAGAATTAAAAATCCTTGTTCTGTTTTACTCTGTGTGACAGGATTGAATTATATAACATTGGAACCTGGAAAAATTCCACCCCCATAATTGTTTAATTATGTGTATCTTACGAGTTTTTTTTCTAGGAATACAAAGGGTGTATTGGGGAAAAGTTGTAGAAGTCCGTGTTCACCGATTGGTGGAAATCTTTAAGCTTGATTGCAGTCAAATACTGAACAGAGCTTTAGTGTTTACTCAGAGAAAAGAATGCACAGTCCTCTTCCAGCTGTTCCATATTAGAACACGGAGCCTGCAAGACTTGGCAGCTGTCTGTACTGCCATTTGCTGACAGCCCCCAGTACTATGGTCTGCTGCTAGGATATTTATGTGTGCATTCAGCATGTACTCTCTGTGGCTCTGAGATCATATTGGGGGATGGGAAAGTAGATTTTGAATATTTTAGTGCCTGTACTTTGATTTAGGGTATGCAAGGGTCAAGAACACAGGGAAAAGCACTTGATATTCTACTCTCAAAAAAGTTGAATCAAGGAATTTAGGATAGAGTAAGGATGGAACAATCTGAAGTACTCAGCTAAGTGCCTCAATTGGATTTTTATCCCATGACTAATGCAGTTTCATGTAAAATATAAAACATTCATGAAAGTTTGTCGATGAAACCAGAGACTCAAATGGATGTTGCATTTGTTGCCAGTGGTTCCTGTATTCATGAACTTTGATGTAAAGACCAACTGAGTGGAACCCTGCCATGAAAGGTTACAAATGTTTTTTTTCCATACATTTTTCCTATCCTATTCAAATGTGAATTGAAATATACTTAATAAGCCAAAGTGGACACCTAATGCAGATATTTTTGTTCAAATTTACAAGAAAACAAAATTATGTATTCAGGTTTGAGTACAATATTTAATTTTAAAAAGACTTAAAACCTTTACACGACTGAAAAAAATTTAGTGGAAACTTGAAAAACAAGCTTTAGGTTTAACTCTGATTTTTGAGTAGCTAAGTACAACAGTATTATTTAAAAAAATCAATACAACTGGTGGAATAAGGGACTGCTGTCAAATGACAAAAAGATCTGGGGTATAATTAGGGCCTTAAACAGCTCTAAGGATGTAGGATAATGTAACTAATTTGGGGTGAAATGTTCATTTGGGATTGAATTAATAGTTAAAGTTGTACAATGTCATTATTGGTCATTCGGATGCTGGGAGACCATTCAGCTCATGGAATTCATGTTGATTCCTTTCAAAGTGATTTAATAAGTCCTAATTCTCATATTTCTGTAAATTATTTTCCTGAAATGCCTTTTCAGTGTCCTGCAATTATCACACATTCACACATTGAAATGGGCTCTTTGGCCCACCATATTCATGCCAACCATCAGGAACCAATCAGTGCAAATCACATTTATGAGCACTTTGTCCATAATTTTCAGTGCCTGCCTTTGTGATTTCAAGTGTTTGTGTAGGTACATAAACATTATGGGAATACCTGCCACTCATTCAGTCAAATTCTTACAGATCCCAACAAACTTCTGTGGCGACTGCTCTTGCTCTGATTCACACTGAACATCGTACCCTTAGCCTAAACCTGACCTTTCTATTTCCATCACCATTGCAGGGAGCATGTTTCAGCTCATTATTTTACACTGCATCAGGATGAGCAAAAAGAATTCTTGACTTTTATTTGGTATTGCTTTAAATACTTGAGCTTAATCTTTTAATACTCATCACAAGTGTAATTGTGTTGAGCTCCATTGTAAACGTCAGTTAAACAAATGTACACAGTGTTTGACAATGGAGTTCTGTGGTTTTTAGATTTTTAATTTTTTTTTAATTTGTTATCATGGTCTGGCCCGTTATATAAGATTTATGCTTGTCCTGCACTAAAGAATATTATTATTTGTGTATTTCCCTAAACCCCTCATGAATTGAAACTTGCACAAATTAGCTTTTACCCTTCTATATTCAAGGCAACTCTATGCCACCTGTTGTCATGATAGTCTGATATTTGGAATAATAAAACTGACAATATTATCTGTTTGCCATTATACTGTATAATCAACAGCAACTTTAGGTTTCCCATGCTTTAATTTTTGCTTTCGCAGCAATGTGAAGTTAAGCTATTTTGTTTGCAGACACTTCATTCCAAATGAAGGAAAATTGCTGACAGTATTTTGAATTTAAGGTATTTGCAATATAATTTCACATTAACACTAAAAATTGTGAATTCTGTTGCCTGAGATTAAAATGAGTTTTTCATTTGTATTATATCTTAATTTAAACTCTTGGCATATTTTATGTATGAGTATTGTTGTACCCATGTATAAATAAATTCAAAAGGTTTCTTAAAATATATTTCAGAATCTACATGTATGTATAATAAATATTCAAATAATTACTGTGCTCTGTAAATCGTTCAGAAGTTGAATAAAATTACCTTCCTGCTTTAGTGTCAGAATTTTTTTTTAATGGGATTCGCAATAATCCTATCAAGTTGCCACCGTAAACTAGGGGTCTGCTGGAAATGGCCCCAATTTTTTTAAAAAATTGCATGTTTTTACTGTGGCTAGATCTTTCTTGAAAGTTGTCCTTTGCAGGGTCAGTGATAATTTGCTATTGCTTCATAACTTTCCACAAACGTGAATTCAAATATTTTTTTCTAAGACTACCCAAAGCTGAGGAAAGATACATTCCAATCTTGCAACAACTGGACCATCATTTAATTACTTGTGAATTTCAGTCTCCTCAAGTTAAAGTCATCCTTCCAGTATTCCAATATTACTTTATCCTATTTGACTGTATTTTACTTCTGAGAATTGCCTTCTAGATAACAGCTCCTGTGTCTTCCATCCAAACATCTCAGATGTTCATTGATAGAATATTGTTATAGAATTGGAACTTTTTTTGTAGATAACAACACTTTAGTTAAAGAGTTTAGTCTTCATATTTATCAGTTGTTGTTACAAGACTTGTCCTTACTAGCTGAAGCTATGGTCAGCTAAAATGGAGCAGTAAAATGGAAGATCACAGGGTTGAAAGCTGTGGAGCAAGTGTTGGTAAATAGAGTGAGTGCAGATGGGTACTTGATGGTCACATGGACTTCGAACTGAAGAGTTTGTTTCTGTACTGTAATGACAAAGCTATTATAGAACTGGAGAAGATTAGAGATGGAGTGCTAGTCCTTGTAGAGAATTTGAAAATTGATTTGTTTAATTGGGAACTGGAATTATTTTGGTGAGCAAAAGTGCAATGGGTAATTTGGTATACCAAATTTGGAAGATAAGTTCCAGATTTCATTTATGAAGCTTGCAGCATGGGAAATTATCCAGGAGTGCTAATTAGCCAGGAACCAGGGTGACCAATATCCTGGCGGGGAGGTTTGCTAAGGCTACTGGGGGGAGTTTAAACTAGAATTGTTGGGGGTGGAGTGGGAACCGAACTAAAGAGACTGGAGAAGAGGAGGTTGGCTCACAAATAGAGAAAGCTTGTAGACTGTGCAATAGGGAGGATAAGCAGGTGATAAAAGAAGGGATGCACTTAGACCGAACATTTGGGACATGTCTATTTTAATGCAAGGAGTATTGTGAACTAAGCGAATGAGCTTAAAACATGGATCAGTACTTGGAAATATGATGTGGTGGCAATTAGAGGCTTGGATGACTCGGAGACAGGGAGGGAGGCAAAAGAGGTGGGGGCGTGGCACTGTTGATCAGAGATAATGTCACAGCTGCAGAAAAGGTGGATGCCATGGAGGGATTGTCTATGCAGTGTGTGTGGGTGTAAGTTAGAAACAGGAAAGGGTCAATAACTTGGTGTTTTTTATAGGTCACCCAATCATAACAGGGTTATCGAGGAGCAGATAGGGAAACAGATTCTGGAAAGATGTAATGATAACTGAGTTATCATGATGGGAGATTTTAATTTCTCAAATATTGATTGGCATCTCCCTAGAGCAAGTGGTTTAGATGGGGTGGAGTTTGTTAGGTGTGTTCAGAAAGGTTTCTTGACACAATATGTAGACAAACCTACAAAAGGAGAGGCTGTACCTGATTTGTTATTGGGAAATGAACTTGGTCAGGTGTCAGATCTCTCGGGGAGAGCATTTTGGAGATAGTGATCATAATTATATCTCCTTTACCTTGGCATTGGAGAGAGCTAGGAAGAGACAAGTTAGAAAAGTGTTTAATTGGAGTAAGGGGAATTATGAGGCTATCAGGCAGGAAATTGGAGGCTTAATTTGGAAACATCATCTCAGGGAAAAGTATGGAAGAAATGTGGCAAATATTCAGGGGATATTTGTGTGGAGTTCTGTATAGGTATGTTCCAATGAGACAGGGAATTTATGGAAGGTACAAGAACCATGGTGTACAAAGTCTGTAATAAATCTAGTCAAGAAAGGAAAAGCCTACAGAAGGTTCAGAGAGCTAGGTAATGTTAGGGATCTAGAAGATTAAAAGGCTAATAAGAAGTAGCTTGAGAAGGAAATTAGGAGAGCCAGAAGGGGCCATGAGAAGGCCTTGGCAAGCAGGATTAAGGAAAGCCCCAAGGCATTTTACAAGTATGTGAAGAGCAAGAGGATAAGACGTGAAAGAATAGGACCTATCAAGTGTGACAGTGGGAAAGAGGATGTGCTGGAGCTTTTGGGAAACATCAAGTCGGATAAGTCAACGGGACAGGATGAGATGTACCCCAGGCTACTGTGGGAGGCGAGGGAGGAGATTGCTGAACCTCTGGCAATGATCTTTGCATCATCAATGGGGACGGGAGAGGTTCTGGAGGATTGGAGGGTTGCGAATCTTGTTCTTTTATTCAAGAAAGAGAATAGAGAAAGCCCAGGAAATTATACACCAGTGAGTCGTAACCTCAGTGGTTGGTAAGTTGATGGAGAAGATCCTGAGAGGCGGGATTTATGAATATTTGGAGGGGTATAATACGATTAGAAGTAGTCAGCATAGCTTTGTCAAGGGCAGGTTGTGCCTTCCGAGCCTGATTGAATTTTTTGAGGATGTCACTAAAAACATTGAAGGAAGAACAGTAGATGTAGTGTATATGGATTTCAGCAAAGCATTTGATAAGGTACCCCATGCAAGGCTTATTGAGAAAGTAAAGAAGCATGGGATCTAAGAGGACATTGCTTTGTGGATCCAGAATTGGCTTGCCCACAGAAGGCAAAGAGTAGTTGAAGACAGGTCATATTCTGCATGGCGGTCGGTCACCAGTGGGTTGCCTCGGATCTGTTCTGGGACCCTTACACCGTGATTTTTATAAATGCCCTGGATGAGGAAGCAGAGGGATGGGTTAGTAAGTTTGCTGATGACACAAAGGTTGGTGGTGTTGTGGGTAGTGTGGAAGGCTGTCAGAGGTTACAGTAGGACATTGATAGGGTGCAAAACTGGGCTGAGAAGTGGCAGATGGGGTTCAACCCAGATAAGTGTGAAGTGGTTCATTTTGGTAGGTCAAATATGATGGCAGAATATAATATTAATGGTAAGACTGTTAGTAGTCTGGAGGATCAGAGGGAACTTGGGGTCTGAGTCTTAAAGCGGCTGCGCAGATTAAGTCTGTGGTTAAGAAGGCATACGGTGTATTAGCCTTCAATCGTGGAATTGAATTTAGGAGCCATGAGATAATGTTGCAGCTACATGGGACCCTTGTCAGACCCCACTTGGAGTACTGTGCTCAGTTCTGGTCGCCTCACTACAGGAAGGATGTGGAAGCTATAGAAAGGGTGCAGAGGAGATTTTCAAGGATTTTGCCTGGATTCGGGAGCATGCCCTATGAGAATAGGTTGAGTGAACTCAGCCTTTTCTCCTTGGTGTGACGGAGGCTGAGAGGTGACTTGACGATGTATATAATGATGAGAGGCATTGATCACGTGGATAGTCAGACTTTTTCCCAGGGCTGAAATGGTTGCCACAAGGGGACACAGGTTTAAAGTGCTGGGGAATTGGTACAGAGGAAATGTCAGGGGTAAGCTTTTTTTACTCAAGAGTGGTGAGTGCGTGGAATAGGCTGCCAGCAACGGTGGTGGAGTTGGATATGATATGGCCTTTTAAGAGACTTTTAGGTGGGTACATGGAGCTTAGTAAAATAGAGGGCTATAAGTAAGCTTAGTAATTTCTAAGATAGAGACATGTTTGGCACACCTTTGTGGGCTGAAGGGCCTGTATTGTGCTGTAGGTTTTCTATGCTAATTCTGATAAGATGTTAAAATATTTGTAATATTTAATTTTTTTCCTTTTTTTGTTGAAGAAATCTTCAGTAAATTTAGTTGATTAGCCAACTTGATATAAGTTGATGCTTGGGAGCTTTGGAGCATAGTGATTGCCTTTACCACAGAGGTCACTAGACCATTGGGGCTAGGTTTGGTTTTCTTCTAAACTCTTGTTGTTTTAGTACCAATGGTAAGCTGTACTGTATACCAATTTGCTTTGAAAAGTTGATTGAGGGATGCATACTGCTAAATTGCTAGTAAAATGTGTCAAAAAATAGTGCCTTTTTAGTTTTATGTTGTATTGCTCACAAATGCTGATACAGTAGTTCTGTTGGCATGAAAGCTACAAATTCCAGTCCATTATCTAATCATTTTCCTCAGATGGCCAAATGATGAGACATTGCATTGATTTTGTTTTTTGTCTCTCGTGTACTTTGTGCAGTAAGGTGCCAGCCTGAATTATTGGATCCACTCTCTAATGGTTGTGGACCCCACAACCTAATGAAACTTGGGTAACAGTGCTACTGTTACCATACAGTATAAATTATTTGAGGCAGACATTTCTTATTTCAGACAACTTCATTTTGTATTCAAAGATTTGATATTTATACTTTATAATGAATATTGATGAAATTGAAATGTCCTATTTTCATTAATTATTATGATTTAAAGCACTTGTATTGAAATTCATTGGTTGTAATGAAAATACTTATACTGGTTAGTAGTTCAGTTTATTTTTTCCAATTTAGTTCATGTAAGCATTGCTTTGTTGAATTATGACTATTTAATGTATTGGAAAGATTTTTTTGTGAAAGATGTTATGTTGAAAATGCTATTTTGATTCACAGTAATTCAACTTTGGGTTTTATTGGTGTTGCATTGATTTAAATGTACATTTAAGATTTTCAGTTTTAAACATTTGAAAATTATTTTTGTGAAAAGCTCATTCAGCGGGCAGATTATCTGCAGTGTCATTGCCTTGTAAAAATACAATAACTGTTTAATGCAAGCTTATGATATGTTTGGCTTTTAATTTATTAAGTGTGATTGTGCTGGTGTAATTCCAGTCAACAAAGTCAAAGACCGTTTATTATCAAATGCTTAAGAACATGTATGCACAGGTGCAATGAAAAACTTGCTTGTAGCACCATTACTGGCACATAGCATCATATAGGCAGTATTCATAAGAAAAATAAATAATGTACAAGTTTTGTAAGAGAAAAAGCTGAATTGGAACAAAAAAAAGTCAACTTTAGTGCAAAATAATTAGTGTTTCTAAACTGCAGTGGCGATTCGGGTTTTGCCAGTTGTTTTTGAAGGGAAGTAGCTGTTATTGAAACTTGTGCTAGACTTTAGGCTGACAAACCTCCTGCCTGATTGTAGCTGTGAAAAGATGGTATGACCTGGATTGTGGCCATCTTTGGATATGCCTTTTTGAGGGAATACATCCAATGATGGGAAGTGTTGTGCCCATGATGTAATGGGCAAAGTCTGCTACTCTCTAGCTTCTTAGGCTCCTGAGCATTGAAATTGTGGTACCAGATCATGATGCAACAATGCAGATGCTTCCAACCGTACACCTGTACAAGTTTGTTGGAGTGATTGAGAACAAGTCAGACCTCCCTCCTTAAACTTCTAAGGTAGTTGTTCCTTTTCTTTAATGCCATGAACCATTGCCATTTAGCGAGGGGTCTGTAGACCTCCGATTGGGAGCCCCTGTTCTGTGGGAAGCACATCAATGTCTTTATTATGGTTGTATCTCTGTCTGGGCTCAGAACAGATCACTTGACAGGAGTTTAATGCTGTTGACTCTCTCCATCAGTGATCTGTAGCGCCTCATTTCCTAGCGTATCCGAACCGACTCACAATTAGATAGCCTACGGGGGTTTGCGAGCACAGAGCTTTGGAGCCTCTTCGCCATGGGGGGCCGGTTGACAGAGGCTTAAAAGTGAGGCTGAAGTTTTCGAATAAAGTTTTTCCTTCGACTGCAGTTACCGACTCCGTGTCGTAATTTTAGCGCTGCTTGTAGCACACCGCTACAATTGGTGACCCCGACGGTCCAAACGATTTTTGGACCAGAAATGACCGACGCCGCCTCTGTTCATGCGGTTTCGTTGAAACTGCCGGGTTTCTGGACACAGCGCCCGGACCTATGGTTCCAGCAAGCCGAAGCCCAATTCCACGTTCGCCGGATCACCTCAGAAGACACCCGCTACTACTACGTGGTGGGCTCCCTCGACCAGGACACAGCTGCCCAGGTCGCGGAGTTCGTACAGTCGCCCCCGGCAGACGGCAAGTACACGGAATTCAAAGCCCTGCTCCTCAGGACTTTCGGACTCTCACGGCGCGAGCGGGCTGCCCGTTTACTGCACCTGGATGGCTTGGGCGACAGACCTCCATCGGCTTTAATGAATGAGATGTTGTCTCTGGCCGAGGGACACACAGGCCTCATGTTTGAGCAGGCATTCCTGGAGCAGCTGCCCGAGGACATACGCCTGCTGCTGTCCGACGCGGATTTCAGTGACCCCCGGAAGGTGGCAGCCCGGGCGGACTTGCTGTGGAACGCCAAAAAGGTGAGCGGGGCGTCCATCGCACAGATCTCCCAGCCACGCTCCCGGCAGCAAACCAGTCCAGGCCCGGCCGCAGAGCCCACTAACCCCCGGCCCAATGACCACTGGTGCTTCTACCACCAGCGGTGGGGCGCAGAAGCCCGCCGTTGCCGCCCGCCCTGCAAGTTCCCGGGAAACGCCAGGGCCAGCCGCCGCTGATGGCTACGGCGGCTGGCCATCGGGATAGCCTCCTGTATGTGTGGGATAGAAGGTCGGGACGCCGGTTTTTGGTCGATACTGGGGCTGAGATCAGCGTTTTACCTCCGACGAGTTACGACACCCGCAGCAGGGCACCGGGTCCCCCCCTGAGGGCCGTGAATGCCGCACAGACGTTCCAGCGGTTAATGGACGCGGTGGGACGGGACCTGGACTTCGCGTTCATCTATTTGGATGACATCCTCATAGCCAGCGGCAGTCGTCAGGAGCATCTGTCCCACCTCCGTCAACTCTGCGCCCGACTGAGTGAGTACGGTCTTACAATCAACCCTGCCAAATGCCAGTTCGGACTTGATACCATTGACTTCCTGGGCCACAGGATTACTAAAGACGGGGCAACCCCTCTGCCCGCTAAGGTAGATGCGGTCCGCCACTTCCCCCGACCCACCACGATCAAAGGCCTTCAGGAATTCGTAGGTATGGTCAATTTCTACCGCCGCTTCCTCCCTTCAGCTGCCCGGATCATGCGCCCCCTGTTCGCCCTGATGTCGGGTCCGAGCAAGAACATTACCTGGGACGAGGAGTCCGCCGCCGCTTTCGTTCAAACGAAGGAAGCTTTGGCGGACGCCGCAATGCTAGTACATCCCAGAATGGACACCCCTACCGCCCTCACAGTGGACGCATCAAACACGGCAGTCGGTGGGGTGCTGGAGCAGCTCATCGCAGGTCGCTGGCAACCCCTGGCGTTTTTCAGCAAACACCTGCGGCCACCCGAGCTCAAGTACAGTGCTTTTGACCGGGAACTGTTGGCGCTCTACCTGGCAATCCGGCATTTCAGGTACTTCCTAGAAGGTCGGCCCTTCACCGCGTTCACGGACCACAAACCGCTTACCTTTGCGTTTACGAAAGCATCCGACCCCTGGTCATCCCGCCAGCAACGCCACCTGTCCTACATCTCTGAATACACAACGGATGTCCGGCACGTCTCGGGTAAGGACAATGTCGTGGCGGATGCGCTCTCTCGCCCTACCGTTCATGCCCTTTCCCAAGGGGTAGACTTTGAGGCACTGGCAGAGGCACAGCAGGTAGATGAGGAGATTCCGAGTTACAGGACTGCAGTCTCTGGTTTGCAGCTCCAGGACTTCCCCGTGGGCCCAGGTGAGAGGACCCTACTCTGTGACGTCGCCACCGGCCAGCCCCGTCCGGTCGTCCCCGCAGCCTGGCGGCGACGTGTTTTCGACTCCATTCATAACTTGGCGCATCCCTCCATCCGGACAACTGTCCGGCTGGTTTCCAGCAGGTTCGTTTGGCACGGTCTCCGCAAACAGGTCAGTGAATGGGCCAGAACGTGCATGCACTGCCAGACGGCCAAGGTTCAGCGGCACACCAAAGCCCCACCGCAGCAGTTCCATCCCGCCCACCGGCGTTTCGACCACATTCATGTGGATATCGTGGGCCCCCTGCCAGTGTCGCGCGGAGCGCGTTACCTCCTGACTATCGTGGACCGGTTCACAAGATGGCCAGAGGCGGTCCCGCTCACCGACACCACCTCCGAATCTTGCGCCCGAGCCCTGCTCGCCACCTGGATATCCCGCTTTGGTGTACCTGCCCACATTACCTCCGACAGAGGCGCCCAGTTCACCTCCAGCCTGTGGTCAGCTATGGCCAGCCTTTTGGGGACTCAGCTGCACCACACCACTGCCTACCACCCACAGTCGAACGGGCTAGTGGAGCGTTTCCACCGTCACCTGAAGTCGGCCCTCATGGCCCGCCTGCGAGGAGCCAACTGGGCGGACGAGCTTCCCTGGGTCCTTCTCGGCATCCGCACAGCGCCCAAGGACGACCTGCACGCCTCGTCGGCCGAGTTGGTATACGGCGCGCCCCTGGCCGTCCCCGGGGAGTTCCTACCAGCCCCGAGGGGGCAAGAGGAAGAACCCGCTGCAGTCCTGGGCAGACTTCGCGAGAAGCTCGGTAACCTGGCCCCCATACCCACTTCACAGCATGGGCGGCACCCGACCTGCGTACCCAAAGACCTACGGAACTGTAAGTTTGTGTTTGTACGAAGGGGCGGGCATCGGCCACCGCTGCAGCGGCCATACGAGGGGCCGTTTACGGTGCTCCGGAACAACGGGTCCACGTTCGTGCTGGACGTTGGGGGGAAGGAGGAGGTTTTCACGGTGGACCGCCTCAAGCCGGCCCATGTGGACCTGGCGCAACCGGCCGAGTTTCCGGCGCCTCGGCGCAGAGGCCGACCTCCCAAGCAGGTTCTGGCCCAGGCTGTGGACATTGGGGGGTGTATTGCCGGTTCTGGGGGGGGGTTATGTAGCGCGTCATTTCCTAGCGTATCCGAACCGACTCACAATTAGATAGCCTACGGGGGTTTGCGAGCACAGAGCTTTGGAGCCTCTTCGCCATGGGGGGCCGGTTGACAGAGGCTTAAAAGTGAGGCTGAAGTTTTCGAATAAAGTTTTTCCTTCGACTGCAGTTACCGACTCCGTGTCGTAATTTTAGCGCTGCTTGTAGCACACCGCTACAGATCCCCCACTGTAAACTGTTAACCCTCCTTCCCCATCCTGGCATTAGTATTGCTAACGTTGAGAGCAGTTGTTGCGGTACCACAGATCCAGGTTTCCTACCTCACTCTAGTTTGCTGACTTTGCTGTAGTGCTTTTGGCAAATATAAAAATAGGATTGGAGCTGTGGGTTCTTGTGGCTGTGTCACATAACTAATTAAGGACAGACATAATAAGCCAAAATTGCAGTTAGTGGGATGAGTTGAAATGTAACATGGAGGCAAAATCTCAAAGGATGATGAATACTGGACTGAAGGCATTATAATTGAATACAGAATAAGGTAGATGATCTTGTAGCACAGTTAGAGATTAGCAGTTACAACTTTGTGGGCATCATTGAGTCATGGTGGAACGAAGAGCATAGTTGGGAGCTTTGCATCCAAGGATACACATATTTAAAGGACAGGCAGGTAGACAGAGGCGTGGGTGACTGTTATTAAAAAATGAAATCAGATCCTTAGAAACTGCAAGGGTAAAAAGACCCTGATAGAAGTTGTATAACAGGTCTCCAAATAAAAGTCAGGATATGGGTTACAAATTACAATGGGATATAGAAAAGGCATGTAAAAAGGGCAATGTTACGATAATCATGGGGAATCTTAATATGCAAGTATATTGAGAAAATCAGGGTGGTACTGGATCCCAAGAGAGGGAGTTTGTAGAATGCCTGTGAAGTGGCTTTTATGAGTAGCTTGTGGTTGAGCCCACTCAGGGAAAAGCAATTCTGGATTGGGTGTTGTGTAATGAGCCAGATTTGATTAGGGAGTTTAAGGTAAAAGAACCCTTATGGGGAAGTGATCATAATATGTTAGAATTTTCCCTGCAGTTTAAGAGGTAGAAGTTAAAGTCAGATGCATCAGTATTACAGTGGAGTAAAGGAAATTACAGTGACATGAGAGAGGAGCTGGCTAAAGTTGACTGAAAGCATAACAATACTGGCCGGAGTTTCTGGGAACAATTTGGAAGGTGCAGTATAGATAAATGCCAAAGATGAAGTATTCTAAAGGGAGGATGACACACGATGGCTGACCAGGGACATTGTTGGCAGCATAAGAGCAACCGTGTATGATATTCAGGCACATGTTATAACAAAAATTAGTGGGTAGCTAATTGGAAATTATTGGAATTGGGAATATTTTCAAAAAAACAACAGAAGGAGGGAAAATTAATATGAAAGTAAGCTAGACAATAGTATAAGAAAGGATGCAAGAAGATTTTTTCAGGTATAGTATATAAAGAGTAAAAAGAGTTGAGTGTAGATATTGGACTGTTGGAAAATTATGTGGGACAAAGAAGCGGCAGACGAACTTGATACATTTTTGTGTCAGTCTTCAATGTGGAAGACACCAGCAGTATGCCAGAAATTCAAGAGAGTCATGGGTCTGAAGTGAGTGTAGTTGCTATTATTAAGGACAAGGTGTATGGGAAGCTGAAAGGTCTGAAGATAGATATGTCACCTGGACCAGATGGACTACACCCCAGGGTTCTGAAAGAGGAAGCTGAAAATATTGTGGAGTCATTAGTAATGATCTTTCAAGAATCACGTGATTCTGGAATGGCTGTGGAGGACTGGAAAATTGCAAATATTGCTCCACATTTTAAGAAGGGACTGAGGCAGAGAAAAGGAAATTATAGGCCAGTTGCTCTGACTTCATTGGTGGAAGATGTTGGGATCCGTTGTTAAGAATGAGTACCTGGAGGCAGGCACATGAGCCAAAGTCAGCATGGCTCCCTTAAAGGGAAATCTTTTCAAATTCTTTGAGGAAATAACAAGCAGGATAGGCAAGGGAGTTATCTGTGGATGCTGTTTACTTGGATTTTTACAAGTCCTTTGATAAGGTGCCACATATGAGGCTGCTAAACAGGATTAGAGCCCATGGTATAACACAAAAGATACTAGCATGAATAGAAGATTGGCTGACTGGCAGGAGGCCAGGAATGGGAATAAAGGGGGCCTTTTGTTTTATTTTGGTTGACTGCTGGTGACAAAAGCAGCTTTTTATCAAGTTATGTGTCACTGATTTGGATGATGGAAACTTTGTGGCCAAGTTTGCAGATGATACAAAGATAGGTGATTGGGCAAGTAGACTTGAGGAAGCAGGGAGTCTGCAAAAGGGCTTGTGCAGATTGGGAGAGTGGGCAAACATGTGACAGATGGAATATAGTGAAGGGAATTGTATGTTCATGCACACTGGTAGAAGGAATAAAGGTGTAGACTATTTTCTAAACGAGAAGAAAATTCCAAAATCTTGCATGCAGTGTGTCTTGGGAGTCCTTGTGCAGGATTTCCTAAAGGTTAACTTGCATGTTAAGTCAGTGGTAAGGAAGGCAAATACATTGTTAGTGTTCATTTCAAGAGGACTAGAATATAAAAGCAGGGATGTAATGCTGAAGCTTTATAAGGCACTGGTCAGACCACACTTGGAATATTGTGAGTACTTTCGGGCCCCTTATCTAAGAAAAGATGTGCTGGCATTGGAGAGGGTCCAGAGGAGGTTCATGAGAAAGATTCTGGAAATGAAAGTGTTAACACAGCATTTGATGATCCTGGGTCTGTACTTGCTGGAATTTAGAAAACTGAGGGGGACAGGAAATTTCACTGAAACATATCTTATTATGTATTGAAGGACCTAGATAGTGGATGTGGAGAGGATGTTTCCTGCAGTGGGTGAGTCTAGAACCAGAGGACATAGCTTCAGAATAGAGGGCTGTCCATTCAGAATAGAAATGATGAATTTCTTTAACCAGAGGGGAGTGAATCTGTGTAATTCATTGCCAGAAACTGCTGTGGAGGCCAAGTTATTGGGTTTATTTAAAACAGAGGTTGACAGGTTCTTGATCAGCGTGTCAATGGTTATGGGGAGAAAGCAACAGAATGGGGTTGAGAGGGATAATAAATCACTCATGAGCCAATGGGCCAAATAGCCTAGTTCTGCTCTTGTGTCTCCAGGTCTGGATGAGTAATTAAGGAAAGCATGCAATATATTGCCTTTATTAGCCTGTGAGGCCACCTGGATGAGGTTCAAAGCCCATGATATCCTGGCTGGACCTAAACTGAGCACAGATGAGCAAGATATTGCTAAGTATTGCTTCATATCATTGTTGATGAAATCTTCTGTCAATGTGTAATGATAATATTGTTGTGATATGATGTGCTGGCACATGAAGAGACTTGTGAATGTGGTCATGATTGGAACAAAGAAGATTAGGTAAGCTGGTGTTGTTTTAGTAGGAGCAGAGGCAGTAAAGAGCTTAAATTTAATTTTGTTACAGAAAATTCTATGGCCCCAAATAAATAGAAAGGATCACAACAGAAGGGTTAAAATGGGACATAGATTGAGAGTAAATAGTTAAGGGATTAAGGAATGTGAGAAAAAATGTTTATATCCAGATGGCGATTAAGGATCTACAACCCTGTTAAAACCTAGATTACTGTTTACCATCAATTTGTGCACTTGAAAAGCTGAAACCTTAAAGGCAGTGGAGCAAGTACTGAAAAGTGGAATTCGATTGGATTTTTTTTTGTGTCTGGCACAGTCACAGTGGGCCATGTGTCTTTCTGCTGTGCCATACATTTTCTAAGATTCTGTGTGATTAGATGGTTAGTAGCTACATTAGATGTGTTCTGCTTTTGGTAGAGTGATTAACCAAGGTGTATTCCACAGTTGGTGGATGCCACCATCAGGCTGCACTGGAGCAGCTTGGTTGGTGTTCCGTCTCGTGCTGGAGTTCCAGTTTTAAAAATCGGAACCCAGGTTTTCATTCTGTTCTTATAAGGTTTGCTGAATTCAATGCTGTCAATAGTTTCTCCATGAGCTCAAGGGGCAAATTGAGTTGTATGAAGATGAAGGATGGGTGAAATAATGATGTCCACATCCACCAAAATGAATGAATGAGCCTATTGAGCACTGCTGACTGAAAGGTAGTGGGAAATACTCCGAACTTGTATTTGGTTCTCACGTGCTGGTATTGAGTATCATTGAGTATAGATGTCTTCTTTGAGTTGCTTATATCTGCTTATTGTTTACTATCTTCATGACATGATGTAACAGGCCAGTATAGCTACATGTTTGTTAGCATGTCTGTAGAATTCTTTGCAGTTCTAATTCTTCTGTAGTATGTGATTTTACATGTTAGCAGTCTTTGGATGATAGAGACATTATCACATGAAATTAGTGCTACTCCTGACATGCCCTTATGAACTAGTGTAAATCCCCAAGCTCAAATTCAATCATAGAATACTGTACAATGAAATGACCACTGGTCTTATAACCTGCAACAGATAGGTCAGTGAGGATGAGGTTGTGGTCTTACTTATTAAGTGCAAAACCTGTATAGTCATTGATCTTCAGGGTTTGGGCAGCATAGTCATTGATGGTGTTCACAAACCATACTCAGCAGGTGTCAGAAAAGCCCAATAGTATTCTATACCCCTGCTACTTTGTTTTTCTTGCGAATGTTGGTAGGTGTGGAGCACTGCTAATTTATCAACTGAAAGGGGTGGATAGTGGTAGTTTCTTTGGCTCTATTTGACCTGTTGTTGAGATTTCCAGGTCTGTGCTCAAGATTGTCTCCTTCCTCCCTCTCTGTCATTGACTGTAAGTGGTTCTGCCTTGCTGGTGGGCCATGGTATGCCCATGAAGTAATTTAGGATGTGTTTAAAATATTCTGTGTAATGCGGTTACTGGTACCTCATCGATCTATAGGAAATTTCAGGTATTGGTCCATAAATCATCTTCAGAAAGTCTTGGCAAGGTCTCCTCTATGACTCAATTTTTTTCTGAAACTATTGTAGGTAATTTCTGTGGTTTTATTTTTTTTAGTATGACAGTTTTGAAACAACTAAATAGTTTTCCGGGCTATTTTAGAGTGAAGTGGGAATCGACCACCTTGATATTCATGGAGGCAATTGCATACTGGATGTTATTGAAGGATCTTATTGAACCAGATGAGCTATTATACCAAATTATTTAATTAGAGAGATTTTTACAAAAAAAATCAGGGTAGCTAATTAACTGCATTTAAATTCAATGGGGGCCCTGTTGCTTTGAATCAAAATCAGGTTTATTATCATCAGCATGTGTTGTGAAATTTAGCAGCAGCAGTTCAATGCAATACATAATATAGAAGAAATAAATAAATTACCATTTATGTATATTGAATAAATTAAAAATTGTGCCAAAACAGAAATAATATATATTTTTAAAAAAGTGAGTTAGTGTTCATAGGTTCAATGTCTAGGATTCAGATGTCAGAGGGGAAGAAGCTGTTCTTGAATCACTGAGTGTGTGCCCTCGGGCTTCTGTACCTCCAACCTGATGGTAGCAGTGAGAAAATGGCATAACCTGGGTGCTGGAGGTCCTTGATAAAGATCGCTGCCTTTCTGAGACACTGCTCCTTGAAGATGTCCTGGGCACATTGTAGATTAGTAAGTTTCAACGCAATGGCTCATATTTCCTGATCTGTTGCCTGTTTCTGCACTTTGTGAACCAAATTAATGATGGCTGGAGGCATGTTATTGCACAACAGGATCTTGGGATGCAAGTATATAGTTCCTTAAAAGTGGTGATATGGATGATCAGCAATGAAGAAAATATGATATGCTGGCCTTTATTGGCTGAGGCATTGAGTCCTGGAGTTGGGATGTCATCTTGTAGTTCTACAAGAGGTTATACCATATTTGTTGAGTATTGTTTGCAATTATGGTTGCTACATCAGAGGAAGAATGTGATTAAGCTGGAGGTGGTGAAGAAAAGTTTCACAGGAAGGGTAGCCTGAACAGGAAGGCTTGAGTTATAAGGAGAGATTGGATAGGCTGCAACTGTTTCCTTTGGAATGAAGGAAGCTGGGAGGTGCCATTATCAACATTTATAAAAATTGAGAGGCACAGACACAACAGGCCCTGCACCCTGTTTGATTAGTAATCAAATGGCAGCTAAACCTAGCCCTTCTGCCTACATAATGCCTATATCCTTCCATTTTCCTCACATTCATTTGTCTATCTAAATGTCTCTTAAAAGTCCCTAATGTATCAACCTCTACCACGATCCCTGGCAGCGCATTCCAGGCACCCACCGTTCTGTGTTTAAACTTGCCCCTCACATCTCCTTTGAAATTATCCTTCTTACCTTAAATGCATGCCCTCTGGTATTAGACATTTCAACCCTTGGAAAAAGATGTCTGTCTACTCAATCTCTGTCATAATCTTATCAACCTCTATCAGATCTCCCTTCAGCCTCCACTGTTCCAAAGAAAACAATCCAAGTTCGTCCAACCTCTGATTATAGCATTTTCCCTCTAATCCAGGCAGCATCCTGGTAAACTACTTCTGCAGCCTCTCTAAAGCCTTGACATCCTTCTTGAAGTGGGGCGACCAGAACTGTATGCAGTACACCAGATGTAGAGTTTTGTAAAGCTGCAATACAACTTACTGGCTTTTGATCTCAATGTAATAAAGGAAAGCATGCCATATGCCTTCTTAACCACCCTATCAATCCCTGCAGCTATTTTCAGGGACCTATGAACTTGGACCCCATGATCTCTCTGCTCATCAAAGCTTTTAAGTGTCTTGCCCTTAACAATGTACTGTCTCTTTACAATTGACCTACCAAAGTGCAACACTTCACATTTAGCCGGGTTAAGCTACATCTGCTCTTTTTCTGCCCATATCTGCAATTGTTCTATATCCTGCTGTACTCTTTGTCAGTCTTCCACACTAACCACAACACCACCAATCTTCGTATCATCTACAAATTTACTAATCCACCCATCTACATTTTCATTCAGGTCATTTATATCCATCACAAACAGCATATTTCCCAGTACAGAACTCCACTAAGGATAGCTTAGAAACAATCTTTTTCCCAGATAGGGGAAGTCTAAAAATGTAGGGCATAAGTTTAAGATAGGGGAATGATTGAAAACAGACCTGAGGGAAAATATTTTCATGCAGAGGATGATAGGTATATGAAATAAGATACCAGAGGAGCTGGTAAAAGCAGGTACAATTACATCATATAATGAACATTTGGACAGTGTCTGGTTTAAAGGGATATGGGCTAAACACAGGCAATTGACAATAGCATAGCTAGGTATTTTGGTTGGCATAACTAAGGTGGGCTGAAGGAAGTCTTTCCATGCTACATGACTCTGTAAATGTGTGGAGTATTTTGCATTGCATCAATATTAAAGAAGAAATTGTTATTTGGGTAAAACAGCACAAAAATGACTTAGTAAAATATTTTAAAGAGTGTGGTTCCCTGCACACCGCAACCAAAAACAAGCATGCCAATTAACACGAGATTCTATAGATCATGGGGTAGGCAACCTACGGCCCAAGAAGGTATTTTGACCGGCCCACGAGCAAATATTGGGATACTATGCTTATCCGGCAAGTGAGCGATTTTTCATTATTCTGAGTGTTTCACACGACCACACTGATGGACATGCATGGTGTGTCTTGTTACACTGGCCCTAGGTTCTGTTTTGTTCCAAAGCAAACACTAGTATATATGAATGATGGGAAGGCAGACTACCTTATTAATATGTATTAGATACTCTCCGTGCACACGCAGGTTTTCAGAAGAGATCATTCAGAGTTGTAAACAGAAACAGCATTACTGTGTTTTAACAATAAATCCACACTAAATATCCAGATATTTACATGTGCTACGATACTTGTTGAATAACTCGAGTTTCGAAATAAAGTCGAAGAAAAAAATTCCAATGGCAATGAATGCAAAATACAGGAAGGTAGACACTAAGTGCTGAAATTTCCAAGACACTTGGACACTAGATTACTTCTTCATTGAGCAAGCTGGGAAACCAGTTTGTCCCATTTGCCTAGAAAATGTTGCTGTAAGAAGGTGGCAAATATCAGGTGAGGTTACGAGACCCACCATAGTGGAAATTTTAATAAGTTTACTGGGCAAGCAAGGAAAAATGAAATTGAGTGAATGAAGGCTAGTTTCAGAAAACAAACATAATTTTTTTGCCAAGAAAAGCAGTGAAAATGAAGGAAATGCTATTCCATTTGATGTGGAAGTGAACACTGCATCAGAAATTTTTCAAATGGAATTGATTGAGATGCAGTGTGATGACATATTGAGACTGAAATTTCATTCTGAAGATGTGTCAGTGCTTGACTTCTATAGAAAATATTTTCATCCAAGTGGGAAGTAGCCTGACTTAGTGGACCATGCAAAAAAAGATGGCATCATTGTTTGGCAGCACTTATCTGTGTGAGCAATTATTTTCTAAAATGAAGCACATCAAGAACCATTTGAGAACAAGATTAACTGACGCCCATCTGGATAATGTCTTGCTCTTGGCATCAACAAGTCTGACACCCAATATTGAGAAGCTTTCAAGCAACAAACACCATCAAGTTTCACATTGATTTATCGACTGTTTGCATTAAAATCTTTTTTATTATACTTAATTTACCACCATTCAATGCATCATGTTCGTACGTTTTATGTTTGAAGATTCTTTGTATCCTTTTAATAGATGTAAAAGATGCCTTGATTGAAATAAATTGCAACTAAACTTGAGTTCTTTGATTACTGATTGGCATCCTTGGTTAAGCACAAATAATTTTCTAGTGTGCGTTATTCATTAATTTGAGGCAAAACATAACTAGATATATTTAAATAGATAAGTCCCATATTTCAAGTTTTTTATGGCATTTATCTGGCCCTCCATCCGCTCATTAGTATGCAGTCCGGCCCACAGAGGTAAAAAGGTTGCCAACCCTTGCTATAGATACTGGAAATGGCAATTAACATTTGCAAATTGTTACAATTGATATGTTTTCCAACGTCTTGTCTATCGTGTCTGCAACTCAGCTACAGTTTAAAAAAAAATTATCCTGCAATTTATACAAGCTCTCATAGTTGGTGGCCGTTAAAGATTATAGATTTTAGTCAAAGTAAACTTGAAATTTTCTTTCATCTCTCCCTGATGTGAAATTTTGTAACCAAAATTAAAGGGGTCCTATTTTTAAAATAAGCCAGTACTGTGAATGAATAAACCAAGTGGAGGTGACTTGACATAATTTAAGACTTGTCCAATGCTTTGCCTTCCTTTGTAGCAATTACTATAATTGCAAAGCCTCCATACCATCCTTTCTCCTTGTTTTCCTGTTTAGTCAATTTCTCAGTCTACTCTTGCTCTATGCAGTTCTGTGCACCTATGCATAGGCCCTACCTCATGACACTACATACAACATTTCCCTTTCTCTGAACTTATTAGTGTTGTTTGAAACACTACTGTGCAAAAGTCTATTTAATAAAAGAAAAAATATAAATATTTCCACATGTTCACTGGAGCATATCAGCAAATTCCTATCCAAAGTGGTCTGAATATGCATCAGACTCATAGTAATGTAATTCTTCAGTGCCCTTTTGAAATAACTGAATGAGTTCTCAGTCCTGGTGTACAGTGCCTATAAAAAGTATTCCTCCCCCCCCCCCCCCCCCCGGAAGTTTTCATGTTTTATTGCTTTACAGCATTGAATCACAATCGATTTGATTTGGCCTTTTTTTTACACTGATCAACAGAAAAAGACACTTGTATTAAAGTGAAAACTACAAAGTGATCAAAATTAATTACAAATATAAAACACAAAATAATTGATTCAATGTTGTAAACCATGTTGTAAAACGAACATGAAAACTTCCAAGGGAGATGAATACTTTTTATAGGCACTATATATATGTCTGTGTGTATATATTAATGACATACGTGAGTGATAATAAACCAGATTCTCATGAGGGTCCCAATTGTTGACTAAGTGTCTGAAGGGACGGGGAGTGGAAAGGGAGTGGGAAGTACCAGAGAGACATTCTGTGATGATCAATATCCCAGTTATTTGGAATCAAATGAGCTTGCCTGGTGTCTTTGGCTGGGTGTGTCTGCACCCATGGCAGCCCCTGCCCCAGCACTCCTTCTCTGCCACCTGTTCCACACTCCTCCTGTGGTGCTCTACTGTCACCTTTCCCAACATCATTTGCTCCCACCAGATTTATAAATTCACACTTGGCTGCTTTGGAGTTTGCATATTGTACTAAATACCTCTTGTACTTGTCTAATTGCATGAAGATTATGATGTTAGAAGATGCTATATTTTATGATGTTAGACCAAAGATGATATATTTATGGATATTCCTAATGATTTGCTTAATAGGCTTGGTTTAAATAAAAAGGCCATGGTAGTTTAAAATGAGAAATTATTGTGGGTTAGCTTGGCCTTGGAGTAGGCTGAATGTTTGGCACAACTTTGTGGACTGAAGGGCCTGTACTGTGCTGTTATATTCTATATTCTAATTATTTAAATGAGAAAAACCCATCTCTGCAATTTGTCAGGATTTAAGAAATAAAAGAATTTTGAATAATTTAGAATAATTTCATCCATGCTTGTATAAATATTCACTGTACAAAATATCACAATTATGACTTGAAAATTTTGCATATGAAAATTTCTCAGTGTTTTCTTTAATAAATTAATTGACCCATTTACTGTGCATTCTGTTGAATTTGGACTTCTGAATCATTTTTTCTTAAATAACATATCAGCAATACATGTAACCCACTCAGTACAACTAGACTGTGAGGTAATTATCAAGTGTGCAAAACTTGATCTCAATATTGTTCGCACCCATATACTTGTATTTTGATCCCAACTGCTCTAAATTCTAGTGAAACTGCACGAACCTCTAGTTCTCTTGCAGCTAATAAATTTTCAATCACATTGGTTTATTTGGCAATACAGGTGGCTCCCGTTTTTTGAGCGTTCGCTTTACAACACCTCGTTGTGAAAGACCTACATTAGTTACCTGTTTTCGCTAACAGAATGAGTTTTCACTGTTACAAAAAAAGGCAGCGCGCACCCTGAGCAGCCAAGCTCCTCCCCCGGAACTGCATTCTAGCCGCCATTGTTTAAACGTGTGCCTGTGAGCATCTGTGCTTTATGTCGATTTATTTTGTGCATCCGTTAGCAAGATGAGTTCTAAAGTATCGGCAAAGCCTAAAAGAGCTCGTAAGGGTGTTACACTTAGCGTAAAACTAGACATAATTAAGCGTTCCTCTTGTGGTGAACGAAATAAGGACATTGTCCGCGCGTTAAACCATTCGCATTATTTATACGTAGAGAGAAAGAATCTTGAAAGCTGCTGACGTTACTGTTGGTTTTGCTCGTAGCAAAGTGGCCTCTCTTAGTCGGCATGCAATAATGGATAAAATGGAAAGTCTATTGATTGAGTGGATTGATGGGTGTACAAAGTGTGGTGTTCCATTAAGTTATCTTATACAAGGAGAAATCAGTCAGTCTTTTTAATCAGCTGAAACAGAAAGCACTGGACGCTGGTGATGAAAGTGTTGCGAAAGTGGAATTTAAAGGTAGTTATGGGTGGTTTGATCGGTTTCTGAAGTGAGAGCAGCTTCGTAGTTTAACGCTTACTGGAAAGAGTGCTTCAGCTGATAATGAAGATGCTGAAAAGTTCCAAGCAGAATTGAAGAAATTTATTACAGAAGGTGGTTATTGGTGTGAACAAGTGTTTAACTGTGACGAAACTGCAATTTATTGAAAAAAATTGCCGAGCACCCCAACCTCCGACTCAGCCTAATACACCATCGTCCGTGTTCACTGTTTTCCTGATTCCGGTAAGTGAAACTACACTGTACATACATTATTTCTACTTTATATAGGCTGTGTATTTTTATGTGTTATATGGTATGATTTGGCAGCTTCATAGCTTAAAGGTTACTGGAGAGAGGTGCTTCCGGTGAGACTGCTTCTGCTACACAGTGAGATTATATGCTGCAATGATTGCAGAAAAGTATTTTACTTTATATAGGCTGTGTATTTATCATATCACTCCTGCTTTTACTATATGTTACTGTTATTTTAGGTTTTATGTGTTATTTGGCATGATTTTTTTGTAGGTTATTTTTTGGGTCTGGGAACACTCACTAATTTTCCCCATATAAATAAATGGTAATTGTTTATTCACTTTACGACATTCCGGCTTACAAACTGTTTCATAGGAGCACTGTACCTTCAGATAGCGAAGGGAAGCCTGTATCCATTGATCTTCGGATAAATTCTACAATTTCAGCACTTTGCATCTTCTACATTATCACTTAGTTATGATTCCAATATGTTATATTGTTGGATGTGTGGTCCCTGGAATGTTGTGGTATTGATACCCCATGTACCAGTTTGTGAGGGAAAGGGGGCAGGAAGAGATTCATGGGTGGGGGGTGGTGGAAGGAATTACAAGTTCTAATAGCATCAGGTATATTCCTGACTTAACCAAAGCCACATGTACAAATTAAGTTATCATTGTTCAGCTGGCAATTTTGCAGAATGTTTGTGTACATTTTTTATTGTCATAATGACATACAGCAAAACACTTTATTTTGCATGCCATTCATACAGATCATTCATTAAAACAGTGCATTGAGATAACATAGGGAAAAATAATAACAGAGTTCAGAATGGTGTTACAGAGAAAATGCAGGTAGACAATAAGGTGCAAAGCAATAATGGGGTAGATTGTGAGGTTCACTCTTACCTTGTACTAGGGGATTGTTCTGTAGTCTTGTAACATTGGGATTGAAGCTGTCCTTGAGCCTAGTAGTGCGTGTTTTCAGACTTTTGACTGTTTTACCCAAATGAAAGGATGGAGGGAGAAGATGGGGGAGATGGGACCTTTGTTTATGTTGGTTACTTTACTGGAGCTGGCGTCATTCAATGTTTATAGTGAGATGCTGAAGATGTTCTATCGGTCAGTTGTGGAGAGCGCCCTCTTCTTTGTGGTGGCATGCTAGGGAGGCAGCATTAAGAAGAGGGACGCCTCTCGTCTTAATAAGCTGGTAAGGAAGGCGGGCTCTGTCGTGGGCACAGAACTGGAGAGTATGACATCGGTGGCAGATTAGAGGGCGCTGAGTAGGCTACGGTCAATCATGGAAAACCCTGAACATCCTCTGCACAGCACCATCCAGAGACAGAGAAGCAGCTTCAGCGGCAGGTTGCTGTCAATGAAATGCTCCTCAGACAGGATGAAGAGATCATTACTCCCCAATGCCATTCGGCTCTACAATTCAACCACCAGGGGCAAGACATGTTAAAGTGCCGGCGTTAGGACTGAGCTTAAGTTACCACTCAATGCACTTTAGTAAACTATTTAAGAACTTTTTAAAAGCTATTTATTAATGCTTTTTGGGAGGGTGATTTTAGATGCATATCATTTATACTGAGTTAAATACTGTATGTAATTAGTTTTGCCACAATAAGTGTATGGGACACTGGAAAAATGTTGAATTTCCCTTTGGGGATGAATAAAGTATCTATCTATCTATCTATCTATCTATCTATCTATAAGTTTAGACAGTCTGTATTAGCTAGTATTTCTTTATCCACACCATCCTAAATCATGAGCATTATTTTCCACATGCCACAAGTACTGTGCATCCACTGGCTCTACTTTATCCATAGTCTATGTTCTTCATAGAGCTCTACTGCATTAGTCAAAAACAATTTCCTTTCACAAAGCCATGTTGACTGCAGTAAATTAATCTGAATCCCTCAATGGTCTAGAGGTCAGAAGATGAGCTGGTTGTTGCAGGAGACCCAGCTTCCACCTTGCTCTCTTGTCAGCATGGTGTTTCTGTACAGTAAGTTTCTGGTGACTCCCAGGATACTGATGATGGGAGGACTTAAAGAAATCACTGATTATCAGGAATGAGAAGTTGACTACTTATTAAAAATGATTATTGCCTTGCACTTACCAATCAATATTCTTTTAGGATGGGTGCTTCTTTGTGACATGGTTAATTGAACATTATAAATAGTAGCTGGGAAGTCACTAAGAAATTATTTTCAATATACAGTTATTTTTGGGACCCATACAGGAACAACAAAGCCAATATTTCCAGTCCATCCATAACTGCCCTTGAGAAGGTGGTGGTTGGCTGCTACTTTTAACTGTTGCCCTCCTCCAAGTGAAGGTTCTGCTGGGTAGGGAATTCTGGGGTTCAAACCTAATTGACAAAGGACCAACGATGTGTTACCAAATCTTGAACAGGAATATGCAGGTGGTGATATTCCCATGTCTCTGCTGATCTTTTGTTGGTGGTAGAGGTTGTGAGTTTGTAAGTAGCGTTAGTGAATACCTGCAATGCGTTTTGCACTTCATTTTAATATGTTGTAGCTCCTTTTTGACTGTTTGGTGAAGCTAAGGTGTTTAGTATTTCAGGTTGGTTGGAAAATGTGAATAACTTGAAAAGTATTTCCCAGTAATCTGGCACTACATGAATTGTATTACATTCTATTTTTAACTGTTCATTCTAAGCACGCTGCAAATAAAACTTAGGAGCTGAAACAAATAATAAAATCTACTAGGAAAAAAAGGACTTGATACTCTTGTCGAGCACCTAATAGCAAAACAGGTAAAAATAATAAATTATTAATCTTTCCCATTTCTAATATTAATATTAGATTATTTTATTGGATTGTCCTAGCATTATTGACGAGCTTTAATTTCTAATTGGATGGCCTCCATTGACCATGTTGCCAGCTGTTGAGTTGGAAAAGTTCACTTCACTCTCAGCAATGAAATATACAACTTTGTGGGTAGTTGTAGGGAGTGGTAGGTAGTGACGTACAAGCTGTTTTCAATTTAGTCCCAAAACAAATATAGTCACTAGACTTGTTAATGCTCTGTTTCTCTGCCTTGGGATTGAATTGTCACCATATTTTATTTATTGGGATACAGTATGGAATAGGTGTTTCTGTTCCTCTGAGCCACGTTGCCCAGCAATCCCCCAATTTAATCCTAGTCCAATCACGGGACAATTTACAATGACCAATTAACTTACACACTGATATGTTTTCGTACTGTGGGAGGAAACCAGAGCACTCAGATGAAACCCAAACAGTCACAGGGAGAACGTACAAACTCGGAAGCGATCTGTCACTGGATCGAACTTGGGAACCACCGTTCTTGAGCCCGGCGCTGATCTCGCTGCGGCACCAGCCGACCAGAAATGGAGGGTGGCAGGCTCAGGGTGAATCATGCTAAGAAAAATCTAAGCCAAATTTAAACAAAGTTACACTCTCAACGCAGTGTCAACGGCAACGACTTAAAATGTCGGACAGCGTCGCGATCTGACTTAAAATGGCAATTGGTGTTCTCCTTCGGTTCGTAAGTATGAGTTGTTCGTAAGTCGGACGTTCGTAACTTGGAGACTACCTGTAGCTCAGTTTTTTAAATTACTATTATTGTTACTCCTGCTCTGTAATCATCCTTGCCTGCTTACTTTATCTTGGTGGGTGTTAGGATTCATTATCTCATTGTTTTTAATGGAATTTCCATGCAATTGGCTGAATCATTGCTCTGCATTATAATGATATGGTATAATGCTTCAGATTGTCCAGAAGCTATCGCTAATTTTTAAGGGCCAAGAGTTCCATGATTAATTTCCCCTTAAACTTTTGGGTTTTCAGCAATTTATAGAATTTCTAAAGGTACCCTAAAAATTCAGATGACACAACCTC
Source organism: Hypanus sabinus (assembly GCF_030144855.1). Lineage (NCBI taxonomy): Eukaryota > Metazoa > Chordata > Chondrichthyes > Myliobatiformes > Dasyatidae > Hypanus > Hypanus sabinus. The sequence continues at coordinate 158,064,037 of NC_082707.1, read as the reverse complement.
ACCACCAATTGAATCTAGTTAAATTACTGGACTAGTAATCCAGAGGCCTGGGTTAAAACTAGATATCTAACTTGAAATTCTACCATGGCACCTGGGTAATTCAGTCAAAAATTTAGTTTATTATATGCACAATTACAATATTTGGACTATTTATGTCATTTATAGATTTCATGTCATATGTTAGTGACAATGAATTTGCTTTCCATGTGCATGGATGTAATGAAAAACTGGCAGTAGCATTACAGGCATATAGCATCAAATAAGCAGCATTCACAAGCAAAGCATAAACATAAATTGCACACTTTTTACTAGAAAGGACTATTTTTTTTTCATAAAAACAGTGCAAAGTGGTCATAGGATCGCTCAAATCGATCCGCTGATGATGCAATAGATTCTGCCCTCCATTTTGTCCTGTTCCACCTGGAAAATTGGGTTTTGTGCCAGACTGCTTTTATAGACTTCAGTTCAGCATTCAAAACTATCGTGCCCCAGAAACTGGTGGGGAAACTGTCCTTGCCTGTCCTCAACAGCTCCCTCTGCAATTGGATACTGGAGTTCTTAACAGTTCTCAACAGCCACAGTCAGTCTGTGTGGATAGCAAAGTCTCTAGTCCCATTACACTGAGCATTGATGCCCCCCCCACCCCCAGCCTGTGTGCTCAGCTTGCTGCTGTTCACACTGCTGACATATAACTGTATTGCAAGATCCAGCTCAAACCGTGTCATCAAGTTTGTGGATGACACAATAGCGGTTGAACTTATCAAAAAGGATGACAAGACGGAGTGTGGAGAGGCTGGAAGATTGGTGTGAGAAGAGTATCCCAAGCCTGAACGTGGAGAAGACAAATGAAATCATTGTGGTCTTCAGGGAGGTTCAAACAAACCCCCCCCCCCCCCGGTGTATATATGGTTCCTCCATAGTGAGAGTTAAGTGTACCAAGTTCCTGGGAATTCACATAATGGATGACCTCACCTGTCCTTCAATATCACTTCCCTGAGTAAGAGGCACAGCAGCACCTCCACCTCTTCCCCTCCCCCCCCATCTTAACTGCATTTTAGAGGAGCACTATTAAGAGCATCCTGACAAGTTGCATCTCCATCCGGTATGGGAGCAGTCACGTATTGGTCTAGAAGTCTTTATAAAGGGCTGTGAGAATAGCTGAGAGGACCATAGAGGTCCTTTTACCATCCATATGGGACATTTTTCAGGAGCACTGTGTACACCGGGCTGTTAGTATTATTAAGGATCCCACCCATTTATCCAGCATCCTCTGACTTTCTACCATCAGGTAGGGAACTACAACACATAAAACCAACAACTGTGTGATTCGTCTGTAGATTTTTATCCTTGCCTTCATAAGTTAACATGAGCTATGTGTACTACTGTCTTTAAAGAAACACCTTGTTTCTATATACATAATATGGTTATATACATTATATAGATGTATACAGTTCAATGACAATAAACTTGACTTCAGTTGATATTGAAGTAGTGATTAAAATTATACAGGTTTATTCAAGAACCAAATGCTCCCTTTTTTTTTGGTAGTAGGCATTATTATCCTCTGTTGCTACGTGTACTCACAGTCTGGGAGTTTGATTGTCCTGATTTATATTCTCTATATTGTGTTGTGGTTGGTCTGGAGTTTTTTTTTGTGATGTGGGGCTTGGGGAGGATACTGTTTACTTGTCTTCAATTTAGGTGCTTTTTTTTAAAATTCTCTTTCTTTGTATCATATTGTCATTGTGTGCTTAATTTTGCACTATTAATGTTCCTCATTTTGATCTGGGGTTTTTTAATTTGTAGTTATGTAGAAAATGTATAAAAAAAACTAATTAAAAAAAAAGAAGCAAATGGTTGAAGAGAGGCGGCCGTAATTGAACCAGGTGATATGTACCTTCTGCGTGAGAAGATGGCATGGCCTTGGGTAGTGGGAATCTTTGATTATAGATGCTGCCTTCTTGAGGCAGTGCCTCATGGAGAAACTACTGTTGGTGGGGAAGGATGTCCTTGATGTATTGGGCTGAGTCCACTTCTGCGCAGCTTCTGTATATTCTACTTCTGTACCACATATGATGCAACTAATCAAGATGCTTTCTACAGTACATTAGAAGTTTTACAGGGTGTTCAGTGATATGCCGAGCCTCAGCCTTTCAAGAAAGCAATGTGACTAGTCCATCTTTCTTATGATTACATCTATGGGCTGAGCCCAGGACATGCCATCCAGTAAATAAATGTCAATTAATTCAAAGCTGCTGACCCCCTCCACTACAAATTCCCCTATGTAAACTGGCAAATGTTTATCCTCATTTCCCTTCCTGAAGTAGACAATCTGTTCTTTAGTTTTTACTGATGTTGAGTCAGAGGATGTTGTGTGAAACATGATTGTTTCTGTATAGGAACACAGCGTGGAATTTAGAAAAAAATTGGGAGAGCTATCCCAGAGACTTGTCACATCATGCTGTTGCTTGGCAAGTCCTGCTTTGCAGGGTAGAATCAAAAAAGGTGGGAGTCTTCAACATTGACTGCAAACCCTATGAAGTATCAGGTGAAATGTAGGCAAGGTAACTACTTCTGCTCCTACTTCATCTGATCAATCAGTCAGTTTGCAAAGCTGAATGCAAGAGCATAATATCTATTTTGGGTGGAGAGCTTCAGTTTCCATCATCTTGAGTGGTTTGATTGCACCCCTACTGACCACATTTGACAGATTCCTAATGGATATTTGCTAAAATATTGGGTGAACCAACAAGAAGGATGGAAGTTTTTGATATTTTCATCATTCCGCCTGTGGTAGATGATTCTGTTCATGATAGAATTTGTGTAAGTGATGACTACATTGTCATTTTGATTCTTCACTTGAAGAACCCCCTCAATTGTGTGTGGCATGACACTTGGTTATTGGTGGGTAAACCTTTTTGGTATTATATGTATCTCTGGGTGGTATAGATGCACAGCAATAATTGCTATTGGCATATGGTTTCAATTATTCAGATTATGACCAAAACCTCAGATTTGTAGAGAATTTGCATATTCTTTCCATGATTGCAGTGGGCTCCAACAATTGATTATCTCCACATGCTCTTTTGCACTTTTCAGTGCAAGAGTGAGTTCATGCTGAGCTCAAATATTACAGATGAGTGATGTACATTTCTACTGTTTACCAACTTTTCTGATATACCCATTTTTGCTTGTTCAATTGTCTTGCTTTTGTCATGAGGTTAAAAGTGAAGTTATTTGCTGCTTATTAACACAATATTTAATTTATTTGTAACTCTGGAATTGAAGCAGTCTGCATAGGACTGAGGCAACATTCATTGATTGGTAAGTAGAAGACAAGAGTCTTGCCATGTGAATACCATCTCCAAAAAGAATGGCTAACCACCTTATCATTCAATGGCATTCCCATTGTTAGGTCCTCCTCCACTAACATTCAGAGTTTCCATTGAAAAGAGACTCACCTAGTCCAGCTATTTAAATGCCTTGGTTACAAGAGCAAGTGAGGTCTGGGTATCTTGTAGCGAATGACTTGACTCCAATTACCAAAAACCTTTTTCATCATCTGCAATACACAAACAGGGAATGGAATGGAATGTTTTACATTTGCTTGTGCACAGCTGCAGAAACTTCAAGAACATATAGATGTAATTCAGGAAAAAGTAGTCTACCTGATTCATACCACATCAACCACTCTGAACGTTCATTCCTCCCTCCTCAGCTGCCCATTGAATGCGAAGTGTACCATTTGCAAAATGCACTGCAATCCTTGCTACTCAGACAGTACCTCCTGTGTGGGTGCCATGGTACTGTAGGAGTTATTGCAAAGCTGTTGCAGCTCTAGGAGTTCTGGAGTTCAATTCTGACACTGTTCTGTAAGGAGTTTCTGTACGTCTGGGGTTGCTGTGAGGGCATGGCTCAAAGGGCCGGAAGGGCCTGCTCCTTGCTGTATCGCTAAGTAAATTATAAACTGCAAATGGAAGTAGTCAACCAGAGGGAATAACTTTGCTCAACTCCACTTGCCCCATCATTGAAATGCTCCCACAATTCACTTTCACAGACTCTTCATCTCATATTTATTGGTTATTTATGTATTATTATTTTTTTTGTATTTGCACAGTTTTCTTGGCTTTTGCACACTGGATGAAAGCTTAAGTTGCTGCGGTCTTTCATTGATCCTACTATGGTTATTATTATATTATGGATTTCTTGAGTACGCCAGTAAAAAATGAACTCGGAGTTGTATATGGTAACATATATGTACTTTGATATAAATTTACTTTGAACTTTAAATTTGCATTCTCAGCTGCCATGAATGGCAAGGTCTCCACTCTAGATGCACATGTCAGAATACAAAGATTCATTGGGCTGTTGTCTGGATTGAAGGACTTCCATCATGGGGAGAGCTTGAATCAGCTGGGCATATTTTCCCTGGAGTGAAGAAGGCTGAGGGATTATGGGTTGCATCTGAACCCAAGGGGAACCAATATTCTAGTGGGCAAGTTTGTTAGAGCTGTTGGGGAGGGTTTAAACTAATTTGGTAGGGGGTTGGGAATCGGAGTGAAAGGACTTCGGATTGGACGGATGGTAAAAAAGTAAAAACAGTGTTAGTCAGACTGTCAGGAAGGGCAGGCAGGTGACGGGACTTAGTTGTAGCCAACAGGCTGAGTATCAAAACGTTAGGGATGCAGAATCAGAAAGGATAGCCAATACGGTACTCACGGTGTTGTATCTAAATGCGAGTGGTATAAGAAATATGGTGGATGAAAGAAAGAAAGAAAGAAAGAAAGAATGCCTGGTTGTTGGAAGATCTCCACATGCTCCATGGAATTCGTAACAACTTTAATATGTATATTTATTTCTTTCCCCTAATAACCAATTGTTTCATCTTCAAAGCATCTATATATTTAATCCTGTCTTTTGTAAATAAGGGCTCCAAATTTTCAGAAATGTTTCATATTTATCTCTTAAATTATAAGTAATTTTTTCTAATGGAATACAACCATAGATTTCTTTCTTCCAAGAATCTATACTTAAATGTGTATCCGATTTCCAAGTAACTGCAATAGCTTTTTTGGCTACTGCCAGTGCAATTTTTATAAATTCTTTCTGATACTTATTTAGTTTGAGTTTCGGTTTTATCCCTTCAATATCACCTAGTAAAAATAATATTGGATTATGAGGAAGTTGTGTTCCTGTAATTTGTTCCAGTAAAAGTCTTAAATTTGTCCAAAAAGGTTGAATTTTAGAGCAAGACCATGTCGAATGTAAAAAAGTACCAGTTTCCTGGTTACATCGGAAACACTGATCCGATAAATTTGGATTTAATTTTTTTATTTTTTGTGGTGTAATATATAATTGATGTAGAAAATTATACTGCACTAATCTTAACCGAACATTGCATTCTTTCTTTCTTTCTTTTTTTCTATAGGGCAGTTAGGGGGGAGGGGTTAAGGGGAGGGGGTAAGGGTTATATACATTGTTTTTTCATACTTTGTAACCATTTAAAAATGCAATAAAAAAAGTTTTAAAAAAAAAGAACTGTTCGAATGGCAAATAGTAGTTAACTTCCAGTTAAGTTAGTCATTAGTTTATTTTTCATTTTTATTGAGCAGAGTTTAAATAAATGTTTATTTGTTTATTAAAAAAATATATGGTGGATGATCTTGTTGCACTATTACAGATTGCCAGGTATGATGTTGTGACCATCACTAAATCGTGACTGAAGGATGGTTGTAGTTGGGAGCTGAATATTACACGTTATATCGGAGGGATAGGAAGGTAGGCACGGGGTGGGGTGGCCCTACTGGTAAAGAATGGCATCAAATCAGTAGAAAGATGTGACATAGGATCAGAAGATGTTGATTCTTTGTAGGTTGAGTGAAGAACCTGAAAGGGTAAAAGGACGTTGATGGAAGTTAGATACAGGCTTACCAACGGTGGCTGGAAGGTGGACCTTAGATTACAACAGGAAATAGAAAAGGGGCAATGTTATGATAGTCATGGGAGTTTTTAACATGCAGGTCGATTAGGAAAATCAGGTTGGTAATGGATCTCAAGAGAGTGAGTTTGTTGAATACAGATGGCTTTTTAGAGCAGTTTGTCATTGAGCCTATTGGGATCAGATAAATTGGATTGGGTGTTGGGTAATGAACCAAAGGCAATAAGGGAGCATAAGGTAAAAGAACCCTTAGGAACCAGTGATCGCAATATAATTGAGTTCAACTTGAAACTTGATAGGAAAAAAGTAAAATCTGATGTAGCAGTATTTCAGTGGAGTAAGGGAAATTACAGTGGTATGAGAGAGGAGTTGTCCGAAGTAAATTGGAAGGAGCTGCTGGCAGGGATGTCAGCAGAGTGGCAATGGTGTGCGTTTCTGGGAAAAATGAGGAAGGTGCAGAACATCTGTATTCCAAAGATTAAGAAATACTCAAATGGTAAAATAGTACAGCCATGGCTGACAAGGGAAGTCAAAGCTATTGTAAAAGCAAAAGAAAAGGCATACAACAAAGCAAAAATTAGTAGGCAGATAAAGGATTGGGAAGTTTTTAAACTCCTACAGAGAGCAATTTAAAAAAAATCATTAGAAGGGAAAAGATGAAATATGAAAGCAAGCTAGCAAATAATATCAAAATGGATAGTAGAAGTTTTTTTCAAATATGTTAAAATTAAAAAAGAAATGAGAGTGGCTATAGGACCGCAAAAAAATGAGGCAGGAGAAATAATGCGAAACAAGGAGATGGCATTAGAAATGAGCTTTCAAAACTCACTGGACTCTAGCATGGTGCCAGAGGATTGGAAAATTGCAAATGTCACTGCACTCTTTAAGAAAGATTCTCACTGTCACCATCAGGTAGGAGATGCAGAAGCCTGAAAGTGCACACTCAGCAATTCAGGAACAGCTTCTTCCCTTCTGCCATCCATTTCCTAAATGGACATTGAAGCTTTGGAGACGACCTCACTTTTTTTTAATATTGAGTATTTCTGTTTTTGGGCATTTTAAAAAATCTATTCAATACATGTAATTAACGTTTATTAATTATTATGTTTTATTATTTTTTTCTCTCTCTGCTATATTGCATTGAACAGATGCTGCTAAGTTAACAAATTTCACATCACATGTCAGTGATAATAAACCTTATTCTGGGAAAAAAAAGGAGGAAAGCAACAGAAAGGAAATTATAGACCAGTTAGTCTGACCTAAGTGGTTGTGGAGATGTTAGTCAGTTGTTAAGGATAAGGTGATGGAGTACTTGGTGACACAGGACATTGTAGTACGAAGTCAGCATGGCTTCCTTAAGGGAAAATCCTGCCTGATGAACCTGTTGGAATTCTTTGAGAAGGTTACCAGTAGGATAGATAAAGGGGATGCAGTGGATATTGTATATTTTGACAAGCTGCTGGACATGAGGCTGCTTACCAAGTTAAGAGCCCATGGTATTACAGGAAAGTTACTGTGCTGTCTTTACGACAGTTATTTAGTTTATAATATTTTCGCTTAGTGATTCATTCAATAGTATTTTCTAGTTAGAATTATAAGTGTTTAAAGTGTATTCATTGCATGTAAAATATATCGGCATGCGATGACGTCACATCCGGTTTCGCCGCGTCTTGTGGGAAAACACCGGTTTGAAATTAACGCGAGGGTGGGGGCTTTCCACGAGGCTCACCTGAGCACAAGCAGTTTTGCAGGCATGAGAAATCACAGTGAGAGCAACGCTGTAAGTTAATAGATAATCGATATATTGAACTAAGATATTAATGCTGATCCTGTTAGAGGTAACGACGGTAGATAATGTTTATGCTTTCGTTAGTTAAAGAGTCGCGGATAGTTTGCATGGAAGTGTATTTAAAGTAGTCAATGGAGCAGGTAACCTCTCCCTGTATACTGCACCTTAGTGTAATGTAGTTATAGTCACCTTTGCAAGTATTTACACTTGAAATGTGATATTAAGGAAGGAACAAATACTGTATCAATCTTGTATTGTTTTATCAACAGTTTTCACCATATGTTAATGTGAAGAGTGAACAGTAAATGGTTAATCTTACTGCGATCTGGTTCTTATTAACTGTGGTTTATCCGGACGTTAAATTCGGCGTTTCGTTACACCCGAAGGAGAACGTTACAGTTACTAACATGGTTAGAGCATTGGCTGATTGGTAGGAGGCAGCGAGTGGAAGGATCTTTTTTCTGATTGGCTCTCAGTGACAAGTGTTCTGCAGGAGTTGGTGTTGGGACCACTTCTTTTTATGGTGTATAGAAATGATATAGATGATGGAATAGATGGCTTTGTTGCCAAGTTTTCAGATGATACAAAGATTGGTGGAGGGGCACGTAGTGTTGAGGAAACAGATAAGATGTAGAAGGACTTAGACAGCTTAGAAGAATGGGCAAGAAAGTGGCAAATTAAATACAATGTTGGAAAGTGCATGGTCATGCACTTTGGTAGTAGAAATACATATGCAGACTATTTTCAAAATGGGAAGAAAATCCAGGAATCTGAGATGCAAAGGGAACTGGGAGTCCTTGTGCAGAACACCCTAAAGGTTAACTTGCAGGTTGTATCAGTGGTGAGGAAGACAAATGCAATCTTAGCATTCATTTCAAGAGGTCTAGAATACAAGAGCAAGGATGTGATGCTTTATGAGGCACTCGCGAGGCCTCACCTTGAGTATTGTGAACAGTTTTGAGCCCCTCATCTTAGAAAAGATGCGCTGGCATTGGAGGGGATCCAGAGGAGGTTCACAAAGATGATTCCAGAAATGAAAGGGTTATCATATGGCTGTGGGTCAGTACTTGCAGGAAGTCAGAAGGATGAAGGAGGCTCTCATTAAAACCTTTCGAATGTTGAAAGGCCTAGACAGAATAGATGTTTCCCACGGTGGGAGAGTCTGGGACAAGGGCATTACCTCAGGGTAAAGGGGCACCCTTTCAAAACAGAGATGCTGAGAAATTTTTTTAGCCAAAGTGTAGTGAATTTGTGGAATTTGTTGCCACATGCAACTATAGAGGCCAGGTGGTTGAGTGTATTTAAGTGTTAAGTTCTTGATTGGACATGGCATCAAAGGTTACAGGAAGAAGGCTGGGATCTGGGTTTGAGGAGGCAAAATAACAAAGGACCAGCCATGATTGAATGGCGGAGCAGAATTTATGGGACAGATGGCCTAGTTCTGTTCCTCTGTCTTATAGTGACCTGATAGTGGTACACGAGGTATACATTGTCAGGATCTTCCCCCCTGCCCAGCTGTGTTAGGTGTATCAAAAACAGGGCTTAAGGGAAAAGGAAGAGGAAATTGAGAGTAATTTTTTTTAATATACAACATGGCTGATATTTGGAACCAGTGGGCTGTCAGAATCAGATAAAATTACTAAATTTGAGAGACATTCAGAGAGTTAACAATAGGCAGGGTATAGAATGATGCAGATCTAAACATAGGAAATCAGTTATGTGTCAATGGACAAAAAGGTTGCCATAGATATGGTGATCAATGGCAGCAGGTGCAAAGGAACATCCATTCTGCTATTGCACCCCCTCCCACCTGTCATCTAAGTTGCAGATCATCCTAACTTGGAAATGTATCATCATTGTTCCATTGTTGCTGGCTGTAATTCTGGAATTTCCTCCCAAGCAATGGTTTAGGAATGCACCAAGGAATGGGCAGTAAGTGCTGCTTTTGTCTGGATCCAAATAGTAAATAAGAAAAAGCAATATTTGAAATTTTGTTTCATTTCCTGTAAAATACTTTGCGATATCTTCAGGTCATGAGCTTATATGAATACTTCGAATGAACTGAATTCAGCAGTTAAACCCATCGTCCTTTCTGATTTGTGTGAGAGCTGGTTAATTCTGATGTAAAAGCACGGCACACTGGGGATGCTCAGCAGGTTTTTGGGATTGGGACATCATTAGCATTTCATAATTGGTGTATTCATTGATCTGAAGGGACATACTCTACACACACCACACAGTCGGTTAATTGGGACACCTCAACCAGTTTAATTTGGCCCAGTTAAGCACCTACCTCAATTAGCTGCTGCTTCATAGGAATAGTTAAAAAGCCGTAAAAAAAAGAAACTACCTTTTAATTGTAACAATTTATGTATTTAAATACAAAACAAATTGGAACATTACTAATATTACTACATTACTATAAAAATGTTAGTTCCTAATAATTATCAACGGAAAAATTCATCCAGTGTATGCTGTTGTGTTCCTTTGTTTGTAAATGAACAAAGTCAGCACTGAAAATGGACTGCCTTCATACAATGCTTTGACTATTGCATCCTCCAAATCTTCATTTTCATTGTAACATTCAAGATGATTGTCAATTGTTGTTTGTATTTCATAACTTGTTGAAGTAGTGAAATAGTTTTATTTTCACTCCTGGCTGTTTCTGGCATCTCCAAGCCTGAATGCTTGAAACTCCAGTGAGCAAAGCAATTCTAGATTGTCTTGCAAACTATCAGTTTAAAAAATCATTACTTTTTGACCACAAACATGCGCAACTGATGCTATTTAAAAACTGTTCCCTCTAAGCACAGTGTCATATTTAATAACCACACAAGTGCATGTGACTGACGCTGGTTTGAAACTGGCAACTGCCTCCAGTCCCAATTCAGTAGCACGGTGTCCCAAATAACTTTTTTTATTTATTCTTCTTTCTTCTCTTCTGATATTGTATATCTGTGAACTTATCATGCTACTGTGATACTGTAATTTCCTTTGAGATCAATCAAGTATCTATCCATCTACAAGTGAAAGGAATCCTGGCTGTTTTCTTGATTAGTTTTGGTTCCTTAATTGTCCCAAATTAACAGCTGCTCCGATTAACTGATGGCTCAATTAACCAAAATTGACTCTGTGTGGTGTGTGTGTGTGTGTGTGTGTGTGTGTTGTGTATGTTTGTATATAATACATACATAATATACTCAGTGGCCACTTTCTTTTAGGTACTCCTGTATACCTACTTGTGAGTGCAAATATCTATTCATCCAATCAGGTGACAGCAACTCAATTGTTGTTCAAACCAAACTTCAGAAAGGAGAAGAAATGCAGAAATGTGATTTAAGTGACTTTGACCATGGAATGATTGGTGTCAAAAAAATGATTGGTTTGAGTATCTCAGAAACTGCTAATCTCATGGGATTTTCATGCACACCCACCTCTATAGTTTACAGAATGGTGCAAAAACCAAATATCATCCAATGAGCAGTAGTTATGTGCACAAAATTGCCTCATTAATTATAAGGTCAGCGGAGAATAGCCAGGCTGGTTCAAGCTGACAGCAACTCAGATAACCATGCATTACAATAGGGTGCAGAAAAGCATCTCTGAATGTACAATACGTTGAACCTTGAAGTGGATGAGCTCCAGCAGCAGAAGACCACAACATACACTCAGTGGCCTCTTTATTAGGTACAGGAGACTCCTGGTAAAGTGGCCACTGAGTGTATATCCACCTCTTTTTCTCTCTTTCTACCCCACCCTCCCATTGCTGCTATTCGGCAAGCTACATTTCCCCGCCCCCTTTTTTTTGGTAATTTATTTTTCTTATTGAAGTTCATCATCAAACAAACATTTCCATAAGATGTATTTCAGACATTGTACTTATGTATCATATAATCATATATGTCACAAATCTCCACATGGTATTTAGCTGAGGTATACACTTATAGAAAAGAGTGGAAAGAAAAAACAAACGAAAGGAAAAAACAAGATATCAGGGGAATTACTATTAAAGGGACAGAGCATAAATTGGCTTGTTATGCAGATGACATTTTGATCAATCTTGGGCAACCAACATACTCTTTATCTAACTTGATGCAATCCTTGGAACAATATGGTCATTTATCAGGATACAAGATCAACATAGATAAAACCCAATTACTTTCATATTACTGTAGCCCACCAAGTGAAATTGAAAGTAGATATCCCTGGACATGGCACACAGAGTCTTTCAAATATTTGGGCATCATTATGCCAAAAGAATTGGCAAAATTATCAGAATGCAATTATCAGCCTTTATATAGAAAATTAAGGAAGATATGGTAAGATGGAACCTGATTCCTTTTTTTTAAGTCTCAGTTCAAGGATTGAGTCTATTAAAATGAATATACTGCCCAGACTGTTATATCTCTTTCAGACCCTACCAATAGAGATTAATCAAAATCAATTCAATGAATGGAACAAGATGTTATCAAGGTGTATTTGGCAAGGTAAAAAGCCTAGAGTTCATCTCAAAACTTTGCAATTAGCAAAGGAAAAGGGGGGATGGGGCCTACCTTCTCTTAGAGATTATTATTTTGCAGCACAGTTGAGAGCTGTGATATGCTGGTGCAACCCATCATATGACGCTCAATGGAAAAACATTGAGGAGTGGGTACTTCCCATCCCCATACAGGCAATTTTGGCTGATAACAACCTGCAAAGGTACATAAATACTATTGATAACCCGTGGATGAAATTGAATCTTAAAATATGGAAAACTACTATAAAAGCTACATATTTTCAATGTTTTTTAATCTTTTTATCTTTTTTATCTTTTTTTAATTTTTTAAAAATCTTTTTCAGCAATTCTGCAGATTTCCAGCATCTGCAGTTTTTGTTTTGATTTTTCAATACTTGGTCTACTTTGATGTCACATAGGTTTTTTTCTCTCCATGGATGCTTTCTGACTTTCCAACAAACTACTTTACTGAAGCTTTCCAATAACTATCTATGCTCATGGAATTTCATAGTTTCAGCCTTTGTATTTTTTCTCGCTTCTATCCTCATCCGTTTCCTCCAGATGCAATTAATAAATCTTTGCACCTTCTCCAAGTTAAAAGCAATATGTGATCTACCTTCTCTTGGTGCCCAACACATCTTTTTGTTCTTTCTGCTTCTCCCCTTTCTATATATTCCTATTTTGTATATGTATTTTATATATACAATTTTATATATTCCTATTGCCTACGTACTACTTCACAAGGAGGATCATGGACTCAAAATGTTAATTATCTTTCATTCTCTATTTATTGATTGAGATACAGTGTGGAAAAGGCCTTTTGAGCCATACTGCCCAGCAATTCCTTGATTAGCCTAATCACGGGAAAATTTACAATGACCAATCAACGTACTAACAGGTGTACTTTTGGACTCAGAGGAAGTCCACATGGTTACAGGGAGAATATACAAACTCCTTACACACACTGGCGGGATTATGTCGAGCACTTTTCTGTTCGTTTTCAATTTCAGATTCTGACATCTGCTTGCTGTTTAATTTGTGTGAACAGAATGATGTGGAAACATCCTTAGCCGTGAAAGGTAGCTGCTTAATGTCTTTCCATAGTTAATGCCTGGCATGGATATTTGCGTCTTCCTAGTGTCACGTACCCCGTGACTGGGTTATTAAACCAGCAGAAATGGAATGATACGTTGGAGTCTGGTGATACTGTAACTAAAGGTGTTTATTAGTAAACTAAGTAACACAGTATCAAAACTGCAAATATACATATAAAACAAGTTAGCAATGGTAAATACAAAAGCGTAGGAATAAGAATCAAAACCAAGCTCTATCGTAGTCTAGGGGTAAATGAATAGTCTTAAGATAATACAGAGTTCAGTTTGGGTTGAGGTAGTTGCTGTTGTGACGTTGGGGGGGGGGGGAGAGAGAGAGAGAGAGAGCGAGCAAGAGACGAGCAGCTGCAGCAGGCAAACTTTCCTTTGTCTTGTTCCGTTGTACCGTTGTGGTCATCGATTATGACCCTTCTGTTCCTGGCTAGACCGTTCTTCAGTGATGGACTTGTCACCCAGGTGAGGATGGACACACACACAAGCCCCCACCGGCCTGCCTTCACACACTGTGAGCTTCGAACCGATTCCACCGAATCGATCCTCCGAGTCCCCACCTTCCTGTGGGTGCACAACACTCGGTCAGTGTCCAGTGGCGTATCTGCCTGTGTCTCAGCAGACTTGTCTTTTATCTCCCCTGCTGGGGTACCAGCCATCCATCAACTGATCATGTCCATCAAACTGGCCACTCCCTCCTGTCTCAGCAAGCACCTGGCATCACTCTGCTGTGTCAGCAAGGATTCACACAAGCAGGCAAAGTCCTTGGAAGTAAAGTCAACAATCAGCGAAGAAGCCATAATTTTAAATCCTTATGTCTCTCTCATTATCAGCATGTGTAGCATGGCGCCTCTCCCCCTTTTTTATCTCTCTCTCTCGTTAGCAGCATAGTTCGGGGGGGGGGGTCAACTCTGGACCCCATCTCCCCATGGTTTTCTCATCACACATAACACTAGATATCCATTCGTACATTATTTCACGTTATTTTTTCTGGTTATTGTTTTTCCACCAATAAATGCTACTTGGTGGAAAAATGTCATTATGTTTCAGAGAGAGTTGATCAAGATTGTTGGCAGTTGGAAAAAATGGCTGTCCTTCACTATCAGTTTGTTTGCCTATTTCTCTTCATTAAATTCTTAAGCAATATTGAAAATATTAATGATTGCACTTAGCAGCTATTCTTTTCATGCACTGATAATTAAGATTTTGTACACAAGCTGATACCATTTTGTCCTTGCTTCAATACAACTGTATTCAAGTTTGATTAAATACACTTTCATGTTATGACAGAGCTGATAACTGTTACTTTTGAAAAGATTAATTAGTTGCATAGAGAGAGAAAAAAAGATTCAGCAGATGCTGAAATCTGGAGCAACAATTTACAGGAGGAGCTCAATGGTTTGAGCAGCATCAGTGGAAGGAAAGGAATTTTTGACGTTTTGGGTCAATGTCCTGCAGAAGCAGGAAATTGTGGGGTTCGGGAAATATGGAGGTGAGATCTCCGAATGCAGTGAGAATTGTGACAGGGTAGTGATATGATGCCAAAATATTGACAGTTTCCTCCTACAGGTACTGTTCGACCTGCTGAGTTCCTCCAGGATATAGTTGATTTTTTTGACCATTGTATATTTTTAGCCATTCTTATGCTAATATTTTCAGAAAAATGGTTCTGTTTAATCTGAAAATGCCAGAAAAGTATGAAAATAGCATGAATATCCAGTGAGGTCATATCCAACCATTTGGTCAAATGTAGAAACACGGCATTGAAAGTGCAGGGTGGTAACAAATCTAAGCTGAATAGTTAATATTGAAGTCCATCCAATGTATTTACATAATTTCCAAAACCTAAGATGTACATCTGTAAGGTTAAATCATGTCTGTGATTTTATTGTTTAGTAATTCAGTTCAGAAGCCCCGAAACATTCACAATTTTAATTTTTCTGTTATGATTAGGAGAATTGGGTCTCTTTCATTGTGAATTTAAACTGGCTGGGTTTAGTACTTGCGTAACCTCTGCAGTGAAATGAATGATTGGGAAAGATCCAGTCCAGTAGCCTAATAAGTGAGTTGCAGATTTAAAAGTAAATGTACATTCCTAGCAGTATTGTACTTATAATATAGCTGCTGCCCATCCTGAGCTTCATTTTCTAGTTTGATTCACTTGTGTGGCTTACTGTGTCATTAGGTTCAATCTACATTATCTGTGCCCTTCATGATTAAATATACCTCTATAAGATTACCCCTCTGGCTCCTCTGCTCCAGAGAAGGAGGGTCTCAGCCTCTCCTTATTTAATTTCCTCTGCTTTCCTGCAAATCTTCATGTATTCTTGCCTCTGCCTCTCCCAGTAGTCCCACTATTTGCTTGAAAGTTATCTCTTTTCTCCAGTTCAGATAAATCGTCTGTTCAGAATGTTGAACAAATTCAAGCTAGCTGTGATTATCAGTTCTGAAGGAAATCTCTGGCCTTCAGTTGCTTGTAGGTAAGTACATCTTGAACTTGTGCAATACTGCCTTAAGATGGTTTAAGATGGTGCTCCTGAAGGTGGGTGATAGCTGACTGCTGGGTTTTAAAACAAGAAATTCAGCTAAATACTCTATACAACGTAAGCACTTTTTATATTGAAAATTGAAATGATCACCCCAAACAATACAGAGGCGAGCCACGTGGGTGTGAGACAGAGTCGGAGCAAGGTCGAGGCATGTACCAGGAGAAGTTGGAGAGAAGTGGAGAAGTTGAAACTTCACTGATGAAGTTGGAGTGAGCGGAGATGAGAAAAGTTGAGATGAAATTGTTTCGGAGCCTATCCACTTAAATCGGGAGAGAAGTTTGATCCATCAAAGTGCTGCACCAATTTGGAAAGGTTGAGTATGGCCCAAAAGTGGCCCAGAGCTTATCACTGTGGCAAGGCCTGGGTCCAAGTGTGGAGCACGTCTAAGCACTTGGACAATTTAAACACCGGGCCAGATGGACTGAAAAGGCAAGACTGGTTCTGTTCCACAGTGTTTTACTTTACTCTCCTCAACGCTGAGGCTGTAAGACTGCTCCAACTACTACACACTTCTTGCCTGCGAGCTTTGTGACATCTCTTGGAGTTTTGCTTTTGTGTTTGAAATGAAATTATTAGTACTTGAACCTTCTGTTTGGTTTAGCAACCTTCATGGCACTTTGCATTTAAACATACATTTTTGAATACTTAGCTTGAACATCTCTAGAGAGGCCTTTGCATCTGATTAATTCAGTTGGAAAATCAAATTTGTGAAAATTATCTAGTTTGTATTTTTCTGGAAGATAACCTTACAGAATTAATACTCTTTGGAAAAAATTATTCCAATTAATTTTCTCTTCAAAATATTAGATATGTGCAAATTAGTTTGGTTGCATGGTACTTGTCCACTTAAATTTTCTTCATCCTTAGTTGTCGGGTAATATGGCTTGTGCAGTTAGTCCACAAACATGAGTGATTATTGGTCTCGAGCTTTCTCACAGAATTAGCCAACAGAAAAGCATATGGTGAATTTAAGTAGGAAAGGCATCAATTTTGCCTAGTCCCATTCTTGCTCAGTTTAATAATCCAACAGAAGTAGTGCCATTCCCTACTCTTCATATCTGTCCAAGTTATCAAGGCCATTTGTTATTACTCCTGATAGACCTATCTGTAATTGTTAAAGGCATTTTTGGAACTTAATAAATCTATTATTAGATGCTCAGTAGTGGCACTCTGTTATAGCTCAATCTGTTTGATACTGAACTATTTGGGAAATTTATTCAGTTACTGATTAACTGGAAAATGGTCTTTTGTAATTTTTAAATAAAGTTGTGACCCCAATTAGAATGCATGCCTTCCTTTCCCAAGGTAGTTTCATTGAATTCTTTCTTATTATTGGAAAGAAATAGTCACAGATATCTTGGCATTAAAGCAGAGTGAACTGGAGTGTTCCGGGGAAAATGATTTTGATTTGAGCTTTTAACAGTTTTTAGGGTTAGAAATGCAAACTGTCCCACTAAATTCAATTGATTTGCACAGATGCGTGAACTTTGGCAAGATCTGAGCAAGTGACTGGCGGTCATGGATGCATGTTATTTTCCAAGCAGAACTGGAACAGATTGCAGAAACTCCTCAAGGAGTTAAGTGTCCCATCTTCTGACTGGTGACTCACAGGAGGAGAGGGCCCTTTGCCAGAGCACTGGGAGTTGATCTCCTGCCATGTGCTTTGGCTGCTTGGGTTCCAGTGAGGATTTTTTTGAGTATGAGGATACCTTAATGGCAAGAGATCCCAGGAAGAGGAAAGGTACCTGTCCCACTCTATGACGTGATTTCCAAATTGGTGGTTAGGGTTGGGAGTTTAGAAATACCAGAATCTGGAAAGGTAGTTAGGAGTCAACCAAAAACTCTAATGCTGAGATTTGGACTCGTGGAGAGGAGAATATTAATGCATTTTTAAAGGATAAAGTAGATTTCTTTTTCATGAAAAGATACCACAGCGAAATGTCTGAGGGTTTCCTTGTCGGTCATCTGGAAAAATTAAGCTTCGCATGTCATGAATGCTCATATGGCCTCGCCTTGCACTGATGATCAATGAGTGATGTGGAATTTGCTAGAGGGCCTGCCTCCTGACTTAGCTTGGAATTCAGCAGGTCCTTTGGTAAATAGTGAACAGCACATGTTTTGCGACAAACTTGGGTAACTCGCGGGCATGTGTTCACTTAGACACCCTGACCTATCAGAGGGTGTTCTAGTGGTAAATTTAAAATTGGCTGCTCTATGCACAACAGATGTTGCTATTAATAGTTAATCTGCATTTAGAAGGATGGGAATGTTGGATGTTCAGTCTTTATCTTTTGCTCTGAAAGTTTATACAGCATATGGTTTTTGAATGAACTAAACTGAAAAGAATGTGGCTAACCAGTGTCATTTGGGATCTTCAGAAATACTACGGAAACTTCACATTCTTTAGGCAAACTTCAGGCATGCCAGTACATTCCAGAGTCATGAGGTGTAATGAATTTTGGTACTGGTTACACTGATCGGTGCCTCATGAGATTTAGGAAATGTATTCATTACATTCAACTACACAACAGTTCATTGTGGTAATGTTTTCCACTTATAGATGAAACATTTAAGCCAAGTATTATAAAAAAAACACAATTCCAGTTTCATTGACTTTCAGAAATAGTTAAAAGTGAGTCAGTTTATCTAGAACAGTTTGATTGAAACAACAGGTTACAATTTTCACAGTTTGTGAATTTAAATTCCAGTATTTTCAAAATTTGTATTTGAGCAATTTTTAATACAGTGGTAACTAGTCTATTAAGTAGGTTTTTGAAAAAATGTTAACATTTATCTTTTTTCTGTGAAGACTTCATGGACATACAATTTTCAAGTCTTAAGTAATGTGGAAAGTGGTAACTACTTGGTAAATTCATTTTGGTTTGTTAAGCCACTTAGGATTCCTGAACAGTATTCTGAAAATAGCAGCAAAGTTAACATATCCAGATATAGCCTCAGTGTTGCATACAGTATATATATGGTATGAAATCCACTTTACTACCTAGTAATTTGTATGTCTTCAGAATTCAATGTGGCACAGATAGGAAGTTGAGCAATGCCTTTATTTACAAGTTATTTTCACATGTTAGTGTAGTAAGTGAATTTTAAGTTTATTTTAAAATTTGTAGTTTCTCGATTCAGAATATAAACCATTCCATCCTGGTTTCTGCCTTCTCTGTGATGGGATGATTACATCCAAGTCAAAAGTATGTGAATTCAAGCTCCAGTCTTAACATTTGAGCATGTAATTTAGTTTAATGCTATATATTTTGGTTTGAAACACTATTTTAGTACACCATATTTTTGTTCCCATCAAATATGCTATTTTCAAGTAATATCGTGAACTTTGTTTACCTTCTCAGCAAGCAATACAGATAGAAAAAGACCAGGTCTATCAAGCCTACTTCAGTGGATTAACTAAAGCATAATGATGAGACTCTTCTTAACCCAAGAAATCATTCTAGTATCTGAACAAGTAGGAACATTATGGGTAGAGGAAAAATACTTACACCATCTTGTAGGTATTTTCAATTGAAAAATCATTAACTCTGCACAAAACAATAATCAGTTTAGTCAGTGCTTAATAGGTATCTTGATTTTTAGAAATGATAAGCACCATTATATTCAAACTAGATAATGTAAGCCAATTAGGAGATTACTCTCTCAAAGTTCAAGGTACAGATGTCACATATACAACCCTGAAATTCATTTACTTGCAGGCATACTCAATAAATCCAAGAAGCATAATAGAATCAATGAAAGAGCACACGCAACACAATAGGACAACAAACTAATGCCAAAGTTAACTGCAAATGCAAAAGAAAAAAGAATAATAATTGATGATGGCTGCTGCTTTGTTGCAACAGTGCTCTGTGTAGATGTACACAATGGTGGAGGAGATGTTACCTTTAATGGACCAAGCTGTATCCACTGCTTTTTATAGGATTTCCTGCTCAAGGACATTGGTGTTTCCATACCAAGCAGTGATGCAACCAGTCAATATACTCTCCACCATACATCTATATAGAAATTTGTCAAAGCTTTAGATATCATGCCGAATCTTCACAAACTTCTAAGGAAATCAAGGCGCTGCAGTACTTTTTGCTGGGCCCTGGACATTCCTTCTGAACTGATAACACAGGAATTTACATTTGTGCCCCACTTCTGATATGTTTGATGAGGACAGACTCATGGACCTTCAGTTTTTTTCTCCTGTAGTTAATAACCCTTGGTCTTGCTGACATTCAGTGAGAGGTGGTTGTTGTGGCACCACTTAGCCAGATTTTCAATCTCCCTCCTATATGCTGATTTGTCACCACCTTTGATTTGGCCTACAACAGTGGTGTCATCAGCAAACTTAAATATGGCACTGGAGCTATGCTTAACCTCACAGTAATAAGAATAAAGTGAGTAGAGCAGAGAGCTAAGTACATAGCCTTGTGGTGCCCTTTTAGACTCACTTGTAGATTGAAATTTAGGAGGTAAGCTTTAGAAGGTTCATTTTTACTGATAATTTGAGGCAGTGGGTGGTTGTTCAAAAGTAATCTGGTTCTATTCTATACATTTGTATCTCAAATTAGTATTTTACTTCATTGAAGCATTGTGGCTGGCATTTTAATCTTCTGTGAGTGAGGGATCAGCATTGGAACATCTTAGAAGATTTATCCTGGGCCCAACATATTGATGCAATCACAAAGAGGGCACACCAGCAACTTTACTTCATTAGGAATTTAAGAAGATTTGATATGTCACCAAAGGCTCTTGCTAATTTCTACAGATGTACTATGGAGAGCATTCTGACTGGTTGCATTATCATCTGGTAAGGAGACTCCAAAGCACTACAGAGGGTTGTAGAGTCAGCCAGCTCCATCATGGATGCAACCCTTCTTACCACCGAGGACCCCTTGAAACAGCGATGCCTCAGGATGGCGGCATCTATCATAAATAACCCTCACCACTAGCACCATGCACTCTTCTTATTAGCATCAGGGAGCAAGAACAGGAGCCTGAAGATGCCCATTCATTGTTTTAGGAACAACTTCTTCCCCTCTGCCATCAGATTTCTGAGCAGTCCATGTACACTACATCTCTTTCTTCTTTTGAATGATTTAAAACTTGATTTAAATCACTGTGGAGGCTTCTTTTCTTTCCTGACAAGGGGAAATCACTCTACAGGTGAGGCCTGTGGCTGTGAAAACCATCTCAGATCCCGGGGCCTTCTCTGTGGTGGTTCTAGGAGTTGATTCCGAGACTGCAAGAAGTGATTAAGACACCTCTGGACACCTTTCTTCTCTTTCCTTTATCTTAGTTTGTGCATCTTGATTTTGGGTAGGTGCATTTTGTTTACTGGAGTATTCTCTTATTCATCTTTGTATTGCTGCCTTTATGATCTGATCTCTTTGTTTTTAGAGCCACAACATCATCTGATGAGTTCTCCTTTTTTGTTTCTTTTAGGCCTTCCGTTCATCCATCTGGGCTTTGATGTCTGCATCTACCTTTACAAGCAGCTTTTTATCTTTGACTTGAGGTTCATGCAATAACCTTAATGCACACAGAGTAGATTCTGGTTCTTTATACTCACAAAAGCCGAATGCTTGCAACTTTCCTGAAGCTCCTTTAACTCTCTTCTGGCTTAAAACCAAGCCACATTTTGCAAGTAATTCTGATTAATATATCAGAAGCTGTCTCAGATATGTTGCCAACAAAAACTGTTGTAGTTGTACCGTTGCTTTTGTCACTTTCACGATTGCTCTGAGCAACATGGTCCTTTCTTCCCCAATATGCTTTTGAATCAAAGGCAGAGGTTGGCACTAGCACATGTTTGCCCTCTGGGCAATGGTTCATGGTGTACAGCATTAGGACAGTTGTGGCATCATCCAGTATCTATCTTAATTTACTTTCAGTTGAAGAGGATGTGGCATGCAAATTGTGGGTGGATCTGCAATCAAATTGTAGTTGTTTCAGCCAATCACACCACCACAATGCTGGTTCTTGCTGTTTTTACCACCCACAGGCTCAAAGTGGCTTGTTGGATGTTTTATTTCGCTGTCACAAGCATCATTGCAACAGGAATTATCACTTCTCCAGTGTAGGTTCTTAGTTGGATATCTGCAGGCTTCAGTTTAGTATCTTTGAAATGCCATTCAAATTCATTTTGATGGAATCAGGTAAACCAGTGTCCAGTGCCATTTTAATTAATTTGTTCACTTCTGGTACAAGCCACGTTGTTGGTCTAATGCAGACTAGTGCTCTTTTTGAAACAACTTTATGACTTATCTTCATCTCTTTCCTGTGCAATCCATTTATTTTTGTCTGATATATCCTACTTCATTGCATTTTCTACAAGATTTACCTTTAAATCGGCATTGGTCTGGTGTATGTAAGCCCCATCAGCTATTAAGAATTTTTGCTGAATCTTAAAATAGTTAATTTCGAATTTAAAGTTCAAAGAAAATTTATTGTCAAAGTATATCCATGTCATCATACACAACCCTGAGATTCATTTTCTTGCAGGAATACTCAGTAAATCTATAGAGCAATATCCATAACAGAAACAACAAAAGCCCACACCAACTTGGGTGTTCAACCAGTGTGCAAAAGACGACAAACTGTGCAAATACAAAAAGAAATAATAAGTAAATAAACAGTAATTACCAAGAGCATGAGATTGCAGACTCCTTGACCCATGAAATGAGTTCATTGGCTGTGGGAACATTTCAATGATGGGGCAAATGAAGTTGAGTCAAGTTATCCTCTTTGGTTCAAGAACCTGATGACTGAGGGTAGTAGCTGTTCCTGAACATGGTGGTGTGAGTCCTGGGGCTGCTGCACCTTCTTCCTGATGGCAGCAACAAAACGAGAGCATGTCCAAGGTGGCGGGGTTCCATAATGATGGATACTGCTTTCCTGTGACAGCATTTAATGTAGATGTAATCAATGGCTCAAATCCTTGAACATTTCACACAAAATGCTGGAGGAACTCAGCAGGTCAGGCAATAACCATGGAAATAAACAAATAATTGGTGTTGTGGAACAAGACCCTTCCTTTCTTCAGGACCAGGAAGTAAGTGGGAAAATGACAAAATAAAAAGGTGGGTAAGAGGGGGAGGAGGATAGACAGAAGGTGACGGGTGAAGCCAGTAGAGTAGGAAAAGTAAAGGGCTAGGGAGGAAAGAATCTGATAGGAGAGAGGAATGGACCATAGGAGAAAGGGGAAGAAGAAGGGACCCAGGGGAAAGTGATAGGCAGATGGGAAGAGGAAAGATGCAAGACTGGGGAATAGAAGGAGGGAGGGAGAGGGAATTTTTTGTTTGCCAGAAGAAATCTATGTTCATACCATCAGCTTGGAGGCTACCCAGATGGAGCATTTATTATGTATTTTAGAGTTCACAAATAACATTGGACAAGCTTGCCATTGAATATTACAGCAATGTTTATACATGAAGTAGGATTTGTGCTTTATTTTGCAGGTTAATGCTTGATGATAGGTATCTATGTGGTGTATCTGTTCTGTTAATTTCTCCTTTTTCCACAGTAAAATTTCAGGGAAATTCTTAGTTTAGAAATATTAGCATTAGTTGTCAGTTGCTGTGAATTTTAATATTTTATTGTAACTGCCTTCAAATTGTTTTTAGAATTAAATGTATTATTCTGTTCTGATAAAAGCTCAAGATAGTGGCATGTTTTCACATACAATATTGCATCATCATTTCAGGATGGTCAACCAACCATGCATTGGAATAATTAAGTCATGCTGTAATAGTTTCAGCAATATGAATGAGATGGGTGAGGTGTTCAGAATGAACCCCAGAGTAGACTTTAAGCTTAAGTAGGTTATTTTATCAGTTTAATTTTGGATCCATTCTTTATTATTTAAGCACTGCCCAACTGGATACTTGCAAATTAATTGCTGAATAATTATATAAATGCAGATGTGATAGTTTGAAAGTGAAATGAATGATTAGGTATCATAGAGTAATTTTCCTTTAACATGGAAGCAAGCCTTTAAGATCATTGAATGCATGCCAACATAATGTACCCATTTACACTAATCCTGTGCTAATCCGAGTCTTTCAACTAACTCTTCTGACATTTCCATTTACTCACTTAACTCCAAAGGTAAACTGCAGTCTTCCTCACAATGTTTATTCTGTGTTTTGAAATCCACAAATAATAGTTTGATTATTTAAAAGAAAGGTAATGTACCTTATCCAAGGAATATTATCTTCCTTTAAAATAATCAAACCATTAGTTCCTACAACAAACTATTCCCTCCCAACTCCAAACTGATTCCTTCCCAACTCTGGCTTCTGTCTCAGGCTAAACAATTTCAGAATTGGAATTGGGCTTACTATTACTGATCTATGTTGTGAAATTTGTAGTTTTGAGCAGCAGTACAGTGCAATACATAGAAATACCACAAGTTATAATAAATAATTTTAGAAGTACTAAAAGAAAATTTGACTCTCTTGGAAGCAGGGACAATATACTTCTCTGTCTTTGCCACAGTTTTAGTCTATCTGCTACTACTACCCTCACCTGTGTTTGCATTGTTCCCTTGGTCTTCGATCTTCCCTAAACTAGTTCTCGCATTTTTTTTTTGTTTAATTAGAGATACAGCAGGGTAAACAGGCTGCTCAGTAACATCCATGTGACCAATTAATCTACTAAGTGGAATGTGGGAGGAAACTGGAGCATCGGAAGGAAACCCATGTGGTCATGGAAAGAACGTACGGACTCCTGACAGACAACAATGGGGAATAAACTAGGGTCACTGGTGCTGTGACAGTGTTATGCTAACTGCTACACTACTGTGCTTTCTTTGCTTGTCTGTGCACTCACCAGCTACTGTTCATCCATTGTGTTTATGTTCACAGATTTACATTTCATTTCATTTTAAGTTTTCCAATGCCTGTATCTCCCTATCACTGACCAGCTTGAACCTTCCAAAAAGAATACATCCTCCAGCACTTAAATGTAATTCTTTCCCCATTTTCTTTAAACCATTTATCTGATCGTAGCTAAAATATCTTAGGATTTCTCTGCCCAAGGTCTGGAATTCCATCTCAGTACAACTTTGTTTCACTATCTCTTGATCACCATATAAGGTTAAGATTTGCCTTTGACGAAGCTTTCAGTATCTAGTTTTTTTGGTTTAGGGTTTATTTTTATGTTATTACACCTGTATAAGCAACCTTGATATTTTCCTGCATTAAACACTATAAAACAATGTATTTACTACAGATAACTTTGAAGTTGCCTACAATCAATTGAAACCCCCTTAGCTTTTGATTTTCAGCAATGATATTTTGCTTTTAATATTAACAATAAGAATTAACTTGATGTGGTATGATTAATAGCTACAGATGTGCCAGATGCTTTCTTGGATGATCATGCAGATCATGGCCTTTTAAGAAAAAAAGCTGCATATCTGTCTTGGAAATGTACATATGTCTCTTGCTGAAATAGAATGGATAGAAATTGCCTTGGTGTTTTAGTGAGAAAACTGGAATGGCCACATGGGGGTGGTCTTTTGCTTTGTTTAGGATTACACATTAGGATAGTTCTTCAATATATTGCTGTCAAATTTGGTAGTCTTATAAACTAATTATATTAAGTGGTGTTGGAGTTGGGCACATTATTGGCTGATACCATGTCAAATTGGACACATTCTGGAGGAGGTGCCTTTATTGGGTGAAGGGCAATCCAAAATAACATATTTAAAAGTAAATGTAATGATATGAAGCTATTAACGCAGTGAAGTACTAAATAAGCAGTATTTCAATGTTGATTTTTCTTGTAATCTGTGCCTTCCTCTCCATTATCCTAAAGACCTATTTTAGCTATATTTAATCCCTCCAAGTTAAATTTAAAAGTTTGGGAAATATTTTTCAGCTACTTTGCTTTATTATTGTTGAACTATCCCTCTGTAGAATTGTTGAAAGTTCTGTTTTCTGATATTGAGCAACTGGTAAATGTAGCTATGTATTTCAGAGTATAACTTGCTAAGGTTCTTGGGCAATATTAATTTGCTCATGCATTATTACCATGGGTCAGTGCCACTCATTCTTTTGACAGCCATAGTTAACAGGTTTTGTAGTTCAAGGAAATGATTCTGTATTTAATTGCACATTTGAAGCTGCTGGTGGACCTAAGTTTTACATTTCAATTCTGTATATACAATTTTACTGTTGCATGCAAAATTTAATTTTACTTTTAATGAATTTGTTATGACGCAACTTCTAGTTTTTTTTCAAACTACTGACTTCAAACATAAGCATCGCAATTTTACGAAGAAACAATTGAAAAATACCCAGGATTCTTTACTGATCTAGGCACCTTTGATTCTTGTATGAACTTGAGAAGAGCAGGTTACGCCATACCCATACGATTCCTTGAGTTTTTTTTCTATTTATCCATTTACAGGTTGTGGGCATTGCCAGCTAAGCCAGCATTTATTGCCCATCCCTAGTTGCCCCCGAGAAGCTGGTGATGAGCTACTTTCTTGAACTGTTGCAGTCCCTGAGGTGTAGGTACACCCACAGTGCTGCTAGGAAGTGAATTCCATGATTTTTGACCCATCGACAGTGACGGAAAGACATTACGTTCCCAAGTCAGGATGGTGAGCGACTTAGAGGGGGACTTCCAAGTGGTGGCATTCCCAGCTTTCTGCTGTTCTCGCCCTTCTAGATAGTAGTGGTCGTGGGTCTGGAAGGTGCTGCCTTAGGAACTTTGTGTTATTGCAGTGCATCTTGTAGATAGTACACACTGCTGCAACTGTTCGTCGATGGTGAAGGGAGTGGATGCTTGTGGAAGGGGTACCAATCAAATGGGCTACCTTGTACTGGATGGTGTCGAGCTCTTGAGTGTTGTTGGAATCGCACTAATCTAGGTGGGTGGCAAGTATTCTATTACACTCCTGACCTGAGCCTTGTAGATGCTGGACAGGTTTTCAGGAATGAGGAGGTGAGTTACACGCGGCAGGATTCCTAACCTTTGACCTGCTCTGCTACGGTGTTTATATGGCTAGTCCAATTCAGTTTCTTGTCAATAGTAACCTCCAGAATGTTGGTAGTAGGGGAATCAATAGTGGTGATGCCACTGAATGTCAAGTGACAATGGTTAGAGCTTCTTGTTGGAGATGGTCACACAAATGCCAGGCAATGACCATCTCCAATATTACTTGTCAGCTGAAGCCTGGATATTGTCCAGGTCCTACTGGATTTGGGTATTTACTGCTTCACTATCCGAGAAGTCACAAATGGTGCAGAACATTGTGCAGTCATCTGTGAACATCTCCACTTCTGACCTTATCACAGAAGGAAGATAATTTTTGAAGCATCTGAATATGGTTGGTCCTAGAACATTTCCTTGAGAAACTCCTGCAGTGATGTCCTGAGGATGAAATAATTGACCTCCAGCCACCACAACCATCTTCCTTTGTGTCAGGTATGATTCCAACCAGTGGGGGATTTTCCCCCTAATTCCCATTGACTCCATTTTACCTAGAGCACCTTAATACTCTCACTTCATCTCTGGTATTTAGCTTTTTGGTCCATGTTTGAACAAAGGAGGTGATGAGGTCAGGAGCTGATTGGCCTTGATGGAACCCAGACTGGGAACCTGCAAGCAAATTATTGCCGAGTAGGTGCTGCACGATAGATGACCCCTTCCATTACTTTGATGATTGAGAGTAGGCTGATGGGGCGGTAATTGCTCTGCCATTCAATAGGGTTATGACTTTGTTGCCCAAATGTAGTCTTAGATCTCCTTTAGATCTGCAAGATGGTGCTGGTGCACCATTGTGACGTTCTGTGGGCTGTGTACAATACCTCTTTCAACTTACTCTCACAGCAATCTGCAGCATGTAACTTCCCTTTAAGCAATGTACTTTTAAATCAACTTAATGCTCTACAGATTTCATTATCTTCTGAAGGACTCAGCTGTACAGCACCTTTAAGAGAACAAAGGTTCTTTGGCATGACTGGAAGCGAAGTGGTGAGGTGGGGGTAGAACTCCAAGCCAGGCTGAAACGCAGAAAGATAAACCCCCTCTACCCAGCATCTTTTTACCAAATATGGAGTTGCTGAAGAACAAAATAGAGAACCTGAGGGCAAGATTGCTGTATTTTGTCGAGAAATGAGAGATATGACTTTCTCCCAGAATACCATATACAGTGAGCAGACCAGAAGGATTCTCGATTTACAGAATGAACTGCTAGTTTAGAAAAGGCAAAAGGTGGAGGTGTGTGCTTCATAAACTCTTGGTGGTATCCAATATGGCGGTTTTGTTGAGCTCATGTTCCCTCAATCTTGAACACTTAATGCTATCTGTTCTATTTACCTACAGAATTCTCCTCCATAATTCTGACTGCAGTTTAAATACCACCAGCATCCAACTATAATCAAGTGCTTGTGATGTTGCAGGATGCCATCTACAAACAAGAAACAATCCATCCTAATGCATTTCAAATCAATTGAAGAAAACCCTGCCTAATTATCATCAGCATATTACCTGGGGTACCAGAAGTCATAACACACTAGACCATTGTTACACTAAGATAAAAAATGCCTAACTTTACATTCCCGGGCATTTTTTGGTAAATTAGGTTACCTGCATACAGGCAGAGCCTAAAGAGCAAAGCTCCAAAGTTCAGGACAACAAAGAAGTGGTCATGGAGGAGGTAGAGGAGCAGCAATGGAATTGCTTCAAGTTGGTGGACTGGGCCGTGTTCAAGGACTTACCTGTGGATCTGGATGAATACACCATGGTTGTCAAGGACTTTATAAAAACAGTTCTAGATGAGTGCGCCCCCACAAAATAATTCACTCTTTCCCCAACTGGAAGCCCTGGATGAGCTATGAGATCCACAATTTCCTAAGGGCCAGATCAGAGGCATTCAAGTCTCGTGACCAAGTAAATTAGGAGACATCCAGGCGAGGTGGCATTTCTAGATGAAACTTGAATCAACAAAGGATGCTGGACACTTATGGCAAGGCTTGAATACTATAATCTCTTAGAAAGCTAAGTGACATGGGCGAAAACAGGGACTTGCTTTTAGATGAGCTCAAAGCCTTCTATGCTTGCTTTCGCTCTCAAAACATGGAGCAACCATCATGAACACCCACAGCCCCTGATGATCCTGTGATTTCAGTCTCTGAAGCCTATGAGCAGCCTTCACAAAGGTGAACCCATAAAAAGCATCTAGCTCAGAAACAAGTACCTGGCTAAGTACCTGTGCTGATCAACTGGCTGGAGTGTTCACTGATATGTTTAACCTCTTGTTTTGGCAGTCTGAGGTACCCACAAACATGAGAAAATCTGCAGATACAGGAAATCCAAAGTAACACACATAAAAGGCTGGAGGAACTCAGCAGGCCATGCCGCATACATAGAAAGGAATAAACAGTCAACATTTTGGGCTGAGACCCTTCATCAGGACTGAAGAAGAGTCTAGGCCCAAAATGTTGACTGTTCACTCCTCTCTATAGATACCACCTGGCCTGCTGAGTTCCTCCAGCCTCTAGCAGTTTGTGTGCATTGCTTTTAATCTGAGGTACCCATCTGCTTCAACCAAGCTTCAATTATACCGGTATGTAAGAAGAACATAGTAACCTGTCTCCAACAGCACTTCCATCCACAGTGATGTATTTTGGAAGGTTGGTGATGAAACATCAAAGCCTGCCTGAGAAGCGATTTGGATCTATTCCAGTTTGCCTACCAGACAACAGGTCCACAGCAGATGCCATCTCATTGGCTCTTCACTCAGCCCTGGAACATCTGGACAGCAAAGGTTCTTACATCATGATGCTCTTTATCGACTACAGCTCTACATTCAATGCCATCATCCCCTCAAAACTAACCATTGAGCTTCAAGACTTTGCCTTCAGTATCTCCTTGTACAATTAGATCTTTTATTTCTTCACTGGAAGACCCCAGACATTCTGATTGGCAACAGCATCTCCTCACAATATTCAACAGCACAGGTGCATCACAAGGCTATGTGCTTAGTCCCCTCCTCTAGTATCTTGTGAGTGTGTAGTTAAGCACAACATCAATGTCATATTCAAATTTGCAAGTAACACTAGTGTCAAAGGCCAAATCAATGTTAGTAATGGATCAGCATTTAGGAGGAAGATTGAAAATCTGAGTGGTGCCATGACAACAACCTCCGAATGTCTGCAGGACCAAGGAGTTGATTATGGACTTTGGGAGGAAGAAACTGGAGGTCCATGTGCCAGTCCTCATCAGAAGAGGTGGGGAGGGTCAGTAATTTTAAATTCCTTGGTATTGTTATTTCAGAGGACCTGTCCTGTGCCCAGCACTTAAGTGTAATTACAAAGAAAGCACAGCAGCGTTTCTACTTTCTTCGGAGTTGGTGAAGAATCAACCAGACATCACAGGTAAAGCCCTTCCCACCATTTTGAACATCTATACTAAATGTTGTCACAGGAAAGCAGCATTTATCATCAGGAACCCCACCATTCAGGACATGCTCTCTTCTTGCTACAGACATCAGGTAGAAGGTACAGGAGTCTCAGGACCCACTCTGCCAGGTTCAGGAACAGTTATTACCTCTCAACTATCAAGCCCTTGAATCAAATGGGATACCTTCACTCAACTTCACTTGCCCATCATTAAAAAGTTCCCACAACCAATGGACTCACTTTCAAGGGCTCTTCATCTAATGTTCTCAGTATTTATTGCCTATTCATTTATTATTGTTACTTCTTTCTTTTTGTATTTGCACAATTTGTTGACTTTTGGACAGTGGTTGAAAGTCCAATTTGGTGTAGCTGTTCATTGATTCTATTTTGGATTTATTGAGTATGCCCACAATGAAATGAATCTCAGGGCTGTATATAGTGACATGTGTGTACTTTGATAATAAATTTGTTTTGAACTATGAACAAACTCTGCAACTGAGCATTAAAGATTTACATCCCTCTATGTTTTGGACTTGTGTGCGAAAAACGGCCATCACCATTACGTTGAATGTGTGCCCACTAGTTGGCGCATGGCCTAGTGGATAAGGCATCGGTCTAGTGATCTGAAGGTCACTGGTTCCAGCCTCAGCTGAGGCAGCGTGTTGAGTCCATGAGCAAAACACTTAACAACACATTGCTCTGCAACGACACTAGTGCCAAGCTGCTTGGGTCTTAGTGCCCTTCCCTTGGAGAGGGGAAAGCTTGCAGCTTGGGCAACTGCTGGTCTCCCATACAACTCTACCCAGGCCTGAGCCCTGGAAACCTTCCAAGGCGCAAATCCATAGTCTCATGAGACTAACGGATGTCTATAGTTCCTGACTATAGTTTCAAGTGGGGAAACCAGCCACTTGACCTCTGTTCTATTGATCCATCCTGAAGTTTGGTATTTCTCATTGAGGTTGCACTTTATTCTTCTGATTTCCATCTTCTGAGGATCAAATATAATTGATCAACTGACCAACTACCTGAACTGTTAATGATGAACCAGTTTAGTGGCATATTTAGGCATTCAGAAGATTTCCATACGGTGCCACACAGGAGATCTCAAAAAATATTTTGGCTTAGATTGAGGATTTACTTGCGAGCAAAAAACAGTTGTGTCATGAATGGATTGTGTCAAAATAAATGTGTCATGTATGGATTGAGAGGCATTGTTTCATGGGATGCCATGTGTTGGTGCTGGAGCCCGAGGTATCATTTAGACCAAGAGATAATGTAATAAATACAGATAATGTAATAATGTAGCTGTGTAGAGGATGGAGACAGTAAAGAATAGCTAAGCAGGTAGTAGATGGAATGTATTATTGAAAAATGGAAGGTCATCTACCTGAGCAGAAAAGAATATTTTTTGATATATTTTTAGTGGGAACTTTAGAAATGATGGTAGAGAAGCATGCTCGTCCTTGTATGTGAAATGTTGTAAGTTGGTATGCAAGTATAATAGGCACAGAGGAAAAACAATTGATATATAAGCCTTTATTTGAAGAGGGTTAGAGTGTGAGGACTTTGTAACTTCCTACTTGCTGTACTTGCATGTTAATTTGTATCAAGAATAGGGATGTCTTTCTCAAATCTCTTCTGAGCTGCATATGAAATATTGTGGAGAGATCCATCTCCCTGTCTAAGGTAAACAATGGATTGCAGGCTTTTTATATCAGGGAAATTTAAGCACATTGGCTCTATAGCCATTTTGAGTTTTGAAGATTAAGAAATATCTCATTGAATTGTGGAAAATACTCTTTGAGCTTTATTGAACAGGGTGAGATTATTTCTCCTGGCTGAGGTCTCTGAAATCAAAGTTCACAATACGTATAAAGAAAAAGAGAAAGGTTACTTCACTCAGTAGTAGCAAATATTTGAAATTCTCAACCTAAAAGAGCTATTTATGAGGTGTACCGTTAGGAGCATTCTGACTGGCTGCATCACAGCCTGGTATGGAGCCATTAGTGCACAGGGTCGATCGCAAGAGACTGCAGTGGGTTTAGATATGGCCAGCTTTATCACAGGCCCAACCATCTCCTCCACTGAGTACACCTTCAAAAGGCAGGGCTTCCAGAAGAAGGCATCCATCATTATAACCCTTGCCATTTGTGCATGCCCTTTTCATATTACTGCCATCAGGGCTGAGGGGAGGTACAAGAGCCTGAAGACCCACATTTCCTTTTTTTTTGAGAACAGCTTCCCCTCTGGCATCAGATTTCTGTTGGCCCATGAACCTCATTATTCATCTTTTGCACTTTTCATTTATTTTGTTACTGACAGTAGTTATGTCTAGCATTAGACTGCTGCTTCAAAGCAACACATTTCACATATCTCAATGCTAATAAACCTGATTCTGTTTCTGAAATCAATGTAAGTTAGGTATTAAAGGAATCCGGGTTGGTACAAAAAAGTGACTGTAAGGTAAACCATGATCTTGCTGACTCAGAAATTAGGCACAAGATGCCAGATAGCCAACTCCTACTTTAATTTCTTGGGTTAGTATTCCTCTTTGCAGAACAAACCATTCAGACTAAGAATCTATGATCCACTGAGTCCAGACTGAGCATACTCTCTTCCAGATAGAGGTGAAAATTGAATAGAATACTTCAACTGAGGTTTCATCAAAGTGTCATACCCACTATCTGTACTTTTGCACTACAGCTGTCTTGACTTAGGCCAATCAAATAGCTTTCTGGGTCTTACGAACAACACACTAAAATTAATTTATACATCATTTGATAGTTTCTTAGTATTTGGAAAGTACTATTTTTTTCCAATCTTTCCAGTATTTTGCATAACTTCATATTTTCCCACATTTTATACTTGGTCTGCAGTGATCTTGCCCTTTTGTTTAATTTACCTATATCTTAACCATACTCCCTCTGACTTCTTTGCATCTTATTTTCTCCGCTTAAATATTGAAGTTTGAAATTTAATGCATTATTGTCAAAGTTATTTTGCAAGTAATGAATAGCTGAGTGCTCATATTTGTTAGCTTTGGCATTCAATGAGTAACTATCCATTCTGAGCTTGACCCTTTATTCCTGTTTTTTGTTGACCTTCAAACAATACTTCAATTGGGCGAGATTGTTAATCCTTGTTAATTGTTAATCCTTGGGTATTTTATTCATCGTCTTGTACCTAACAAAAATGCCTTTTTAACAATTCAGATGTTCTACCTGTTTGTCAACAGTTAATTGCATTGTTAGGGATTGTTTGACAGATCTGGATAGTAGGACTTGGTAAAAATGAGAAGTAGCCTTCAACATAATATTGTTCAAATGTAAGTTGCAAGCAATAATCAATTTTGAAAATATGGCTATATACAGATCAGAGGCTACCAGCCTACAACAGAATCTGCACCAACAGATATGATTTGTAAATTGACATGACGATTAGATATTCTCATGTGTGTCAGCCAAATGCAAGCTAATGGAACTGTATTAATTATCTTGCATCAAACCAGGCTTCAGGCTTAAGTTAATTGACATGATTCTGACAGCAATCAAGGGGGGGGTTACAGAGAAGACACTTTGTTTCTTAGCAGATTAAGCATTGTCATTGACATATTAACTCTGTCTGTCAATAATAGGGATATTTGTGTACTTAGATCATCTGTCCTCACAACAGGGGATTCATTAGTTAGGGGAACAGAAAGGAGGTTCTGTGGATAAGAAGGAGATTCCTGGGTCATGTGTTGCCTCCTGGACGCCAGGTTCCTCCACATTTTGGATTGAGTCCTCAGTATTTTCAAGTGGGGGAGGGTGAACAACCAGTGTTTGTAGGTACCAATTACATAGGCAGGAAGAGTGACAAGGCTCTGCACAGTGAGTTCAGGGAGGTAGGTGCTAAGTTAAAGGGCAGAACCTCCAGGATTGCTACCCATGCCATGTACTAGTGAGGCCAGAAGTAGGAAGATTATACAGTCTAACATGTGGCTAAGGAATTGGTGTAATAGAGAGGGCATCAGATGATTTGGCTCTCTTCCAGGGAAGGTGGGACCTGTTTGCACCTGAACTTGAAGGGGATGAATATCCTTTCAGGAAGGTTTGCTAATGGTGCATGGGGATGGGGAGGGGTGTTAAATTAGAGCTGCAGGGGGGTGAGAACAAGAGCGCCAGAACA
Organism: Hypanus sabinus; assembly: GCF_030144855.1. Taxonomy (NCBI): domain Eukaryota; kingdom Metazoa; phylum Chordata; class Chondrichthyes; order Myliobatiformes; family Dasyatidae; genus Hypanus; species Hypanus sabinus. Next base: position 158,029,567 of record NC_082707.1, on the reverse strand, counting down.
GTTGGTGGAGAAGTTGTGGAGACAGATATTGTTAAGAAATCAAAGTCAGGAATGAAATGGTTGAGCACAGTGTGACTAATATCCTGATATGTGCATATTTCAATGCAAGGAGTATCATAGGAAAGGCAGATGAGCTCAGGACATGGATCAACACCTGGAGTTATGATATTGTACCTATTAGTGAGAGTTGGTTGCTGGAGGGGTAGGACTGGCAGCTCAATATTTTGGCGTTTTGTTGATTTAATAAGAAAGTGGGAGAGATTGAAGGATGAGGGGTGCCATTACTAGTCAGGGAAGATGTTATGGCACTCTCAGTCAGGACAGACTGGAGAACTAAACTTGTGAGATGTTATAGATGGAACTGAGTAATAAGAAAGGTATCACCGCATCAATGAGGTTATATTACAGACCACCCAGCAGTCTGAGGAATTTAGAGGAGCAAATTTGAAGAGAGACTGTTGCAAGAAACATAAAGTTGTTATAATTGGTGATTTTAACTTTATATTGACTAGCACTCCTTTACTGTACAGAGACTAGATAGGATAGAGTTCATCAAATGTGTTCAGGAAAATTTCCTTAATCAGTACATAAAAGTCCCAGTGAGAAAGTGTTCAATATTGGATCTGCGGTTAGGGAATGAGGTTGCCTTAGCAGACAAGTTGAAGGAGAATCCCAAGGTATTCTGCCGATATGTTAAGAGCGAAAGGATTGCAAAGGAGAAAACTGGTCTTATGGAAGATCAGAATGATAATCCATGTGTGGAACCAAAAGAGATGGAGAGATCTTAAATGAATTTTTTGCATCTCTGTTTACTCAGGAGAAGGGTGCAGAGTCTATTGAAGTGAGACAAAACAGCATCAACTTCGTAGGCCCTGTACGGATTACAGAGGAGGAGGTGTTTGTTGTCTTGAGGTAAATTAGTGTGGATAAATGCCCAGCACCTGACAAGATGTTCCCTTGGACCCTGTGGAAGGCAAGTACGAAAATTGCTGGGGCTCTAGCAGAAATATTTAAATCTTTATTAGAGACAGATGTGGTATCAGAGGATAGGAGGATGTTGTTCCACTGTTTAAGAAAGGCTCTAAAAATAAACTGGGAAATTATTCGCCAGTAAGCCTGACATCAGTTGTGGGAGAGTTATTGGAAGGTATTCTAAGGGATGTGATATGAGTATTTGGATAGTCATGGACTGATTATGGATAGTCGGCATGGCTTCATGCATCATAGGTCGTGTCTAACCAAAGTTACAGTTTTTTTTTGGAGTTTACCATGAAAGTTTATGAAGACAATGCAGTGGGTGTTATCTACATGAACTTCAAGAAAGCATTTGACAAGGTCCCCCATGGGAGGTTGGTCAAGAAGGTTCAGCCACTCAGCATTCAAAATATGGTAGTAAATTGGATTAGACATTGGGTTTGTGGGAGAAACTAGAGAATAGTAGTAGATGGTTGACTCTCTGACTAGAGGGTTGTGACTAGTGGAGTGCAGCAGGATATGTTGTTATTTGTCATTTATATCAATGATCAGGATGATAATATGGATAACTGGATCAGCAAATTTGCAAATGACCTCAAGTTTGGGGTGTAGTGGACAGCGAGGAAGGCTGACATGGCTTGCAGCAGGATCTGGACCAGCTGGAAAAGTGGGCTAAAAACGGCAGATGGAATTTTATGCAGTCAAGTGTGAGCTCTTCAGTAGAACCAACCAAGGTAGGTCTTACATAGTGAACGGTAGGGCTAAGGCTTGTGATATAACAAAGGGATCTGGGAATACAGGTCCATAATTCATTGAAAGTGGTGTCACAGGTAGATAGGGTTGTAAAGAAATCTTTTGGCACATTGGCTTTCATAGATCAAAGAGGTGGGATGTTATGTTGAAGTTGTACAAGATATCGGTGAGGCCTAATTTGAAATATTGTATACAGTTTTGGTCACCTACCTACAGGAAAGATGGAAATAAGATTCAAAGGTCAGAGAGAAAATTTAAAGGGTGTTGCAGGGTCTTGTATACGTGAGTTATATGGAAAAATTGAATAGGTTAGATCTTTGTTTCTTGGAATGTAGAAGATTGAGGGGAGATTTGATAGATGTGTCAAAACAAGTAAAATTTATTGTCATTTAACTACATATGTGTATGTAATGTATATAGATACATAATGTATATAAAAACAAAGCAATGTGGAGATAAAACATTGAGGGGTATAGATAGGGCAAATGGATGCAGACTTTTTCTACTGAGGTTGGATTGGACTGTAACTAGAGGTCATGGGTTAAGGATGAATGTTGAAAAGTTTAACAGGAGCATGAGGGGAACCTTCATTCAGAGGTTTGTGATAGTGTGCAGTGCGCTGCAACTGTAAGTAGTGCATGTGAGCTTGATTTCACCATTTAAGGGAAGTTTGGATAGGTACATGTATGATAGGGGTATCGAGGGCTATGGTCCCAGTGCAGGTCTATGGGAGTAGGGAATTTAAATTTGTACAGAAGGGTACTAAAGGGTCAAAAAGCTTGTTTCTGTGCTGTAGTTTTCTATGACTCAATAATTTGTATTGTGTATCTGAGTTCTTTGTCGTCAGAAGCTTTATGATCATCCATGTGAATTACTTTGTCCCAGCAAAAGCATTTAAACATTCCAAGGTGTTCCATTGCAAGTATATAATTCAATGCAAGTATTAGTCAGTTTCAATATATCAAAGCAAATGATGCCTTTGTAGCTAGCAAAAATTGTTTTGAATCATCTGCTGTTTTTTTTGAGTTCAGGGCGATTCTACTTAGTTTCTCCCCAGAGACATTCTTCCACCAGGTGGTCTCCAGAGTGTTTGATGTTGTGTTAAATAAAGATCTTTTATATCTAGCAACTTTATTCTGTGTGTGACTCATTCACTGTCACAGCAGCATTAACTTTGGAAAAACTGCTTTTTTTAAGAAAATACTTTTGACAATAAAATAATGTTGTTTCCCTAATTGCATAATAATTTTTCAAATATTGTATTGCCAATTCCCCAATGATTGATTTCTGTTGGTTTATCCATAGGTATGTCCAAATGGTCCCATTTCTTTTATTTCATTCTTTTCCTTCATTTTTAGTCGAAGTGAAATATTTACTCTTTCAAGCTACTGGTGTGTTGCAGAGTTTCAAGCATTTTGGAAAATCGCTCATGCATCAAATACCTTTACAGCCACCTCTTTTACACTTGGATGCAGGCTGCAATATTTAGAGGATTTGTTTGATGTTTAGATTCCTTTAATTTTGTCAGAATTTTGTCATTTGTGATACATTTAACTTTGTGTTTTACCAACATTAGACCCTTCAGCTTAGAAATTCGATTGGAAGAAAAACCTTTGCACAGGAGTGAGATAGATCAGCAGGTTGAATGGTGTTGCAATAATCATCTTGCACACAGTATCAGCAAGACTAAGGAATTGATTGTGCATTTTGGGAAGGAGAAGTTGGTTAAATACATCCTAGTCTTCATTGAGGGGTTAGCAGTGGTAATGATGAGCAACTTCAAGTTACAAACTTCAATTATTGTCTCAGGGGATCTATTCTGGGCCCAACACATTGATTCAATGATGAAGAAGGCATGCTAGAAGCTCTATTTCATATGGGAGTTTGAGGTGATTTGGTATATCACTAAAGATTCTTGAAAATTTCTATAAATGTGCAGTGGAGAGCATTTTGACTGATTTCATTACAGCCTGATATGGAGGCTTCAATGCCCAGAATCACAAGAGACTGCAGAGCATTGCCGACTTAGCTAGCTCCATCATGGGCACAATATTCCCCTCTATTGAGGTCACCTTCAGAAAAGAAGGTGGCGTTCACCTGTAAGAAGCATCACTCTCTTGGATGTGCTCTATTGGTTACCATCATTAGTGAGGAAGTACAGGAGCTTGAAGACCCACTCAACAATTCGGAAATAGCTTCTGCCCCTCTACCATCAGATTTCTGAATGGTCCGTGAATGCTATCTCATAATTCCCTTTTTTTGCACTATTTGTTTTTGTCATTCATTTGTCTTGCACTGTGCCAGTGCCTTAAAACAATGTTTCATATCATGTCATTGATATTCTGATGTGAGTTTAGCATGTTGGAAAATATTTAAGGCCATTTAAACAAAAGAATTCCCACCTGTTGGGAAACTGGACCACAATGCTGATTACATTACCTCTTAATATTTGCATGTGTAAAGTTACTAGCTACAGAAATTGGATCATTGGATTGTCATGCAGATCTTGTTTTTTTCTGAATCACAGTAGAACAAAGTGTTAGGAACTGTATGTAACTGCACTTTACATGCTCCTTTGTGACATTTTATTTTGATTGACTTCTGAACGTTTCAGTGCTCTCTTTTACAGACAACACTGATACAGATGACAATATTTCTGCACCAGTCACATACAGCTGCAAAAAAGCTATTTGCAGTAAGTGATGCGCTTGTCTATAGTCCCCAAGTTAATCTACCACCTGATGAATTCTGTGAATGCGTCCAGATATAGGGTCTTGGCCCAAAGCATTGACTGTTTATTCCCATCTGTAGATGCTGCCTGAGTGGCTAAGTTCCTCCTGCACTTTGGATGTTGCTCAAGATATCCAACGTTTGCAGAATGACTCATGTTTTTACTGTCTACTATTTTTGGGGCCCCATATTGAAAAAAGAATTTGCTGGAATTGAAGAGAGTCCAGAGAAAGGGGGGACCCCACCTTCTTGCTCTGATTTCTCATCTTTTTTTCTAGTCCTGATGAAGGGGGTCAGCCCAAAACATCAACTGTTTGCTCTTTGCCATGGGCACTGCCTGGCCCTTCGCCATGAGCCCAATTTATTCCTCTCCATATATGCTGCCTGACTGTAGCATTTTGTGTGTGTTACTTTGGACTTGCAGCATCTGCATCCTCTCTTGTGTTTGATTTCTCTGAAGTTGGGCAATTCCTGTGCTGGCAGCATTGTTGATTAACAAGAATTTATAGTGAAAGTTTGTTTGTGAATATCAGAGCTTTGAATAATCTTAAATTTATGGAGACAGAACAAGAAAGATGATCAAAAGTGTGTCAAATTTGGAGGGGACTAAGGTATGGATGACATTTTCAACAGCAAAAGAGCAAAAGCAAGGTCAGCTATTAGTCATATTAATAGAATTTAACATTTGCTATTTGTATAGTTCAATGTCAAGTTACTAATGGTATAACCCACATTCTTGAAAACGTTACAGCTGAAATGGTCTTTGTGCACTCTAGGACCAATTGATCTACTTCAACACTACGAAGTTGATCATTATACAATTGTCTGAGCTCATATTTGTGTGTATAATATTGGGACTAACTCACTCCTTTGTTTGTTTCTTGATATTAGAGTATTTCATAATTTATACTCAGGATGTTGTCAGGACTTGAAGACCTGAGTTACAAGGAAAGGTTGAATAGGTTTGGACTTTATTCCCTGGACCATAAGGAAATGAGGGGGGATTTGATAGAAGTGTACAGAATTTTGAAGGTGTTAGATAGGATAAATGCATCCAGGCTTGCTGAGACTAGAATTAGAGGTCCTAGGTTAAGAGTGAAATGTGAAATATTTAAAGGAGACATGGTGAATGTGCAGAAGTGGTGGATGCAAGTTAGATTTCAACATTTAAGAGAAATTTCAGATTCAAAGTAATTTTATTATCAAGTGCGTATATGTCACTGTAGACTACCCTGAGATCAATTTCTTGCAGACATTCACAGTAGAACAAAGAAATAAATAGAATCAATTTACAAAAGCTACATACAAAGACCAGTGTACTAAACAAGACAAACTGTGCAAAAACAAAAAATATAAAAATAATAAATAATACTGAGAACATGAGTTGTAGAGTCTTTGGAAGTGAGTCCATAGTTTGTGTTCTTTGTTGGGGTGAAGTTTGGATAAGTACATGGAGAGGAGAGGAATGGAAAACTGTGGTTCATGTGTGGGTTGATGAGTTCAGGCAGAATAACAAGCAGAGTTTAGACAGGCCAGTAAGCCTGCTTCTGTGCTGTGGTGCTCTACAACTCTGCTTGGTCCAGAAATGACATGTTGTTCAGTTTGATTTCTCTGATCTGTATATATACTGTATTTGCATTGGTGAATCATTTAAATATCCTTATAACAATGGGTTTAAAGGAAATTTACTGTGTTTGAATTACAAAATTTGCTATATATAGCAGATAAATATTTAAATGTTTAGCTCTGCCTGACTTTGAGCAGCATTCACTCTCAGATTTTTAAATTGTGGAACCATTTTACATCAAGGTTTAACTATGCACTTATTACCTCCCCCTTTTGAATGATTTTTCTTAGCTACAGGCCGTCCCTGAGTTACGAACGTCCGACTGACGAACAACTCATACTTACGAACTGAGGAAGGAGAACGACGTCTGCCATTTTAAGTCGGATCACGACGCCATCCACCATTTTAAGTCAGATCACAATGCCATCCGCCATTTTAAGTCAGATCATGACGCCGTCCACCATTTTAAGTCGTTGCTGTTGGCACTGTTGAGTGTGTAACTTTGTATTTGGCTTAAATTTTCCTTAGCAAGATTCACCCTGAGCCCCCTCCACCCCCTTTTCCAGTAAACACAGCCCCCACTTGTCCCATTTAACCTGTCTCAGTGCAGTGAACTTTACAACCTGCTGAATTCAGTGTGGTGGACTTTAGGACCTGGCAGAGCTTGGGACCCACCACCCGCAGTGTTTCTGTTCCGTTGACAGAAAACGATCACGATTGAAAATGAAATGGAAATAATAAAGCGATCAGAAAGAGGTGAAATGCCATTGGTCATTGGAAAAGCATCAGGCTACAGTCGGTCAACGATTGGAACAACTTTAAAGGATAAAGTGAGAATAATGGAACATGTGAAAGGCCCTGCCCCAATGAAAGCTACAACTATTACTAAGCAGCGCAGTAATTTAATTATTGAAGTACATATGTTTCTTAAGTGTTTTATATGCATAGAAAGGTAAAATATATACTATTTACTAACTAACTATTGACTAACTGACACTAAATAATACCGGATGTACCTGTTTCGACTTACAAACAAATCTGACTTAAAGACAGACTCGGGAACTGAACTCGTTCGTAAACCGGGGACTACGTGTATTGTGAAATGTCAAGTTTAAATTAAATGTATTAAAGTATGTACATGTGACCGTATACTATCCTGAGGTTCATTTCTTGCAGACATTCACAGTGGAACAAAGAAATAGAAACAATTAAAATGCACCAGAATACCTATTCTCACTGTCTATCCTTCACTTACAAAGTTTATTATCAAAATGGAATAACTAATCTGGAGTGATTAATAGAAATGAACATTTAATTCTAACGTCTACCAAGTTTTGAAGTCATCCTCATGTTTGACTCATTATCAGATGAACCAATTAAATCTTGGCAGTTAATGGTGGTCAATTTCAAGGTTTTAGCTTACCTAGAATGACTTTTTAAAGCTCCAAGTAAGTTAAAATGGATGTTTTCATGCTTTTAACATTGTTTTTGCAGCATTCATTAATCAATGGCATCAAGAATCTAAGGACAAAGTAATGATGCTTTTGCTGACACATCTTCCATTACTGAAGCCAGGAAATATTGATGCAAAAAAAGAGTACATGAAGCTTCTGCCTAAAATTTTGGCTCATTCTATTGAGAACAATCAGCACATAGAAGAAAGCAGGCAGCTTTTATCTTATGCTTTGATCCATCCTGCCACCTCATTGGAGGACAGAAATGCACTAGCAATGTGGCTCAACCATTTAGAGGATCGCACCTCTGGTTATGGAAGCCAGAGTAGGGGACGCCATGATTCGATGGATTTTGGGCAAACTCTTTATTATCACCAAAGACAGAACTCTGATGACAAGCTCAATGGTTGGCAGAGTTTACGTGATTCTGGAATTTGTGTGTCTACTTCTAACTGGCCAGACAAGAACCAGGCTTGTGAGAATGGGCATTTGCCTCTTTATTCTTCTACTTCTGTACCTGCAACTATCAACACTATTGGGACTAGCACAACCACAAGTAAGTACAATATACTTTGAAATGCAGTGTTTTTTAACTGTTTAAAACAACTGCAATACTGTCAGACAAGTCATAATTTTTGGATTCATTGAACAGTAAAATGATACTAAAATCTGCAGAGTGGTTATATCAAATGCTGACTTTTCCTTTGTGACAAGAAAAAAAGAAATCACATTTTTACAAGTGACAGGGTGGGAAGAGGTATAGTCGAGATAGCTGTGAGAGTCAGATTTATAAAAGGTACAAAGACCATAAGACATAGGAACAGAATTAGGCCATTTGTCCCATTGAGTCGGCTCTGCTATTCAATCATGGCTGATCCTTTTTTTTCTCCCCCTCAACCCCATTTCCCAGCCTTCTCCCTATAACCTACGATGCCATGACTAATCTCTACCTTGAATACACCCAACGACCTGGCCTCCACAGCTACACATGGCAACAAATTCACCACCCTCCGCATCTCTGTTTTGAACTGACGCTTCTCTATCCTGATGCTGTGCCCTATTTTCCAAGACTCTCCCGCCATGGGAAACATCCTTTCCATATGTACTAGGCCTTCCAACATTTGGAAGGTTTCAATGGGACCCCCCCCCCCCCCACCCCAATCCCTCTAAATTTTCAGCGGGTACAGACCCAGAACCATCAAACATTCCTTGTATGATAACCCTTACATTCCTGGAATCATCCTTGTGAGCCTCCTCTGGACCCTCTCCAATGCCAGCACATCTCTTCTAAGATGAGGAGCTCAAAACTGCACACAATACTCAGAGTGAGCCTCACCTTATAAAGCCTCAGCATCACATCCCTGCTCTTGTACTCTAGACCACTTGAAATTAATGCTAACATTGCATTTGCCTTCCTCACTATCGACTCAACCTGCAAGTTGACCTTTAGTGTGTTCTGCACAAGGACTTCCAAGTCCCTTTGCATCTCAGATTTTTGGAACTTCTCTCCGTTTATAAAATAGTCCACACATTTATTATTACTACCAAAGTGCATGATCATGCATTTTCCAACATTGTATTTCATTTGCTACTTTCTTGCCCATTCTCCTAATCTGTCGAAGTCCTTCTGCATCCTACCTGTTTCCTCAGCACTATCTGCCCCTCCACCAGTCTTCATATCATCTGCAAACTTGGCAACAAAGCCCTTCATTTATTAAAATCATTTATATACAGCATAAAAAGAAGTGGTCCCAACATCGACTGCTGCAGAATGGCAGCCAACCAGACAAAAGGATCCTTTTAATCCCACTTGCTGCCTTCTTCCAATCAGCCAGTGCTCTAACCATGTTAGTAACTTTCCTGTAGTAGCATGGGCTCTTAATTTGTTAAACAGCCTCATGTGTGGCACCATGTCAAAGGCCTTCTGAAAGTTCAAATATACAACATCCACTGCATCCCCTTTATCTATCCTACTTGTAATCTCCTCAAAAAAATTCTAACAGGTTTGTCAGGCAGGATTTTCTCTGAAGGAAACCATGCTGACTTTGTACTATCTTGTCCTGTGTCACCAAGTACTTCATCGCCTCATCCTTAACTATTGACTCCAACATCTTCCCAACCACTGGGGCCAAGCTAACTGGTCTATAATTTCCTTTCTGCTGCCTTCCTCCTTTCTTAAAGAATGGAGTGACATTTATAATTTTCCAGTCCTCTGGCACCATGCCAGAGTCCAATGATTTTTTTGAAAAATCATTTCTAATGCCGCCACAATCTCTAATACTACCCCTTTCAGAACCCTAGGGTGCAATTCATCAGTCGATAGTCTGTCTCTGGTGATGGTGGAGAGAAATAGAGAAAAGCAACAAGTAAATTTAGTTCAGGGTAGAATGTGGGGGCAAAGTTGATGAAATTGACAAAATCAGTATGGGTGCATGAGGCAGCACCAATGCAGTTGTCAGTGTAGTGTAGAAAGAGTTGGGGTGGTACCAGTGTAGGCTTAGATCAGACTGTTCTACATAGCCAACAAAAAGATAGATGTAGCTGAGGCTCCTGCAGGTACCCATGGCTACACCTTTGACTTGGAGGAGGTGGGAGGAGTCGAAAGAGAAATTGTTGAGGTTGGGAACCAGTTCTGTCACAGAGAAGGGTGATAGTGGAAGGGAACTGATTCGATCTGTTGTCCAGAAAGAAGCAGAGAGATTTAGGCCTTCCTGATGGGAGATAGAAGTATATAGGGACTGGGCATTGATAGTGAAAATGAGGTGCTTAGGAACATAGAAATTAAAGTGATTAAAGTGATCATGAGCATGTCTGAAGTGTCATGGATGTAAGTAAGAAGAGACTGAACTAAGGGAAACAACATAGAGTCAAAGGATGTGGATACGAGTTCAGTGTGGCAGGAGCAGGCAGAAACAATGGCCCTACCCAGACATTCCAGTTTATGGATCTTCAGTAGGTGGAAATGGGCAGGGGTTGGTGAAAGAACTGAAGTTGATGGCAGTGTATGGGAGATCTCCAGAGTTGATGAGGTTGGTGATGTTGTGGTAGACAATGCCCTGATGTTCCTTCGTGGAGTTCTGTTCAAGGGATGTGTCTGAGAGTTGCTGCCTAGAGATCAGTCCACCAGACTGTAGCAGCACCTATCACTTCCCACCGTGTCTGCATGCTTGATGGTAAGGTTGGGATAGTTGCAGAAGAGGGGGAGGCTAGAATAGGATAGAGGTGCTGAAGTAGAGATGCTTGATGTCTCATCAGTAGTTGGAGATGAAAAGATTCTGAGTGGGCAGAGGAATAGAGCCTCCTCCAGCGTGACTTTGGTTACTCTTTCTCAATCAAGTTAATGCCATGTGCAGTTTTCTTTCCTTTGAATAAATCATCACAAGACCTGGGATTTTCTCAGCTTAGTTGGCAACATGTTCTTTGAATAGGTTTGCTCAACCTTGAGAGAGTTCGTGAAAACAGTATTAGGCTATATGGCCACTTGAGTCTGTTTTGCCATTGAACAAGTTCATGGCTAGTGCTGTACACCATCCATTTCCCCACTTACACCCAGAGCTATGCAAACAAAAAGCTGCTTTAGGAAAGAGAGTGTCAGGTAGATTTGAGGCTCATTACCATGAGGGGCAAAAGAAGAATAAGTACAGAACTTCCTGAATGACAAGAAGGTAAGGCAAAGAACAGCTATGTGTCAAATGCTAGGTTGTAAATTCTGCTGAAAATAAGGTTGATTTAATAAAAAGAAATGTAGGGAAGCTGAAAATTAAAATGAGAGGAAAAGGGAGCATGTGCAGCTTAAAAAACATTGGCCCACATATATGGAATCTAAAGTTTTTAGGGAATTAAATATTAAAAGATACTACATATAGTGCAGTATATATATATACACACACATACACACACACACACATACATATAGTGCTTATTGGAGTGCAATAAGGACAATGATAGGCATTTGCATATGAGTGCTGAGGGTGTTAAGGTACTAAATAGGTACTTCAAAGCTATCTTAACCAGGAAACTGTGTGGGGGGGGGGGGTGTTGGGTTTCAAAGTAATTGTGAAGAACCAGATGGTTGAGATGTTGAATACATTAAAAATTGATCGGAGGAATTGGAAAGATTTATTTTATTAGAGGTACATCGTGGCAACAGGCCCTACCGGCTCAGTGAGCCCTTGTCACGTGGGAGGAAATCCAAATGGTCCTGGGAAGAACATACAAACTTATTATAGACAGTGAAGGAATTGAACCAGGGACTCTGGCATGGTAATAGCATTAAGCTAACCGTGACATTACCGTGCCACTCTGTGGCTGAATTTAAAGTGGGTGGGTCACCAGGAAGAGGGCTAGAAAGTAGCAAATAGTACTCCCACATGGAATAAATCCAACAAGGTTAAGTCAAGCAAGTATACATCAGTCACTTTAGCCTCAATGGTAGCAAAACATTTAGAAACGTTGATGCAGGACAGCTTGTATACTCATCTGGAAGGGAACTGATTTATTAAGGGAAAACTATTTAACCAATTTGATAGCTTTTTTAAACAAATTTATGATAATTCAATGCCTGGATGTTCATCAACTTCAAGAAAGTCCCATCTGTCAAAGTACTGACTTGCGGCACTGCACTGGCAATTTTGGGATTGCCAGTATGGGAAAGCAGTCTCAGCAATTGTGCTGTAAATTGTTCTTGTGATTCAGGGACACAAAAATTTTCTTCCTAGTGTGTTTAGGCCAATTTTAATCTTTCCTGGGGATAAGCTGTCATCCCAAGATCCCTTCTATGACATAGAGACCAAATGATCCAATTGTCATCTTGATATAGCCTTGTAAAATTGAAAAATCTCACGCACTCTTTATCTCCTTGAAATAATTAAACATAGAAAACCTACAGCGCAATACAGGCCCTTCAGCCCACAATGCTGTGCTGAATATGTACGTACTTTAGAAATTACCTAGGGTTACCCATAGCCCTCTGTTTTTCTAAGCTCCAGTTGCATATTTACATATTTACTATTTGTCATTCATAAACTAGCACCACAATACACCCTTCTTTGCACCAGCATCTGCCAGTTTCTCTCGGTAAAAGAAAAGCTTTCGTATCAAAGTTAAAAGCCACACATTTCCCCACCTGGCAGGCATGCTACCTACCGCCATCTTGCCCACACAGTTAACCAGCCTACCATACATTGCAAGGTCTTTACATCCTCCTCGTAGTTCATTTTTGTACTATACCCTTGGAAAACTTGGATGACTTGCATTTTTAATCAAAATTATCAATATAAATTGTAAATAGCTAAGGGGCCACGAAGCGGTCATGTGTCTTTCCATGAATGTCAATCCGAGAAGACCTGCATATGCCTAATTTTCTAACTTCCAACAAACTCTTTGCCCATTTATTAAGGCCATATCTAATTTACATCCTTGGAGAATATTAAGTGGCAAATGGCACAAGGATGCTACTTAGATACGGATAAGGGAATTTATTAGTGTGGATAAACATTTGGCTAAAATACAGAAACCATTAATAATGTACAGGCCCTTACCAATATTTCAAATCCTAAGAATTAGGCTATTTGTCCCATTGAATCTGCTTCACCATTTAATCATCAACTGATTTATTTTCTCTCTCAACCCCCATTCTCCTACCTTCTCCCTGTAACCTTTGACACCTATTCAAGAACCTATCAACCTCTGCTTTAAGTATACCCAAAGACTTTGCCTCCATGGTGTCTGTTGTGATGTATTCCACAGATTTGCCATACTCTGGCTAAAGAATTCCTCCTCATCTCTGTTATAAAGGGTCATTCTTGTATTCTGTGGCTATGCACACTGGTCCTCGATTCTTTCATTATTGGAAACATCCTCTTCACATCCACTCTATCTAGGCCATTCAGTATTTGATAGGTTTCAATGAGATTTCCCCCCTCTGTCTTCTAAATCCAGCAAGTACAGTCCTAGAATCATCAAATCCTTCTCATACAATAACCCTTTCATTTCCAGAATAATTCTTGTGGACCCCCTGTGGACACTCCCCATTGCTGGCACATACTTTCTTAGAAAAGAGGCCCGAAACTGCTCACAATATTCCAAGTGTGGTCTGACTCATGCCTTATAAAGCCTCAGCAATACATCCTAGCTTTTATATTCCTGTCCTCTAGAAATGAATACGAACATTGCATTTGCCTTCCTTACTACAACTCCACCTGCAAGTTAACCTGTAGGGAATCCTGTACTATGACTCCCAAGTCCCATGCCTCATGGGTCCGTCCTGAAGCCTCATGGTTTATCCTTGGGCAATTCAGATAAAATACGTCCACGATCTCTTTTCTGTTGCAATAAATAAAACCTCAAGACTAATATATTTATCAAAGATTTTACATAACACACGTCAAATGCTCGATCAGATGATTTTCTGAGTATCCTGCGAGCATGTTAATGCGTATCAGGGTATTTCTACCAACTTAAAGGGTTGATTTACGGTTTCCTGCTTTGTTTCCTTTCTAAATTTTTGATTATGATTTACACTGGTCTCCAAACTAATGCAGTTCATATTTTGCCAATTTAAATTGACAGCTACTAAAATAACATCTAAAATTATGTATATTTTATAAAAGTTAGGTTGTTGAAAATCAGAATTGGTGCCAAGTTCTAACATCAATACTTTGAAGTAGTTGAAAATGGTTAACGTCTTTGCTGACTCTGTAAAATAACTCAGATGAATAAATCTCTTTCTGAAGTGATTATTTAAAATACTATAGTAGTTTGTTTGAAATAATGTTTGACACGCCTGAAGTTACTGAATCATACAAGTGTGAAGTAAAAAAAAGTGTTCAGGTAGGAATACCTGATACAACACTTTGACCAAAATTATTTTACCTTGCTAGATGATTGCATCATTATGTTGGCTTGGCAGAATTTCTCAGCATTTGCTCTGATATATTTTGGGTGAATTCATTTGGACAATTGGGAATTGTTGGAAGTTTTCACTTAAATGTTATATTGTTTGGAAGAGATTTGTGCTCATAATATTAATACTTAGAACAATACACATACATTGGAAATGATCATACATGACATTAATACGCTAAGATGCTCTTGTAATGTAATGTAGAAGGACTTGAGATAACATTTGTGTTCCAAGAAGAGCATCGAAGAAATATAGTGTATTTATCAAGGCAACTTCCTCCAGAATAAAGCAGACTGTGTGTTCAGGATGTTGAGTAATTATTAACAATATTTCTGGTAATAATAAAGCTGTTGTCTATCTAGTAACAAAATTGGGTAATCTCTAGGTATGTCACTTCAAACTTTTGTTGGGTTTATTTTTGGTCGCATTTTGATTTTTATGTCTTTGGCATGATTAACTTGTTATTGTAAAATTTTAATGATATTTATTAGCTCTTAATTTAAGAAATTCTGTATTCATCTTTTGTGAAGGATCACTAAACTTGCTACCAAACTGCCTGCAAATTACAGACAAGTCTATAAATGTAAACCAATTTAACTAAGAGGTCCACAATGGGATCCCAATTGTAGAATGCAATCTGGGAAATGAGTTTTTGTCCATCTGTCCTGATAGCTTGCTCTATGATTATTTGAGAAAATAGCTATTTGAAGAGGATTGCAATATAATACTCATAAATAATGCAGTAGACACCAAAATATTTGGTTTGAATTAAGTTTATTTTATGAAAATATCTGCTGGCTTTTTCCATTCGAAGTTTGAACTCTGATTATCCTTGCTAACCTGAAGTCCTTAAAATGATGGTCAGACTTTGCCAGAGATCTCCCGATTATCCTTGGCAGTGGATTTCGTATAAAATCAACAGGAGAGCACAATGTGGCTGCAAATCCCCAACAGCCCTGCTATGAACAGGAAGCCTATTAATTTGAATTGAGACAAATGGATGTGAGGGGGAAAAGGGTATAAGTACATTTTTGATTACTTTTCATAAATGTTTTTAATTTTTGTTTTTGTATATAACTGCTTAAAACTTAAAGCTTTTTAAAGTTTCTGAATATGATTCAAGTTGTCAACAGCTGGCAGAGCCAGTGGATATGACTCAGTTTGTCAATTTTTTTTTCCAGTAGGTTTGTGAGCAGCCCTTGTTCTGGTGTTGACACTCAACAACATTACGTCAGGCTAAGCCCTGCAACTGTAAAGGGCCTCTCAAATTTTTGTCAGAATTATTTTGAGCAACTAATTGGGTATTTGTAGATCTGGGAAAGGTGAGTCAGCAGTTAGTATGAATTAAGCAATGAAAAGCAGCAGCTCTCCACATGCTGTGAGTTATGGCCCAGATAGTTCATTGGAAATGTTCATTTGCTTTTTATCCCATTTTGAACCTGTTTAGCATGTATATATTCCCAAAGTCAAGTTAATTATGATGGGGGAAAGTTGACATTTTTATTTTCACCATTTCTACCTTATTGTTACTCTCCAATATCATCATCTGCTGCACTCCTGTAGACCTTTTAAACATTGAAACCAAGTTGAAAAGATTTTCTTTATGGCAGAAATAATTTCTGGTGAGCAGAGAGAGGTTTCTTTTTTGATAGCAACGCATTGCCTCAATTCCAAGTCATGTATTTTGATTTTTGGAAAGTTATTGCTTAATTGTATCTAAGAGTGATTTGACTTGTTTCTTATTTCTGAGAAACAGAGTAATAAATTGAATCTTGTTTTTTTAAAAAAAGATGAGCAGGCATAATATTCCAGGTAATTAGTCTCAAATAATTATTTTCTGGTGTGCCAAATAATTTAAAAACAAAAATGGAAATAGTTTTTAGAAACAAGGATTCCAGAAGATTTCATTGCTATGTTGATTTCATGACTGCTATTTTCATTTCTACTTGTTCTTTGTGTTAGAACCTGTACATTTGTGATGTAATATTTGGCTAAAATATTTGTTAAATTAAAATGTAATCACATTTATAATGGGCATCTATTAAGTTCAAGAGTTTAATCTTAGCATTACATCTGAGAATGTGTGTTGTGTGAGGTTTTTTATTGTGGACCTGTCAGTGCTAGGTAGGCTGGTGAACTGTTCACTTGCAACTAGAACAGTACTCGCATATGAACTGGAGGGGATTGATATCCTGGGCTGATAATTTGCTGTTGTTACTTGGGAAGGTTTAAACTTGAAATTGTAGGACCTGGGTAACTGAGCAGAAATGAAAAATTGGGGGCAAATACTGTAGTCAGTGTGATTGTATTCAGGACAGCCAAGAGTATGGCAAAGGAAGAGGAGAGACTAGTTTAAAAACTGCATTTATTTCAATCCAAGAGGTTTAGCAATTAAGAAAAATCTCAATGTGGATTGGCTTAAGAGTAGAGCAGGATTGGCAACTTAATGTTTTTGTGTATAGACATCACTAACATGATAAAGGAACTGGTAGAGGGGATGGGGGGTGCTTGATGCATTTTTTTGATGAGAGGGCACAACAGCAGTGCTTGGAAGTATTCTTGGGGGATTGGCCAGTGAGGCTATTTGGATAAAAGTTAGAAACAAAGGAAGGGATGATCATGGAATTATTAAAAGCCCTCTGAAAACCAACAGGAATTAGAAGAGCAGATGTGTAGGGAGATTGTAGATAGCTGTAAGAGAATAAGGGAGTATTAATGAGAGACGTTTAACTTCCCTAAAGTTGACAGTCATTTGGATGGATGGAATTTATTAAATGTGTCCAAGAAACTTTTCCTAGTCAATATATAGAAAGCCCAACAAGAGAGGGCATAGCACTGGACCTCCTGTTGTGGAATGAGTTGGGGCAAATGAATGAAGTGTTGGTCAGCAAGAACTTTGGGTCCAGTGACCATAATTCTATTCATTCTAAAAATAGTCATGGAGAAAGGTGGGACATAAGGTCTTAAATCGAGTTATTGCCAGTTTTGCAGATTTTTGATAGAAACTTGCAGAGGTCAATTGGGTGACACCATTTGAAAGTCAAGGAACATCTGAAAAGTGGGAGGACTTTAAAGTGAGATATCAAGAGTTCAGGGACAGCAATTGAAGAACAAGGCTGGCATATTTAGGGAATCTTGGTTGATGAGAGGCATTGAGTCTCTACTCAAGAAAAAGAAGGAAGCATACCTTAGGTTTAGGAAGTGTAGATCAAGCGATAAATGAGTATAAGCAGCTTCAGAGTACATTTGTAAGTGAAATGGGGGGGGGGAGGGTAAAAAGAAGGCATGAATTGGATTGTCTGGGAAAGTTAAGGAAAATCTCAAGAAGAAATGTGTAGATTAAGAATAAAGTGGGTGGAAGGGTTGGTCCTAGGGAAAGATTGCGTCTACTTAAGTCAGGAGCAAAGGAAAGCATAAGAAATTGTAACTAAGAAACATGTCAAGATAAGTCAAGATAGTAAGCATTCTCTGCAATTACTTAGTGGCTGAAAGTTGTAACCAATCAGTAGTGTCACTGTGAAACAAAATAATCAGATCTTGCAGTTTCTAGTGGCCCTTGATTGTAAGAGCAAGGTGTCAGATTGTAAAGATATAATTGTTAAATGAGCAAAACCTTGGTATTTGGATTTGAGTATGATGAAAAACTGGACCAGAAAAGGACAAGCTATTTGTGAATGGTGAAAATCAAAAACAATGGTACTTGTAACAATTCATGGATGTGGATCACTTGATTGCTCTGAGCATTTGTGGAAATATATTTTTAAAAATCTCTAGGCCATACTTTGAGAGCAGTTCCTAGCATTATCTCATGAATATATTGATCTCAGAAGGTGTGTAGAGTAGATTTACAAGAATGATTTCAGGATTTTGTGTCCCAAGTTACAAGAGAAAGTTTAAAATAAAAGTCTGGAATTACAAGGGGAAGTGCCAATGATGGGATTATTCTGCTGGTAGTCAGCGTTGACCAAATGGGTCAGTTGACCCTCTTTTGTGGTGATTCAATATTAAATGTTGTAGCTATTGTAAAATCCAATGCCATTGTTGTTATTAAATGATTAAAAAAGGCCACTTAGTTCTTATCAAGTTGTACTTTTGAAAGCAGGAGCTGCTGCTGAACAATGTTTTTGGCACCTTACCCTACTTCTGTGACATGTAACTTGTTTATTTTTTAATTATGTAAACCAAAACATTGTAAAATTCCTGTATTTTAAAATGATAAAGATAATTTGTATTTATTTCACAGCTGGCCAGCTTTATTATTTGAAACTGTGATTTTTCTGAAGTTTCAGAAAGTCCAGGGATTCCTTTCTTTAACCATACATTTCCACCATGTGAAATTTCAGTTTTAACTCTCTTTGGGGTACAGTCATACATTACATTTCCCCTTGCAAATGAAGATCAACAACACAATAACCCAAATTTCTCATGATCTTTGAAATTTTACAAAATATATGTCATGAATCCTTGGAAGCATCATCATTGCTGATAGAGACCCTGCATAGTCAGATTTCAAATCCACTGTTGCATGACTCTGTATTGTTTTATTGAATATACTTTTTTTAAAAAAGGAGGGACAAAATAGAAGGAAAATAGTGGAATTAATTTGGCTAACAAAAGTTGCTCATGTTTTTGAGGTAATAGTACACAATCAAGAGCACTTGCAAGGAAGACTATACATTTGTTTTCTTCCATAATTTTACTGATACTTAAAACAGCTACCTTAACATAAAATTTTGGGCAACATCAAACTATGCTCTCTTTTCTAGCTGTTTGAATGTCTAAACAACTTTTTAAATATAGATCATATTGATTTGCAAATATTGTGGAAATAAAAAAACATAATTTTGTAACATTTGACTTGTAAAGAATTCCTAGTGTTATGAAAGTTTTTTGTAGAAACTGGAATCAATCTATATTTAATTATAACCAATATGTGTATTTGATAAATGGCAATGCAATTAATACATGGTTCCCAACCTGAATGGGTTTTTTTGCTGAGAAATTCTATCACTATTTGTCATGAAAAGGTAATTGTACAAGTCTACATTGAGATGCTGCAAAGTAATGTTTAATTCAATTGACTTTTGCTGACATGTTAAGTTAGTTAGGCCATGATGAAATCTCATGTTAATATAACTGAAGTTATTTTGCCTATGGAAGAGTGCAACATTGTCTTAGATGTTGCACTCTTATGATATGCCTAGTAATCTGTCCTAATATGCAGTGTGTAATGTATGCACATTAGGAATATTGTAGAAAATTTGAATTCAGAATTTGGAAAGTTTGACTAAAACTCATGGATGTAATTTCACTTTTACACAAATATTGTAACCTGATATCAGATCTTCTCAGAGTTATGGAGCTTTCTTTTCCAGAATGCGATTAATGTCTCTGTTACAACCATTTAAAATAGTTTGCATAAACCTCAAATAAAAAATCAAATGAGATCATTTTGACCTATTTCCCTACTCCCATCTCAGTATAAATTCCAGGCATAATTATCCCTAGGAAATACAGCAATTCAAAGCTAGTCCTTAATTAGACCTTATTCCTTTATTCATGGTTATGTTTCATGCATGTGTATTAAATTATCTTTGTAGCAGAATAGCCAAAATCAGAGAGATTTTTAAAAGGCAGCAGGAAAGTATAGATTTCAGTTGTAAATAATCTTTTCTAGATTATCTTCTAGAAAAGTAATGAATGCTGTTTTGTTTACACTGAAAGCTAATATAATGTTCTTGCTCAGCAGCTAGAAATAAAAGCATGTTACTTCATGTTTATTGATTGCCTTTTTGGTTATTCAAAAGAAGGTAATTGAATTGCATATAACTGCCTCAAGGCATACATTATTTCGACTTTTGACTGACTCAATTGTGAGATTCTCATGTTAAATGACAATTTTAATAGTTCTCTGTTCCTGCTTTTTAAATTCTGGAAAATGGTGTTAAAATACTAGTCTTTTAGGTTGATATTAATTGTTACTTTATGTTAAATCTTTTCAAAGATTTAATGCTTGAAACAGAAGCACTGGGGTCTTTGCATTTTGCCTAGAATGTCAGATTTGTTGATCTATTTTGCCGTCTTCCACCCGGTAGCATTTCAAAATCTTTGAATATGCATGGACTGAAATATCACAATGAGAGTTGGGTTCTTACTATTTCCATATAAGAAGTTGTTTACTTACTGTTTAGTTATAGAAATTATTTTGAGTGAATTAAATTAGAACTTTTAATAAGATGGCATTAGTCCTGCTTAGCCTCTAATGCATCTTTGAGTCCAGAGCTTATTGAATTCTGTCATTCTGTCCATTTTGTGTTTAAAAAGCTAATAGGTTTATGATATCATGTGTATAATCAAACATCAACTTGTGAATGAGACAATAAAATTAAGATCTAAATGTAAAATTGTTACAGCAGCGGAACTTAATAAAAGCCATCTATGATATTGGCAAGAATACGTGTTTAATAGTGCCATATCTGGTAGGCTATGGATATTAGACTTTGACAGTTGATTAATTTGAATAAATAATATTATATGTTATAATATGTTTTCTAGTTCTCTCAGGCCAGACACACCACAGTCCTCTGAAGCGTTCAGTATCTCTTACCCCACCAATCAATGTGCCAAATCAGCCTCTAGGTCATGGATGGATGTCCCATGAAGACCTGCGAGCAAGAGGACCTCAGTGTATCCCGTCAGACCATGCTCCTCTGTCCCCACAGAGCAGTGTTGCTTCTTCTGGTAGTGGTGGGAGTGAACATCTTGAAGATCAAGCAGTAACACGAAACACATTCCAAGAGGAGGGCAGTGGCATGAAAGGTAGGTAACTGCATTTAGAGTGATTTTCTTGACCACAGTAGACATTTTCAAATAGAATGCAAAATGAAAAGGGTATGTTTTTTTATTAATGTTGCTGATGTACTGTGTTCATTGAAGTAATAGTGAATTTTGTGAGCTAAGATTTTTCCCTGTAACATTAATTTGGATATTTATTAAATATACATAATCTGTCACCACAGTTTATTTTTCTGTACATCTGTCCATGGCTCAAATCAATACAGTCAACGGGGTATTACTGAAAAACATGTGGACAGTGTCTTTTTTAATATAACTAGGATGATCAACTTTTGATTCTTGAGGATGTAACCTCACAAATGTTACTGTTTTGTTCATTTCCACATAATGAGAAAAGGACAGGAAATTATTATATTGGCAACAGGTTTTATAGATCTCAAAACCAGATGGAACACAGCAAGAAAAGACCATAAAAAACCCATGAAATAAATAGAAGATCTATTGTAATGTTATTTATGGAAGTCAGTGTTTTTTTTCTGAGGGTAAGCTCTCCTGTTTAAGATAAAATCCAGAATAAATCTAAGTGTGCTGAGGAAAAAAAAACATTTTAAGAGAATTATACAGGAAAGATTAAAAAAATAGCTGACAACAACTAAGTATAACTGTCTTAATTGTATTCAATGTGCTATTCTATTAAAAACAGTTTACATGAAGTCTAGATGGATGTTAAGTGAATTCAAATGGATTTTCTAATTGTGTGCTACCAACACCAAATAACTCAATTGATAGAATGGCTGAATTTTAAGTTACTACAAACCTCTTGTCTTTGTCAGAAATAATCATTTGGTAACAAAACCACCCAAGCAGTTTAAAACTTCAATCTCAGGTCAAACTGGAATACGATTTTGAGAGAGAAAAATCTGCACTGCAGTGTAAGTGAAGTTAATACATAAGAGGTGCAAGACCAAGCCATTTGACTTTGCAAGCTTCTTTCACCTTGCATCAAGCTTATGACTTACCATCTAACTTGCCTGCATTTTGCTGCATTATTCCTCTATTATCTGGTTTCTGTTTTGATCGAAATTATCTGCTCTGGAATCCTGTGGATGCTGAGTCACTGTGTTCAAAAAACTGATGCCCTCTGAACAAAGGTAACCATAAATGGCCAACTTTTATCTTATTTTAATATAGTGAACCCTCCTAGGCTTGTCTAGCAGTAAAAGCATATTTTCCTTGCATTCACACAGTCAACACCTGTAAGCATTTTTTAAGCTTCAAAGAGGTGGTCCTTCATTCTATTAGACTTCAGTGATTACAAGCCTCGGTTATTCAGTCTTCCACAATAAAGCTGTCATCCAGTGACTTTTTTTTTGTTACACTCCTTCTGTGGCAAGTACAGTGTATCATCTTATGGGTGAGAAGGTGTAAATGCAACACATTACTGCAGGTATGATCTTGTTCTATGTAATTGTAGTAAGATATCCGTATTGCTTTACTCAAATCCTCTCACTATAATAGCATTTGTCTTGTTTATTCCTTGGTGTCTCTGCATCTCAGTTCTCATCAGTCAGGTACAAGGATGTCTGGGTCCTCTTAAACATCCTGGTTTTCCAACTATTCACCTTCTTAAAAAATGTTGTCCAATAAACTTGATCAAGTATCAATTTTTTATACTTATTTCATTTATCATCTCAGCATCTCATGAAGCTTGTATATATCCCATGAAGTCTCTTTACAGCCTCTGCCTTATTTGCAATAGCATCTTGTTTTACATCATCAGCAAATTAGAAATATGATATTTGGTCCTTGTAGTCAAATCATACAGATTATAAATAGCTGGGGCCCAAGCACTGAATTAAGTGGTACCCCATTCATAACGACCTGGCTACCTGAGGAAAAACTGGTTTATTCTCACTTTTATCTTTGTCTTTTAAATGGTAATTATTTGTTTTACTATTGTCGCCTGTACCATGATACAGTGAACAGTTTTTGTTTGCATACCATCCAGACAGATCATTCCATACTTAAGTACATCGAGGTGTACAATATAAAAACCAGAATGCAGAATATGGTGTTACAGAGGAAGTGTAGTGTAGGTTACAAAGAAAGTGCAAAGGTCGTGACAAAGTAGACTGAGAGATCAAGAGTTCATCTTAATTCGTTTTCTTATGCCCTCGAGCTTTTGTATTTTCTGCCCAATGGAATGGGGGAGAAGAGAGAAAGACAGCTCGGAGTGGTACTTATGATCAGGATCAGGCTTATCACTGGCATGTATCGTGAAATTTGTTAACTTAGCAGCAGTAGTTCAATGATAATAGAGAAAGAAAATAAAAAGTACATTAGTTACATTAAGCATGTACATCTATGTATATTAAATCGTGAGATTCAAAATAGTGCAAGTCAGAAATAATATATTGTTTTAAAAAAGTGTTCGTGGGTTTAATGTCTATTTAGGAATCGGATGGCAAGGGAAAGAAGCTGATTCTGAACCCCACAGTGTGTGCCTTCAGGCTTCTGTACCTCCGTCCTGATGGTAATAATGAAAAAAGGGCATGTCTTGGGTGATGGGGTCCTTATTAATGGATGCTGCCTTTCTGAGGCTCCACTCCTTGAAGGTGTCTTGGATTATGTGGAGGCTAGTACCCAAGATGGAGCTAACTAATTTTACAACTTTCTGTAATTTCTTTTGGTCTTGTGCAGTAGTGCCCTTCCCCACACCACATGGTGATGCAGCATTTCAGAATAGTTCTATATGTGCATAGAAGTCTTTGGGTGTTTTAGGTGACAAACCAAATCTCTTCAAATTCTTCATGAAATCAAGTCAAGTCACTTTTATTGTCATTTGGACCATAACTGCTGGTACAGTTCTTAGTAAAAATGAGACCATGTTTTTCAGGACCATGTGTTACATGACAAAGTACAAAAACTAGACTGAACTACGTAAAAAAACAACACAGAAAGCTACACTAGACTACAGACTTACACAGGACTGTGTAAAGTGCACAAAAACAGTGCAGGCATTACAATAAATAATTAACAGGACAATAGGGGAAGGTGTCAGTCCAGGCTCTGGGTATTGAGGAGTCTGATAGCTTGGGGAAAGAAGCTGTTACATAGTCTGGTCGTGAGAGCCCGAATGCTGTTTTCTTTGCGGAAGCAGCGTGTAGTGTAAATGTCTGTGATGGCAGGAAGAGAGACCCCAATGATCTTCTCAGCTGACCTCACTATCTGCTGCAGGGTCTTACAATCCAACATAGTGCAATTTCCGAACCAGGCAGTGATGCAGCTGCTCAGGATGCTCTCAATACAACCCCTGTAGAATGTGATGAAGATGGGGGGGGGGGGGGGTGGGAGATGGACTTTCCTCAGCCTTTGCAGAAAGTAGAGACGCTGCTGGGCTTTCTTTGCTATGGAGCTGCTGTTGAGGGACCAGGTGAGATTCTCCGCCAGATGAACACCAAGAAATTTGGTGCTCTTAACAATCTCTACCGAGGAGCTGTCGATGTTCAGCGGGGAGTGGTTGCTCCATGCCCTCCTGAAGCCAACGACCATCTCTTTTGTTCACATTAAGAGACAGGTTGTGGCTCTGCACCAGTCCGTTAGCAGCTGCACCTCCTCTCTGCGAGCTGACTTGTCGTTCTTGTTGATGAGACCCACCACGGTCGTGTCATCAGCGAATTTGATGTAGTTCGAGCTGTGTGTTGCAGCACAGTCGTGTGTCAGCAGAGTGAACAGCAGTGGACTGAGCACACAGCCCTGGGGGGCCCCCGTGCTCAGTGTGATGGTGTTGGAGATGCTGCCTCCGATCCGGACTGACTGAGATCTCCCAGTCAGGAAGTCTAGGATCCAGTTGCAGAGGGAGGTGTTCAGGCCCAGTAGGCTCAGCTTTCCAGTCAGTTTCTGAGGGATGATTGTGTTGAATGCTGAACTGAAGTCTATGAACAGCATCTGAATGTATGTGTCTTTTTTGTCCAGGTGGGTTAGGGCCAGGTGGAGGGTGATGGCAATGGTGTCATCTGATGAGTAGTTGGGATGGTATGCAAACTGCAGGGGGTCCAGTGAGGGGGGCAGCAGGGTCTTGATCTGCCTCAGGACAAGCCCTCTCAAAACACTTCATGATGATGGAAGTAAGTGCAACCGTGTGATAGTCACTTAGGCAGGACACTGAAGACTTCTTCGGCACAGAGACGCTGGTGGTGGCCTTGAAGCAGGTTGGAACAGTGGTGCTGCTCAGGGAGATGTTGAAGATGACAGTAAGAACATCTGCTAGCTGGTCTGCACATCCTCTGAGCACTCTACCAGGAATGTTGTCTGGTCCAGCAGCCTTCCATGGGTTGACCTTGCACAGGGTTGTTCTCACATTAGCCACGGTGAGACACAGCACCTGGTCATTTGTAGGAGGGGTGGACATCCTCGCCGCCATGTCATTTTCAGCCTCAAACCGGGTGTAGAAGTTATTCAGCGCGTCTGGGAGGGAGGCATCACCTGCACAGTCAGGTGATGTTATCCTGTAATTGGTAATGTCCTGGATGCACTTCCACATGCGCCATGTGTCGCTGCTGTCCTTGAAGTGGCTGTGGATTAGCTGGGCATGTGCATGCTTTGCCCCTCTGATGGCTTGGGACAGTTTGGCCCTCGCTGTTGTTAGAGCTGCCTTGTCACCTGCTCTGAAGGCAGAGTCATGGGTCCTCAGCAGCGCATGTGCCTCCGCGGTCATCCATGGCTTCTGGTTAGCGCATATAGTGATGGTCTTGGACAGAGTTAACATCATCAATGCACTTGCTGATGTAGCTGGTCACTGATGCTGTGTACTCCTTTAAGTTGGTAGAGTCGCCATCAGTTGCAGCCTCCCTGAACATGTGCCAGTCAGTGTGCTCAAAGCAGTCTTGAAGAGCAGAGATGGCTCCTGCTGACCAGGTTTTCACCTGCTTCTGAACTGGTCTCGAGCACCTGACGAGCGGTCTGTATAATGGAATTAGCATAACAGAGATGTGGTCTGAGTAACCGAGATGGAGGCGGGGTCTGCCAGTACGCGTCAGGGATGTTTGTATAAGCAAGGTCCAACGCGTTCTCCCCTCTCGTTGCAAAGTCCACATACTGATGGAATTTGGGGAGCACTGACTTAAGGTTCGTGTGGTTAAAATCACTGGTGACAATAAACAGTCCATCAGGGTGTGCGTTCTGCAGTTCGCTAATAGCCCCGTACAGTTCACAGAGCGCCTCCTTAGCATTAGTGCTGGGGGGAATGTAGACACCGAATGTAAGAACAGAGGTGAATTCCTGTGGCAAATAAAGTGTTCTGCATCTAACAGCCAGAAACTCCACTAGCGATGAGCAGTGTCTGGAAACCAGCACAGAGTTCTTACACCATTCCGTGTTGATGTAAATACATACACCACCACCGCAAGTCCTACCGGAGGGAGCTGTATCCCTGTCCGCACGAAACAAGACGAGCCCATCCAGCTGAATGACCGCATCCAAAATTCCATCAGTGAGCCATGTCTCTGTGAAGACATACGCAGAGCAGACTCTGTACTCCCGCCGAGTATTTCGTTGGAGCCGGATGTAGTCCATTTTATTGTCCAGGGAGCGGACATTGGAGAGCAGAATGGACGGGAGAGCCGGCCGGCTAGGGTTCGCTTTTTGCCTGGCACGGACTCCTGCCCTGCTTCCGCTTCCTCGCACATCTCTTACGACATCTCCATCTCCGGCTACTAGCATCAAGCGAGTCCAAGGAATGTAGGCCTGTTCCCCGCAGCAAGCCAAGGTCATGTAATTCAGCCAGCAGATCTTTGTGAAAGTTTGTTTTGGGGCGATCTCTGTATTGTAGTAGTAACTGGCGATGGTAGATGGCCGTTTTGTTATCCATGTGCCCTAATCGAAAATTGTGTATCAAACTTAGATTAGAAAATTAAATTAAAGTAACGCTAGGTCTGAAAGGCCGCTGCTGCCGTGCCGCACCACCTCATGGGCCAATAGCAAGGATGTGCTATTTTATAAATAAGCTGACCCCCCATTTTCAAGGTTAAAAAAGTTACTTTTTCATGTTACCTTTGTATAAGCCAACCCCTTTTGTAAAGGTTTTGGATTTAACCAGAAAAGATCACAAGATCTTATGCCAGTACTCAGCTTTACTGGATCTGGAACCTGGAAATTTTGTGAACCAGTACCTGCTAAAAAAAAAAACAGACCTAGACATTGTAGAGCATTCTAAGCGAATTCTTAATAAATAAATCAGGGAGAGACATTTTGGATTAGGTTTCCAATGGAAAAGAATCATCTGAAATGTAGTTCCCGTGAAACCATTTAGCACCCATTACAATCTCGTTAAAACATAACACGGGGTGGCAGGATCAGTACGTGTACTCAGTGACCACCATGTACAAAAGATTAAAACAAATGCAATATGATGCTGGCTTCAAGCTGAAGGTTGTTTATTTTGCTAAAGGAACTAATAATTCTGCAGCTGCTAAGAAGTTTAGTGTAAATGAGAAACAAGTGAGAGAGTGGAGAAAGGCTGAGGACATGCCAAAGACGAAATGTACAAACTGTGGGAAAACATGCCAGTGGGCAGAACTGGAAGAAAAAGTTTTAGAGTGGGTGAATCGTCTAGCAATCGTCTGGATACATTGTTACCAGAGAAATTATTCCAGTTTAGGCATTGAAATGGGACAAAAACCACCATGAGGTCAGCGAAAATTTCAAAGCTACGTGAAGTTGGTGCACCCGATTTATGAATAGACATGATCTTGTGCTGAGACAGAAAACAAAGATTGCTCAGAAAATTCCTGGGGGGGGGGGGATGGGGGGTGTTGTTTACGTTCAAGAATGCTGCTGGATGGACGAAGCAGGTTGCTTGAAGTGGGTTAAAGAGGTGTGGCATCAACGTCCCGAAGGTTTCAGGAAGGAAGACACTACTTGTCTGGGACGTGTTCAAAGTGCACTTGTCAGGTGAGACAAAAGCAGCATTGAAAGCTGAAAATACGGACATTGCAGTCATCCCCAGTGGTTTGATGTCTGTGCTCCAGCCACTAGACGTGAGTTTAAACAAACCATTCAAAGAATTCATGCATTGACCGTGGAATGAATTTGACTCAAAAACAGCCAATAAATACGACCTGTCTTCCGTGTATTCTTTTTTCCAAAGTTGGCACCCTCTGTATAAGCCGACCCCCCCTAATTTTAGGACCAAAATTTAGGTCCAAATTCTCGGCTTATACACTGGAATTTATGGTAGCCACTGTCTTGTGTTCTTTATTGATGTATTGGGACCAAATTAGATCCTCTGAGATCTTGACACCCAGTAACTTGAAAGTACTCACTCTCTCCAATTCTGATCTTTCTGAGGACTGATTCGTTCCTTTGTCTCACTAATGTTGAGTGTAAGATTGTTGCTGCAACACCTCTCAACCAGCTGGTATATCTCACTCCTATATGCCCTCTCATCTTTATCTGTGATACTAACATCAATGGTTGTATTGTCAGCAAATTGATGGATGGCATTTGAGCTATACTTAGTGGTGCAGTCATGGTTGTCGAGGGAGTAGAGCAGTGGGCTGGGCACACACCCCTGAGGTGCGCCAGTGTTAATTGTCAGTGAGGAGGAGGTATTATCACTAATCCGTGCAGATTGTGTTCTTCCAGTTAGGAAGTTGAGGATCTAGTTGCAGAGGGAGGTACAGCGGCCCAGGTTCTGTAGCTTATCGATCAAGACTGTGAGAATGATGATGTTAAATACTGAGCTATTATCATCGAACAGCATCCTGACATGGGTGTTTGTATTATCCAAGTGATCAAAGGCCGTATGAAAAGCCATTGAGATTGCGTCTACCATAGACCTATTGTGGTGACAGGCAAATTGCAGTCCATCCAGGAGTTCATTCTAGCCATGACCAACCTCACAAACCATTTCATCACCATAGATGTGAGGGCATTGAACAATAGTCATTAAAGCATCTCACATTACTCTTCTTAGGCACTGGTATAATCGGTGATTTTGATTTGGGAATGTACAGCAAGTTTTCATAGGCACGCATTCCTCCAAACAGATTTTAATGAAGTTGGTAACAACTGCAGCATACCCATACAGATTTGATGATGAATCCCTGAATACACTCTAGTCCGCCAATTCAAAGCAGTCCTGTAAGCGCCCTTGTGCTTCCCTTGTCCATACCTTCGTGGTCCTCACTACTGGCGCTGCAGTCTCCAATTTCTGCCTATACTTGGGGATAGAAGTACAGCCAGGTGATCAGACTTTCTGAAGTGTGGGTGTGGAATAGCACAGTAGCCACTGTTGATCTTAGTGTAACCGTGGTTCAGTGTGATGTTTCCTCTGATACTACAACATACTCTGGTATGTTGGCTGCTTTCCTGAGAGAACAGAAGGCGTAGACGGTGAGTAGTGGGTAGCTGGTTTTCATTATGGACTGGGCTACATACACAACTCTCTGTAATTTATTGCAGTTGTGGATAGAACAGTGTCCATAGCAAGTTGTGATGCATCTGGGCATGATGGCGGTGTTTTTCTAAAAATGGGTGAGAGTCATTGGGGGCAGATTGAATTTCTGAGGAAGTAGAAGCAATGGTGTGCTTTCTTGGGCCTAGTCTCCATGCTGCTGGACTAGGAAAAGTTCTTGGTGATATTTATACCTCATGAAGCATTCAACCATCTTCACCTCAATGATACAGATAGGGGCATGTACTCCACTATGCTTCATGAAAACAATGACCAACTATTTTATTTTTGTGACATTGTGTGAGAGGTTGTTGTTTTGACATTCTGTCTTACTGTACACCATCTCATCATTGAGATTCTGCCCACAGTAATGTCATCTGCAGGCGTACAAATGGAAGTAGAGCAGAATCTGGCCACAAAGACATGAGAATATAGGAAGTAAAATGAGAGAAGGAGGATGCAGCTCTACGGGACACAGGTGTTGAGGATAATGGTGGAGAAAGTGTTGCTGTCTGTCCTTGCAAGGATCCAGTTGTGGGGGGATTGGGTGGTGAAGGTGGGCATGCCGAGTCTTAGGCCTAGGAGTTTGGAGATGATTTTTTGGAATAATGGTATTCAGTATTGAACTATAGTTAATAAACGGGACTGGCATAGGTATCTTTGTTATGCAAATATTCCAATATGTTGTAGACATGGGTGTAGTGCCATAAAGATACAATCTGTTTTGGCATTAGAAAATTTGCAGTAGGTCAAGGCCATTTGGGATACTGAAGTTAATGTGTGCCATGACCAGCATTTCAAAACGCATCATGATGGTAGAAAGCAGAGAATGGTAGTCATCAAGGGGTACTACTTTACTTTTGTTTAGCACTGGGATAATGGTTTCTTAAAGTCGGGAGAACCTCAGAATAGAATAGGGAGAAGTTAAAGATATCTTCACCCACCAGCTGATTCACTCAAGATCTGAGGACAGGAATTCTACTTTGGCCTCTCACTTTCTGCAGGCTTACTGTTAGGAAGGCTGATTTGTTGTCTCCAGTGGTACAGGTGCATCAGAAGTTTTTGGGGTGTATGGTGTCATTTTGTTGACTTTCTGTTTTAACCATGCACAGAATGCAATGAGCTCATCAATGAAGGATGCCAGCAATACTACCCTACTTTGTTGCGTGTCATAACATGCAAGCTATGCTACGGCTGTCTGGAACTCTAGGCCAGTTGGTATCTTGGTATCCCTGATAACTTGACAGTTTTACAAAGGCTGTGCTGAGATTTCCTCTACAGGTCAAGGTAACCCAGCTTGAATGTCTCAGATCCAGATCTGATATTGGATCTCAATTCATCATAGTTTCCAGTTAGAGACCTCGATGAATGATTTATTTGTACATAGTGACTGATTCTCATTCCATGTGAACTTATTATCCACAAATCCATGTGTTACACTCTTGTTGCCAGCATTCAGTGCTCATGACCAAGCCTAGATGAGGTGACCATTTTGCATGGTATTTGTTCATTCTCTACAGTGGTATCCTGAGTTTCCAGTTACATGCCTTTTGACACCCCACTCTGATTCTTAGACTAACCTGTCTGTCCTTGGCCTTCTGCTGTGGTGTAGCCAATTGCAAACAAGAAGATAGTACCTCATTTTCTGCAAGTAGCAAAGGTGTGATGATCAGGAGTACACAGTATTACATCTGTAGCCTAAAAGATATTTTAAAAATTCAATTCTCTCATGATTTCTCTCCTCACATAACACAAAACGTGGCCAAGAGAAGCAACTGTCTCATATTTTTGTATGTGAAATTGCAGTATGTGTAGAATGTAACTGGGCTTGCAAGGCCAACATTTATTACTTATCCCAAAATATCCATGGAAAAATTTGTGAAATTTCCCTGAATCTCTATAATGCATCTGGTGAAGATTCTCTCTTGAGGGCTTTTGGATGGGAAGTTATAATAATTAGTCTTAGCAATAATGATATATTAGTAATATATTGTGCATGACTGGGAAAAGAATTTGAAGTGATGTTGTTTAGAAGACTTGCAACATGTGTCATAACAGTAGAAGTCATGGGATTGAGAATTACTATTGAAGAAGCCTCAGTGAAATATTGCAGTGTATTTTGCTAATCATTCACACAGCAGGCACTGAATCTCTTGGTAATAATAACATTGCTATCTTTAGAGATCCTGTGAGCAAGCACTGCAAGAAACCACGTCTTTCACAGTATCATCATCATACAATATATCTACTTCTTTGTTTTCTTTGACCATCTAAATAGATTTATTTGTATTTCTTCAGATTGTTTTCACTTCTTCTATGTCTTTTAAGTTTGTTTTTTGTCTTGAATATGATTCTTGAACTGTTCAAGCCTGTGCTTTGCAATTTGGAGATTGTTTGGGTGTCTCAGCATTCTGCAGTCTCTGAGGGGATTCCCAGAAGCAGAGGCAGTGTGCGGGAACCTCATGACAAGAAGATTGTGAGCCGATGTTCGACTCCATTTCTCTACTTAAAGTCTCCATTGTTCACCGATCAAGGCAGTGAGGGAGGTTGAAATGCCGGCTGCCTGTCTTTTTATTGCTCGGGGATTGCCCTTCTGCCAGAGAAAGGAAGACTGCCTTTTTATCGGTGAGATCGTTTTGCTATGGGGAGAGAGAATGTTGCCCAGGTTTTCTGCATTTCGGATGTGGACTTGGACTGTGAACTTTTTTTTTCAGTCTTATGGCTTTTTTGTATTCTGTGTTTTTCGCCCAATCTTTCTTAATTTCTTTTTGCGTGTGGAGGAGAGGGATTTGGGGGTCAATATGCCTGTTCCAGTTTTGTTCGTTTATTTTGTGAGGGGAGGAGAGTTTTGGGAGTTGATGATTGTGCTGCCTTTCGTTTCTATCGGGAGAAGAATAATTTCAGAGTTGTGTAATTTGATAATAAAAGAACCGTTAAATTCCATTTACTTGCCTATCAAACCTAAGCCATTGATATCTAATGTAGTCTGGAATTTGCTTTTTTGTTATCAGTCACTTTGCTATTTTTTATATCACCTGTGAATGTACTAATTATGACTTTTATATTCAATTTCAAATCATTAACCCATATGATTTTATCAAAGTTGCAGCTGAGTTGCAGAGAAATCAGAAAAAAATGACTGATATTTTGTCTTTATAATATTAAGTATGTACTTTTACCTGATGGTGATGGCAGAAGTTGTGGAGAGTGCTGTGTTGCCTCATGGAATGGTAGTTGAGGACAAAAGGAGTCCTATCCATATGTCGGGGTGGGGGGTTGATGGGGTGAGGGCAGAGACATGCGACAAATGAAGGAGATAAGGCTGAGAACAATATTGATGGGGGAGGTGAGAGGTAAAAGGGGTCCTGGAATGGAAAGCCTCATCCTGAGAACAGATGAGGCAGAGATGGAAGAACTGAGAGAATGGTAGGAAGAGTACAATCAAAGTAACTATGGATGTCGATGGATTTGTAAAAGATGTTGGTAGGTAATCTGGAGATGGAGACTCATATCAAAAAAGAGGAGGGAGGTGTCAGAAATAGGCCCAAGTAAATTTGAGAGCAAGGTGGAGGGCAGTGTGTTCCAAGGGTTTGAAGTTGGAATAGGTCAGGGGAGTTGTGAAGTTGAAATGGTTGATGTTCCACCAGAGCAGACAGAAGACAAGAGCAAGGTATCCAGAAGGAGGATGGGGTTTGAAGATGGGAGAAGAAGGGTCATCAGTGTTGGGTGGAGAATCCTTGCCAAAGAAATAGAGTCAGGTGACAGAAGAAGAGTTCGGTATTATGGCAAGCTTGGACCTCAGTGTGATGTGGCTCAGTAGACAAAGATTCCACTTGAGAGGAGAAGGTAAGAGAGGATGGTGAAGACACTGCAGGAGTTATAGCTGGGTTAGTGGATGGCAGAGGTTGGAGGAGAGAGAGGAGTGTTGAAATGTTGAAAAGTCAGGTGAAGAAGATCCTAGCTTCTCATGTTATTCCCTTTATTCCTCCCCCCTGCTCACTTAGCAGCTTGTACTCCTACCCGTTCTTTTTTTTTAAATTCTTGATTTTGCCCCTTTCCTTTCCAATCCTGATGAAGGGTCTCATCCCGAAACATTGACTGTTAATTTCCCTCCATAAATACTTTTTGACCTGCTGAGTTCCTCCAGCGTTTTGTGTGTGATGTTTAGCATCTGCAGAACCTCTTGTGGAATCATATTTAACATTGGCTTAAATTACAGGTGGTTTGTTGAAACTGCCCATCCAAATTATTTTTTCCTTTTTTCTCTGTGCCCCCAGACCATGTTAGGCTTACTGGCCTGTAATCATTCGTGGTGTCAGATTCAGTGTGCCGCTTTTTGCAAGCTTACTTCTGTGCATTATTTAGTTGGTACTTGAACGAAGTTGGCCGAGGTGGGAAGAAATGTATTGGTCAGGCATCCTTGGCATTTCATTAATCCTTTTTGGTAGATTTGATAATCCAATTCTGCATTAGTCTCTAGATTGATAATGGACCACTGTTATGTTTTTGTGTGTAAGTCCTTGGAAATGTTAATTCTAATACAAGTTGGTCCTGGTAATCAAAATGCTGGAGGAACCCAGCAGGCCAGGTAGCATCTATGAAAAAGAGTACAGTCAACATTTCAGGCAGAGACCCTTCAGCAGGACTGGAGAAAAAAAAATGAAAACTAGTAAGACGTGTGGGGGAGGGGAGGAAGAAACAAAAGGTGATAGGTGAAAATGGGAAGGATGAAGTAAGAGAGCTGGGAAGTTGTTTAGTCAAAGAGATACTGGGCTAGAGAAGAGGGAATCTAATAAGAGAGGACAGAAAGGCATGGAAGAAAGAAAAGGGGGAAGGGCACCAGAGGGAGGTGATGGGCAGGTAAGGAGATAAAGTCAGAGTGGGGAATGGTGAAGAAGAGTTGGGGGGGGGGGGGGAGAGTGGAATTACCGGAAGTTTAAGAAATCTCTGTTCATGCTATCAGATTAGAGACAACGCAGACCGAATATAAGCTGTTGCTCTTCCAACCTGAGTATAGTCTCATTGCAACAGTAGAGGAAACCATGGACTGACATGTCGCAATAAGAATAGGAAGTGGAATTAAAATCGGTGGCCACTGGGTGATCCCGCTTTTTCTAGCGAATGGAGCGTAGGTACTCACTGAAGCAATCTCTTAGTCTACGTCAGGTCTCACTGATATACAGGAGGCCATACCAGGTACTGTAGATGACCCCAATAGACTCTCAAGTGAAGTGCTACCTCCCCAGAAAGACTGTTTAGGGCCCTGAATGGTCGTCAGGGAGGAGGTGTAGCACTTGTCCTGCTTGCAAGGATAAATGCCAGATCAGTGGGAAGGGACAAATGACAAGGGAGTTACGTAGGGAGCGAACCCTGCGGAAACCAGGGGGTGGTGGGGGGGAAAGGGAGCTGTGCTTGATGGTGGGATCCCGTTGGAGATGGTGGAAGTACGAAAATTATGTGCTGTGGTGGTAGGTGAGGACAAGAGGAACCATCTCCCTGGTGGAGTAGCAGGAGGATGGTGTGAGGGCATATGTGCAGCATGTATTTTTCATAGGTGCTACCTGCCCTGCTGAATTCCTCCAGCATTTTGTGTGTTGCTTTAATTACCAGCATCTGCAGATTGTCTGTTTGTGGTTCTGGTAACCACGTTATTTAGATATGTCTTCTAACTTGTGTCTGTACTTCGTTGATAGCAAACCATCTTCCTCATATGGATGATAATGAATGATTAATGACAACTTTACTGATTATTGCTTCTGTCAAACATTTAATTAGTTTTCCTCCACATTAATAGTAATCTGTGGAAAGTATTTTTTTTGTACTGTGGAGAGCATTCTAACTGGTTGCATCACTGCCTGGTGTGGAGAGGCCACTGCACAGGATCGGAAAATGCTGCAGAAAGCTGTAAACTCAGCCAGTTCCTTCATGGGCACTGGACTCCACAGCATCCAGGACAACTTCAAAAGATGATGCCACAAAAATGAAGATACGCTTACTGGTTTAGGAACAGCTTCTTCCCCACCATTAGATTTCCGAATGGACAATGAACCCATCAACACCCCCTCAGTATTTTCCCTCTCGTTTTGCACTACATTCTAAATATAATTTTACACATTCTAATTGTAATCTGTGGTTTTTATTAGTAAATATTGCATTGTACTGCAGACACAAAGGAACAAATTTCACCACAGATGCAGTAAACCTGATTCTGATACACAAACACACACAGCTGGGCTCAGACATACAACACTCCCATATTCCTCCCTTTGTGACACCCTGCTTGCTCCGCGGCATGTTCTGCGTGAAAGGCAGGACAGACACAACGGGCCGAATGGCCTGCTCCAGTTTCCTTTTTCTAAAGCCCGAGTTTACCTTTGCGCCTGGTTCTCCCTTGACTTTCAGCCTGTCCTTTTGCACAGGGGAGCGCTCACACACCGGAGTTCCATCGGCAGCCGCTGCGGGCCAGCTCCCGTATCCCAGCAGCAGGAGACAGGACCGGGAGGAAACTCCGGACAACAGGCCCCGATCCACGGCGGGGAAAGACCGGGCTCCCTCTGTGTGGCTGAAACATCTCACGGAATCTCCGCCCGAATCTTCACCTCTGCCATCGGAAGGATTCAAAACTCCGGCCGCTTTTGCAGCCTTTACCCGGGGAGCTGCTCCCAATCTCGGGTCTCTCACCGGGTCCACTCGTTCCCAGTTCCAAACTTCGGTCCGCCCCTGGAAAGTATATTTTATCTTTTTTTTTATTTAGAGGTACAGCAGAGTAACAGGCACTTCTGGCCCAATGAGTCTGAACCACCCAGTGACACCCATGTGACCAATTAACCTGCTAACCCATCTGTTTTGTTTGGGATATGGGAGGAAACCACATAGTCACAGGGAGAACATAGAAACTCCTTACAGACAGTGATGGGAATTGAACATAGGTCACTGGCACTGTGAAGTGTTGCGCTAACCGCTACACTACCTTGCCAGCTAATTCAAAGGTTTTTGTTCCTGAGAGGAACTATTATTGTTGCTCATTCTCACTTCATTCTTAACAATCTGATTCCCAAAATCCAAGACAGAGTAAACACCTAAAACAGCTGAATAGTTGCTGACTGGAATCCTGAGTAGTACTCAAGACTGTCAACAGTTTCACACAGTACATGCTAGATGATTACTGTGATGAGTACCATTGTTTGTTGAAGACTGTGATGTATGATGTTTATTATTAAAGTTCTAAAAGTGCAAAGTAAATTTGTTATAAAAGTACATGTATATGACCATATACAGCCCTGAGATTCATTTTATTGTGAGCATTCACAGTAAATACAAAGAAACAAAAAAACAAACAAAATAATAGTAAATAAGCAATAAATATCCAGAACTTGAATTGAAGAGTCCTGAAAGTGAAATCATTGGTTAGGGGAACAGTTCAGTGTTGGAGTAAATGAAGTTATCCCTCTGGTTCAAGAGCCTGATGGTTGAAGGGTAACAACCATTCCTGAACCTGGTGATGTGTGTCCTGAGCCTCATGTACCCATTTCCTGTTGAGAAGAGAGCACGGCCTGGTTGGTGGAGGTCTTTGATAATGGATGCTGCTTTCCTGCAATGGTGTTCCATGTAGATGTGCTCAATAATGGGGAGGGCTTTACCCACGATGGACTGGGCCACATTCACTAATTTTTGTTGACTTTTCTGTTCAAGGGCATTGGTGTTTCAAACCAATCTGTGATGCAACTAACAGGAAACTTAAATATGGCATTGGAGATATACATGGCCTTGTAGTCATAAGTAAAAGGTGAATAGAACAGGGGGCATTATCATACCAAAGGATCTGTCCTGATGTTCAATACCTTTACTTTCTTAGAGGTTTCCATAGATTCAGGATGTCACCAAAAATTTTGACAGACTTTTAAAGATGCATTATATTCTTACTGGTTGCATCACAGCCTGATATGGAAACACCAATGTCCAAGAACTCAAAAGTCTACAGAAAGTGGATACAGCCCAGTCCATCACAGGGAAAGCCCTCTGCTCAATTGAACACACTTACATGGAACGCTGCCTTAAGAAAGCAGTATCTATAATCAAAGACCACCTCCATCCAGGCATTGCCCTCTTTTTGCTACTACTGTCGGGTAGGAAGTACAGAAGCCTTATGTCCCACGTCACCAGGCTCAAGAACAATTAATACCCTACAATTAGGCTCCTGAAGTAGCATGGATAACTTCATTCATCACAACTCCTGAACTGATTCTACACTCACAGATTCACTTTCTAGGACTCTACAACTCATGTTCTTTGGATATTTTTTATTATTCACGCAACTTGTGTTTTGCACATTGGTTGTTTGTCAGTCTTTGTTTATGCATATTTTTCATTTTCTTTCATCTTTAAATGTTTGCAATAAAAATGAATCTCAAGGCAGTATATGGTAACTTATATGTATCTTTGATAACAAATTTCACTTTGACTTTTGACAACTGGAGTTAGCCTAGTTGAAGTCACTGGCAATGACGAAAAGGGCATCTGACTATCCCATTTCAAGGCTATTAACCACAGAGTATCAGTTCATTAAGTGCGGGTTTTGTGTCTTTCTGAAATGAGGTATCTTTCTGTTAGGATAGCTAAAGTGAACTCCCATGGTAGACACTTAGCCACTAGATACACCAACTTGGTTGAGGCAGAGAAGT
This sequence comes from Hypanus sabinus, assembly GCF_030144855.1. Classification (NCBI taxonomy): domain Eukaryota; kingdom Metazoa; phylum Chordata; class Chondrichthyes; order Myliobatiformes; family Dasyatidae; genus Hypanus; species Hypanus sabinus. Next base: position 157,991,253 of record NC_082707.1, on the reverse strand, counting down.
TCACTGGGACTATCACGTCTGAGCACCACAAAGAAATGATTAAGAAGCAGACCCCTTTGAATCTAACTTTGATCAAGGACACCATATTATCAATCCAGTTAATTGAGAAACCCACAGGTTGAATGGTTCATCCAGGTGAGGTAGGTGCAAGCCTTGTTTCAGTGAGACATAACATGCAACAGTCCCTCAGTTCTTTTTGGTAGGCCAGTCTTCCCCTATTTCATCAACTTGTTCTCAATGGCCTGAACATTAGCTACTAGTATGCTGGGGCAGGGGGGGGAAGGGTGGTTCTTGAACCTAGACTGTTGTCCTGCTGTTTTGCCACACATCTTGCAGCTAGCTCCGAGGGTCAGGCCTTGTGTTATATCGGATCAATTATTTTTTTAACTTGTTGATAGAGCGGTTAACCAATGTTACTCAAAGTTTTCAGTTTGCTTTTTTGTGAAAAGTAACAGAGACTTGGAATGAATTTGAGAATGTTTTACACAGGTCTAGTTGTTATTCTTAGACATGTGTATATGAAGTACTATTTCAATATTTTGAAATTGGGGCAGTATGGTAGCTTAATGGTTAGCACAATGCTTTACATTATCAGTGACCCGGGTTCAATTTGCTGCCTGTATGGAGTTTGTACATTCTCCCCTTGATCATGTGGGTTTCCTCCGGTTGCTCTGGTTTCCTCCCTCAGTCTATGGATGTACCAGTTGGTAGGTAACTCGGTCCTGTGACAAGGCTAGGGCTATATCAGAATCAGGCTCATTATCACCGGCATGTGATGTGAAATTTGTTAACTTAGCAGCAGCAGTTAAATGCAATACATTATCTAGCAGAGAGAAGAAAAAATAATAAATAAAATAAAACATAATAAGTAAACAAGTGAATCAATTATGTATATAGAATAGATCTTTAAAAGCATGAAAAAACAGAAATACTCTATATTAATAAAAGTGAGGTAGTGTCCAAAGCTTCAATGTCCATTTAGGAATTGATGTCAGAGGGGAAGAAGCTTTTTCTGAATCGCTGAGTGTGTGCCTTCAGGCTTTTGTATCTCCTACCTGATGGTAACAGTGAGAAAAGGGCATGCCCTGAGTGCTGGAGGTCCTTAATAATGGAAGCTGCCTTACTGAGACACCGCTCCCTAAAGATGTCCTGGGTACTTTGTAGGCTAGTGTCTAAGATGGAGTTGATTAGATGTACAACCTTAAGCTTGTTTTGATCCTGGGCAGCAGCCCTTCCATACCAGACAGTGACAGCCTGTCAGAATGTTCTCCACGGTACAACTATAGAAGTTTATGAGTGTATTTGTTGATATGCCAAATCTCTTCAAACTCCTAATAAAGTATAGCTGCTGTCTTGCCTTCTTTATGACTACATCAATATGTTGGGACCAGGTTGGATCCTCAGAGATCTTGACACTGAGGAACCTGAAGCTGCTCAAGATCTGATCAAGAAGGTATGTGCTCCTTCATCTTACCCTTCCTGAAGTCCACAATCAGCTCTTTCGTCTAACTGATGTTGAATGCCAGGTTGTTGCTGCAGCACCATTCCACTAGTTGAATCTCATCCCTGTATGCCCTCTCGTCACCACCTGAGATTCTACCAACAATGGTTGTATCATCAGCAAATTTGTTGATGGTATTTGAGCTATGCCTAGCCACACAGTCATGGGTATATGGAGAATAGAGCAGTGAGCTAAGCACACCCCTGAGGTGCGCCAGTGTGGTCTTCTGGTTAGGAAGTTGAGGATCCAATTACAGAGGGGGGGCAGAGACCCAGGTTCTGCAACTTCTCAATCAGGATTGTGGGAATGATGGTATTAAATGCTGAGCTATAGTCGATGAACAGCATTCTGACGTAGGTGTTTGTGTTGTCTAGGTGGTCTAAAACCGTGTGAAGAACCATTGAGATTGCATCTGCGGTTGACCTATTGTGGCGATAGGCAAATTGCAATGGGTCCAGGTCCTTACTGAGGCATAACCAACCATAACCAACCTCTCAAAGCATTTCATCACTGATGATGTGAGTGCCACTGGGTGATAATCATTAAGGCAGCCCACAATATTCTTCTTAGGCACTGGTATAATTGTTGCCTTTTTGAAGCAAGTGGGAACTTCTGCCCATAGCAGTGAGAGGTTGAAAATGTCCTTGAATACTCCCGCTAGTTGGTTGGTCCAGGTTTTCAGAGCCTTACCAGCTACACCATCGGGACCTTCTGCCTTGCAAAGGTTCACTCTCTTTAAAGACAGTCTAACATCAACCTCTGAGATGGAGATCACAGGGTCATCAGGTGCAGCAGGGATCTTCACAGCTGTAGTTGTGTTCTCCCTTTCAAAGCGTGCATAGAAGACTTTGAGTTTATCTGGTAGTGAAGCATTGCTGCCATTCAAACTATTGCATTTTACTTTGTAGGAAATAATGTCTTGCAGACCTTGCCAGAGTTACTGTGCATCTGATATCACCTCCAACCTCTTTCGAAATTGTCTCTTCGCCCTTGAAGTAACCCTCATCAAATCATACCTGGTTTTCTAGTATAGGCCTAGGTTGCCAGACTTTAATGTCACAGATCTAGCCTTCAGCAGACGACATACCTCCTGGTTCATCCACGTCAGGGTCCTGATGAAAGGTCTCAGCCCGAAGTATCGACAGTGCTTCTCCTTATAGATGCTGCCTGGCCTGCTGTGTTCCACCAGCATTTTGTGTGTGTTGTTTGAATTTCCAGCATCTGCAGATTTCCTCGTGTTTGCTCTTCAAAGATGAATCCCTGAATGCAGTCCAGTCCACCGATTCAAAGCAGTCCTGTAGGTGCTCCTGTGCTTCCCTTGTCCAAAGCTTCTTGGTTCTCACTGCTGGTGCTGCAGTCTTCAGTCTCTGCCTATACTCAGGGAGTAGAAGTACAGCCGGGTGATCAGACTTCCTGAAGTGAGGGCATGGAGTAGCACGGTTGGCATTCTTGATGGTGGTGTAGCAATGGTCCAGTGTGTTGTTTACTCTGGTATTGGAAGTGATCTGTTGATGGTAATTGCTTAATGATTTTTTTCCAGACTGGCCTTGTTAAAATCTCCCAAAACAATGGTGAAGGCTTTAGGGTGCGCTGTTTCGTGCATGTTGATCCCATTGCTCAGATCATCTGAAGCTTGCTTGACATTGGCCTGAGGTGGAATGTAAACTGCAACCAGAATGACCCCAGAGAACTCCTGTGGTAGGTAAAAAGGACGACACTTTACTGCTAGGTATTCCAGGTCTGGTGAGCAGAATTGGGACTGATATATTTGTGCACCAAAAAGAGTTGATCATGATGCATATTCCTCCTCCTCTGCTTTTGAAAGACTATAGATCTATTCTGACAGTGTATAGTAAACCCGTCAATCTGAATCACTGCATCCGGTACAGAAGGAGTTAACCAGGATCCTGTGAAACAAAGGACACTCGCAGTCCTTATGTCCCTCTGATACAGCACCCTGACTCTGAGACCATTGATTTAATTCACCAGAGACTACACGTTCGCCAGCAAGATAGTCAATATAGGGAGTTTAAAACCCTGTTCCCTTAAATGCACTTGTAATCCTGATGTATGACCACACTTCCTCCGAGGCTTTCTCTGTGGGCACTTTTGACCACAGACTGTGTTGTCTCCATCGGTTTTAAGCAGCAATAGTTTGTCTAAACACATTAAAAGATTGTCAAAACATCTTTGTTGACTGTACTGATCTTGGAAACAGTTGTGCTTTTTGGCTGTAACAGGCTAAAACAGGAATATTTAAACATATCCATTGAGAGTACTGCTGCTACTCGAGTTGCATCTAGGAATTGCTGGGCAGCATGCCTTGAAGGGACAGAAGGCTATATTCCTCACTGTATCTCAATAAATATTTAAAAATTGAAGATATCCTACTGTTGACTTACTGAATTTGTTTTGAGGTACACAGTTTACAAGCTGCAATAGCATAGCATTTTTATTGCCTTTCGGGTTGGGCAAGCATTTAAGTATTTTTCATATACATCTATATTACCACTTTGAGAATGGCTTAGTTAAAATCATCAGTTGCATCTTTCTGATTCTTGAATTGGCTGATTACATATCCTCTGTGTCTCTGTTTTACATTTGCGTAGGATTATCTTCACCTGAATCAGTTTCCAATCATTTGTTCTTAATCAGAGCACCAAGAGTAATGATTTTCACTTTCCATTTTTGCAGCATTATCTCTACTGATGTTCTCCAGGAATTTAAATTTGGTTGTTGTTCTTGTCTAAATACATCTGCAAGGTCACAGAACAGAGAAAGAAGCAGAGGGAGTGAGAGTTATTTGGATTTAGAAAACGTGATATTTGGGGATTTCTGGTGACGTCATCGTCCAGAATGGCAGCTTAAGTCACTAGCTTCTCCGGAAAAATGCGTATTAAGCCCCATTAACCAATCAAGTATAGTATTTTTGTGAAAAATATTTGAACTGAAAAGAGGGGCAAGAATGGGGAAAAAGAATGGAAATAAAAAAAGCAACACTGCGGAGCCTGCGGCCGAGAGGAGTGCAGCAAGCGGCTCTCCTACCCGACCGCGTGCTAGCGAGGTGGACGCTGGGCCTTGTTCAGGTGATGTGGCAAATATGATTGAAATTCTGAAAGAGGTAAGGGAGTTCCAGAAAGATATAAAGCAGCAGCTACATGATATTAAGTCAGAGCTCGCCAACATCAATCAAAAAATAGTGGTGGCAGAGACTCGAATTGAGAAAGTAGAAGATCGCGTTCAAAATGTGGAACGGATACTGAGTAAGACAATAAAAATATTAACTCACCAAAAAGGTAAACTGCTTGACCTGGATGGAAGATCATGGCAGAAAAATATCAGAATATACAACGTTCCAGAAGGAGCGGAGGGCTCGTCTATGACGGAGTTTGTCTGAAAGTTGCTGTGGGACAAGCTGGAGCTTCCCTCAACTATGGAGCTGGAAATCAAGAGAACGCATCATGCACTAGTCCCGAAACCTACCCAAGATAAGCCATGCTCAATAATAATTAAATTCCTTTGGTACAGTACCAAGGCAGAGATTCTACGAAGGGCCTTGGGTAAGAAGAGGGTGTTTTTAGGCGATAAGTTAATATATTTCGACCAAGATTACCCCCCACCCCCGTGGTCCTGCAGTAACGTAAAGAATATTCTGAAGTAAAGCGAGTACTAAAGCAAGGACGGATTAGATTTCAAACTCCGTACCCTGCTAAACTTTGAGTTTTTTATGAAGACGGGACGCGGTTGTACCTGACAGTGGAAGAGGCAACAACAGACATGAAAGCCAGAGAGTTGCCCATCAGCGTGATCAAACCGAGGGAAAGCCTGGCAGAGGAATTATCCTGTTCTGCTTCGGAAATAGTGCGAGAATCGAGGAGGGAGGAGGCCGAGAGGAGTATATCAAGAAGAAACCGGGAGTTTCCCAAAGACAGTCTTCACCCCCTCCAGAAGAGCCATAAGGTTTGGCTAACTTTTAAAAACTTTGAGAAGCTAAACGGAAGCAAAAGTAGCCGGTGATATACCTGCCTCGAGAAACAATGTGAATTTTATATTACTTAGTTGTTATTCTTTACTTGCTCACTTACTCCTTTCCCCCCACCAAAATGAGAATATATATTTGTGTGCATAGATGTGTATGTATGTAATGTGTGTGTGTGTGTGTGTGTGTGTATATATATATATATATATAGAGGAGGAGTACACAGGGAAATCTTTTCTGTGTAATGGATTTGTTCACTGACTTTTATGAATACTGCAATGGGGGCCTTCAACTCACAAGTAGAAGGGATTATCCCCCACAGCTAGACATTTCCTCTAGCTCAACGCAGGGTCATCTACTAGAGACCTCAGCCTTGGAATCACACGTTCGTTGCTATTTTTGTTATTATTTGCGTTTCTTGGTTTTTATTTGTTCAGGGAGTAGATCGATTAAGTTTTATTCTGCTAATTTCAATGATACATTGATAGATAAATACAGATGGCTAAGGACAAACTAAAATTCATTTCTTTTAATGTAAATGGGCTATTAAATCCAATCAAACATAAGAGAATTTTATCCAAAATGAAAAAAGAACAAGCCCATGTAGTATATTTACAGGAAACTCATTTAAGTGATAATGAGCATTGGGCTACACTAATTTGTTTTTCTCTTCATATAAATCAGGAGAGGAGTTGCTATTCTTATCTCAAGTAAGCTAAATTTTGAAAAAAATATTTGAAATGGGAGATAAAGAGGGCAGATATATTGTGGTAAGGGGGAAATATAGACGGAAATTCAGTTACTCTGTTGAATATATATGCACCCCCAGGAAGTGATAATGGTTTCTTCCAGAAAATTACTGATATTATGGTAGCGGAAACAGAAGGTCTCCTGATATGTGGGGGAGACTTAAATTTACAATTACAACCAAACTTAGACTTTTCCATTAGAAAAACCTATGAAACAATATTCTTACATAAGAAAGTTAATACACTTTTTGAGGATGTTGGTTTAATTGATATATGGAGGAACCTTTTCCCCGATAGAAGGGATTACACTCATTATTCTGCTTCCCATTCTCTATATACAAGGATAGACTATTTCATAACATTTGGAAAAGACAGAGTCAAATTAAACACCTGTGGAATTAGAACAATAGATGTAAATGACCATTAACCTATATATTTATCTGTTGATTTTGACCTACAATGAAAGAATACTATTTGGAAACTAAATTCAAGTCTACTCAATGATCCGTACTTTAAGGAACAAATTAAAAAAGAAATTCGTCTCTACTTAGAATTTAATGATAACGGAGAGGTTTCACCTCCCATTTTATGGGAAACTCTGAAGTATGTTTTAAGAGGGAAAATTATAGCGATATCTTTATACAAGAAAAAAATAAGGAATAAAACATTAGAGGAATTACAAAATAGAGAAAAAAACTCAAATTGAATTTGACACAGGATACATTAGGGGAAATTAAAAGAATTAGGAATGAAAAATAACTTGGCTACGCAAGAAATCAGGAAAAACAATGTTTCTGAAACAGAGACATTATGAAAGTGGATTGAAAAGTATGAAAATACTGGCATGGAAACTGAAAAAAAAAGATAGCAGAAAATATAATTCATGGAATTAGGGATCCAAGAACGAAAATGATAAAAAATAAGCTAAGTGAAATTCAAGAAGCTTTTGAAGTGTTTTACAAAACTCTCTATTCCAAAGTTCCAGGGGGAAGTATAACCCAAATTGACACCTTCTTGAATTCTCTAGAGTTGCCCACATTAAGCGAAGAACAAAATAGAAGAATGACTGCTGACATAACTGAAGTTGAATTAAAAGCTGCAATTATTAGGCTTAAATTAAGCAAGTCATCAGGATCAGATGGGTATATGGCAGAGTGGAACAAAGAATTTAAAAATGAGTTAATTCCTGTTTTACTCCCCACACTGAACTGGGCTCTTAAAAAAAAGGCACAAATTCCACCCAGTTGGAAGGAAGCGATAATCTCAGCTATACTGAAATAAGACAAGAATAAAATGGAATGTGAGTCATTTAGACCAATATCTGTTCTTAATGTAGATTATAGATTATTTAGCTCCATCATGGCCAAACGATTAGAGGAGGAAACCAGAGCAACCGGAGTTACTGATATGTAACGATCAGACGGGTTTTATACGACAAAACCAGACACAAGACAATATACGAAGGACACTTCATATTATGGATCATATACAAAAAAATAAAATCGAAGCAATAGTGATAAGCATGGATGCTGAAAAGGCATTTGATTCGGTTATTTGGAATTTTCTTTACAGAATGTTACATAGATTTGGTTTCCAAGACACAATTATTAAAACTATACAGACACTATATGACAACCCTACTGCTAGGATTAAAATCAATGGATACTTATCAAATAGTCTTACCCTAGAAAGGGGCATGAGACAGGGTTGTGCATTGTCATTGCTACTCTTAGCATTGTATCTAGAACCATTAGCTCAATACATCAGACAAAATGAAGGTATCAGGGGAATTACTATTAAAGGGACAGAGCATAAATTGGCTTGTTATGTGGATGACATTTTGATCTATCTAGGGCAACCAACATACTCTTTACCTAAATTGATGCAATCCTTTGAACAATATGGTCAATTATCAGGATACAAGATCAACGTTGATAAAACCCAATTATTACTATATTTCATATTATTTCATATTACTATAGTCCACCAAGAGAAATTGTAAGTAGATATCCCTGGGCAGGGCACACAGAGACTTCCAAATATTTGGGCATCGTTATGCCAAAAGATTTGGCAAAATTATCAGAATGTAATTATCAGCCTTTATATAAAAAATTAAGGAAGATATGGCAGGATGGAAGCTGATTCCTTTTTTCAGTCTCAGTTCAAGGATCGAGTCTATTAGAATGAATATACTGCCCAGACTGTTATATCTCTTTCAGACCCTACCAATAGAGATTAATCAAAATCAATTCAATGAATGGAACAAGATGTTATCAAGGTATATTTGGCAGGATAAAAGGCCTAGAGTTCCTCAAGACTTTGCAATTAGCAAAGGAAAAGGGGAGATGGGGCCTACCTTCTCTTAGAGATTATTATCTTGCAGCACAGTTGAGAGCTGTGATATGTTGGTGCAACCCATCATAAGACGCTCAATGGAAAAACATTGAGGAGCGGGTACTTCCCATCCCCAGACAAGCAATTTTGGCTGATGACAACCTGCAAATGTACATAAATACTATTGATAACCCATGGGTGAAATTGACTCTTACAATATGGAAAACTACTATAAAAGAATATAATCTAGAGGGAGATATTACAATTCTTAAATGGTGTGCAGATGACTCGGATTTTACACCAAATAAGTTGGATGCTAGATTTAAGGACTGGACAGCTAGAGGAATAACAGTTCTTTGCAACATAATGAAAGAAGGAACACTGTTCAGTTTTGAAATGCTTAAAGAAAAACACTTATTAGAGAAACAAGATTTTTATTGGTATTTACAGATGCAACAATATGTTAATAGGACACATAAAAATGTAACCAAGGCAAGTACATGCTTAATAGAGCTATTTAGAAAAGCATATAATTCAGATAATGGTAGTTTCAAGCATTTCAAGCATGTATCGGGGGTTGTCAAATCTTAAAACACATTCGACTTCATACATTAAAACAAAATGGGAGAAAGAAGGAGGGATAGTTATATCTGAGGAAGAATGGACAATAATATGGAGGTATCAATGGAAGTGTACCAGTTCACAGAAATGGAGGGACTTTGGATGGGAAAACTTGATAAGATATTTTATTCCACCCTCTCAGAAATCCCATTATGATAGTAACCTCCCTGTTTGCTGGAGAAATTGTGGAAATCAAAATGCAAATCATTATCATATTTTTTGGGGCTGCCCTGTTATCAAAAACTATTGGAGGGGGATATACAATGCCCTACAAGACATCTTTAATTGTGAAACACCCTTGGAGAGTAAGACTATATATTTTGGATATATACCTCAAGCATGTTTGAAAGATAAATAGTTAATGAATGTACTGTTGGTGGGTAAAAAGACTCTTACTAGGAAATGGTTATCGCAGGAGAGCCCAACTTTAAATGCATGGATGGAAATGACAATGGACATTTACAAAATGGAGAAGATAACAGCATCTGTTAATCATAAGCTGGAACAGTTTGATTCATACTGGGAAAAATGGTTTAACTACATAATGCCTCATAGGCCTGATTTTATTCTCACAAATCAATGAATATGTTGTAAAAAAAACATCACTCCCTACTTGTACATAGTTTTTTCCTTTTGCTTGTTTTTTCTTTCCACTCTTTTCTATAAGTGTATACCTCAGATAAATATGTTGTGGAGATTTGTGATATATATGATTATATGATATATATGTACAATGTCTGAAATACATCTTATGGAAATGCTTGTTTGATGATGAACTTCAATAAAAAATAAATTACAAAAAATAGAAAACATGATATTCATAAGGTTGGCTTATAAATGACCTGGGCAGAATATGAGCTGCTATTCTTCTACATTGTGTTTAGCTTCACTCTTAATGTTGGAGAAGGTTGAGGATTATCAGGTTGATGGGGAACTGGGAAGGGCATTTGAAGTAGTATCCAACCAAGAGGTCGGGATGGCCATTGAAAAACAATCATCACTTGGTCTCACCATTAGTCAGATCAAGAACACCAATTGGAGTAGATAAGATTGGTGGAGTTGTATGTGAATCTTTGTCTGACCTGGAAGGGGTGTTTGGGTTCCTGGTTGGTGAAGAGTGAGGACATAGAGGTAAGTATTGCACCTCCTATGGTTGCAGGAGAATGTACCAATGGACAGGAAGAGATAGCTGGAAAGCGATGAGCCATCCAGAGAGTCAAGAAGAGAGTTGAAAGCCGAAGCAGCAAAGGGTGGGGAAGGCAAAGGTGTGACTGTGACAGGATCTCTTTGCAGCTGGCAGAAATGATGAAGCATGATATGTTGAATATAAAGGCTGATCCAGCAGATTTCTCTGTCCAGTCTAGTGGAGGTTGTATCAGTGCAGATGGGGGGGGGGGGGGGGGATTGGAGAAAATATGTGTGATGGCTCTAACAACCATAGACTTGGGAGACCATGTTTCATGAAGAAGGAAGGTCTTTAGATATCCTGGAACAGAAAGCCTCATCTTGAGAAAAGATGTGTTAGAGACCAAAAAAAATGAGGCAAAGAAATGTAGAATGTAGACTGGTTATACATACAGTCTCACTTTGTGCAACATGTTTCCTTGGAATTAAATTTCAAAATCACTTCATTCATTATGAGATTAGGACACCTTGAGGGAAAAAGAAACTAAATAAAGCAAGTCTCTGATACGAAAACAAAATGCTGGGGTTGGGAGATGGGAGGAAAGCAAATCAGACAATATCAGTGGAAACTGAAACAATCAACATTTCGTATTTGTGATCCTTCGACTATGTGATGTATTTCTAAAGCTCTGGACAACCTCAATAGGTTGTGTATGTTTCATCACAGGAAGGATATATTGGCATTGTTGCTAGGAATGATAACACGGAGAGATTTAAATTACGAAGGCAAATTGCAAGGACTGACTCAAGATTGACTGTAATCTACTGAATTGTTTGTGGTGTCAACACAGCTGATGGAGCAAAATTATTTCTGAGGGCATAAATTTAGAGCTAAGATTGATTTCTGAAATCTTCATGCACATGTAAACTTATAAATTATTTCTCCCATTCATTTGAAAATTTCAGAGCTTTACAGTTTCATTTGCTGATTTCATCATAGTAGCCATGTACAAATTACTCTGGGATCATCTTTGTTAACAATCTGTCAAATTAATACCTGTTAAATTAATAAATACCTAAGGAGTATCTCTGTAGGTATTTATAAAATCAGAAATCCCTATTGCATTTAATAGAGAAGAATGAAAGAGGAGAAGATGACATGAATGGTTTAGTTAATAGCTAAACAGTAAGCTCCCCATTGTGAATACAAATTTTCACTTGTAGATCTACCCCAGGTTTTAAATGCCCAACTTATTTTCAGCCTCTACAGTACATATGACATGTGTGTTTGGGAGACCCAGTGGCTGCTGTAGAGCAGTAGACAATTTCTTCTGGAAGCTCAGTTTGTTGTCATGTTTCTGACGTGAATTATTTGTGTTGAGAACCTTGCCATAACCTACGGAGGACCTCTATTTGTAAATACACTTTGTCAGACAAAATTTTGTGTGAATGCAGTTAAGTTAATAAAGACATTTTAAGATGTGAAAATGGGAAAATAGCAACATATGAAATAAAATGGAAAACAATCAGTTTGGTTATACAAGCAATAAAAGTACACTTGTGAATGTCAAAATAATTTTGTAACCTTTAAGTTGGTTATACCATATCCTTAAACTTGATTGAAGCAAGGATAGAAATTGATTTTTAAAATGCTTGCAAAATGCGGTTATTGGCCATGTCTTAAAGCCATGTTAGCAAACCAAGGACTTAAAGAATGATATTTACCACAGGATATACAGAAAACAGAGAGAAACATATATGTAAAATAATCTGAAATAAAAAGTCAATGGTTAGACAGCCTTAACGAAAGAGCAAAAAATATTCTTTTTACATGTGAGCAAACTATTTTAGGGTTTCATCATATAATGATAATAAATGTACTTACATTTGTTTCTAAGTTATCTGTGAATTTATGTTACACAATTTGAAGTAAATCAAATAGGGATTTCAAATTAAATAATTTTGGGTTTTAAAGTAGCTTAAATAACTCGATACTGATTTGACATTCTCAAAATGCCAATAAATTTGACATTATTCTTTGATATTACTTAATGTTATTATATATGTTTATCATTTGAAACAAGTTCTTTTATCATGTAATTTTGCTTGTCATGTCACTTGTAATTGAAAAGAATGGACTTTTTCAGCTAGTCATTGATATGTGGGCTGCTTTTGGTTGATTGTTATCATTGTTCCAGATCTAGTGTTTCCACACCAACGCAAATATTTGGATTTAATCATGAAAACCTTGAAGTCACTTGTTGGTCTGGGCCTATATCAGCACTGGAATATTCACTCACACATTTGTGCATATGAACATGCAAATTAGGAGTTAGTAGTAGTAGGCCACTAGATTCCTCACAGTATCTCCAATGTTCTGACCGTCTGACTGATATATGGTAAATTCAGCTCTATATTCCCATCCACCTGTGATAACTTGCTATTCAAGATTTTATATATAAGATGTACTATGTATGTCTATTACTTACCAGCCCATGCTGCTAAGACTGCTTTTTGTACCTGTGCTCTTAAGTGGGCCTCAGATGGAGCCCATTAGGGCATAGAGAGTTTCCTAAGGATTGCGCAGCACAGAAATGGGCACTTCTGCCTCCCATATCCATGCCAGCCTTTTTGTCCATCTGTACTATTCCCACTTTCCTGCATTATATTCATGTTTTCTTTGACTTGCTGATTTACTACTACGTCGACTCGGGCCTAGGGTGTCAGTGTCGGGCATGATGACAGACTCTCCACTCCTCCCTCTCCCTCATCAGTGTGTTCCGTTCATCTACGTTAGCTGTGCCGCTATCTTTTAGGAGTGTGTTGACCATAGTCTTGGGAGGGTGCCCAGGGTTCATCCTTCCATGCTTGGGCTCCCATGTGATGACTAGGCTGGCAGGTAGCTCAGGGTGGCGTAGACAGTACCCTGCTAGTTGCAGTCTTCTCGCCTCAATTTCAGTAGTGAGCATTGGTAGGTCATCATAGAGCTCGACATTTGTCTTGTGCTGTTGCCAACACACGTTAAGAGCCATCCGGAGCATTTGTGTATAGCAACCATCTAGTGACTTTCTCATGGTTTTGGTGAGTATCCACGTCTCGCATTGTATGTGAGAATGGACTCTATGACTGCTGTGAAGATCCTTTTTTTGAGCCCTCTGGTCAGGTTCGGCCTCCAGATTTCCTTCATGTTGTTCATAGCCCTTCACACCAGTGCCTTCTGTATCTTTATGTCCTTCTCTGAACTCCTCATTCTTGACCCGAAGAAGTCTTAGTTGAAGCTTAAGACTTTCTTAATGGTATCATTCTTTACGGTCTTGAGAGTACCTGTGTCCCAGTTGAACGCCATGTACGCTGTCTCTTTAGCGTTTAGGTGAAGTCCAACTTTATTGCACTCAATTGCCACTTTTGTCAGTAGCTGCTGTGCTTCCTCAATCTGGTCAGAGAGCAGGACTATGTTATCTGCAAAATTGAGATCTGTGAGCATAACTGGTCTGACCCTTTTGGTTCGTCCTGTTTTTATGGCAAAACCAAGCTTGTCATGATCTTTGGTAGCTTGATGTAGAGCGTAATCAAGAATGATTATAAAGATGGAGGGTGCCAGAGTGTCTCCTTGCAGCACACCAGCTAGGAGCTGGAACACTGCTGTTTCTCCGTCTGGTGATACAATTTTTGCCATGGTCTTGGTATAGCTGGACTCTGTTGCTCTCAGTAGGTGGTCTGGCAACTCCGTAAGCTTTCAGAATCTTCAGCATTTTACCTTGGTGAATGGAGTCAAAAGCTTTGCAAAAATCAATGGAAGTAAGCACGGCTGGTAGGTTGTTGTTCTTGACTTCCTCAATGATTCGACAGAGAGCATATATTTGCATTACTGTTGTGTGCTTCTGCCAAAAACCATTCTGATTGAATCTTAGCTTAGGGTCAATAGCGGTGTGAATCCTGTTCAAAATCATCTGATTGTACAGCTTTGCTAAGATGCAGGTCAAGCTGATACTGTGGTAGTTATGTCTTCGTGAGGGATCCAGACTTGGGGACAGGGATAATGTTTGAGAGTGACCACTGTTCTGGTTTGTCACCTTTCATCAGTGCCATATTACATGTGTCCAGCAAGATGTCGTCCAGGTTGCAGTTCTTCAGGACATCTGGTGGCATCCCATCTGGTCCAGCGCTCCTGCCCTGTTTGAGTGCATATTTGGCTTTCTTCAGTTCCTCAGTGGTGAATGGACTGTCATCGATGTCGACTTGCCTTAGTATCGTGGTTTTGTCCTCCTCTTCTTTGATCGTTGGAGGGCTTCCCAGCTGGTTCTTGAAGTGGGTAAACCATGTCTGGATGCGATCCTCTGCTGTTTGACCACCTATTTGACCTGACGGGGACTTCTTCCATCTGCTGATCTTGTTGACTAGGCGCCATGCTTCTCCATGCTGCTTGTCTTCATTAGCAGCCTCTACCCCTCTAATCCTCTCAGCTAGTTCCTCTTCCTTCAGTCAGTCATAGGTGGCAAAGAGATTCTTCTTTCCTGTCTTGAACTTGTCTCTTTGCTCTTCTGTTTTGCTCCTTCTAAGTTCGGTATGACAAGCATTGACCATACTTCTTGCTGCAATGACATCAGGATGTTTTGAGATCTGGCTCTTTTTGATTCACTTCACAGTAAGCAGACTCTTTGTTGCATCTGTGTGTGCATCTATGAGCCATTGATAGCAGTCAGTGGAAGTCTCTTCTTCCTCCCTCTCCAGTGGGCTGAAGTGATTTCTCACTTCCACGGTGTGCTGGGCTTGAAGAATAGGTTGTGAGGAGAATGCCTTCCAATCTATCTTTTCCTTGGGACTTGTGGCATTGGGTTGCCACAGGCTCAGTTTCATTTGCATTGACACTACTCTGTGGTCAGAACTGACCGAGTTGAAGGTGCTGCAGGCTTCTGTGTTGATCACACAATTATGCCATTTTGTTCTTACGAGGATGTAGTCGAAATGTTTCCTGTTGAGGGAGGCTCTGTTTTCGTATGTCCACAGTTTACCAACTTGCTTCTTGAATTGTGTGTTGGCGGCATTGAGACTGTGTTCCTGGATGAAATCAACGAGGTATTGTCCATTTTTGTTGGTAAAGTTGTGGTATGAGTATGGAACATCTTCCAGCCCAACCTGGGTATTAAAATCTCTGAGCATAGCCAGGAAGTTATGTGCCGGTATTGAAGTGACAGCTTCATGAAGTTTACTGTAGAAGGGCTCCACCACCTCCTCCTCGCTTCAGTTGTGCGAGGAGTAACAGATGATAGCTGATTTAAGCCATGTCTAAATGTCTTTTCAACGTAGATTATTGTATCTGACTCCGCTACCTCCTCTGGCACCGAGTTCCAGGTATTATGTGCACTCTCTTCCCCTAAAATACCTTCTTCTCAGACTTGTTTCAGATAACTCTACCACTATGAAAAGAAAGATCCTGCCTACCTACCTGCGATCTACCTTGTGTGGCAGGGTGGAGATGCGTGTTTTCCAAAGGAGGTGTAAGACACTCTTTCTCTCCACTAGCCTGCAGGTCACCCTTGGGCAAGGTGTAACACCTACTCAGCTCCCCTGATCAGGGCCACATGAAGCCATGGGAACAGGTGGTGAATGATTATACGAACAGCTGGTGCATATAACAATTCCTGGTAATGTGACCACTGATGCCAAGCAATCTCTGAAGAGTATTGAAAACAGCTGGGGTCACCCAGCTTGGAAAGGTACTGCCCAGATGAAGTTAATGGCAAACCACTTCTGTAGAAAAATTTACCAGTACTGGTTTATGGGGCCATGATTGCCTGTGTCTTATGACATGAAACATGATGATGATGATGATGACCCTATCTATGCCTCTTTGTAATTTCAGATGTCTTTCAGGTTACCCCTCACTGCAGGGAAAACATACCCAGCCTATCTAATCTTTCCTCTGTCTGAGCAACATCCTGGGAATCTCCTCTGCAGTCTCTCCAGCACAACCTCACCCCTTCCTATAGTCTGGCAGACTGAACTGTACACAATATTCCCACATGCAAACTAAGCAATGTTTTGTAAAGTTGCAATTTGTCACAACTTATTTGTTCTCTGTTCCTACCTATGAAGGCACCTTCATTTTTCTACACTACCACATCTAACACTTGTTGAGACCAAATTCCATCTGCTGATGCTCTTGCAAACTGGGAATTCTATCCATTGAATTCATACCAGCTTAAACAAGGCTCTAGCATAGCCGTCCCTTTTCAAATAAATTGGAGAAATCAGGAAGTAACATGCACGATTTTTTTCATTTATTAAACTAGATTTTAATGTTTGTGTTAATATTAACAGTTTTGTATTAATTGCATTAATGCATCAATTTTGCATGTAAAATGTGAATAGAAACTTGTTAACTATTTTTGTTTTTAACAAGCTCTAAACTTTGCTAACTAGTAGTAAATGTCAGAGACAATCCTGTTAGTAATGCCAGTTTTGATAACGTGAGTCTAGGGACAGGGTTCACCAGCTGTCAAATCCCTTCTGAGAGTGAAGCCAAATACTTGTCTGAAGACAGACCCTATATACTCTTGAGGTTTTGGGACAGAGGCTTTCAGCAGAAGGGTATATCGGGGGCTAACCTAATGCAATCATTGCAGTTCAGGAGCAGCCAGCCAGCAATTTTATCTGTTCCAAATACAGTAGTTAATCT
Source organism: Hypanus sabinus (assembly GCF_030144855.1). Taxonomy (NCBI): domain Eukaryota; kingdom Metazoa; phylum Chordata; class Chondrichthyes; order Myliobatiformes; family Dasyatidae; genus Hypanus; species Hypanus sabinus. The sequence continues at coordinate 157,974,265 of NC_082707.1, read as the reverse complement.
TTCAAAAACAAAACTTAAATCTATTTGGTGTTCTATTTCTCTGCAAGAACTACTTGATACCTTTTATATGAGATATTTCTAACAGCAACAAGATGTGATTGCTAGTCTTACACTGTTTTGTGTTTCATATTTCAAGTAGTGTACTTGTTTTCCCTTCATCTACACACGTGATCACAGGTGTTCCATTTTACTTGGCCAAGAATTGATTCAAATTCAGACCTGGGGTCATGTTATTAAAAGGTAGCAATTTCCTGGTTTATTCTCCTGAATTAATTGTCTGTTTAGTCCAAAATAATAAAAATGTCAATATATTGTGGAAATTTATTAAGAATGAATTTTAAAATAATTTTAATATGGTAAAATAATCTGAATTTTTACAAAGCTTAAATAACATTTGTATGTATTAATGTTTTATCTGGAGAAACTCCAGTGGCATAAATAACCTTGCCTTCACTTAAAAGCTATTATTTTTCCTGAGAACAGATTGGAACATACTATGCAAAAGTACACCAAAACTCTGCTAAATTTAGAAAGTGTTTGACATAGCAGATGAATTTGGTCAGCTCAGCTGATTGTGGTTCTACATGTATGCAGCTGGTCAGTCTATTCTGCTGATGATTCAGAGATATTTTATCCAGGGTTAAAGTATGTATAGAAGTTTGGTGGTCATAGAGCTTAATATTGACAACATTCTACTTTGCATTTAAACTTAGAAGGTATGTGGTTTTGATGAGTGGAGAAGGTAGCATCAGAAAAGGTAAATCTTAACTGTTTACAGACAGATTCTAATATATGTTAATATTTCTTTAATTGCAGATGTTCCAGCCTGGTTAAAAAGTTTGCGACTGCATAAATATGCAGGTTTGTTCTCCAAGCTCACGTATGAAGAAATGATGGCACTCACGGAAGTTCAACTGGAAGCACGGGTATGTCCTTAAACATTAATCATCATTTATCTGCAGATGATTTATCTGTAAATGTTTATGTTTGGTTAAATTTTCCCACCATTCATTCCATTTATTCATTCTTGGGATGACTATTCCTTTTTTTTTTGCTCTATTTATTTATTTGGTAATTTACAATAATTTTATGTTTTTTCACTGTACCGCTGCCATGAAACAACAAAGTTCACTTCATAAAAGACAATGACAATAAACCAGAACCTAATCTTCTCAAGCCAATATTGTTAATCCATCTCCAATTGATCTTACATTGATATTGGAACAATGTTGTCTTAAATCATTCTAGTACAGGTAGTGAAGAAACTTTGCCACTTTTATTAATGAGTAGTTCTTGATTTACAATTCAATAACAATTAAGAAAGAATGACCTATTTCTAAGTCAGGATTTGAGAGACTTGAGAAGGAAATATGATGAGGTGGAACTGCTAGATGATTGCTGATCTTGTTTAATGTTCTCATCTGCAAAAGGTCCCTGATGTACTAAATATACAAAATCACGTGCTTGAATTCTGAAGTATGGCTTTAGCTAATAATATGGTTGCAGATGAGACTACCACTTTTAACACTAAGGGGAAAAAACATGGGCCACCAATAATTATGTGGAAGTTTTCAAATTGTTTTATCTTAGTGTATTTACGATCACTGCAATCCACAGCCTGAAACTTCCCTTTGGGAGGTACATTTTTGAACCGTCTAAGTGTTCTGGCACTTGAACCGTTTAAGTCTTCTGTGATCTCCTGAAGGATTTGGCAAACTGGACTCTCAAGAATGCATAGAAGGCCACAGCAGCCATTGCTGGAGTGGATATTGGGCCAGAGTGAATCAGCGGGGCCTGGGCCAGAGAGCAAAAACGAACTGATGTTTAGCTGATCTAAGTGCCAAGTAAGATTAAAGTAATTAAGGCGTCGAGGGCATTGGATAAACCAGTGTTCAGCTCACCTCTCCATGTCAGCCATCATCCCTCACCTGAACCTGTTCTGTTTGCCTGGATTTGACCTATCTCCTCTTCTCGCTCTACCATCGGGCAAGCAGTGCAGGAGTCTTGGTCTGTGCTGCCAGTTTCAGGAGCAATTGTTGCCCTGCAGTCTGGGCCAACTTCACTCACCCCAGTGCTGAATGGACTCCGCACTTATGGGCTGCAGCTGTTGGGCTCCTAGACTGGCTTCACTTACCTCAGTACTATACAGAATCTCCAGCTGTGGCCTACAGCTAGCAGGCTCCTGGACTGGCATTACCTAGCGCTGTGACTGTGGCCTCACTTTCGGGGACTGTGTGGTTCATGTTTTGTGTATTATTTCTTTACTTTTTTATTATTTGCACAATTTGTCTTTGTTTCATGCATTGGATGTTTGTCAGTCCTGTCGTGTGGGTTTTTGTGGATTCTGTTGTTTTCTTTGTTTTGTGGCTGCCTGCAAGATGAATATCAAGGTTGTATATGGCATTCATGTTTTGATTAATAAATTTACTTAAGAACATTTTTAAATTTTTCTATAATTGAGGCCAAATTATGGATCAGATTATTGCTTATTTTGCCTTTTGGTTCAGTCGTGGATTCATTGTGATTTCAGATTTGACCTCAAAATCTGAGCTGATGTTAAGAAACCATGATCAGAAATTACATCTGTCCTGTGAAATTTTTAACCAGTTGTTTATCAATTGAAATTCAGGGCAATTCTATGGCATCATTTAAAGAACAGCAAAATTCTATTAGCATAATGTTCTTTGGTTCCTGATCTACCAATTCCAATATGTCAGTGTTTCAAATTATTTCTAAGTATGCAAATTTCTGTGCACTAATTTTTTTGTTAATATTGGTGTGATTCTCCTATTTACCTGAAACAATTTGAATTCTATTTACCCAACAAGGAAAAGGGGGGTGTATAAAGGAAGTATTATGCTTTAGTTGAATTGTGCATTTACCTTTGCTAGTGTTTTCCAGTCATACCTGATAATCCCAGCATGTTTTCATTACTCAGAGGGAGACTGAGCATTCACTAAGATTTTCTCTTTGAGATAAGGTTGTAATTTAATTTCAGATTATAAAGAAATGCTTCCTTTGTGTTTTTGCTTTGCTTTGTCCTCAGAGGCAGGTGATTTATTGTGAAGGTCAAATACATTTAAATGCTAAAATCCTGAAATTACTAAAACACTACCTAGTTAACATTCAGATTGTTGTTTAAAGCTCCGGAGAAGGGCAAGGGATAGGACAAACAAAGAGATTGTGACAACATGAATGATGTTGACTCAGCAGTCTTGCGAATAATACTGAATGTCTTTTAAAGGTATAAAATGATAGAGAAAATAAAATGGTAAAGCAAAAAACAAATTGCATGCTAGAAATGAGTGACGTAGAGCACAATTTCAGGGAATCTGAAATATATATTCAAATAGTCAGATAGTCCCTTCTAAAAGATGCCACCCAATCCACTGCAGCTACCTATCCAGCTATTGCTCTTTTGTATCAGAACTGGCTATTTCTGTTGCAAGCTGTAAAGATTGGTTACCTGAACTTGTTTATTATTGACACATGTACCAAGATGAAGCTCGTCTTGCATAATGTTTATGCAGCTCAAAATATTGCACGTTTCATTCAGCTAGAATAAGATTTTTTTTAAATGCAAAATTTATTCTTGAATACTTAAGTTGCCCACAGGAGAATGAGATATTCTTTGAAGCTCACAGTTACAACAACATCACATCTCCACCAAAGCATTAGTTACTTTTTCTTCTCAGTAGATGCTGCTACTCTGATGTTTCCAACGATTTTTGTTTCTGATTTCAATAACCTAAAGTTGTTTTTTCACATTGCAATCCCTGGCCTTTTCTAATGCAGTTTTTTTTTCTATCTGTGCAGATCCTATCTGATATTTGGGCTTTTCCCCTGCACGATCTTTTATTTGGGATTTATAACACTGCTATGCTTTGGCATTCCTTTTCATTTCTCTGCTTTGTTATTTTTCACCCTTCACTTAAACATGCTCCAGACAAGTCAGTTGCTAGCAGCAAGACATCAACATGCCTCTCTTGCTCAGTAGCAGTGTATACCATCCCTTTCGTCTTGACTTCCATTCATTGCAAATAATTGTTTTGTTCTCTTCCTTTTTGGTACCTTGCAAAAAAAAAATGCCTGTTTCTAAAGTTTTCAGTTCTAATAAAAGGTCATCAATGCAAAATATTAACTCTGTTTATCTGAAAATTTCCAGCATTTTTTGCTTTACTTTGTCATCTAAAATTGTCTGAGAATGTTTGGAGGTTGGATGTTGCAGTGTCCCTGCTAGTATTATAATAGAATAATTGTAGTTAATCTATATTGTGCATCTTTGTCAGTATGACCTTAAACTTATTGACAAAGCTGTTACGAACCCCGTAACTGGGTCACTTACCAGCAAAGATAGAGAGGTCCGTTGAAGTCTGATGATACGATTTTTAACAGTATTTATTAGTAAAAATACACAAAAATAATATCGACGCAAACATACAGATAATATACGTCGTCAATACTAAATCTAAAAGTGTGGGTATAATAATAATCAATAAGAAATAAGCTCTATTGTTGTCTAGGGGATAATGTATTGTCCGATGGAAATATAAAAGTCACTCAGTTCATGCAGGCTGCAGCCTTTGGTTGGAGAGAGAGACAGATTTGGAGAAAAACTTGCCAATTCCTGTTATGATTTTGATCCTTCGGAGTCTCGTTAGTGTGGCCATTCACTTGTGGCCTCTCCTTTAGCTAAGCTGTTCTTCCGTGATGAGCCTGCCACCCTGGCAAGGGAGGACACACACACGAGCCCTCACTGGCGTTCACTATAAAACGCTGTCACTGGATTTCCAGCGTTTCTCCTGGTGCGTCTAAAGGGGTTGTTCCCCAGACCCTCTTTTATCCTTACTCACAGGGTCTCAGATGTCAATCAGGTTGGGATGATGCAATCCCTCAACCAGCCCACTCTGGTTGTCCCCTGAGGAGCTTCAATGAATATTACAGTACTCAATACACAATTCCATCTCCAAGAGACAATGGCTGTTATCAGTGGCTTTGTTTCGCTGAGGCCAGGGCACATTCCAAACCTTGTGGATTCTCTCTCATTTCCTGGGTCCCAGACCTGAATTAATAGTGATCTTGCGATTCTCAAAAAGGAGGGGGCGACTTTGTACCCTTCGGCCCCTCAGAGTTGTGGCACATTCGTAACAAAGCAAATATGTACATGGTAGATCCTTGGAGGTACATGGAGCTTAGAGAAATAGAGGGCTATGGGTAACCCTAGGTAATTTCTAAGGCAAGGACATGTTCGGCGCAGTTTTGTGGGCCAAAGGGCCTGTATAGTGCTGTAGGTTTTCTATGGTTTTCTATGTAATGTAGGCGGTCTCTGCAAGTTCTGTTCTCTCTGTGGTGACTACTGTTCTGCATTGCAACAAAAGGATCTATCTTGAAGCATTATGAGTTCCATGTAAATTCTTTTTCTCCCCAGCAAAATCTGCTAACCAAGCTATCACTGCAAAGATGGATTTATCCTTCTCTCCCTAACTGGCCCACATGGCTTCAATGCCATCTTCAGATAAAGGTGGCACTGAGCTGCGATGTCTGTTGATGTTGTGGCTCAGACTTCATTGTATTTTTACCTTCATAGGGATGGTTTTGGAAGCAGTGTGAGGAGTAAGGGATCATGTTAGAGTTCAGGCACAGATGAGGGGTTGTTAAAGACAATAAATGAAGAGTCAGGAGAAAGAACTGGTGTTTGTAATCCAGGTCAGAGCATTCCGCAGTCAAAGCTCTGTGATCTTGGAGGTCAGATCGGCAGGCAGTGAGAAGGCCTGCGATCTCCAGGGTTGGAGGTCCATACAGGCAAGAATCACAATGATCACTGATCCCCAGGTCACTGGGGTGGGAGATCTGTGTCAGTCTGGAAGTTGAGGCCCAGAGATCAACCTGTGATTGGGAAGTCCTGTGATCAATTCCCAGAGGTCGTCAGTCCAGAGCTTAATGAGTCTGGAGACAGAAACCCAAAGGTCCTGGGGTTGGAGACCTGTCCACATGTGCGAGTGGATGTGTTGGTGGTGGGGTGGGTGGGGAAGAGGCTTGTTTTGCTGCTGTTGCCTGGTTTTTGTTTTGTTGTTGTTGTATTGTTGCTTATGTTGTTCTGCTGAACGTTATGGGCATGCTATGTTAATGCCGGAATGTGTGGCAACACTTGTTGGCTGACCACAGCACATCTTTGGGTGCGTTGGTTGTTGACGCAAACAGTGCAATTCACTGTATGTTTTGATGTACAGTTGCAAGAAGTTTATGAGCCCTTTGCAATTACCTGGTTTTCTGTATTAATTACTCATAAAATGTGATCTGATCTTCATCTACTTCACAATAATAGACAAACACAATCTGCTCAAACTAATAACACACAAACAATTATACTACTTCTCATCAATACTGAGTACACCATTTAATCAATCTCAGTCTTGGTTAAAAAAATATATGAATCTCTGGGGTAATGCTTTCGACAAAAGCTATTTGGAGCCAGGTGATCCAATCAATGGTATAAGATTGGAGGTGTGAGTTGTAGAGGAGCCCTGTTCTATAAAAAAGACATGTAAAGTCAGGTTACTGACAGAGCTTGCTCTTCTCAAGAAAGATCTGTTTATCCACACCATGCCTCAATCAAAGCAACTTTCAGGGGATCTGAGAAGAAGAATTGTAGAGATGCATGAAGCTAGAAAAGGCTACAAAAACATTTTTAAAGACCCGAAAGTTCATCACTCCAGAGTAAGAGAAATTGTCTCCAAATGGATGTTACTCTGTTGCTACTCTCCCTAGGAGTGGGTGTCCTGCAAAGATCACACCAAGAACACAATTTATAATGTTGAAGGAAGTGAAAAAGAACCCAAAGGTAACAACAAAAGATCTGCAGAAATCTCTAGAACTTGCTAAAGTCTCTGTTCATGTATCCAGTGTAAGAAAAACACTGAACAAGTATGGTGTTCATGGAAGGAAACCATTGATCTCCATTTAAAAAAAACACTGCTGCACGTCTCAAATTTGCAAAAGATCACCTAGATGTTTTTCCTGACACTTCTCAGACAATGTTCTGTGGACAGATGAGGCAGAAGTTGAACTTTTTGGCAGAAACACACACCACAATGTTCGGAGGGAAAAGGCTACTGCACAGTAACACCAAAATCTCATCCCAACTGTGAAGCATGTTGGAAGGAGCATTGTAGTTTGGGGCTGCTTTGCTGCGTCTGGGCCTGGACAACTTGAAATCTTTGAAGGAACAATGAATTCAAAATTGTGTCAAGACATTTTACAGGAGAATGTCAGGGTAGTGGTCCAGCACCCGAAGATGATGCAACAAAACAATGATCCAAAACACAAGAATACATCAACAACAGAATAGTTTAAGAAGAAATAAATATGTATTTTGGAATGGCTAAGTCAGAGTCTCGACCTTAACCAAATTGAGATACTGTGGGCATGACCTGAAGAGCACTGTTCATGCAAGGTATCCTAGAACTAGTGATGAACTGAAACAATTTTATATGGAGGAATGGTCTAAATTTTCTTCTTGCTGATTGCAAGCCGATCAGCAGCTGCAAGCCGCATTTTGTGGAGGTTATTGCTGCTAAAGGAGGTTCTACCAGTTATTAAATACAAGGGTTCACATACTGTTTCCAGCCTGGACTGTGAATAATTGAACAATGTGATTAATAAGACATAAAAAGTACAATTATTTGTGTTATTAGTTCTGGCAGATTTTGTTTGCCTGTTATTGTGACTTAGATGAAGATCAAACCACATTTTATAAGTACTTAATGCAGAAAACCAAGTAATTGCAAAGAGTTCACAACTTTTTCTTGTAACTGTGCATACAATAAATAAATCTGAATATCGTGGCAGAACCTGGCTAGTTTCCCTTCAAACCCTTGCAAATGTGTTATAATAACCAACAGCCCTGAATACATTTTCTATGTATGTGTCTAAGTCGAGATAAACAGGGTTCCTCTTAAAAGATAGAATTAGACAAAGATTTCATCAAAATGGATAAAGACTAAATTACTGCTGATTGACTGCATGAATACAGATATTCTTGCAATCCATCCAAATATATTTCACTTTCCATCCAAGTAAATTTAGCTTGTTCTTTCATTTATGCAAAGACAATTGTTAATGCAATATTTACAAAGCTTATTTGAAATAAATGGCTTCAATATTTTACAAATTATCAAAACTAGTGAGGATATCTTTTGCTTTTACGTAATTTGTGTAGGGTTGTCATAAATATGAAAGTTCAGGAGACTATATAACAGGAGACTACATGATAGGAGAAAATCTAATTGTGGTTTCTGATTTTAGTAAAGAGCAATGAAACATAGCCAAGCTTGTTTGCTATGTCTTCTGTTTGTCCAATTTTGATCTCTAACTTAATTTGATTTTAGTATTCTCATTTCAAAAGCAGTTGCAAAAAATAAACTTGGTGCTTTCATTAATTCATTCATGTTTTAAGATTGTAGAATTGGCCTTATGCAAATTACTTTTCTTTCCTTATTGTAGTATTAATATATCTTTTAAAATGCTATAAAATCCCTTTCTGGGCTGTAATATCAGTGATATTGTATGTGTTCTGTAAGGCTGGCTACTAGGTCTTGGAAACAAAGTAAAGGTTTTACTCACTGAATAGGATGAACTGTTCAGTGTAAATGCTCACACTGCAGAATTTTTTTGATTTTGTATTGTCTCAATTACAAATATGGTTAATGGGCTTCTGTGCATTTCCTTAATGTATAGATCAACTACTCAAGTATATTTAGATAAAGTGGGTTATATCTTTTCACTTTTCAATAACTTATCAAAATTAGGCATGAATTTAAAAATTAGAATTTGAAATAATTGGCAATATGTTTGAAGTTCTCTTCTTGACCCAGCACAATTTTGGCTTTTACAATGGAGTGTTCTGAAAATAGATTCTGAACTGGAACAGAAACTTGCAATTTATTAGCTTTTTTTTGTGTGTTGGGTGGGGAATATATTGAACTTTGGAAAATAAACAGATGAATTTTTCATGGTATGGTCTTTAATTTGGCGAAGTCTGTATGGGATGAAAACATATTCTTTTGCTTTTTAGAACAGCCTATATCCATAGATAGATCTCATAATGTGTAGAAAAGAATCAAATAAAACTTTACCAGCTGTACTTTGATTTACTCTTTACTCCTCGTGATCCCAAAAAGGTAACTCAAAAAAGAGAGAGAAGGTGAAATATGGTGAAACTAGCCAGTACTGTAAATGGGGATCAAGAAAATTGCAGATGAAATAAGTAAGTATTTTGCATCAGTCTTCAGACTTGCAGCTTGCCAGAAATTCAAGAAAGTGAGGGGGCAGAATTGAGTGTAATCACTATTACTAAGGATAAAGTGCTTGAGGAGGTCTAAAGGTACATAAATCACCTGGACCAGATTGACTTGTAGCCCAGGGTTCTGAAAGAGGTAGCTGAAAGGACTGTGGAGGCATTAGTAGTGATTGTTCAAGAAACAACAGATTTTGGAATGGTTCCAGTGGATTGAAAAATTGCAAATGTCATTCCACTCTTTAAGAAAAGAGGGAGGCAAAATACTGGAGATTATAGGTCAATTAGCCTGACTTCAGTCATTGGTAAGTTGTTGGAGTCCATTACTAAGGATGAGGTTTTGGGGTACTCGAAGGCACATGATAAAATAGGCCAGTGTCTGCATGATTTCCTTAAGGGGAATTCTTGCCTTACAAATTTGTTGGAATTCTTTGTGGAAATAGCAGGCAGCATAGATAAAGGAAAGTCAGTGGATATTGTTTACTTGGATTTTCAGTTAGGCCTTTGCTGCTGCTAAGTAAGATGAGAGCCCATGGTATTGCAGCAAAGATACTAGCTTAGATAGAAGATTGGTTGACTAGCAGAGTGGGAAACAAAAGGGAGTCTTTTCTGGTTGTCTGCCCATGACCAGTGGTATTCCTCAGGTCTACTGTTTTTCACATTGTATGTTAATGATTTGGATAGTGGAATTGATAACTTTGCTCTCAAGTTTGCAGGTGATACGTATATAGATGGAGAGGTAAGTACTGTGGAGGAAGCAGGAAGTCCGTAGAAGGACTTTGACAGATTAGGAGAATGGGCAAAGAAATAGCAAATGGAATTCAGTGTAGAGAATGGTCTTTTCACTCTGTAGAAAGAATAAAAGTGTAGACTATTTACTAAACAATGAACAAGTTCAGGGGTACAAAAGGATTTGGGATTCCAAGTACAGGATTTTCCTAAGGTTAACTTGCAGGTTGAGTCAATTGTAAGGAAGGCAAATGCAATGTTAGTATTCATTTTGAGAGAAGTAGAAAATAAAAGCAAGGTTGTAATGCTGAAGAATTAATCAGACCACACTTTGAGTATTATAAACTATTTTGGGCCCCATATCTAAGAATGTGATGGTATTGGAGAGAGTATAGAGGAGGTTTAAAATAAATATTCCAGGAATGAAAGAGTCAATGTATGAAGATCTGTTGATGGCTCTGGGTCTATACTCACTGGAGTTTAGAAGAATGAGTGGTGAAACCTATCAAGTATTGAGAGGCTAGGATAGACTGGATGTGGAGAGGATGTTTCTAGTAGTGGGAGAGTCCAAGACTAGAGGGCACAGCTTCAGAATAGCAGGACATCCCTTTAGAAAAGATAGGCAGGGATTTCTTTAGCCAGAGGGTAGCAAATCTGGAATTCATTGCTAAAAGGCTGCGGAGGCCAAGTGACTGTGTATTTTTAAAGCAGAGATTGATAAGTTCTTCAGCAATATGGAGACAAGGCAAAAAAGTGTGCTGAGAGGGAAAATACATCAGCCATGATATAATGGTAGAATGGATGTAATTGGCCGAAAGGCCTAATTCTGCTCCTATGTCTTATGATTTTATATGAATTATATCAATCTGGATGTTTCTCCCTATTATTTCATTTCAAGATTTTGTCAAGATGTTTCTATTAACTAGTAATCATGATTTGTACTACATAAAGAGCTGAAAAATATCGTTCAAATTATAAGTGTCTTTTAGGGCACTTTGACCCTTTCATTCTCATGGCTACATTTTCTAAGCTACCTTGAAGATTTAGGATGAAATATTTGACTGATTTTAAATATTAACTTGCCTTAAAGCATCATTTTTCATTGCCAATCTTTAGTTTATCACATAAATCCTGTCTACAACCCAATTTGAATGGGGGGAGGAGAGAGCTTCAAGACAGGATTTTTAATAAATGAAGAGGAAATGAGAGTGCATCGACACAGGATAGCGAGGGGGAAATTGACGAACAAAGTGTACAGACTGTTGCAGAAAACATAAATGTATGCAGCACAGTAAGATCAGACCTACTAAAAACCATGTAAGAAAAACTAAATGGTGTTTATTTGAATGTATGTCGCATTTGCACCAAGATAGATGAATTAACAGCACAGACTGCAACATATGAGTATGATTTCATAACAGTTACAGAAAAGTGGTTGCAGATTGAATTGGTCTGGGTATTAAATACAGTAGATTCCAGTTAATTAGTCTATCAGTTAATCAGGGCAGCCACTTATTAGAGAAAAACAAAAACTAATTAAGAAAATAGCCAGGACCCCCTTTGCTTATTTGGGGCACTATGCCGCTTAATTGAGAAAGGAAATAGTTGGCAAGCAGTCCCGTGAACTCATGGAGTTAGACACTGTACTGTGCTTAGAACAAACAGTTTTTAAATAGTGACATTTGTGCATGTTTGTGTTCAAAAAGCATGATTTTTGTCACTGATAGTTGGCAAGAATAAGTATTAATACAATTTAGAATTGTTTTGCTCACTGCGGTTTTAGGCATTCAGGCCTGGAAATGTCAGAAATGGCCAGGAGTGTAAATGAAAAGATTTCACTACTTCAACAAATTAGAAACTATGCAGAATTTGAAGGTATTAACAATCATCTGGAATGTTACAATGAAAATAAAGATTTGGAGGATGAAATCATTGAAAGCATTGTATGAAGGCACGCCTCTGCACTGATCTTGTTCATTTACAGTTAAAGAAATGCAACATGGGTGCCTTTAGCTCAAAAAAGATGTAGAAACATTGAAGGCAGTCTGAAAGAGATTCACGGGAATAATTCCTGAAATGGGAGGATTATCATATCAAGAGAGGTTAAACAATTTAGTCTCTATTTCTTGAAATTTAGAAGAATGATCTGATTCAAACATCTTAAGATCCTCAAAGGCTTTGATGGAGTATAGTTATTGTTTTTACTGGTGGAAGAGGCACAAACAAGGGAACATGGCTATAAAATAATTGTCCAATCATTTAAAACTGAGCACTGTAGAAATATTTTTCTCCCAGGTTATTGAATCTCTGGAATTCTCTACTTGAGGATGGTGGAGGCCAGGTGATCCCCAATGCAAGTGAGGCTGTTAAAGGGCAGCATTTAAAAGTTAGGGAACATCTTTGGGTACTGGCAACATGTTTTGGACAAGAAAGTTTATTACTTTTTTCCTCAAACTTATAAATATTAAAAGCTCTTTTTCCCTCAAATGTATGTGACAGAATAATTTACAGGGAATTGAGACTGTTAGGATTGGTCTGCTGTGAGCCAACATAGGGCAGAAAATATGAGCAAAAGTATGCAGCACAGGGTATGTACGTCCACCTTAAATATAGCTATCTATTTAAGGTGATATAATTAAATATGTGTAAATTTGAGGATTTGAAAGTAATGGAGAACTGGAACAATAAATGTTGAGGCCAGTGTAGATCAACCATGATCATATTGAATTCTGGGGCTGGATCAGAGTGCCTGGTGGCCTAATCCTCCATTCAGAAATCTGGTGGTGGGGAAGAAGCAGTTCTTTGGGCTCCTATACCACCACCTTGATTGTAGCAAAAAGAAGAGGTCATGTTCTTGGTGATGGAGTCTTCAATGATGCCACCTTTCTGAGGCATCACCTTTTGAATATGTCCTCGATGCTGGAGAGACTAGTGTCCATATTGGAGCTAGCAACATTTTGAAGTTTTTTTGATTCTGTGTGGTTGCTCCTCCATACCCGATTGTAATGCAGTCAGTTAGGGTACTTACCACAGTACATTTGCACATTTACTTGGTGATTTGCCAAGTTTCCTCAAATGCCCAATGAAATATAGCTGCTGTCATGCCTTCTTTCTAATTGTATCAATATGTTAAGTCCAGGATAGATCGTCAAAGATGTTGATACCCATTATTCCTTTTAAACCAATTTCAGTTTGTGAAATTTCGCTTATCAATTTATTTGAGCTTATGTGTGCACAGGAGGCAGATTTTGTTCTTGCATTATTGGTTTACATTTACATGGCACTGTTTGTCAAACATCAAGGATTTACGCATTTGCAATCAAAAAGGTCTCTCCAAGTTTGGATGTACTTCTCCAAAATATAGTGTTTTAAGGAATGTTTCAAAAGGAATTTAGCAGAGTACTTCCTTTCCTGTGCACAAGGCTTAGATAACTGAGATGGCACAAGTGTAGCCCAGGCACCCCATGAATGAGCTTCATTCAATAAGATCATAGTTGATCCAATCTTGTCCTCAACACCACTTTCTTGCTTTTCTCTTGCATCCCTTGGCTCCCCTGTGGTTTGGCTATGCTTCAATAGTATCCTTGGTAGAGGATTTTAAAGATTCAAGACTCACTCAGAGATGTGAATTCTTCTCATCTTCTCAGAATCAGGTTTATTATCACCAGCATGTGCCGTGAAATTTATTAACTTAGCAGCAGCAGTTCAATGCAATACATAATGTAGAAGAAGAAAAATAATAATAAATATGTAAATTAAATATGGTATATGTATATAGAATGGATTAAAATTGATCAAAAAGCAAACAATATATATTAATAAAGTGAGGTAGTGTTCAAGGGTTCAATGTCCACTTGTGAATCAGATGTCATAGGGGAAGAAGCTGTTCTTGAATCACTGAGTGTGTGCCTTCAGACTTCTGTACCACCTCCTACCTGATGGTAACAGTGAGAAAAGGACCTTCCCTGGGTGCTGGAGGTCCTTAATAATGGACACCGCCTTTCTGAGACTCTGCTACCTTGAAAATGTCCTGGGTAATCTGAAATTATGCCTACTTACAAGAGGAAACGTTTTCTCATTACCCACTGTCACTCACAATCTATGAAGTAACATTAAGATCACCACTCATTTTTCTATACCCTAATGAGTATAGGTCCAAGCTGTTCAATATTTTTGTTTGTTATTCCAAGAATCAGCTGGAGGTTATAATGCAAGCAATCCTTCTTAAACCTGGAGAATGAAACTGAGTGCAGCATTTTGGGTATGCCTTGCCTATATCCTATAATATTGAATCTTTACTTCTCTGCTTTTAAACTTCATGCTCTTTACAGCAAAGTCTATCATTCCATTAGTAGCATAACTACTTAGCGTCAGTGAATTTGACCACAGAATACTCAGTTCCGTCATTCAAGTATTCAAAACAGATTTTAAATAATCCCTTTAGCACTTCATGAGTTACTGATTACTAATCAAAAAATGCACCATCACAACTCTTGTTTAATTGTTAGTCCTCTGTCCATGCTCATTTATTGCACACAACTCCATGAGTTCTTGTTGCAGTAATCATTTATACAGCACCTTATTAAATTAACTCTGAAAATCCAAATATATTGCACCCATTTCACATTTTCAGGGAACTGTTGAAGATTTCCTTTCACAAAACCATATTGACACTACTTGATTGTGGTTTTCTCTATGTTCAACTTTTACCTTCTTGATAAAGTGATGCCATGGTAGCATAATAGAATGACGCTATTACAGCTCAGTGTTGTAATTCGTAGTTTATTTCTGGCACCTTCTGTAAGGAGTTTGTACATCCTCACCATGGAATGCATGGTTTTTCCCTGGGTGCTCCGGTTTCTTCCCATAGTCCAGAGACGTACTGCGTAGATGAATTGGTCTTTATCAATTGTCCCATGATTGGGCGAGGGTTAAATTGGGGTTGTCAGGGTTTGCCGGGCAGCGTGTTTGGAAGGGCCTATTCTTTGCTATATCTCTAAATAAACAAACAAATAAGTAAATGGAAAAGGCTGCTGCTAATAAGGTGAAGCAAATTATTTGGGCACAAGACACCATTTTTACAGGAAAAGCAAGACTTGCAATTTATGATCTTTTCAGGTGCTTCAATCTTCCTGATAGTAGATACTCTTATGTTGCTGCCATCGGAAAGGAAATACAAGAGACTTAGCTCTCTCACCACTAGATTCAGGAACAGTTATTATCCTCCAACCATCAGTTCCTGGGATAACGTTACTCAAATCAACACTGAATTGATCATTGAACACAACCAGTGGATATTATTTATTATTTGTTATTTTAGTGTAGTTTATTTTGTGCACTCGTTGCTCTCAGTGTTTGTGTAATTTTTCATTAATTCTATTGTATGGTATTGTATTAATTCCTGCAAGAAAATAAATTCAGAGTAGTATATAGTGCTATATATATACTTTGATAATAAATTCACTTTACATTTTGAGCTTTGAAAAGGAGTACTTTTGCCGAAAAGTCATGGGGGAAAGCAGACAGGAACAAGATTCAATGTCATGTACAACAATTAAATAATTGTTTACATATTCTTATGGCACACATAAATATTGCCTAAACCATTCTTTTGCTCTTTGAAATTGTATTGTGAGATTTATTTCTTCCAATTGAGAGAACAAATCAGGACCTCAGTTTATTTCTTTATGATAATGTAACATTAATCAGCTCTGAAACACAGACTGGAATTTTTTAGTGTGCAAGTCTCTGGGACTCCAGAGCACAGATCTTTGGGCAATTGATGGGTGGGGCTTTGGGAGGGGGAGGTGTGAAAGTTGCCATGGAATGAGATTTTACTTTGAAGTGTGTTGTAATCAGTATCATATTCCTAATGTGTAGTCTAACTGTTGTGCTCCAATCTTAGCTCTTGAGTTTGAATTTCAAAAACAGTGATTTTTTTTTTACTAGAATTTTCTAAAATCCCCAGCAATGCAAAGGCAATAGTTAAGTTTCAGTGCTGTGATAGGTAATTTTTAACCACGATACTTATATCAGTACACAATTTAGATAGTAATGGAGAGGATTTAATTTTCTGTAATGTGTTCCGTTCATAACACGTTTCAAAACTGTAAAGCATTTATCAAAATAGTCCTTGAAATTTGTTCAACTCTGATAACTGCATTCCACTATTTGAAATGAACTGTTTTATTTACCTCTTACCTAAAGATGATGTGCATTTGCACACAAGTATTCTCACCACTTTTTCTATCAGCATTATCAGGCATATTGTTTTGAAAAGGATCATATTTTTGTTATAATGGATCATTGTTTTTAATTTTAAAAGTTAGCATGTCAATTTTATTCAAATCTTGAGGGGTCCTTGACGGTGACATCAGCATCCTTTGTGGGAAGTGCGGGGTGGGGAGAGGAGGAGAGGGGAAGGCTGTACACAAAGAACAATCAGTGTCAGTGGCCAGGGAAAAAAAAGTTTATATTTTATTCAAGTCTTTACTGGTACATGAGTGAGTAACTGTCATGAGGCGATACAAGTCTTTTTCAGATGTCATTTGAAGGCTTACTTGAGTAACTCTTTTTAATCCAGTCTGACTGATCCCAAATTCAATTCAAGTAATCAAACTATATTCACTGTTTTCAGTTATTTTCTGGGAACATGTGTCATTAAAGTTGTTGAAGTTATTTTTGCTTTTTCTAAATATTCACTGTAGGCCACCTAGGTAGCTTATTTCTACCAAAAGCTCATCTTCATTTGGGAAAAAATGAATAAAACAAGTAGATTTGGCAAGTAGGTAGAATTCTAACATTGATGGATTAAAATATGGAGGACATTGATCTGCAGCACCAAAGGAAAGTTCATCCCTCGCTGGACACATTTTAATTTTGTCCTTCATTTTGCCTCATGAAACAAATTGCATGCAAACATATAAATATTGAAGCAATTTTAGAACACAATATAATAAAACTTTTTAATTAGGTTGCATTATGACTGAATATTTGATAAATCTTTTTTATTATTCTTGCTGCAGAGTGTTACCAAAGGTGCAAGGCACAAAATTGTTCTCAGTATACAAAAGCTAAAGGAGAGACAGAATGTACTCAGATTGCTGGAAAAGGTAAGAAATAAAGCAAATATTTATTCTTGCTCCACGTTTCCACTTTCATAACCTATATTTTTATTTTCATATATAACTATGAACCTATGTTGCTGAAAATATGTGGTTTAAAAACTGA
This sequence comes from Hypanus sabinus, assembly GCF_030144855.1. Lineage (NCBI taxonomy): Eukaryota > Metazoa > Chordata > Chondrichthyes > Myliobatiformes > Dasyatidae > Hypanus > Hypanus sabinus. The sequence continues at coordinate 157,957,011 of NC_082707.1, read as the reverse complement.
GGTGATCATATTATTTAACAGCTTTGGTTATTGTATTGTTACATGATACACATTCAAAATTATATTTTGTATGCTATAGATAATTAATTTGGTCATAAATCATTTGGAGTACCAAAGTCTTTCCTCGGAATTTATCACTTTGTACATAGCCTTTACTTGTATTCCTCAGTTTACTAAAGGGAAACAACTATATCCTTGTATTCCTCAATTTACTAAAGGGAAGTAGTTCTGGAAAACACTTTGTTTGAAGAACTTTCATTAATTGTAAAGTCTTTTCCCATATGTTTGATGTCATCAAAAAGCTGGTTGATTTCCAAGGCTTAAGAATTTCAGACAAAAGACCTAACCATTTAAAAATATATCAACTTGTAGTACTTCTGCTTGTGGGTGAATCTGGAAGTAAGGTTCACACTAATCAAAATAAGGACTCACCCATTTATGACAGATGAGGTGAGAATTTTAGAAACACGAGAATACAGTTTGCTGGAACTTGGAGCAAAAAGACAAACTGCTGGAGGAAGTAAGCAGCTAGAAGAGGATTCTTCATGAGTGCTCACTTCCTTAAAAGCCAAGAGTAGTGGAACCATTTTTGAGACAGATCCTTAAGAAGCACATGGAGTAAAAGGACAGGTACATGGAAAGCAGCATTGTGGTTGCAGGCACATCAGCTGTGTTTTCATTGAATGGTGGAACAAGCTCCAGAGCCCAAAAGGTCTACTTTTAATTCATATCTCATATTTTCATAGGGCAGCATTAGTGATAGCTCTGTGTTTTATTGATGATAGGTGAAAGGTTGTGTTATCACTATGGTTTGGATGGTGGTGTTGAATCTGAGCTTGAAAGATTTTGCATCATTCATGCCAGGGATACTACTAGTGGAATATTCCTGGTTAGCTGATGAATGAAACTTAGAGAAGGTGTTTCTGAAAGTTTAAACAGCTCTTTTTCATGTGATCAAGCTCTTTACTGCAAAGCATGTTCTTTTCTTACATTTAACCTTGTCCAGTGCCATGTTGCATATGTGCATCATTGTGTATGGGCAGCTGTTTCTAGATGCAGCAGGGAGCTTCTCAGAATTTTTTCTTAATGAGCCTTCTGGTCACGGTTGTGTTTTGGATTTTTTATTTTTTCTGTTTTGATTTTTGCTGCTCAAGCTCTCATTATCTTTTGTATAATCTTATATTCTCTTTCCTTAAGATTCCAGTAATATTTCCACATTATCCTGGCCTATTTCATCAAAGCCAGTCTTGTATGCCAACTTGACAAAACCATCTGAGAAACACTTCCACATTCTGGCTATAATTTTAGTGTGTACGCCAAATCATTATTGCATAGGAATATCATCCCAACAGATTCAGTTACTGGCAATCTTATTGTTCTACTTTCGAGTGTCCTGTGTGGCAGGCTTTTTTATTGCCACTTGACTCTGAAATGATATGTCCCATTATGCATTGCAGGTGCTATGCCTTGAAAACAGTGACAGAATTGTCTGTGGATTGTAACGATGAAATATTTTTAGTGTAGAAAATACCTTCTGCATTTGTTAGCTGAGGTTTTTTATGTTGCAAACAAAACCTTAATTGGTAGAGGAATTTAGTGGCTTACACTGCATTCCTGGTGCGAGAGGAATTGAGGTTTTGGTTGAGACCCTGCCTGAGGATACTTTTGTTAAGCCAGTTGTTCAAGGCATTGATACAATATTGTTTGATGAAAGAGAAAGGAAACAAAATGAAGGAGCAGTACTATTATCCAAGTATTCATGTTCGTTCATCTCAGCACTGGAAAATTGGCCTGTGAATATCTTTAGACTCTAAACTCAGATTTTCTGAGTGGGGAGATTAGGAGAAGCATAGGCTTTATAGTTGCCCTTTGCATTGTCTCCATGAAGAAGAACAAGGGAATTGTTGACTTCCCTGATGCGTGAAAGAGTTTTCTAATCTTTTGCCACATACTCTCATGAGAGTACTCTATTTCAATAAAGTCCACATTAAATGCTCAGTTAATAAATTAGACATCTCCAGTATTCCAACTCCTTGAGAAAATGTTTTGACTCCATGGTATCTGCACATGCAACCTTTCCCTCAGAATGCCGGTGTTTCATAATGGCTTGCCTTGAACGTCTCAACACTTCCAGAAGGTCCATCACACATCTCATGACTTTCCATGATTCTTCCACAATGATCTTTGAATTTAGAACAGCTCCTTTTCCATTCTCTCCATTATAATATCTCTGCCAAGAGTAATATTTTAAATGTGAACTATTTTGTCTGTGTTGTTAAGGATTGTATTCACTCTCAGTGCTTTAAGTGGATTCACAGCTAATGTTCACTAAGTACTGACTTTCTTTTTTCCCTCTGTTAATTACATCCAAGCAAGTATTAGTGATCAAATATTATTTGCAAGCCTTTATAGCAAGCATTGTCCTCAAAACAGCTGGCGTGTTTTGAAGCTATTTTGAAAGATGCACAGAATAAATTGTGATGGAGTTCAACGGAGAGAATGCAGCACTCTCAACAATTTTAACAGAGGAAAATTATGTGGAAAGAATCATGAAATTCATTACGGGTGACTGGTGCACTTCTCATCATAGTGAAGACAGCCGTATGAATCAAGGAAATGTACCATTAAGAAACAATGACATTATACCACAAATACATACATGAAATATTTGTAAGTTAAGGGATTCCTGTACTTCAAAATAACATAAATATTCAAATTCTGGATTTTTTTCCCCAGAGCAAAAGGGCAAATAAAATGCAAAAGAAATACAGAAGCTGAAATCTGAAACAAGTATTAGAAAGACTCACAGGTCGGGCAGCATCCATGGAAAGAGAAAGATTTGATGTTTTGGGTCTGACACCCTTCATCAAAATTAAGCAAAAGATAAAGTTGGTTTTGGTAATTGGTTTATTATTGCCACAAATACCAAGGCACAGTGAAAAGCCTTTGTATGCCATCCAGAGAGATCACTATGCAGGCTGACAAATAAAGTACAATGTCCATGATGCAGTAAATTGAAAGATCAAGAGTTCATCTTTATCATATAAGAAGTCTGAATGAGAGCTTTATGAGAATGGGATAGAATCTGTCCTTAAAGAAGACCTGGTGTCACAGAAAAGTCAGGAAAGTCATTGAATGATACAAGGAGGATTTCTCTGATAGGGTGAATTAATATAGCTGTTAAGCTCATTTGTTTAAAATGTGTTGCTAATCTTGCAAAGACAGATAACAATTTGGACAGATTTAAGTGTATGGTTTGGACTACTTGCCCTGCAGACTGGTACAATGTTCTAAGATGATTATTAATTCCTGCCAAAGTAAATATAAAAGTGCATGTTAATAAAAGACTTTGTCCTTTCATTAAACCAGTATTTTCTTCTGAACACAAGTCAGGAATGTTAAGAGAGCAAAAATCCATATAAAACTTACTCAGTATATTTAACTACCAGGCCTTCTCCTTTAGCCAGAAGATGTTTTGATCTATGGATGTAGAAAAAGATATTGTGGAATTTTCCCTGTTAATGTGGTGTAAGTTCATAAAAATGTTGGCTTGATTAGAAATGTCTAGCTACTCTCAGATGTCTGAAATCTGCGTAATTATTTGAAAATTTAAAATAAGTTACTGTAATGCAGGGTAAGATTTTTCAAATATCCAATTTAATACTTTTTGTTTCAGAAATTTCACATTTTCTGAAATATCTTAATTATTCTATAACGATACTTTTAAATGAAACTGCATTTTAAAACATTAATTTTCTTAACCGATGTTATGAAGAATTCCATATGCTTCAATATTCTGTTTATGATTTTCCATCCATTGCGCAGGACATCCTTGAAGGTGGCAATCTCCGCAATGCACTTCAGGAACTGCACCAAATGATTCTAACTCCAATCAAACCTTACAGTTTTTCTCATAGTCAGAACACAAGTGAACAAAACCAAACTTTTGACTCTCAATCCTCTATCATGAGTTCAGACAGCAGCTTAGGAAGTCGGCTTTCTGATGTGAAGGACTCTGCTGCAGGTGGAATTCAGCAACATAGCGTCACAGGGTGTGAGGGTGAGTCAGGCAGTGCTGTTGTTCCACAAGGGGATCTACCTGGACAGTTTACAAGAGTCATGGGTAAAGGTAAGCCTTAATTTTTAAGATTTCTCAAATAGAAAAAAAAGATAGAATAATAATTTAAGTAATGAATAATAATTTAATCAGTGGACTCAGAACTTTAAAGAACGATTTGGTAACATTCAGACAGATGTACAGTGAGACCTCGATATTTCCTTCTCACAGAGTGAGGCCATTTGGCCTAGTGAGTATATGCCAGCTACAAAGGATCCCATCAACCCCATTTCCCCCGCTTAGTTCACTGTAGCCTACACTCAGATGCATGCAAACCCATTTCTCTCACCTGCCACCTCCATTAGGAGTAGTTTACTGTAGGCAATTAACCTAACAACTAACATAACTGTGGAATCTTGAAGGCAACAATTAATATAGCCATTAAGCTCCTTTTTCAGGAAACAGGAGCATCTGGGATAATCTTAATAGAGACAACATCAGAGATCAGAATAGAACCTGAGCCAGTGGAGCTGTTACTTGCCATGGAAGAAAGAAAAGGGGTGAGGAGCACCAGAGGGTGGCGATGGCAGGCAAGGAGATGAAATGAGAGAGGGAAAGTGGGATGGGGAATGGTGAAGGGGGGGGTTGGGGCATTACTGGAAGGTTCAAGCAATCGTTGTTCATGCCATCAGGTTGGAGGCCACCCAGGCAGAATATAAGGTGTTGTTCCTCCAATCTGAGTAAGGCCTCCCCCCCCACCCCTTTCTTTCTTCCGTGGCATTCTGTCCTCTCTTATTAGGTTCCCTCTTCTCCAGCCCTGTATCTCTTTCACCAATCAACTTTCTAGCTCTTTACTTCATCCCTCCCCTTCCCGTTTCATATATCACATTGTGTTTCTTCCTCCCCTCCCCTCCTCTCACCTTTTAAATCTACTCCTCGCCTTTTTTTTCTCCAGTTCTGCTGAAGGGTCTCAGCCGGAAACATCAACTGTATTGTTTTCCAAAGATGCTGCTTGGCCTGCTGAGTTCCTCCAGCATTTTGGGTATTTCACTGGAATTCTCTGTTGCGTTGAGTATTATTATGCCAGGGGTTGATTTTCAAAACCCTTCAAATCAAATCAAATTTAAGTATCTTCAAACCATACATAGATACAATTGAATGAGACAGTGTTCCTCATATAAATATGAGCCTAAATTTTAAATTCAGTCAAGGTCAGCTGGATGAAAGATTCTGTCTTCTGACTGTACACACTTGCTAAGTCTGTTCCTTGGGGATTTGGTTTGAGATTCAAAACTACCCCTAAATCAGTTCCCACTTGTTGAGATATCAAGGATAACTAAAATTGCACAAGGGAAAATTTACATTAGTGCCATAGGACAGGCTCTTGGTAAAGTTTGGAGTTGAGATAGAGTAAGGAGGAATTTTACTGTCTTAATGATGATGTACTGATCCAGGATTGCATAAGAGGCTTAATCAACAGTGGAACTTCTGGCTTCAAGTCAGAAGGTTGTGTGTTCAAGCTGCATTTCAGAAACATAAAAGCATAGCCTAATCTGATACCGTACTGCTGGATTGTCAGAGGTGGAGACTTTGGAATGAAGCAATACATTCTGCCCTCACCAGACAAAGAAAACACTTGTGGTTCTCTCTGTAAAAATACAGAGGGGTTTCATTTCCTCAATACCTGTATTATGAATGACTTGGTTTGTGGAAATTTAACTTTATATCAATTCCACCCGTACATTTTAAAGCATTAAAAGTTGGTAGTAATAATAAAATGTTTCATGGTATTCATAATTATTAGATACATGATAGTGCTTAGGTAATTCTGAGCGGTTATGCTTATTGAATGAAATGAAAGAATTACATAAAGTGTGCACAGAGTTGCAATATGGATTGCTATAGATAATAGAAATTTCCAATTTTAGAAAAAAATGCCTAAGAGAATGGAATCTTTACATAGCCCAAGGACTGCTTGTATTTAGCTGTCAACTAATTTCACTGAAGCAGATTGGCCTGCTAGTTATTAAACTGTTCATGTTATTTCCCTGCATTATGAAAGTGAATACAAAAATATTTAATCATTTATAGTGTGCTTTGTGGTATCTAATTAAATATGCTCTTTTGAGTTATTAGAAGGTAGAATAAGAAAACAAAACTACGGCACTGAGATGAAGGCCCTGATGAGTGTGCAGGCCTTTTAAAGTCTATGATAAACAGTCAAGCAATGTATTGGCTTACATGAGTATTTAATGTCACTGCTGTCAAGTTCTAATTACAGCTGACATTCAAGCTTTGAAATGTTTTCAATGTAAGCTAAAAATTGTCTGTCATATGTTTCAGTAGAATATCTTGCTAGGAGATATCAGTGAATCCATAATGAATGGTTCATGTCTATCTGACTGGTTATTAGAGTATTAATAATATTGTAAGGGATGAGAGATTTTCCAATATGTTGGCTGCTTTGCCAACTTACAAAGATGGCCATGAATAGATAACAACCTCAAATTAGGTGTCTTGTATTTTTACACAAAGCATCAGTGTTTAAACATGCATCCCCTGCATTTATCTTTGAAACTGATTATCCTGTTGGATTGCTAATTAAACCACATAAACTAATTATTTAATGTGAGTAACGTCTTACAAGCTTTCCAGATGCTTTTTTATTGTCTGATTGGCCTTATTTTTTAACACTCTTGCCTCTTGTGGGAAATGAGTATGATGCATAAGACATCTTAGTTTTATGGGGACAGTTTGGATAAGTGTAAGAATCCTTCAGAGTTTGAAATTTGAAGAACAGTGACCAAATAATTCCAACTCTGTTCTCTGTGTACATGGCTGAATCTTCAAATATTCTGTCTGTTGGTTCCTTGCCTCTCGATGTATAGCAATCGACTTTTCCAGATCACAGCTCAGGTTGTGACTGCCCCTTTATTCTGTGAACAGTTTGTAAAGTTCTTTAGCACGTTTCTCACATCATTCAAGAGAATTCAAGGCACAAATTTAGCACCTAACCAATACTTTTTTCAGTTGCTTGGTTCATTTGTTCATCTTTATACTTAAAGAAACATTTCCATTCCCTTATTAACACGACCGATATTAACCTATTTATTATGTCCATACACCCTTGAATTCTATACTGAATACGATATTTACATGTTCTATACATTATTTGATGGCCAAAATGACTACACCCAATGGACAAATTTATTTACTTGCTTTATTTTAGTTTTCATTCTAAGAAATTTTGCAAAGTTATATTTATTTCAATTGCAATTCATTTTGCTATTGATATATTTGATACATTATTGTTGATTTATCTTTTTCCTATAACAGTTCATATTTGAAATGAGTACCACATCATTTTCAATTTCTTCCATGCATATTGACTGCCTCTTGGATTTTTGACGTGTTACCTCTGACGTATTATTTCCTTGTTGCAAGCAATTAGATACTAGATGGGAATCTGGGACTTGGTATGAAAAGATGATGGAGCCGAAATCCCTGTGGACATTTGTAAAGTATATGGAGAAATTCTTGAAGTTAGAGCTGGGATGTGGGAATTCTTAACCACCAGGCAAAAATTTCTAAGGTCCAAATTGAGTTTAGTCTGCAATAATTTATTGAAATATATTGCTCTTAATTAACCACTGGAAAACTCAAAGTATTAAATACTTGATCCTTCAAACATTTCTTGAAGTCCAGTGTATGCATCTATTAAGAAGACTGCCTGGAGTGTAAAATGATGGAGAGAAAGTACAGTAAGTTATTAGTCTCCACAGAACAGTTTTTGATGTGACTTAGAACTTGTGTATGGGGTATTTCTACAGAATGGTTTGTGTTCAATTCGTTCTTTTAATATGGGTTTTGTTAACATTGCCATGGATAGAAGAAAGATCACTATGCTATGATACTTTTATAATGCTATTGCAACATAGAGGGCAGCAGAGCTTTGCTTCTCGATGAGCTTAATGCCTTCTATGCTCGCTTTGACCACCAGAATAGGGAGGAACCATTGTGCACCCTCACGTCTCCCAATGATCCTTTGGTCTCAGTATCTGAAGATGATGTATGGGCTGCCTTCAAGAGAGTGAATCCAAGGAAAGCATCTGGTCTGGATGGAAGACCTGTGTTGACCAAGTGGCTCTGGCATTGTACGGTATCCAACCTGTTTCAGGCAGGCTTGAATCGTACTCGTGCCCAAGGAGAACATGGTAACTTGTCTAAATGACTATTGCCCACTGGCACTTAACATTCACAGTGAAGAAGTGTTTTGAGAGGCTAGTGTTGAAGCATATCAGTTCCTGTCCGAATGGTGACTTGGATCCACTCCAATTCACCTACCAGAGCAACAGGTCTACAGCAGATGCTATCTCATTGGCTCTTCACACAACCCTTCAACATCTGGACAGTGAAGATGCATACATCAGGATGTTCTTTATCGATTACTCTCAGCAGTTAACACCATAATCCCCTCAAAACCAATCAATAACTCCAAGACCTGGGCCTCAATCCATTCTTGGATTTTCTGACTTCTGGATCACAGTAAGTTCGGATTGGCAAAATCATTTCCTCCATGGTCTTCATCAGCATTGGAGTGCCACAGGGATGTGTACTTAGATCCCTGCTCTACTTGCTTTATACCTATGACTGTGTGGCTATGTACACCTCCAGCACCATATACAAGTTTTGCTGACGACACTACTCTTGGGGGCTGTATCAAAGGTGGTGATGAATCAGCATACAGGAGGGAGGTTGAAAACTTGGCTGAATGATATAATAGCATAACCTCTCACTCAATGTCAGTAAGACCAAGGAACTGATACTGTACAACAGGAAAGGGAAACCAGAAGTCCATGCGTCTGTAATCATCAGAAGTTCAGAGGTGGAGAGGATCAATAATTTTAAATTCCGAGGTGTCACTATCTCAGAGATCTGTGCTGGGTCCATCATATAAATACTATTGCGAAGAAATCACGACAGCACCTCTACTTCCTCAGGAGTCTGCAGAGGTTCAGCATATCATTGAAAATCTTGGCAAGCTTCAATAGATATGTGGTGGAAAGTGTGCTGACTGCTTGCAGTATTGGCTGGTATGAGAACACCAATGCCTTTGAGAGGAAAATCCTATAAAAGGTATTGGATTCAGCCCAGTACATCATGGGTAAAACCCTCCCAACCATTGAACAAATCTACAGGAAAGGTTGTTGTAGAACAGTAGTGTTCATCAAAGATCCTCACCACCCAGGCAATGCTCTTTTCTCGCTGCTGCCATGAGGTGGATGATACAGGTACCTCAGGAGTCACACAACCAGGGTCAAGAACAGTTACTACCCCTCAACCATTAGGATCTTGAACAAATGAGGTTAGCTACACTCATTTAAGGACTCTGTTATATTGTTGTTTCATGCTCATTATTTTTTGCTATTTATTCATAGTAGTATTTGCACAGTCCTTTTACAGTATAGTTGATGCTTATAGATTAAAGTTACTGTTCTACAGATTTGCTAAGTATGCCCATATTTCACATTTTCACATTTTATGGTGGATTGGTGTTGGGGTCAGAATAGAATGGAAAATGGGAGGTGACAAAAGATAAATTACAACTTTTTAAATAGCAAATATGTCCAATGAAGTGGAAGAACTGAGAGCTTGAGATACAAATACATACATTTAAAAATGGAATAGTGAGTGATAACTAACTATCCAAATGTTGTAATGAATATTAAACAGCAAGTATCAATTTAAACTTGAGCTAAATCATTGTTCTGTGTACTCAATTGTAAAAATATTGGTGTATTATAAATTCTCTGAGAAATTACTCAGCATAATTTGTAATTGATTTGAGTGACTGGTTCTGTGCTTAGTATGGAGGTGATTAAGGTGATAAGACTGTACAAAGATTTCAGCTATTCGGGATGAAGAGGATATTAGTGAATCATTTAAAAAAACAAAGAAATGGTCTATGTATGAAGCAGATTTCATTTTGTGCAATAGAATACAGAAAGCATGCTATATTGAAGAAATAATTAGAAAAGGTTTAAATTTTTTAAAAATTCAAAAAGTACGAGGAAATGCAATTAGAGTGGTCCTGAGCTCCTTCCTAAACAGTTTCTAAAAATTAATTTCTCTTGCTTTTAACTTTATTTTGGGTCACTGTTGACTCTTATGCTTCATATCCCCAGCCAATATTTGAAACAAATTTTATATGGTCTTAAAATTTATTTTAATTCCTTGTTATTTGTCTTTAATTTGTCATGAGAGATAATTTTCTCCCCCAAATTCTTAGCATATTTCTATATCAAAATTTAGTCTCACGACATACAATATATTTATATGTCTACATGTTACTGTTTTTCTGTATTTCAGCCTGTTATCTACCCTGAGGTCTTTGACTATCTGTTTCTTACTTGTATCCGTCTGCCACTCTTTCCTTTATTCTCTTCCCAGATGTCCCCAACGCTCTCTTTTCTGAATGTTTGAATACAATTCTCTATTGCTCATTCTTGTTATACAAGTCTTCTTCTTACAGTGCTCTCATTCTGATTATCATTTATATTAATCTCATTCTCACTCATTTTCATTATTCTCCTATCTCCTCTCTTCCTCTTGCATGGTCAGTCAATGATTGTTTAAAATCCCTGATGGGAATTTGTGCAAATATGTCCACTGTAGTGGTCATGCTTTAGAACTAAGTTTTGCCTTAGTTTTCAAAGATGTGTATAGAACCCTTGGAAGTTGTTTCTTTTATCAGTGCCAGTGCCATTCTTTGTAATATTTGACTCTTCTATTTTACAGTATGTACACAACTGCTTGTATCCAGACCAGATGAAGAAAACATAAGTTCCTACCTGCAACTCATTGACAAATGTGTAGCTCATGAGGTGAGAATTTTTTTTAAAAAGAAAACTTAAACAATCTGTTCAATTTAATCTATTTGGAAAAACCTATTTACAAATTTATCCATCCACTTCTCGTAATATAATTTGAAATCATTTTGGGGCTAGCTATTTCCTTGTAGTTTACTGTCATATGCATCTAACATACCAGGGAGGAAGAGTGAACTATATATTGAAGAAAACATTAAGTTTTTAACATTTTTATTATTTTTTTGATGTGTCACTCCAAGATTACCCAGTTACTCCATTTAGTAGTGTACTGTATGGCCTACAGTATAATAAGGGACTACTCTATGTTATAGGGACATGTTATTGCATGCAATATTAGGCGCGTATTGATCTGTACGTGTGTGCCGAGTTTGGCTTGTGCCAGTAAAGAAACATGAACTTAGCTCCCGTCTCCAGTGTTTTTATTAATAGCATTGTTGTGTAGCCAGGCCACATGCACAACAAATTGGCAATGAGGCTAATGAGCCTACATCGTATTGGAACAACATGTTTTAATTGATAATGACACTTGGAAGAAGAGCACAAGAAACGAGCCAAGGAGCGGGAGAAGGAGGCAGAGCGAGGCCGCGAGTCTAAAAGGAAGCAGAAGCACAGCTGGGGTCAGGAACGTCGGGAGACCAAGAGACACAGTCGGTGCCGCAGCACATCCAGCCGAGACTGTAGCTGGCACTAACCCCCAGGGACTGAGGGTCTGCCTGCCCCTGAAAGGAGATGAAAAGGAGCGACACACACTCTTTTCCAAAGAGGACTTTCCCCTTTGTTTTTTTTTACCGTGGAGAGCTGTAAATGCCGAGTTGCTAAATGTGTTCCAGGCTGAAATATATTTTGGACTGTAAAAGAATCAATGGTATGTAGTTTGGGAAGGAATATGGAACCAAGGCCACAGATCAAATTAGCCACAGTTCTATTTACTAGCAAAGCAGAGTCAGGAAGCAGTATAACCTCTTCCTGCTGGACTTTGTTACCTTGTAATCAAAATATTTAAACATTGCTTATGCAACCTTTTCAATCATGATACTGCTCTATTTGTACTGAAGTTGTTTCTGAAGTAGTTTTCTCTTTGATGGAAACAAACTGCTTAATTTTAGTGTGAATACTTTGAAGTTTCAAAATTCTTGCATTTGCAATTAAAAGCCTGCTAATTTCTTAATCCCACTGTAAAATACTTTTGATGGAGCTCTGAAGCTACCACCATTTAAATAGGAAATAATCAGCATTATTTTGGAGCAGTTAAATCTGTGCTAATAGAGCAGTACCACCAAATGATTGTAACTGAGTTAGTGGGGTGGAAGTCTAGTACTGGATGATGAACATGGTCAGGCACCTGGTCTCAGCGAGTGAGTCTTTTTGACATTGTTCTCACAACTCCCTAATCTTTAGCATCTATATGTAAAAGGATAGGAACAGACGATATGAGCAAGTATTTAACTGAGAGGGCTAATGACGATGGTGGTTGACAGGAACTTGGGAGCGTAAACTGGGAACAGACGTTCTCAGGGAAAAGCACAGCCAAAATGTGAAGGTTGTTTAGGGACATCTTCATGGGGTTCTATTTAGATTTGTCCCATTGAGACAGGGAGAGGATAGTAGGATGAAGGGATCACAAGAGGTGGAACATTTAGTCAACAGGAAGAAAGTGTAGTGAATGTTTTGAAGGCAAAGTCAGACGATGCTGTTCAGAATTATAAGGTACCCAGGGAAGGACTTAAAAAGGGACTTAAGAGAGCTAGAAGGGGAGGTGAGAAGGTTTTCGCGAGTAGGACTAAGGAAAACCCCAAGTTTTCTACACATACATGAAGAACAGGAGATGATGAGAGTAAGGTTAGGACTTATGAGCGATAATAGAGATACGTGCCTGATGGTGAAGGAGGTAAGGGGAGGTCCTTAATGCATACCTTTCTTCAGTGTTTACCAATGAAAGGGACTTTGACAAATGTGAGTTAATATAGAACAGGGTACTGTCTTGGAGCATGTGGAGGTTAAGAACTTTTTGGAGTTCTTGGAAAAAATTAGGATAATTAAGTCCCTAGGGTTGAATAGAATGTACCTTAGGTTGCTACTTGAAGCGAGGGTCAAGATTGCTGGGATATTGGCGATAATACTTGCATCCTCTCTTCCCACTGGAATAGTACAAGGATTGGAGCATCACAAATGTTGTTCTGTTATTCAAGAAAAGCAATAGGAAAAATTCTGAGAATTATTGACCAGTGAGTCTATTCAGTGGTGGGCAAGCTATTGGCGAGCATTCTTAAGGACAGGATTTACGAACATTTGGAGAAGTGTAATCTTATTAGGATAGTCAGTATGACTTTATGATGGGCAAGTTTTGCCTTTTAAGCCTAATTGAGGAAGTGGCAAAACAAATTGATGGAGATAGAGTGGTGGATGTGGTATGCATGTATTTTAGTAAGGCATTTGACAAGTTCCCCTTGATAGCTGCATCCATAAAGACAGGAGGCATGGGATGAATGGGATGGAAACTTGACTGTTTAGATTCCAAATTACTTTGCCCACAAAGGTAGAGGGTGGTGGTAGATGGTGGGTATTCTTGTCAGTAAGTCAGTGACTGGTGGTGTTCCACAGGGGTCTGTTCTGGGACCCCTGTTCTTTGTGATTTTTAAAATTGACTTGGATGAGGAAGTGGAAGAGTGGGTTAGATGTAATTCTGATAACATGTGAAGGTTGGTGGTGTGGATAGTATAGAAGATTGCCATAGGCTTCAGCAGTTTATGGATAATGTGCGGAGTTGAGCAGAGAAATAGCAGTTAGAGAGTTAGAGTTGAATCTAGATAAGAAAACTTGACAGCAGAGTACAAAGTTGGTAGCAGGATTCTTAGCAGCATAGAGGAACAATGGCATCCTGGGGTCCAGGTCCATAGATCTCTCAAAGATGTTGAAAAGTGTTAAAACTTTAAGTTACCATTTAGATTTATTTAGTTGCTTTTGTAGTTGTATTAACTGTATTTTTCAAAAATATCTGTTATTGATAATGGCCTTTTTTCTGAAAAAGTTGTTATAAATGTGCTAATACCCAGTACGTACCTAGGGTTATTCAGCTTTGGTCTTCATAGTTAAATATTCAATTCTGCAAAAATGATGTACTTCAAGTAATGCTAGATGGATACAAGATATTTTGTAACTTAAGTTTTGTAACTTATTTTTGAGAAAAGTATCCTGCCAATATTACTCCTGCAGCCAGTTCTGCCTCAACAGATTTACTGGTACTACATATCTTTATGTTCTGTGGGTGTTCAGAGTGTACACACTGGGTTGCTTCGATTGCTTGTCAAATGATGTGTTTCTGAATTCCATGTAAAAGAGACAACATTCTTATTTAATATATTATTAAATATATTACATTTATTTTATTTAACTTTCATAAATCCCAATATATAGAAATTAAATTTATTTTATATTGTTTCAGTAAATAATTTTCAAAGATACTATTGTGCTGGTTCTTAAATTGAAGTAGGTATTTATTATATATCTGGCATCTTTATGTATCGACATAAATATCTGACCAGATCAATGTGAAACCTAATGCATGATTCCTTACTGATTTAAGCAAAAGAAACCAGGAATTTTTCTACTGAGACCTGAAATAAATATTACAACTCTTTTAAAAAAAATCCTGTTATTATTAAATAATGTTTAATTAGTACATGTTGACTAAGTGAAAACAATAATTTTAGATTGTACAAGTGTAATGACATTTTGCAGTTTTAATTAGAATTGTTTGCTTTCCTCTTAGGCTTTTACAGAAACACAGAAGAAAAGATTATTGTCTTGGAAACAGCAGGTTCAGAAGCTGTTTAGATCTTTCCCCCGGAAATCTCTCTTGGATATGCCAGGCTATCGACAGCAAAGAAAGTATGCTTTAATATTTATCTTCTCAATTCTGAACTTTTCTGAATTATTTTAAACTTATTTTGATTTCTAACTAAGAATGTATTTTATCTCATTGAATTGTGGAACAACTGAAAAACTAAATGATAAATTTCTATCTCCTTAGTTTTGCAAGAATTTACACGGATAATTTAAACTTGACTTTAAAAATGTCACTCAAGCGATATTCAGTTTCTTGCTGATCCTTTTTGCTTTTCCATGTATAATGTTTGGGTAAATACTACTTAATCTACCATTGCCTATAACCTCATTACCTTGCATACCTCTTGCTCAACAAATACAATCAAGCCATAAGACAAATCCTGATTGATTAACACAGAAGAACATGCTGGAAAAAACACTAGCAGCGCTTGAAAATGAGGTGGCAACTGAACAGAGCAGTAACACAGTACTACTTGTTTGCCAAATACCATGTAATAGATAGAGCTCAGTGATCCCACAACCATTGGATTAGATAAAAGCTTCCCTCAACCACATCTCTTCTGATTCGTGCATGTCAGCTCTTACCCCATCCTCCCACCACCCTATCAGAGATAGGGTTCCTTTTGTCCTCACCTACTACCTCACCAGCCTTCACATCCAGCAAATAATTCTCCGAAACTTCTGCCAGCTCCAATGGGATCCCAACACCGACCACGTTTTTCTCTTCCCAACCCCTCCCCCCCACTTTCAGCTTTCCGCAGGGTCTAGCTCCCTATGCAACTCCCTTGTCCATTCGATTCTCCCCACTGATCCCCTTCCTGGCTCTTATCCTTGCAAGCAGAATGAGTGCTACACCTGCCCCTACACCACCTCCCTCACTACCATTCAGGGCCTAAACAGTCCTTCTAGGTGAGGCGACTCTTCACCTGTGAATCTGTTGGGGTCATTTACTGTATTCGATGCTCCTGGTGTGGCCTCCTCTATATTGTTGAGACCATTGGGAGATTCCCCCTTGTTTTGGCAGATAGAGCATAGATGCTCAGCGAAGTGGTCTCCCAAACTATGCCAGGTCTCACCAATGTACAGGAGGATAATTATCTCCCAGTGGACATTCATTTTAATTCCACTTCCCATTCCCATTCCGATATGTCTATACATGTCTTCCTCCACTGTCATGATGAAGCCACATTAGGTTGGAGGGAGAACACCTTGTATTCAGTCTGAATAGCTTCCAACCTGATGGCATGAACACTGATTTCTTGAACTTCCGGTATTGCCCCCTCCCACCACCCCCTTCACCATTCCCAATCCCCTTCCCTCTGGTGCTCCTCCCCCCTTTTTTTTTCTTCCATAGTATTCCACCTCTTTCATCAATCAACTTCCCAGCTCTTTACTTCGTCCTTTCCCCTCCAGGTTTCCCCATCACCTGATATTTCTCTCTCCCCTCCCCCACCTTTCTTCTTTTTCTCCAGTCCTGTCGAAATGTTGACTGTGCTTTTTTCCATAGATGCTGCCTAGCTGCTGAGTTCCTCCAACATTCTTAGTGTGTTGCAAAGTCCTTCATCTGTCTGTCCATACCATAGCACACAGACATAGAAGGATTCTACTTTGCTGTTTCTGTAGCAGTTTTGTTTTACCAGTCAGGGTTGTTAGCCCTGAGCTTAACCCCCAAACATGCAGGGCCAGTGGACCACTCTTAGTCTAGCCTCTACCCTTTGACCTGTTTGGTATGAATGACCCTACCAAAAGCCAAAGCACAAGGTCCTGGCTCAGGGGTGTCAAACTACCAGCCAGCATCCGGCCCATGAAGGTGTTCAGTCTGGCCTGTGGGATGATTTGGGGGGAAAAAAAGAATATTTATGACCATTTATTATGTATCAGTACGGCAGCCGTACAATAGGTGGCAGTTAATCACCCGCTGTGCATAAGCAGCTACCACCCTGCACTGAAGACCACTAGGGCCCTAGGTACGTCATCAGATACAGTATAAACACACAGAGTACTCAGGTAAGTAACACCTGCAACAAGGCTGAGACTGTTTGCTGCTGTGGTCCAAAATACTTTCCAAGAAAAGTTGACATTGAAGGTCAGATGTTCAACGATAATTAGAAAGATTGTTTTTTTCTTCTGTGAGGTCAACGGCAAACAAAAGTACAATATTAAACGACACTATGAGACGTCACATGGAGAAAAATATGACGAGTACGCAGGACGACTCAGAACGCAAAAGGTAAATGAGCTTGAAGCAGCTCTGAAAAAACAGCAATCGGTGTTCACCAAAAGTTGAGAGACTCATGATGGAGCTGTCAAGGCCAGTGATATTATTGTCAACAAAATAGCTGCTGCATCAAAGCCATACTCAGAGGGGTAATTCATCAAAGCATGCAGGCTGATGGCAGCTGAGCTGGTGTGCTCTGAGACGGAGACAGGCTTTTGGTAATATCAGCTTGTCAAGAAATCCTGTGGCAGAGAGAATCGGGGACTTTGCAGGAGATTTGAACAGTCAACTGAAAGACAAATTGATGTCATTTATTGTCTTCTCTATTGCAATTGATGAGAGCACCGACATGACTGATGTAGCTCAACTGGGAATATTTCTTCATGGTGTTGATGCATCTTTGATCATCGCCGAGGAATTTGTGGAGATGGTGCCCATGACAAACACCACAACAACGAACAATGTTTTCTCCAGCCTCATCGGGGCCTTGGACAGACTGGGGGTTGACTACCGTCATGCAGTCAGCGTGGCAACAGGTGGTGCACCATCCATGGTCAGGAAAAAGGCAGTTATTGTTGCGAAACTCTAAGAGAAAGTTCAGATAGAGAAACCAGAGCAGGAATTCTGGAATTTTCATTGTATTATACACCAAGGGGCGTTATGTAGCAGGAGCCTGAACATGGACAATGTCATGGATATAGTAATCAAAACAGTAAAAAAAAAACAAAAAAAAAACAGTTAATTTTATTAGAGCCAAGCGACTCAACCATCAGCAATTTGACACTCTTTTGTCCGAAAGTAATATTGGACATGGCCTACCCTACCACACTGAAGTCCGCTGGTTGAGCAGTGGGGTTGTGCTGAAACGATTTTTTCAATTACGTGTGGAAATTGGACTATCATGAATGAGCAAGGGAAGCCAGTGGCAGAGTTGGATGATCCAGACTGGCTTCATGATCTTGCATTTTTGGTGCATATAACAGAGCTCTTAAATGTGCTTAATGTTAACATGCAAGGCAGCAACAAACTTGTTACGGAATACTACAACAGCATTCGTTTCTTTCAAATTAAATTAGGCCTGTGGGAGATGCAACTATCCCGGAGCAACCCAGCTCATTTCCCCTCTTTGTAGTCTGTGTGTGTCGAATAATAGGAATTATTGACAACATGGACAGGTACAAGGACAAAATATTGCGGCTGAAAAGTGAACTTCAGAATTGTTTCCAAGTCTTCACTTAGCTCGAGAAAGAATTCTCACTATTTTGCTCGCTGTTTGCGGTCAACGCAGCATCAGATGTGCCGGAGGAACTCCAAATGGAACTAATTGAAATTCAGTGTAATTGAGCTTTGAAATATAAATTTGAGACTGTAGGTCTGGACTCATTCTATCAATACCTGGGACCGATCTACCCCAAGATGACAGACTTTGCCTCAAAGATCCTTTGCATGTTTGGAACAACATATCTCTGTGAGCAGGCGTTCTTCATAATGAACAGTAACAAATCCAAACTGCGCTCGCAGTTGACACACAGACATCTAAATGACATTATGAAAATCACAACTGCCCAGAAACTGGTCCCTGATGTTGACAGGCTGGTTAAAGCCAAGAGATGTCAGGTGTCTGGAAGCAGCAAATGAAAAATGAGTGATACTGTTGGATGCACTGCTACATGTAAGCAAAATGCATTATGAAATATTGAGTGTCATAATATTGTGATTCATTCATTTTCTCACTATTCTATTACTGTAAATGTGATCACTTCATTAAAAATTGAGGCTAACTGGGTTCATTGTCTGAGTTTGATTGGTGGAAGCAAGTTAATAAAAATTAGGTGCAGTTGTGTAGCCTACATTTACAATTTGTTTCGTTAGGTCTACATTTGGGTCTGCTAATGTTCGATTTCAAATGGTTTATTAATGGAAAGGGTGTGGCTCCCAAAGCAACCTTAGCCAAAATAGCATTGTTTTTTCTCTCTCTCATCACAACTTTCTTATAGCCTATGTAAGTTAATACTAATCAAAAAATAATGCTTGCTAGGCAATCTTCTTCATAAGAAATGAAATTCGTAAAGTGAAACACTTTGTAGTTATAGCAGAGACTGAGAAACATGAGAGCAGGTTGAAAAAAGGAAGGCAACGAAAACTGTGGAAGCACAACTGATCTGGCCCGCACAAAGTCACATTTTGCCCAATCCGGCCTGTGACCTAAAATGAGTTTGACACCCCTGCCCTAGCTCAAGCCAACTTAGCTTTCTGGGTCATTGAGGTATTTGAGCCTCTAAATCATGACAAGGTTGTGGTCCTCTTAGAGCCTTTCTTTGATAAGGGGCCCTAAACCTTCTCACAACATTCCAAACGCTAAAGCATTACACCTTTGATTTTATATTTGAGTCCTCTTGAAATGAATGCTAACATTGCATTTGCCTTCCTTCCCACCAATTCAACCTGCAACATAACCTTTAGGGAATCATGTAATGGATCTGAATCCTCAATTTGCACCCCTTTTAGAAAATACCCAAAATCCATGACCATACACTTCCCTACACTGTATTTGACCTGCCACTTGTTTGCCTATTCACCTAATCTGCCTTAAGTTCTTCTGCAAAGTCCCTCTTCCTCAACATTACCTGACCCTCTCCCTATCTCCGTATCATCTGCAAACCTGGCCACAAAAAGAAAAAATTCCTTCATCTAAATCACTGACAAGTGACATGAAGAGAAGCAGTTCCAATACTGATCCCTGCGTAACACCAGAAATCATTGGTAGCCAACCAGAAAATGGTCCCTTTATTCTCACACTTTGCATCTCACCAGACAGCCAGTCTTCTGTATACGCTAGTATCTTTCCTGTAATACCATGGTCTCTGGTCTCTGTCTTATCAAGCAACCTCATATGTGGCACCTTGTCAAAGGCTTTCAGAAAATCCAAGTAAACAACATCCACAGACTCTCTATTGTCTATCCTGCCTGTTATTTCCTCAAAGAATTCCAATAGATTTGTCAGGCAAGATTTCACCTTAAAAAAACCATGCTGACTTTGGCCTGTTTTATCATGTGCCTCTAAGTACCCCAAAACCTTATTCTTAGTAATAGACTCCAACACCTTACCAGCCGCTGAAGTCAGGTTAACTGGCCTACAAGTTCCTGTATGTTGCCTTCTCTTAAAGAGTAGAGTGGCATTTTCAATTTTCCAGTCTTCCAGAATCATTCTAGGATCTAAATTCTTGGAAGATCAGATTAGTGCCTCCACGATCTCTTCAGACACCTCTTTTACCATGGGGTGTAGTCCATCTGGTCCAGGTGACTTACCTACCTTCAGACCTTACAGCTTCCCAAATACCTTCTTAGTAATTGCGATTACACTCTTCTGTTACCTGACACACTCGAATTTCTGGCAGATTGCTGGTATTTTCCACAATGAAGACTGGTGCAAAATACTTACTGATTTTGTCTGCTATTTCTTTGCACCCATTACTACATCTCCAGCGTATTTCCAGTGGTCCAGTGTCCACTCACACCTCTCTTTTACTCATTAAAACTTTTTGATATCCTATCTAATAAAATTTTTGCTATCCCCTTATATTATTGGCTAGCTTACCTTCATATTTTATCTTTTCTCTCTTTATTACTTATTTAGTTGTCATCTGTTATTTTTTAAAAATCTTCCCAATTCTCTAGCATCCCACTAATTTGTACAATGTTACGTGCTGTGCTTTGCTTTTATACTGTCTGTGACTTCACGATTGCCTCATCCTCCCTTTAGAGTACTACCTATTTTGGATGAGCCTTCCAAATTGCTCCCAGGAGGTTCAGCTATTGCTGTTCTTCCATGATCCTGCCTTGTGTTCACTTCCTGTCAAATTTGGCTAGCTCTTCTCTCATACCTCTTAGTTTTCTTTACTCTAGTCTAAAACTGATTCACCTGATCTTAGCTTTTATAGAATCATGATTTCTTGAAAACGGTGTCACAGGTAGATAAGGATTTAAAGAGAACTTTTGGCATAGTGACCTTCATAAATCAGGGTGTTGAGTGCAGGAATTGGGATGTTATGTTGAAGCTGTATTGAACATTGGGGAGGCCAAATTTGGTTATTGTGTGCATTTCTGGTCACTACCTTTAGGAAAGATATTAACAAGCTTGAAAGAGTGCAGAAAAAATTTACAAAGATTTTGCCAGGACTTTAGGACCTGAGTTACAGGGAAAGACTGGATTCATTCCCTGGAGCACAGGGGAAAGCTTACAGAGGTACACAAAATTGAGGATTATAGACAGAATAAACAAATGCAAGCTTTTCTCCTCAAATTAGGATAGACTAGCGCTTGAGGTCACAGGTTAAGGGTGAAATATTAAAGGGGAACCTGAGGGAGTATATCAGTCAGAAGATGGCTAGAATGTAAAACAAGTTAACAGCAGAGGTGGTGGATTTTAACATTGAAGAGAAGTCTGAATGGATTATGTGGATGCGAAATGTGTGGAGGGCCAACATCGAGATGCAGGCAAATATGAGTTAGAGAGAAATAGGTTGCCATGAAATGGTCAAGCTAAATGGCTTGTTTCTGTGGTGTAATGAGTGTAAACCTGATCCCTTAAAATGCTCTTCAGTAACTTCCCTACCCTGATGTGAGACTCACTTCTGCCATCATTCTGGTTAGTGTTCCCTTACAATCAATTTTTGTCAGCTCCTCTGTCATACCTCTGCAGTTCCCAATACTCCACTGCAATACTGATACATCTGTTTTCAGATTCTCATCCTCAAACTGCAAGGCGAACTCTCTAAAGATTCCTTTGCCTTAAGCTCCCGAATAAAATCTGTTTCAGTGCACAATACCTAACCAAGAATTGCTTTTACCTTAGTGGGCTCAACGATAAGCTGCTCTAAATTTTACTGATTTTTCCCAATCTACCTACATATTGAAATCCCGCCATGACTACATTACTCTCTTTACATGCCTTTTCTATCTCCCATTGTAATTTGTACCCCATCTCCTGGCTACTGTTCAGAGGCCTGTATGTAACCCTCATCGGGGTCTTTTTACATTTACAGTTTCTGAACTTTCATCTTCAGTCCTGTAATCATCACCCTTTTCAATTTTGACTTCATGTTACCATGAGTAAGGGGGTTAGAGGATGTCTGAAGATTTCTTTTTCAATCAAACTCATTGTAATCTGGGATGCATTGCCTAAGAGGGGAATGGAGGCTGATGCACCAGTGCTGGTAAATGGAATTAGTACAGTCGGCCCTCCTTATCCGTGGATTCCACATGTATGGATTCAACCAACTGTGGAACGGGAAAACCCAGAAGTTCTCTCTCCAGCACTCGTTTGAGCATGTACAGACTGTTTTTTTTCTTGTCATTATTCCCTAAACCAGGGGTCAGCAACCTTTACCACTGAAAGAGCCACTTGGTCCCGTTTCCCACAGAAAAGAAAACACTGGGAGCCGCAAAACCCGTTTGACATTTAAAATGAAATAACACTGCATACAACGTTTTTTTTGCCTTTATGCTATGTATAAACAAACTATAATGTGTTGCATTTATGAAATTGATGAACTCCTGCAGAGAAAACGAAATTACATTTCTGCATGCAACAAAAACATTTTGAACTCCGAAAAAAAGACGTTGGGTTGAAAGTTACTTTTAAGTAAAATATTCAATGTCTATTTGAGTCCTTCTTGTATTTATGAAAAACGCCGAACTTAAATTTTCCGCCAGCAGCAAACCAAAAATAACGTCAGCCAGCTGTCATCCTGAAAAATGAAAGGACTATTTCACTGAACAATGAAAAAATATGAATATAAGTAAAATAATAGGCAATTAAAATATTTATCATACTTGGTTAATGGGATTTCTGCTCCTGGACCTCAGCGCACAGCGTCTGCACATCAGGGCTGTATGATGTCACCTTCATCTTTACACAGGATCGCAAGCTGTCATCTGTGAGGTTTTCAATATCACTCCATTTGTGTTTCTGAGCAAGAACGGCCTTCTGACGGGCAACATCTTCAAGGTCTGCTGTCAAGCGTCTAAACTTGGACACCCATATGTCTTTGTCGGCTATGTCGGCCAGTTCCATCTCAAGATCAGGTTGACTCACACCTGCCAATGCAGTCGTATTCAGTAGGGAAGGATCGATGCTTAAGGGAGTGACCGGGAAGGATAATGTGTTTTTTTCCTCTCTGAACTCACAGAAGCGTTTCCCAAACGATGTTTGCATTGCGATGATTGCAGAATGTAAATACTCCGAAATTATCATGTCGTGACCTTGTTTGAACTCTCTCAAATTGGGGAAGTGAGACAAAGTGCCTTTCTGTAAATCTCTGGCAAGCACTGTCAACTTGCGCTCGAATGCCAAAACATCCTCCAACATGTGCAGGGCTGTACGTCCTTTCCCCTGAAGAGCTGTGTTCAGCGTGTTCAGGTGCGCTGTCATGTCTACCATGAAGTGTAGCTTTTCCAGCCACTCTGGCTGTTCCAGCTCAGGAAAGGTGAGCCCTTTGCTGCCCAGGAAAGTTTTCACTTCTTCCAGACACGCGACAAAGCGTTTCAGCACCTTCCGTCTGGACAGCCAGCGATAAAAACACGTTGTAGCGGTGTCAGTAAACTGCAGTCAAAGATAGCTTTATTCGAACTAAACAGCCTTGCTTTTAAGCCTCCCTCAACCCAGCCCCCATGGACGCAGATGCTGCAAAAGACGCGTACTCACAAACCCCCGTAGGCTATCTCCCTTAGCCGGAATGCTGGCTAATTGTGAGCCGTTTCGGATGTGGCAGGAAATGTGTCGCTACACTTAGGTTGTACAAGATCACCATAATTACATTTCAAAAGCTAACAAACTAACATAAAATACATTTTAATTAAATACTGACCAATTATTTCCCAAAGCCACAGGGAGCCGCAGCACAGAGGTGAAAGAGCCACAAATGGCTCGGGAGCCGCAGGTTGCCGACCCCCGCCCTAAACAATGCAGTATAACAACTATTTAGATAGAATTTACTTTGTATTAGGTGTTATAAGTAATCTAGAGATGATTTAAAAGTACAGGCAGTCTCCGGGTTATGAATGAGTTCCGTTCCTGAGCCTGTCTTTTAAGTCGGATTTGAAGTTAGAACAGGCACATCCGGTATTATTTAGCATCAGTTAGTCAAACGTTTTTCTTAGTATATAGTACATATTTTACCTTTCTATGCATATAAAACATTTAAGAAGCATATGTATTTCAATAATTAAATCACTGCGTTGCTTAGTATTAATTGTAGCTTTCATCGGGGCAGGGCCCTTCACATGCTCCATTAAAATTGTTCCAGTTGTTGACCGGCTATAGCCTAACACTTTTCCAATGACCAATGACATTTCACCTCTTCCTGATCGCTTTTTTACTTCCACCTGATTTTCGATCGTGATTATTTTCGTGAACAGTGTTACGTATCCCGTAACTGGATAACTTACCAGCAAAGATAGAGAGGTCTGTTGAAGTCTGTTGTCACTATTTTCAAACGTTTTATTCGTAAAGGGACACAAAAGTAGGGTTAATACATACATTCAGATCGGGCACATTGTCGACACTCAATCTAAAGCGCGGGTATATTAATAATCATCATTAAGAAGTGAGCTCTGCTGATGTCTAGGGGTTAATAGATTGTCCGTTGGAAATATAAAAGTCACTCAGAAGGCTGCAGGCCTCAGTCCTTTGAAAATCGCTGGGTTTCACGTGGGGCGACCGAGAGAGAGAGATTTGGGAGAAGAGAAAGAACTTGCCGAGTCTTGATGAATCTTCCATGAAATCGGGGGAACGTTTGTTTCCTCTCCCCGATGTTAGTTAAAAGCGGTTTCCTGTGATTCCAGCCACAGATTCCATTCCCGGAATCTAACGCACGTGGCTTCCTTCAGAATGGCTTCCCGCTGCTGCGGGACACTCTCGTGTCTTCTGGGTGCGTCTGAGGGGCTGTCCCCCTGAGACTCTCCTTTATACTTCCTCACGGGGTCGCAGGTGTCAATCAGGTTGGGATGATGCAATCTCTCTCTCAACCAGCCCACCTTGCCCAAAGGCTTTTCACGTGATCTCCATGAGACAATAGTCGCTGTTGTCTTTATTCTGTATCACTGGTGGGACCTGCAATTTGGCACCTCTCTCTCTCTCTCTCTCTCCCCGACTGGGTCTACTGACCCCCCCCCCCCCCTTTCGACGGGTGCTCTTGCGATTCTCACAAAGGAGGGGGCTGAGATCATAACAACAGAAACATAGCGGATTCAGAGCTGCGCCCAGTCCTAATGTCCACCACACTGAGATATGTTAAATAAAGTCTGGGGTTCCGCTGGGTCCTAAAGACCACCGCACTGGGACAGGTTAAATAAGGGAGTTGAGCATCCGTGACTTTTGGTATCCGCGGGAGATCCCGGAACCAATCCCCCACGGATAAGGAAGGCCGACTGTGTGTAGATATATATCTAGTATAGACATGGTGGGCTGAAAAGTCAGAAGTGGAGATTTGTTTCCCAGAATTGTGAGACAATGACCACCAACCACAAAAGTATGTCTAATATCTATCTTTGACATTCAATGGCAATGCCATGGCTGTGTCTCCCATTATCAACACCCAAGAGGAAATGCACAGCTTAACAAGCCACACTGACTGCACTGGGTATCTTGCCATCCTGAAGCACTCATGTTGTTAAGACAAAATCAGATACTTGTTGAACATTCTCCACTTGTCTGGATACATGTAGTTCCAAAAGAGTTCAAGAAACTCTGCAACATCTAAGATAAAACATCTCATCTATAGGCACACATCCAGAACCCTAAATGTTCTTCTCTTCACCAATAATGTTCTGTAGCTGCAGCATGTATTTACAAAAAGCATGGTAATTACTGATCTTTGCTTCTCTGACAATAAACTCAGTGTCTCATTTTACCAAGGACAAAAACAATGATCGCATGAAAAAGAAATCACAACTCATATGTAAGTTGCACACCATCTTCATTTGGAATTATTTTATATCCCTTCATCACCACATCTAAATTGAATAATACCCAACCCATTAAAATTATGAGAGTATCTTCTCAGAAGGTCTACTGTGTTTCAAGGGTTATGAAATACCAACAACTCTGAGGGCACTTGGAGACAGTCAAATGGATACCTTGTCAGACAGGTCATCCCAGAGTTATGGCAGACTTCCATTTTTGTGAACTGTTCATAACACAAACTGTTTGTAAGTCATTAATGCAGCTATAAGCTACACTCCCAAATGGAGAAGATGCCTGCAGCCACACAGGGCATTCCACATTCATAGAAACATAGAAAACCTAGAGCATATCCCCGGTTTTCCAGATGCTTACTTGCAAATATGGGTTACTCATAAGTTGGGCAGTTGTAAACTGGGATGTACTTGCATATAAAAAATAATTGGTGAATCAGTCAAGAATTTAAAATCAATTATTGTCATGGCATTGCAATATCTTAATTAGGGTACATTTCACTTTTCCCATTGTAACATAATCTATTGTACATAAGTTTATTACTAATTTAAAAGTAACTCAGGACAACAGATTTTTAAAGCTGTAACTTTATTGAACAATATCCTGGTTTTAACATTTGTCATACACTACAAGTAGGACATTAACCAAACATTATTATTGTGAAATATAATTGTAAATTATAGTAATATGCAGTGTAATTATTAGTTGACCTTTTTCAAAACAACATTTAGATTCCTACTCATATGTACTGAACTAATATGAATGAATGAATGAAAATAATTTCCTTCAAGATAAATAAAGATTTATCTTATCTCATCTTAAACTTAGCCTGAATTCTTTTCAGATCACTGTGCTACTTGCTGTTTTTGTAATGGATTACTAAAACGTTGTTTGATAAACTTAAGATCATTGATATTTAGATTGAAGTATGTGCAAAATATAAATTCAATTAGTCTTTAAGCAGGCTGACATTTTGGGAAATGTGCACATCTAGGAGTGGAACACAGTTTAAATACGGTACCACTGTATTGATTGATTTTCATAACTACAGCATTTCTGTGGGGCTATGTTGAGGTTAAGTCAAATGTACCGTATATTCCGGGGTATAAGCTGACCCCCCCCAATTTCAAGGTTAAAAAGGTGACATTTTCATGTTACCTTTGTATAAGCCGACCCCTTTTGTAGAGGTTTTTGATTTAACCAGAAACAATCACAAGATCTCACAAGCCATTACTCAGCTTTGCCGGATTTGGACCCTGGAAATTTTGTGAACTAGTACCTGCTAAGAAAACAGGCCTACACATTGTAGAGTGTTATGGGTGAATTCTTAATAAATAAATCAGGGAGAGGAATTTTGGGTTAGATTTCCAATGGAAAAGAATCCTCTGAAATGTAACCCCCCCCCCCGAAACCACTTAGCATCCATCGTAATCTCATTAAAACATAACACGGGGTGGCAGGATCTGTACGTGTACTCAGTATTGAGTTTGTGACCACCATGTGCAAAAGATGAAAATAAATGCAATATGATGCTGGCTTCAAGCTGAAGGTTGTTGATTTTGCTAAAGGAACGAGTAATTCTGCAGCTGCTAAGAAGTTTAGTGTAAATGAGAAACAAGTGAGAGAGTGGAGAAAGGCAGAGAACACGCTGAGGGAAATGCCAAAGACGAAATGTGCAAACTGCGGGAAAATATACCAGTGGCCAGAACTGGAAGAAAAAGTTTTCGAGTGGGTGAATCACCAGCGATCATCTGGATGCATTGTTACCAGAGAAATTATTCGAGTTCAAGCTTTGAAGTGGGATGAAAAACACAGTGAGGTCAGTGAAAATTTCAAAGCTGCACAAAGTTGGTGCACCCGATTTATGAATAGACATGATCTTGTGTTGAGACAGAAAACAAAGATTGCTCAGAAAATTCCCGCGGGGTGTTATTTACATTCAAGAACGCTGCTGGGTGGATGAAGCGGGTTGCTTGAAGTGGGTTAAAGAGGTGTGGCGTCAACTTCCCAAAGGTGTCAGGAAAGAAAAGTTGTTACTTGTCTGGGATATGTTCAAAGCGCACTTGTCAGGTGAGACAAAAGCAGCATTGAAAGCTGAAAATATGGACATTGCAATCAACCCCGGTGGTTTGATGTCCGTGCTTCTGCCACAAGATGTGAGTTTAAACAAACCAAAGTATTCGTTCATCAACAGTGGAATCAGTTTGACTCAAAAACAGCCTATAAATACGACCTGTCTTCTGTGTATTCATTTTTCCAAAGTTGGCACCCTCTGTATAAGCCAACCCCCTAATTTTAAGACCAAAATTTAAGGCTAAATTTTCAGCTTATACACTGGAATTTACGGTAGTCAAATATCTACAGTAAATTGTTCTTTCTGAAAATGTAACATGACTTAAAATTCAATCTTTCTCAAATGTTCTGGATGTGTACTCTATATTTTCTCGTATTTTTGCCCTATTGGTTTGGTATTAATAAACAAAAGGTAAATACTATTTGTATTTATTATTAGAGAGCAATATGTAAAAATTTATCATAGGTGTGTGTCCACTTCAAAGAATCCCTCTCCCCTTTTTATAATAGTCCATCAATTTCTGGAAGGAAATCCGTGCACCAAATACATTGAATAATGCATTTGGTGCACAGATAAGGTAAGGACGTGTTTGGCACAGCTTTGTGGGCTGAAGGGCATGTATTGTGCTAAAGGTTTTCTATGTTTCTATGAATGTGGAGCGCCCTGTTGTAAATCCATATTCTAACTTTGCAGCCACAGATCAGCTGAAGGGATCACCATATTTACACCATACGCTGCATCCGCAAAGCTAACAGCATTGTGAAGGACCCCACACACCCCTTATACAAACTCTCCTCCCTCCTGCCATCTGGCAAAAGGCACCGAAGCAATCCGGCTCTCATGACCAGACCGTATAACAATTTCTTCCTCCGAGCAATTAGACTCCTCAATTCCCAGAGTCTAGTCTGAGACCAACTTACTTATATAGATACAAACACACGCACACACACACTCCCCTCGCAACTTTTGCTCATTTCTTTCTCAGTTCCTGCTAAAACATTATTTACATTTACGTCATTTATTATTATATTGTAATTTGCCCTTTACTATGCCTATTGTCTTGTTTATTAATTATTGTACTGTTTTGTGCACTTTATGTAGTCCCATGTAGGTCTGAAGTCTAATGTAGTTTTGTGTTGTTTCATGTAGCACCATGGTCCTGGAGGAACGTTGTTTCGTTTTTACTGTGTACTGTACCAGCAGTTATGGTTGAAATGACAATAAAAGGGACTTGACTTGAAATCATGGTAATGTTGAGCCCAAATTAGTGACTAGCAATGCAACCCCTTCCTTTAATATCTTCCCCTCTATCATGTCTAAATTATCAGGGCTCTGGAACATTGAGCTGCCATTCCTACTTCTCCCACAGCCAAGTCTGACTAAGGTTACAACATCGCAATTCCACATACTTGCCCATGCTCTTAAGTTCATCTGTATTACCTACAATGCTTCTTGAATTGAAATATATGCAACTCAGAATATTTGTCCCACAATGCTCAGCCTAGGATTAAACTATTCTTTTCTTTATATGCAGTCTTGCCAAACTTCCATTCATAGTAGGATTGTTTCCCAGCTCAAAGTTCAAATGTATTATGTATGTACATCATATACAACCTTGAAATTAATCTTTATGCAGGCACTTATAAAATAATTTAGAATTCACTGAAAACATACAAGAAGACTGCCACATAACCAGTTTGCAAAAGAGGATAAATTACACAAATAGCTTTTAAAAAAACAAAAACACATGGAACATGAACTCTGCAGAATCCCCAGAAGTATGTGTACAGCTGAGGTGAGTGAAGCCTGTCCAGGAGCCCAGTGGCAACAGTTAAACAACTGCTTCTGAATTTAGTGATGTGGGACCCAAGATTCCTGTACCTCCTGCCTGACAGTAGTAGCAAGAAGACAAGGATTCTGGTTAAACACAGGCAGTTGTCTCTGAACACCTCTTTGTTTTCCGCTCTCGTCCTGGATGATTTTAATCTTGCTCAACGCTTAATCAATGTGGAGTGATGAAGCTGACCATAGGTTCGTGTTCGGCTATCAGTCCTCAATGCAGCACCCACCCTGAGGATGGCTGCTCTGGCTATACCTACATTCTTGAGACTCTAGTTCACTGAATCCCCCAGGAGATTGCAAAAACGCCAGATGGTTTAGTCGGTTTAAAAGTACATCCTTAAAAGAAAAATTACTTACAAGCTGCAGACTGCAGTGATCACAATTCGAGTAAGTATTTCCACTAAAGTAGTGGTCACCAACCTGTCGATCGCGATCGACTGGTCAATCTTTGAGACTTTCCCAGTAGATCCCGAAAAAAAGGAAAAATAAATATACAAATATTGTTGAGAGATTTTTTCCAGGTTTCGGGGCTTTAGTTCCATTCTTTCTGCCCAGTGCACATGCGTGTAGCTCCCCCGCACTACACAGTGTACTTCAGTGGTCATCGACCCCCGGGCCGCAAGGAAACGATATGAGTCAGCTGCACCTTTCCTCATTCCCTATCAGCCCACTGTTGAACTTGAACCCACGTGAAGTCATCAGTCACCTAAACGCAGTGATACCCTCGCGTCAGTGTTTGCCTCGTGCGGCCAGCGAGAACCGCCAATGTTACTGGCCCAGAGCGCAGCTGGCGAGAACCACTGATGCTACTGGCCCGGAGTGCAGCCGACGGGAAGTGCCAATGCTACTGGCCCGGAGCACGGACAGATGGGCCAGAAGCCACTAAACTCTGAACCTGTTTAGCACATCGAATGTTCGTGGGGAGCCTGGTGCTAATTCGGGCTCAGGGTTTGGTAAGTAGCAGAGCAGCTACCTCCCCGCGATCTGCTGAAACAAACTTTTGTCGGCCGATAGATCCTACGGGGGGGGGGGGGCCTGGTATGGGTTCTTTCGGCCCTTACTTCATTCTGTCTCCCCACCCATGACCAGCTGCACCTGGCCAAAGCGGCGGGCAGGCGGGAGGCTGGAGTCCGGGCCTGGGGACTGTCTAATGAGGCAATAAAGCCCTCAGACCTGCTTCGATACCTTGCGTCTAAGCACCCTGCACTTAAAGAGAAACCCATTGAGTTTTGTGAGCGGAAAAAATGTGAGTAAGCGGGACAGAAGCTAAGTGCCGAGAGCTGCGAAAAATAATTTGCAGAATAGACTGGACATAAGGAACCTGTTTCGAGTATTGCTGTATTCCAGTCATGTTTAACAACCCTCCATCGGCTGGTCCGCAAGAATATTGTCAATATTAAACTGGTCCGCAGTGCAAAAAAGGGTGGGTACCCCTGGTGTTTATACATTATTTCTATTTCCGGGTTGCGGGGTTTTACTTCCAGTCTTTTCTGCCCCGGTGCGCATGTGTGTAACTGATCAATCTGAGGTTGATCTTGCCTTTCACTAAGGCTGAGGTAGGGGATCTTGGGCTTAAAAAGGTTGGTGACCTCTACACTAAAGTATGTGGTAGTTTTGTGAGCTGTCTGAAAAACGTTGCCATTGGTCATTGGCACCATTACCTTTCCTTTCCTACATAGATGCTGTAGTTGGTAAATGCAGTTAATGAGATTCAGACATCTGCAAAATTATTAAATGAAACACAATATTTTGTGAAAATGGCTATAGTCACCAATTGTTAGTTGTACAGTTTTAAACATCAAATAGAGATAAATTGCATACAGAAATGTATATCTCATGCATAAAAGTATCCCTATCAGTTGTTTGTGGAATAGTTGATTGGGCTTCAATATAATTTTGTTTCATCAAAATCTTTTTCTCCTTCCACAGCTGGGGCTTCAGTCAGTCCAACTCCCTACCAGCAGCTGGATCTGTGGGTGGAGGAATGGGTAGACGAACTCAACGTCAATTCCAGATGCCCCCTCGAAATCTACCCACTGCTCGTCTGGGTCTTGTGGGTCCAAGTGGACTCATGGGTACTCCACAGCGCAGTGCAACAAGCAATCCAGCCATATTAAAACAAGGAAGGCAGGTTTGTTGAAGTCTTCGTTTTTACCAAGAAGGTACTGCGCACACAATAATGTTAAATTTATCAGTTTAAATAGATTTGCAAATTATAGAGTCATAAAATAACACAGCACAGAAACAGGCCATTTGGCTCATCGAGTCCATGCCAAACTATTAATTTGCCCTACCTCCTCTGATCAGCACCTGGACCATAGCCTTCCCTACTCCTCCCAATCGTGTACCTATCCAAATTTCTCTTAAATGTTGAAATCGAACTCGCATCCACCATCTCTCACTGGCAGCTCGTACCACCCTCTTACCAACGTGAGTGAATAAGTTCCCCCCATGTTCCTCTTAAACATTTCACCTTTCACCTTTAACCCATGACCTCTAGTTCCAGTCTCACCCAACCTCAGTGGAAAAAGCTTGCTTGCATTTAGCATATATATATCTCCCAAAATTCTATATACCTTTATCAAATCTCCCCTCATTCTTCTATGCTCTAGGAAATAAAGTCCTAGCCTCTTCAACCTTTCCCTACAACTCAGGTCCCTAGGTCTCGGCATCATCCTTGTAAATTTTCTTTGCACTCTTCCAATCTTACTGATATCTTTCCTGAAGGCAGGTAACCAGAACTAGACACAATACTCCAAATTGGGGCTCACCAATGTCTTGTACATCTTCAACAAAACATCTCAACTCCTGTACTCAGTAATTTTATTTATGAAGGCCAATGTGCCAAAAACTCTCTTCTAGATTAAATCATTTTCTCTATTTTCTGATATCAGTAATTTGGCTGATTTTTGTTTTAAAGACCCAATGAGGCTTGGTGCTGAGAAATGCTTGATGAAAATATACAGATAACAGAATCTTCTGATAATGGGAAATCTCCAGAATGTTGTATACAGTGCAGCGTACAAAGGATTCATTCAGAAAGTCTGGATGTAATGAATAGAGCTTATAAGAATGGTAATTTCTTTGGCAGTTTTTACTGCCAGCATAGTAAGAACTTAGTGATATGTAATTAATTTGATTTTCATATATTAGAAATGGCATGTTTAAAATTATTTTGGTACATATATGGTTATGCTTTCACAGAACCTTTGGTTTGCTAACCCTGGAGGAAGTAATAGTATGCCAAGCCGAACCCATAGTTCTGTCCAACGTACACGCTCACTGCCTGTTCACACATCACCACAAACCATGTTGACGTTTCAGCAGCAAGGTGAGTCGAAGAGAAACATAAGTCAATGTCTTTATTTAGGTGGGTAAAATTTAGCATCAGCTCTTAAATACTCTTGGAAAATATTATTCCTCAATTGTGACTGTGCATTCCTTTGAAATTGTGAAGATAATTCTACCCTGCAAGGCCAGCATCTGCAGTGACTGGTTGGTTGAAGGCCAGAATATGCAGACGCGAATCAACTATGGCTGTACAAAGAAAAATGTATGATGTTATTCAGATTGCTAAATTGATTAAGCAGCAGGCATCGCTAGTGGAATCTATATCTATAAATAACAGGGTGACTGCATCATATCTTTAGTTAGCATTGTAGCATTGGCTCGATGTACGGCTGAAATGTTATTGTGTCCATCTAAAACAAAGTACCCTTTTAAAATACTGTCGTATACCACATGCATCTCAGAAGGTATGCTAGTGTTAGATGTTAAATAGGTTTATTATTCGTATCTGAATAGTATGCTATGTAATAGATGCTATTTCCTCTGAGCGGTAAATGCTTATAGATTGTCACTTTCTAAAATTTGTGTGTAGAGTAAGTAGAAAATTATAGAAAGAGCTGCTTAAATACGTTTCCATCAAAATATACAATAATTGCAAATAAGATTTTGATATATTTTACAGTAGTGTGCAGCTTCATAAGAGAAATGATTTTTACTAAGGCAAAACATTTCCAATTTATGTTGCTATTAGAATTTCATTACTTACACTGGAAGAAGAAAGTTTTGTCTGACAGCTAGCTGAGATGTGTGGACCTGAGGGTTTTTGATACGTAGTTTCACTTGTTGGAAAATTGGTAATTAGAGGGTATGAATTAAAAAAAATACAGTGCCTATATAAAGTATTCACCCTCCCCCCCTTTAGAAGTTTTCATGTTTTCTAGTTTTACAACATTGAATCACAGTGGATTTTTTTGACAGTGATCAACAGAAGAAGACATTCAGGTCAAAGTGAAAACAGATCTCTACAAAGTGATCTAAATTAATTACAAATATAAAACACAAAATAATTGATTGCATGAGTATTCACCCCCCCCCCCCCCCCCCACCTAATATGACACAGTAAATCACCACTGGTGTAGCCAGTTGGTTTTAGAAGACACATAATTAGTTAAATAGAGATGGAGACCTTTTTACAGTCAAGGTGTTTCAGTTGATTGTAGTATCAATATACCTGTATCTGGAAGGTCCCAACTGCTGGTGAATCAGTATCCTGGCAAAAACTACACCATGAAGACAAAAGAACACTCCAAGCAACTCCACAAAAAAGCTATTGAAAAGCATAAGTCAGGAGGTGGATACAAGAACATTTCCAAGTCACTGAATATCCCTTGAAGTACAGTTAAGTCAATCATCAAGAAACGGGAAGAATATGGTACAGCTGTAAATCTGCCTAGAGCAGGCTGTCCTCAAAAACTGAGTGACCGTGCAAGAAGGGGACTAGTGAGGGAGGCCACCATGAGAGACATGATAACTCTGGAGGAGTTACAAGCTTCAGTGGCTGAGATGGGAGAGACTGCGTATATAGCAACCTTGGCCTGGGTGCTTCACCAGTCACAGGTTTATAGGAGAGTGGCAAAGAGAAAACCACTGTTGGAGAAAAAACTTACATGAAATCTCAGCAAGAATTTGCCAGAAGCTGTGTGGGAGACTCTGAAGTCAGATGGAAGAAGGTTTTGGCTATCAGACTAAATGTTATTTGGCGTAAGCCAAACACCACACAACATGAAAAACACACTATCCTACTACCATGGGGATGCTTCACTGCAGCAGGCCATGAAAGGCTTGTAAAGGTAGAGGGTAAAATGAATGCAGCAAAACACAGTGAAATCCTGGAGGAAACTCTGATGCAGTCTGCAAGAGAACTGTAACTTTGGAGGAGATTTATTTCCAGCAAGACAATAACCCCAAGCATAAAGACAAAGCTATGCAGGAATGGCTTAAAAAGAACAAAGTTAATGTCCTGGAGTGGCCAAGTCAGAATTCAGACCTCAATCCAATTGAGAATTTGTGGCTGGACTTGAAAAGGGCTCTTCACTCATGATCCCCATGCAATCTGACAGAGCTTAAGCAGTTTTATGAAGAAAAATGTGGATAAATAGCAGTGTTCAGAAGTGCAAAGCTGATAGAGACCTATCCACACAGCCTCAAGGCTGTAATTGCTGCCAAATGTGTATCTACTAGATACTGACCTGATGTGGGTGAACACTTGTGCAATTAATTATTTTGTGTTTTATATAATTTAGATCACTTTGTAGAGATCTGTTTTCACTTTGACATGAAAGAGTCTTTTTATGTTGATTAGTGGCAAAAAAAAGCCAAATTAAATCCACTGTGATTCAATGTTGTAAAACAATGAACATAAAAACTTCTGGGGGGGGGGGGGGATGAATAATTTTTATTGGCACTGTATACAGTCGGCTCTCCTTATCCGTGAGGGACCCCTCACAGATACCAAAATTCGCGGATGCTCAGGTCCCTTATTCAACCTGTCTCAAATCGGTGGATCTTAGGACCCAGTGGAACCCAAGACCTTATTTAACCTGTCTCAGTGCGGCAGACATTAGGACCAAGCGGCAGAGATATGTATCTGCAGTGTTTCTGTTCATGAAAATAATCACGATAATGATTGAAAATAAAGTGAAAATAATAAAGTGATCAGAAAGAGGTGAAACGCCATCAGTCATTGGAAAAACGTTAGGCTACATCGGTCAACGATCGGTACAATTTTAAAGGATAAAGTGAGAAAGGTTGTGCCCCGATTGAAAGCTACAATTATTACTAAACAACGCAGTGGTTTAATTATGGGGTTTTGGGTTTTTGATCCTCCACATCAACCCGGCACAGTGGAGAGTGCACTCCATAATGATCTGTCACTAGATCAAACTCGGGATCTTTCCGAGCCTGCTGCTGAAACATACGTTCTTAAGTGTTTTATATTCATAGAAAGGTAAAATATATACTTTATATGATTGCAAACGTTTGACTAACTGACACTAAATAATACCGGATGTACCTGTTCCAACTTAATTAGTAAGAGAACTTCCGATTTTTTTCGATCCTGATCCACGATAACCCACGCACGTCCTCCCGTATACTTTAAATCATCTCTAGATTACTTATAATACCTAATACAATGTAAATACTGTGTAAAATAGTTGTTATACTGCATTGTTTAGGGAATAATGACAAGAAAAAAGTCTGTACATGCTCAAACAACAAGTGCTGGAAGAGCACTTCCGGGTTTTCGCAATTCGCGGTTGGTTGAATTCGTGGATAAGGAGGGCCGACTGTATTTAAAGTTTCATGAGAAAACACTTTTATGTAATATTGCACTGACATCTGTAATAACACAAAATCCCACTTCATGATGTCCTTTTTAGTTCATATCCAAACTCCTCAAGTCATCTTACTTTCAAAAGGTTCATTTATTATCAAAGTATACAACTCCAAAATTCTTCAGTTCTCCACGTAGCCTTGAAACCTAGAAAGAAAAGAAAGGCAGCATGATCATCAACCCCCAAATCCCACTCCCTGCAAAAAAAAACAAAAACAAATCAGGCCCATCAACCCATAAATCCCCCTCCCCACACATGAAAAAATGAGGAGATCAGGCAAATAAAACACAGAATATAAAAACTATAAGACTGAAAAAATGTTTAAGTCCAAAGTCCAATCCAAAATGCAGAACAAACCTGGACAGCACTTTCCACAGCGAAAGACTCTCCCCTCTCTGGTACAGAGCAACCGATCAAAAGGCAAGCAGTCAGCACTCGCCCTCTGCACTTGCTTTTATGCTTCAGTCTTCTCATCACTTTAATCAGTGAACAACTGGAGCTTTAATCGGTGAAATGAAGGTTGTGGCCTGTCTTGCAGCCTGCCTGCTACGAGGTTTGCATACGCTGCCTCTACTTCCCAAAATCCTCTTGGAGACTGCAGAACGCTGGAACCTCCAAAAGATCTCCAAACTTCTGTGTTTGCCTTGATGTTTCAATTGACCTTGTTGCTTTAATTGGCTAAATGGGGATCAAACATCAGCTCACATGTATCTTGCAGTGATGAGATTTGTTCACGCTGTCTGCTGCTCCAACAATCTCCAAACACCAAAACACAAGCTTCAACAATTCCAGAATCACATTCAAGACAAGAAACAAATGTAAAAGACATAAAATAAGTGATAAAGATGGTTTCATGATCTATGCAGAAGATGTCAACCCAAAGAATGTTGTTTGCAGGCACCATCTTGATGCTTGTCAAGTGAGACTTGAGATTGCAGTCTTCTGCTTCAAAGACCAAAGGACTTCAATTTGCTTTTTGAATGGTTCAAAGTAAAATTTATTATTAAAGTACATATATGTCACCATATATAACCTTGAGATTCATTTTCTTGTGGGCATACTCAATAACTCCATAATTGAAACCGTAATAGACTCCGTGAAAGACTGTACCAACTTGGGGTTTCAACCAGAGTACACAAGACTACATATTGTGCAGATACAAAAAGGATGATATAATGATAATAAATAAATAATAAATATCGAGAACAGCAGATGAAGAGTCCTTAAAATGAGTACATAGGTTGTAGGAGTATTTCAGTAATGGGACGAGTGAAATTATCTCCTTTCGTTCAAGAGCCTGATAGTTGAGGAATAATAACTGTTCCTGAATCTGTTCCTGAGGCTCCTGTACCACCACCTTGATGGCAACAGTGAAAAGAGAGCATACCTGGGTGGTGGAGGTCCTTGATGATGGATGTTGCTTTCCTGCAATAACAACCTGTGTAAATGTACTCAGTTGTGGAGAGGGCTTTACCCGTGATGCAGTGGGCCACATCAACTACTTTTTGTAGGATTTTCCATTCAAGGGCATTGGTGTTTCCATACTAGGCTGAGCTACAGCTGGTCAATATTCTTTCCATCACACATCCATAGAAATTTTTCAGTTTTAGATGTCATGCCAAATCTTTGTAAACTCCTGAGGAAGTAGAGGCACTGTTGTGCTTTCTTCATAATTGCGCTTGCTTGCTAGGCTCAGGACAGGTCCTCTGAAATAACACTATAGAATTTAAAGTTGCTGACCCTCTCCAGCTCTAATCCCCTGGTGAGAACTGGCTCGTGGGGCTCTGGTTTCCTCTTCCTGAAATCAGTAATCATCTCCTTGGTCTTGCTGACATTGAGTAAGAGGTGGTTGTTGTTGTGACACCACTCAGCCACATTTTCAGACTGTCTCCTTTATGCTGATTTCTCACCACCTTTGATTCAGCCAGCAACAGTAGTGTAATCAGCAAACTTGAATATGGCACTAGAGCTATTCTTAGCCACACAGTCATAAGTGTAAAATCAGTAAAGCAAGGGTTAATCTCATGGTTTATCCAGGGCTTCTGGTTGGAGAAGTCTCTGAATGATTTTGTAGGGATGCATTTGTCTACAACTGTTTTATAAAGTCTGTAACAACCATGGTGTATTTGTTCAGATTCAAAGACAAATGCTCGAACACAGCCCAGTCCAACAACTCTTGTTGATTTCTGGAGCTTTGCTCTTCAGCCACTGCCTTTATACAGGCGGGGGAAGGACAGCCAAGTGATTAGATTTCCTGAAATGCGGTCCATGCATCCCTTATTTTAGCATAACAGTGGTCTAGTTTGTTGGGCTGTCTGGTGCTACAGGTTATATGGTGATTATAATTGGACAGGGAGTTCTTTTAACAAGCTTGATTGAAATCTCTGACTATGATAGCAACTTAAGGTTAAGAAAGGTTATTTTGCAGGATAGGATCTTGTCAGTTACAGGAAGGCACTGCTATGGTGTGCAATTAAGTTCAGAGGTCAAAGAAGTCCAAATATCTCAGGTTTCTAGGGTGAAATAAAGTTTGTAATGGACAAGCCTATGGAGCAATTTTGAATACTAAAAAGGTATTTAAAATGAACACGTTCCTTAACCAGTTGCCAATGTCGTTCTGCAAGCAAGAAGACAAGTAAAATGGATGGGTGCAAATTAAGATGCAGACATAAGAATTTTTATGAGCATGTGTATGAAGAATTTGTGGATTTAGTAAAGCATTCGGCAAACTCCATTAACTAGGCTGGTTCAGCGAATTAAATTACACAGGATCCATGATGGGTTGGTATCTTGGATACAAAACTAACATAGTCAATGAAAACAGAGTAATGATTGAGGTTGTTTCTCTGAGTGGTAGCTTGTGATCAGTAGTAATCCATAAGCACTGGGACCTGTGTACATATATAAATAATCTTGATGAAAATGTTGCTGTGTATTTGTGTTCACTGTTGACATGAAAAATTAATGGAGTTGTGATAGTAAAGAAAGTTGTTGTAGGATCCAGGAGGATATAGATCAATTAGGAATAATGCAGGAAAAATGGTGGATGGAGTTTAATCTGGACAAATTAGAGGGGTTGCATTTTAGGAAAATATACAGATAAATGAATTCTTAGAGCATTGATGTACAGAGAGATCTTGGGGTGCATGTTCATAGCTCCATGAAAGTGGTATTGCAAGAGGTGATAGAGCAATAAAGAAAGGTGTATCATTGGTTGAGACATTGTGTATAAATGTTAAACGACCATGTTGCAACATGGTTAGGTCATGAGAGTATTGTGTATAATATAGGTCCCCGCACAGCAGGAAGGATGTGAAAGCTTTGGGTGGGATGTAGAAGTGGTTCACTGTAGTGTTGCATGGATTAGAGTGTGTTAAGTATAAGAAGAGTTTGGAGTTTGAATATAGTGACCTGATAGAAATATATAAAATTATGAAAGATGTAGACAGGGTAGGTAGATGGTCTTTTTCATAGGATGGAGGGCCTAGGCTTAGGGTGAGGAGGGAAAGTTTACAGATTTCCAAGGCAAGTTTTTTTTTACACAGACGTCATTATGTGCCAGGAGTTTGCTGCCATGGGAGGTGGATGAAGCAAATATGCTAACAATATTTAAGTGGTATTTAGGCTGAACGGTAATGGGCAGAAAACAGGAAGATACAGACTTTATGTAGGCGGATGGGTTTCATTCATTTTATCATTGTCATCACAAACAAAGAAGGCAAAGTGGTGGTTGATGTTTCTCTCACTGCAGGTCTGTGACCGTGGTACTTCATAAGGATCAATACAAAATTGATTTCCTAAAAAATCCTTTTGAAAATGACCTGTGTCATTTCTAACAGTTTAACCATTGTGAAATTATAATTACTATTTATTATTGAAATGGTAGTTCTATTCTGCAATTATCTTTGAATGCTGATAGAAAGGCAATTTTCCTTTTAGAGTTCCAAGTGCCAGTGACAGAACCTGATATAAACAACAGACTGGAATCATTATGTCTCAGTATGACTGAACATGCCTTGGGTGGTAAGTGTAAAGGTTGCAGATAAAATGTAATATATGTATCCATAAAACCTCTATGCAGTAGTTATAAAATTAGAATGCTTTAGAGTAATGTGAAAAGGCAATATGCTTATAATTGGTTTGACTTGGTAAACCAAATTTATTGTAAGTAAGACCTTGAGTGAAAACATCATTTTATAGTTCTTAGCTTTTCTGTTTCACAAGTGTAAAGGAGTGGTAAATGTCTCCAAAATTTGTTATTTGCTATTTACTGCAGTAAGCTACTTTTTTATATAAACAGTGAAAGTTTCAACTGTCTGTTTAATCAAATCTCCTTTGTCAAATATTGAAGCAACTATAGGATTGAACCACGAATATCCCATGTTTATCGAGATTATATCAACTGGCCAATGTATAAGATTGTTTTATCTGAATATGATGAAAACTCAACAATTATTTATGAATTTACAATAAACTAGACAATTGATTTTGTTTTATCAATGAAGTGAAATGTTTGAGTACAAAAAAGAATTTAAGTTGCAAATAACTTGAGTTTTATGCTGTTGCATGGCAAATTGAAAAATAATACTTTATGTTACAAACTACTCCTTTATGAAGTGGTAGAATGAATATTTGTGTCTCAAGATGGTTTTTAAAAGTACACCACACTGATGTTTCTCCTACGAAATAGTAGAATCAGATAATTGAATTATTATATAATTTTTATTAATTTTCTTGGCCTGTTTACAGTCCAAATTCTGCTTACATGCCATTTACACCCTCCCCCCGCATGCACATATTTTAGGGGTC
The DNA here is from genome assembly GCF_030144855.1 of Hypanus sabinus. Classification (NCBI taxonomy): domain Eukaryota; kingdom Metazoa; phylum Chordata; class Chondrichthyes; order Myliobatiformes; family Dasyatidae; genus Hypanus; species Hypanus sabinus. The sequence goes on along the minus strand of NC_082707.1, from coordinate 157,915,615 downwards.
AAGGAATTGGGATTTAGTGCGGTTTCCCTTCATCGAATGAAACAGTGGCTTGGTGAATAGTAAACTGAGTTTGCATGTCCCACATATCAGGAAGTTTAACATTATTAAACCTCTGTGATCTTTGTATATCAATGGGATTATGTGAATTGGAAAATTGAGCAATTATCTTTTCCACTTTGAAAGTATAGAAATCATTTTATTGTAGGTTTTTAGCCTAATTATCCTCAACTGAATGGAGAAATGAAGAAGGAAATGTTTTTCAAAGGTATTGTGAACCCGTCAGGCAGAAAACTAAAGAGTTTCCATGTGCCCGAAAGTTATTTTCTCTTTCTATAGCATTGTTTCCCCTTCAAGCACCTCCATCATGCTTGCAGATTGAGTACAATGTTTGGCCACCTTGTATGCTTTTTCACCTCAGCTTCAAAGGATTTAATTCTCTAAAAACAAAATCCTTATTTTGGATTATCTATGTACTTTGACCACATGGGGGAGAACTTTATTTGGTTTGAGGAGAGATAAAGTAACTTTTCTGCATGAAACTGCACAAAGAAATCGACTTCAGGGGAGTGATTTATTTGATAAGGGTTAAATGCTCATAAAGATAATCTCGGTCCCTTGCTTACGAAGACTGCCTTAGATACAGTGATCCTGTATAATGTGATTTATGTTTTCCACTATGGACTATTCTGGTGAATTACTCCTGGTATGTCATACTTTAAATGCAATATTTCTTTAATTTGGATTCCCACGTCTTATTGGATTCCATGATTGTCTTACTTGCAAACTTGCCATTCTTATTCTCTAGCTTATAGAGAGGTTAACACGAATTATTATTAGATGTCTTTGTGTCAGCAGTAAGAATGATAGTTCTGCCACATATTTAAAGTAGATCACCACAGATTCCAAATCAATATCATAAGTTGAAACCAAAAAGCTGATGATACATGCTAAGGACATCTTAATTAGTTCCTCTTTAAAGAAATGTAATAAAAGGATATTTAAAATAAATTTATCTGTTTGAAGTTTTACATTGTCATTTAAAATGTGGTTTTGAAGTGATATCTTTTAGCGCAAGCCTACATAATAGTATTTTTTTGTAATCTCTGTTTTCAAGCTGTGAAGTTTTAGTGTCTATTGTGTAGATTAAATAAAATTCTACTTTATATAATGTAATATGTAGATAGCAATGTGTGAGAATGCTTCAATAAAACTTCAGAATACTGACTTTGATTTTAATTTTCAGATGGCGTTGATAGAACTTCTACTATCTAGCAAGGATAAACTACACCAGTTGATGCTGGCTCTGAATCTTATAAATAATCGTGGGTTCAGACCACATTCACAAGTTCCAGTCACGTGCCCTGGTCAGGGTCAACTGATACCTTGTGTCATGTTTCTGCAAGCTGTAATGAACATTTTATTTTTACGCAAGTGTTTGGATTGCCACTGTGTCATCAAATCCCGAAGCATTGTCAAGCCAAATAAAAGTACTTCAGTCCAAGAAAAGGATTTTGCAGTGAAACAACCTCAGAAGAAGTCTGCAGATCAGTTAGTGAAGTGGCAGATAAATGGGTGGTCTTTTTTAGTGAGAACAGGTGAATTTCAATAGTGGATTACATTTCTGTTCTTAAAAACATTTCTTTAAAAAATTCTGCAAACTTGTACTAAAAATGTGCAACCAGTAGAAGTCTGACATGAGATGTCTTTCACCTTAAATGCATCTGATTTGGTTGTTGAGCTCTTTTCAGAATTGAAGTACTATTGTCATGAAGAGGACTCTGAGATGAATAATTTAAGTGCAACTAAAGTTAACTTGTTGTTTACATAATTATAAAGGGTACATAAACATTTTCAGGTATGCTAATGTTATTTGTATTGTCATTGTTAAAGCATTTCTCCCCTCTGCAGTAGCTGCAGGTTTGTTCTTTTGATTAGCAGCAAAGCCATGCTTCCATGGGATAGTTGCTTTTTCTAAAAGAAAGTATAAGTGCTTGTGACCTAAGTGGGTACATTTGTTGATGATGATGAGAGAGGGGGTTCTGGAATGTTGTTGAATGCTGGAGAGTTATGTGATACCATAGGAGTTAAACTCAATCAGTCTTGTAGCCAGTTTAACTGTTGGCAAATATGCTGTTTGCTCTTGTTTTGCTTCAGATTCCCCCTCCCCTGCCCCTTGCAAAAAGGCCCAGTGTTTACAGTTAAAATTAAGTTGGTACTGTATGCAAGTTACCAGGTCCTAAATATTTTCTGCATCCCTTCCCCAATCACTTACCCAAAGTGTTGAAAAACTAGAGAGTAAGCGTCCAAGAGTGTGAAAGAGGGAGTTTGTACAATATACATAACATAAAAGGAAGGATGAGGACTGAGAAAAATTAGACAGATTCTGGATGAGGTGGAATATTTGTGGATATTTTGTCAGAAAGGGAGTTGGAAATGCAGTATTAAAGAAACTGGTGAAAGCAAAGTGTTTAATCATTTTCACAAAAAGTGCATTTATATACAATGAATGCAAGTTTGAACATTTAATGTGACTCTGTTCTCGCTAACACAAAAACCTGTTTGATGAGAGTCCTTAGAAGTATTTACAAATCAGAATTGATATTTATTCCTCCACTGATTTATAGATACAGAGGTTATCTATTAATTAGATGTATTATTTTAGATATGTATTAACTTGCTATGGCTGGTAACCATGAGTATGTCTCAAAATATTAACATCCATTTAGTTAATTTTAATATTATTGCTTATTTCTACTGATGAGTATAGTTTAAATATTTGCATAGATAAAAAATGTTTTGCTAGGAAGTGCTGTCTGGTGAATTAATTTTAACATGTGGCTTTGTCTTGAGAACACTGATGCCATTCTGTTTTTTTTCTGTTGAGTCCTGTATTGACTGCAGGTGTAGAGCTTGGTTAATACTATCCTATGTAAATTGAATTATTTATGAAATGATGATTGCATGCATATAAGGCTGTGAAGTCAAATATTTAGGAAAAAAGCGGCAGTGCCTTTCCTTTTGTATCTTCCACATACCCCAAACATTAACTGTTTTATACAGAACAAAATAGCACCATTAATTGAAAACAAAGGTGACAAGACATATTCTTGATATTTATAGTCTTTGTTTTTGTTTGGTTAAGTGTTGTGCACACTAAATATCCCTGCAAGTCCAGCACAAAGCCTGGTATAGTAACTCTTCTGAATATGTTTGAAGTGCTTAATTTTTTTGTGGACGTTGGGAAAATTCAGTTGTGAAACCATATAAAATAGCTTACTACTGTGAGCTGTTCCAGAAATGAAAGTTTTCTAGAATTTCTGCCAGGTTACTGTAATGCCTTTAAGCGATTATGGCTGGAAAACAAGACCTCTTAGTAATGATATTTTAAAGTTCAAAGCAGAGTCTTGCATGGATGTGTGTGCACTATATATAAGAGAAAACTAGATTACATTTTTAAAAAGAATTGTTTTGTACAAGCCATTAACATTTGCTATGATGGCTTTTATTTTTTGTATTTCTTTATCTTTGATTCAGAAAATAGTGAATGTTTATTCCTCTGAGAGGAATAGGAAGCAATGCTAGTAGTAATTACCTGGATACTTCCGCCTTTTTTTTATATTATTCCCTAAGTATTTATGGACAGTTTTGTTTAACAGTGTAGAAGCTTTTTCTTTTTTTAAAATACTCAATCCCATATTACTTCCTTTGTTGCATGTCAGCCAGAGACAGCCCCACATGGTAGGTGCATGCATGCTAATGTTCTCGTTTTCCTCTGTAAAGAAGGTAGTGTACAAGAAAAGTGTTTCTTGCATAGTTACTGCTGCACATAAATGCATATTTTTACAGCTTGTCACCTTATGGAAAAAGCACGTTTGTTACATGTTAAAGCTTTATGACAAACACTCATGTTTTACTTGCTGTTCTTGCAAGTGTATAGTTTTAAAATGTTCTTGTTTAAAGTTACCAATGAATTACTCTTGTGACTTAAAACAGCAAATGCTACGATGTATTTATTTACTCCCAGTTCTGTCACTTAACTAAAATGTTGGCTATTTCACATCAGCATTATATTGAAAGTGAAGGGAGATAATACAAGTTTTTGTAACATTGTGGTGTATGTGTTTGTTTTTTTCAAACAAATAAAAATTACACACCCAGTTTGAATACTCATGCAATCCCGAAGAAAGCTTCTGTATAAAAAGCTGCAGATGAGTGGTCAGGCCATACTGTTAAAGAGAAAAACGGCTAGTGAGCCAGTAGTCTGTAATTTCCTCTTACTTTGAAGATGTTGTCATATTTTATGTTATCCTCTGATTAAGAAGGTGGCAAGAACTTATGCCAAACCTCTTGGGCTGCTACAGTGGGTACAGTATATAGAATAATTTATGCTGATTTCTCCATTAAATGGTTCACTCTTGCTCTTTTTTAAATTGCTTTCACTTTCATTTGGGAAATTTCTCATTTTCACCAAGCTTATCTGTTGAACCAGTTAAATGAGATAGCTAATTTGCCCTAATTGTAAGTGACATGATGCAACCAGTTAATATACTCTCCACCGTGCATCTATAGAAGTTTGGTGATATGCTGAATCTTCACAAACTTCTAAGGTAGAGGTGTTGCTCTGCTTTCTTTGTAAAGGCACTAGTTGTTGAATCCAGGAGAGATCCTCTGAATTGAATTGACTTTATTTTTTGCATCCTTCAGATTCATGAGGAGTAAAAATCTTTACATTAGTCTGCATCTAAATGTGCAATGTATTTGCAAATGATAACACCAAAGAATTAAGTTGCTGACCCACTCCATCTCTTATCTCTTGATGAGAACAGGCTCACAGACCTCCAGTTTTCTCCTCCTCTAGTCAATATTCAGCATTTTGGTTTGCTGACGTTGAGTGAGAGGTTGTCATGGCATCCCTCAACCAGATTTTCAGTCTCCTTCTGATACACTGATATGTCACCACCTTTGATTTGGCTAACAATAATGATGTCATCAGCAAACTTAAAGATGGCATTGGAGCTGTACTGAGCCATACAATTGTAAGTATAAAGCAAATAGAGAAGGGGGCTAAGCACATTGTCATGTGGTGTACCTGTGCTGATGGAGATAGTGGAGGAGACAGTGTTGCCAATCTGAACTGACTGGGGTCTGCAAGAGAGGAAACTGAGGACAGCAAGAAAGTTTATCAAAGCTTTCAGCAGGATCTGAACTATCTGGGAAAATGTCAATGTGTGGTGTTGCACTTTGGGAAGACAATCCAATGTAGGGCAAACACAGTGAACAGTAGGGCACCAACGAGTGTGCTAGAACAAAGGGATTTGTGAATGCAGAACATGGTGTCGCAGGCAGATAAGAATGTAAATAGAACTTTTGGCGCATGGGTCTTCATAAATCAAAGTAGTGGAGTTAGGATGTTGTTGTGAAGTTCTTCAAGCTGTTGGCAAAGCCATATTTGGAGAATTGTTGTTAGTCCTGATCATCTGCCAACAGAAAAGATAAAAGATTGAAAGAATACAGAGAAAAATTACAAGGATGTTGCCAGAACTTGAGTCAAGTCAAGTCACTTTTATTGTCATTTCGACCATTACTGCTGGTACAGTGCAAAGTAAAAATGAGACAACGTTTTTCAGGACCATGGTGTTACATAACACAGTACAAAAAACTAGACTGAACTACATAATTAAAAAAAAACAACACAAAGAAAGCTATACTAGACTACAGACCTACACAGGACTGCATAAAGTGCACAAAAAAAGTGCAGGCATTTACAATAATAAACAGGACAGTAGGGTAAGGTGTCAGTCTAGGCTTCGGGTATTGAGGAGTCTGATAGCTTGGGACCTGAGTTATAAAGAAAGATTGAATGGGTTAAGAGTTAATCCCCTTAAATGTAGGAAAAAGAGGAAAGATATGATCAAGGTATGCAAAACTGAGGGTTATAGCTGGGGTTAATGCAAACAGGTTTTTTCCACCGAGGTTGGGTAAAACTATTGTAACTCTCAGTTTGGCTAGCAGCATAATCTAGGGGAAGACAACCCTCAGCCCGGCCAAACTTAAGAAATCTTGTTTGTGTGGATGCTGTGCAATGTGCCCCCTGTTACAAATCAGTACCACGAAATAACAAACAGTACACAATATGAGACTAATCGATTGAGCTGTATAATTCTTAATTTGTCTATATAATTAGTAAAGAAATAAAAAGAGAAAAGGGCCCATTCTCATAGAACAGTCTAATGTGTAATGTTGGATCTGACTGAAAATGCCATTTGTCTACCATCAATCTCCTCTGAGCGTCGCTGACCTTCAGGCCCTCGCTCCAAGTCCACTCTGTCCAGCGGTCTACCAATTCTCCATTCGCATCTTCTGTTCCCCAGCAAAAGACCACAAAAATCCCTGCACCCAGACCCACAAGAAAGAACAACATCCCTCTCATTGGATAGACCCACTTTCCAAAGCCCCGTTATCTCTAGTCATAACCCAAGCATTACTGCTACAGAGAAACCATTACATTAACAGTGAAACCTTACAGTGCATTACACTATATATATTAGGTTAACCAGTGAAAAGTGAAATATTTGAGGGGAATCTGAAGGGTAACTTCAGTCAGACGGTATGAATATATAATGAGCTGCCTGACAAAGTGGTGGATGCCAATTGGATTTCAACATTTTAGAGAAGTTTGGATAAATATATGGACAAAGCAGTATGGATAACTATGATCTTGGTGCAGTTCAATTGGACTAGACAAAGTAACAGTTCAAGGCAGACTAGATGGGCTGAAGGTTCTGCTTCTGTTCACCAGTGCTCCTATGACCATCTGGGAATCTCATTAGCATCCATAGAACCTCCTGTCTGTTCCCATAATCAATAAATTCCCTATCATCCCCTACCACTACTGTTCTCCTCACCCCCACCACCACCCTTCCCTTCTGCGTCACAGACCCCAGACTCCATGCCATGCCAGACACCTAACTGCTGCAGTGGCTTTCCTCTGCTAGAACACCCTTCACTGATTACTCATGTCCTGCACCTTGGGGTGTAACTACATCCCTATATCTCTTGCCAATCAGCCTCTCAGCTTCCCGAATGATCTGGAGTTCATCTAGCTCCAGCTCCAGTTCCCGAACACAGTCTTTGAGAAGCTACAGCTGGATACAATACTTGCAGGTATTGTTGTCAGGTTTACTTGAGGTCTTCCTGTCTTCCCACATCCTGCAAGAGGAGCTGTCCACTATTCTGACTGTGTCCCATCCTTATTCCAGTGATATCGGTATCACTTATTAGTTCCTGTTCTTGGCTTTCTACATCACCTGAGGCAGGTTCTGATACATCTAAATTCTGACCATACTGTTTCATAATTTGGCAGAGAAGATTAATGATCATAATAATCTTCTGATGGAAGGAGTGGATGGCAAGGCGTCCACGTTTGCCTATAACACTTCACAATTTAAGAAGGGTGGGAAGCAGCAAAAAGGAAACTATAGACCTGTTAGCCTGACATAAGTGTTTGGGAAGTTGTTGGAATTGATAGGGATAAGATTATGGAGTACTTGGAGGCACATGACAAGATAGGTCAAAGCCAACATGCGTTCCAGAACAGAAAATCCTGCCTGACTAACCTCCTTCAATTTTTCGAGGAAATTACAAGCAGGGTAGAGAAAGGAGATTCAGTAGATGCGATGTACTTGGATTTTCAGAAGGCCTTTGACAAGGTGCCGCACATGAGGTGCTTAGCAAGGTAAGAGCTCATGGAATTACAGGGAAGTGACTAGCATGGGTGGAGCATTAGCTGATCGGCAGAAAACAGAGAGGGAATAAAGATCCTATTCTGGGTGGCTGATAGTTACCAGTGCAATTCCACAGGGGTCAGTGCTGGGACCATTGCTTTTTAAAATGTATGTCAATAATTTGGGATTAATGGATTTGTGGCTAAATTTGCCAATGATACAAAGGTTAGTGGAGGAGTGGATAATGTTGAAAAAATAGGGAGTCTTGAATAGTTTAGGGGAGTGGGCAAAGTGGCAAATGAAATACAATGTTTGGTACAGTGTATGGTCATGTACTTTGGTGGAAAAAGTAAACAGGCAGACTATTATTTAGACTTCAAAAATGCAGAGATGCAAAGGGACTTGGGAGTCCTTGTACAGGGTACCCTAAAGGTTAACCTTCACATTGAGTGGGTTGTAAAGAAGGCAAATGCAATTTTGGCATTCATTTCTAGATGTATAGAATATAAGAGCAGGGATGTGATGTTGAGGCTCTATAAGGCACTTGTGAGACCACACGGAGTATTGTGTGTAGTTTTGGGCTTCTTATTTTAGAAAGGATATACTGACATTGGAGAAGGTTCAGAGATTCAGGAGAATGATTCCAGGAATGAGAGTTACCGTATGAGAGACATCTGGCAGCTCTTGGGCTGTGTTCCCTGGAGTTCAGGAGAATGAGGTGGGGGGGGATCTCATAGAAACATTCCAAATGTTAAAAGGCCTGAACAGATTAGATATGGCAAAGTTATTTCCCATGGTAGGGAGTCTAGGACAGGAGGGCACAATTTAAGGATTGAAGGATGTCCATTCAGAACAGATGTGAAGAAGTTACTTTAGATCTGTCTAATCTGCAGATCCGTCTAAATTATTAAAGTATATTATGAAAAGGACTAACCCTGTTCAGAGTTCCGCTGTACACTCCCCTGTAGTCAGAAAAGTTATGAGTACCACTGTTTCCCATAACTTAATTCTTACCCTGCTGCTACACCTTGTTATTCCATGATCTTATAACATATAACAATTACAGCACAGAAACAGGTCATCTTGGCCCTTTTAGTCCATGCCAAACGCTTACTCTCACCTAGTCCCACTGACCTGCACTCAGCCCATAACCCTCCATTCCCTTCCTGTCCATATACCTATCCAATTTATTTTTAAATGACAAAATCGAACCTGCCTCTACCACTTCTACTGGAAGCTCGTTCCACACAGCTACCACTTTCTGAGTAAAGAGGTTCCCCCTCATGTTACCCCTAAACTTTTGCCCCTTAACTCTCAACTCATGTCCTCTTGTTTGAATCTCTCCTACTGAGAATGGAAAAAGCCTATCCACGTCAACTCTATCTATCCCCCTTATAATTTTAAATGCCTCTATCAAGTCCCCCCTCAACCTTCTACGCTCCAAAGAGTAAAGAATACTGCCATAACTCTAGGACGTCTAATTTTCTCCTATACTTGTCCCAACAAATTGGGGTAAATCTCATCTCTACCCTGTAATTTACAGTATAGTTCATTTTTCTAGTATTGTGTTTTTTTCATTTGTACTGCATGTGAGAATTTCAATTATCCATTCCTTTGCTAAGTCTCCACCAGCATCTTCCAAGGTGAAGATTGAAATAAAGAACTCATTTAACATCTCAATTATGCCCTCTACCTCCATGAATAGAACTCCTTTTTGGTTTCTGATCAACTTCACTTCTCCTCTAAAACCCTTTATCCCAAATGATTTTCTTACAGTGTCTAGGTACACTGGTCCTAAAATTTGTCCCTTAGAGAATCAGAGTGGACAACTATGTGTGGAGCTGAAAGAGATGGGGGAGATTTTGAACAATTTCTTTTCGTCAGTATTTACTAAGAAGGATATTGAATAGTGTAAGGTAAGAGAAACAAGTAGGGTAGTTATGGAAACTATGATGATTAAAAAAGAGGAAGTACTAGCGCTCTTAAAGAATATAAAAGTGGGTAAGTCTCCGGATCTTGACAGGATATTCCCTAGGACCTTGAGGGAAGTTAGTGTAGAAATAGCAGGGGCTCTGACAGAAATATTTCAAATGTCATTAGAAATGGGGATGGTGCTGGAGGACTGGCGTATTGCTCATGTGGTTCCATTGTTTAAAAAGGGTTCTAAGAGTAAACCTAGCAATTATTGGCCTGTAAGTTTGACGTCAGTGGTGGATAAATTAATGGAAAGTATTAGAGATGGTACATATAATTATCTGGATAGACAGGGTCTGATTAAGAATAGTCAGCATGGATTTGTCATGGAAGGTCATGTTTGACAAATCTTATTGAATTTTTTGAAGGGGTTACTAGGAAAGTTGACAAGGGTAAAGCAGTGGATGTTGTCTATATGGACTTCAGTAAGGCCTTTGACAAGGTTCCACATGAAAGGTTAGTTAGGAAAGTTCAATCGTTAGGTATTAATATTGAAGAAGTAAAGTGGATTCAACAGTGGCTAGATGGGAGATGCCAGAGAGTAGTGGTGGATAACTGTTTGTCAGGTTGGAGGCCACTGACTAGTGGTGTGCCTCAGGGATCTATACTGGGTCCAATGTTGTTTGTCATATACATTAATGATCTGGATGATGGGGTGGTACATAGGATTAGTAAGTATGCAGATGATACTAAGGTAGTTGGCGTTGTGGATAATGAAGTAGGTTTTCAAAGCTTGCAGAGAGATTTAGGTCAGTTAGAAGAGTGGGCTGAACGATGGCAGATGGAGTTTAATGCTGATAAGTGTGAGGTACTAAGTTTTGGTAGGACTAATCAAAATAGGACATACATGGTAAATGGTAGGGCATTGAGGAATGAAGTAGAACAGAGTGATCTAGGAATAATGGTGCATAGTTCCCTGAAGGTGGAATCTTATGTGGATAGGGTGGTGAATAAAGCTTTTGGTATGATGGCCTTTATAAATCAGAGCATTGAGTATAGGAGTTGGGATGTAATGTTAAAATTGTACAAGGCATTGGTGAGGCAGAATTTGGAGTATTTTGTACAGTTCTGGTCACCGAATTATAGGAAGGATGTCAACAAAATAGAGAGAGTACAGAGGAGATTTACTAGGATGTTACCTGGGTTTCAGCACCTAAGTTACAGAGAAAGGTTGAACAAGTTAGGTCTTTATTCTTTGGAGTGTAGAAGGTTGAGGGGAGACTTGATAGAGGTATTTAAAATTATGAGGGGGATAAATAGAGTTGATGTGGATCGGCTTTTTCCATTGACAGTAGTGGAGATTCAAACAAGAGGACATGATTTGAGAGTTAGGGGGCAAAAGTTTAGGGGTAACACGAGGGGGAACTTCTTTACTCGGAGTGGTAGCTGTGTGGAACAAGCTTCCAGTAGAAGTAGTAGAGGCAGGTTCGTATTGTCATTAAAAAAAAACTTGGATAGGTATATGGACAGGAAAGGAATGGAGGGTTATGGGCTGAGTGCTCAGCCAGTGGGACTAGGTGAGAGTAAGCGTTGGCACTGACTAGAAGGGCCGAGATGGCCTGTTTCCGTGCTGAAATGGTTATATGATTAATGCTTCACGTTAATTGGAATTATAAACATTAAAAATGCCAGATTAAATTTAGTTCAGTATTTTCTAAATGGCCAATGTTCATTGCCCAACACTAGATGAGCCTCTTCAAATCAATATGATGGTATTTTCATTATGATGATTGGTTGGATTTAGAGTATTTGGATTAGTGATGAAGTAGAACCAATCTATGTCTGTGTTAGGTTGATGTGCTATTTTGAAGGAACTTCCAGGTTTCAATGTTCCCTTCTGTTTCCTGTGTTGGTCTTTTCAATTAATTGTGGTAAAGTGTTGGAGAGATCTTGCCAAAGGATACCTCTAGAGCATTTTATAAATGATATACAGTGTAACCATTGTACATCTACAGCATGATAAAGGGAGTGAACATTTTAAGATGGTGAGTGGACATTGATTAAGTGGATTATTTTGTTCCTGATGATCTTGAGTTCCTTGACCACTGTTGGAGCTAATCATAATCAGGCATATAGTTCGGAAATTTGTCATCTTTGTGACAGACATACCATGCAGTACATAATAATAAAATACACACACACACACACACACACACACACAATCATTAAGTAGTGAGGTAGTGTTTTGGGGTTCAACGTGCATTCAGAAATTAGATGGCAGAGGGGAAGAAGCTGTTCCTGTTGAGTGTGTGCCTTCAGGCTTCTGTACCTCTTTCTTGATGGTAGAAATGAGAACAAGGCATGGCACTTCATGATGGGTGCTGCCTTTTTGAGGCATTGTTCCTTGAAGATGTCCTAGATACTGCAGAGGCTAATGCCATTGGTGGAGATAACCAAGTTTACAAACCTCTGCAGCTTATTTTGATGCTGTGCAAGAGAACCCGTCTCTCCCAGCATCCCGCCCCCCCCCCCCCCACCACCCACGATACCAGACAGTGATGCAGCCAGTTAGAATGCTCTCCGTGGTAAATCTGTAGAAATTTGCGATTGTCTTTGATGACATACAGTGCCTATAAAAAGCATTCGCCCCTTGGAAGTTTTCATGTTTTATTGTTTTATGATATTGAATCACAGTGGATTTAATTTGGCTTTTTTGACAAAGATCGACAGAAAAAGACTTGCATGCCAATGTGAAAACAGATCTCTACAAAGTGATCTAAATTAATTACAAATATAAAATACAAAATAATTGATTATGTAAGTATTCACCCCCTTCAAGCCAGTATTTGGTAGGTGCACCCTTGACAGCAATTACAGCCTTGAGTCTGTGTGGTTAGATCTCTATCAGCTTTGCACATCTGGACACTAATTTTTCCCTGAGTGAACAGCCCATTTCAAGTCCAGCCACAAATTTGCAATTGCAGTGAGGTCTGGACTCTGACTTGGCCATCCTAGGACATTAACTTTGTTGTTATTAAGCTATTCTTGTGTAGCTTTGGCTTTATGCTTGGGGTCATCGTCTTGCTGGAAAACGAATCTTCTCCCAGGTCACAGTTCTCTTGCAGACTGAATCAGGTTTTCCTTCAGGATTTCCTTGTATCTTGCAGCATTCATTTTACCCTCTGCAAGCCTTCCAGGGCCTGCTGCAGTGAAGCATCCCCACAGCATGATGCAGCCACCATGTATAGTGTTTGACTTACACCAAGCATAGAGTTTAGTCTGATAGCCAAAAAGCTCAATTTTGATTTCATCAAGACATAGAAATTTCTTCCAGCTGACCTCAGAGTATCCCACAATGCCATTTGACAAACTCTAGCCAAAATTTAATTTGAGTTTTTATCAACAGTGGCTTTCTCTTTGTCACTCTCCCATGAATCTGCAACTGGTGAAGCACCCAGGCAACAGTGGTTGAATGCACAGTCTCTCCCATATCAGCCACTGAAGCTTGTAACTCCCCCAGAGTTGTCATGCGTCTTTTGGTGGCCTTCCTTACTAGTCCCCTTCTTGCACGGTCACTCGGTTCTTGAGGACGGCCTGCTCTTGGCAGAATTACAGCTGTGCCATATTCTTCCCATTTCTTGATAATTAACTGTAGTTCAAGGGATATTCAGTGACTTGGAAATTTTCTTGTAGCCATCTTCTGACTTATGCTTTTCAATAACCCTTTCATGGAGTTGCTTGGAATGTTCTTTTGTCTTCATGGTGTAGTTTTTGCCAAGATACTGACTCACCAGCAGTTGGACCTTCCAGATATGGGTGTATTTTTGCTACAATAAATTGAAACACTTTGACTGCACGCAGTTATCATTTAACTAATTGTATGACTTCTAAAACCAATTGGCTGTATCAGTGATGATTTGGTGTGTCAGAGCAAAGGGGGTGAATACTTATACAATCAATTATTTTGTGTTTTATGTTTGTAATTAATTTAGATCACTTTGTAGAGATCTGTTTTCACTTTGACATGAAAGAATCTTTTATGTTGATCAATGTCAAAAAAGCCAAATTAAGTCCACTGTGATTCAATGTTGTAAAACAATAAAACATGAAAACTTTTAAGGTGATTGAATAGGTTTTATAGGCACTGTCCCAAATCTCCTCAAACTGCTAATGAAATATGGCCACTGCCATGCCTTCTTTGTAGCTGCAAAGTTATGTTGGAAACAGGATAGAACTTCAGAGATATTGACAGCTAGGAACTTGAAATTGCTCACTCTTTGCACTTCAGATTCCTCTGAGGACTGATGAGTGTTCCCTTGTCTTACCCTTTCTGAAGTGTACAAGCAGTTCTTTGGTCTTACTGGCATTGAGTGCAAGGTTGGTGCTGGAACACAACTTAACCAGCTGATCTATCTTGCTCTTGAATGCCTCCTCACCACCATCTGAAATTCAGACAACAATAGAATCATCAAATTTATAGGTGGCTTTTGAGCTGTTCCTAGCTACACAGTCATGGGTGTAGAGAGAATAGAGCGGTGGGCTAAACACATATTCCTGAGCTCTGACAGTGTTGATTGTCAGAGAAGTGAATTGTTATTTTGAAACCACACGGATTGTGGTCTTCCTCTTGGGAAGTCAAGGATCCAGTTGCAGGGCAAGGTTAAAAGACCCAGATTCTGGAGCTTTTCAATCAGAACTGTAGGACTGATTGTGTTAAACGCTGAGATGCAGTCAATAAACAGCATCCTGACATGGGTATTTGAATTATCAAAGGCCATGCGAAGAGCTAATCAGATTGCATTCTCCATAGACCGATTGTGCTGATAGGGAAATTGCAGTGGGTCCAGGTCCTTGCTGAGGCAGGAGTTAATTCTAGCCATAACCAGCCTCTTGCTGTTTATTGATTATGGCTCAATGCTGCTGGACGATAGTTGTTAAGACAGCTCACCCTGCCCCTGCCAAAGGGCTTAGGCCTGAATTGTTGACCGTACTTTTTCCATAAATGTTGCCTGGCCTGTTGAGTTCCTCCAGCATTTTGAGTGTGTTGTTCAGATTTTCAGCATCTGCAGATTTTCTCTTGTTTGTCCCCCTGCCCGTCTTGGGCACTGGTATAATTGTTGCACTTTCGAAGCAAGTGGGAACTTCTGACTGTAGCAGGGAGAGTTTAAAAATGGCTTTGAACACCCCTGCCAGTTGCTTGGCACAGGGTTTCAGAGCCCTTCCAGGTGCTCCATCTGGGCCTGTCGCCTTGCGAGGGTTCATCCTCTCGAAAGACGGCCATTGGGTCACCAGGCGCTGCAAGGATCCTCACAGCTGTAGTTTTATTCTCCCTTTTAAAGTGTGCCCTAAAGGCATTGAGCTCACCTGGGAGTGAAGCATCACTGCCATTCATCATGTTAGGCTCATTTTGTAGGAAGTAATGGCCTGTAAACCTTGCTAGAGTTGGCGTGCATCCAATTCTTATTCAGAATCATTCATTTGTGCTTCAGATATCCTTCAGCAAGTCATACCTGTTTTTCTTGTACAGACCAGACCTGAATGCCACAGATCCAGCCCTTAGCAGACTATGAACCAATCTGATTCAAGCAAGTGGAACTTAATACATTATTTATCTAACTCAAGATTTACAACTGGAGGTGAGAGGAAGCTTTGTAGAAACAGGAAGTGAATAGCAATCCTCTGACCTACATGTCTTCCTCATGCTGCTCTTCAATATGTTTCTGATAAATCAGAATCAGGTTTATTATCACTGGCATGTGCCATGAAATTTGTTAAGTTAGCAGCAGCAGTTCAATGCAATACATAATCTAGAAGAAGAAAAATAATAAATAAATTACAGTATATGTATATTGAATAGATTAAAAATTGTGCAAAAACAAATAATATATATTTAAAAAGTGAGGTAGTGTCCAAGGGTTCAACGTCCATTTAGGAATCAGATGGCAGAGAGGAAGAAGCTGTTCCTGAATCGCTGAGTGTGTAGCTTCAGACTTCTGTACCTCCTACCAGATGGTAACAGTGAGAAAAGGGCATGCCCTGTGTGCTGGATATTTTTAATAATGGACGCTGCCTTTCTGAGACACCACTCCCTGAAGATATTCTCGATACTTTGTAGGCTCATACCCAAGATGGAGCTGACTAGATTTACAAACATCTGCAGCTTCTTTTAGTCCTGTGTAGTAGCACCCCGCACCCCACCTCCATACCAGACAGTGATCAGCCTGTCAGAATGCTCTCCGTGGTACATTTATAGATGTTTTTGAGTGCAGTTGTTGACAGACTCCTAATGAAATATAGTCACTGTCCTGCCTTCTTTATAACTGCATTGGACCAGGTTAGATCCTCAGAGATCTTGACATCCAGGAACTTGAAACTGCTTACTCTCTGCACTTCTGATTCCTCTATGAGGATTGGTATGTGTTCCTTCATCTTACCCTTCCTGAAGTCCACAATCAAGTCTTTCATCTTACTGACATTGAATGCCAGGTTGTTGCTGTGGCACCACTCCACTAGCTGGCATATCTCACTCTTCTACCCCCTCTCATCACCACCTGAGATTCTACCAACAGTGGTTGTATCATCAGCAAATTTATAGATGGTATATGAGCTATAACTAGACACACAGTCATGTGTGTATAGAGTAGAGCAGTGAGCTAAGCAAACACCCCTAAGGTGCGCCAATGTTGATCATCAGCAAGGAGGAGATGTTGTCACCAATCCACACAGATTGTGGCATTCTGGTTAGGAAGTCAAGAATCCAATTGCAGGGGGAGGTACAGAGGCCCAGGTTCTGCAACCTCTCAATCAGGATTGTGGAAATGATGGTATTAAATGCTGAGTTATAGTCGATGAACAGCATCCTGACATAGGTGTTTGTGTTGTCTAGGTGGTCTAAAGCTGTGTGAAGAGCCATTGAGATTGCGTCTGCCGTTGACCTATTGTGACAATAGGCAAATTGCAGTGGGTCCAGGTCCTTGCTGAGGCAGGAGTTCAGTCTAGTCATGACCAACCTCTCATAGCATTTCATCAGTGTAGATGAAATGGTGCACCTAGGTAAAATTTTGGAGATTTGGCAATGATAAAGTCTTTAAGTATTAATAAAGATGTGGCTAGACTGGAAATGATGTTGCTTTGTACTGGCATGGTGGAAAATTATGTGTTATACATAACTGAGATGTTTTGGATCTTGCCAGAAACAGTGCAATAACCTGAACACTATTCAGTCATCAGTAAATATCCCAACATCTGATTTCCTGATATAGTGTAGTACATCAGTAAAGTACTTAAGTATGATTCCTGGGATGCAACCATATTTTATTGTTTTCCTGGGATTCCCATTAAGTTCAGTTTTGCTAGGAGTTAAGGCCTTATCCAGTCAAATACAGCCTCACTGACATTCAACTGATTGTCTTAAGTAATTTTTCTTATGATGATAGACCCTGTTGGACATTGGTAATGCAGTCCCGTTCACTGGTTTACTGGTGGTACCAACAACAGGGCAGCTGCATGGCCTTGGCCTCCAGCCACAGGTTTGCCTGTTGCTGCTGCCCAGGAGAGGTGACTCCGGAGGCAGTGTGGTGCGGCATCCACCCTGGCATCAGTGCTTCCCTCCAGTGTTTATTTGGTGGAAAACAAGCTGGATTATGTTCGTCTGCAGACTGCTGCAGGCTTCTTCTTGCCAACAGCGTCCAAGGACTCAGGGACTTGGACCATATGTATTTTTATTGTGCAACTACGTTTTCTGCATCCTTAGATGTGTTGTATGTGCCTTGTGCTGTGTGTGACTGTGTTTTGCCCCTTGGCCCCGGAGTAACGCTGTTTAATTTGGCTGTATTCATATATGGTTGAGTGTCAATTAAACTTGAAATTCAGCTAGCTTTGTGGCGTTGTACAAGCTTTGTGACTAGAGCATGGAAATTCTCATGGGATCAAAACTAAACAAAATTTATTGGTGAATATTTGATATATGAAAAGCTTTCATAGTTTTATTAATAATTGAGATTGGAATTAGATGGTGGTTATTTGTTAGATTGGGTTGGCTTTTATGGACAGAGTGATTTTCTTCATTGTCAGTATTACGTTAAAATTCTTTGGCTGGAAGAAGTGCTGAATGTGTGTTGACAGTACAGATGTGATGTTTTTGATTTTCTGAAAGTCTAGATGCAAAGTTTCTTCACTAGGTGATTTCATAGGACAGATTAGAGTCAACCAACTGACTGGATTTTGGGGAAGAATTGCACCTGTACCTTCATATTAAAAAAAAATCATTAATAAACAAGATGGATTTCAACCTTTATTTATTCATAGCTTTTTAATTCTAGATTTAATTACTTAACTGTTTATACTTGATTAACTTCAGATGGTTGAATTTGAACATGTGTGAATCATCAGTCCAAACTTATGAATTGTTTGTCCTGTTAGATATAATTTATGTATAAGGTATATGGAGCTTTATTAATTTTGTGCCTAAAGGTATTGATCTCTAAATGTGTAATCCTGGTGTACAGTAAATAATTCAACAAAAAAATACGACTCAATTAGGAACTGCCTCCCAGGTGCCAAGGTCAGGGGTGTATCAGATCTGTCCACAGCATCCTAAAGGTGGGAAACAGCCAGAAGTCATGGTACGTATTGGTACCAATGACAAAGGTAGGAACACAGATAAGGTCTTGAAGGAATGGAGAGAACTAGGCAGGAAGCTGAAAAGCAGGACCTTACAGTTAGTACTCACTGGATTGCTGCTTGTACCATGCACCAGTGAGGGTCAGGCAGATGAATGTGTAGCTGAGGAACTGGTGCAGGGGCAGGATTTTAGGTCTGTGGATCATTGGGATCCCTTCTTGGAAAGGAATGACCTGTACAAAAAGTACAGGTTACACATGAACTTGAGGGCTCCAATATCTTTGCTGGCGGGTTTGCTAGAGCTGTTAGGGAGAGTTTAAACTAGTTTTGCAGGGGGATGGGAACATGACTGTTATGAACCCCGTAACTGGGTTACTTACCAGCAAAGATAGAGAGGTCCGTTGGAGTCTGGTGATACTATTTTTAACAGTATTTATTAGCAAAAATACACAAAAATAATATCAATGCAAATATACAGATAATATATGTCGTCAATACTAAACCTAAAAGTGCGGGTATAATAATAATCAATAAGAAATAAGCTCTATCATTGTCTAGGGGATAATGAATTGTCCGATGGAAATATAAAGTTCGCTGCAGTTCACACAGGCTGCCGTCGTTTGGGAGTCGTTGGGTTGCAATTGTTGGAGAGAGAAAGAGAAAAACTTGCCGACTTCCCTTTATGATTTTGATCCATCAGGTGTCTCGTTGACATGGCCATTCAAGTGTGACCTCTCCTTTAGCTAAACCATTCTTCTGTGATGAGCCCGCCACCCAGGCAAGGGAGGACGCACAGGAGCTCCCACCGGCTTTCGCTATAGAACGCTGTCACTGGATTTCTAGCGTTTCTCCTGGTGCGTCTAAAGGGGTTGTTCCCCAGACCCCTCTTTTATCCTCACTCACGGGGTCTCAGATGTCAATCAGGTTGGGATGATGCAATCCCTCAACCAGACCACTCTGGTTGTCCCCTGAGGGGTTTCAATGAATAGTACAGTACTCAATACACAATTCCTTCTCCAAGAGACAATAACAGTAATCAGTGGTTCCGTTCCGCTTATGTCAGGAGACATTCCACCTGGTTGTGTATTCTGCATCTCTATGGCAACTGCCTTTGCTGTGATCCTGCATCTCGCTCTCTCATTATTGATGTGTATCTCTCTCATTTCCTGGGTCTCAGACCCGAAATAATAGCAATCTTGCGATTTTCAAAAGGGGGGGGGCAGGCATTGGCGATTCTGGACTCTTCTGCCCATCAGATTTACTCCACATTCGTAACACCCTCATCCTTCTAAGGATTTTTGCCACAGGTAAAAATTAATTAATACAGAGTCTTACAGGATTTCAGAATCTAACACAATACAAAAGTTTTTTTTTCACTACAGAGTAATACAGTTATACATTCAATTCAGCATCTAAACAGTTAGCGATTACATTGTCACTTCCTTTAATATCTTAATATCTTGTACCTTAATAAATTCCTGTAGCATCAGACTCCAATTTAGTAACCACCTATTTTTATTCCTTTTCTTCAGCAAAACAAAACTAAAGAGTTGTGATCTTAGCTCACGTGTATATTACAAAAGTACATGCAAATACTAATCTTTATTTTATTTTCAAACTTAACAGTCAATCTTCCATGGTGTTGTCTTTATTATTTACATGCTTTGTCAAAATCCCTTAAAACCGGATCCTGTTATTTAAAGTGGCATCCTGTCAATCCTCACTCCCACGTGGTTAGTTTGCATACCAGTGTGGAATAGGCTTTTGCATGCTCTTCCCAGTTACTCTCTGGGCAACTCGCTTCCAGAGTAAACTCAACCCTGTGGGCTGAAACAACCCTGTCTGCCAACCCAGCAGACTCCTTCAAGATAATGGCATCCTTTTCATCTAGGACTGCCCCTCATTTCATTATCGGGAACACCTTTAAAATTTTCAACTTCTTCAAACAGTTCTGTCAAGCCAGACAGATCATCCATGTCCAACCCTGGACCTTCTAACAGCCTTATCTGTTTCTCATTTTTACTCTGTGCCTCTATAAATTTCCTCCTGGCTAAGGGTAGGTCTATCTCCTCTCCTTTACTCTCTTTCACCTCCCCATTCTCCATTTTACCACCCTCTAAACCCTCTTGGTACAGGGTCGGTAAAAATGTCTCAGCCAAATCGATACTGGCCTGAATTAAACTGGTCTCTTTCTCAGCTGTCTTTCTCGACATGCTGCGAGTGGTCGCGCATGCGGGATAGATCTTGGAACCTAGGGGCGGGTCCTCAACACTTACAGGCTGGCTCATCAGCTCCATGGCTGACCAAACTTCACCACCAGCTAAATCGTTACCCAGAAGGACGTCTACGTCAGTTCTCGGAAATTCTGATCACACCCCTATTTCAACTGGTCCAGATACCAGCTCACAATTTATAATGATCCTATGCAAAGGCACAGCTTCTGTCCCTTTTCCTATGCCTCTCAAAGCTACCTCTCCAGTCTCGGGACCAAAATCTAGTACCGTACTGCGAATCAATGACTGCTCAGCTCCAGTGTCTCTCCAGATCCGCACTGGAACTGGTGTTTCTCCCTCTTTCACAGACACGATCTCTTCTGAAATAAATTTCTCACGCCCCTCTCGTATTCTATCTACCTGGGGCTTTCTCGTCAATTTACTGATCAACACAATACATCCTGTAGGGACTGCTGCTTTCCCTTTTCCTGTCTCCTTCCTCGGAGCAAGGCACTTAGATGCAATATGACCCACCTTTCCACAATTAAAACAGGTCAAGCCAGGACCCCTCCTGCCGTCTTGCCTTTCTTCCTCCTTATTTTTACCACTAGCTCCCGGCGGGATCTCTGCCTCAGCCGGCGGGCTTTCTCTACCGTTCCCACGGTCTGTCTGGTAACTCTTATTCGAGGAAAACTTTGTCTTGTGGGTTAGGGCATATTCATCTGCGAACCTAGCAAATTCGGATATGGACTTATTCAGCTTCTCATTCAAATACATCTGGATATCATCCGAGACACAATCTTTAAATTCCCCAATCAGAATTAATTCCCTTAAATGCCGAAAATCCTCTTCCACCATTTCTGCTGCACACCAATGATCCAAGAGCACACCCTTCTCATAGGCAAACTCCGCATACGTCTGGTTCCACACTTTCTTTAAATTTCTGAACTTTTGTCTATAGGCTTCAGGTACCAATTCGTAGGCCTGAAGAATGGCCTGCTTTACTTCCTCGTAATTCTCATACTCCTCCTCCTCCTCCACAGACAACACTGCATATGCTCCCTTTTAACACACTTTGTAACAATGCCACCCACTGATCTCTGGGCCACTTCTGACTCACTGCCACCTTTTCAAAATGCAAGAAATAACTATCAACATCCATCTCCTCGAACGGAGGTACTAACCTCAACTCCCTACTAACATTAAATCTCTCCTCTCAGTCTGCCCCTTGAGCTCTTTGCTCTTTCCTTAACTTCTCCAAGTCCAGCTCATGTTGCCTCTGTTTCTCCTTCTCCTCATACTCCCTCTGCTTTTCAGCTCTTTCCTTCTCCTTTTCAGCTGCTTCCAGCTGTTTTAACCTAATTTCATGTTCCAACCTTAATTTTTCCAACTCTAACTGAGCCATCCCACTAGCTGGTACCTTTTCAGGGATATTTTCCAATAAATCAGCCGAAAACACATTCTTCACAATATAATACTGAGTTATGGCCCTCCACACCTCCCACTTTTTCATTGACAACCTCACCTCTGTGAGATTTAGTCCTTTTGCAATATTTATCAAGTCCGACTTTGTGGCAGCCTCTAGCGCCTCTGGAGTCAGGTTTTTTATAAATTCATCTATGTCCATCTTTGCTGGTTTCCCGTCTGGTTACCCATGCAACCAGATCCAAGTTTGGACTTAAAAGCCCGATTTACTGGCCCTCCAAAATGGTATCAAATCCCGGACGAGCCCCCAAGTTGTTACGAACCCAGTAACTGGGTTACTTACCAGCAAAGATAGAGAGGTCTGTTGGAGTCTGGTGATACTATTTTTAACAGTATTAGCAAAAATACACAAAAATAATATCAATGCAAATATACAGATAATATACATCGTCAATACTAAACCTAAAAGTGCGGGTATAATAATAATCAATAAGAAATAAGCTCTATCGTTGTCTAGGGGATAATGAATTGTCCGATGGAAATATAAAGTTCGCTGCAGTTCACACAGGCTGCCGTCGTATGGGTGTCGCTGGGTTGTAATTGTTGGAGAGTGAGAGAGAGAGAAGGAGAAAAACTTGCCGAGTTTCCTTTATGATTTCGATCCGTCAGGTGTCTTGTTGTCGTGGCTGTTCAAGTGTGACCTCTCCTTTAGCTAAACTGTTCTTCCGTGATGAGCCCGCCACCCAGGCAAGGGAGGACGCACATGAGCTCCCACCGGCTTTCGCTGTAAAACGCTGTCACTGGATTTCTAGCGTTTCTCCTGGTGCATCTAAAGGGGTTGTTCCCCAGACCCCTCTTTTATCCTCACTCACGAGGTCTCATATGTCAATCAGGTTGGGATGATGCAATCCCTCAACCAGACCACTCTGGTTGTCCCCTGAGGGGTTTCAATGAATAGTACAGTACTCAATACACAATTCCTTCTCCAAGAGACAATAACAGTAATCAGTAGTTCCGTTCCGCTTATGTCAGGAGACATTCCACCTGGTTGTGTATTCTGCGTCTCTATGGCAACTGCCTTTGCTGTGATCCTGCGTCTCGCTCTCTCATTATTGACGTGATGTGTATCTCTCTTATTTCCTGGGTCTCAGACCCGAAATAATAGCGATCTTGCGATTCTCAAAAGGGGGGGGCAGGCATTGGCGATTCTGGACCCTTCTGCCCATCAGATTTGCTCCACATTCGTATCAACTGATAGATCAGAGGATGGGGCAGTTGGTGTACAGGTAAGGGCAGCCTATAGAGAGACAGTTTATAGGGCAAAATTACAGTTGGTTGGATGGGTAGAAATTTGTCTATTTTAATGCAAGAAGTATCAGGAAAGAGAGTGATGAACCTAGAGCATGTGTCAGTACATGGAACTAAGATGTTGTAGCCATTACAGAGACTTGGCTGTCACAAGGGCAGGAATGGCTGCTGGCTGTTCCAGGGTTTAGATATTTTAAAAGGGACAGATAGGGAGGTAAAAGAGGTGGGGGAGTGGCATTGCTTATCAGGTATGCTGACAAGAAGCTCCCAGACCTCGGCCTTGACCCTGCCTTGTGCAGCTAGATCCTGGACTTCCTGTCAGATTGCCAGCAGGTTTTAAGAGTGGACTCCCTCACCTCCAACCCTCTGACTGTCAATGCAGGAGCCCCTCAGGGCTGCGTACTGAGTCTCCTCCTTTACTCCTTGTATCCCCATGATTGTGTCGCCACCCACAGCTCCAATCTGCTAATTAAATTTCCTGAAGACGCTACATTGATTGGCCTCATCTTAAACAATAACGAGGTGGCCTACAGGGAAGAAGATATCTCTCTCCCAAAACATCACAAAAAAACAAAGGAGCTGGTTGTGGATTACAAGAGGAATGGAGACGGGCTAACCCCTATCGACATCAATGGATCTAGGGTTGAGAGGGTAAACAGCTTCAAGTTCCTCAGCATCCACAACACCAAGGATCTCACGTGGTCTGTACATATCAGCTGTGTGGTGAAAAAGGTACAATAGCACAACTTTCACCTCAGATGGTTGAGGAAGTTTGGTATAGGCCCCCAAATTCTAAGAACTTTCTACAGGGGCATAATTGAGAGCATCCTGACTGGCTGCATCACTGCCTGGTATGGGAACTATACCTCCCTTAATCGCAGGACTCTGCAGAGAGTAGTGCGGACAGCCCAGCGCATCTGTGGTTGTGAACTTCCCGTGATTCAGGACATTTACAAGGACAGGTGTGTAAAAAGACCCTGTAGGAACAATGGGAACCCAAGTCACCCCAACCACAATCTATTCCAGCTGCTACCATCTGGGAAGCGGTACCACAGCATAAAAGCCAGGACCCACAGGCTCCAGGAGAGCTTCTTCCACCAGGCCATCAGACTGATGAACGCACGCTGATCTGAGAGTACTCTATATTACATTGACTGTTCTATTTATTATAAATAGTTATGATTGCATATTTTTGGAGACATAACGTAAAGATCTTTACTTTTATCCTAGTAACTTTTATCACAGCTGCAGAAAGGCTTTGGAGGGATCGCCCACCAAGTCATTGTGAGTGGATGTCAGATACACGAAGGGAGTATTCTATAGTGGATTGGTTAACCAATAGAAGGGTTGGTATAAATGGGTGTTTCTCCAGTTGGCAGTCAGTGGTGAGTGGGGTGTCGCAGGGGTTGGTGCTGGGCCCACAGCTGTTTACCATTTACATTGATGATTTGGAAGAGGCGACTGGGTGTAGTGGAGCAAAATTTGCTGATGACACTAAACTGAGTGGAAAAGCAAATCGTACAGAGGATGTGCAGAGTCTGCATAGGTTAAGAGAGTGGGCCAAGGTCTGGCAGATGGAATACAATGTTGGTAAATGTGAGAACAACCACTTTGGAAGGAATAATAGAAGAGCAGATTATTATTTAAATGGTGAAAGATTGCAGCATGCTGTTGTGTAGAAGGACTTGGGAGTGCTTGTGCATGAATCGCAAAATGTTGGCTTGCAGGTATAACAGGTTATTAAGAAGGCAAATAGAATGTTGGACTTCATTGCTAGAGGGATTGAATTCAAGAGCAGGGAGATCATGCTGCAAATATACAGGTTACTGGTGAGGCCACACCTGGAGTACTGTGTGCAGTTCTGGTCTCCTTACTTGAGGAAGGATATACTGGCTTTGGAGGCAGTGCAGAGGAGGTTCACCAGGTTGATTCCAGGGATGAAGGGGTTAACCTATGAGGAGAGATTGAGTTGCCTGGGACTATACTCTGGAGTTCAGAAGAATGAGAGGGGATCTTAAAGAAACATACAAAATTTTGAAAGGGATAGATAAGATAGAAAATAGGAAAGTTATTCCATTGGTAGGTGAGACTAGAACTAGGGGACATTGCCTCAAGATCCAGGGGAGAAGATTTAGGATGGAGATGAGGAGGAACTGTTTTTCCCAGAGAGTGGTGCATCTGTGAAATTTTCTGCCAAGGGAAGCAGTTGAGGCTTCTTTAGTAAATATATTTAAGAAACAGTTAGATAGGTTTTTACATAGTAGAGGAATTAGGGGTTATGGGGAAAAGGCAGGTAGATGGAGCTAAGTTTACGGGCAGATCAGCTATGATCTTATTAAATGGCAGAGCAGGCTTGATGGGCTGGATGGCCTACTCCTGCTCCTATTTCTTACGTTCTTATGATCTTATATTGCCCCCCTCCCCAATAGCAACTGAGAAAATGAAGAGGAGATTGATCGACAGATTTTGTAAAAGTGCAAAAATAACAATGTTGTTGTTATGGACGACTTCAACTTTCTTAATAGTGATTGGCATCTCTTTAGTGCAAAAGATTTAGATGGGGCAGAATTTGTTAGGTGTTTTCTGGGAAGATATCTGACACAATATTTAAACAGGTTGACTGAAGCAGAGACCATACTGTATCTGGTTCTAGACAGTGATGATGTCAGATTTCTTAGTAGGTGAGCTTTTAGAAGACAGTGGCCACAACTCACTGAGTTTTATCTTGGCTTTGGAGAGGGATAGGAGTAGGTAGTATGCGAAAGTATTTAACTGGGGGAGGGGAAATTAGAATGTTATAGGTAGGAACTTAGGAGTGTAAATTGGGAATAGACGTACTCAAGGAAATGCAAAATGGAAATGGGAGCACTTGCTTAAGTCTCTGTATAGGTTTGTCCATGGGGCAGGGAAAGGGTGGTAGGGTGAAGGATCATGGTTGACAAGATATGTGGAATATCTAGTCAAGAGGTAGAAAGAAGCTTAAACGATGTTCAGACAGGTTCCAGAGAGTTGCAATGTAGCCAGGAAAGAATTTAAGAATGGACTTAGGAAAGTTTGAAGGACGGCCTGATAAGGCCTTGGCTGCTAGGATTAAGGAAAACCACAAGAGTGAGGGTATGACTGATCAGGGATAAAAGAGGAAACATGCCTGGAGTCAGAGGAAGTAGGGGAGGTCCTTAATGAATCCATGCTCGGCTGATTCAGAAAATCAGGCATGGGGTCCAGGAAAGCTTTGTTGTATGGCTTTAGAATTGACTTGTACATGGGAGGCTGTTGGTTGTAGATTGAAATATATTCTGCCTGGAGATTGGTGGTCAGTGGTATTCTGTAGAGATCTATTCTGGGATCTCTGCTCTTTGTAATTATTTTAATGACTTTGATGAGGAAGTGGAAGTGTGGGTTAGTAAGTTTGTCAGTGACGTAAAGGCTAGTGATGTTGTGGATAGCGTAGCAGGTTGTTGAGGGTTACAACAGGACATTGATAAGATGCAGAGGTGGGCTGAGAAGTTACAGATGGAATTAAACCTGGAAAAGCGTGAAGTGATTCACCTGCGAAGGTTGAATTTGAAGGCAGAATACTGGGCTACTGTAAATGAACAGAGGAATTCTGCGTCCATGTCATTAGATCTCTCAAGGTTGCAATGGAAGTTGATAGGGTTGTTAAGAAGGTGCACAATGTGCTGGCCCTTATTAGTTGGATTGAATTCAAGAGTTGTGAGGTAATGTTGCAGCTCCATAAAACCCTGATTAGGCTACATTTGGAATACTGCGTTCAGTTCTGGTCGCCACATTATAAGGATGGGGAAGCTTTTGAGAGAGTGCACTGAAGATTTACCAAGATGTTGCCTGCCTTGGATAGCATGTCTTATGAGGATAGGCTGAGTGAGCTTGAGCTTTTCCCTTTGGAGCGAAGGAAGATGAGAGGTGACTTGATAGATGCGTAAAGATAATAAGAGATATTCATCAAATGGACAGCTGGAGACATTTTGCTAGGATGGAAATGGCTAATAATAGGGGCATAGTTTTAAGGTAGGATTATTATACAGCATGGTGGAGGCATGGAACATGCTGCTGAAGATGCTGGTAGAGACAGAGTAGAGGGCTATGTGGGAGGGAAGGGAAAGGGTTAGATTGATCTTGGAGTAGGTTGGCACAACTTCGTGGGCTGTAGGACGGACTGTTCAAGAAATCAAGTCTGCCAAATATGATAAGCAAAAATTAGATATCAGAAACCTACGTGATCCTTTTGCTTGTATGGTTTAAGCTTTTCTTACATTCCTTACCTCAGCAGGGAATATTTTTCCTCTTTAGAACGCAACTTCTTTGCCACTGACAACTTTGCTAGAAGAGTCTATTATTGAAAGTGGAAATGTTATACTTGTATTCAATTACATTGATCTCATTACCTGAATTTATTATTACATTTTGCTGATCAAGCAGTGTTTGTATAATCACTCATAAGTTCTCACTCAGTCTGTGGCTGCAACCTTAAAGCTGGAACAAACAAAACTTAAATATTAAATATACCAGACCTCAAGATTTGATTAAATAAACAAAAACGATTACAAAAGAAGCCCCGTTAAGAAATCAGGTAGACTAGCATTTTCAAAATGGCAAAAAACTGAGGTAAAATAATGGGATATTCCTTTCTCTAAGAATTGAGAAAATTTGGTTGTTCACAATACAACGGTCAAAGGTGAGTGAGTCCATTTAAGATTGCCCAAGGTAGAAGGTTAAGCAAAGTTTATTTTTTATCAACAAGTATTAATCAGGGTGTGGATTCTGAGACACCCAGTCATCATCTGCTTTAGAGGGAATTATGAAATTTTCCTTAACTATCTGATACAATAGCTTAAAATATTTTTTTTCCTTTTTGATGCAAATGACTGCTGGTTTTCAATCAGTTTAATACTCCTATATATCTCTTGCTTGTTGAAGGTGCTGTGTTTTCTTTTGGAATATACCATGATTTATTTGGTTAAAATACTTCCCATGACATTACTAAAAATGTAAAACCAGAAATCTAGGTTTTCATATGCCAGTACTTGGAATAGACCAATTCTTGGTGATCGATTGTAAATTAAAACTAACAAGGCAATACACAAGTAGGTGATGATAAACTATTAATAATGTAGCTTTTTAAAATAATTTATTTAAAATTAATTGGCTAATATGTTAGGAAAATTCAGTCAATAGAAGAGAAACATATTTAAGAATGGCCAAGCTGGTGAATCAGTTTCTGAACTGTAATCCTCCTACAAGTTCCTTTCAATTAGTTTCCCTGCTCATTGCAAACAATCACTGTGTAGTTTTACAAATTTAAGCATTCCCAGTGGATTGAAATAAAGTTACTTCCACTTCAGCTGGAATCATTGCTATCATTGCTAACAGCACAGTAATCTCGATTTTACTTACACCATTGTGCAATTTGTTTTGTTATGTCTCCCCCCTTGCTGTGAAATGAGGACAACACCTTCCCCTATTAGGGAGGGAGAGAGCCTGTGGTATGTCGGATTACTGGGTGACTGAGTAGACTTTGGGGTACTGTAAGTTTGTGTCTTGCTTGGTGGGGGGTGCCGATGCTTTTTTGCTGGTGGGGGTAGGGGGCCTTTGCTGCTGCTTATGTGTGGGAGAGGTTATTTGGGGTTCTAACATTTAACTGTTGTTCATTCTTTTGGACACTGCTCTGTTCTCAACGATGTTTGTAAAGAAGAAGAATTTCAGGATGTATATTGTATCCATTTCTCTGACATTACATGTACCTCATGAAACCCACCTACTGAAATAACTAACTAGGTTAGTCCAATTTTAGGAATAAACAAACAAATCTCATATAACTTAAAGTTGTTGCAGAGTATCTTGACAGTAAATTGCTTGTGCTTTTTGCTAATTAGAATAAGTACACACTTACAATGAGTATATTATAAAATAGCAACTTCTTCAACCAGCTAAGGGGTTTGAACATTTGGATTTCCAATTTAGGAAAGTGGGGGTAGAGTTACTGACCAAATTCAAAAGCAAGATAAATGTTGGTCTGCAGGCGTGTTGAGGACTATGGGGCAAAATTAGCAAAGTGAAACTGAGCTACAATTACATCAGTCATGATCTTATTAAATGGTGGAACCGCACCAAGGGGCTACATAACCCACCTCTCTGTTACTATGTGATCTCCCAAACATATATGGAGGGGCATGTTAAAGCCCTGCTCACTAATGTAAGAAAGAAAACATTAACAGCTGGCCGTCACAAATAAAAATAATCAAATGTTCGCAAATCTCTAATTTTACAGTAACATTAAGAATGAATTAAAACAATTCACATTGTAGGTAAACTAATGAAAGTAATATAAAACTCAACTGAATCTCACTGTTCACTTAATCCCATCAATAGGATCCAGCGCTTTAACATATTCAATTTATGTTCTTTACTTGCCTCTTCACAACTTCATCCAAGCCGCACCTTGAACACATCTATTGGTAACTCTGTTAATCACCAATCATGATGGCACAGAATTTGCACTTCCAATACTGATGAACTATCAGTGTTCACCACTGGAAACAGTTTTCGATTTTTTTTCTATGAGCAGTTATAATATGTGCTATATTTTTCTCCGACACAGAAGACTATTTGGACCATTGAGTGCAAACCTGGTCTCAGAACAATTCCTTTCACCCACCTGTTTCACTGCACTGTACCTTACACACAAATCCTGAAGCTATTTTCAGTGGTTGGACTTTTAATGCCGAGAAGAATAAGTTGACCAAAATGTTAACTAGTTAAAATTTCAAGCTGCAGTAAAATAGAACATAGAACAGTACAGGCAATTCAGCCCACAATGTTGTGCCAACTTTTTAACTTCAAGGTCAATCCAACCATTCTCTCCCACATACCCTCCACTTTACTTTCATCTGTATGTCTGATTCTTCAATCTCTCTAATGTATCCACATCTCCCACCACCTCGGCAGTGTGTTCCACACAATTAATACTCTCTGTGTAAACCACAAAATCTACCTTTGACATCCCCTATACTTTCCACAAATCACTTTGAAATTGTGCTCTCTCATATTAGCCATGTCTGCCCTGGGAGAAGGTTGTCCACTCTATCAATGCCTCTTATGCTCAAGAAAAATGCTATGCGGTCATAATTACTGCTGTCAAGCTCCCTAACCCTAGTAAATATTTCCAAATGTAACAATCTTAACATTTTGGCTCTAATTTAATTGTATATATTTTAATCTTTTCATAGTGCTCTGGCAAATGTTTAAAATATTAGCCTAAAAATTGTTCAGATTGTTTCTAATCGATGAGTTTTGTGTGATTGGCTGGACAGTTGGCTTGATGTTAGCCCTGGAAAACAGCAGAACTACCTGCTCCACCACTGTGCACTCAACATGCTAATCTTGAAGTTGCACAGACCTCCGATGTCTGGGATCAATTTTAGACAGATGTCTGACAGTAATCAAAGTTAGGAAATTGGAAGCCAGTGCTAGAGATCGTTTGATATTTATGGGAATGTTTCTTTTAGGTCAACGGCAAGTGATTGCAAAGATCCAGGCCAGGTTGTTGTTGACTCGCACAAGTTCAATGTCTTATCTCTGCATTAGCAAAGTAATACTTTAACAAGGTTTAATTGGATTTGTTCTGAAACAGCTGGCTTATTTGTACGTCATAGCACCTGACATGTTCCTTCACCTTACCCCATTCCTCCCCAGTTATTAACCTGAGTGAGATAGCCAAGCCAAAATCATTATTCTACCTCAAAGTCAAGCAGGAAGGGTAAAGCAAAATGTCAGTGTTACAACCGACACTGAAATGCTACTCAAGTTTCAGATATATTTGCATTTTAAAGGAACGGTTTGAACACAAGCTGAATTAAAGTTTTAAAGTATAATTTAATGGACATAAATTAACAAATAAAAGCTAATGTACAATATATTAATTAGACGCAACCATCACAGTGCTGAATGTGCATTAAAACCACAAATACATTTCAATAAAAGACAAAACAAGTACAAAAAGCAAGATTAAAACAAACAAATCTGTTTGCTTCTGAAGATACTACAGAGTCCAAGGCCACTTTTTTCTGTGAACAAACACTAGGTTAGTACACCCAACAAGGATACTCGGAACAACATACAGTGAGTCTGGATTTTTACATATTTGAATGAGTTCATGGTAAATTTGAGTACCATTCTGGATGTCTGTGTTTTTTATATGACAAAACAGGTCAATTAATGACATTCAATTTTCAATATACAAAATTGCACAATAACATTTCAGCAGTTCATTCACTTGAGGACAAGTTTTGCAACATCATAGAATGAGAATGTGAAAGTAGTCATCTTTGGGAATACAGGCATCAAAGATATATGCATCCATATTACAAAGAGAATAATTCTGTCACTAAGTCTGTGGCATTTAAGTGCAATTTAGAACAAATCATACAGTAGTGATTAGACAGTGCTTGTGTAAACAATGTCATCTTGGTCAATGGCACATCACATCATGGACAACCAAACCAAATTCCAACTGGTTCCTAACATAAATGAAATATACAGCAA
Organism: Hypanus sabinus; assembly: GCF_030144855.1. NCBI lineage: Eukaryota > Metazoa > Chordata > Chondrichthyes > Myliobatiformes > Dasyatidae > Hypanus > Hypanus sabinus. The sequence goes on along the minus strand of NC_082707.1, from coordinate 157,883,847 downwards.
ATCTACATTTACATTCTGTTTATTACAAATAAAATACCTGCTCAACTACTTATGTAAATGAAATCCTAAATCCAACCTTCAACCTTGAAATTTAACAAGAAGAGTAAGAAAATAAGTGGAATTAGTCTCCTGGTAAACACAACAGGATCTGTTAAAGTCACAACCCATTTTAGACATTCATTTACATAAATATATGCATATTAGTTAGTTTCTAAATTCCCAATGCTTATTCTTAACTGGATAATGAATTGGATCTATTCTTTTTTGCTAATCATCAAATGACATACTGCTACATACTTAAACATAGTATTGCACTCTCAAAACTAGAAATTAGGCGATGCTCAAGAAGTGTTCATTTTTTAAAAAATTATGATTATCAAGTTAACTTGCAAGTAACTAGTTCTGTATTTCATTAATAAATTGCTCACTGACGATATATTGATACTTTGACATAAATTTTCCTTCACTGTTCTATAAATAGTTAAGATCATTACTGATATATGTGCATTTTTAAATCATACTATATACAACTGCTTAACACCCTTCTACAAATTTATTTACCTGGTTTTTCAGAGACATTAACTTAGAATCATTAAAGAATTTAACAATACCATTAAACCTAAGCATCAAAATAATTCTATGCAACTTCATTATGCTTTTTTAACATCTATTACTTGTGATTTCAAATCCCCACTTTGCAAGGTTGCATCTGTTGTGTTGGAACTTTAATGAATAGATACACATTTAAACACTGTAAAAACAGAATAGTTTATAAGAATTATCTGTAAACAGGAACCTGGTTGGTCCTTACATCAAAAGGGTTTCTTACTTGTCTTCTTACACTAAAAGCTCAACCATTTACCAATGACAAATGTCTCAAATTTGGTCATCTATATTCCTATTGGAAGATATGGCAGTCTGTATTCTCATTTCAGATAAATCTGTTAATGTTATTAACATGTTATTTTTTTTCACACAATTTCTTGATCTTTTCCAAATCTACTGTAATTTGTTATTTATTTTCCTTCTCACAGAGAAAATATTCTCTCTTCTGTCACCCACTATCCCTCTAATTGACCAAATGATATTAGGGACTCTCAGTGAGGACATAACATCCATTCCTTGTTATTCTATTAATGTGATGCATCCTTTATGCTCAGGGGCAGGTAGGAATGATTAAGGCTAATTGAGTGATGGACCTTATTGAAAGGGTGTAATTAAAGATGTTGTAGTTGAAGGAATTTGGTAAAAATTTGATAGGGCTTTGGAAAAAATACATCTGCAGTGGCGTTTTGGTCTCTACTCTTGGAACGATGTGCTTGCATTTGATACAGTATATTGGAAAGAAGTTCAGTTCCTGGGATGAGAAGGTAGATCCTGAGCACACGTGTTTTGCACAATACTCAGAGGAGGTGAGTAGAATAAGAATCAAGCTCATTCATTTATAAAAGTTCAAGAGATTTTAACAGAGTTGATAGTGAGAGGCTGCTTACCCTCACTGGAGAGCTTGTATCTAAAAGCAGAGTCTCCCTTTAAATGCTCAGGCATTTAGGAATGCAATTGAGAAATTTCTTCACAGCTTGTACTTCGAAAATCCTGTATTCCAGAGGGTTGTGAATAATTTCAAGAGAGTTATCAATATATTTTTGGACCTCTAAAAGAAAACAGGACTAGGCCATTTTCAAGTTAGAATATCTATGGAAATGCAATACATTATTGAATTATATTAGCAAAATTTAAAGTTCAAACTTGAAATTTATTACCAAAATATTTATACCATGGACATTTTGCAGGCATGGTCAGACCTTGCCATAAGTATCAGTTCCACTTTTAGTCACGGTGACAAAGGAGACACAGCTATTCCCTAGGACTTTTAATGTTCAGAAGAATTTGGGCTGAAAAGTTTTGAAATAATAATTTGAAAAATACTTACAATTGTGAGATTGAAGCAAAGGGTGCTAGGATGAAATAATTAAAATGCATTGGTTCTGTCCACATTTTGCTTACCATTCAGAACCAACTAGAGTTGTAGCTGTAGTAGAGGCATTCCAGCTAAAAATTTTAAAGAAAAGAAATCTGGGATACATTCTGGAATTAACAGGCCAAATGTGGTGATTGATCCACATTACTGGTTACGTAAACTCTGGTGCTTATTTCAATGGTTAGAGAGATGAAAAAAAATCTCAAAGAAAGAACAGAACAGTATGGGGTGTAGTGGTCTGGGAAGTGAAGACCTATGCTCATCACCAGAGCAAATTCTCCCACTGCATCAACTCTAAGCCATGAGAATCATTAACAAATATTGACATGGGAAATAAAAGTACCCAAACCGTGTTGGGAAAAATATCATTTGACTGATGTAGAACAGACTTAATATTTAGTATATCTATGTGATCATTACAACAGATAGGGAAGGAGAAAATATTTTATGTAATTATCAAACTTTATAGATCTGCAGCTATTACAAATCACTGTTTAACTGCATCAGATGCTATGCTGTTTTATCGAAAATCATAGTTATAAAACTAAAATATTGTCCATTTGAAACTTTGATACAAGTATACAGTCCAAATTTAGTTTTTAACTTGTATGACTTAAAAGAAAATCTAAATCCAACATCTCTTCCTCTTACAATATAAAACATCTTCTGAATGTCTATAAGGATCTTGACCATCCAATGAGGTTCCATCAAGGACAAGATTTTCAATTCCTGATAAGTGTCAGAAACTCTTCTCGGGTCTTTGGGTCTTCCCGAAACACACCCAACATAGTGCTGGTTACTGTTTTACTGTTCATCTTTTGTACTCCCCTCATAACCATGCACATGTGCCTGCAAAGAAAAGTTGCATTAGGAACTGTTGCCAGTGTTGTTGTCCATCTTTTTTCCCAATGAAATCCTCTAGGTGTTTGTTTGTTCAGTAATATTAGTCTAACTTCATTCCATTAAAACTTTTAAATTTAAAGAAAATGTTCGTAGTGATTTTGTAATTGTACTACCAAGTTTTCCATTTTCCAATATCAACCACTAGCAGGTGCGCTTTTTGTTTTGCCAGTAGGGGGAGGGGGGAATTGTTGTTTACGTGTGAGGGGAGGACTTTGGGGTTCTCGCATTTAACTGTCGTTCATTCTTTGGGCATTTCTCTCTGTTTTCATGGATGTTTTGTGAAGAAAATGCATTTCAGGATGTGTATTATATACATTTCTTTGACATTAAATTGAATCTTTGAACCTACCCTTACACTCTGGGTAATATTTAAATTGTGAACTTCCGCCATTAAGATTTTACTCTTTTCTTTTTCAATATTTTTATTGATTACTTGCATAGATGAATACAAATACATTATGATATTACGAAAACAGAATCAAAGTTGAAATGTCCCATATCTGTATATAGTAAATTAAACGTGATATTGAAAAGGTATATTTTATTCTAAACTAAAACAAAATCAAAACCCCATAACAAAAAAAAGAAAAAAACAGCCATTTGGTTAAAAGAAAAAAAAATCCTTAACATATTTGTAAATTCAAACATATAGTAGCCATCATCATTGCTGAACAAGTCAAAGACTGTGAAAGTAGTTCCAAAAATGTCCCCATAATGTGAAAAGATCTTGTCTAGAAATAGAACACCTAATCTTTTCTAAATTTAAACGTGATGTAACATCAATCAACCAATCGGCATGAGCAAGCGGAGCAGCATCTTTCCATTTAAGCAACAAAACTCTTATGGCTAAAAGAGAAATAAAAGCCAAAATATGCAAGTCATTCCGCTTAAGAGTTTGTTGGAGATAGTCATCATATTTCCTCATTTGATCAACTATCTATTCAATATAATCTTTGTAAAGCTCACCTTTTTTACACATTTACAAATTAGAGACTTCTTGCGTTCTCAACTTCATACATTTCCTAAATGTCCAGATAAAAATCTAATTGATACAATATTTACTCTGAAACCTATTCATAATGGATCTATTTCTAATATTTATTGTATGTTGTTGGCAATGAGAAACATTCCGTTAGATAAAATTAAAAATCTCTGGGAGCAAGACCTACAGATTTCAAATGATGAGGATACTTGGTATGAATTTTTTTCAACTTGTTTACACCTCTTCGTTATGTGCGCATCACTCTCTTTTACAATTTAAAGTGGTTCGTTCTGTAACGTTCTCCTTCGGGTGTAACGTTACAGTGAAAAAGCGGCATTATCAGGTGTTTCAAGTGCTGCAATGTCATCTCAATCCAGCATCAAGTCGATGCCGCCCAGCGACAAGGGCGGTAGGGCATCAGCAATTAAGGCCGCCCAGGCAAGAGCTAAGGCAGATGCTGCCCATGTGCGGGTGGACTACGCCAAGCAACTAGCAAAATTGAAAATGGAAGCGGCCGCAAGAGAAGCCGAAATCCAGTTGGAAATGGCAAGGATGTCGACAAAGTTGCAAGTGCTGCAGCCAGAAAGAGAAGAAGAAGCTGCCAAGGCGGAAGCAGAGTACATAGAAGCTGAAGGAATGCATGATCTGACCGAAGTAAGATCTACTTCAGAAAGGACCAGATTGGAACGAACAAGCGACTATGTCCAATCTCAAATAGACAGGCAGGCTCGTCCTTCCTCTCCATATGTATTCGATAACATCCCATGTCACGAGGATCCTCAGGGAGGCACGATTGCATCACATCCATACGAGGAAGACAATTTACCCTCGCAACTCCGTGATGAAGTCGAGAATGAAAGAACCGACAACGCTCCTTCACCCCCACAACAGGATGGCGGGGAGGGAGAGGCTCACTCCGGGACAACAGTTGTCAGCACGAACTGTACAGGAGTTTGCGGTCAAGGTCAGTCAAGCCGTTCTTGTTCCTTTCTTTCTTTCTAAATCTTTTTATTAATATTAGTAATATGGACAGAATACAGATGATATATTGATAAAGAAATTACCAACATACACATTCCATTACATATGAAAAAAAAACATACATAATAGTTACAATATAAATGAGTTTACCAAGACATAAGCCATAAGATATATGTATGGACATAGTAAATCTAAATATTTCATAATGTATAATATAAAAAAAACAGAAAAAAGAAAGAAAAAAAAACAAAAAAAAATTTTTATAATGCAGAACTAGCTAATCTAATCTAATAACTATAACTAATAAGTAATATAAAAGAAAAAAAACAAAAGAGAAGGAAAAAAAAGGGGGGCTGTTTATAATATCTCACAAAAATAAGTATTCATCAATGCCGTCACTTCCGGTCCTCTCAAAATACATAAGCTAAAAGCTGGGAAATCAAATGAACTTGGCACAGGGTCATATTACATCATATGAAAATGTTGAAAGCCGTTCTTGTTCCAAGATCTGCCTCACTAAGGTGTACCCTAAGGAAGCACAACAAGACGTTAACAAGTGTAAAGTAACTGACGAGACGCTAGGTCAGTCAGTTTTCGTTCAAACCGAGCATGGTAATAAACTTGCTCAATCAGCTCAAGATGCCATTTCCTTAAAAACAAAGGTCTTCAGAGATGAAGCAAAGAATGGGGTCACCCCATTGGCTTTCAGAGAACCACGCCAGCGCTTGCCAAATAACAAAGAGCAGGCAGTCAAATGGTTCACGTCCTTACAAAAAACCCGGAAAAGGAAACCTGAGATGCAGCAACGCACCCGACTGACCCACGAGGTACTGTGCACCCTAATGGCAGAGGTCACAGCCATTATAAACGCACGACCACTCCTACCTGTGTCTTCTGACTCAGAAAACCCCTTCATACTTTCGCCATCAACGCTCCTTACGCAGAAGGCAGGAGCTCCTCCTCCACCAGGAGACTTCTCAGACAAGGATTTGTACACAAAGCAATGGAGACAAGTCCAAGCTCTGGTAAATCGGTTCTGGTCTCGCTGGAGACTGCTCAGGGACAAGCAAATCGCCCGCAACAGCTGGCCAATGGCCAGAATCACTGCTACATTCCCTAGTGGGGATGGACATGTCAGGAAGATCGAGTTGAAGACTACCGACCAAGGCAATGTGAAAATTTACCAAAGGCCAGTTACAGAAGTTATTCTACTTCTACCTAATGACTGATTAAGAGACTAAGTTTTGTACCCTGTTCATTGTGACCTTACGAAGGTCAGGTGGGGAGCGTGTTGTCTTTATGACAGTTATTTAGTTTATAATATTTTTGCTCAGTAATTCATTTGTTAGTATTTTGTAGTTAGAATTAGAAGTGTTTATAGTATATTCATTGCCTGTAAAATATATCGGCATGCGATGACGTCACATCCGGTTTCACCGCGTCTTGTGGGAAAGTACCGGTTTGAGATCAACACGAGGGTGGGGGCTCACCACGAGGCAGACCCAAGCAGAAGTTGTTTTGCAAGCATTAGAAATCACAGTGAGAGCAACGCTGTAAGTTAATAGATAATCGATATATTGAACTAAGATGTTAACGCCAATCCTGTTAAAAGTAACGACGGTCGATAATGTTTATGTTTTCGTTAGTTAAAGAGTTGCGGATAGTTTGCATTGAAGTGTATTTAAAGTAGTCAATGGCGTAGGTAAACTCTGCCTGTATACTGCACCTTAATGTAATGAAGTTATAGTCACTTTTACAAGTATTTACGATGGAAATGTGATATTAAAAAAGGAACAAATACTGTATCAATCTTGTATTGTTTTATCAACAGTTTTCACCATATGTTAATATGAAGAGTGAACAGTAAATGGTTAATCTTACTGCGACCTGGTTCTCATTGACTATGGTTTATCTCGGTGTTTAATTCGGCGTTACGTTACACCCGAAGGAGAACGCTATAATGACTAAAGATAAGCTCTCTCGTTTAGGTGTAATGTCGAAGCCGCCTCTCTAATTCATATGTTTTGGTCCTGCCTGCGGCTTGATAAATTTTGGAAAGCAGTATTTCAAACTTTCTCAGAGCTTTTCAAAGTAAACTTTAAAGCCAACCCTCTGAATGTATTGTCTGGCATTGTTGAAAGATTTTACTCTTATTCTTCTGCTTTCCCTTTATATTTCATCTTCTCTCTCCTTATTGTTTTTTTAAGTTGTCTTCTCTTAGTGTTTAAAGTCTTCCAATTCCCTAACTTCCCACTAACATTTGTTAAATTATACACCCTCTCTTCTGTTTTTATTCTGTCTTTGACTTCCATTGTCAGTCACGGTTGTCTCATCATCCCATTAGAATACTCCTTCTTTGGGATGCATCTGCCCTGCATCTGATTTTAGCTTCTCCCTCTGAAACTAGTTCTGGGAAATGAGCCTGGCCAAGTGACTAGCCTTTCAGTGGGAGAGCATTTGGAGAACAGTGATAACAACACCTTAAGTTTTAATATAGTCATGAGTAAGAGTAGGTCTAGACCTGTCAGAAAGTACCAAAGGGATGGGATGGGGGGGAAGGACAAATTACAACATTGTGAGACAGGAGCTAAGGGTCATTAACTGGGAGCAGCTGTTATCAGGCAAGTCCATATGTGCCATGTGAGACTTGTTTAAAGACCATTCTAGGATACATGCCATTAGGCCTTGATGGCATACATGTATGTCAATCAGGAGAGGGAATCAGTTGGGTACAGGCAAGCTAGGATCACAGGAATCCTGGGAGGAGAGAGGGGATGCATAAATGTACTCAAGAAAGAAATCAGAAAAGAGGCAGAAGGTAGCTTTGGTAGAGAAGATTAAGGCAATCCATACAAATTTTATAATTATATTTGGAGTAACCAGGAAAAAAAAAACAGGGTTCCTCAAAGACCAAAGTGGACTGCAGGAGATGGGTGAGATCCTCAATGAATATTTCTCCTCTGTTTTTACCATAAAGGCAATGAAGAGTTTGAACCTTGAGGAAGTAAATGGAGAAGTCTTGGAAACAGTTTTCATTGCAACAGGGGTATTATCGAATAGAAAATTAGAAAACCTACAGCACAGTACAGGCCCTTCAGCCCACAAAGTTGTGCTGAACATGTCCCTACCTCAGAAATTACTAGGCTTATCCATAGCCCTTTATTTTTCTAAGCTCCATGTACCTATCCAAAAGTCTCTTAAGAGACCCTATCGTATCAGCCTCAACCACAGTTGCCGGCAGCCCATTCCACACACTCACTCTGAGTAAAAAACTTACCCTTGACATCTCCTCTATACCTACTCCCCATCACCTTAAACCTGTGTCCTCTTGTGGCAACCATTTCAGCCCTGGGAAAAAGCCTCTGACTATCCACACAATCAAAGCCTCTCATCATGCACACATCTATCATGTCACCCCTCATCCTCCATTGCTCCAAGGAGAAAAGGCCAAGCTCACTCAACCTATTCTCATAAGGCACACTCCCCAATCCAGGCAACATCCTTGTAAATCTCCTCTGCACCCTTTCTATGGCTTCCACATCCTTCCTGTAGTGAGGCGACCATAACTGAGCACAGTACTCCAAATGGGGTCTGACCAAGGCCCTATATAGCTGCAACATTACCTCTCAGCTCCTAAGTTCAATTCCACAATTGATGAAGACCAATGTTGGTGAGGCCACTTATGGAATATTATATTTAGTTTTGATCAGCCAGCTAATGGGAAGCTTAATGGCATTATGCTGGAAAGAGTGCTGGGGGATTTATAAGAATGTTGTCTGGACTTAGGGGTCTGAGTTGTGGAGAGAGGTTGAGCAGTTTAGGAGAGCAGGAGAATGAGGTGTTTACAAAATTATGAGGGCATAATGTAGATAGGATGAATGAACTCAGTTTTTTTAAATCTAGAACTGGGAAATCAAGGTGCACATTCAAGATCGGAGGGAACAGATTAAAAGGAACCTGAGGACAACTACTTCCAGTCAGAGAGTGGTTAGTTTATTTCATGATCTGCCAGAAGAAGTGGTTAAAGCATGGACATTAACAACATTTAAAAGGTGCTTGGGCAAATACATGGATAGATAAGGTTTAGAGGGATATGGACCAATGGGAATTGCTTAGTTGGGAATCTTGGTGGGCATGGGCCAGTTGGGCCAAAGAACTTGATTTTCTGTACTCTATTTGACAAGGTTGCTCATAAATGCTGATTCATAAGATCAAGATACATGGGATCCACAGTGACCGGGTAGTTTGGCTTCAGAATTTGCCTTGCTCTTAGTGGAAGGGTGTTATTCCAGCTTGAGGTCCATGCTTGTGGTTTTCCACAGAATTAGTGCTGGGACTCTTTTTAGATGAAAAAATAGAGAAGTGGGTTAGTAGATTTGCAGACAACACCAAGCTTGGTGGAGTTCTGGACAGTGAAGTAGGCTGTCAAAGGACACCACTCTGAAAGGGGACGTACGGGTAAGTAGGGTCGTAAAGAATCCTGTCTATGCCTTCATTGCTTGGTCACTGAGTACAAGAGCAAGGAGTTATGTTGCAGACATATAACATTTGTTAGGCTGTGTATTGTGTATTGTGTGTATATAATTGTGTGCCCCATTGCAGGAAGAAGGTGGACAATTTAAAAAGAATACATAAGAGGTTTAGTAGGATGCTACCTAGATTACAGAGTAATAGCTATGAGGAGACATCGAACAAACAGGTTATTTTCTCGGAGGCAGAGTGAAGACTGGATAAAAGTTTATAAAATTATGAGGCCCGTAGACAGGGTAGGTCAGAATCTTTTACCCAGGGTAGAAATGTCAGATACTAAAGGACATACATTTAAGGTGAGGAGTAAAGTTTAAGAAAAATGTATGAGCAACTTTGTGTTTTGCAGAGAATGATGGGTGCCTGGAACAGGCTGCCAGGGATAGTAATGAAAGCAGATACAATAGTGGTGTTTAAGAGGCTTTTGGACACATGAATAAGCAGGGAGTAGAGATTAATGGATCATACGCAGGCAGAAGAGATTTAGTTTAATTTGGCACTGTTTGCTGCAAAGATTTGGTGGGCTGAAGCCATGTTACTGTGTTGTACAGCCTGAAGTTCTAAAACAGTTTGCTAGTATAGTGCACCTATCAGAGAACACGTAGTCTACTCTAGGTTTTCTAGGATGCTGTCTGGGTGACTACAGTGATTGTAATCTCACAAAGACATTGTAGCAGCTCACTAAATTTAATTCAGCCACACTTCACTATACCAATGAAGCAATGTTAAGAACCACATTATCACTTCTAATACTGACCAGATATTTTTTGATACTGCAAGTTTCTATCAATATTAATATACATTAGTTGTCCACCACTCCCTTCTCAGATAATTAATATAAATACTTACATTCACATGGATATAAAATCATATCCAAAATGGACTTTGATTTAATCTGAGCATTCCAATTCATGAAAAACACTTTCACCTTTGTAAAATTTCATGCTATTAAATTGCTACAGATGGCAGTGGAAGCCAAGTCATTAGGTATATTTAAGGCAGAGCGTGATAGGTTCTTGACTAGCAAATGTATCAAAGATTACAGGGAGAAGGCAAGAGAATAGGGTTGAGAGGGATAATTAGCCATGATGAAATGGTGAAGCTGACACAATGGGCTGAATTATCTCATTCTGCTCTGTCTTATGGTCTTAAAAACACTAACAAATTCAGTGAGAGTCTTTAACTAAAAAAAACAACGCATACTCTTTGATTCTCAATAATACAATTATCAACTTAATGTTGGATTCATTTTCAATCTGTATTAAGAATTATTAGAGAGAAAAGAAGGAGTTTAGCTTTTCTGTGTTCAGAACTTACGTGGCTTCGATTACAACTCCAACTCCTGCAGGCTGTAAAGCTTCTGTGATTGCAACAGCAATCTGTTTAGTGAGACGCTCTTGGACTGCAAATGGACAGAACCATGTACCCATTAGGAAGGAATTCAGAGCTAACTATTACTTTAAAAAGGGAAATCAGAACTGTACTTAATGATGTTTATTTCAATATATAAAACTAAATTCAGACCAGGATCAGTGCTCACTTTTTGTGGAAGGACTGAGTTCATGCAGCCACTCTCCTTGTGTGCGGATGGAAGGATATTTCCAATATTCTGAGATTTATGTGATTACTGGGCTGTACTTTATATTGGTTTCCTTCAGTTTTTTTGGTGTTTTCTCTCTTGTGGCCAATTGGTGGCTTGGTGTATCTGTTAGTTTTTTGTGTATAGGGGGGTGGTGATTTTGGTGCTACTGTCGCTGTTCTTTTCTATGAGTGAGGGGGTCAGGGATTATTATTGTAGCTGTTATTTTCTGTGAGAGAGGAGGTTGAGGATGGTTATTATCTGTTTTTTTCTCTCACGGATGAGGGAGTCGAGGGTTGGATGCTTTTTTTTTGAACGGGGAGGGGGTAGAAGTTATTGGGTTCTGCAAGTTCTGTTTTTTTTGTGTGGGGGAGGTAATGTTTTTTCCTTACATCAACTTTCATGGTCTTTCTGTATTTCATGGCTCTCTGGATAAGACAAATATCAGAGTTGTACATGTATACTTTGACAATAAAATGAACCTTTGATTTCCTACTATATAGTAGTTTGATACATTTCATGCAAAAGGCAAATGTTTGATAATACAGCTATTAGCATAAAAATATATTAAATCCTCATTACTCTTCGCAGACATAAGTAATAAGTAGAGGGTACATGTCAGATGGTAAAAACCCTTCACGGTGGAGGTCACATTCTTGGGGCACTGCTTGTGAAGATGGCCTTAATAGTGGGGAGGGTTGTACATGTGATGGAGCTGGCTGAGTCGACAACTTTGTGATCCTGTGCAGGGAGCCTCCGTAACAGGTTGTGATGCAACCAGTAAGAGTGATCTCCACCATTCAGCTATAGAAATTGCAAGAATCTTTGATGAACATCATCAAACTCCTAATGAAGTAGAGCCACAGATGTGCCTTCTGCATTACTGCATCAATACCTTGGGCCCAGGACAGATAGTCCAAGAAGTTGACACCCTAAAATGTAAAGCTTCCTACTTCAATAAAGACCAGGGCATGTTCTGATATCTTCCCATTCATTAAGTCCACAATCAATTTGTTGGTGTTGAACAATTTTCATTAAGCACTGGCCTCACTGGGTTAGTTTATTAATTATTAGACCAAACAGCACAAAGACTACAGTTAAAATTAGGTAAGCACATAAGAACACGTGTAGCAGTATGCCATAGAGCTTACTCCATATTCTGTAATTGTGTTCATCTGACAGGCTCGGATTCCCACTCCTGCTACATCCTGAAACCTTAGTTCCCCTCTCTATCTCAGCCTGGAAAAGATTCAGTGATTCAGCCTCAAATACTCCACCCACAAGATCTGTAAAGTGTATTCCATATTTGTCTTAAAAGGAGTGTAGGCGTCTCTATGAGCTTGTGCCTCAATGTTAGAGATTTCCCCATGAGGGAGACCTCCTCTTGCCATCTATCCTGTCAAATCCCACCAGAATATTATGTGGTAAGATGCATATCAAATTTTTTTTGAAAACTTTGGCAGTTTAATTAACTACTTACCCTGAAGTCTCCTACTGTAAATCTCAACAATTCTGGAAAATCAAAAGTCAGAATGAGTAATTAATTTAAGCATGTACATAAATGCAGTAGAAATGCTTCAGTAAGTTACAACAAACTTTTCCTATCACTCAGTTTTTTTTTCCCTAGTGTGGCACGAACACAAAAAAGACGGCATTTAAGTACGTCTTAATGTTATTGCTTCTCTATGATATTTGCATTTAATATCAAAATCCATAATAACATTAATATCTGTATTTTGACATGGCATTTTTCCGAACTAAATTAGCTAAAAAAATACCAGGAGGATGCATTTGAGAAAATGTTTTATAGTAATACTTGTATAACTTGATTATGAGTAGATAAATCAAATGTTTCAATAGCAAACAATATACTCATGGTAAATGAAGTGTAAATTGAGTTAATTTGCATAATTTGTATTACCAAGGTGAATTTCCATTTCAGATTTATGGAGATGCATCCTGAAGGTAAGGAAGGAAAGTCAGTATTCCATAGAAGATCAAATATTAATGAAAGAAATAGTACTGGAATAGCAACTTTACTAAATGATGGAAAGTTTAATTTCTAATTCATAGAACATGAGGACTTCCCCAAAGAATAATAATTTATTTGCTTTAAGCTTGAACTGCTAGGATAGTTTAACACTTGACAGATGTCATCACACTCAAACAATCAGCTTTTGGCTACTATGCAGAGATTATTTTGGAGTCATCTTTGGAATCTATTGTAAACGCACAAGTACAAGGTGTTTTTATTGGATAATTGATTGCTGCAATATTCAGATATTTCAGCCTTGAACCTGCCGGTCCATCTTTCTTTGATGTGTTACTGTTGACTATATGTTCTATGAAATATTCCCATTCAGGGTGGTAGTTGCTAAATATGTTGAAGGAAAGATCTTCACACCTGAGGAATTACTGAAAAATGAATTTAATTTGTGTAAATGCTCGCAATTGAAACTAATTAATTTTTGCTCCAACTCCACACTTCAAAAGGTGTGTTAGTAGATAAATTATCATTGATTTATTATAAAATGTCAACTAGTTAATGTTTTTGACGGAGACATGTAACAAAAACAAATGCAACATTACAGGACTGCACTAATGATCGATTTGTGATTTCTGAACAAAATCAGATTTCCAGTTTGAATAAATCTATTCTTCTTTACCTTAAGGATAAATACATTAAGAATATCTGACAACCTATAAATACAAATCAAACTGTTGTCACAATATGATTAAAGAAAGATTTTTGATATATATGAAACAAACAGATATATATGTATTCCCTTCACCATAGTGAGATTCTGTCTGTTCCTCTCACTCACCACTTTCTTGCCATTCCTAATATCCTCAATCCTCTTACTGCCTCAAAAATGTACAGACTTCAGCTTAGTACCTACTCAATAACTTAACATTCATATATATCTTAAGTGTATCTTGAATCCAAAATAATTAATGAATTAGCCCAGATGTTTTTGAAGTTATGGTTTGTTAGCAGTATACTGTATCTGATATATTCAACAGTTGTTTTGCACCAATTTCTTAAGGTAAATGTAAGATGTTAAATAAAAACAAAGCAATGATGGAAGGCATTGATTTGAAGTAAAGATGCCCTTATAGTCCTCATTCACAGCTATTCGCTACTTACCTGGCTAGCTTGCTAAGACCAAGGAGCCGCCTCTCAGGTAGATAACCTATATGTACCTACAGAATGGAAAGAAAACATTGACTACATCTGACCACACAATGAAGGGACCGAGAACTTTCTCAGCCAGGTCAAACTGAAATTTCTAAACACAAAAGAGATGCTGATATTTTCTGATGGGTCCCGAATCAGTATGAGGCCAAATGTGTGCAATGGGATGACCATGCAATTGTAAGCAGCCTTTTGGAATAAATAGCAAGCTGTGAGTAATACTGCTCCAGGGAAAGGTGTTCATTCAACTACAAGACAATGAGCTAAACTATACGCAACTCTGATTTTCTAAAGGAATTAACAGCCAGTGTTATATCTCTCAAGTCTTTGGCAAAACGGGCATTGCAAAAGATTTCCAGTAATGCAATGGTCATGCAGATCTACATCAATGGCATTTGGGTATCTTTTGATCACACCAATATATAGTAATGTTCAACAGTTAAATATGATTAAAATAGTTCATTAAGAAAAATTACTGGCACACATGCACCATGTTACAGTGGTTTTAACTTCTTTCTTCTGTCAAACCAAAGACTTAGGGTATTGCCACAGATAACAACAATTGGGGAAATTTTGTTTCATTGGGTGCTTGCTCCTATTCAGGCTAACTGAAATAGTGCACATCCAACTGAAACCATTGTTTCTACAAACTCCCATTTGTTGCATCTTTCACTCTCTCTCTCTCGCTCTCTCTCTCTCTCTCTCAAGCTCTTAGGCCTAGTTACCTGGCTAATTTGCTCACTCCTATAACTTTTCTGTTTGGTATATAACCAATTGAAACCTGGAAAAAAAGGAGAGAATTTCAAAGGTAGAGAATCTGACATTTAATAGATTATATTGGTAACTCTGGTTTATGAGCAGAAAATATAACTGAAGAGACAATAAAGGAAATTAGTTTGCATTTCAGCTGCATTAATCCTGGTTAAAGGATGTTTAAAGGGCAAAAAAATACCCGGGCAGGTTAAAGTAGCATGTCGTGTTGTAATATGTATTGCATCCTCGATTCTCTGAATGCTAGATTTCGTGACTTTCTCCTGAGCTTCCAATTGTGGGGACAGTTACTTGTGGTCTTTAGCGTCAGATTTATAAACCGAGCAGAGCTTTCTGGAAAAGTTTGAGATCTTCTGGGTTATTATACAATTGGCAAGCACCAATAAAAAGAAGTTAAGTTTAAGCAGAGCAGCCAAAGTGTGAGTGGGATGGAGTTAGAGTGAGTTTGGCTCAAAAGGCTTTGGGGAGGAGAAGCAGTGGCTAGTTTGAGTTTTTGACCGATTTACTTTTCTTTCTGTCTTAGTGTCTAACTAATGTAGTCAGGATGGTTCGCTGGTCAGAGATGTGCTCCTCATACAAGATTCAGAAGATCTGGGAGATTGCCAGTCTCCCTGATTGCTACATATGGTGCAGCTCCTAACGGACCATGTCAGCAAACTAGAGATGGAGCAGGATGACCTTTGGCTCATTTGGGAGAATGAGGAGGTGATAGATAGGAGTACAGAAAGGTAGTCATACCCAACTTGCAGGAGGCAGGTACTTGGATGACTTTCAGGAGAAAGAAAAGGCAGTGGAAAATGGAGTACCCGTGTGGTCATTCCCCTCAACATTAAGTGAACCACCTTGGATACTGTTGGGGTTGGGGGGTGGGAATGACCTACCAAGGGACAGCAGCAGTGACCAGCTTCTGCCACTGCAGCTCAGGGTGGAAGAGCCAGAACAAGAGGAGAGTGGCGATGATTGGGGATTCAGTAGTTAGGGGAACAGACTGGAGATTGTGTGGACATGGAAGATATTCCTGGATGCTTTTTTGCTTCCCAGATGTCAGGATCAGGGACATCTCAGATCAGATCCACACCATTATTAAGGGGGATGCTGAGTAGCTAGAAGTCATGGTACACTTTGGTACCAATGACAGAGAAAGGAAAGGGATGACGCCCCATAGAGAAAATACAATAACCTTCTTGCAATGATGGATTATAATGTGCCTGCGTTCATCTGAGTTGAGAAAAATGAAGCGGATTTCATAGACATTCAGGATTCTGCGAGGAATTGTTTGTGAGAGGTTGTTTCTCTGGCTCATCAGATTATAATATTCTTTTTAGAGAAATAAAGAATATAGATTATTATATTCTTTATATATAATTAAAAATCTCTTAAATACAGGTGACCCAAATATTATATTTGCTCTGGTTACAGAAATTTGCTGTTATGAAATTCACAAGCCATGAACACAAAAACCTAAGATACAGAATGAAACTTGCTTTTACAGAAATTGTTTGTTTAAAAGAAGTATTAAAGAAACACCAAATGTTTTGTTTTCACCTCTCGTCTTTTGTTGGATTTGGTGAGAAATATAAAGTTTAGCATTTTGGAAAATCATGATATGGGTGGTTTGTAGGAACACTACCATTCCACCACATGCATCACCTGTGCACCATTTGTGCAGGGCCGTGGATGTTTTGTTCAAATCAAGAGCAAGGTTTTTTTTTAATGTATCATGGGAATGTATGGAGAAGGAACCAGGCTTTGGGATCAGAAATGATTGTTTTGATCAGCAATGCCATTTTGGGTCCCTGGAGCCTGGTGCTCGACCCAATGTTGTTAAAGTGAGAAGAACCAAGAATACTACAATTAAGTACACCGTGACAGCTGTTTTGATCTATTATTTCATTATTGTATGCTTTTGTTTCAAGATGTGGGGAAGAGCATTAAATAATTGATTGAAAAGTGAGTCTTTAAATTCCTTAAATAACCTAGACTAAGCAACAATCCCCATTAGAATAAATGCAGTAATTTATAATTCCTCTTCCATCTAATATTGTTTTAAAAATAAATTGAAGAAAAAATTATTATGAACAATCAAGTGAAGTCAAATTACTTTTTATTGTCATTTCACCCATAACTGCTGGTACAGTACACAGTAAAAACGAGACGACGTTTTTCAGGACCATGGTGCTACATGAAACAGTACAAAAACTACACTGAACTACGTAAAAACAACACAGAAAAAACACTACACTAGACTACCCAGGACTGCATAAAGTGCACAAAACAGTGCAGGCACTACCATAAATAATAAACAAGACAATAAGCACAGTAGAGAGAAGTAAGTTGGTGTCAGTCCAGGCTCTGGGTATTGGGGAGTCTGATAGCTTGGGGGAAGAAACTGTTACATAGTCTGGTCGTGAGAGCCTGAATGCTTCGGTGCCTTTTCCCAGATGGCAGCAGGGAGAAGAGTTTGTATGAGGGGTGTGTGGGGTCCTTCATAATGCTGTTTGCTTTGTGGATGCAGCGTGTAGTGTAAATGCTACATAATCCTGCTACATAAACATTTTGTCTATAAAAATGGCGGCAATCTTTATCCAGGGTTACATAGGCAATTGCTCTTTTTGTCCCCAGATCAAAGGAATGCACAAACCCATCAAAACAAAACATAACACTTACAATATATTATCAGATCAGATGTATTGCAGGCAATAGAAGATAAGACTTACCCCCCCCCCCCCCGAAACATTTGAACATTGTACTATTTATTATTCTGCAGTTAAAATACAGCTATGAATTATAGCCTAAATTGGCCACTCTTTTCCTGGTTATTGCAAACAGGTCCAACAAAAGGACCAGTTTGCAGGCCATTCTACCATTGACCTTTACACCTGGTTGTTGCAAACACTCTTAGACAATGCAGATGTCAGATACCATTACTCCCGATCTGCTGCTCTGCCAAAGGGCTCAACACAACGTACAAAATGTTCTGAGCTGAGGAGCCAGTTGCATTCTACACCTGGTAATTCCAATTAATTAATTAATTAATTGGTTGGGGTTGGGGTTGCTGACCTTAGTAGTAAACTGCAGCAACCGGTTTGATTGAGTTGAAATCAATACTAAACAATTAGTACATTTAAAAAAATAATATCTAGGGAACATATTAATATTTTATTTAAACCAGTCATGAAAGATGGTTCATTCCAGCACCACCTGTATGGATTTTGTATGTTCTCCCTGTGACTGTATGGGTTTCATTTGGGTTCTCTGCTTTCCACCCATGGTCCAAAGATGTACTGGTTAGGAGGTTAACTGGTCATGGTAAATTGTCCTGTGATGAGAGTAGGACTAAATGGTGGGTTGTTGGATGGTGCAGTTCACTGGGCCGGGAGGCTCTGTCCCGCATTGTATTGCTGAATTAAGTAAAAATTTTTCACAGTGAGCTGTCAACAGATGGGGGAGAACTTAAAAAGATGTTTTGTATTCAGGATACAGACACAGAGTCTATAAACTGAGGCAAAGAGTAACAAGATTATGAACCATATATGGAATATAAAAGAGGAGGTTTTGCTGTCTTAAGGCAAATTAGGGTGGAAAAATACCCAGGACTTGACAAGGTGTTCCCTCAGATCTTAAGGGAGGCTAGTGTAGAAATCAGAGTTTGGTGAGGTATTTAAAAAGTCCTAAGCTACAGGTGAGATGCTGGAAGACTGGAGGATAGCAAATGTTATTCTGTTGTTCAAGAAAGGCTCTGAGGATAAGATGGAAAATTATTGGCCAATAAGTCTGACATCGGTAGAGGGTAAGTTATTGGAAGGTACTCTAAGAGACTGGATGTGCTGTACAAGTATTTGGATAGACAAAACCTGATCTGGAATAGTCATAGTGGCTTTGTGCGTACTAGGTAGCATCTGATTAAAGTTTGTTGAAGAGGTTACCAGGAAAGCTGAAGAAGGAAAGGCAGTGGATGTTGTCAAGATGGGCTTTAACAAAGTGTTTAACGAAGTCCTGGATGGGAGGCTGGTCAAGGAGGCTCATTCACTTGGTATTCAAGATGAGGTAGTAAATTGGATTTGATCTTGGCTTCACGGGAGAAACCAAAGCGTGGTACTAGATGCAACATACACAAAATGCTGGAGGCACTCAGCAGGCCAGGCAGCACCTATGGAAAAGAGTACAGTTGATGCTTCAGCCGAAAGAGCATGTTGACTGTACTCTTTTCCTAGATGCTGCCTAGCTTGCTGAGTTCCTCCACCATTTTGTGCATCTCGTTCAGATGTTTCTCTTGTTAGTGGTAGTAGATGGTTGCCTCTCTGACCAGAGGCCTGTGACTAGTGGTGTGCTACAGGGATCAGTGCTGGATCCCTTTTCGTTTATCATCTCTATCAATGATCTGGATGATAATGTAGTTAACTGGATCAGCAAATTTACAGATGACACAGACTGGGGGTGTACTGGACAACGAGGAAGCCTACCTAAGCTTGCAGCAGGAGCTGGACCAGCTGGAAAAACAGCAGATGGATTTTAATGCAGACAAGTGTGAAGTGTTGCACTTTGGGAGGAGAAACCTGGGTAGGACTTGCAGTGGGTCACTGAGGAATGTGAGAGAACAGTGATCCATAATGGGGATACAAATCCATAATTCCTTGAAGGTGGTTTCACAGGTTGATAGAGCCATAAAAGAGAGCTTTTGGCATATTGGCCTTCATAAATCAAAGTACTGAGTACAGGAGTTGGGGAGTAATAGTGAAGTTGTATAAGACATTGGCAAGGCCAAATTTGGAGTATTTTATGCATTTCAGGTCACCTACCTACAGGAAAGATATCAATAAGAATGAAAGAGTACAGAGAAAATTTCAAAAAATGTTGCTAAGACTTGAGGACTTGAGTTATAGAGAAAGGGTGAATAGATTAGGATTTTATTCCCTGGTGTGTAGAAGAATAAGGGGGAATTTAAAGAGGTATACAGAATTATGAGTATGAGGGTAAATACAAGCGGGCTTTTTCCACTGAGGTTGGGAGAGACTGGAACTAGAAGTTACGTTTTGAGATTGAAAGGTGAAGTATTTAAGGGGAATCTGAGGGGGATCTTGTTCAGTCAGAGGACCAAAGGGCCTGTTTCTGTGCTGC
Organism: Hypanus sabinus; assembly: GCF_030144855.1. NCBI lineage: Eukaryota > Metazoa > Chordata > Chondrichthyes > Myliobatiformes > Dasyatidae > Hypanus > Hypanus sabinus. The sequence goes on along the minus strand of NC_082707.1, from coordinate 157,863,809 downwards.
AGTGCTCTGGGACTTTATTCGGCCTTCCCTGCAGCCTGTCAGAGGAATCGGCTGGGCCTCAACCTTTAACATCAAAGGCAGGCATTGTTTGTATCAAAACATCTCTTCAGTGTATTGGTTCAATTGAGTGGACAGCTAAACACCAGACTGAGATTCCATCTCAGGATTACACTTTTTTTTTGCTGCAGCTAGTCCCAATCTAAAATTAAATGAAGGAAGATTAAAAAAATTAATATGAAGTAGGGGAGCTGGGAATATAATCCTTAAGCCCAACAAAGAGGGCAGAATTGCAAAAATATTGCAAGTATACTAATCTTTTTTTTACTGGAAATGGTCACGGTAAAATTCAATATTCACTAAATATTTATTGACCATTCGTGTTGAATTGATCCCTTAGGTATGACAGAAAACAAACATCCCCTTGCAGAGACCTGCTCATGCAATAATTTTCAGATTGTATAAGATTCTGTCAGTTGCGATCTGGTTTATTTTGGTGATGTCTACCCTGAAGCATTCCTTGCACTCACCAAAGAATTTTTAAATAAATGTCAAGAGCTTTTCAAATGCTCTAGCTCTGGATGGTGGTAAATTAACCTCCTCCTATTGGAAATCAGCCTTCAAAAAAGTTAATGCATGACTCAGAAACCAAGATTATGTCGCTTTTCTCGTTTGACGTTTTATCTCACTGTGCAGTTTAACTACAGTGTGACATTGTATTCAGATTAGCCACTCAGTTAATGGTGTGGCTGATCTCAACTAAAGACAGATTTTGTTGTTCTTACCTTTCCAATAAATGGAACTAAATGATGTTCACACATTGAAAACATGTCAATGTCCTTCACTATTACCATCTCATCATGGTCCTCGTCAAATATGGCATCATTCAAAACATCTAAAGAGGAAAAGACATTATCTTATATAGCAAGAAACATGCAGGATTGAATATACTTTTGATATTAAATTGCTACTCATCACTTGGAGCTAATGGAAAGCATTTCATATTGCTTGGTTACAAGTAGTTAGCAGAAGCTCTAACATCTTTCAACACACACAATATGCTGGAGGATACATCCCTTTCCAATGCCAGCACATCGTTTGTGCCGAAGTGCTCCAAGTGCAGTCAGACCAATGCCTTATAAAGCTTCAGGATTACATACTTGTTTTTATATTCTAGTTCTCTCAATATGAATGCCAACATTGAGTTTGCTTTCATTACCACCAACTACCTGCAAGTTAACCTTTAGGGAAGGACCTCTCTAAAGAAGGGGATCTCAAACATTTTTATGCCATCGCTTAATGGTATTGGTCCACGGCATAAAAGTTTTTCGGAACCCCTGCTTTAGAGATTCCTGCACAAGGCCTCCCAAGTCCCTTTTTACCTCTGATTTCTAATTGCTCTTTGTTTAGAAAATAGTTCTATGCTTTTTTTTAGCCTTCTACCAAAGTGCATGACCATATTTTGTTTTACTCTGTATTCCACCTGCCACTTCTTTATGCATTCTTCTCATCTGTCTAAACCCTTCTGCAGTTGGCCTGCTTCCTCAAAACTAACTGTCCCTCCATGTATCTTTGTATCATCCACAAACTTGGCCACAAAGCCATCAATTCTGTCATCCAAATCATTGACATATTACATGAAAAGAAGCAATCCCAACACCGACACCTGTGGAACACCACCAGTCACAAGCAGCCACCAGAAAAGACCCCCTTTATTCCCACTCTTTGCTTTCCTACCAGTCGGCCAATCTTCAGTCCATGCTAGTATCTTCCCTATAATACTACAGACTCTTATCTTGTTTAGTTGCCTTATGTCAAAGGCCTTCTGAAAATCCAAGTAAACAACATCCACCTTTGTCTATCCTCAAAGAATTCCCCTTAAGGAAACCATGCTGACTTTGGCCTATTTTTATCAAACACTTCAAAGCACCCCAAAACCCCATCCTTAGTAATAGACTCCAGCATCTTCTCAACTGCTGAAATCAAAGCTAACTGGTCTATAATATTCTGTTTAACATCCCTCCCTTTTCAAAGAGTGGAGTGACATTTGCAGTTTTCATTCCTCTGGGACCATTCCAGAATCTAGTGATTCTTGGAAGATCATTACTGATGCTCCCACAATCTCTTCAGTTACGCCTTTGAGAATCCTAGGGTGTAGTCCATTTCAATTCTCTCACTAACCAGAAACACACCTTTGTACTTTATTTGATTTTCTTTTGGAAAATGGCTATATTAACTCACCCTACCAGTTTTAATGACGTATTTGCTCCAAAATCCTTTAATTCCTTATTTGATTTAATTTTTCCCCCAAGAAATATATCACCTTGTGTTTATCTGTACTTTTCTTTATGCTTTTCTTATTTAAACACCTATTCCACAAATTTAGACATGTTCTCTTAAAATTTATTGCAAGCAATCTCCACCTCTACAATTTGAAATTTTGCACATTTTTAGAAATTTGATTCAAGTCCAAATCCTTAAGAAAAATTGTTAACTACAACTGTTCAGCACTTGCCCTCCAAGTCTGTGATACTACACTTGAAAACAGCTAACCATCCAAATCCAGAGCAGTACTGACAATTCTAAAATTTTATGCACACCACTGCCTCTACTTCCTCAGATGGCTGATGAAATTCAGCAAATCCCCAATAAGGATGAACTTTCAATCTACATGGCCCTTGCACTTTATTTGTCCACCTGCACTATAATTTCTTTTTATCAGTAACACAATATTCTGCATTTATTCCTTTTGTAATTCTGCAATGTACTTATGGAACGATCTGTCTGGAAGGGGTGGTATACCTGTTCCTGTCTCCTCAATGGTACTCAAGGTGAAAGGATTGAAAGTTTCTCGGAATGAAGATCAGCAATAGCCTGTCCTGGTCCAACCACATATATGCCACAGCCAAGAAAGCTCGCCAACGCCTCTACTTGTTCATGAGGATATAAAAAAATTTGGCATGTCCTCATTGACCATTACCAATTTTTATCAATGCACCAGAGAAACACCCTACCTGGATACATCATGGCTGCTCCACTCTGCCCGTGACTGCAAGAAACTGCAGAAAGCTGTGGACTCAATTCAGCACATCACATCACATCCCGGAATCCAGCCATCCATCTATGGACTGCTCGCTGCCTCACTAAAACACTCAGCATAATCAAAGGCTCTATCAACCCTGGATATTTCCTCTTCTCCTCTCTACCACTGTGCAGAAGATACAAAAGCCTGAAAGCATGTACCACCAGGCTCAAAGACCGCTTCAGCTCTGGTTTTAAAAGACTCCTGAATGGCTCCCTATTACGACAAGATGGATTCTTGACCTCAGAATCTTCTTTGTTATGATCTTACACCTTATTATCTACCTACACTGCACTTTATTCTTTATTTTGTTATCATCTGAACACACTGTGTAATGAATTGATCAGCATGAACAGTAATGCAAGACAAGCATTTCACTGTACCTTGGTGCATATGACAATAAAAAGCTAATTCCAATTCCAAAAGAGCTTCTCACTGTATCTTGTACATACCACAATAATAAAGCAATTATCAATTAGCTAAGGAAATGCCTTTTAAGAATATAGAAAAATAAATACTTCTAAGGCATTAACTTTGCCTACTCTCCCTGTTCCATTTCAAAGAATTCAATATCATCAATCAAGCAAGATTTTTCCATGTAAGATCTGAGCTGACTAAAACCTGGGCCTCCGTACCTCCCTCTGCAACTGGATACTCGACTTCCTCACCAGAAGACCACAGTATCTGTGGATCAGAAATAACATTTCTTTGAACAATACCTCACAACTTTTTTGCACTACTTATTTAAAACACACACCTCTTACAGAGGCCCAGGTGACAGGGAGAAGGCTGGGAACTGGGGTTGAGGAGGAGAAAAGAAAAGGATCAGCCATGATTGAGTGGTGGAGCAGACTCGATGGGCCAGATGTCCTAATTCTGCTGCTGGTCTAATGGTCTAACATCTCCACCTTGCTGATAATCAACACTGGTGCACCTCAAAGATGTGTGCTTAGCCCATTGCTCTACTCTCTTTACATCCATGACTGTGTGGCTAGGCACAGGTCAAAACTCATCTGCAAATTTGCTGATGACACAATTATTGTTGGCAGAATTTCAGATGGTAACGAGAGGGCGTACAGGAGCGAGATATATCCGCTAGTTAAGTGGTGTCGCAGCAACAACCTTGTACTCAACATCAGGAAGACCAAATAATTGATTGTGGCCTTCAGAAAGAGCAAGATGAGGGAACACACACCAGTCCTCACAAAGCTATTGGAAATGAAAAGGGTGAGTAATTTCAAGTTCCTGGGTGTGAACATCTCTGAGGGTCTATCCTGGGTCGAACGTATTGATGCAGTTACAAAGAATGCACAACAGCATCTGTATTTCATCAGGAGTTTGAGAAGATTGGTACGTCACCAAAGACACTTGCAAATCTCTACAGATGTACGGTGGACAGCATTCTAACATCATCGCCTAGTATGTGAGTGGGGGATTCTGCACAGGATCAACACAAGCTGCAGAAACTTATAAACTTAGTCAGCTCCACCATGGCACTAGCCTCCCCAGCATCCAGGACATCTTCAAGGAGAAATGCCTCAGAAAGGTGGCATCCATTGTTAAGAACCCCCAACACCCAGGGCATGTCCTTTGCTCACTGCTACCATCAGGTAGGAGGTACAGAAGCCCGAAGGCACACACTCAGTGATTCAGGAACAACTTCTTCCCCTCTGCCATCTGATTTCTGAATGGACATTGAACCCATCAACAATACCTCTCTACTTATTTAACACACACACACACACACTTTTTACTGTTATTCAGTTTTTATGATGTATCACACTGTACCGCATCCACATAACAACAAATTTCATGACAGATGCTGGTGACAGTAAACTTAATTGTGATTTATAATAGTTTTATTTCCAGTTTAGATTTTTCCTCTAGGATGGAGTTCATTACATTTCTTGCCACTAAAGAAGGTTACTAACAGCCAATAGTTTTGATGTTACTGTATATGCTTTTATCCTGCCTGTGCTTTGATGAACCCATTCTCATGTGAACTCTAGTTTCTTTCTCGGGGCGGATTACAGCAGCGTACATTACTGAAATACTCTGGACATCCATAAGGAATCCTGGGGGTTCTGAAATATTTTGTGATACAAAGCAGACATTTTACTATTTGTTCAGAATCACGCTCATGGTTTTAAGATTTAAAACACCAAGCTCACTTGAGAGGGAAAGGAGATAAATTAGGTATAAAGAAATAGGAGAAAAGAGTGCTGGAGGATAAAAAAAATTCTGCAGTATGACATGACATGGAGTACTGCATTCAGTTTTGGTCTCCTTACTTGAGGAGGGATACACTGGCTTTGGAAACGGTGCAGAGGAGGTTCACCAGGTTGATTCCAGAGATGAGGGGGTTAGACTATGAGGAGAGATTGAATTGCCTGGGACTGTACTCGCTGGAATTCAGAAAAATGAGAGGAGATCTTATAGAAACATACAGAATTATGAAAGGGATAGATAAGATAGAGGCAGGAAAGTTGTTTCCACTTGTAGTTAAGACTAGAACTACAGGACATAGCCTCAAGATTTAGATTTAGACGTAGACGAGGAGGAATTGTTTTTCTCAGAGAGTGATGAATCTGTGGAATTCTCTGCCCAATGAAGCAGTGGATGCTACCTCAGTAAATATACAAACCCCATTTCCAGAAAAGTTGGGATATTTTCCAAAATGCAATAAAAACATAAATCTGCGATATGTTAATTCACGTGAACCCTTAATTATCTAACAAAAGTACAAGGAAAAGATTTCCAATAGTTTTACTGACCAACTTAATTGTATTTTGTAAATATACACAAATTTAGAATTTGATGGCTGCAACACACTCAACAACAGTTGAGACAGAGTTAAAATAAGATTGAAAAGTGCATGGAATATTCAAGTAACACCGGTTTGGAAGACTCCACATTAAGCAGGCTAATTGGTAGCAGGTGAGGTATCATGACTGGGTATAAAAGTAGCGTCCATCAAAGGCTCAGTCTTTGCAAGCAAGGATAGGTCGTGGCTCACCCCTTTGTGCCAAAATTCGTGAGAGAATTGTTAGTCGGTTCAAAAGGAACATTTCCCAACGCAAGATTGCAGAGAATTTAGGTCTTTCAACATCTACAGTACATAATATTGTGAAAAAATTCAGAGAATTCAGAGACATCTCAGTGCGTAAAGGGCAAGGTCGGAAACCACTGTTGAATGCGCGTGATCTTCGAACCCTCAGGCGGCACTGCCTAAGAAACCGTCATGCTACTGTGACAATTATAGCCACCTGGGCTCGGGAGTACTTCAGAAAACCATTGGCACTTAACACAGTCCGTCGCTGCAACCAGAAATGCAACTTGAAACTGTATTACGCAAGGAGGAAGCCATACATCAACTCTATGCAGAAACGCCGGCAAGTTTTCTGGGCCCGAGCTCATCTCAGATGGACTGAAAGACTATGGAACCGTGTGCTGTGGTCAGATGAGTCCACATTTCAGCTAGTTTTTGGAAAAAACGGGCATCAAGTTCTCCGTGCCAAAGATGAAAATGACCATCCTGATTGTTATCAGCGAAAGGTGCAAAAGCCAGCATCTGTGATGGTATGGGGGTGCATCAGTGCCCACGGCATGGGTGAGTTGCATGTATGTGAAGGTACCATTGACTCTGAGGCGTATATTAGGATTTTAGAGAGACATATGTTGCCATCAAGGCGATGTCTCTTCCCAGGGCGTCCATGCTTATTTCAGCAGGACAATGCCAGACCACATTCTGCACGGGCTACAACGGCGTGGCTTTGTAGACACAGAGTGCGTGTGCTTGACTGGCCTGCTGCCAGTCCAGATCTATCTTCTATTGAAAATGTATGGCGCATCATGAAGAGGAGAATCAGACAACGGAGACCATGGACTGTTGAGCAGCTGAAGTCTTATATCAAGCAAGAATGGACAAAATTTCCAATTGCAAATCTACTACAATTAATATCCTCAGTTCCAAAACAATTAAAAAGAGTTATTAAAAGGAAAGGTGATGTAACACAATGGCAAACATGCCTCTGACCCAACTTTTGGTGAGTGTGTTGCAGCCATCAAATTCTAAATTTGTGTATATTTACAAAATACAATTAAGTTGGTCAGTAAAACCATTGGAAATCTTTTCTTTGTACTTTTGTCAGTTAAATAAAGGTTCATGTGAATTAACATATCACAGATTTTTGTTTTTATTGCATTTTGGAAAATATCCCAACTTTTCTGGAAATGGGGTTTGTATTTAAGACAAGGTTGGATAGATTTTTGCATAGTAGGGGTATTACAGGTTATGGGGAAATGGTAGGTAGGTGGAGATGAGTCCATGGCCAGATCAGCCATGATCTTATTGAATGCCAGATCAGGCTCGACGGGCCAGATGGCCTACTCCTGCTCCTATTTCTTATGATAATGGAGAGTTGGAGATAACTGGGAAAGAATAAGTGAAGGAGGTAAAAAGGAAATTAAAAGTAATACATTATCTACTCTGCTTACAAGCAGAGCTAAGATCTTAGAAGATTTTACTAGTACTCAGTTGAAGAACTTTTACTGAAGAAATGTAAATTCCAGATCCAATTCCCGAACAGGAATTATAAAACAGTATTCTATTGCCAGTTCAAATAATTAAAAATAAGATCTGTGTAAATGAAGTTTCATTCCTGTTCCTCAGTCTCTCTAGCAAAGTGAATAAAGACAATAAGATGTTATCAACTGTCATTTTCAAATTGATCTGAGGAAATTCACTTTACTGCTCTGAGGTCTGAACATCCAAAAGATTGTGGAAGTAAGCAGGAAATCTTTTTAAGCATGACACTGCAATTTCACAATACAGTGCAGCATTTCGTATTTTTTCCCCAGTGTGGATGTGAACAGGTAACAGTTACTGTGTTTCAATCAGCATGGAATTCAAATACAGAAATTATGAAGTGGAGATTAAAAGTAATATAACAAACAAACAACTTTTTTGTTGGAAGTGTTAGGTTTGAATAACTTCTGCCATTCATGTGTTTTGTTTTTCTAACTCGTTTCTTTTCATTAGGAAAACCAGTAAGTTGAATGGTATCTGAGCAGCTACATACTACAATACCACAATGCAGAAAAAGGAACTTGAAGAGATGGTTGATGACACTGGCAATTGCAAATGTTCTGTCACAGAAACAGGACTTCTTCCTCAAATTTCTTCCTCCAGATATGTTATTTCAAAATATTCTGGCAGAGAAATGAATTCCCTGAATAGACACTTGGTTGGCTGGAAGTGATGCATCAATTATTACATCAGAATATTTAACCAGAGCAATTAAACAAAATGTATTTCCATTTTTTAAACACAAGTAGCTTTGTGGCTTCAATTTTCTTTAATTCTTCATTTTCTTTCCAACTTAGTTTTGATAAATCTTTGTGCCATTGTAAAATCCTCATCTTCAAACCCTCCACTGCCTTATCACGCTGAGTTTCCTATTCCTAGTTTCACACCCTGTTCAACCCTACCCTGACAAGGAATACAATTTCCATGTACTTTCATTTTAGTATATTGCATTCCCACACACAAAAAATTCAGCACAGAACTAATTGCCAGCATCTTTCAATATACTTATTTTCTGAGATAGAATATCTAGAGATAGAAATGAATAATGCCTTCCCATTCCCATTCCGACATGTCAGTCCATGGCCTCCTCTACTGCCACAATGATGTTGGAGGAACAACACCTAATATTCCGTCTGGGTAGCCTCCAGCCTGATGGCATGAACATCGATATCTCAAACTTCTGGTAATGCCCCGCCCCCCACTATTCCCCTCTCTCATCTTCTCTCCTTACCTACCCGTCACCTCCCTCTGGTGCTTCTACCTGCTGTCCCCTCCTTCCTTTCTTCCATGGCCTTCTGTCCTCTCCTATCAGATTCCCCCTTCTTCGGCCCTGTATCTCTTTCACCAATCAACTTCCTAACTCCTTACTTCACCCCTCTCCACCCTCCCGGTTTCACCTATCACCTGTGGTTCTTCCTCCCCTCCTCCCATGTTCTTACTCTGACTCCTCATCTTCTTTTCCCCAGGCCCGATGAAGGGTCTCAGCCTGAAATGTTGACTGTACTTTTTTCCATGGATGCTGCCTGGCCAGCTGAGTTCCTCCAGTATTTTGTGTGTGTTGCTTTTATTCCCTCTTGTTCATGTGTACAAAATTAAAAATCAAGAAAGCAAAGCTGAATAATTTTGTTTTTTAAAATCCACATAAAATTACTGGTTAAATGCTGGGATATTTAATTAACTGAATTTCAATTAATCTTCTCAAACCATTCATAGTTGGTGTATCTGAAAATATTCCCACTTATTTTAAAAAACATTTTCTCCTCAATCCATTTTTCAAAAAATGCATTATTACTCGTGGTTCACAGGATCAAAGTGGCACTGCACGATGTTAATTTCCTGTCTTTCATCCATGACCTTTGTCTGTAATTACAGAAACCACAAAGTGCGCATAATTCTCAGTTGTTACACATAGACTTCAAACAACACGCTTGCACTGTATTTATGGGCTTTATTGGTTGCATTGGCTACTTATGGTCCTTATAGTCAGGGGTGGTAGTGGGGACAAGCTCCCAATACTTATTAAATGCTCCCAATGGCATGCATTTCAAATGGCCTTGACAATCAAGTCCAGCTCCTGGCCTCCATGGGTGGCTTAGCTACTAAGTCCATCAGAACCATTCTACTGACAGAAGGGGCAAAGGTGGGTTACTGGTGCCTTAAAACCTGTTACTTTGGGCAGATGGAGCTCATCTGCCTAGAGAGTTCATGGCTATTATTATCACAGCAATGTATATTCTGCCGCAGGCTGATATTGACCTGGCTTTCAATGAACTGTACGAGACCACCTGGAGACTGTACACCGAGGCTGCCTTCACCATTGCCAGAGATGAGTGTGACTGTCTAAAGTCTCTCTGAAGTTTTGTCAACACATCCAGGTGAGTACACGGGGAGATAGCATACTCTCCCTTCCGCAATGCTTACAAAGCACTCCTCCGTCCGCCATTTGATAAGTTGGATCATTCCTCCAACTTGTTTCTGCCAATGTACAGGCAGAAGCTGAAGCAAGAGGCTGCCATAGTTAAAACCGTCCAACCAATCGGTCTCCATGGCCTGCTTTGATTACGTCAACTGGAATGTCTTTCATGATGAGGATGTCTCCGAGTTCATGGATGGGTCACAAGCTTTATCCAGAAGTGCATCGAGGATGTTGTTCCCCAAAAATCGGTCAGGGTCTACCCAAACCAGAAACCCTGGATCAACAGTTCCGTGCGAGCAGCACTTATTGCACAAGATAGAGCTTACATTACTGGTAACCAACAGGAACTCAAGAAATGCAGCTACTATCTATGCATCAAGGCAGAGAAATGACAATACAGGGACAAGATCCAGATACAACTCTCCACCAACAACACGTGCAGCCTATGGCAAGATCTGCACATCATCGCAGACTTCAAAGCTAAACGCAGTGGTGCTGCCAACATCACTGCCTCTCTCCCAGATAAGCTAAACCTTTTATACACTTGGTTCAATGTCACCACCACTGAGCTCGAGGAGAGCTGCTGAAGTGACCTGCACCTTGGTCATCTCTGAGGCTGAAGTACACAGGTGTTTCCAACGAGTGGACAGCCATAAGGCTGCGGGACTGGACGGCATCCCAGGGTGAGTACCCAGAATGTGTGTGGTACAACTGGCAAGTGTGTTTACTGACATTTTAAATCTCTCCCTCTCCCATGTAGAGTGCCCTCCTGCTTCAAAACATCCACCATTGTCCCTGTACGTACATGTCTGAACAACTGGTGTCCTGTCGCACTCACCTCAAAGCAAATGCTTTGAGAGGCTGGTCAACGACCACATCTGCAGCATGCTGCAAACCCACACTGGACCCCCTACAATTTGTCTACTGACATAACCATTCAACAGATGACCACAATAGCCACAGCTCTACACATCGTCCTTACACATCTGGAGAAGAAGGACACTTATGTGAGAATGCTGTTCTTGGACTACAGTTCAGCATTCAACACCATAATTGAAAGAAGCTCAGAGACCTCGGCCTTCACCCTGTCTGTGCAGCTGGATCCTGGACTTCCTGTCAGATCGCTGGCAGATGGTAAGAGTGGGCTCCCTCACCTCTGCCCCTCTGACCCTCAACACAGAAGCACCCCCTAGGGCTGTGTCCTAAAGCCCCTCCTTTACTCTCTGTATACTCATGACTGTGTCGCCACCCACAGCTCCAAACTGCTAATTGAAATTGCTGATGATACTGCATTGATTGGCCTTATCTCAAATAATAACGAGGCAGCCTACAGAGAAGAAGTCATCACCCTGACACAGTGGTGTCAAGAAAACAACCCTTCCATCAACCTGTGCAAATGCAAAGGAGCTGGTTGTGAACTACAGGAGACAGGCTAACCCCTGTTGGCATCAATGGATCTGGGAGTGTGAGGGTGAACAGCTTTAAGTTCCTCAGCATACACATCACTGAGGATCTCATGTGGTCTGTACACACCAGTTGTGTGGTGATAAAAGTACAACAGTGCCTCTTTCACCTCAGAGAGTTGAAGAAGTTTGGTGTGAGTCCCCAAATCCTAAGAACTTTCTACAGGGGCACAATTGAGAGCATCCTGACTGGCTGCATCACTGCCTGGTATGGGAACTGTACCTCCCTTAATCGCAGGACTCCACAGAGTGGTGTGGGCAGCCCAGCACTTCTGTAGATGTGAACTTACCATTATTCAGGGCATTTACAGAGATAGGGGCATAAAAGGGCCCAAAGGATCATTGGGGACCTGAGTCACCCCAAGCACAGACTGTTCCAGCTGCTACCAATAGGAAACTGTACCGCAGCATAAAAGCCAGGACCAACAGACTCCGGGAAAGCTTCTCCCACCAGGCCATCAGACTGATTAATTCAAGCTGATACAATTGTATTTCTATGCTATATTGACTGTCCTGTTGTACATACTATTTATTACAAATGACTATAAATTGCACATTGCACTTTTAGACAGAGACGTAATGTAAAGATTTTCACTCCTATGTATGTGAAGGATGTAAAAAATAAAATCAATTCAATTGTTGGTGTGAGACTAGAATTTTATATAGGATGGAAAGGTAGAGATATTAGTCAAGGGGGATTGATTTTTTACAGAAATTGTGTGAATTTATAGTCAACTCAATTATTGACAAAATCTTATTTTCAGACATTACCTTGATAAGAAAGACCATTTCTTCATGTCTGGAAACACCACTGTAAATCATGCACCAATCATATGCTATTGCACAATTCTTTGTAATATCAATAGTTGGAATTAACAAAACACAATTCTGACAATGATTTTGGTTAGTGGTTACAGCCAAATAAATAATCTAATTTATATTATTTAAAGATTAAACTGGAGATTTTTCAAATATCTTTCTTCCATTTAATGGCAAAAGAACACATCGATTGTCATACAATATGATTAGCGCCAGCTAAAACAATTCCAATCACTGTAAATATTTCAGCAACACGTTTAGCTGACATAGAGTTTCAATCACTTGGGGATATGAAACAGCAAACATGATGACTCCATATCTTTCAATAAACTGAGATTAAGTTTGACTATACCCATTTATTTTCAGAAACTGCATTATATAAAGACAATGGGTTGATATGGCAACTGTCTCAATTGTTGCAAACATCTCAATGTACACCCTGGTTACAGAAGAAACTGATAAAAGCAATGAGAGTAGCTTATCAACACTATTGTAAACCAAGGAAAAACTAAATGAAGGATATTAAACTGATACATTATTGAACAGAACTCAGTAAAACATGGTAAGCACACAGCTGTTTTTTTCACTTTCCCCTGTCGTTCTGAGATATTCAAATGATTTTTAAATTCTAAATGTCACAGTCATAAGACTAAATGTTGAACTGAAAGAACTTAAACCAGACTCTTTAATAGCAAATGTCCAGTGCTTTATTCACAGCTTTAACCTACTGAACAGTTGCAGTGACAGCCTCATGGGTTTGAATTCTTTCAGTTCAATATGCTGTACAGTATATGATGGAACATCTACATTTAATGCCGTTGTCCCTGAATTTATATGTAAGTAAGCACCTGTTGATGATGAACATACGGAAAATATGAGTGTATGTTGGCTGGGCATGTACAAAGACAAGTGAACAAACTGAGTCAGGAAGGCTTGGTAGGAAACTCTGAATGAGAAATGGGAACAGAGGAGATCACTGTAGAAAATGTTACTTTGAACCTAGGTAAAGAACTACAAGACTGAAACTTCAGTGCCCCTCAGGGAACAGCTGCATCAGGAATGTGAGCCAAAGCCAGAGGTCCAGATACTGGATAGGTTTGTAGCTTGAGCTGGGGCCCAGAGCTTCTGTGCTTTTCCTGCTCCCTTTGAACACAAAAATATTTATTATACTACTGTGTAACTTCAAAATCAATGAAATAAAACCATGCTTGAGTATTAATGGAAAGAATTCAGTAGTCCTAGAAAATCCTCTTGCGCCATATTACTGGAAATCCAGCCTCACCAAGGCTCCTTGTAATTGGATCAACTCTTGTATTGAAATCCTCCTGTAATAAAGGTTAACCTAGTTACATACATATCAAGTTTTGGAAATTTGTGAGACAGAAGCTTTTCTGAACAATTTCAATCTCTTTCAAATCTCTCAACATTAAAAAAATAACCTGCCTTCAATGTTCTCTGACAAAGTAAATGATGTATCATTTTGCCACATATTCAAAATATCCTGTCCTTGCCCAATCACTTATCAGATCCATAACCACCAAACCTGTCAGCTCACACTGAGACCTATCACCAGAAAACTTGGATATGATATACATGATTCCTTCAACTAATTCTTTCAGTTGCACATATACCACATCATATGGTATGTGTGCAATTGAGGACACAGCACTAATCTCTATGGCATCCTACTGAAAGTAACTTCCATATTTAAAAACAACCCAGTTATTCCCACTTTCCTTCTATGCATTGTCAAATTGTCAATGCAAAGAAGGAAAGTAGGAATAAATAGGAGAAATTGTCAAATGCATGCCAGGATATTATCCCTGATACTGTTTGGTCAGCAGTGAAAGTACTGTAATTTAACTTTCACATTGGTGTGGTATTATTGCTATCATTGCTAATTAGTACCACTTCTGCAAATCCAGTGTGAAGATCAATATCAAAATGGATTGTGTTCCTCCAGCAGTTCCAGATTTCCACTTTTCTTTGTACAAACTTTCGCTTAAAATGTTATGCTTAAAATATATATCACTAATTTTAAGTCACATCATGTCCTACTTTCATGACACAAGAGGCCACTCAGCCCAGAGTCTATTCTAGCTCACAGAACATTTCCCATTCCCTCATTGATTTTCCATGCAATTTATTCTCCTCCACACCCCACCTTCAACTCGACTACCAGCAACCTGCAAAGGACAATTAGTCAATCAATCTGCATGTTTTTGGGATTGGGAGGAAACTATTACATCCAGGGAAAACCCACGTGCAAACTCCACGTGGAATTGTGCAGAGTTTAGTACTGAACCTTTCCGGCAGCTGCTCTGCTACTCATCTAATGTGCTGCCCATTTCTTTGATAACCACCCCCCACCCCCACCCCAAGAGGGCAGTTCCACTTACTATACAGTCCCAGTCATTTATTTGCGTCAAACATTCCTCATTAATTCAAGCTTGCTCTGGGCAACTCGCCTTCATAATTTAGCTCGCTTGAATCTATACTTGGATTAAATGCCCTTGGTCTTCCAGAGTTCCTTGCTTCTCACTGTTTTCTCCAGTGTTTCCCCAAACTTGCTGAACAATTATTTCCTCTCCCTGGGCACTCCCCTCATCCATGCCCTATTCTTGAATGCTAATTAGGAATAACAATTTGAACTCACTCTCTTCATCTGCCCTGCTAATGGGAGGCTTATCCCTTCGAGCAGCCTCTTGAGGCCAGTGTTGAATGGTTTTCACTCCATTTCTTTTAGCTCTAGGATATAAGCCATGCATGGGAAGTGTGGGTCAGTAATCTAGGGGTGTGGGGGAGGGTGAGAAAGGGATTTAAGAATGGTGCACGCCTTCCAGCACTTTTGAACAGATGATCATTTCACAACGCCATTCCAAATATTCCTGTTCCACACAGGGATTCCCACAGGTTGCTGGGAAGTTACGAGGAGGATCTGAGAACTTTTCTGAATCATTTCCTTCAATCTCTTACTAAGCTCTTGCTGTGATGGAACATGAAATAAAATGCCTGTCATTTTAGAAGCCTAATACTGGGATGTATGAGCAAAATACCCCAATCATACGAGTCGAATACAAGCCTAGGGCCTCAACTCTGGGGATAGAAACCTGCTACGCAGTACTGACATGGTTCACTTATCCCATTAGTGAATCTGCATTTATCAGACATTTTGTGGTGGTATCACTCTAGTGCTGAGTTGTCTGCTAGAGGCAGTCTAAGCCTCTGGAACATATTGGAAGGCAGATATCATTGCTACCAGTTGATTGGTTTGAGGTCTTGATCTTTGAACGATTTTCTCCTCAGAAGCTGTGCTGGCACACAGGAGGGAATGATGAATTTTAGCATTGATGTTTCCCTTCACTCATTGGTGGGTTGTTTTCCAAGGCCATGTCATGGACTTTTATCATTTATCATTTTGGAGGGTTTCTTTGTGCAATGGAACAGGTAGGTACTGATGTTTATTATCTGCTATGCTTTAGTGATAATGATGACTTGGATCTGGGACTCTAAATGTGTACATCAGCAAGTGTTGTCTGCACATTGCAGATTGGAGGTTGAGGTTGGTGTGACGACGACTCCAGGATGGAGTTGCCAAGGTTGAACTGGCTCCTATTCATCCTTGTAGATTAGTTCCATTCCAGTGGACAGCTATCACTCATCCTTCCATTGAGTTTACAATCCAAATGAGTGATTTCACACTTCTCACATTGAACTCCAGATTTGCCCATTTACTTTATTCCTCAAAGCCATTTTGTCACTTTCTACTTTTATTGACAGTACTTAGTTTGCCATTTATCAAGATTCTGCCACTGAATTTCTGCATGTAAATTTTTCATTCTTTCATATAAGATGTTTGAAAGTAAACCAAAGTGCTTTGGAATTACCCAACCAAGGTGAAGGTATCTCCTGTCAAATTGAGGTTGTAATCCTTAACCATACTCGAGTAGATGTATAATAGTTAAGTTACCCAGAGACGTTAGTTCGCATTCTTCCAGGGCAGCTGGGAACATTAAGTTCAAATAATTACATAAAGTAACTATGAAATTAAAGGAAAAATAGTAATGTTAACTGTGAAATTGCCAGCTTGTCACTTAAACCCATTTGGTTCATTAACTTATACAGTCTAGCTTAACACACATCCCCAGACCTAACAATGTCAACTGGGACTGTGTGACCTGAACTGCTTCCTCCTTTAATGGACAACAGGGTGCGGACAACAAATCACAGCATTTCCATAGACATTCTCTGAACAGTGAGTTTTTATTTAAATCTCCAAAACAATTCTTTTATACAAAACAAAGTTGCTTTGAATTCCATATGCTGTTAATTTTATTAACTACTTCCTGTATGGAATATTATGAAATGCATTCAAAAACTTTAATTAGCAAAAAAATGTAAACTTGTTCTGTTAAATGCAGTTCAGTACAGTTCCATCAGAACACTGTACCTTTGAATTCTCTTGTGTATGAAAACTGCAATCCTTGCATGAGAGAGAAAAGGAAATCACATTTTCCAGAAATAAGGCACACATTGCACATTATTGTCTACAACACAGGAATGGACAGAGGTGCTAACTACAAAAACGGCTACACATTCTACAACTTGATGCAAAAATTAATTATAATTGCTTACAAAGTGTAATCTTATTAAATGTTGTTTTAAGTAACTGGTGTATTCCATTCAATTCCTATCCTTTAGCAGTCTTAAAAGCAAAAGGATTGACTTTGATTTAACTTCAACATGTTGAAAACACTGTCTACACTCACTGAAGTACTCTAGTATACAGGTTTTCAAAGAAATAATTCAGAATCCTCATTTACAGACTTAGCCCCCAGTCCAATTTTGAATTCGTCTCTCAGCCCTCTCTCTCACTTCCAACACATAAATTAACATATTGGTCTTTTCTCTTAGCTCCATTAGTCACAGAACAGAAGAAATCCCCAAAAGGCAGATATACTGTAAGGATAGTTGAATTACTTGACCACAGTATCTTAGGTCAAACAACTATGACAGCTAAGTAACTTCACATTTCTTGTAAATGAAAACATTACTTCTTCCTCTTATTGAAGCAATATGATTTTGAAATCTGTTGCAACTAACATTACTCACTGTATGACTCACAGTATGAAAGTCCACAGTATGAAGTGTATGTGGTGTGTTCTGACAACAGGCCTATAGTATTTTTCCAAGATAAATGATGTATTAATCAGTGTTTACAAAAGGAATATTAATACCTCTGGAATAAAGTAGAGGATTTTAAATGATCGAGATTGCAATAAACATTTATTAATTCCTTAAAAATAGCAGACAGTTAACTAAAAAGCTGCACGAGATTTTATATCTAACACTATTTCTCACTAATGTCTTGTGCACTCAGTGGCATCTTTCACAAGCCATGTTGAAATTTTGCCTTTGACATTGTGAAGTTTGTTTGCGCATTACGTATGTGATCATGGTCTTTCCATGACCCTGACTGCTCTTAGCAATGTTTTCTTGAGAAGTAATCTCAGGATTGCTGCCTGTGCCACATGCTAGTGAGTGCTAGAATAGCATGATCAGGCATATTACTCTGTGGCTGAGAGACTGGGGGCAGGGCTTCAGATTCCTGGATTATTAGTTCCTCTTCTGGGCGAGGTATGATGTGTACAAAAAGGACAGCTTACACCTGAACCCGAAGGTTTCCAATATCCTAGCAGGCACATTTAATAGAGCTGTTAGGTAGGGTTTAAACTAATTTGGCAGGGGGATGGGAACCGGAGCGATAGGTTTGAGTAAGGGGAAAACAGAAATAAATCAAAGATAGCATACAACAGAGATTGTAGAAAGAACAGGCAGGAGCTGAGGCTTAATCACAGCCAGTGGGATGAGTTACAGGGCAATAGAGGCGTGGTGCAGTTAAAACAGAAAGCAACAAATACTGGACTGAAAGTGTTATATTTGAATACACACACCAAGAGGAATAAAATGGACAATCTTGAAACTCAGCTATAGAATAGCAAATATGACATTATGGTCATCTCTGAAACTTGGCTGAAGGATGGCTGCCATTGGGAGCTGAACTTCCAAGGATATACGGTGTATCAGAGAGCTAGGCAGAGGGGGTGGTGTGGCTCTGTGTATAAGAAATAATATTAAATCATTAGAAAGAGATGACATAGGGTTGGAAGGTGTGGAACCTCTGGGTTGAGTTAGGAAATGGCAAGGGTAAAAGGACCCTAATGGCAGTTGTATACAGGCCTCCAAACAGTAGCTGGGATGTGGATTACAAATTACAGCAGGAGATAGAAAAGGTGTGTCAGAAAGGCAGTGTCAGAAAGCTTAATAGTCTGAGGGTGGATAAATCTCCTGGACCTGATGGAATTCACCTTCAAGTTCTGAAGGAAGGAGCTGGAGAGATTGAGGAGGCATTAACGATTATCTTTCAAGAATCGATAAGATTCTGGCATTGTACACGATGAATGAAAAATTGCAAATGCTACTGCGCTATTTAAGAAGGGTGGGAGGCAGCAGAAAGGAAACTATAGACCTGTTAACCTGACATCAGTGGTTGGGAAGTTGTTGGAATCGATTGTTAGGCATGAGATTAGAGTACCTGGATGCACATGACAAGATAGGCCAAAGCCAGCATGGTTTCCTGAAAGGAAAATCCTGCTTGACAAACCTACTGCAATCCTTTGAGGAAATTACAAGCAGGTTGGACAAAGAAGATGCAGTAGACGTGGTGTACTTGGATTTTCAGAAGGCCTTTGACAAGGTGCCGCACATGCAGCTGCTTAGCACGACTAGAGCCTATGGAATTACAGGGAAGTTACTAGCGTGGGTGGAGCATTGGCTGTTCGGTAGAAAACAGAGAGTGGGAATAAAGGGATCCTATTCTGGCTGGCTGCCGGTTACCAGTGGAGTTCCACAGGGGTCGTTGCTGGAACCACTGCTTTTTATGATGCATGTCTATGATTTGGACTATGGGATTAATGGATTTGTGGCTAAATTTGCTGATGATACAAAGACAGGTGGAGGAGCGGGTAGTGTTGAGGAAATAGATAGCCTGCAGGGACACTTGGATAGTTTAGGGGAATGGGCAAAGTGGCAAATGAAATACAATGTTGGAAAGTGTATGGTTATGCACTTTGGTGGAAGAAATAAACGGGCAGACTATTATTTAGATAGGGAGAGAATTCAAAATGTGGAGGTGCAAAGGGACTTGGGAGTCCTTGTGCAAGATACCCTAAAGGTTAACCTCCAAGTTGAGTTGGTTGTGAAGAAGGCGAATGCAATGTTGGCATTTATTTCTAGAGGTATAGAATATAAGAGCAGGGATGTGATGTTGAGGCTCTATAAGGCACTCGTGAAATCACACTTGGAGTATTGTGTGCAATTTTGGGTTCTTATTTAAAAAAAAGATATACTGACATTGTAGAGGGTTCAGAGAAGATCCACAAGAATGATTTCAGTAATGAAAGGGTTACTGTATGAGGAACATCTGGTAGCTCTTGGGCTGTATTCCCTGGAGTTCAGGAGAATGAGGTGGGGGGGGGGGATCTCATAGAAACATTCTGAATGCTAGAAGGCCTGATCAGATTAGATATGACAAAGTTATTTCCCATGGTAGGGGAGTCAAGGACAAGAGGGCACAACTTCAGGATTGAAGGACATCAACTTAGAACTGAGATACTGAGAAATTACTTTAGTCAGAGGGTAGTAACTCTGGAATTTGTTGCCATGAGCGGCTGGGGAGGCCAAGTCATTGGGTGCATTTAAGGCAGAGATTGATGCCCTGGCTAATCAAGAACCTATCAAAGGTTATGGGGAGAAGGCAGGGGAGTGGGGATGACTGGAAGAATTGGATCAACCCATATTTGAATGGAGCAGACTCAATGGGCCGAATGGCTCACTTCTTCTCCTATATCTTATGGTTTTATGATCTAAGTAGTTTGTCATTGCCTTCTTCTGGGCAGTGTCTTTACAAGGCAGGTGACCCCAGCCATTATCAAACCTCTTCAGAAATTGTCTGCCTAGGTCAGTGGTCATGTAACCAGGACATGATATGCATCAGCTGCTCATACGACCATCCACCGCCTGCTCTCATGGCTTCACATGATCCTGATCAGGTGACCTGCAGGCCAGCAGAGGGAAGGAATGCCTTACACCTCCTTTGGTAGGGATGTATCTCCACACCACCACAAAATGAATGAATCAAACAAAGGGACTTAAAAATGTACACCGGCCTGAGTGAGAAGGGTCATATTCAGCCCCATTCTAGTCAATTCCATCAATAAGAAGCAATAATGCCGACTAGAATACCAACCTGATGTCTGGTAGATAGATGGCAAGGGTGGCATGACTCTGTTGGTAAAACATGAAATCAGATCCTTAGAAAGAGGTGACATCGGATCAGAAGATACAGAATCCTTGTGGGTAGAGTTAAGAAACTGAAAGAGTAAAAAAACACTGATAGGAGTTATGTGCAGGCCTCCGAACAGTAGCCATGACGTGGCTACAAATACGAAGGGAGAAGAGAAAAGGCATGTAAAAAGGGCAATGTTATGATAATCAAGAGGGATTTCAATGTGTAGATAGATTAGGAAGATCAGGTTATTGCTGGATACCAACAGAGAATTTGTACAATACCTACAGGGTGACTCTTTAGAACAGCTTGTGGTTGAGCCGACTAGGAGAAAGGCAATTTTGCAATTTTACTTTAAGTATAGAAAGGACTTTCATACTGTTGTGTAATGAACTGGATGGGATTAGGGAGTTTAAGGTAAAGGAACCTTATAGGATATAGGAGAAGAAGTAGGCCATTTGGCCAATTGAGTCTGGTTGGTCCATTTTTCCTCTCAGCCCAAATCTCTTGCCTTCTCCTTGATTCTCTTCATGGTCTGACCAATCAAAAACCCGTTAACTACTACCTTAAACATACCTAATGACTTGGCCTATGCAGCCACCTGTGGCAGGCAATTCCAAAGATTCACTACTCTCTGGTTTAAGAAATCTCCTCCTCCAATCTTCTTTCAAAATGGACTTCTCTCTATTCAGAGGCTGTGTCCTCTGGTCTTAGACAACCCCACCATAGAAAACATCCTCTAAATCCTAATGGTGCCTAACAGCAACTCCTTTGCTTGCATTTTTAGAAACAGCCCTATTTCCATCTTTAATATCTCCAGTTTTCCCTTTCAGAGTTCTTTTGAAGACCCTGACCTGGAGTTACATGCTGACTTTGGTTCTTTGCGGGAATAGGACCCACTCTCGGGGTTTCACTACATGCCATTATTTGATACGCCAAGGATGAGGCCTAAGAGATTAGCTTCTCTTCGGAGTTCCAGGATTTTGTGGTTCTGGAGACATTCAGACCGAAGGTCGGTGTCTTGGCAGGAAATCAGTGTGTCATAGGAGACAGATCTCTGGCTACGTGCCCCGAGACCCAAAATTTTTGGCCACAGAGATTGGAAAAAGTGATGCAACGGACTTTTAACATCGTAAATCAGCAAGTTTTTTGTTATGTCTACTCTCTCGCTGTGAAACAGAAACACTTCTTTCTCCCTTGTTAGGGAGAGAGAGAGCCTGTGGAATGTTGAATACAGGGTGAATGAGTAGTCTTTGGGGTACTGTAAGTCTGTGTCATTGCTGTTGCTTTGCAGCAAGCTTGAGTGCTCAGTGGTGAGTGCTGATGCTTTTGTTTTGCTGATGGGGAGGGGGGATTGTTGCTTTGCTGCTACTTACGTGTGGGAGGGAGGGGAGAGCTGGGGGGCTTTGGGGTTCTAACATCTGTCATTCATTCTTTGGGCACTCCTCTGTTTTTGTGGATGCTTGCGAGGAAAAAGCATTTCAGGATGTATATTGTATACATTTCTCTGATATTAAATGTATCTTTGAAACCTTGGAAACATCCACTCTTTTGAGGCCTTTCAATATTCCATAGATTTCAATGAGATTCCCCCTTTATCGTTCTGAATTCTAGCGAGTACAGGCCCAGAGCCATCAAATGCTCTTCATATGATATGCCTTTCCATCCTGGAAGCATTTTCATGAACCTCCTATACACCCTCTCAAATGTCAAACATTCCTTAGATAAGGGGCCCAAAACTGCTCACAATATTCCCAGTAAGGCCTCAGCAGTGCCTTATAAAACCTGAATGTTACATCCTTGCTTTTATGTTCTAGTCCTCTTAAAATGAATGCTAAAGATGTGTTTGCCTTTCTTACCACCAACTAAACCTGCAAGTTAACCTTGAAATCCTGCACAAGGCCTCCCAAGTCCCTTGGCACCTCAGATTCTTGAATTTTCTTTCCATTTAGAAAATTATCTACATTTTTATTTCTTCTACCAGAGTGCATGACCACACATTGTCTGGCATTATATTCCATCTGTCGCTTCTTTGCCCATTCTCTAAGCCCTTCATTAACCTCTCTGTTTCCTCAATACTACCAGCCTTTCCACTGATCTTCATATCATCTGTATCTTGGCCACAAAGCCAATAACTCCATCATCCAATTCATTGACATATAACGTAAAAAGAAGCAGTCCTAAAACAGACCCCCGTGGAACACCACTAATCGCTGGCAGCCAACCAGTTCCTTTTATTCTCACTCTTTGCCACCTGCCAATCAGCCACTGCTTTATCCATGGTCTTTCTTGTGATACCATGGGCTTGTAGCTTGTTAAGCAGCCTCATGTGTGGCACCTTGTCAAAAGCCTTCTGAAGATCTAAGTACACATCAACTGATTTTCCTTTGTCTATCCTGCTTGTTATTTCTTCAAAGAATTCCAACAGATTTGTCAGAAAAGATTTTCCCTTGAGGAAACCATGCTGACTACGGCCTATTTTATCATGTGCCTCCAGGTACCCCAAAACCACATCCTTAGCAATGGATTCCAACATCTTCCCAATGATAGAACCCATAGTATTACAGGAAAAATAGTAGCATGGATAGAACTTTGGTGATTAGCAAGAGGCAAAGAGTGGGAATAAAGAGAGCCTTTTCTAAATGGCTACCAGTGACCAGTGGTGTTCCACAGAAGTGGGTGTAGGGACTGCTTCTTTTTACATTGTATGTCGACAACTTGGGTGACAGAATTAATGGCTTTCTGGGCAAGTTTGCAGACAATGCAAAATTAGGTGTAGAGGCATGTAGTGTTGATGAAGCAGGGAGGCAGGACAGAATAATTAGAATAGGCAAATAAGTGGCAGATAGAATACAGTGTCGGGAAGTGTATGGTTGTGCACTTTGGCAGAAGGAATAAAAGCTTAAACTATTTTCTAAATGGGGGGGGGGGGAATTCAAAAATCAGAGGTGCAAAGGGAGTCCTTGTGCAGGATTCCCTAAAGGCTAATTTACAAGTTGAGTCAGCGGTGAGGAAGGCAAATATAATGTTAGCATTCATTTCGAGAGGACTAGAATATAAAAGCAACAATGTTTTGCTGAGGTTCTACAAGAGGCTGCTGAGGCCTCAATTGGAGTATTGTGAGCAGTTTTGAGCCCCTTATTTAAGAAAGGATGCAATGACATTGGAAAAGGTTCAGAGGAGGTTCACAAGCATGATGCCGGGAATGAAGGGCTTATTGTGAAGAGTGTTTGATGGCTGTGGGCCTTTACTCAATGGAATTTAGAAGGATGAGGAAAGATCTCATTGAAACCTATAAATATTGATAGCCCAGATAAAGCTGATGGAGAGAGGATGTATTTTTATGGTGGGGGAGTCTAGGACCAGAGAATCAGAATAGGAGGGTGTCCAGCTAGAATGAAGATAAGGAGGAATCAGTGGAATTTATTACCAAAAGTGGCTGTGGAGGCAAGGTCACAAACGAGAAAATCCAAAGGGTCTTGGCCTAACACGTCGACTGTATTCATTTCCATAGATGCTGCCTGGTCTGCTGAGTCCCCCAGCATTTTGTGTTGTGGATTGGGTGTACTTAACGTGGAGGTTGATAGGTTCTTGATAAGTCATGGCATGAAAGGTTACAGGGAAAGGGCACAAGGAGGGGATTGAGAGGGAAATGGGTCAGCCATGATGAAATGGTGCAGCAGATTTTATGTGCCAAATGGCCTAATTTTGTTCCTAAGTCTTATGGTCTCATGTCAGCATGAGATCTCACTTAAAAGATGAATGCAACAGGTACATGCCAAATCACAAAAAAGGACATTAATTCTAGGTAGCCCACAAAATGACGCATATACAAAGATAAAGCATCATGTGGATCACAACAAGGAATATGCAGCTATTAACTCATAATGGAATTTAGAAATAAGAGCTAAAAAACCTTTCATGGTTACTTATTTACTTTCAATCCGGTTCATACATTGACATGAGAACATATAAAACTCACTACATTCAGATTCAAACATTACATAATTGTTAAAAAATCAGGAAGGAGATCTAGAACTAGATCATCAAGCCAATATAAAACCCAAAATAAAACTTCCCTTTATTTTGGAATGTTTTAAACTGTCACTAAATTTGCCAAAAACATGACTTGTAAAAATACAAATGTTAAGGTCAGTTTTGATGAGTCATGCCAGTATAGATGCACAATCAAATTTCATATATGAAATAGAGATTTAATTGATGAAAAAGTGTTTAACTGCAATCAGAAATCCTCTTGTCAACTTAAGAGGGATATCATTGTGCTATGACAAATACCCCTGCATACACAACCAAAGTAATTCCCGTATTACTAAATCCTTTTTACTTCCTTCCCAGAGGGGAAATTGGATACCAATTAAAAAAACACATTTGTCATCAGGTAGTAACATATTTCTGGAACAGGATATACTGCTGAAAGAAAAGTGATATGGTGACATTTTATATAAGGGTGCTATCGAGAAAATAATTATAAAGTCCTGATGAATTGAGAATATTTGTTAAAGTCACCTACACATTGTTGACAGATCAGCTTTGTAGCGCTTCTGTCTTAGGTCAGTGCTCATAGAATAGTTTTATTCACCACAAACACCTGTTTTTTTTAGACAACAGGAACCAACCCCCTCCACCTGAACACTGAGCATTATTAAATCACATTATTTTCAAGCCCGGATGACCATTTAGGCGAGGTGGTACATTTTAAAACTAAATGAAAATCGTGTTGTTTCGCGCCAACTACATTGTGTTAAAAATGAACTTTATTTGGCAGAAGTGCGAAATCGAATGAGGTTTGATAAACTGAGAGCTCAATCTTTGACAGTAAATACCAGCAATTTTACAAGAAAGCTAGGATCTGGGAAGTCCCGAAACATTGATTAATCACCAAGATTGTATAGAGGTTTTTGTTTAGTTCACCACTTCCTCGTCAACGTAATCCCTACCTGAAATTTTCTCTTGGTAACCCTTGGTGAAGAATTGCATGGCAGTGGCGGCTCGCCACGGCGTCCGCAAGAGCCCCTGTCTCCCGGGATCCTCGCCGAGCCCTCTCAGGATAGCCGAGTACGCAGCTTGCAGGCTCGGCAAGTTCATCTGATTATCCTCGGTGCTGCGAGTCCGTTCCTCCTTCCACTGAGTTGCCGCTCTTGGCTGCGCAGTCCACTGCGGCGACTCCGAAAGTCCGTTCAACCAGACTCCCTTCTCCTCGCAAGCGGGCACGGGGAGCCTGCCCGAACCGGCACCGCTCAATGCCACGGCCTTGCTCCCGTCAGCGAGCTGCTCTGCGTAATCCATGAACGTTGTGTGGTTAGGCAGCACTTCACAGTGTCGAAGATGGGTCTGTCCGCTGTGACAAGCCGCCAGTGCTCGTCTACTTTAATACAAGTAGGATTTCAGAGGTATCCTGTCATTGGCTGCGTAGGCTGCCGCTCCCCCAGACAGAAAACATCCATTCATTGAGATCAGTGACAAAACCGCCTTCCCTCAACCCCAATCAGAGGAGGCAGATGTGGGAAGCTGGGCGAAGCCGCGACAGACGGAATTTAATACGGACGAATAACGAACACCAGATGGTCAAATTGTAGTAGTGAGAAAATGGCAGAGAACTTTGGAGTTTTGGAGTGTTCATACTTTGAGATGGTAGGGTGCAAGTCCACAGCTCATTGAAAATATTGACACAGTTGCTTGCTGTATCAGGTCAAGGGTTTGAAGATCAGAGTGGGGATGTTATGTTACAGTTGCACATTATAAACATTGATTATATCACACATAACGATTATTGTGTACAATTTTGGCCACAGCACTTCAGGAAGGCACTGATAGGCATAATGAGTATATTAGAGATTCTCCAGTCTGTAGCAAAACCCAATCGTACTTTGTACATCCAAAGTATATCAGAATTGGCAGCAGGTGTATTATCACTGACGTTCAAAGTGAAAGTAGCTGTTTTGCTCAGCAGTACATTGTTTTATAAGACATAAGTTTGTAATTGTCAGTTTTCTAAGTTACAAAATAATTCATGGTCTTATGATAATGACAAATTTTTCTATAGAAGTGGTTTGCCATTGCTTTCTTCTGAGGAAAGCATTTAATATGCTTGTCTTTGTAGGTTAAGCTATTGTCGATCAGAGTAGGAATGTCATATTGCAGTTGCACAAAAACATTAGTTAGACCACACATAGGATTATTGTGCACAGTTTGACACTCTACTCCAGGAAGGGGCTGTTAGGTGTAAAGAGTGCATTGGAAGTTCACCAGAGTCTTGCTCAGAATGAAGGGCTTAAAATAAGGAGAAATATAAACATCTCTAGAGTGAGATCTTCACCCTAGAGAGCTATGAATTCCTGGAAAAAGATGGCTGCAGTTGCAACACTTAAAATATGTTTGGACAGGTATTAAAATTGGAAAGGTAGAGGGAGATTTAGATCAAATTCACAGTTGGCCTAAAGGTTCTATTTCTGTGGCATATGACTCTAGTTACATAGCACCTCGATGAAAAGAATTCACACCACGTATTTGGTCTGAAATCATATTCAGACAATGCAAGGAGGAAAAATGGAAATAACTTGGAACATTAAACGCCTGCAACGAAGTCCTGTCATACTACCATATTACGCATCCAAAGTATATTAAAATTAGAATTGGGTTTATTATGTCATGAAATTTGCAGCTTTATGGCAGCAGTGGAGTGCAAGACATAGTAATATTTTATGTCACAAGTAATATCATGGAAAAGATGAGTAACAGAGCACTCATGGTCCGTTCAGAAATCTGTTGGCTGAGGGGAAGAAACTGCTGCAATTTTGAGATGGCCATTTCCTTCTACTGCTAATGCAAGCCTATGCTCCTTATGCATTGCCTCAGGTCTCAGTACCATCCTGAACACTCTCCCCTTGGAGCAACCACGTGCCACATATTCCCAGTAAGGCTGCTGCATTCTTCAGAGACTTTGAACACTCCTTTGAATCCTTTTCTCTGTTTGCCTGGTAATCTCTTCACATGACAGAGCTCAGAAAATTGTTGGTTTTGTTCAAAAAGGTGGCAAAAGACTGTGACCAGGGCTGCACTATTGGGGATATTAGCCTGAGCAAAAACAGTAGTTCTTAAAGCATTTGTATTGCACATGGGTTCATAATTATCTGTATGTGTTATGATGCATTTCCCTTTTAAACACATGGAAGTAGCAGACTGATCGGATTTCCATGCTTAATCTGGTCACTGGCTCTGTCCAGTATGTTATATTGGTGTTGGAAAATATCATCCAATATTGTTTCAACATAAATTACTTAAATATTTCATGTAGAAATTCAACCTAATCAAACCCACTCGCAGATACAAGGGTATACCGATCACTACAAGCTACCTTTTAAATAATTTCACTTACATAATTAAACTGTGGAACTAAAGTTAAAGGACAAGGTGATCTTGAAAGCAAGTTGTGGTTACAACTAACTTGGGTATTTTATGCTCAGCCAGCACTGGGAATAATGAAAAAGAATTTTATGTAAAAGTGTGCACATAGACCCACCTTCCTCAGAAATAGCTACAACACGGCAAATTTCTTCTGTGGTATATTTTCCCTTGGAAAACTGAGCCATTACCTTCTTTGACAGTCTCTTCGGATGAGAGGAAATCATATAGTAACCCATAACATTTCTAACAGTACTAGACAGAATAGATGCATTAAAACTGTTGCTAATAACTGGGAAGTACAGAATCATTAGTCCAGTCTCAGGGTAATAGGGTATACCATTTAGAACTGAATCCAAGTTTTCTTATCCTAGAACCAGGTGAAACAGTGGAGGCAAAGTCAGTAAATATACTTAAGAAAGAGCTGCATATATTTCACAATTTTATAAATGTATCCCTCTCACCGTAGGCTCGTAATGAGTTAGTTAGTACTGTGAATACAAGCTAACAGTAACATAACTCTACAAGGCATGGGAATAACAATGAAAAGGCCATTTCCAATAAATAAACATGTCTAAAGTAAATATGATTTGGGTAAACACAAAATAGAAGTTTCAATTTTCCTTCTGAATGAAATCAAGGCAATTACCTGTCTGAACATTGCCCCACCAATGCCAGTTCACTGTTCACCAGGAAACACTAATTTGGCTCACGCCAAGCACTAACCTGGATCAAAATTGTATTGACAAAATATTTTAAACTATAACAAACAGAATAATACTATATAATACAAAATAAAAGGCCATCATATATACTTGTCTATAGTCACGTAAATGTTGGAGCTCACTGTTGCGTAATCAATCCAGTTTGCTTCATTATGTTTACGCACAGTACCGAGATGGCTCTGCGCTGAAGAACCAGTCCAAGTGAAGAAAATCTATGCAACATCCAAGGAAAAAGGCATCAAACCTTCTCTAAAGTCGTGTGCTAGATAGTTAGCTAACCATAAGTCATCCGTGAGACCAAAGTCTACATGAGGATTTTCCAATATCGGTGTCTGTCCTTCCAAATGGGTTCTGGGAGCATTTCACCATGTTCTTTACGATATTTGTTGTCTGTTTCCATTTTCTTTCTTTCTCTTCCTTCAATTCCCCACTCTCTAGAAAATGGCAACACCATTCGCTCTAGAATATTCCCAAGTCAGATCTTATCTATTGGCTGATTCAACAAGCCTAACTTATCAATCAACTGAATTTTTATTATAAACAGCACTGTGAAAAGGGCTTCGTGTGTTTTCCTTCTCACGCTTCCCCTACCATTTTTGTTCTTTTGGTTCATTTTGCACTGCCTGTGACTTTGGAGTGGGTATCCAAGGCATATGCAAAATATAATAAAAACATTCCATTCAGGGAACTCTGCTTACAGATGCCAGGAAGGAGCATAGAGTTAGTAGCTAGGAAGTGGATTTTATGGAGTGGATAACAGATGAACACTTTTGTCTTTAAGTGATAAAATTTTTCTTATCTACATGATGATTGCAATTTGATTCAAATTCTAAAATAGATCTTCTACATGATCTGCATAATTAAAATCCAGGTAAAGATCCTTCATCTGGACTGGATAGAGAGCGAGGAGATATCTAAAATACCCAACATTCATATACAGTATAGTTGGAAGAAATTAATTATTTTTTCAGTTCAGAATGTTGCATAAGCAGCATGACAAATCAACAATGAGGGTCTGACAGTAAAAGGATCTAGTGCTTTCCTGGCATATATGATGAATAAACTGAACGGAACACCCAGATGGTATGCTGCCTCCCAGGTGCCAGGGTCAGGGATGTCTCAGATCATGTCCACAACATTTTGGAGAAGGAGGGGCAGCAATGGCATAGGAAGGAAAAGTAATGAGGTCCTGAAAAGAGAATTTAGAGAGCTAGGTAGAAAGCTGAGAAGCAGGAACTCCTGGGTAGTAATTTCTGGATTGCTATCTGTGCCACGTGCCAGTGAGGGTAGAAACAAGATGGTTTGGCAGTTAAATGCGTGGCTGAGAAGCTGGTACAGGGGACAGGGCTTCAGTTTCTTGGATAATTGGGATCTCTTCTGGGGGAGGTATGACCTGTTCAAAAGTGACGGGTTGCACCTGAACCCACAGGGGACCAATATTCTCACGGGCAGGTTTGTTAGAGCTGTTGGGAAGGTTTAAACTAACTTGGCAAGGGGTGGGAACTGGAGTGAAGGGTCTCAGGATAGGATGGATGGTTAAAAAAAATAAAGATAGTGTCAGTCAGACTGTCAGGAAGGGCAGACAGGTGATGGGACTTAATTGTAGCCAACAGGCTTAATATCAAATCATTAAGGATGCATAATCAGAAAGGATAGCAAATATGTTACTCAAAGTATTGCATCTAAATGTGTGTAGTATAAGAAATAAGGTGGATGATCTTGTTGCAATATTACAGATTGCTAGGTATGATGTTCTGGCCATCACTGAATTGTGGCTGAAGGATGGTTGTAATTGAGACCTGAATGTCCAGGGTTACACATTATAATGGAGGGATAGGAAGGTAGGCAGAGGGAGTGGTGTGGCTCTACTGGTAAAGAATGGCATCAAATCAGTAAAAAGATGTGACATTGGTTCGGAAGATGTTCAATCCTTGTGGGTTGAGTTAAGAAATTGCAAGGATAAAGGGATATTGATGACAGTTATATACAGGCCTCCCAACAGTGGCTGGGAGGTGGACCACGGGTTACAACAGGAAATAGAAAAGGCGAGTCAAAAGGGCAATGTTATGGTAGTCATGGGAGATTTTAACATGCAGGTCGACTGGGAAAATCAGGTTGGTAATGGATCTCAAGAGAGTGAGTTTGTTGAATGCCTAAGAGAGCTTTTTTGAGAGGTTTGTCGTTGGGCCTACTAGGGGATCAGCTATACAGTACTAGATTGGGTGTTACGTAATGAACCGGAGGCGATTAGGAAGCTTAAGGTAAAATAACCCTTAGGAACCAATAATCACAATTGATTTTCTCAACGTGAAATTTGACAGGGAGAAAGTAAAATCTAATGTAGCAGTATTTCAGTGGAGTAAGGGAAATTACGGTAAAATCTAATGTAGCAGTATTTCAGTGGAGTAAGGGAAATTACAGCAGAGCAGCAATGACGTGCGTTTCTGGGAAGAATGAGCAAGATGCAGGACGTGTGTAATCCAAAAATGAAGAAATACTCAAAAGGTGAAATAGTACAACCGTGGCTGACAAGGGAAGTCAAAGCTATTGTAAAAGCAAAAAAAAAAGGGCTTACAACAAAGCAAAATTTAGTGGAATGATAGAGGATTGGGAAGTTTTTAAAAACCTAGAGAGAGCAATTTTTTTAAAAATTAGAAAAGAAAAGAGGAAAAACTACCAAATATAATATCAAAGTGGATAGTACTAGTTTTTTCAAGTATGTTAAAAATGAAAGAGAAATTAGAGTCGATATACGACCGCTAGAAAATGAGGCAGGTAAAAGAATAAAGGGGGCAAGGAGATAACTGATGAACTAAATGAGTATTTGGCCTCAGTCTTCACTGTGGAAGAAACTAGCAGGTGCCTGATGTTGTAGTGTGTGAAGGAAGAGAAGTGGGTGCAGTTACTGTTACAAGAGAGAAGGTGCTCAAAAAGCTGAAAGACCTAAAGGTACATAAGTCAACGGACTAGAGGAACTGCACCCTAAGGTAATGAAAGAGGTAGTTTTGGAGATTGTGGTGGCATTAGAAATTATCTTTCAAAAATCAATGGATTCTAGCATTGTGCCAGAGGACTGGAAAATTGCAAATGTTACTCTACTTTTTAGAAAGGAGGAAGGCAGCAGAAAGGAAATTATAGATCAGTTAGCCTGACCTCAGTAGTTGGGAAGATGTTGAGAGTCAATTGTTAAGGATGGCCTAATTATGCTCCTATGTCTTATGGTCTAATCTCATCTTGGGCTTCCAGCTGGATCGATCATAACCGACATTTTGATGAAAATCTCTGCCATCTTCATCAGGAATGATGCCTTAGCATCTCTAGTCTGGGGGTATATATACCCCCGTCCATCCTTCCTCATTGGTTATTCCTCATGCAATCAGATTTCCGCTGTCCTACCTTGTTTACAATCAAATTCCAGTTCTTACTTCGAACTTTGAGATTTGAGCTTCCTTCCTCAAAGAGCAGCTCTTTCTAATTTAATTTACTGTGTGAAAACTATTTCAGACCCAGAAAGTTTCCATGAGAAAATAAGATGATTATGCATGAATCAAATCGACAAGGAGTCTATCGGAAACTCACTCACACAGACTTGTGCTACATAATAGCCTCCATCATGCCTCCCAATGTAGAGTGCTTCTTTCTACTTTGATTAACAGTGCAAAAACTTACGGACCTGAGACAATTACACACAATGTTCCTACAGAATGGCTACAATGTGGAAGAAATCGAGCCCTTAAAAGAAGAATCAGGAAACCTGACAATGTGGAGAACCTGTTGCCACTGCCTGTCTTCCCTATATCTCCATGGTTTCTGGAAGGATTACTAGGATCCTGAAGAAATATTGGATTAATACCATCTATAAACCTGTAAGGAAGCTCAAATCACTGAACTAGATAAGTCAAGGCATTATCCCTGATGAAGATGGCAGAGTTTGTCATTGAAACATCAGTTCAAATCGATACCCGTACCCAGATGGAAGATCAAGAATAATTTAGGGGATGAGAGAGATGGTGATGAGGGAGAACATAATATGTTCTTGGACTAAGCACACACTTTCATCAGAGGACTAAAGTGGGCAATCAAAATATTTCATAATGTACGCAAATGCTCTAAATTAATTTACAGCATGTATTCCAATTAATGCCAGTATTAAGATATTTATAAATTTACTGCAGAGAAGAAGATTTTAAATCCTAAAATCAGCCTCTGAAAAAATAATTTTGGGAAAAAACAGACTTGAAGAATGGGTAGACATGATATCAAATTTAATCCAACTTCTGAGCTCTACACAATAAACTTTGTCCAGTAAGATTTTCTGATTTCATAGTATCTAGATTACATATCTAAATTTATAATTTAAATGTTATAAATTTCCTACAGCTACCTTTTTTTTTTCCAATTTCTTTTATTTCCAGACTGGGAAAGTCTTAACATAGAACATACCCAAGTAAAAAAATTGTTTCCCATTTACCAAAAGAAAATATTACACAATTTCCTAATGCAAGATTTGATGAATGTAAATGAAGAAACCCTTGAGATTACAGGAATAATTCAGCCGAAGCTCCTTACACAAGAACAAACTCTGAGGTGCACAAGCAAAAACTGAGCATCAGCCTTAAACCTTAAATGATGTGAATCTTTCTTTTACACATGATGATTGCAATTGGATCCAAATTCTAAACTTGTACCAATGCAAATCTCAACCTTCCATATGATTTGTACAAGGAAGCTAAGTTGCAGCATGATCTTGAATTGTATCTAAGGGCATGGGAAAGTAACACAAAGTACTGGAGGAACTCAGTAGGTCAGGCAGCGTCTGTGGAGGAAAATGGACCGTTGACATTTCGAGTTGAGGCCCTACATCTGGACTGATTAGAGAGAGGGGAGATAGCCAGTATAAAAAGGTGGAGGGACAGTCTGGTACAAGAGCTGCCATTGATAGGTGCACACAAATGAAGCATGGATGTTAGACAAGTTCAAACTGTAAAGAAAGGTAATCACTGGATGATCTTATTGAAACATCATTTCACCACCCCATCTCATTTCATTCCTAGTTGTGATGGTAGAATCCAAAGTGACCCTAAATCCAAAAAGTGATTAAAAAAAAATCTAAATCATCAGAAGGTTAAATCCAATACAAGAGATCGTGGACTTAATATAACTTATGAAGACACTTAACTTCCAGATGAATTCAAACTCCAAATCAATAGCTGGTCCAGATTCTATGTAGCACCCACAACCTACAACATCAGTCAATAATGTTTTCACAGACGCCACCAATACTTAAGGAAGAGCCTTGTTCAATTTATATAACAATATCTACAAGAGCTGTCTTCAATGTTTGTGAGAATATAAAACATAACATAAACAAGTCATTAGTATTTTAAATGGATAAGCCTATTTCATATTGTTTCAGAGGTGTCTTAACATCTTTGTGACAATGGAACTGTGTTGTAAAGATTTATAATGTTCTGAGGAAAGCAGCAGAGCAAATACAGTTAATTGGGCAGCCGCTAATTTGGGACAATTCTTAAAAAACAATAACTAATCAAGAAAATAGCTGGGATTCCCTTTGTTTACTTAGGACACTATGCCACTTAATTGGGGCAGAAGACTGTTGCCGAATAGTTTCTAACTAGCAAGTGCAATTATGAAGAAAGCATGGCAGTGTCTCTAGTAATAGTTTGCAAAAAAAATCTCCGTGATCTAAAACTTTGACAAACTTCTATAGAAGTGTGGTGGAGAGTATACTGACTGGCTGTATCACAGCCTGGTATGGAAACACCAATGACCTTGAATGGAAAATCCTACAGAAAGAAGTAGTGGATATGGCCCAGTACATCACAGGTAAAGTCCTCCCCACCATCAAGCAGAGCAGATCTACATGGAGCACCGTTGCAGGAAAGCAGCATCAGTCATCAAGGACCCACACCACCCATGTCATGTTCTCTTCTCGCTGCTGCCATCAGGAAGATACAAGAGCCTCAGGACTCACACTACCAGGTTCAGGAACAATTATTACTCCTCAACCATCAGGCTCTTGAACCAGCGGAAATAACTTCGCTTGCCCATCACTGAACTGTTCCCACAACCTATAAGAGACTTTTCATCTCATGCTTTTGATCTTTATTGTTCATTTATTATTATTTTTTGTTTTGTATTTGTAGTTTGTTGTTCTTGGCATATTGGTTGTTTGGCATTCCTGTTGGGTGTTGACTTTATTCTGGTTCTTAGATTTACTGAGTATGTCTACAAGAAAACAAAATTCAGCATTGTATATGGCAACCTATGTACTTTGAAAATAAGTTTACTTTGAACTTTGAACCAACTAAGGGACAGAGAGAACAAACGAGGGGCCTGAAATTCACAAGGGGCCAGAATTCTAGACTACTGGTATTAAGGACACCATTCAAAGTGCAGACTAAGGTACATTACAGTAAGCAAATATGATTATAAATGGTTCAATTTGCGAAACAATAGTGCACGGCTAGGAATAAATGAAATATAAATTGTATTTTTGAAAGAGCGGGGCAAGATAGCTCAAATTTGTTAGCTCGAATGTATGATTTACAGAAACAGAAAAGATGTACAAAGTCAGAGGTCAAAAAGAGAGCAATTGCATGCAGAAGGAAAAGAACTTGCAGTCATAAGGACAGAGCAGAAGCAAGAGAGATCTGAACCAGTTACACAGAATGCAAACCTCTGACAAACAACCATGACTACCATTGTCGTATTGAATGGAACTTAATAAAATCTGTTGTGCTCATGCCAATATACATCTTACTGTATGGCTTGCAGTACTAACAAACAAGTTTCTTGAACTGGGTCAAATCCAAATTAGCAAATGTTACAAGAGGGGAAAGCTCATAAGTATGAATAAGAGATCCTTCATTTAGTATGTTTTGTTTTGGATACATATTGGAGCTCAGCTTCATTATCCAGTGGCTACACACTCACCAATTCTTGGTTCTGCATGTTTTAACATCTTCCCTCATTTGATGGTATGAGGCATCTCTCTGTTCAAGCTGATCCTTCTGGCACTTGAAGCTCTACAGAAAATATAAATCATTTACTTAAACATTCAAAATATTTTAAATCACTTAGTCCACCTGCAGTTGACCAAGAGAAGATGTCATTGTCTCCACATTTGGTCTTCATAACTTTTTCCACCAACATAGCTGCAAAAAAAAAAACAAACGTGCATGAAAACTGGAAAAGAAGTCAAAGAGAAATGCACAATTTATTGCAATACTGAGAGGAGAGATGAACATTACCTCATTCTGTTCAGCATGAAGTTGAGCTTTCCATTTCAGGTAACCCAGACTCCTGCTGTCCTCCTCTCACACACATTTCTTCTCCCTTTGTTTACTTTTCCCACCTGGTTCCATCTGCCCATTCATCTCCCCCCCACTTTCTACACTGTATCACCCCTCTCTCTACATATTGCTCTATACTGGCAAACTTTCTTCTTTGTCCTGCTGCAGAGACATGACTGGAAACACTGACTTAACACATTTTGCCTCCACAAATGCTGCTCAACCCACTGAGGTGCTGGAATGTGGAACAAAAAAGAGACACCAGCACTGTTTTTTTTTGTTCCAGATTACAGCATCTGCAATCTCTTTTGCCTTCATAAAAACTGAAAACTGGAATCCAGCACCTTGGAGGATATGAAATAAATCCCAGTGGTTTGGCATCTGACTCTCTGGATGGTATTTCCCACATTCTCCTTCCACTTACCAGGTCCCCAGATTCCCATATTCCCTGTCAGCTCACTAAGGCATCAGATCCCCAATCCATTGAAATGTACTAGATTCTTTGAAATCTTATCGTGTAATATCTAAAATAATTAAAAATGTGTTGGAGTATTAATAAAAGAACAGCTCAGCCCTGAAAACCTGCTGGTCCAGCACCTATCAAAATCCTGAACATACTTACAAGTAATTAAGAACCCACTGTTTAGATTAGCAACAAGTTCCAAGTAAACCCAACAATTTATTAAAAGGAGTATTCAAATAAAATTTACAATTTACCCTTTTGAAACAATGCAATATCTAAAATTTATTGCAATATTATTCATAATAAACTCTACAACATAGAAGTATTTCTAATGTCATGATCTTCATCAAAGAAAGTTGTTGCAGTCAAAATTAATTTGATTCACCTGTCACATGACTTTCCACACCCTTCTATACTATTGCACACTGTATCTGGTGGGTAACTGATTGCAGGTCCTCTTCACTTGCAGTCAAAATAGATACCTTAAACCCCATTAAAAACTGCCTGCTTTTGAGAAGAACACCATTTGACTGAACAGCAGAAATGCCACAAGTGAGAAACCAAATGCAATGCATGTTGCTAAATGTAAACTTCATAAAAGAGATATTAACTATCCCCAATGCAACAAAGTTCATTTTCACGAACATTTGTAAATCAAGCTTGTTTAAACTTAAATTTAATAAATGCAATTTACAAATAAGATTCTATTATGTTCAGATCATGTTGAAGCAATTAACAGCATTGTTAGTCCTTTTTGAAAGCAAAGGCAGACAGTCTTGAATTCACAGTAGGATATTCTTGTTTCTTCTTTTTGGCAGAAGCTTCAGATTCTTCAGAATTTTCCTTTCTGTCTTCCAGTTCATCCACACCCTTCTCCTCTGGACGCTTGCGTTTTTTAACCTCTGTATCGGGTATGGTATTGGTAGCACTTTTAGCCCTCTCTGTCCAGGCCTGGAAAATAAAATCATTGTATGATCTATCCATTTTGGAATGGGATAACTACTTAACTGCAACTAATTCTAACTTTTCTTTTATTGAAGAGTTAAAACAGGAAATGCACAAGATGTTTACCATTGCCTTCTTTAATAGGTAGGAATCTAAACTATAGATACTTTAAGTAAATTGATGATTTGCAAGTTGAGAACTTATTGGACTAAAAACCCTAATGTTACTAACCTAGAATCTCACCATGTCAATTTGTGAAGCTGAAATCAAGTCGTCACTTTTTATTGTCATTTTGACCATAACTACTGGTACAGTACACAGTAAAAACAAGACATTTTTCAGGACCATGGTGCTACATGAAACAGTACAAAAACTAGACTGAACTATGTATAAAATAACTTAGGGGGGTGGAGTTTCAAGATGGCGACGTAAGCATCTGCCTTTTAGGCGCTCTTTATTTTTTTAACTATAATCACCCTTTAATTAGATCTTTTCGAACTTAATCATATGAGTTGCTACCTTTGATTGACCCTTTTTTCCTAAAATAATAGTTGATCTAATCTTGTCAAACCTAAAATGGCTACAAGTAAGAAATCGGCTAAGGATCCTGTATCCATCGACGCAATTTCTGGTCTTTTGGACATTAAACTGGATGTTAAATTTGCGGGTATGGAAAGTAAATTGGACAATAAACTGGATGCTAAATTTGCGGCTCTGGAAGGCAGACTAGAAGGTAAATTGGACAGTAAACTGTTAAGTTTGGAAAGGAGGATTACTTCGAAAATATCCGATCTTGAAGGAGTTGTTAAATCGCTTGAAACTAAGTTTCAGTCGCAGGCGTTAGAGGTTCAACAGCATGGAAATAAGATCACGACTCTTGAACAATCAATTTGTGAAAAAGCACGTACAATTGAAGTGTTAGAGAAGAAGATAGAGTCGACTGCTAAAACTTTAGATCAGTACAAGTTTAAAATTACTGATCTTGAAAATCGTTCTCGCAGACAGAATTTGCGCATCATCGGAATTCCCGAAAAAGTTGAGTCCGGTGATTTAACTGAATTTTTCTCTAAATTACTGTGGGAAATTTTCGGTGG
The DNA here is from genome assembly GCF_030144855.1 of Hypanus sabinus. NCBI lineage: Eukaryota > Metazoa > Chordata > Chondrichthyes > Myliobatiformes > Dasyatidae > Hypanus > Hypanus sabinus. Next base: position 157,825,132 of record NC_082707.1, on the reverse strand, counting down.
TGAAGGTTTGAAAAATGAACCTGTTATTGACCGCGCTCATAGAGTTGCGAGGTTTTCGTCTGTGTCTGATAAACCACGAGCGGTGATTGTTCGCCTTCATTATCCTCGTGAGAAAGAGCTTCTAATTCGATTAGCTCGTAAAAAAGGTATGATCTCCTACAGAAATTATTCATTTCGAATAGTTGAAGACTACTCGTATGAAGTAATGAAAGCCAGGATCGCTTTTAAACCAGTGATGGCAGAGATTCATTCGATTGGATTTAAACAAGCTTTAATGTATCCAGCGAAGCTTAGAATGGTGCTGCCCGACAACAGTCTACACTTTTTTAACACTCCTGAAGAAGCGAAGAAATTTGTTGAAGAATATCGATCCTCTAGTGCAACTTGAACTATGAGTTACATTGAAGATTTTTTTTTGGAGAGAGGATGTCATTTCATTTTAAGTTTTAACCCTGGAAGTTGGGTTATAACTTTTTATTTTGAACTATGGGTCTGGGTCTTTTTTTTTTACTACTATTATTATTGCTTATAGATGCTGTTTTAATTTTTATAATATCCTTTTTTTATACACGTTTGTATTTTGTAATAATGAATTATTTTTTCAAAATGTCGTTTCTTCTTCCCATAAGTCTTTACTTTTTATAAGCGTTTATTTGCTTGCCTGTATTTAGAAATGGAACAAAGGTTTTGAATTCTTTTTCTTTAGTTTTTTTTTATATATGTTGTAGTGTCTATTAAATCTTTTTTTTTAAAAAAAAATTCTATTTTGATAACTTTTTTACTATATTTTCTTATTAGATTGCTGAATTTATATTCATATTTTGTAATATGGCTTTCTCAAAATGTCGTTTCTTCTTCCCATAAGTCTTGGCTTGTGAAACATCATCTTTGTATCTGAATATGGAATTTCTTTTTTAAAGGTGTATCACATTTTTAAACCAGGTGAAACAGTGGAGGCAAAGTCAGTAAATATACTTAAGAAAGAGCTGCATATATTTCACAATTTTATAAATGTATCCCTCTCACCGTAGGCTCGTAATGAGTTAGTTAGTACTGTGAATACAAGCTAACAGTAACATAACTCTACAAGGCATGGGAATAACAATGAAAAGGCCATTTCCAATAAATAAACATGTCTAAAGTAAATATGATTTGGGTAAACACAAAATAGAAGTTTCAATTTTCCTTCTGAATGAAATCAAGGCAATTACCTGTCTGAACATTGCCCCACCAATGCCAGTTCACTGTTCACCAGGAAACACTAATTTGGCTCACGCCAAGCACTAACCTGGATCAAAATTGTATTGACAAAATATTTTAAACTATAACAAACAGAATAATACTATATAATACAAAATAAAAGGCCATCATATATACTTGTCTATAGTCACGTAAATGTTGGAGCTCACTGTTGCGTAATCAATCCAGTTTGCTTCATTATGTTTACGCACAGTACCGAGATGGCTCTGCGCTGAAGAACCAGTCCAAGTGAAGAAAATCTATGCAACATCCAAGGAAAAAGGCATCAAACCTTCTCTAAAGTCGTGTGCTAGATAGTTAGCTAACCATAAGTCATCCGTGAGACCAAAGTCTACATGAGGATTTTCCAATATCGGTGTCTGTCCTTCCAAATGGGTTCTGGGAGCATTTCACCATGTTCTTTACGATATTTGTTGTCTGTTTCCATTTTCTTTCTTTCTCTTCCTTCAATTCCCCACTCTCTAGAAAATGGCAACACCATTCGCTCTAGAATATTCCCAAGTCAGATCTTATCTATTGGCTGATTCAACAAGCCTAACTTATCAATCAACTGAATTTTTATTATAAACAGCACTGTGAAAAGGGCTTCGTGTGTTTTCCTTCTCACGCTTCCCCTACCATTTTTGTTCTTTTGGTTCATTTTGCACTGCCTGTGACTTTGGAGTGGGTATCCAAGGCATATGCAAAATATAATAAAAACATTCCATTCAGGGAACTCTGCTTACAGATGCCAGGAAGGAGCATAGAGTTAGTAGCTAGGAAGTGGATTTTATGGAGTGGATAACAGATGAACACTTTTGTCTTTAAGTGATAAAATTTTTCTTATCTACATGATGATTGCAATTTGATTCAAATTCTAAAATAGATCTTCTACATGATCTGCATAATTAAAATCCAGGTAAAGATCCTTCATCTGGACTGGATAGAGAGCGAGGAGATATCTAAAATACCCAACATTCATATACAGTATAGTTGGAAGAAATTAATTATTTTTTCAGTTCAGAATGTTGCATAAGCAGCATGACAAATCAACAATGAGGGTCTGACAGTAAAAGGATCTAGTGCTTTCCTGGCATATATGATGAATAAACTGAACGGAACACCCAGATGGTATGCTGCCTCCCAGGTGCCAGGGTCAGGGATGTCTCAGATCATGTCCACAACATTTTGGAGAAGGAGGGGCAGCAATGGCATAGGAAGGAAAAGTAATGAGGTCCTGAAAAGAGAATTTAGAGAGCTAGGTAGAAAGCTGAGAAGCAGGAACTCCTGGGTAGTAATTTCTGGATTGCTATCTGTGCCACGTGCCAGTGAGGGTAGAAACAAGATGGTTTGGCAGTTAAATGCGTGGCTGAGAAGCTGGTACAGGGGACAGGGCTTCAGTTTCTTGGATAATTGGGATCTCTTCTGGGGGAGGTATGACCTGTTCAAAAGTGACGGGTTGCACCTGAACCCACAGGGGACCAATATTCTCACGGGCAGGTTTGTTAGAGCTGTTGGGAAGGTTTAAACTAACTTGGCAAGGGGTGGGAACTGGAGTGAAGGGTCTCAGGATAGGATGGATGGTTAAAAAAAATAAAGATAGTGTCAGTCAGACTGTCAGGAAGGGCAGACAGGTGATGGGACTTAATTGTAGCCAACAGGCTTAATATCAAATCATTAAGGATGCATAATCAGAAAGGATAGCAAATATGTTACTCAAAGTATTGCATCTAAATGTGTGTAGTATAAGAAATAAGGTGGATGATCTTGTTGCAATATTACAGATTGCTAGGTATGATGTTCTGGCCATCACTGAATTGTGGCTGAAGGATGGTTGTAATTGAGACCTGAATGTCCAGGGTTACACATTATAATGGAGGGATAGGAAGGTAGGCAGAGGGAGTGGTGTGGCTCTACTGGTAAAGAATGGCATCAAATCAGTAAAAAGATGTGACATTGGTTCGGAAGATGTTCAATCCTTGTGGGTTGAGTTAAGAAATTGCAAGGATAAAGGGATATTGATGACAGTTATATACAGGCCTCCCAACAGTGGCTGGGAGGTGGACCACGGGTTACAACAGGAAATAGAAAAGGCGAGTCAAAAGGGCAATGTTATGGTAGTCATGGGAGATTTTAACATGCAGGTCGACTGGGAAAATCAGGTTGGTAATGGATCTCAAGAGAGTGAGTTTGTTGAATGCCTAAGAGAGCTTTTTTGAGAGGTTTGTCGTTGGGCCTACTAGGGGATCAGCTATACAGTACTAGATTGGGTGTTACGTAATGAACCGGAGGCGATTAGGAAGCTTAAGGTAAAATAACCCTTAGGAACCAATAATCACAATTGATTTTCTCAACGTGAAATTTGACAGGGAGAAAGTAAAATCTAATGTAGCAGTATTTCAGTGGAGTAAGGGAAATTACGGTAAAATCTAATGTAGCAGTATTTCAGTGGAGTAAGGGAAATTACAGCAGAGCAGCAATGACGTGCGTTTCTGGGAAGAATGAGCAAGATGCAGGACGTGTGTAATCCAAAAATGAAGAAATACTCAAAAGGTGAAATAGTACAACCGTGGCTGACAAGGGAAGTCAAAGCTATTGTAAAAGCAAAAAAAAAAGGGCTTACAACAAAGCAAAATTTAGTGGAATGATAGAGGATTGGGAAGTTTTTAAAAACCTAGAGAGAGCAATTTTTTTAAAAATTAGAAAAGAAAAGAGGAAAAACTACCAAATATAATATCAAAGTGGATAGTACTAGTTTTTTCAAGTATGTTAAAAATGAAAGAGAAATTAGAGTCGATATACGACCGCTAGAAAATGAGGCAGGTAAAAGAATAAAGGGGGCAAGGAGATAACTGATGAACTAAATGAGTATTTGGCCTCAGTCTTCACTGTGGAAGAAACTAGCAGGTGCCTGATGTTGTAGTGTGTGAAGGAAGAGAAGTGGGTGCAGTTACTGTTACAAGAGAGAAGGTGCTCAAAAAGCTGAAAGACCTAAAGGTACATAAGTCAACGGACTAGAGGAACTGCACCCTAAGGTAATGAAAGAGGTAGTTTTGGAGATTGTGGTGGCATTAGAAATTATCTTTCAAAAATCAATGGATTCTAGCATTGTGCCAGAGGACTGGAAAATTGCAAATGTTACTCTACTTTTTAGAAAGGAGGAAGGCAGCAGAAAGGAAATTATAGATCAGTTAGCCTGACCTCAGTAGTTGGGAAGATGTTGAGAGTCAATTGTTAAGGATGGCCTAATTATGCTCCTATGTCTTATGGTCTAATCTCATCTTGGGCTTCCAGCTGGATCGATCATAACCGACATTTTGATGAAAATCTCTGCCATCTTCATCAGGAATGATGCCTTAGCATCTCTAGTCTGGGGGTATATATACCCCCGTCCATCCTTCCTCATTGGTTATTCCTCATGCAATCAGATTTCCGCTGTCCTACCTTGTTTACAATCAAATTCCAGTTCTTACTTCGAACTTTGAGATTTGAGCTTCCTTCCTCAAAGAGCAGCTCTTTCTAATTTAATTTACTGTGTGAAAACTATTTCAGACCCAGAAAGTTTCCATGAGAAAATAAGATGATTATGCATGAATCAAATCGACAAGGAGTCTATCGGAAACTCACTCACACAGACTTGTGCTACATAATAGCCTCCATCATGCCTCCCAATGTAGAGTGCTTCTTTCTACTTTGATTAACAGTGCAAAAACTTACGGACCTGAGACAATTACACACAATGTTCCTACAGAATGGCTACAATGTGGAAGAAATCGAGCCCTTAAAAGAAGAATCAGGAAACCTGACAATGTGGAGAACCTGTTGCCACTGCCTGTCTTCCCTATATCTCCATGGTTTCTGGAAGGATTACTAGGATCCTGAAGAAATATTGGATTAATACCATCTATAAACCTGTAAGGAAGCTCAAATCACTGAACTAGATAAGTCAAGGCATTATCCCTGATGAAGATGGCAGAGTTTGTCATTGAAACATCAGTTCAAATCGATACCCGTACCCAGATGGAAGATCAAGAATAATTTAGGGGATGAGAGAGATGGTGATGAGGGAGAACATAATATGTTCTTGGACTAAGCACACACTTTCATCAGAGGACTAAAGTGGGCAATCAAAATATTTCATAATGTACGCAAATGCTCTAAATTAATTTACAGCATGTATTCCAATTAATGCCAGTATTAAGATATTTATAAATTTACTGCAGAGAAGAAGATTTTAAATCCTAAAATCAGCCTCTGAAAAAATAATTTTGGGAAAAAACAGACTTGAAGAATGGGTAGACATGATATCAAATTTAATCCAACTTCTGAGCTCTACACAATAAACTTTGTCCAGTAAGATTTTCTGATTTCATAGTATCTAGATTACATATCTAAATTTATAATTTAAATGTTATAAATTTCCTACAGCTACCTTTTTTTTTTCCAATTTCTTTTATTTCCAGACTGGGAAAGTCTTAACATAGAACATACCCAAGTAAAAAAATTGTTTCCCATTTACCAAAAGAAAATATTACACAATTTCCTAATGCAAGATTTGATGAATGTAAATGAAGAAACCCTTGAGATTACAGGAATAATTCAGCCGAAGCTCCTTACACAAGAACAAACTCTGAGGTGCACAAGCAAAAACTGAGCATCAGCCTTAAACCTTAAATGATGTGAATCTTTCTTTTACACATGATGATTGCAATTGGATCCAAATTCTAAACTTGTACCAATGCAAATCTCAACCTTCCATATGATTTGTACAAGGAAGCTAAGTTGCAGCATGATCTTGAATTGTATCTAAGGGCATGGGAAAGTAACACAAAGTACTGGAGGAACTCAGTAGGTCAGGCAGCGTCTGTGGAGGAAAATGGACCGTTGACATTTCGAGTTGAGGCCCTACATCTGGACTGATTAGAGAGAGGGGAGATAGCCAGTATAAAAAGGTGGAGGGACAGTCTGGTACAAGAGCTGCCATTGATAGGTGCACACAAATGAAGCATGGATGTTAGACAAGTTCAAACTGTAAAGAAAGGTAATCACTGGATGATCTTATTGAAACATCATTTCACCACCCCATCTCATTTCATTCCTAGTTGTGATGGTAGAATCCAAAGTGACCCTAAATCCAAAAAGTGATTAAAAAAAAATCTAAATCATCAGAAGGTTAAATCCAATACAAGAGATCGTGGACTTAATATAACTTATGAAGACACTTAACTTCCAGATGAATTCAAACTCCAAATCAATAGCTGGTCCAGATTCTATGTAGCACCCACAACCTACAACATCAGTCAATAATGTTTTCACAGACGCCACCAATACTTAAGGAAGAGCCTTGTTCAATTTATATAACAATATCTACAAGAGCTGTCTTCAATGTTTGTGAGAATATAAAACATAACATAAACAAGTCATTAGTATTTTAAATGGATAAGCCTATTTCATATTGTTTCAGAGGTGTCTTAACATCTTTGTGACAATGGAACTGTGTTGTAAAGATTTATAATGTTCTGAGGAAAGCAGCAGAGCAAATACAGTTAATTGGGCAGCCGCTAATTTGGGACAATTCTTAAAAAACAATAACTAATCAAGAAAATAGCTGGGATTCCCTTTGTTTACTTAGGACACTATGCCACTTAATTGGGGCAGAAGACTGTTGCCGAATAGTTTCTAACTAGCAAGTGCAATTATGAAGAAAGCATGGCAGTGTCTCTAGTAATAGTTTGCAAAAAAAATCTCCGTGATCTAAAACTTTGACAAACTTCTATAGAAGTGTGGTGGAGAGTATACTGACTGGCTGTATCACAGCCTGGTATGGAAACACCAATGACCTTGAATGGAAAATCCTACAGAAAGAAGTAGTGGATATGGCCCAGTACATCACAGGTAAAGTCCTCCCCACCATCAAGCAGAGCAGATCTACATGGAGCACCGTTGCAGGAAAGCAGCATCAGTCATCAAGGACCCACACCACCCATGTCATGTTCTCTTCTCGCTGCTGCCATCAGGAAGATACAAGAGCCTCAGGACTCACACTACCAGGTTCAGGAACAATTATTACTCCTCAACCATCAGGCTCTTGAACCAGCGGAAATAACTTCGCTTGCCCATCACTGAACTGTTCCCACAACCTATAAGAGACTTTTCATCTCATGCTTTTGATCTTTATTGTTCATTTATTATTATTTTTTGTTTTGTATTTGTAGTTTGTTGTTCTTGGCATATTGGTTGTTTGGCATTCCTGTTGGGTGTTGACTTTATTCTGGTTCTTAGATTTACTGAGTATGTCTACAAGAAAACAAAATTCAGCATTGTATATGGCAACCTATGTACTTTGAAAATAAGTTTACTTTGAACTTTGAACTAACTAAGGGACAGAGAGAACAAACGAGGGGCCTGAAATTCACAAGGGGCCAGAATTCTAGACTACTGGTATTAAGGACACCATTCAAAGTGCAGACTAAGGTACATTACAGTAAGCAAATATGATTATAAATGGTTCAATTTGCGAAACAATAGTGCACGGCTAGGAATAAATGAAATATAAATTGTATTTTTGAAAGAGCGGGGCAAGATAGCTCAAATTTGTTAGCTCGAATGTATGATTTACAGAAACAGAAAAGATGTACAAAGTCAGAGGTCAAAAAGAGAGCAATTGCATGCAGAAGGAAAAGAACTTGCAGTCATAAGGACAGAGCAGAAGCAAGAGAGATCTGAACCAGTTACACAGAATGCAAACCTCTGACAAACAACCATGACTACCATTGTCGTATTGAATGGAACTTAATAAAATCTGTTGTGCTCATGCCAATATACATCTTACTGTATGGCTTGCAGTACTAACAAACAAGTTTCTTGAACTGGGTCAAATCCAAATTAGCAAATGTTACAAGAGGGGAAAGCTCATAAGTATGAATAAGAGATCCTTCATTTAGTATGTTTTGTTTTGGATACATATTGGAGCTCAGCTTCATTATCCAGTGGCTACACACTCACCAATTCTTGGTTCTGCATGTTTTAACATCTTCCCTCATTTGATGGTATGAGGCATCTCTCTGTTCAAGCTGATCCTTCTGGCACTTGAAGCTCTACAGAAAATATAAATCATTTACTTAAACATTCAAAATATTTTAAATCACTTAGTCCACCTGCAGTTGACCAAGAGAAGATGTCATTGTCTCCACATTTGGTCTTCATAACTTTTTCCACCAACATAGCTGCAAAAAAAAAAACAAACGTGCATGAAAACTGGAAAAGAAGTCAAAGAGAAATGCACAATTTATTGCAATACTGAGAGGAGAGATGAACATTACCTCATTCTGTTCAGCATGAAGTTGAGCTTTCCATTTCAGGTAACCCAGACTCCTGCTGTCCTCCTCTCACACACATTTCTTCTCCCTTTGTTTACTTTTCCCACCTGGTTCCATCTGCCCATTCATCTCCCCCCCACTTTCTACACTGTATCACCCCTCTCTCTACATATTGCTCTATACTGGCAAACTTTCTTCTTTGTCCTGCTGCAGAGACATGACTGGAAACACTGACTTAACACATTTTGCCTCCACAAATGCTGCTCAACCCACTGAGGTGCTGGAATGTGGAACAAAAAAGAGACACCAGCACTGTTTTTTTTTGTTCCAGATTACAGCATCTGCAATCTCTTTTGCCTTCATAAAAACTGAAAACTGGAATCCAGCACCTTGGAGGATATGAAATAAATCCCAGTGGTTTGGCATCTGACTCTCTGGATGGTATTTCCCACATTCTCCTTCCACTTACCAGGTCCCCAGATTCCCATATTCCCTGTCAGCTCACTAAGGCATCAGATCCCCAATCCATTGAAATGTACTAGATTCTTTGAAATCTTATCGTGTAATATCTAAAATAATTAAAAATGTGTTGGAGTATTAATAAAAGAACAGCTCAGCCCTGAAAACCTGCTGGTCCAGCACCTATCAAAATCCTGAACATACTTACAAGTAATTAAGAACCCACTGTTTAGATTAGCAACAAGTTCCAAGTAAACCCAACAATTTATTAAAAGGAGTATTCAAATAAAATTTACAATTTACCCTTTTGAAACAATGCAATATCTAAAATTTATTGCAATATTATTCATAATAAACTCTACAACATAGAAGTATTTCTAATGTCATGATCTTCATCAAAGAAAGTTGTTGCAGTCAAAATTAATTTGATTCACCTGTCACATGACTTTCCACACCCTTCTATACTATTGCACACTGTATCTGGTGGGTAACTGATTGCAGGTCCTCTTCACTTGCAGTCAAAATAGATACCTTAAACCCCATTAAAAACTGCCTGCTTTTGAGAAGAACACCATTTGACTGAACAGCAGAAATGCCACAAGTGAGAAACCAAATGCAATGCATGTTGCTAAATGTAAACTTCATAAAAGAGATATTAACTATCCCCAATGCAACAAAGTTCATTTTCACGAACATTTGTAAATCAAGCTTGTTTAAACTTAAATTTAATAAATGCAATTTACAAATAAGATTCTATTATGTTCAGATCATGTTGAAGCAATTAACAGCATTGTTAGTCCTTTTTGAAAGCAAAGGCAGACAGTCTTGAATTCACAGTAGGATATTCTTGTTTCTTCTTTTTGGCAGAAGCTTCAGATTCTTCAGAATTTTCCTTTCTGTCTTCCAGTTCATCCACACCCTTCTCCTCTGGACGCTTGCGTTTTTTAACCTCTGTATCGGGTATGGTATTGGTAGCACTTTTAGCCCTCTCTGTCCAGGCCTGGAAAATAAAATCATTGTATGATCTATCCATTTTGGAATGGGATAACTACTTAACTGCAACTAATTCTAACTTTTCTTTTATTGAAGAGTTAAAACAGGAAATGCACAAGATGTTTACCATTGCCTTCTTTAATAGGTAGGAATCTAAACTATAGATACTTTAAGTAAATTGATGATTTGCAAGTTGAGAACTTATTGGACTAAAAACCCTAATGTTACTAACCTAGAATCTCACCATGTCAATTTGTGAAGCTGAAATCAAGTCGTCACTTTTTATTGTCATTTTGACCATAACTACTGGTACAGTACACAGTAAAAACAAGACATTTTTCAGGACCATGGTGCTACATGAAACAGTACAAAAACTAGACTGAACTATGTATAAAATAACTTAGGGGGGTGGAGTTTCAAGATGGCGACGTAAGCATCTGCCTTTTAGGCGCTCTTTATTTTTTTAACTATAATCACCCTTTAATTAGATCTTTTCGAACTTAATCATATGAGTTGCTACCTTTGATTGACCCTTTTTTCCTAAAATAATAGTTGATCTAATCTTGTCAAACCTAAAATGGCTACAAGTAAGAAATCGGCTAAGGATCCTGTATCCATCGACGCAATTTCTGGTCTTTTGGACATTAAACTGGATGTTAAATTTGCGGGTATGGAAAGTAAATTGGACAATAAACTGGATGCTAAATTTGCGGCTCTGGAAGGCAGACTAGAAGGTAAATTGGACAGTAAACTGTTAAGTTTGGAAAGGAGGATTACTTCGAAAATATCCGATCTTGAAGGAGTTGTTAAATCGCTTGAAACTAAGTTTCAGTCGCAGGCGTTAGAGGTTCAACAGCATGGAAATAAGATCACGACTCTTGAACAATCAATTTGTGAAAAAGCACGTACAATTGAAGTGTTAGAGAAGAAGATAGAGTCGACTGCTAAAACTTTAGATCAGTACAAGTTTAAAATTACTGATCTTGAAAATCGTTCTCGCAGACAGAATTTGCGCATCATCGGAATTCCCGAAAAAGTTGAGTCCGGTGATTTAACTGAATTTTTCTCTAAATTACTGTGGGAAATTTTCGGTGGTGAAGGTTTGAAAAATGAACCTGTTATTGACCGCGCTCATAGAGTTGCGAGGTTTTCGTCTGTGTCTGATAAACCACGAGCGGTGATTGTTCGCCTTCATTATCCTCGTGAGAAAGAGCTTCTAATTCGATTAGCTCGTAAAAAAGGTATGATCTCCTACAGAAATTATTCATTTCGAATAGTTGAAGACTACTCGTATGAAGTAATGAAAGCCAGGATCGCTTTTAAACCAGTGATGGCAGAGATTCATTCGATTGGATTTAAACAAGCTTTAATGTATCCAGCGAAGCTTAGAATGGTGCTGCCCGACAACAGTCTACACTTTTTTAACACTCCTGAAGAAGCGAAGAAATTTGTTGAAGAATATCGATCCTCTAGTGCAACTTGAACTATGAGTTACATTGAAGATTTTTTTTTGGAGAGAGGATGTCATTTCATTTTAAGTTTTAACCCTGGAAGTTGGGTTATAACTTTTTATTTTGAACTATGGGTCTGGGTCTTTTTTTTTTACTACTATTATTATTGCTTATAGATGCTGTTTTAATTTTTATAATATCCTTTTTTTATACACGTTTGTATTTTGTAATAATGAATTATTTTTTCAAAATGTCGTTTCTTCTTCCCATAAGTCTTTACTTTTTATAAGCGTTTATTTGCTTGCCTGTATTTAGAAATGGAACAAAGGTTTTGAATTCTTTTTCTTTAGTTTTTTTTTATATATGTTGTAGTGTCTATTAAATCTTTTTTTTTTAAAAAAAAAATTCTATTTTGATAACTTTTTTACTATATTTTCTTATTAGATTGCTGAATTTATATTCATATTTTGTAATATGGCTTTCTCAAAATGTCGTTTCTTCTTCCCATAAGTCTTGGCTTGTGAAACATCATCTTTGTATCTGAATATGGAATTTCTTTTTTAAAGGTGTATCACATTTTTAAACTTTAATGTGCATTTTTTTTTATTAATGATTTTTCTGGTTTTACTATATTAGTTTTTTTTTGATTTGTCTGATATGGGTGTGTATGTGTATGTGTATATATATATATATATATATGTAGGTATATATATATATATATATATATATATATATTTTTTTTTTGCAACTCTATATTTTAATTGGGGTGTTATATAGTTTTTTCTTAAAAAATTTTCTTATGGAGCTGCCATCTTGAAATGGGGGTAATATTAGTATTAGTTTATGCGCCTGCCGCTTGGCTTTCTTTCAAAGGGTGGGGGGAGGGGGGAGGGATCTTTTTTCATGCTTTTGCTTTTTATTTTTTTGCTTTTAGTTTATGGGCTGACTTTAAATTGTTAATATTGTTGAGGTGTCAGGATCTCCGGTTGCTCCTGAATCAATTTTCCTTCTTCCTAAATTGTGGGTTATGTGTCTTTTTAACCTTTTATGATACACACAATTAATATTGGTATGATGGATAAATCTATTAACTTTATCTCGTGGAATACTAATGGTTTAAATCATCCGATTAAACGTAAAAAAATATTTAAAGTATTCCATAGATTGAACGCTAATATTATTTTTGCACAGGAGACCCACATTAGGAGGGAGGATAATCAACGTTTTTTTAGGTTCTGGAAAGGGCAACAATTTCACTCAAATTGTACCGCTAAAATTAGGGGTGTGTCTATTTTTATAGACGCCTCAATTTCATTTACACATTATGAAATTATTTCTGATCCACAGGGTAGATTTTTGTTGATAACTGGTTCACTTTTTAATCGGAAAGTTGTTTTAGTTAATATTTATGCTCCAAACTTTGATTGTCCTGAATTTTTTAAACGTTTATTTACTTCTCTTCCTAATTTGAATGAATATATGTTGATTATGGGTGGAGACTTTAATTGTTGTTTGAATCCTTCGATGGATAGATCTAAACCTATTCGAACTCTTCCGAATAGATCAGCTTTACTTATTAATTCTTTTATGGTTGATTCTGGAATTACTGAAATATGGCGGTTTTTGAACCCTAAAGATAAAGAATTTTCATTTTTTTCACATGTATATCATAGTTATTCTAGAATTGATTACTTTCTTATTGATCATCGTTTATTAACAGATGTTATTGATTGTAAATACGATTCTATTGCTATTTCGGATCATGCGCCTTTGAAGTTATCTATCAAGATTTCGGATTCTTCTATCAATACTAGATCTTGGAGACTTAATGCTACTTTACTTCAAGATCCAGAATTTATTACCTTCATAAAACAACAAATTGACTTATTTTTTTCAACAAACTATAATGAAGAGATTGATAAAGGAATACTTTGGGACTCTTTCAAGGCTTTTATTCGTGGACAAATTATTTCATATTCCGCTGGTAAAAGAAAACAAAGATATTCAGAAATAGCTTTATTGGTGGATAAAATTAAAGAAATTGATAAGATTTATTCCGTTACTCCTACCAAAGAACTTTATAAGAAGAGAGTTGAGCTTCAAATGGAACATAGTTTATTATTATCTTCTTCAATTGAGAATCAATTAATTAAGACTAGGGCTCAATTTTATATTCATAGTGATCGAACTGGTAAATTGTTAGCTAATCAATTAAAAGCTATTTCGACTAAGCGACAAATTATTAAAATTCGTAAACAAGACGGTAATTTAACTACTGATTATAAAGAAATCAATAACACTTTTCAAGATTTTTATAAATCTTTATATCAATCAGAATTTGACGGTGACCGGTTTACGATGGATAATTTTTTTAATAATTTGAATATTCCTAAACTGATAGATGAAGATTGTAGCTTGTTTGATGCTCCTATTTCTATGGATGAAATAAGAGAGGCTATCTCATCAATGAATTCAGGGAAAGCTCCTGGTCCTGATGGTTTTATTGTAGAATTTTTTAAAACTTTTTCTTTATTGCTTTCTCCTTGGCTATGTGAAATCTTTAATGATGCGTTTGTTAAGAAGAGACTACCTCAATCGTTTTATGAAGCTACTATCTCTTTAATTCTTAAAAAAGATAAAGATCCTACCTTATGTGCATCTTATCGCCCTATATCATTATTAAATGTAGACTCTAAGATTCTTACAAAAATTTTAGCCATTAGATTAGAAAAGGTATTACCACAGATTATTTCAGAAGATCAAACTGGTTTTATTAGGAATCGATATTCCTTTTTTAATATTAGAAAATTGATTAACATAATTTATACTTCATCACCTACAACCCCAGAATGTGTTATCTCATTAGATGCTGAAAAAGCCTTTGATAGAGTTGAATGGACATATTTATTTAATGCATTGAGAAACTTTAATTTTAGTCCTAATTTTATATCATGGATTAAATTAATATATTATAAACCTGTTGCTTCTGTTCTTACAAATAATTATAGATCCTCTTTTTTTCAATTATCTCGTGGTACGAGACAAGGTTGTCCTTTAAGTCCTTTATTATTTAATATTGCATTAGAACCTTTAGCTATTGCTATTCGTGAGTCTCCTAATATTTTTGGTATTACCCGTAATGAGAAGTTATACAAATTATCGCTTTATGCTGATGATTTGTTGTTATATATTTCTAATCCTAGTAGGTCTATTCCTGCTATTTTATCCTTGTTGGCTCAATTTGGTAGCTTTTCTGGTTATAAGTTAAACTTAGATAAGAGTGAGTTATTCCCTTTAAACGCGCAAACTTTATTGAGTGATAGGATGCCATTTAAAGTTGTTACTGATAACTTTATCTATTTAGGTATAAAAATCACCAAGAAATATAAAGATTTATTTGGACTGAATTTTTTACCTATGCTTCATCAAATTCAGCAACTTACTACTAGATGGTCTCCCTTATTTTTATCATTAGTTGGTCGGATTAATGCTATTAAAATGATGATTTTACCGAAATTTTTATATTTATTCCAAGCTTTACCAATTTTTATTCCTAAATCTTTTTTTGATAATATTGATTCAAAAATTTCCTCATTTGTGTGGCAAAATAAAAATCCTAGGTTAAGCAAAAGGCAATTACAAAAGTCTAAAAAAGATGGTGGTCTAGCTTTACCTAACTTTAGATTTTATTATTGGGCGAATAATATTCGTAACCTAATGTACTGGAAACTAGATTTGGATTCACCTGTGTGCCCACAGTGGGTAAATTTGGAATGTAGTGAGGTTAAGGGATATTCTATATTTTCCGTTCTTGGTTCTTTTCTTCCTATTGATTTAGCCAAATTCAATAAACAGATATCTAACCCTGTTGTTAAACATACACTACGAATTTGGTTTCAATTTCGCAAATTCTTTAATCTGAAAAACTTTGCTCTGGACAGCCCTATTTTATGTAATTTTTTTTTTAAACCTTCATTGACAGGTCAAGCTTTTAGTATATGGAAAAGGAAAGGTATAAAATGTTTTCGTGATCTTTTTTTTGAAGGTACTTTGATGTCTTTTGATCAACTATCCAACAAATTTGAATTACCTAAATCTAATTTTTTTAGATACTTACAAATTAGAAATTTCTTACATAAAATTCTTCCATCTTTTCCTAACTCAACTCCATCGGATTTTTCAGATTTGATTTTTACTTTTAATCCTTGTCAGAAGGGATTAGTAGCTTTTATTTATAACATGATTATGAAGATACAGCCAGAAATATCGGATAGAATTAGACAAGAATGGGAAAAAGAACTTCGATGTAATATATCAACAGATAAATGGGAAAAAATTTTACAAATGGTTAATTCCTCCTCTATTTGTGCTAAACATGCTTTAATACAATTTAAAATTGTACATAGAGCTTATATGTCTAAAGATAAACTTGCCCGATTTTATTCGCATATTAATCCTCAATGTGACAGATGTCACTTAGAAGTGGCTTCATTGACTCACATGTTTTGGACATGTCCCACTTTACATAACTATTGGAAGGACATTTTTGATGTCATTTCCTCAGTATGGAATATCGATTTACAACCCCATTTTATTACTGCAATTTTCGGTATACCAAATGAAGATGGCAATCAGCTTTCCCCTTCAATCAGACGAATGATTGCCTTTGTAACATTAATTGCCAGAAGGTCTATATTACAAAACTGGAAAGAAGTAAATCCTCCTACTACATTTCAGTGGTTCTCCCAAACTATTTCTTATCTGAGTTTGGAAAAAATCAGAAGCACTATCTTTGATTCTTCAATTAAATTTGAAGAAACCTGGGGACCATTTATTCGACACTTTCATATGAATTAATTTGGCTTATTTCAGATCCTTTTCTCTACTTATACTTGTTCAGGTATGGAGTTCTGGAGTTCTTTTCTTGACACCTTTATATATTTATAAAGTGCTATTATTGCCCATGTTAGTTTTAGTTTAGTATTTTTTTTCAATATATATTTTTTCTTATATATAATTTTAATTTTTTTTTTCTTCTTTTTTCGACGATTATTTTTGTTTTTTTTTCATATATATTTATATAGACTTGATTGATTTATGTACCTTTTGTTGATGGATGTTTTAATAGGATATTATTATCCTATTACTAATGTAATCTCAAGTTTATTGAATCTGTAATCTATTCATTATTTTGTGTTGTTTTTTTTTTATATATGAAATTTAATAAAAAGATTGAAAAAGAAAGAAAGAAAATAACTTAGAAAAAAACTACACTGGACTACAGACCTACCCAGGACTGCATAAAGTACACAAAACAGGGCAGGCATTACAATAAATAATAGACAAGACAATAGGCACAGTAGAGGGCAGTAAGGTGTCATCAATCCAGGCTCTGGGTATTGAGGAGACTGGTAGCTTGGGGGAAGAAACTGTTACATAGTCTGGTCATGAGAGCGCAAATGCTTCGGTGCCTTTTCCCAGATGGCAGGAGGGAGAAGAGATTGTATGAGGGGTACATGGGTTACTTCATAATGCTGTTTGCTTTGTGAATGCAACATGTAGTGTAAGTGTCTGTAATGGCAGGAAGAGACCCCGATGATCTTCTCAGCTGACCTCACTATCCGCTGCAGGGTCTTGCGATCTGAGATGGTGCAATTTCCAAACCAGGCAGTGATGCAGCTGCTCAGGATGCTCTCAATACAACCCCTTTTAGAATGTGATGAGGATGGGGGGCAGTGGGAGATGGGCTTTCCTCAGCCTTTGCAGAAAGTAGAGAGGCTGCTGGGCTTTCTTTGCTATGGAGCTGGTATTGAGGGACCAGGTGATATTCTCCGCCAGGTGGACACCAAGAAATTTGGTGCTCTTCACGACCTCTACCGAGGAGCCATCAATGTTCAGCAGGGAGTGGTTGCTCCATGCCCTCCTGAAGTCAACAACCATCTCTTTTGTTTTGTTCACATTGAGATAGGATAAGATGTTGGCTCTGCACCAGTCCGTTAGCTGCTGCTCCTCCTCCTGTAAGCTGACTCGTCTTTCTTGCTGATGATGTGGTTCGAGCTGTGTGTTGCAGCACAGTCGTGGGTCAGCAGAGAGAACAGCAGTGGACTGAGCACACAACCCTGGGGAGCCCCTGTGCTCAGTGTGATGGTGTTGGAGATGCTGCCTCCGATCCAGACTGACTGAGGTCTCCCAGTCAGGAAGTCTAGTATCCAGTTGCAGAGGGAGGTATTCAGGCCCAGCTTTCCAATCAATTTCTGAGGGATGATTGTGTTGAATGCTTAAGTCTACGAACAGCATTTGAACGTACATGTCTTTTTTGTCCAGGTGGAGGGTGATGGCAATGGAGTCATCTGTTGAGCGGTTGGGACGGTACACAAATAGCAGGGGGTCCAATGAGGGGGGGGCAACAGGGTCTTGATGTGCCTCATGACAAGCCTCTTGAAACACTTCATGATGATGGATGTGAGTGCAATGGGACAGTAGCACCGGATGCAATAAACAACCCCAGTTGATTTGCAGGTGAAGTGTTGCCTCACCCAGAAGAAGGACTGGTCGGGGCCCTGAATGGAGTAAGTGTAATGGGCAGGTGTAGCATTTAGGCCGCTTGCAGGGATAAGTGCCAGGATGGAGATTAGTGGGAAGGGATAAATGGACAAGGGAATTATAGAAGGAATTATCCATTTGGAAAGTGGAGGGGGAGGGGAGGTAAAGATATGTTTAGTGGTAGTATAACTTTCCAAATGGCAGAATTTGTGGAGGATGATGGGATGGTAGGTAAGGACAAGAGGAATTATTGCTGTTAAACAACGGGAAGATGGGGTGAATGCAGATGCTTGGGAAATGGAGGAGCTGCGGGTGAGGGCAGCATCATTCTCTGAAGGAGAACATCTCAATGAGCCCTGACCAGCATCCAGTCCGGGCATCAGATGTCTGGAGAAGAGGGGACTTCAATCACCTCCACTGCTCAAGGATAAAAGGCAGGACCGAGTCATGGCAGCGTAACAGAGCTTTGAGCAATGACCAATTGGTGTTTGGGATTGATTAGTCAGAGCAAATTAAAGGAAGGCAGGGGCAAGAGCAGCAGCTGTCATTGAATGAACACAGAATGGTGACCTTAACGCTTTGGGGGGGGGGGGGGGGGTGATGACCTAACAGAGGAAAGTCACAGTGGTCAAATCTCCGGCACAGAATCTGCCTCTGTGACTCAGGAGTGAAGTGGGGAGAAGTGGCGTACTATGATGATTGGATTTGTTAGTTAGGGGAACGGACAGGAGTATTCTTAAGTGGGAGGGTGAACAGCCAGAAGTTGTGGTCCACGTAGGTACCGATGACATGGGTAGGACAAGTGACGAGGGTCTGCATAGTACTACAGGGAGCTAGGTGCTAAGTTAAAGAACAGGACCTCCAAGGTTGTGATTTCAGGACTGCTATCCGTACCACGTGCTAGTGAGGCCAGAAATAGAAAGGTTATACAGTTTAAAGTGATGCCAAGGAGTTGGTGTAGAAGGGAGGGCATAAGGTTTTTGGATCATTGGCTTTCTTCCAGGGAAGGTGGGACCTGTACAGAAGGGACAATTTTCACTTGAACTGGAGGGGGTCTAACAGACCTAGTGGGAAGATTTGTTAATGCCACACAGTGGGGTTTAAACTAAAGTTGCAGGAGGATGGGAATCAGAGTGCCAGAACAGTTACTGGAGAGGTTGTGGAGGCAGATGTTGGTAAGACTTCAGACACAGTTAGGAATCACTAGATTTTGGAATGGTTCCAGAAGACTGGAAAATTGCAAATGTCACTCCAGTCTTCAAGAAGGGAAAGAGGCAGAAGAAAGGAAACTATAGGCCAGTTAGACTAATCTCAGTGATTGGGAAGATGCAGTTGATTATTAAAGATGTAGTCTCAGGGTGCCTAGAGGCACATGATAAAATCAGCCGTAGCCAGCATGGTTTCTTCTAGGGAAGGTCTTGCCTGACAAACTTGTTGGATTTCTTTGATAAAGTAACAAGCAGGGTAGACAAAGGAGAATCAGTTGATGTTGTGTACTTGGATTTTCAGAAGGCCTTTGACAAGGTGCCACACGAGGCTGCTTAATAAGCTACAAGCCAGCCCACAGTATTACAAGAAAGATTCTAGCATGGATAAAGCAGTTACTAATTGGCAGGAGGCAAAGAGTGGGAATAAAGGAAGCCTTTTCTGACTGGCTGGCGGTGACTAGCGATGTTCTACACTGGGCTGTGTTGGGACTGGTTCCTTTTACGTTATATGTTAATGAGTTGGATGATGGAATTGATGGCTTGTTGCAAAGTTTGCTAACGATATGAAGATAGGTGGTGGGCAGGTAGTTTTGAGGAGGTAGGGAGGCTGCAGAGAGCCTTAGACAAATTAGCCAAAAAATGGCAGATGGAATACAGTGTTGGGAAGTGTATAGTCATGCATTTTTGGTAGAAGAAGTGAAAGGGTAGACTATTTTCTGAAGGGACAATACAAAAGTCTGAGGTGCAAAGGGACTTGGGAGTCCTTGTGCAAGATTCCCTAAAGGATAATTAGTAGGTTTAGTCTGTGTTGAAGAAGGTAAATGCAATGTTAGCATTCATTCAAGGGGACTAGAATATAAAAGCAAGGACATAATGTTGAAATTTTATAAAGTATAGTGAGGCCTCTCTTGGAGTACTGTGAGCAGGTTTGGGCCCCTTCTCTTAGAAAGGATGTGCTGAAACTGGAGAGGGTTCAAAGGAGGTTCACAGCCCCAGAACAGAGGGGCGTCCTTTTAGAAAGGGGATGAGGAAGAATTTCATTAGCCAGAGAGAGATTCATCTGTGGAATTATTTGTCACAGCCAGCTGAGGAGGCCAAGTCTTTATGTTTATTTAAGGCAGAGGTTCATAGATTCTTGATTGGTCAGGGCATGAGGGGATGGTGGGGAGAAGGCAGGAGACTGGAGCTGAGAGGAAAACTGGATCAGCCATGATGAAATGGGCCAAATGGCCTAATTCTGCTCTTATACCTTATGATTTTATCTTTGATTCCATTGGAACCATCAAGCAAAAGGGATCATTTCAGCCTCCTAAATCAAGGAGTCCTTTAGACCAGCAAGGCTGCAGAGACAAGACAGCCACTACCAAAACCCATACTCCTGCAGAACGGATAAATAGGGTGAGGCAAAAATTAGGAGGAGGTGATTAAAACAAAGGTTAAAAAATGTGAGAAAAGCTAATAAGTTACATTTTGAGCAAAGTAACATTGGTATTCAGAGGAATAAAGTGATGCAAGAAAAATTTTAAATGCTAGAAGCATAAATTCTGCTTAAAAGAGACTTGGTTACAACCAAAGCACAAATAGAAGTTTAAATTATTTTCAAAAAAAAACAAAAGTCAGGAAAATGGGAGAGGATTGTTTTAGTTCAACAGGACAGGTTAAACTTGATTATGTCTGTTGAACCACAATTTGATTAAAGTGAGAAAATTTAATACTAAGATCAAATCAAGAGACTGAAGGAATGAATCACTACAGATTTAAATAAAACACAAAAAATAATTACCATTAAGCATACCGGTATATTCATAAAAACCCTGAGACAGCTGTACTTGAAGTAATAACTAGTAAATCTAAAATGAACACATGCTTATACAAATCAAAAACTCTACTTGGGAATTTATGCAACAATGACAGAGAATTTAAAAAATAATGTAATATAGAAACCTTGCAAAGGGTATCAAAGCCTATACCAAATATTTTACATATTTGTAGAATGTTACAAAAATGACAATTATGGCAGGTGCATGTGATCATTGATAACAAGAAAAGGGTAATATTGAATCAGTACACTTCATTCATATTAAAACTATGGAAGAAGAAAGGAATATAAATATTAGTTGAAAGATATGGTAAATATATAATGGCAATGGAAGAAAATAATAAGATTGAAAATAGACTAATCTTCAAGAAATAATGTTTCCTATCCAGAGTACTAAATTAAAAATGCATCAATCATTATACCCTAATTCACCCACAAGTCTGCCTGACAGTGTCTCCCAGCACAGAAACAGCCTACAATGTCCATCAGCTACCCACTTAAACAATTCCATTTACCAGCACTTGGCCTCTAGTCTACACTACCTTGGTGATTCAAGTGTTAACCAGACACTTCTTAAATGATGTGAAAGTACCCACCTCCACTACCTTTTCAGGCAGTGTGTTACAGAATTCAACCACTGTCTGGGTGAGAAAGCTCTTCCTCAGGTTGTCTCTTTACAATTTGCCACTTACTTCTGACATTAATAAACACATTTACCATTTTAAGCTCAGCCCATCCTGTTTCTTCCCATAACTGAAATGTTCCTTCATTTTGCATGAACTTTCTCTGCACCTCTACTGTAATCGCTTCCTTCCTATTGTGTGCCAACCAGGATTGCACCCAGCCTTACAAAAATGTTTTCAGAGTTTAAAGTTCCAACCAACTTGGACAAAGTTCCTTGATGCTCTCAAATTAACACTTACTTTTTGCACTTCCTCCAAGCTTTGTCTAATTTTTGGTTATATTCAATTATTTCAGATTTGAGTTTATTTGCAGGATTTTCTCTTGTTTTACATACATCTTTGGTCCCTTCACCCTTTATTTTATTTTCTTCATATACAGTAGTTGATTTCCAATTGATTGTGAAAATAAGCCCATCACTTTAACAAAAGTTGAGTGACATTCATTTGCAAGAGAGAAAAAAAACGAATGGTAAGGTGCATATCTGTCTAAATCTCCACCCACCCACAAAATTGCAAATCCTACCCATCAGCCAAGACCCTTTATATACATTCATTGAGCAAGACTGCTGCAAGCCTTTCCATAAAATTCTGTTCCTCATTCTCCAGCTTTTATCTGTCAATTATGTGACCATCTGTCAAGTTGGTTAAATACCAATGTCATTTGCTCACACAGAAATATAATAAATATTAACAATACATTTATATATAGTTCCTCAGCAACACCAATTTAAAACCAACTTAGTTACATTTACATCTGCCCAGGATTTTCAGGACACCCGGACACAGCCACTTACCTGAAATATCGTCTGTTTATTCCTCTCCACAGATGGTAAGAGGGCTGGGCCGCATGTGATGGTGAAACAGGGGGTTTAAGCCACCACTCCCCAGCATACTAACTAGCTATCATCTAAGCCATCAAGAACAAAGCTGATAAGGTAAGGGCAAGACTGATCTACCAAAGAAACTAAAGGATTTCTATGTGCTATGCCTCACCAGCCGGTTCCCTTCAAACTGAGGGCTTTTCAATTCACCAGCATCCTTAAGTAAAATTAGAGGTGGCGGAGTCTGGTGAGTTCCTGCTCAACCAATTTGGAATGTTTAACAGTAATGGCATTCCACCTGCCACAGGAGTTAACTTCAGCTATCCTAACTGCAGACTACATCCCACCTCATACACACATGAAACCTGCATCCAACGAACTCTGGTCAAGAGCCTTGTAACAGGACACCCAGTGTCCCTTTTCTTCATTGCTAGCGACTTCAACCAGGACAACTTCAAGAGGTTATTACCAAAATACTACTAGCATGTATTCTGTCCCACCAGCGGCCTGAACACAGAGCCATTGCTAAATAGCCATCAAAGATGCCTACCAAGCCACCCCTGTCCACACTTTGGTAAATCTAACCATAGGCTGTGCTCCTATTCCCTGCGTACAAACAGAAACTGAAACGGGAGGATCTGGTGAAGTCTGCCAGTGCAAATGCTGGCCTGAGGAAGTAGATGAGCTTTTACACATCTGGTCCACGTTCAATGACACAGCTGCCAGCCTCAATGAGAATGTAACATTCTCTATCAGCAAACATATTGACGACTCTATGCCAAAGAGGACAATCTGGGTGTTCTTAAACCATAGATGAACTGGGAGATGCACTCCCACTTAGGACTGCAGCACTCAAATGGGATGACCATTACAAAACTTGAAATACTAACCCATAAAGCCATCAGAGCTGCCACGAGACAATACTAGTCCAAAATAGAGTCCCAGAGCAGCTGTAAATTGTGGCAGGGCTTACATCCTCTCAGGAAACTACAAAGCAAAGTCAGGCAGCATTGCAACAACAGCACATTCCTGTCTGAAGAACAACTCATTCTATGAATGTTTAGAACAGATGCTCCACTGGCAGCTCACTACACAATTGTATCATCCTCAAAGTAGCAAAGATCCCCCTCAGGCTCTTATTAAATACTTCCACTTTCACACTTGCCCTGTCACCCTTCTCTAGTCTCACTTGGCCTCAGTGGAAGAAGCTTGCTTGCATTAACTCTATCTATACACCTCAATTGTTTATACCCCCATCAAATCTCCCCTCATTCTCCTTTGCTCCAGGAATAAAGTCCTAACCAATTCAATCTTTCCCTTTCACTAAGCTCCTCAAGTCCAGTCAACATCTTTGTAAATTTTCTCTGTACTCTTTCAATTTGATTGATATCTTTCCTGCAGGTGGGTGACCATTTATGCACAAAGAATATTCCAAAATAGGCCTCACCAATATCTTATACAACTTCAGCTTAACATCCTGACTCCTATACTCAATACTTTGATTTACAAACGTGTCAAAACCCTTCTTTTCAGCTCCATCTCCGTGATACCACTTTCAAGGAAATATGGATCTGTATTGCTGAGGCTTTATACAGCATTGATCAGACTGCATTGGAGTACCGTGAGCAACTTTAGGCCTCTTATCTAAGGAAAGATGTGCTGGCATTGGAGAGGGTCCAGAGGAGAACAATTCCAGGAATGAAAGGGTTAATGTATGAGGAGTGTTTGATGGCTCTGGGCCTGTACTCAATGGAGTTTAAAAGAATGATGAGGAATCTAACTGAAACCTATCGAATATTGAAAGGCCTAGGATAAAGTGGACGTGGAGAGTATGTTTCTTAAAAGGGAAATCTTAGACCACAGCCTCAGAATAAAAGTACATCTCTTTATAGTAGAAATAAGAAGGAATTTCTTTAGCCAGTGGGTGGTGAATTTGTGGAATTCATTGCCACAGATGGCTGTAGAGGCCGAGTCATTGGGTATATTTAAAACAAAGGCTGACAGGTTCTTGATTAGTAAGGGTGTCAAAGGTTATGGGGAAAAGGCAGGAGAATGGTTCTGAGAGGACTAACAAATCCACCATGATGGAATGGTGGACCAGACTCAATGGGCAAAATGACCTAATAGTGCCCCCAAGTCCTATGGTCTTATGCCTCTGCTCTACCATATCCTCAATGCCTCACCATTTATAGTACTAGCCCTACTCTGATTTGTTCTTCCAAAGTGCAACACCTTACACCTGTCTGCATTAACTTCCATCTGCCATTTTTCAGCCCAGTTTTCCAGCTGGTCCAGAACATGTTGCAAGATTTGATAGCCTTCCTCCTTCTCCAATATGCTCGCAATCTTGATGTCATCCGCAAATTTACTGACAGTTTACCACATAATCATCCAGATCACTGATACAGATAACAATGGACCCAACATTGATTTCTACGATACACCACTAGTCACAGGCTCCCATTTACTACCACCCTTTGGCTTCTTCTAAGCCAACATTAGTCAAATATAATACTTCATCCTGAATGCCAGGTGATTGAACCTTTTTGATTAGCCTCCCCTACAGGACACTGTCAAAGGCCTTGCTAAAGTCCATGAAGACAACATCCACTTCCATTCCTTCATCCACTTTCCTGGTAACCTCCTTGAAATACTCCAAAAGATTGGTGAGACATGATCTACCACACACAAAGCCATGTCGACTATCCCTTCTAATGATCAATGATGATAATCTTGCACCTTATTACTTACTTTTTCAATAGTAGTTACACTTTATTCTGTGTTGTTTAACCTTGTTCTACCTAACTGCACTGTGGAATGATTTGATCTGTATGAACAGTATGCAAGACAAGTGTCAAACAAGCTGCCAGTTGAAGTGGTAGATGCAAGTTTGATTGCAACATTTAAGATCAGTAGGTGGATGGGAGGGGTAAAGAGCAGTTACTCAGATGCACATTGATGGACTAGGCAGACTAACAGTTCCTCAACTCATGGGTCACAGGACCTGTTTCTGTGTTATAGTGCTCCATGACTCCATAGGCTTTACACTGTAACTCGCTAAGTGATGATAATTAACCAATTCCAGAGAAAATGAATTTAAAATTAAAATCAACATTGCTTCCTGATAAATTTTCCAGTATTTAAAAAATATCAGTATGCTGGATCTAACTCAATATGTCTATACAGGCTTATATTCTTTCCACCAAATTAATCAATAACTATCGATTTAAATCTGTATGTCAGCTACAAATAGGCAAGCTTACAAAATCATACATTGTATACAAACAGATGTTTTTAAAGATAACGGATTTTCTTTAGCACTGTCAAAGCAATCCAAGGTGAGAATCCAAACCAATTAAATACTAAAATCATAAGGCAAAACATAAGACTACAAATCAAAGGAATGATCAAAAACTATTTGTCCAAGCATATACATTCTCATGGAAGTGGATTTTCTGAGCTAATAATCGTAAATAACTTAAAGATGTCAATGAAAATGTTTCCAAATTAACTTTATTATTTATAAAGCCAAGACAAAATTGGTGTATTAAAAGTATCAAGAGCTAATTTCCAGAGATGAGTTTCCTACCTTCCTTTCCTCAGCAGATAGAATGCGGAATCTGTTCATGCCTTCTTTAATTATTTCTTCTTCTGTCAAATCCGGACTTTCAGCAATAATATTATCTCGGCTTTCCTCCAACCAGAGTTGGAAACCCGTTTTCTTTGGCCTTTTCACAATAAAAAAAATTACTCCTTATTACTGTCTCTACTCTAAGTCCATTTGATTAGAAATTACAATTGGTGCTTATTATGGAAATATTAATCTCAAATTCAAATGCTGTGTGTAGTTGCTATCTGGTAGTATTGTAATAATTTAAATCATACAGTATTTATAGAAAATGAGTCATAAAGTTTTTAATACAAATACTTAGTACAAATTATTAAATTTCCAAGCAGTTTAATGGTTGTCTAAAGTGTTTATCCTTTGTATATAATGTAAAAACACACTCACTTTTTGTCATTTGTAACTTTGCTCTCTGGATTAGCTGTTTGTACAGGCTTAGCCTCAATAGGTTTATCTTCCGTAATTGTACTGCTGGACTTGGGGGTAGTTGTTTGGAAGAGTGTAGCTTGGGTCTGAAAAAACAGTGAAAAATAGATGCCAAAATAGATTCACAGCACCAATGCATTGCACAAGTTAATTACTCAAGACAAAAACTTTTACAGTGGCACTTAAAATCAAACTTTTATTTTATATTTAGCTGTCTAATGCTGGAAAAACCAGATAACCATATTTCAAAGCAATAAGGATGCAAGACAAGTAATTACAAAATTGATTCATGATATTCAGCAAAATTATTTGGAACATCTTTGAAATAAAATTATATAGCATCTACGTGCAACTTTGTACCCTCTAGAGTTTGACGTACAGAAATGCAAAATATTTCCTTTTTGGTTCTACTTTAGTACTTACTGCATGGAGCTTACAAACATCAGCTATATTGGTTATTTTTCCATATACAAAAATAAAATATGAATTTCACAGTATTTTTCAACTCAGACTCACTTGTGATTGAAAAGAACTTCTATATAATAATGTGGTATATGATTGGCTAATGTTTGTAACTTAGTCACAAGGGGAAATACCAAATGTACGTATAATTCTGAATTCCAAACTAAATACTTAATTAGGTTAGTACCTGTTTTGCCTTTAACTTTGACATCAGAGGCTTCAGGACTGTCGATTTTTCCTTATTTGTAGATTGACTGTTGTTGCTTGTTGATCTCTTATTAGTTTTCACCATGCTATCCAGAATGCTGGTGTTACGAGTTTGAGCTCCAGGTAGTCCAGGGGTTATGCCACCAGATGTCACCTTGGAAGGAGAATATAAAAGACTGGATTTGAGAAAATTAAAAATGCAAAGAGCTCCCCATGACCTCTCTACTGCCATGATGAAGCCAAAATCAGGTTGGAGGAGCAACAGCTCATATTCCATCTGGCAGGAACACTGATTTCTCCAACTTCCAGTAACTTCTTCCCCTCCCTGCTTCTCTCCTTTTCCATTCCCCATTCTGGCCATATTCAAGCTTGCTGACTGTTGTAGGCCGAATCAAAAGTGGTGATGATTCAGCATGCAGGAGAGAGATTGAAAATCTGGCTGAGTGATGGCATAACAGCAACCGTTTGTTCAATGTCAGCAAGACCAAGGAGTTGATTATTGACTTCAGGCAGAGGAAACCAAAGGGCCATGAGCCAGTCCTCCATCAGCAGTGGAGAAAGTCAGCAACTTTAAATTCTTAGGTGTTATCATTTCAGAGGACTTATCTTGGGCCCAGCACACAGGTGCAATTATGAAAAATGCAATGCGGCCCCTCATATTTCCTTTGGAGCTCGCGAAGGTTCAGTAAGACATTTAAAACTTCGACAAACTTCTATAGACTTGTGGTGGAGAGTATAGTGTCTGGCTGCATCAGAGCCTGGTATGGAAACACCAATGCCCTTGAATGGAAAATCCTACAAAAGTAGTAGACACAGCCCAGTCCATCACAGTTAAAGATCTCTGCACCATTGAGCACATCTACACGAAATGCAGGAGAGCACAATTCATTATCAGGGACCCCCCGCCCCCGCCCCCCACAACCCAGGTCAAGCTCTCTTCTCCCTGCTGCCTTTAGTAAAAAGGTGCAGGAACCTCAGAACTCACACCACCAGGTTCAGGAACAGTTATGACCCCTCAATCATCATGGTCTTGAAACCAAAGGAAATAACTTCACTCAACTTCATATGCCCCATCACTGAAATGTTCCTGCAACCTGAAGACTCACTTTCAAGGACCCTTTATTTCATGTTCTCAACATTTATTGCTTATTTATGGATTAATATTTTTCTTGTTGTATTTGCACAGTTTTTTGTCTTTTGCACACTGGTTGAATGCCCAAGTTGGTAAGGTCTTTCATTGATTCTATTATGGTTATTCTATTCTGGATTTATTGAGTGTGCCCACAAGAAAAGGAGCCACTGGGTTGTATATGGTGACATAGATATATACTTCGATAATAAATTTACTCTGAACTTTGTTCACCCTCTCACATCTCCTCTTCTCACTTGCCCAGCACTTCGCTCTAGTTTTTGGTCCCTCTTCCTTCCCCTTCTTCCAGGGTCCACTGTCCTCTCCTGTATCCCCTCCCAGCTTCTTATTTCATCTCTCCTCTTCCACCCATCTACCTACCCCCCTCACCTGCCTGCTTGTATTTCTTCCCCTTCCCCACCTTCTTCTTCTGCCTTCTACCCACCTTTCTTTCTAGTCTTAAAGGGTCTTAGCTCAAACTGTTTATTGCCCTCTGTAGATACTGCCTGACTTGAGTTCCTCCAGAATTTTGTGTGTGTTGCTATTAATATATTCCTACTAAAGTCAGCTTTGTTGATATGAGATACTGCTCCCTGGGAAATTTCAATACAAATAATAAGCAGAAAGATATGCAACTTCATCAGCAGACAGGCTCCATTTGTACTCATAATTTGAAAATACTGAGAATATGCTTCTTCCCCTTTTCTAGAAACAGGCCTCACAAGAGTAAAAAGTCTTTCTTCATTTTCTGGGAGGAATATTTAGGATGTCACTGAAAAATTTAATTTACAACACTAAATGGCAAACTATCTTTTTCTGTCATTTTTCTACCTATATTCGAATGCTGAAGGAGAAGGAATACAATTAGCACACAATCTTCAGGTAAAGTAAAATAATCCCTTACCTTAAAGGGATTGCCACGTGTAAGGATATTGCTTGTAAGAGCTACTGTTAACAGAAGAGATACCAAGTTATATAACAAAAACTTAGAAGGACAAAAATGACTTTACAATTCTACTGATGGAAAAAAAGTGTTGTTCCACAGTATATTAAAATCTACATCAATTAGTGTATGAAGAGATCATCCAGACACAATCAACAGACGAGGATTGATGAGGGCAAGGCTGTGGGCATTGTCTATATAGGTTTTAACAAGGCCTTTTACAAAGCTCTGCATGGTAGGTGAACTTGGAAGGTTAAATCACATGCAATGTAGAGATCGCTAGCTTGATGATAGAGGTTGATGATGAAAGGTTGTTTCCAGACAGGAGGATGTGACTAGTAGTCTGCTATGGGGATTGATGTTGAGCCTACTGCTGTTAACACAAACGAGTTGGATGAGAATGTATAATTCACGGTTAATAATTTTGCAGATGACACTTAAATGTGTGTATGATAAAATACGAAGAACGTTATCAAAAATTACAAGGGGATCTTGATCATCTAGATAAATTGGCCGAGGAATAGCAAATGGGATTCAATACAGATAACAGCAAAGTGTTGCATTTTGGAAAGCCTACAAAAGCCTGTAGAATGGTACAGTGAACAGTAGTGCTCATGGGAGTGTGGCAAAGGACTCAGGAGCACAAGTACATGGGTCATTGAAAATAGCATTGCAGTTAGACAGTATTTTGGCATGTTGACTTTCGTCAGTATACCTACAGGAAAGATGCAAATAAGGTTGAAAGAGTACAGGGAAAATTTACAAGAATATTGCCGAATCTGGAGAACTTGAGTTATATGGAAAGATTGAATAGGTTAGGACTTTATTCCTTGGAATGTAGAAGCTTAAGAGATTTGATAGAGGTATACAAAATCATGAGGGGTATAACTAGGGTAAATGCAAGCAGGCTTTTTCCACTGAGGTTAGGTGGGACTAAAACCAGAGGTCATGGGTTGAGGGTGACAGATGAAAAGTTTAAGGGAAACATGAGGGGTTAATTACTTCATTCAGAGGGTCGTGAGAGTGTGAAATGAGTTGCCAGCACAAGTAGTGCATGCAAGCTCAATTTAAACACTTGAGAAGTTTGGATAGGTTCATGGATGGTAAAGGTAAGGAGGGCAATATTCCAGGTGCAGGTCAATTGGAGTAGGTAATTTCGATATGGACTAGAGGGGGCAAAGGGTCTGTTTCTGTGATGTACTTCTCTAGGAATTCATATGCTTGAACATTATGTTGCAGCTGTACAAGATGTTGGTGAGGGTGAAATTGGATACTCTGTACACTTTTGGTTAACTTGTTATAGAAGAGATGTCATTAAGATGGAAAGAGCGCAGTTGCTGGAATGTTGTCAAGTCTCAAGGAAGAACTTGAGCAGGCTAGGGCTGTTCCATACAGTATACGAGAGTGAAGCTATAGAGGTGTATGAAATCATTAGGAACAAGGATAAAGTGAATACACATAGCCTTTTTCCCCTAGAGAAAGACAACTGAAAAATAGAAGGCAGAGGTTTAAAATGAGAGGGGAAAGATTTAAAAGGAATCCAAATGGCAACTTCTTCACACAGAGGGTGCTATGTATATGGAATAAGCTGTCAAAGAAAGTGGTTGAGGCAGATACAGTAACAACACTTAAATGACATTTGGATAGATAGATTGATAAGAAAGGTTTAAAGAGAACTCAGCCAAATAGGATTAGCTTTGATGGGCATATTGGTTGGCATGGCCACTGTCAAAAGAGTCCCTTTCTGTGCTCTTATACTCCATTTAAAGGAAATGATCCTGGATCAAAACTATACTTGATGCGACACTTACACCATTGCACAAATCATACTCAATATAGTCCACTGTCCCAGCACCACACTTCTCTCTTTCTACATTCCAACCAGTCACTGTGTCCAGTCGTACTTGAACTCCTGTTTCAGGAGCAAGATGAAAAGGCAGAGGGAGCTTCACATATTTGCTACGCATCACTTATAAACCTACCTGGATTCTTTACTTGACTAGGCTTTACCCTGACAGATTCTGATAGGTTAGCTTTTGAAGTTTTTAATATGTCTCAGATCCATGTGAATAGCTTTTAAATGTCTGACTCTAAATACTTATTTCAAATAACCTAAAATGCAAAACAGCGAGGTACTATTAAGAAATTAGGAACATTACAATAATCCTAGCACCTGTCTTTCTTGGCATGATCTGATCGTATTCAAATCCAAGGAGCACATGTTCAAACACCAGACATCCTTGGAATAAAATTTAAAGAACAGATGCAAAGTGGAGCCACTATCTCAGAGTCTGAGACACAGGTTCATTCCTGGCCCTGGGTACCGTGTGAGGAGATTCTGTGACTGCATAGGTTTACATTGGCTTCCTCCCACATCCTAAAGATATGTGGTTTAGTAGGTTCAAACACGAGGAAATCTGCAGATGCTGGAAATTCAAACAACAACACACACAAAATGCTGGTAGAACACAGCAGGCTAGTCAGCATTTTGTGTGTGCTGTGATTTAGTAGGCTAATTGGTGGTGGTGGCTGTAAATTGCCCTGATAGTGCAAGCAAATGGTAGAAACTGGGGGGGGGGTGGGGGGGAGGCAGGGGGAATTGATGAATACGTAGGACGATTTAAAAAATGGAATTCACAGTGAGTATTTGCTGATCAGCATACTCAGTGGGGCCAAAAAGCCTGTTTCCCTGCTGTGTCTATTAAAAGTCCACCTATCTTATCACTTCTGCATCATTGAACTCAGTGGTAAGCCCAGCACAAAGCAGATGGTTAACTGCATCAACAACTAATGTCCAGTGCATCTCAGATTTCCGTGCACGGAAGACCAAGATACACCGACTACCTAACAGCTGATGGAGAATCGTTTTACTGGTGAACACGATTCAGTCAAGTAACGAAGCAAACGGTTGAACAAATTCTGACGTTTTAAGGCATGGCATACTGCAATACGTATTAATCATGCAAGCTAACTGAATGAACCCCAACACTGTAAGTTATAGTATTTCTCAAATTATAATTCTAAATATGTACTAAATATGTAAAAAATTGCAGTACTGGCAAGTTACATGAATATAATTTGATATTACATACCAGATTTTGTAGTTATTTTTTCCGGAGAATCAGGATCTTTACTAAATGGATATAGTCCTGCAGCAGAGAAGTCCACAAATTAATTGTATTCAATAAGTACTCAATGTTGTTTTAGATGAATACTAGATAAACCAACTGACAAAATGCCAGTAAAAATAAACTAAAATTATTTTAGGAAATTGAGGGAAAGTTTCAGTCAGTCTATTTGTACAAGTATTTCCTCTGTTTATTTTTAATACACTTCTGCACTAAAGGATGAAATGAAAGTGGGCAGTTAACTGCAGTAAAAGTAATACAATTATGTTTATTTAATATCCTCATGGGAATGGCCTCACAAAAGGAACAAGCAATATTGTAGAACTACAGCTGGTTAGAATTAGAACCAGGACAGGCAAATACTGTGTAAATTTATATATTTTAATATTTGGCTCGTCTCACTTCTACTTTCATGAAGTCGTTCCTCAGGCTCCAATCCAGAGACACCATCTTCTTCTGCATCGTTCTGTACACCTTCCTCATTTCCTCCTCCCGCATTCTGAATGCAACTTTGAGCTGAAGGTTGCATGCGAGGTGAATTATATCCAGTAACTGATCTACTGTAACTATATAAAGAAAACAGTGTCAATAACTAGCAGAATTTACTCCACTAAGTACCTCAAGGTTTAAGTTAAAGAAGATCATTTTTCTATACCAAACAATTCAGTGCCAAGGTATAAAAACAAGCAGAGGCTGGTTGCTACCCTATTTATTTCAATGTGATTAGGTGAAATCAATTGCTCTTTAGAATTTAATGGGCAACTGTGTGCAATGCTATTTACTGTATTTCAAAATGTCCTAACTGTTCATTTTTTCTTCAAAGCTATGAATGATATTCTAGTTATATGGGGACTCAGCTTATGCTTCACAAATAAACTTAATTCAAACCATTTGTACTTCACTCCAGCATGTTCCCTACACGTTGATAACATTTGTAAATGCATACACATCAGAGTAATATAGTACAAGCTAAATTAGGAGTAGAACCATTAGAAAGAAATGGTGTAAAAAATCTAACAGGAGGAATTTTCAATTCATGGTGTGCAGCACTAGATGAGATTCCAGATGTTAACTACATTCTGCTGAGCTATTAACAGTATTTGGTGATTTTGGCTTGGTCATTTTATCTACATTTTGTCCTATAATACACTCTCAAGCTTTATAATGTATGTGGAATAGTGTGGCCTTGAGATGTCAATGTTAACCCTGCAAAGAATTTGTAACTGTGTTAAGATCAATGAAAACTAGTATCTTTTTTCCATAGACCATGATTTTGTGGGAATACACTGCAATTACAATTTAACACAAGTGCCAATACCCAGTATTTAATTCCGTATCCTCCTCTTGTACAGCAGTCAGTGTTGCAGCTTTCTCTTGCGCCAGATCACTAAGGTGCTGTGCAAGTGTTAGACGTTTTGAACGTGAAGCATACTTGATAGCCAAATTTAAGACATTCTGGGTCATAAACTCCGAAAGCTCTTCACAACGAAATTCACGATCAACCTTGCAAGATAACTAAATGATAAACAAAATATTAATGCTTTACCTACTTGTCAGATTAGTTCTCATTTTAAAATGGTTTACTTTTAAAATATACAAAATGCAAGAAGGAACATTAAACAGTTATCACCTTTGTCCTGTAGTTCAAACATCAGAGCTCAAATTAATCTTGAGCGATAAGGAATCTGCATGCATGGATGATGCTAATTTTTCTTTTGTATCATCCATGAAGAATTTCCAATGCATTCAGAGTCAGTATTTCTGCTTTTCAACAATATTTAAATCAAAACTTCAGGTAAAATAAAAGAAAAATAATAACTCAGACTATTTGA
This sequence comes from Hypanus sabinus, assembly GCF_030144855.1. NCBI lineage: Eukaryota > Metazoa > Chordata > Chondrichthyes > Myliobatiformes > Dasyatidae > Hypanus > Hypanus sabinus. The sequence continues at coordinate 157,790,845 of NC_082707.1, read as the reverse complement.
GGACAGGCTTCTTAACATGCAAATGCATGATTTAAAAAGAACTGTGACACAATATCCATAAGTCTATTCTGCAAACGTCACATGGGTCTCCAATGCACAATACTACAATAAAGTGGCAAGAATAGTTCTATAGTACATCGTCTCATTCACTGCAATGTTAGAAGATTCATGTTTCAGTTTACAAGGGGCCCAACATACTTATAAAACTACTTTTTGTTGCAAATGCTAGTAAAGATACAAGGTGGAATAAATCACCCTCACATTAAAAATATTTGCATTTTACCTTACAAATACTGCACTTGAGCCAGATCAATCCAAATTCCAGTCGCTACTTGTTTAAACTTTGAGAAGATGGGGAGTTAAAGTAGCTCCAAATTGACTGTATATAAAACTACTGAGCAGTAGCATCACACGTTGTACATTAAAAATAAGATCACAGCCACAATTTATCATACAAAGATCCTTTTGTTAAAGAATATTAGAAGAGTTCCATTTTCACTAACAGCCATGAGATAATACTTATATTTGCAGAAACAGCTGTGGAAGATTATATAGATTATACTCACAGCAAACATTTTCATAAGCAGTTCCTGCTGTTCCTTCACTGCTTGGTTTTCTGCAGCTAGATCGAATTCATAGTTATTTGCTTCCAAATAGTCAAAATGGTTATGAAATAGAACAGATCGCCAGTACTGCTCCTGCAAAAAGAGAAAAATTGAAATTATCTATTACATGCTACTCACAAAATTTGAATACAGGAACTTGAAATACTGAGCATTTGCAGATTGAGCCAACTAATATCCAAAAAGCAAAAATCTCCCCAGGGCTTACATGAAATTCATCTATACTAATTATCTTCAAGATTAACCTCTGCTTACACATCCAAATCCCACAGAAGAATTAGTTGCTTGAAGCTGCATTATAGCTCCATCTGGCACTGGGCATCACAACAATCACAGTGGCAACAATTGCCTATTTAAACAGTGGGTCGATTCACTTACAGGTGACATACAAGTAGGTCTGCAGCAGTGACATTCACCCCTCTTGGAAGATGAAGTAGTAGAATGGATCGGTCAATGATTATGGAACCTAGCTGAATTTAATTTCTGTTGATTTGATCAGAAATGGCATCACCCAAATAATTACCCAATACTCAACCCTCCCAAACATCACAGTATGGCTCAGTTTTTTCAAAATACAATGGGCAACTGGGGATGCACAATAGCGTAGTGGTTAGCACAACACTTTACAGTATCAGCAACCCAGGTTTAATTTGCACCAATGTCTGTATGATGTTTGTATGTTCTCCCCACGACTGCATGGATTTGCTCTGGGTGCTCCAGTTTCCTCCCACAGTCTAAAGACCTCCCAACTGGTAGGTTAATTGGGCATTGTAAATTGTCCCATGATTATGCTAGGGTTAAATTGGGGGAGGAGAGTGGGGAGGGGGGTTGCTGAGCAACACAGCTCAAAGGGCCAGTAGGGTATATTCTGCACTGTATCTCAATAAATAAATCAATCTATAAAACTTGTTGGAATTTTTGATCCTAGCTACATTTTCAGAATTAAAGCCTATCATCCCAAAATATACTTTGAAAAAACATGACATAATATTATACACACATACCTACATCGTCTACTGAACTTAAGAATGCAAACTTAGAAAAATGGTTAACATAAATTTCACTGATTTAAAAAAATAATATATTTCAACAATTAGTTACACAGAGAGCACAGAAGCAGGCTGTTCAGCCTACCACATCCATGCCAACCAAGCATCAATCTAAACTAACCCCGTTTAGCGGCACTTAGTCCAGAGCTTTCTATAACATACAGTTCAAGTGCTTGTCTAGGTACTTCATTAGTATAGAAACATAGAAAAACCTACAGCATAAAACAGGCTCTTCGGCGCACAAAGCTTAGAACTACCTAAGCTTTACCCACAGCCCTCTATTTTTCTAAGCACCATGTAGCCATCCAGGAATCTCTTAAAAGACCCTATTGTTTCCGCCTCCATCGCTGCAGCCGGCAGCCCATTCCACGCACTCACCACTCTCCGCGTAAAAAACTTACCCCTGACATCTCCTCTGTACCTACTTTCAAGCACCTTAAAACTATGCCCTCTCATACTAGCCATTTCAGCCCTGGGGAAAAGCCTCTGACTATCCACATGATCAATGCCTACTATCTCTTCAGACATTGTATCCGAGGTCACAAGTGAAAAAAAATCTGTCTAATCTTTTATTCACTTTAAACCATGTACTTTAAATGTGTTTGGTAGAAGATAGAACAATGCAGACCCTTCTAATACCATCCGCTCCTATCTCTCTTCAAGGCTTTGGTTAAGGTCAGGGAGTTGTGGTCACTGTCTCTGACATGCTCAGCCATCAAGATATCTGACACCTGACCAGATTCATTGACTAATAGCAGATCCAGTATGGCCTCTCCTCAAGTTAGGCCGTCTAAGTATTGCGTCAGGAATCCTTCCTGGAAATGCCATCTCACCTGAACTTTTTGCACTAGAGGTTCCAATCACTCTTAGGGAAGTTGAAGTCACCTATGACACCCTGTTATTCTTCCATTTTTTCCAAAATCTGCCTATCGATCTGCTCCTCAGTGTCTCTGTAACAATTGGGGGTGGGGGGGGGGGGTCTATAGAATACTCCCAGTAGTGTGATTTCTTCCTTCATGTTTTGTGATTTCTGCCTATCGATCTGCTCCTCAGTGTCTCTGTTACAATTGGGGGTAGGGTCTATAGAATACTTCCAATAGTGTGATTACTCTCTTCATATTTCTGATCTCCACCTACAACTGAATCAGTAATCAATCCCTCCATATCTTCCCTTTCTGCTATCCCTGATTAGCAATGCCACTTCCTCATCTCTTTTACCTCCTCCCTGTCCCTTTTAAAACATCTAAACCCTGGGAACATCCAGCAACCATTCCTGTCCATGTGACAGCAAAGTCTCTGTAATGGCTACAAAGTCGTGGTTCAATGTAGTGATCCATGCTCTGCATTCAACCTTGATCCTGATACTTCTTGCATAATAGATACATTTCAACCCATCCAATTTACTGCAGGTATGCTCTATCCACCGCCTAACATTCCTCACAATCGCTCTACACATTATATCCACCTTTACACCAACAGCTCCCTTATCTGACCTGTCACTCTGGTTCAACCCTGTCAACCTAGTTTACACCAACCCCAACAACTCTTAGCAAACCTGCCTGCAAGGACGATGGTTCCCCTTGAGTTCAGGTATAACCTGACCATTGTGTACAGGTCATACCTTCCCCAGAAGATGTCCCATCAATCCACAAATCTGCAACCCTGCCCCCTCCACACCAATTCTTCAACCACACATCTGCCCTATCATCCTATTCTTACCCACACTGGCATGTGGCACAGGCAGCAATCTAGAGATTACTGCCCTTGAGGTCCTGGTTTCTAGCTTCCTACCTACTCCCTGTATTTGCTCTTTAGGATCTCACCCGTTTTCCTAACTATGTAAGTTGCACCAACATGCACCACAGGTTCTGGCTGCTCATCCTCCCCTTAAGGACTTGATCTAATATGGCCTAACTTGGCACCTAGGAGGCAACATATCATCAGGGAGTCTCTTTCACATCCACCTGTCTACTGAATCTCCCATCACCACAGCTCTCCTCTTATCCCCCATTCCCTTCTGATCCACAAAGACAGACAGTGCCAGAGAACTGGTCGCTCTGTCTTTCCCCTGGTAGGTCACCCCTCCCGCCAACCCACAATATCCAAAGCGGTTTACTTGTGAGAAGGGAACAGCCACAGGGGTGACACTGCACTGTCTGCCTTTTTCCTTCTCCTGACGCTCACCCAGCTACCTGCCTCCTGCAATTTAGATGTAACTACCTCTGTAGCTCCTATCTATCCTCCCACATGATCCGAAAATCATCCAGCTTCATCTCCAGTTCCCTAACACAGTCTGCAAGTAGCTGCAGTCAGATGCACTTCTCGCAGGTGTGGTCATCAGGGAGACTGGAGGTCTCCCAGACTTCCCACATCGTACAAGGAACACACCACTGCCCTGGGATTCATTCTCTTTCTATAACTAAGCCAATTTTGTATCCAATTTGACAGCTCCACTTGGATCCCAGTGTAGCATTCTGGACCAGTCGTCCACGTGGGATCTTGTTCAAAAACTTTGCTGAAGACCGTGTGGGCTACATCAACTGCACTGCCCTCATCGGTAGATTTTGTTACTTCTTCATTTGTCATACAAAATCTCTGACAAACAAAGCAATGCTGATTATTCCTCATCAATCTCTAAATTTCGAGTCAAGTCACTTTTTATTATCATTTCGACCATAACTGCTGGTACAGTACATAGTAAAATTGAGACAATGTTTTTTCAGGACCATGGTGCTACATGACACAGTACAAAAACTAGACTGAACTATGTAAAAACAACACAGAAAAAAACTACACTAGACTACAGACATACCCAGGACAGTATTCCAAGTATAAATTAATCCTATCACACAGAATGTTAATTTTCCATTGACATTCCTACAATTGACAGTAAACTCACTGACTTATAATTACCATATTTGAATCAATCCAAAGAAGAAAGCAACCACATTGAAATTCAGTTTGAAAACACACTGGTGGCATTCTTTATGATTTCTTAAGCAATTCATAATCAGTTAATTTGCCTTTGATTTTATTTTGTTGCAATAAAGAACAAACTAAATTTTGCGAGCATTAAGTACTCAAGTAAAATTCAGGTTATGTTAAAAAAAAAAGAATTTGTGACATAGGACCAATATAAGAGAACATACCTCCATTTGTCCTTTTTCTGAAGTAGTCTGACAATAGGGAAGTTTCAGTGGTAGGACTGTTACAGTGGGACGAGGAAGTGTTGGTGGAAACTTTGCTCCTTTGCATGGAATGCATCTGTTGATAATGATATGTTTTAGTTCCAAGGATGTGATTAAATTTAATCATAATTATTAGTTTTAAATTACAAATGCCACTTGCTTGCTATATAATGCAAGTATTAGTAATGCATGTATTAGGTGAAACCAGGTAAAAGGGGAAGTAAGTGGGTGATATATGGGTGAGTGAATGCTATATAATGCAATTGCTATGAGTCTTCCCAATAACTTTTTAAAGCTGCGTTGTTCAGGTTGCCTTACTTGAAACATGCTCATCAGTTAAAAAAAAAGACACTGCCACAGAGAAATTCATCATCACAACCACTGGATTCCACTACGAAGTTAGTACACCATCTTGCCATCTAGCAGAAATAGGACAGTGCAAGCTAGAAGCCAATATCCTCACAAATTATTGTAGACTCAATGGAATTGTTTTTAAGAAGCACAACACGGAAAAGACCCTTCCAGCCTAACGAGCTACACCGCCCAGCCACCCACCTATTTTACCCTAGCTTAATAACCTGTATGCCTTTGACTGTGGGAGGAAACCGGAGCACCCGGAGGAAACCCACACGTCTATGGGAAGGACAAACAAACTTTCTTGAAGAGGGCGTCGGAACTGAAATAGCATTACAATAACTGCTCTGCTACCATGGCACTCATATTTGACCATTTCTCAAAACAAATGGTATTTTTAGAGTAATCGATTACTACAGCACAGAAACAGGCCTTTTGGCCCATCTAATCTGTGCCAAACTGTTATTCTGCTCAGTCCTATCGCCCTGCACCAGGATCATACCCCTCTCATCCATGTACTTATCCAAGCTTATCTTAAATGTTGTAATCAAACTTCCATCACTTCCACTGGCAGATCGTTCAACACTCACACCACCTTCTGAGTAAAGTAAACCTTTAGGTTTTCCTTAAAAATTTCACCTTTCACCCTTTACCAAGAACTTCAAGGATCAAAGTTACAAATTGTAGACAATCCGACATTACTTCTATAATAGTTTACTTGAAGTACTTTCAAAAGCTTTTTGATATTTTGTGGTAGAGTTAAGACTTTTCAAATTTGCAACATAATTCAAAATATTTCCTTACTGTAGTTACAATGTAGACAATTTGAAACATCTGTAGTAAAACACAAACATAAGAAAATCTGCAGATACTGGAAATCCAAAGCAACACACGCAAAATGCTGGAGGAACTCAGCAGGTCAGGCAGCGTCTAAGGAAAAGAGTAAACAGTCGAACCCACATAATACATGTGCTAACGGTTATAATTCTTTCACCTGAGTTGTTGAGGGTTTTCGTGGATACCAATCACCCAGTAATGATCAGACTTGCTCTTGCAATGGTCCCTAGTGTTAGAAATAGGAATCCAGGTCTTCCCTAGAGATCTGTTCAACATTCGCACTATCCCATCCGAATCTGCAAATGCTGGAGTTCCTGTAGAGAAATAATGTTACAAGTTACAACAGTTACTGTACTGAATATGATAATTATTTGGGGTCATGAGTTGATCATATGCCATAACATGTAACAAGGGTGTAACAAGGATGTTAGACGAGGGTAAGCCAGTGGATGTTGTGTACCTAGATTTTCAGAAGGCATTCGATAAGGTGCCACATAGGGGATTGGTGAGTAAAATCAGAGCTCATGGCATTGGGGGCAGGGTTTCAACATGGATAGAAAACTGGTTGGCAGATAGAAAGCAAAGGGTAGCAGTGAATGGGTGTTTCTCGGACTGGCTGGAGGTGACTAGTGGGGTACCACAGGGCTCTGTATTGGGACCACAGCTCTTTACGATTTATGTCAATGATTTAGATGAGGGCATTGAAAACTATATCAGCAAGTTTGCTGACGATACTAAACTGGGTGGCAGTGTGACATGCGAAGAGGACGTTAGGAGAATACAGAGAGACTTGGATAGGCTGGGTGAGTGGGCAGATACTTGGCAGATGTCATTCAATGTGAATAAATGTGAAGTTATCCACTTTGGAAGCAGGAACAAGAGGGCAGAGTATTGTCTGAACGGTGTAGAGTTAGGTAAGGGAGAAATGCAAAGAGACCTAGGAGTCCTAGTTCACCAGTCAATGAAGGTGAATGAGCAAGTGCAACAGGCAGTGAAGAGGGCAAATGGAATGTTGGCCTTTGTTACAAGGGGAATTGAATACAAGAGCAAGGATGTCCTTTTGCATTTGTACAGGGCCCTGGTGAGACCACACCTGGAATATTGTGTACAGTTTTGGTCTCCAGGTTTAAGGAAGGACATTCTGGCAATTGAGGAAGTGCAGCGTAGATTCACTAGGTTGATTCCTGGGATGGCAGGGCTGTCTTACGCAGAGAGATTGGAGAGATTGGGCTTGTACACGCTGGAATTGAGGAGATTGAGAGGGGATCTGATTGAAGCGTTTAAGATAATTAAAGGATTTGTTAGGATTGAGGCAGGAAATATGTTCCAGATGTTGGGAGAGTCCAGTACCAGAGGGCATGGATTGAGAATAAGAGGTCAGTTATTTAAAACAGAGTTGAGGAAGAGCTTCTTCTCCCAGGGAGTTGTGGAGGTGTGGAATGCACTGCCTTGGAAGACGGTGGAGGCCAATTCTCTGGATGCTTTCAAGAAGGAGCTAGATAGATATCTGATGGATAGGGGAATCAAGGGATATGGGGACAAGGCAGGGACTGGGTATTGATAGTGAATGATCAGCCATGATCTCAGAATGGCGGTGCAGACTCGAGGGGCCGAATGGTCTACTTCTGCACCTATTGTCTATAACTATTTCAAAAGATAACAATTACCACAATATGAAGACAATGGATTAAGAACTTCAAAAGAATATTCATCTAATGTTTTAAGTTCTAGTCTAGCATTTTTGCAAAAATATGTTTAGTACTACACTTCCAAAACATTTTTGATTAACCAATAATTCTCAATGTGGTAAAACAATGTTCCAAAATGGAGACCAAAGTGAAAAACCACCAATAACCAATGAAAACAATCAAAGCAAAAATTTGCACTTTTGATTTAATAACCCGACATAAATAATATAAATTAAAAGAATAATCAGTGTTTTTATTATTAAAATATTACCAGGGTAATCCACAACATGAATAACCTATTAGCATAGAACCTGACACAGAAAAATTTCCCTCTGCAGAACTCTCTGGTTTGTTTCTTTTTCTGACATTGCAGTGCAAAATTAAAGGTAAGAAACTGTCATGTTGGTTATTTGAAATTCTATTTTGCCTACGTATTTTCCCCTGCAGCAAGTGTCCTGTTAAGGACATACTAAGATTACCTTCAGCAGAAAAGCCCTGCCATGTCAGATATGACTTTCTACTTAAAGGAAGGGGAACACCATGGAGAACCTGTGACTTTCTTTTTCCTAGTTCCATAAGTTGGACCCCAAGACACTGATCTCCATCAAATCCGGTGCCTGAAGAGAAAAATAAATTTTCAATCATATAACAAATTATTTTAATAAAGGAAAATAACTAAAAGAACAAAGAAACTATATTATCCACAATGTCCTTAAGAGAATGGTGAAACTGTTCTCCTGTTAATTCTACTTTAGCAATGATCACATGCATAGAAATCTCTAAAGTGCTGAGGATTTACCATAAATACATTCTGCTGAGCATTCCACAGAAATGTATTCTGCCTGCTAAATGTTTGTAGTGTTTTCAGTTTTTACCCTATTAAGTTCATAACTATGAAATGTGTTCATGATAAAAAGATCGAGATTCAAGATCCCTATTTATTTATCTATCGTGAGTATATCAAAAGTTTCATTTTTGTTAACACTATTTGTGTCAAAAACCAACACATATTCCAGTGCCAATATAGCATGCTAGCAATAAACATTACAAGTCTCAAATGGTTCAAAATCTCTTGAATAATTTCTTTCACTTCAGCACCTGAATTAAATAATTCAAACCTGTGGCTTATTGAAAATGAACAGCTTTCCCATAAGGTACAGCAAGCTTAGAAAAATTGAATCAGCCTTCAGCAGAAGTGCTCACTTGTAGTTAAGTGCGAGGCCTAAACAGTAAAAATACACTAAAGTGTAACCTAAACAGCAAAAATTAAGCAGCCTAGAGAAAATCTTTTCTCTTCCCCAGGATCATATCATGCACGAAGGCAGAAATACTTAATCACCCAAATGTGTGAGATTTCTTAATCAACTTCCTCAGCAAGTACAAACAGCAATTCTAATTGACACCATTCAGCACAGTCTACCCCACTTCCTTAAATCAGCAGAGCAAGAATGCTATATTCAGCCGAATCAGGATCAACCATATTCTGAGAGCAAGTTAAAAATACTAAATATAAGACAAATGTCTTCATATCAAAACCTCAATATAATGTTGGGCAGATCTAAATAATCTTTTTTCCTCATGCTTTCAAAGAAAAGCAACATAGAAGGATATAAAAGTTTAATGGACAATGTTAATCTAAGACACTTTAAAAAGAATCCTTTATCAACTGATGCTTGGGTAATGTAAGTGCCTTCCAGCATTGTTACCAACGTACATCAGGAAAAGGGCAAAGAATATTTTATTATTAATATAATGTATTTTGCTATGGTGGCATTGCAGTTAGTGCAATGCTGTTCCAGTTGGAGTTCAGAGTTCAATTCCAGCATCCTCAGAAGGTAAGTCTGTACATTCCTTCCTGTGTATGCACGGGCTTCTGTGTGCTCCAGTTTCCTCCCACAGGTATATAGGCATTGATCGTGTGGACAGTCAGAGGCTTCTTCCCAGGGCTGAAATGGCTAACACGAGAGGGCACAGTTTTAAGGTGCTTGGAAGCAAGTACAGAGCAGATGTCAGGGGTAAGTTCTTTATGCAGAGAGTGGTGAATGCGTGGAATGGACTGCCAGCAATGGTGGTTGAAGGCGGAAACGATAGGGTCGTTTAAGTGACTTCTGGATAGGTATATGGAGCTTAGCAAAAAAAGAGTGCTATAGGTAACCCTAGGTAAATTCTAAGGTAAGGACATGTCCAGCACAGCTTTGTGGGCCGAAGGGCCTGTATTGTGCTGTAGGCTTTCTATGTTTCAGTCCAAAAACGTATCAGCTAGTAGGTTAATTGGTCATTGTAAATTGTCTCATGATTAAGCTGGTATTAAAATGAACTGCTGGGCAGCACGGCTCGTGGGGTTGGAAGGGCCTGCTCCACACTGTAATTCTAAATTAAATAAATAAAGACATTTATTTACGATCTGTCTACCAAAGAAAGCAGGATCTCTCAGTGGCCACACATTTCAATTCCACATCCCACTCCCATACTGATATGTCTATCCATGGCCTCCTCTACTATCAAGATGAAGCCACACTCAAGTTGGAGGAACAACACCTTATATTCCGTCTGGGTAGCCTCCAACCTGATGGCATGAACATTGATTTCTCTAACTTCTGTTAATGCCTATCCTCCTCTTCTTACCCCAACCCTGATTTATTATTCTGTCCCTTCCCCTTTTTTTGTCTCTCTCTGTCCCTCTCACAATCACTCCTTGCCTGCTCTCCATCTTCCTCTGGTGCTCCCCTCCCCCTTTCCTTCTCCCCAGGCCTCCTGTCCCATGATCCTCTCCCTTCTCCAGCTCTGTATCCCTTTTGCCAATCTACTTTCCAGCTCTTAGCTTCATCATTCCCCCTCCTGTCATTTCAGATCTCCCCCTCTCCATCCCACTTTCAAATTTCTTACTATCTTTTCTTTCAATTAGTCCTGATGAAGGGTCTCAGCCCAAAACATCAACTGTACTTCTTCCTATAGATGCTGCCTGGCCTGCTGCATTCCACCAGCGTTTTGTGTGTGTTGGTTAAATAAATTTCTAGTCTACTAAAACAATGACATGTCTAAAAATGCAAGAACTTAAGATCCCACTAGGTGGCAGTCTGTATTTCCAGACAGAATGAACCAAACTCGCTCTTGTTAGATCAAAAATGACTTCCAATTAGACAGCAATTTTACTGTTAGAAAATATCCCATCCTCTTTGCAGAGATGTAATCAAAAAATGGGAACAGCCAAATAAGGAGGTGTTCGAAAGGATGGACAAAAGTAAAATCAAAATGAAAAGATTTAAAGGGCGTAACGAGGAGACAGACAGAGTCATACAACACAGAAGCAGTCATTTAGGCCTATTGTGCCCAAGCCAACCATCAAATGAAAACCTTACTGCCCTTGGTCTGTGGTCTTCCTTGCCTTGGTAGTTCAATTGTCTGTCTAGATACATGTTAAATGTGTGAGAATACCTGTGTCCACCACCCCTCAGGCAGAAGTGAACAGATGGATTTCTGTCTGGGCTGCTGTGGGAAAGATAAAGTGGAGATCCAAGGCATGTATACCCTACCACATCATTCTTCCATTACTACTCACACATTCTCCCATTTGTCAATGTCTTCCCTCATCTCCCTCATTTCCTTGCCTACCAAGTACCTTCTGTCATGACAGTCAACATCTTGCTGAACAAACGTCAGTTATTTACTGAGATCTGCGGCCCTCCCACACCACCATGCACAATACTCCAGCCACCCCTCACCAGGTACTCCTCTTACCAATTCCCTCCAAAATATTCCCAACCATCCCTGCAAGATCCTCTTGCCTACCTCCCCAATCATGCTTTCCTCATTTCTTGCCAGTAATAATACTCTCCCGGTCTCTTCTACATTCCATCTAAACACAGCTACTCACAAACATACTTCCACCAACCCTCTTACTGATTCTATAACCCCAGGATTCATTTATTAATTTGACAGCTCCAACAGTTTGGATCTCTCTAGATTAACTAGCACAAACTGGTTACTCTTTATCAAAGATGTACATGATTTAGCAAGGCAGTACTGTGGTTATATTTCTGCATTGTTTTTCTAGAAGTTTGTACTAATGATAATCAAACATGAACTACAGTCCCACAAACAATAGATTAAAACGTTACATTCAGTAATTTAGGTAAATCGGGAACAAACAAACAAACAAGTATCAAGAGTGGTAAACAAGAAACGATTAGTTCTCATAAAAACTCTTCTGATTTGGCTAATACCCCAGAGAAAGAAAAATGCCACATATTCTGCTCCTAAGTCTTTTGGTCTCACGCCATTCTGCCAGGGCACGTGAATATTTATTCAGAATTTTGCTACACGAGTCTCAGCGGGCTTGCTGTTTAATCTCAAACTGAAGTGTCAAAATTTAAAGATAATTTATCCTCTGCAATAACATCAACAATCAGGTACAACGTAGATTCTCAAGTTCAGTTCTTTACCTCGATGATAAGAGATCATTAGTTGTTCCCCGTGTCCTGACATGGAGACCACAGGCCCTGGTAGACTGAAGAGTTCCTTTTGGATACCACCAATGCTGAATATACGAACAATTAGAGCACTTGTTGAAACAGCAGCCCAACCTTGACCAAGACAGATAGCTTCAATGTTTTCATTGTCTGCCAAGTCAACCATCCATTCTTTATTTGTGTCCCTGGAGTTGAAGTGGATACACTGCAGTGTGCTAATTGGTAGATAAACAGAAAGCAGAACGGCTTAATATGCACAATAATTTCCTTTACAAACTTTAAAGTTCAAAGTACAAAGTACGTATATGTCACCAAATACTATGTTGAGGTTCATCTTTTACAGGCATTCACAATAGAATCAATGAAAAACTACACACAAAAACTGACAAGTAATGTGCGAGAAGACAAATTGTGCAAATAAAAAAATAAACAAATAACAACAAATAAATAATACTGAGAACACGAGTTGTTGAGTCCTTGAAAGTAAGTCCATTGGTTGTGTTCAATGATCAGTCCTGTGTTGTGCTAAGTGAAGATGTCCACACTGTTTCAGGAACCTGCTAATAACTGTTCCTAAACTTGGTGGTATGGGACAACTAATCCAGCATTTTATAATTGGACCTTCAAGGAGAAATAAGCAAAATGAATGTGCTGAACAATTTAAGAAATTAATTTAAGAGAGAAATGTGCCCCACAATTCCCGAGGAGCCGTTAGATTATGCATATTTGGCACCGGCAGGGCAAATAAAAAGATGTCAGGATTAAGTGGTGGGGCCATTGTGTGAGTGGGCCAGTGTTAGGGTGGGAAGTTCAGGCTTTGGCAAGGAGAGGTAGAGGCAGTAGGTAGATATTTTTTGTTTAATTTTCCTTCCCTACTACACAGTTAGAACAGTGGGGAAGCCAGGCAGGATAGTGAAATGCTCCTCTTCCTGGTTGTAGGGAGGCATGGAAACATTCAGTGTCCCTGATGACTAAACTTACAAGAAGTTTGTAGCTTCTAGCTACAGCTTCTTCCAGATAAGGAAACAGAATTAAAGCTGGAGCTGGATGAACTACGGATCATTCAGGAGACTGAGGTATTGATTGACAGGACATACAAGGAGGTCATTACACCAAGGTGCAGGACAGAGATAACTAGATGACTGTCAAGAGGAGTGACGGGGATAAGCAGCCAGTGCAGAGTACCCCTGTGACCACTCCGATCAACAACAGGTATACTGCTTAGATACTTTTGCTGGGGGGGGGGGGGGGGGTACCAGAGCATGGACAGATAGTGGAGTGGTTATGGGGAAAGATGTTGTTAAACCTATATGCAACGTCAGGAAACAAAAGCATGGTTGGACTGATGTTGTGAGCAGTGCACATTTCAAAGCAAAGAGTATTGTAGGAAAGGCAAATGAGTTTAGGGCTTGAATCAGCTCATGGAAGTATGACATTGTAGCCATTAGTGAGACTAGGTTGCAGGAGGGGCAGAACTGGCAGCTCAGTGTTCCAGGGTTTTGTTGTTTTAGACATGATAGAGTAGAAGGGACTAAAGGGGAAGGGGAAAAAGGACTGGAAAGGTTATGTGTATGGAAATAAGGAAGGGATGACCACGTTAATGAGATTATATCATAGACCACCTAATAGTTTGCATGGTTTAGATAAGGAAATCTGTAGAAATCACAGACTGCTGCAAGAAACACAAGATTGTAATAATAGTGATAGTAGATGTGGAAAGAATGTTTCCCATGATTAGGGAATCTAGGACAAGAGGGGCATCTATTTAAAACAGAGATGCAAAGAAATCTCATCAGCCAGAAGGTGGTAAATTTGTGGAATTTATTACCACAGGCACCTGTGGAGGCCAGGTCATTGTTGGGTGTATCTGAGGAGGATATTGATAGGTTCTTGATTGGCCATTGCATCATAAGTTTGGGGAAAAGACCAGGGAGTAGGGCTGAGAAGGGGTAAAAAGAATCAGCCATGATTGAATGGCCCAATTCAGCTCCTATGTCTTATGGTCTTATCCTGTAGGAGACTAGTGCAGAAAATGCAGGAGGCCATAGCAGAGATATTTAAAATATCCTTAGTCACTGGTGAGCTGCTGGAGGATTGGAGGATAACTAATATTATTCCATTGTTTAAGACAGGCTCTAAGAATAAGCCAAGAAATTGCAGGCCAGTGAACCTGACATCATTAGTAGTAAGTTATTGTAAGGGACCACATATATTTGGATAGAGAGGGACAGATTAAGGATAGTCAACATGGCTTTGTGCATGGTAGATCATATCTAATTAATCTTATAGGGTATTTTGAGGAAGTTACCAGGAAAGTCGATTAAGGCAAGGCAGCGGATGTTGTCTACATGGGCTTTTCAAGGCCTTTCACAAGGTCCCACATGGGAGGTTGGTCAGAAAGGGTCAGTCATTTGGCAATCAAGATGAGGCAGTAAACTGGATTAGACACTGGCTTTGCGGAGAAGCCAGAGAGTAGATGGTTGCCTCTCTGACTGATGACCGAGGCCTGTGACTAGTGATGTGCTGTAGAGATCAGTGCTGGGTCTATTGTTTGCCATCTCTGTCAATGGCATGGATGATAATGCAGTAAACTGGATCAGCAAATTAGCAGATGACACCAAGATTGGAGATGTCCATGGACAGTGAGGAAGACTTCGAACCTTGCAGTTGGATCTGGGCCAGCTATAGATTTCAAACAACATGCAGTAAAATTCCAATAATTGGCACTCCCATTGTTCCGAAATCCTCATGGATTGGCATCTGGCTCATTTGCGTCTTTCCACTCATTGGGGACCCGTTTCCCCATACTCCTTTTAAATCCACCTGCTTCCTTAGAAAATTTTTGGTGTGCAACATTAGAAGTGTATTAGGAATGTTAATAGGAATAAAACCCATCAGTTCAGAAAATCTTGACAGCTCATCACCACCAAATACCGTGGGGTGTCCGTGTATCAGAAATTTACATTACGTTGACAGCAACAAGAACATCCACTGGTACAGATTCTTCTTTAAAATGAGCAAAAGCGCTTTCCTGGTATACTGGGCAATGATTCACTTGTGTTTGTGGGAGCTTTGAGCCAATAACCTGCCGCGTTTGGCTAACGATGCTTCAACATATCAAGGGAGTAAGTTCCATTAAACGTTTTTATTCCTAGCATGACAACATGTTGTCCTGGAGTGAAGGAGGAATAACTATTTGCAGTTCCAGCTCCTAACCATCATCCAACAGCCAGTGTACACAACAAGCTTGAACAGAGCTACAACAGGCAAATAATGCCATTGACAAAGTCCCGCACAATCCTGAAGTTTAGAACACATGCAATCCAGAATGTGTTAGCTAAATGGAATCAAAATTGACTTGGTGACAAGAGATAGAGGGTGGAGGGTTATTTTTAAATTGTAAGGTTGTGGTAATGAAGTTCCACAGGGATCAGTGCTGAATCTCTTGCTGTTTGTCATATCATCATCATTATGTAGCAGGTCACATGATATGGGCAATCATGGTCTTGACCACTATTGTTCTTGGCAAATTTTCTACAGAAGTGGTTTGCCATTGCCTTCTTCTGGGAGGTATCAATGCTCATCAGAGATTGTGTGCCTGGCGTCAGTGGTTGGATAACCAGCTACACATATGACCATCCACCACCTGCTCGCGTGGCTTTACGTAACCCTGATCAGGGGTCTAAGCAGGTGCACACCTTGTCCAAGAGTGGCCTGCAGACTAGAAGAGGGAAGGAGTGCCTTACGCCTCCTCTGGTGGAGATGCACCTCCACCCCACCACCATTATTTGTCATGTGGAATAATGACTTGTATGGGAATGTAAGTGGCATGATTAGTAAGTTGGCAAATGACACCAGATTCAATGCTTTAGTGGACAGTGAAGATAGTCTAAAGTTACACTTAGGTCAAAATCAATTGGAAAAGTGGGCAAAGAAATGATAGATGGAATTTAAATCAGGAACATAAAGGGACGGGAAGTTAAACCAGGGTGGGATATGCACAGTGAACGCTAATGCCCTGTGGAGTGTTACTGGAGAATGTGATTGAGGGATGCAAGTATAGAGCTCCCTATAAGTGGGAACAGAGTTGGACAAGATAGTGAGAGTGGCACATGGCATGCGAGGCTTCACTAGTCAGGGCAATGGGGTTTAATACAGATTGCACAAGTTGGCATGGATGAGTTGGTCCAAATGTCCTGTTTCCATGCTGTACAATTCTATGATCAGTGCATAAGTTGTTCAGGATAGTATCCAAGGCATAACTCTCTCAGCTGCTTCATCAATAACCTTACATTCATCTTGTATTCTGAATCAAGATGTCTGTACAATATTTACCTGTGTTCACGACATATCAGAAAGTGAAAGTGTCTGGATGCAACAAGATCTAAGCAACAGGCAGATAACACACAGCTGCCAGGCAAAGACCATCTCCAACAAAACAAAGTCTATAATCTGTAACCCCGGCTTTCAAAGGCAGTAACATTGCCTCATGCCCTAGTTTATTTACTATTGACTAGAAATATAATGGGACAAGCTATGCTAATAATGTGGCTACATGAGTCACCCCATAACCTAGTGATTAAATTTGCCTGGAAGAGTGCAACCAAGACTGGCTCCTTGACTGACACCTGATACATGACCCTAAAGGCTCATTCCCTAAGCCACTAGCATCCTGAGCTTGTACTCTGCAATCTACAAAATGAACAATGAAGACTCAACTCGACTACACTCACTGCATCTTCCAAGTCCATGATCTCTACATTGCAGAAGGAGAGGAATACAGTTCCACCACCTGCAAGTTTCCCTCCAAGTCTCAATTATCTGAATGGAAATGTAGAGCATTTCTTCATTATCGTTGGGACAATATCCTGAAACAGTGGTGGAAAGGGTGAGAAGTGGGTAATACTTTACCTAATGAAACATTTCAAGGCACAGATCATTGCCATCTTCTCAAGTTCAACTAGGGACAGAGAATAAATAATGGTCATAGCAATGACATACACACACAGCCCCTAAAGAAAATCGTCACATGCTGCCTACTGGTCTAGTGCTCTCAGAGCTGCCAACCAACCTCCTGCTATAACATCAACTGAAAATTTACACTGATATGCCAATACCTTCTTCCCGATCTTTACTGATTATTGATCTCTCAACATCTCAAACTTGAGATTCACATCTTTGCAAATAATAAGAGTTGAATGCCTGGCACTCCCCATCTCAGTAATGAACAAGTTTCTCTATTCATCTTGCTCCAGTCTCTTACACTTGTCTCACTATTATGGCCGGATTGATTGTGCTCACTACTTCAGTGCTAGTACATTGTTATGCCTTTGAAGGAAAATGGGGTGTGCATATAAGAACATCATCACTTCTGAATTCCTCGCCAAGTCACACTCCTGTCAGAGTTGGAATGGATTATTAACATTTCTTAATCATCAGTGACTTCCTGTTCTCCTTCCCTACCAGTACTTTCACCAAACACGCTCAAAGTTCATTTTTCCCAGGATGATTATTTATAGAAGATAAAGAAGCCTTGCCAGAAATGTACACACTTATGAGTGAATTTTAAAATAAACCTAAATGTCTTGTGTTGTGTGTTGCTCATGGAAATTACTAACACAATAGAATTGCAGGTCAGATTTCGCCCACAGACTGAACATTTGATATTGTCAAAGGAGGGAGGAATTCTGAATTACAACCACTGAGTAAACATTCAAGGATGATAGTCCAGCCTAAATCTCTTGATGGTATTAAGCACTGGGTGCCATAGTAGCAGATCAGTTAGCACGACACTATTACAGTTCAGGAGTTTTAGCTCAGAGTTCAGTTCCAGTGCCATTCTGTAAGGAGTCTCACATGGAATGAGTGGGTTTTCTCCGGCTGCTCCGGTTTCCTCCCACAGTCCAAAAACATACCGGGTAGGTTAACTATTTATTGTAAATCGTCCAGTGATTAGGTTAGGGTTAATCAGCATTGTGGCATTGCTGGGGCATGTGCTCAAAGGGCTGGAGGGGCCTACTCCACACTGTATCGCCAAATAAAATAAAAAATAAATCAAACGAACAATTAAAACAGACCAATAAAGATGACTAAAACATCCACCCTCCGTAATTTTACCTGGGATGTTCATCAGATTTTGCACAGGCCAATAACACTGCTTCATGTGATAAATCTGCCATGGTATGATTAAGAAAGTTACTCAAATGAATTGCGTGGTGTATAGAGGTATCGTGGAATTCTACATCTATAGCATTATCTTGATCATCACTGTAGCAGCGAATAATACCAATGGAATTCCAGACCTAAAAACAAACAAGCATATTACAATAAAGAAATACTGTGACTTAAAGTTAACATTAACAGTGTTTGAAGCAAAAATGTTAAAAAAGAGTGGCCTTGGATCATAGCAAATCAATTTCATACACAACTATATACACAAGATTTTAACTCGTGCATCATTGCATTTCAACAAGAACAGAGCTTCTAAATGAATTGCAACATCATCTTAACAAAGCAAAGAAGCATGACTATAGTTCAAATATAGTGTCAAATATAAAATCTCTTTCATTCATTTATTGGAAACTGCTTTGTTATATCCGTTACTTGAAAGGAACTGAGCCCATATTATACAAGTAAAAAGTTACTTTTTATAAAAATCCCAAAAATAGTAGTCAGGGACACCTGCTACTCAAAAAATTATTTTGGTCCACTTGCTCTTTACTGCCTACATTAACGGCCAAATCAACATAGCTTTATCAATATCACAGACCTGGCACAGTCCTGTCATTTTGTGTCCAAACACAATTTAACAAACACATTATAGTCACACCGCTAAATTCCATCAACTAAGCCAAGAAAATTACAGCTGTACCTCTTCCATAAGCTCAGGAGTAATACAACTGAAATCTAAATGTAAACTGAAAAGCCATTAGTCTCATTCAGCACAAATCAAAATTACCCCAGAATCACACCCATATAATAAGACCCATAATGAGGTTTCATGATCTAATTTAAGCAATGTACACTAAGCTTATTCAGTAAAGGAATGCTTTGCCTATGTCAAAACAAAATCTGATGCTACAGAATAAGGCAAGATGGAGGTATGCTTAGCGACCTTTTACGGGCCCAACAAATGGTGCAGATGTCTGTCTTAAACATTTTTCTTGTGATGGCAAGACTCTGTTGAACATTGGTAATACCAAATGCTACATCCAGTTCATTGCTGAGACCAATGGTGAAGCAGCTGTGTGGTCTCATTGTTGTGAAACAAGGTCCTGGGGGAGGAGGTGCCAGAGGCAACCTGGGAGGGATCAATGTGTGCCAGGTGCGCTGGAACCCGTGCTGGGTTGGAGGCTGGCCTTCGCAGGCTGACTCTCTTGTCAGTGCTGCTCCCCGGAAGTCAAGCTGGACTGCCTTCATCTGCGACTGACACAGTGCGAGAGGAGGAACCGTTTGTTCTTGCAGAAATGTGGCTCCAGTACAATATCCCATGCACCATTAATCTTCAGAACATGCCATTCAGAGACTTGAGCTAATATTATTTTGTGACTGAATGTGCTATCGTAACTATATGTGCTGTGTGCAACTTTATGTACTGTGTTTTGCATCTTAGACCCAGAGGAATGCAGCTTCATTTAGCTGTATACATGAGCATGGTTGAATGAATTTGAATCACAAATCACTGCCTTAACCATCAAATGTCAACAACATGAACATCTTCAGTGGATCTAGAGATCAGTGAACAGCCAAGTGGTAAACAACAAAAATAATTACACACAATGATCATTCATACATACATTCCTCCTGCCAACACAAGGAACCAGCGCTAGCCGTAAAAGTGCGAGGGGCGCTGGGACTTTGCAGACCTCAACAGTGGGTTCAATTTGGGCATTACAACAATTAAGCAGCATTCTGCAGAGGCAGAAGAAAAATGAACCACATGTAAAGTGCTAAACTGCCTTCATAACCATCATTCCCAAAACCCTGAATTCCAGTAACACTTGGTCTGCCCAATGCCTGCTTATTGCCTACATGTTTGAAGATTTGACAGAGGTCCGAAGGAGAACTTCAAAATAATGACCAAAATGGGAACGTAACTGGCTTTGAAGGATAGATATGAAAAGATGATCATTCCCTCAGATCAGCTCTTAATTCTCTTGAAAGAAAGCATACTAAATATCACAAAACTGTGGCATCCTAACATATTGGCTTTAATCAGCATCTACTTTAAAACTGCGTCAAGGAACAAATGTAAAAATTTTTGTGCAATGGGAATGTTTTCTCTGGTAGGAGAATCTAGAGCTAGGAATTACATTTAAAAGTAAGGGATCCTCCATTTAAGATACACAAGGTAAGGATTTCCATCTAAGAGAGTTGTTAGATTTTGGAACTCTCAACCTCACAAAGCAGTGGAAGCAATCTTTGAATTTTTTTAAGACCGAGATAAATGGATTTACAATATGAAAGGGCTGAAAGGCTTCCAGGGTTGTAAGGAATGCAGAATTTAGTTTATAATGAGATCAGCCTTGATTTTCTTGGATGGAAGAGCATGCTCAAGAGAGTAAGTGGTCTATTTTTGCTATTTACTATGTCCGGATATGCACGCGCTTGACAGTTGATAGCACTGTCAAGAGTGAAGGGTCACCTCATTCAATATTCTGCACCCAGAAAAGGAAAGCATGTACCAAAGGCAACAAGCCCAACCTAAGGGCCAGGTATACGTAGGATGGTTGTTTATTTTGTATTTCATATAAGATGTCCAAACAAAGCTTACCAGCAATGCTGCTTACCATGAACCGATGTGAGAGGTGAGAGGGTGTGGAACACGGCTGAAAAGGCTTTTGCTTTGGTGTTGGCAATGGTCCAGTGTATCCAACAGAAACTGGTGCTGCTTGTGCAATACTAGCATGGTCGTCATCGTCATCGGCCACTTTATCTAGATGGTTGGGAGATCCAATATCTGAAAGAAATTTATAGTTTAAAAATGTGATTGAAACATTCCTATGCTTCACCCTCTGCACTATTACAAAATAAAAACCTGGTGATTATAATAACTGCTGTCTCTATTAATTATATTTATTTTCATTAATTATAAAGGATTGAAATAGTTTCCTTTGTTAATGGATCAAATAAGTCAGGACATAATGCAGTTTGAAACTCTTTGTTCTGGCACACTTGGGAAATGAGTGATGCTGAACCACAGAAATTGCTCCTATTCATTTCCTCTGTGGAAAACTGTTCTTGAGTACAGGCGACCCCCCCCCCCCCCCCCCCCGGGTTAGAGACATTTAGGTAACAGAATTTTGCCTTTGTAGAATCCACTAATCATGGCTCAAAAATTTGAAATACAAGATAAAATTTGGTCTCAAGAAACGTGTGCAAAAAACATCAAAAGTATCAATTGTATTTCTTGACAGTTGTGCAGACAAAGCAGCTTCATTTTAAAAGGAATAAATAAATCTCTATATGGACTTTTTTGTTCAGGAATGCAACAAACACACCTCCACCAGCCACAACTCCAAAATCATTACCTGGTATTTGTGTGGTGCAACTACCTCAGTGCGGTATGGATTGCCTCAATTTGAGGATATTCAAATAGAAGCAGCTTTCATAGAAACTGCAGCAAATATCCTCACATCTAGCCACATAATGGGAAAGGATTATGGATGAGGCAGCAGAAAATGTTGAGCCCAGGACAGTGCCCTTATGAACACCTGCAGTAACTAAGATGATTCCACTTCAATAAAGGCATCTATGAATGAGGTAGGACTCCAACCAGGCTTTACCCTTTCCCCGTGCCTGTTGACTTCAATTTGACCAGGGCTCCCCAGTACCAATTCAGTGAAATGCTGCCTTAAGACTGGCATGCCAGTCTTAGGTCCACATTTGGACTAAGATTGTGACAGCATCTGCAGCTGTAACCCTACTGAAGCCCAAACCAGTCAATTGTCAGCAAGTGCCTTATCATAGCAAATTAGTGTCACTTTCCACAACTTTGTCAGTGCTGGAGAGAACACCAATCACATGATTATATAAGCAGATTGGATTGGTTCTGCAATTGTGGACTTGATTATAATGGAATAGTGCCACACCATGATTTTACAGATTGTTGTAATCCACATTTGTCTAGTTAAAGGTCGACAGCTGTTTCAAGCTACCACGTCTGACTTGATTCTGCCACACCTCACAATCAAAGATATCCTGACTGCTAAGTCATTTGTATAATGTTTCTCAGCACATTCAAAAAATTTTCAAACTGGTTACGGAAGTACATATTCCCACACAAAAAGTTGTGCTCATTTAAAATCAGTAATTTCGAATGCAAGGAAACAGAAAATATATTTTACAGATATAGTAAGATGGATTTCCTTTTCCCCCTTTAAAAAGCACTGTTAAATCGCCATTCCTGATCCTTTACTCAAAAAAAATGACATCTAGTTTACTATTCTTCACCACTGTGGTTTAAATTATCATGAATGATGAAAATAAATTTAAAAAAGCCAAAAGGATGGATGCAACACACATAAAATGCTGGAGGAACTCAGCAGGCCAACCAGCATCTATGGAAAAAAGTACAGTCAATATTTCCGGCCGAAACCCTTTGGCAGGACTCATCCTTGTCTCTTCTGAGGATGGATGCATTGATATTTTCACAAAAAAAAATCATTGCTCCTCATACCATGTGAGTTATCATCTTCAATTGCCCGATGATATTGAGACCGGTTGACTATGCCTATCACATTGTCATCTTCATCATCATCATCTGCTAATGGATGCCTTATTGGTGATGACTGTGACAGATAGGTTTCTTTTGTTGTCAAGTCACCACTGTCTTCATCAAACAAACCATCCACTGTAGCAGCAGTGGAATGCGAAGTCAATCCCTAAACATAAAAAAATCCATTAACGCATAGTAACTGATTTGAGCTGAAGTATTTGAATCTTTAATAAAGTACCATGGATTCCAGATAATTGGAACACATCGGGATAGTACATTTGGCCCAATTAGGCAAATGCCCCAATTAGCCTAAGTTTCGTGGAAATGATTAAAAGGGTATTTAAAAAAAGACAAATTATCGTCTGAGTAATAAATTATGTATTTAAATGAAATACAGAGCCAATTAGAACACTACCGATATTACTACAGTACTATAAAGCTGTGTATTAGTTCCTAATAGTTGTCAACAGAGGAATTAATCCAGTGTATATTACCATGTTCTTTTGATTATTGTAAATTAACAATTCTTTGTAGTACCTAATATGTTGAAGAGGTGAAATTGTTTCATTTTCACTCCTGGCCATTTCTGGCACCTCCAAGCCTGAATGCTTCAAACTGCAGCGAGCAAAACAATTCTGAATTGTCGTACTACTTATTTCTTGCCAACTATCAGTCACAAAAACCACTGCTTTTTGAACACAAACACATGCAACCGACACCTTTTAAAACTGTTTGCTCTAAGCATGGTGTAGTGTCTAATGGCCTCACAAAAGCATGCAACTAATGCTCATTGCAAACTGTTTGGCAACAGTCTCTTGTCCCAATTAAGTGCCATAGTGTCCCAAATAAATTAACAGAATCTAGGCTATTTTCTCAATTAATTTTTGATTTTTAAGAGCTGTCCCAAATAAGCAGCTGCCCCAATTAACCAATGGCCTAATTAACTGGAATCCTCCATGTTTTTAAAACAAGCAATAAAATCAAAAATGTTTATATGAAGACAGCAAAAGCACTTTAGAGTGTGGAACAAACATTTGTTAATCAAAGTTAATTAATATAACAATTTTCTGCCAAAGAACATAGCAATAACACATGCACTTAAGCTGTGCATGCACTAATATAAACACACAATATTTATGAAAATAGATTTAGCACAAAGGCACAATTAAATAAAGGAACTTTAACTTTATTTACCATTGGTCACCACCTCACAGTAGCATGTTTAAAAAGGACAGAGGGCATAACACTAAATTATACATGGAACTAAACACCTGTTAACATTGTTTCCGACTTACTTTGCTGCTAGCATCTGCCCAAATCCCTTCAAACATCCCCAAATTTCCTTCAAAATCCGTATAAGCTAGATTTCCTTTCAAAGGATGCCATGCCATTGCACATATTCGATAAGCCTTCTCATGCCGCAATCTAAGGAAACACATTTTATAACACTTAATATATATTTGACATTTACCAACTCTTTTGAAAGACAGCAAACAGACCAGCTGCAGAAAAAGAAGTTTTATTGCTGAAACAGCTGCAATGCCCCAGGGTTGTGTGTCGGGCCCATTGCTGTATGTTCTGCTCACGTATGACTGCAGGACCAAACATCTAAGTAATCATGGTCAAGTTCACCGATGACATGAGAGTGGTGGGGCTCATCACCAATAACAATGAGATGGCCTACAGAGAGGAGGTGGAAGATCTCTAAGTCTGGTGGTAGGCAGATAACCTCTTCTTCAATGTCATCAAGACAAAGGTAATGGTCATCAACTACAGAAGAATTCACACCCCTCTTTACACATCAGCAGCACAGCAGTGGAAACTATGAGCAGTTTCAAACCCCTAGGACTGGATATATTGCGCAACCTCTTAAGGTCCCAGAACACTCTCTACACAATCAGGAAAGCTCACCAACATCTCTGCTTTCTGAGGAGGCTAGAGAGCTGGACTATGCACATCTATACTCATGTCTTTCTACGGATGTCCAGTAGAGAGCACCCCAACATGCTGCATGGCGTGGAAACTGGACTGCAACAGACAGGAAGGCTCGACAAAGGGTAGTCAAAACTGCCCAATGCATCACCAGCACATTTCATTAAGGAACGAGGCTTGGAGTTGCAAAGAGTGAAAGGTGGTAAGTGGGTGGGGTGATATTTCCACTAGCAACACAGTAAATAAAAGTGACAAAATTATCTGCCTATTATCACAAGAACGAAGAGGAAGAATGAAAGCTCTAGACTTCTGCAAGTTCTAAACCACATATGATAAATAGGCCGAAATCAGTATGGTTTCCTTCAGAGGAGAACTTGCCTAACAGTTTGGTTGGAATTCTTTGAGGAAGTAACAAGCAGGACAGACAAAAAGTCAGTGGATATTGTTTACTTGGATTTTCAAAAAGGTCTTTTGAAGGTGCAACACATGAGGCTTTTGAGCAAGATAGTCCATGGTAGTACAGGAGTACAGGGAAAGGTAGAAGCATGGACAAAAGACTTGCTAGCTGACAGAAGGCAAAGATTAAGAATAAAGGGTTGGCTGCTAGTGACTAGTGAAGCTCCACAGAGTTCAGAATTAGGTCCCCTACTTTTCACGTTATATTTTCACGATCTGGATGACGGAACTGATGGCATTGTGGCCAAGTGTACAGATGATACAAAGATAGGTGGAGAGGCAGGTAGTGTTTAGGAAGCTGAGAATTTGCAGTAGGACTTGGACAGATTGGGAGAATGGACAAAGTAGCAGATGGAAAATAGTGCAGGAAAGTGTCTGATCATGCCCATTGGTAGAAAAAATAAAGGTGTAGTCTACTTTTTAACGGGGAGCAAATTCAAAAACTGGAGGTGCAAAGGTACTTAGGGAGTCCTAATGCAGAACATCCCTAAAGAGTCACAGTAGCAGTTAGTCATAGAGGCAAGTCCAGTAGCGTAACACTTTACAGTACCAGTGACCAAGGTTTGATTCCCACAGCTGCCTGTAATGAGTTTATACATTCTCCCCATGCCTGTGTGGGTTTCCTCCCACAGTCCAAAATAAAAAGACATACAGGAAAGTAGGTTAATTTGTCATTTGGATGTACTTGGGTGGTGCTGGCTTGTTGGACCAGTAGGACCTTTTACTGTGCTGTAGCTCTAAATAAAATAAAATTAAAGCAAGGAGGCAAAGTAATGTTTGCATTCTCTTCTGAAGTTCTTGAATATAAAAGCAAGGATGTAATACTGAGGCTTTTCAAGGTGTGGTCATAAGTGCAAGAGATTCCGCAGATGCTGGAAATCTTGGGCAACACACAAAATGCTAGAGGAACTCAGCAAGTCATAGGGCATTTATGGAAGAGAACAAAAATTCAATGTTTTGGGTCGCGACACTTCATCAGGACTAGAAAGGAAGGAGACAGAAGCCAGAACAAGGCGAGTTTGGGGAAGGACTACAAGTTGGCAGGTGATTGGTGAGGACAGGTTAGGGAGGTGGGTGGGGGGGGGGGTGAAATTAGAAGCTAGGAGGTGACAGATGGAAGAAGTAAAGGGCTGAAGAAAGAATCTCACAGATAGGATAGTGGACATGTCACAATTTTCCACTCTATATTCCATCTAACAGTCTTGTGCCCATTCACTTAATCTATAGCTTTTTGTGATTTCTTTAGAACATATTAACCTATTTATTTTAGTATAATCAGCAAACATGGCTACAGTACATTGAAGTGTTTTTATCCAAGTAATGAATATAGTTTATAAATAGTTGAGGCTCCCAGCACTAATCTATATATTAGCCAACACTAGTTGCTGACTGCCAATCTGAAAAAAATGACCCATTTATCATTACTCATAGTTTTGATTTTAATCACTCCCCTGCTTTTGGCATTGCATATTTCCGATCACTCATGAGTTTCCAGGAGCTAACAGGGAAAAAAAGTTTTTCACTTTATCTCAAACCTTTACTCTTAGGGTAAGCACATAGTCCCAAATTTCAAGGTGTCCAGCTGGGGGAAACAGCTTCACAATATCTACTGTCATATCGTTTTAACCAATGCTCAGATTTCCTTTAACAGAAAAAAAAGGAAATCTAACTATTGCACAATTCAGTATGAGCTTGTATTCTAAATTCACAAATGATAACAAAGTTTCACAAATTACTAGCAGCATTATACCTTTCTACACATTTTTTCGTCTGTACATTCCATACTGCCATGGATCCATCAATACTCCCAGCAGCTACATAATCACCACATGGAGACCATGATACAACATTTAATGGCTGGAGGAAGAAAAAGTAAGAATATAATTTATTCATGTAATTTTTGAAGATTATCTTTTATGCTTTTCAACAGTATCCAAGTCTCTATGAAATAACTTTCAATTAGCAAGAATACTTTAACATATAAATACAAGAGTATTCATAAAACAAACAATTTCCTCCAGAAACATTCCATTATTTTGGTTAAAACATTGATTTTTCTATGATATTCAAAACACTAATGCTATTTTCAGTTAAGTATTTAGTTGTGTCAAACTATTCCTGATTCATTAAATCATTTTCCTAATGTATTACATGTATATCTATTTTCTGCCGTTATATCCAAGAAAACTGCTTTTAATTTTGATATAAAGCTTACCATCGTAATGCTGTCATCTGAAAGATTGGCAACATTTTCCCAGGATTCTCTTTCATACAGTTTTACAACTTTTTCGACTGGAACAGCCAAGAACTAAGTGCATGTACCAAACAGAGAATAAAAAGTTAGACTGAAGAAAACTTTCAGACATGCTTATGTTATTAAATATCAAAACATAATATCCCAAATCTGTTCAGTCTCTGCTCCTTTAACCTATTTTCAAAGTTTATCAGATGAGCTCTGAAGAAACCAATCACCATGCTTAAGACACAGTGCACATTGTTCAAGATTGATGATTTGCAGTAAATACATCCAGTTTAGAGAACTAATTCTCACTTACAAATATTAACAATATCCCACTTGTCACTTACAACCTGCTTCAGAAGAACAACCATCAAAACTTAGTAAGTGCACACTAAATGTTGTGCAGTAGGACAACACAAGCTAAAGCAATTTGAAACGATTTACCTTTCCAGACTTCGGTTGCCACTCAAGTCTGCAGATGGATGTAGCACGGTTCACCTCATTGAATTTGGTTAGCAATGGCCAACTAGATGCAAGTGTCTTCAAAGCAAAAAGGACAATTGCCAAACCTATTAGACATGCCATGTTGTAAACCACATAGAAGCAATTTGAAATACTAGTTTCTTTTCATGAAAAAGCTTGGACATATCATGGAACATTCCATCAAGACCAAGGAACTGATTGTGGATTTCAAAGGAAGAGGAAGTTGGGAGAATACATAACAATCCTCATTGAAGGAACAACAATGGAAAGGATCAGCAGCTTTAAGTTCCAGTGTCAGCATCTCAAAGATTCAATCCTGGCTACAATACATCAATGTAATCATGAAGGCAGCAAACCAGTGGCTCTACTTTGTTCAGAGTTTGAGCATATTTGGTATGCCACCAAAGACTCTACCAAATTTCTACAGATGTAAAGTGGAGAGCATTCTGACTGCTGGCATCAGAGCCTAGCGTGGAGGCTTCAATGCACAGGGCTGTAAGAAGCTGCAGAGGGTAGTATCATGGGAACAACTATTTCCACCACAGAAGTCATCTTCAAGAAACAGTGTCTCAAGAAGATGGGATCCATCAGCAAAGATCGTCACCATCTGGGACATTCCCTCTTCTTGTAACTACTATCAAGGTGGTACCTTAGGAGCCTGAAGGACATTACCCAAAACTTTCAGAACAGCTTTTTCCCCTTGCCATCAGATTTCTGGAAGGCCCATGATCATTATCTCATTATTCCTTTTTCTTACACAACTTTTGTAATTTATATATCTTTGCACTGTTCTGCTGTCACAAAGCATGAAATTTAACATCGTATATCAATGATAATAAATCTGATTCTGACTTCTACAGATATACTGCAGAAAGTGTCCACATGTTGCATCAATGGGAGGCATGGCAATTCAAAGGCACAAGAACATAAAACATGAGGTGCTACCTCAAGAGCACAAAGTTCAAATTCATTGTAGATTAACCCTCAACTCTGACTTTGCATGGGACTTAGATACAGACTTCTCCACCTCAATACATAAGTCAAATCATAATTTTTCTTCAGAACATTTTAAAGAATAACACAAATGGTGCATTTTCATTCCTAATACCAATCACATAATGTAAACTATAAGACTTATCCAACTAACCTGATCAGTTATTTTCCAAATACATACTAATCCATCACAGCTGGAGGAAGCCTGAAAAATAAAACACCTTGAGATTATTATGAACAAAGCTACTGAAGTATTGAACTGCACAAGAGTTGTAAATATTGTATGCCACTATCAATTAAAATATCAAAAATACCAGAAGCAAACATTGTAAACCTACTCGGGTAATATAAAGTCTATCACAGTTGTTCTTTGGCTAAAGCAATTTAAGCTGCTACTACAGATTCTACATGAATCAAGTTGTTTTAAATTAATTACCAGGTACACATCCTTTGGGTCAAAAGCAACACTGAGAATAGGACCATCATGACCTCGAATTGTCTTCTGTTGACTATTGTCTTTGACATCAATGATCTTTACCATAAAATCACTGCAAATTGAAGACACAATACAAAAACTTGAAGCAACATTCATAATTCAATTAAAGAAAAATAGATCATGAGAACATAAGAAATAGCACACGTTCTGTTTAGTTCACTGTGCAATGAGATCAGATCCAATCTTGTACCTCATTACCATTTTCCTGCACCTCTTTTATGTTGTTAATATTGTTACCACAACCACTTCTGGCAGCTCCTTGTATACACTGACCACAATTTGAGTGAAAAAGTTGCCCCTCAGGTTCCTATTAAATCTCACCCATCTCATTTTGAGCTTATGCTCTTTAGTTCTTGATTCCCAAAACTGGGAAGAAGACCAAGTTCCTTCACCCTATTTGTGCCTCTCATGAATGAATATTCCTCTGTAAGATCACCCCTCCTTCTTCTAAGCTCAAATGAAAAGGAGTCCCAACTTGCTTAACCTTTCTCTGGAACTCAGTCCCTCAAATCCTGGCAGCATTCTCGTAAATTTCCTCTGTACTCCTTCCAGCGTAATGGCATCTTTCTTATAGTAGAGTGACCGAAAACCAAGTACAACATACTAAATGTAGCCTTACTAACTTTTTGTTCAAATGCAACATAAATGTCCCGGCATCAACACTCAATACCCTGACTGATGAAAGGCAGCAGATCAGAAGCCTTCATCGTCATCCTGTCGACCTGTAATGCCACTTTCAGAGGATCAAATACTTTGTACTCCTGAATTCTTCTGATCTACAACAAACCCCAAAGGCCGGACACTATCTAAATTCTACCTTCATCTGTCATCCCAAAATTCAACATCTGCTCTTGGCAAAATTAACCTCTATTTTCCATTCCTTAGCCCACTTATCGAGCTGATAAAGATCCCTTTGCAAATCCTGATTCACTGCCAATACCACCACCTATTTTAATGTCATCTACAAACTTACTTATCTTAATATAGGTGACAATTAACAACGAGTGTAGCACCAACCCTAGGGAACACTATTAGTCAGAGGTCTCCAGTCTAAAAACCTGAATTCCATGTGATATAATTTTCCACAGCAGTCTATAATATGGTATCTTATCAAAGGCCTTACTGAAGTCCATATAGACCACATTTACCACACTGCTCTCATGACATTCTTGGCTGCTTGTTCAAAAAAAAACTCAATCAATTTGTGAAATGCGGTCTCTGATACAGAACTGTGTCAACTATCCATAATCAGCTTGTCTTACCAAGTACTTGCATTTCCTATCTTACAATCAAAACACCTCTGCCAGGGAAACACCATCAATGCACCTACATGTCAAAACTCATAGGAATCTGAATTCTCCTCTCATTCTTCCGAATGATGAAGGGAATGGGACTTGGGTCTTCTGCCAAAACAAAACCATACCCCTCCCCGCACCCATCCTGAATCACCTCAGTCAATTTAGTGAAACCAATGCCTCTGTGGGCAAGAAGATTAGTACTGTACACAGTGACTACTTTGTGATCTTATTAGGGATCCCAAATAATTTCAGCACCACATCTTTACACATGACTAAAATTCTTTCGCTATAAAGGTAAAGTAACCATCAACTTTCCACAATTCCCTGCTCCTGCATTTTAATTTTCAATGTTTGATGTACAACGACAACCTCTAATCGACAATACCCATCAGATTCTCAACTTTTTTTCTACTAAAGTGAATAATCTCAAAATTACCATCATCATCAGTATGTCACATCCACGTGCTTAGGTTGTCTGTGTCCTCTTGATACCTCCCTACATCCCCTTTGCAACCCACACTGATACCTGGCTTTGTATATCATCAGCAACCTCAAAGCATTAATTTGGCTCCCTATCAATATCATTGACATGAATCATTACAGCATGGGGCCCAGCACTGAACCTTGCTGCAAATCATTTCTCGTGCCCTCCAAACCTGAAAATAACCTATTTCTACTCTCTTATCTATTAATCAATTGCCAAAGCATTCAAATAGTCAGATCAAGTTTAATTATCATTCAAATCATACATGGATACAGCCAAATGAGATAGCGTTTCTCATTCCTATCTGTTTTGTTTTATGATCTTCTGAGGTGATTTATAGAATTTTTGAAAATCCAAACACACCATACCAAGCATTCTGATACTTAAAACCTCAAAAATCTCCAATAAAATCCCTCTTGATTACTTTATCCTAATTATAGTCATCCTATCTTTAGGCACCTATAGATATCTAATGTTTTCTTCCCATTTATGTTCCTTCGCAGTACACAAAATGTTTCTAAGCTATGATCCTCCCTCTGTCTACACTTATATCGAGGCTATCCCTCCTCCCTTTCCGTTTTTCCTGTCCTTTCTAAAAATTAAGTATCCTGGAATACTTAACTCTCAACCTTACATCACCCTATAATCACATATTCAATACTAATTAGATCATACATATGAATTATGTCATCGGTTTATCAATCTTGTTACACAAGCTGTATACATTCGGTTTACATAGCAACAAACTTGAGTTTTTACCTTTTTCCTCTTATAAATCTAACTGGTATTCTTCTTTCTTATTTGCTTTCCTTTACAGACTAACTCTAGTTGTAGATATTTTTTGCCTCCTGCACTATCATTTAGTCCATCAAATACCTTGACCAATATATTTCCTTCCATGATTTAGTTTGCCTTACCTGCAAGATTTGCTATCTGATAGATTTAAATAAAGCATATTTCAAAGGGACAGATTCCCCCCCCCCCTTCCTTAGTGGTAGGGCTAGTGGCCCATGAATTAAAATCCATTTCTCCCCTCCCATTTTGAGCTACATACTCAACTCTCAGACCTTACTGATTCAATGTCCATTTGCATATGGCTCAGGTACTAATCCAGAGATTATCACTGTGTTTGTTTTTCTTTAAATTGGATTCTAATATTCCTTTAGGAGAATCTTTTTTTTTTGACCCTTCTCTTTATCCTAATCCCCTTCATAAACATAAATAATAAAAAAATAATTCACAAAATCAGTAATAGCTATTGAGTGCCATCTGCAATCTTTCCTGCTGCCTCTAGAAATTGCACAGTTGATTTAAATTTTTTGAAGAATTCTCCACCAAAATCAAAAACTAGGGAAAAGTTGTTGCAATATGATGAGGAAATAACAGGCAGGGCAGACAAAGAAGAACCAGAAGATGTTGTTTACTTGGATTTTCATAAGGTCTTTGACAAAGTGCCGCACATGAGGCTGATAAATAAGTTAAGGGCTTGAGGTAGTACAGGAAAGATGCTTGCGTGGATAGAAGATTGCACGACCGGCAGGAGGCGAAGAGTTGGAATAAAGGAGGCCTATTCTGGTTGGCTGCAGGTGACTAGTATTGTTCCACATGGGTCGGTGTTATATGTCAACGATTTGGATGACAGGATTGATGGTTTTGTGGCCAAACTTGCAGACGATACAAAGATAGGTGGAAGGGCAGATAGTGTTGAAGAAACAGGGAGTGTGCAGAAGGACTCGGACCATTTGGCAGAATGGGCAAAGAAGCAGAAGGTAGAATATAGTGTTGGGAAGTGTATGGTCATGCACTTTGGTAGACGAAATAAAGGTGTAGACTATTTTCTAAATGGGGAGAAAATTCAAGAATCAAAGGTATGAAGCAAAATAGGAGTCCATGTGTAGGATTCCCTAAAGGTTAATTTGCAGGCCGAGTCAGTGGTAAGGAAAGCAAATGCAATGTTAGCATTCACTTCAAGAAGACTAGAATATGTGAACAAGGATGTGATGCTGAGGCTTTATAAGGCAGTGGTCAAACCGCAGTTGGAATACAGTGAGCTGTTTTGGGCTCCTTGTCTAAGAAAAATGTGCTGGCATTGAAGAAGGTCTAGAAGAGGTTCACGAGAATAATTCCAGGGATGAAAGGGTTAATGTTTAAGGAGCATTTGATGGCTCTGGGCTTGTACTTGCTTAATTTTAGAAGAATGAGAAGAGATCTCATTGAAACCTATTTAAAGGCCTAGATAGAGTGGATGTGGAGAGGATGTTGCATATAGTGGGTGAATCTAAGACCAGAGTACACAGCCTCAGTATAGAGGTATGTCCATTTAGAACAGAGGTAAGAAGAAAAGTCTTTCACGAGAGGGTGGTGAATCTCTGTAATTCATTGCCACAGTCTGCTCTGAAAGCCAAGATACTGAGTATATTTAAAGCAGAGTTTGATAGGTTCTTGATTAGTCAAGCGTCAAAGGTTATGGGGAGAAGGCACGAAAATGAGGTTGAGAGGGATAATAAATCAGCCATGATGAAATGGCAGAGCAGAATCAATGTGTTGAGTGGCCTAATTCTGCTCCCATGTCTTATGGAAAGTTGGCTCCAGATCATGATCATTTCTCCATTATTACTTTACCTGGATCCAGCAGCAACACTAGTTGCATTGTTATTGAAAACAACGTGGTTTGCTTCAGCAGTGAAGCGAGTTAAAATTCCATCTGGGGAACCATCAGGGAATGAATTTACTTGCACAATGTTATTAGAAACAGTGGTAACAAGCATTCCATTCTAGAAGAAACAAAAATATTCATTAGATAGTTATTGTCTCAAATGCAAACCATTTTCTATGAACATAAATCTCTCTAAATATAGTGAAAATGAAATGCCACATGGCAGTACCCTGAGATATGACCCTAGAGATCCTCAAGGTAGCCATTTCCTGAAAAAAACATCTGCAAAGTGATGTTCTGTCCCATTTCAACACCAAGTTCATATCTGCCATATTTTAAAACAGTGGTCACAGAATCTATTGCATCACAGGTGGGAACCAATGTACAAGTGCTACAGTAGCAATTGATTTCTCCCATCTGGGCCAACTCTGCTGACAATGTGGCTTCACTGTTAAATGCTTCAAGGACGCCACAGCTCGTCAACAATCTGTTCTCTAGCTGGTAAATGGCTCAGCCAAAAAATACTGTTGGGTGGTTCAAAAAATTATTGGAAATCCTAGAGAAGGGTAAACAAATAGAGGTCACAGTCACATTGACTTCAACAACTTGATTTGAAAAAAAGCAAAGCGGTCTAGCAAAATGAATTGAGGAAACTACATAATATATTTAAGAGCAGAATCTCTAAGATTACATGTCATAAAATACATGCCAACAGCTATATTTCATTAAGAGTTTGAGGAGATTTGGCAAGACTAGGCACAGAACAGGCAACTGCTTTGCTATTTCAAGTTTCTGGTTAAGTGTTATTTCAACTCCACTTCCTAGTCCCACACTTACTTGTCTGTCCTCAGTCTTTTTGTTACAGCCATGGTGAAGCCAAATGCAAACTAAAAGAACAGCACTTAACATTACACTTTGATAGCCTATAGCCCAATAGTATGAACATTGAATTCTCTGGCTGCCCTGAGTTACTCTCCCTTTCCTTACCTTTTCCATTCCTCCTCCCACCTGCCTCCCCTTATTCCAATAACATCACCCTCCTCCACCTGATTCCATCTGCCTGTTACCCCTCCTCATGTCAACCATCAACTCCCAGCTCCACTCAGTTTTATCTGCCAAATTTTTTTTAACCTATTTCCAAACATCATTTGTCAGCCTCCATCTCCACTCATTCCGCACCTTCCCTATCTACCTATGAATCCCCCACTATATTTTTGTGGGGCACAGAGCAATTTTGACAGGGGTACTATAAATGTCTAGAACTAGTTATCATTAGAAAGGAATAAGTATTAGATGTCTGAACAGGCCCAGAGGAGGATTAATCAAGAGAGTCTGATGAAATATATCCCAGTGTGCTCTGGAAGGCAAAGAAAGAGACTGTTGGGGCTCTAACAGAGATTTTTATATCTTCACAGCTCACGGGCAAGGTGCCAGGTGATTCCAGGTCAGTAAATATGGTAACTTTATTCAAGGAGGGTAGCAGAGATAAACCATGTAATTAATCTGTGGTCACTGATTAGAAAATATTCTGAAGAACAGAATTATGTACAACTAGAAAAGCAAGGATTAATCAAATTGAGACAGCACAGTTTTACTGAGCTAAATCTTGTTTCACCAACTTATTCCAAAGGATTAACTAAGGACAGTGTGAGTGATGTAATCTACATGAATTTCAGTTAAGTCTTTAACAAGCTACTCCAAAATTTTAAGGTCTATGGGAAAGGTTGGCAAAGTAAATCCAAGAGTAAGAAGATGATTGTTCATACTTCCAGTATGCCCATCCAATCATCGATATTTATTTAAATTAAGTTGGTAGATTGTGCTACTTTCTGGACTTGCTAACTTCCAAATGTTCCTGATACTGGGAATGGACAACACTAATAGTGCTAAAAAGGAGAAATAGAGACCACCACTTCATACAGACATCATCAGTTGCTGGTTGCCACATTATTCTCAATATGAAGCAGGACAAGGTCCAGTGCACCTTGTTCTTTCTATATTCTATATTAGTAGAGTGAAGTCCTCAAGTGAATCAGGATTAGAAGCCAGATCTTGACTGCATACTAAAAGAAAATTTCCTCGTTAATATTTGCGGATATTTTCCTTTTGCTTCCTGATCCAAAAAGGTACTGGAAAAGGGCCAGTAACATCATGGAGGATGCCATCCACTCCCTGCTCATGGACTTTTTGTCCCACTCCTATTAGGGAGGCTACATAGCATCCACACCAGGACTACCAGCTCAAAAACAGTTACTTTCCCCAAGCAGTCTCTCCACACTCCCCACTACTGCTACTTTATCATTTCCCATCAGTCACCTTGCATACAGACACTCCTATGCCTACCATCACTTTATGGACAGACAATCTATGTATATAAGCTACCTTATATATTTATATTCATTGTTTTTTTTTATTATTGTGTTCTTTATCTTATTGTGTTTTTTTGTGCTGTATCAGATCCAGGGTAGCAATTATTTTGTTTTCCTTTACACTTTGTACTGGAAATAACATTAAACTATTTTGAATTGAATTGAATTGCACAGGATGTAAACATGATAAGTTTCAGAATAAGGGCATTAAATAAAAATTTCAGTACAATATATATTGAAAGTGAAGCACCTCCTTATTAACAAATGTGGAAAAGGAAACAGTTTTCATAGTCACTATGGATTGAATCTTACTTCTTCCTTCAATGTCTGCATTCATTTATAAATTAAGCTAAAGTTAGCAGCTGACATTATGAAAATACATTCACTGATTTTAAAATCTTGACATTCCCAGCAAATTATCTTCTTGTCAAACCCCATTTTCAAGAACAAATTTTGAATTTAATTATCATTTTCACTTAATATGTTTGAATTTATAATTAGGTTTTGCCATAAATTACACCACACACTTAATAAGACATTTGCATTTCATAACAGCAGGAACTTTAGAAAGCAAAGGAATCACATACCCGGAGAGCAAGTGAGTAAACTTTATCACCAACATTGATTGATTTGGGATCATCATCATCTAAACTTTCCCAGATTCTTACATCACCATCACTACCTCCAGTTACAATATATCTGGAAATTCAAAAAGATTTGTTTAATTCAGGACCTTCAAAAGATGATTAGCTTATTGACCATTTTGATCATTCCAAGCCATCTTTTTGATCAGAATGGCTTCAAGCACCATTTCAGGTTCAGGAACATTAAAAGTATAACTGTAACTACACTGTTCAGTCTCTCATGTGTTTCTACAACTCAGCATGTCATAATTTAGATTTTACTTGGTACCATTTTCCTGCACAAACCCAACATCTCTCAATTCCCTTCAAATCTAAAAGACTTGTACCTTTCATTTTGAAAATATTCAACAACTGCATCTCGACCTTCCAAATTCACTAACATTTGTGTGAAGAAATTGCTTCTCATTTCAGAACTTAATAGCTAACCCCTTATCTTGAGATTGTAACCACATATCCTAGAAACCCTATCAGGGAAAACTAACATCTTGAGCTATAAAGAATTTTTGTATTTTAGATTTCTAACATCTGCAGATTTTGCTTTGCAATCCCACAAATCAATGTGGTAAACCCACCCTGCAATTCATTGTGAAGGGCATATATCTTTTCCTTTGACAGGAAGTTTCGACATTTCGACAATACAGGCTTTTTAAGTAGAAGCTGCAGCCTCAAATAAGAAACTCTGAATGACATAATGAGAGAAGGAAATATTGTCCATAATGAACAGTTTAGGAACTGTTCTGTGCACTATGGCAAGATAATCATCTATCTCACATCTTGTTCCTTTACGTTAAATAAGCACTGACCATCAAGAAATCCAAAACTAAGGAGGGTAATTATTAAGTTACTCTCTTAACTAGAAAATGAATTCGATCATCTGCTCTTATCAAGTCTCAGAGATTAAACTAATTATAAAAATCCATGAAATAGGACTAGATGGGAAAGTGGACTAAATTGCCAACTTGATCTTGGCCTTGGCTCCATTTTCCATTTTCAGTAGCCCATAATCCTCAAGTTCCCCCACAGACTAAAAATTTTAACTTCTAATTTATTTAAAGGGTTGGCATCTCTCTGGGGTAGAAAATTCCAAGAGATTACAATTCTGTGAGGAGAGAAATAATTTCTTATCTTTGTCTTAAATAGGTGACCCTTTATTCTGAAACTAGCTCTGGATTCCACTCTCCCACCAAACTTAAGTGGAAACATCTTCTCAGGACCTACCTTGTCACACGCTAAGGTAAAAATGTAATTTGACAGTCAGTTAAACTTTAATATAGAGTTTAACTATGGTGTGCTCTATTAAATTTGGATACATCAAGGGACCTTACCTTCCTGTTTCATCAAAACAAACACCAGTGTATCCCTCGGGGTGTGCGTATCGCATTGGCTTTCTCTCAGCTGGCATCCTCAATTGCTGTTTTAACCAAGGAAAAATAACAAAGTGATGGCACAGATTTTGTATGTACAATAAAATAGAAACTAACCAGTCTCAATTCTTGTTACACATAATGAGAAATCAACATTTTCAGAGTGGTCTGGTGGATTGTTGTGAAAGATGCAAGTACAATACACTTAATCCAAAAGAAACTTGACTATTTCATTTTGGAAAATTAAACAAATTTAAATATATTAATCTGTATGCAATTTCCTCAAAACACACTAGGTTATTCCTGGAATCACAGATATCATCCTGGAGTGACCAATTCCATTGCAAACAATGCAGGACACGAGCTTGAACTGGTCTGATGGAAGCCAACCACCAACAAATCATACAATAACTGGAAGGATATAGAATTTGGAGCATAGAGCAGTAACTAATTATAATCTCTATTTATGTTCCAACCGTACAGATATATAGGGGTATTAGCAAAAAAGTGCACACAGTGACAGTATAATTGTCCAGCACAAGCAGGAGGAGACAGATGCTAAATAAGTAAGTATGCTCTCAGTATTGATCTGGTGCTGGCCTAATAACCTCCTCTGAAGTGCCAACTAACTGACCTTCTCAGTACTAAAATGGCCCGAGGATGTGGTCCTAATGCAGGCAACGGGATTACCGTGGATGGGCAAAAGGATCAACATGGAAGCAATGAACCAAAGATCCCACTTCTGAGCTGTAAAACTCACGACTCTTGCTATCATTGTATTGATAGAGTGGAGACGATTGGAAGGGAGGGAACTACACCTACGTGAAATGCATCTAGCTGCAGCTCCTTGAAGACTGTGTTAGGGATCTGGACCAGCAACTAGATGACCTTCAGCTTGTACAGGAGAGTGAGGAGATCATCAGAGTTACAGGGAAGTCGTCACCCTTGCGTTGCAGGAGGTGACTGTCAGTAAAAGAAATAGGAAGGCATATAGGCAGTTAGCACAGAGCAACCCTGTGGCCATTCCCCTCAATAATGATGATACTGTTGTGGGGGATGACCTCCCAGGGGAATGCCACAGAGATCAGGTTACTGGCACTGAGCATGGGTCCGTGGCACAGAAGGGGAAGAGGGAGAAGGGAGTGGTAGTGATAACGGTCTCAATAGTCAGAGGAACAGACAAGAGATTCTGTGGACATGAACGGGACACCTGGATGGTGTATTGCCTCCCAGGTGCCAGGGTTGAGAATGTCTTGGATTGCATTTTGGAGAGCGAGGGAGAGTAATGACAGAAGGAGGAAAACCAATGCGCTCCTAATGAGACTAGGGAGAAAGCTGAGAAGCAGGACCTCCAGGCTTGGAATTTCTGGATTGCTACCTGTGAAATACACCATTGAGGGTAGAAACAGGATGATCTGGCAGATAAATGCATGGCTGAGAAGCTGGTGCAGGGGGCAGAGCTTCAGGTTCTTGGATCATTGGGACCTGTTTGGGGGAAGGTATAACCTGGACAAAAGGAACAGATTGCATCTGAACCCATATTCTCGCTGGCAGATTTGTTAGAGCTGTTGGGGAGGGTTGAGCCAGAGTGAAAGGATTCAGGATGGGATGGATGGTAAAAAAGCAAAGAGAGCATGAAGTCCAGCATGGGCCAGGAAGGGGCAGGCAGATGACAGGGCAACATTGCAGTCAGCAGGGAAAGTATCAGTGCATGAGAAATGCATTATCAAAAAGGGTAGCAAATACAGTACTCAAAGTGTTATATTTCAATGCAAGGAGTATGGGAAATAAGGTGGATGATCTTGTTGCACTTTTACAGATTGTCTGTATGATGTTGTAGCCATCACTGAATCATGGCTGAAGTATGGTTGTAGTTGAGAGCTGAATGTACAAGGTTACACATTGTATTGGAGGGATAGGAAGGTAGGCAGAAGGGGTGGAGTGGCTCTGCTTGTAAAAAATTGCCTCAAATCATTGGAAAGATGTGACATAGGTTTGTAAGATGTTGAATCCTTGTGGGTTGAGTTAAGAAACTTTAAAGGTAAAAGGACCCTGATGGCAGTTATATACAGGGCTCTAACAGGAGCTGGATGTAGACTGAAATAGAAAAGCCATATCAAAAGGGCAATGTTATGATAGTTATGGGAGATTTTAACATGCAGGTAGACTGGGAAAATCAGGTTGGTAATGGATCTCTAAAGAGCAAATTTGTTGCATGCCTGCAAGATGGCTTTTAGAGCAGTTTGTTGTTGAGCCTACTAGGGGATCAGCTATACGGGATTAGGTGTTATGTTATGAACTGGAGGTGATTGGGGAGCTTAAGGTAAATGAACCCTTAGGAAGCAGTGATTACAATATGACTGAGTTCAACTTGAAATTTGATAGGAAGAAAGTAATGTCTGACATAGCAGTATTTCAGTGGAGTAAAGGAAATTACAGTGGTATGAGAGGAGCTGACCAAGGTAAATTGGAAGGAGATGCTGGCAGGGGATGACATGAGTTTCTAAGGAAAATGAGGAAGGTGCAGGATAGATATATAAAATACTCAAATGGCAAAATAGTACAACTGTGGCTGGCAAGAGAAGTCAAAACTAATGTGAAAGCAAAAGAGGGAGCATACAACAAAGCAAAAATTAGCAGTAAGATAGAGGATTGGGAACCTTTTAAAAACCCACAGAAAGCAACTAAAAAAATCATTAGGAGGGAAAAGATGAAATATGAATGCAAGCTAGCAAACAATATCAAAGTAGATAGAAAAAACTTTTACAAATATATAAAAATAAAAGAGAGATAAGAGTAGATATAGGACCGCTGGTAAATGAGGCTGGAGAAATAAAACAGGGGACAAGGAGATGGCAGATGAATGAAATGAGTATTTTGCATCAGTCCTGATGGTGAAAGACACTAGCAGTGTACCACGTGTTGAAGCATGTGAAGGAAGAGAAGTGGGTGCAGTTACTATAACAAGGGACAAGGTGCTCAAAAAGCTGAAAGATGCACAAGTTACCTAGACCAGATGAACTGCGCCCTAGGTTTCTGAAAGAGGTAGTGGTAAAGATTGGGGATGCATTAATAATGAGCTTTCAAGAATCATTGGACTCTGGTTCCGGAGGACTGGAAAGCTGAAAATGTCATTTCACTGTTTAAGAAAGGAGGAAGGCAGCAGAATGGAAATTATAGACCAGTTAGCATGACCTCAGTGGTTAAGAATATGTTGGAGTCAATTGTTAAGGACGAGGTCATGGAGTACTTAGTGGCAGGGACAAGATAGGACAAAGTCAGCGTGGTTTCCTTAAGGGAAAATCTTGCTTGATGAACCTGTTGGAATTCTTTGAGGAGATTACAAGAAGAAAGGAGATGTAGTGGATGTTGTATATTTGGATTTTCAGAAGGCCTTTGACAAGGTGCCACACATGAGGCTGCCTAAAGTTACTAGCAGGGTTAGAGCATTGGCTGACTGCTGGGAGGCAGTGAGTATGAAAAAATGTATCCTTTTATGATTGTCTGCTAGTGACCAGTGGTGTTCCACAGCGGTCGGTGTTGGGACCGCTTCTTTTTATGCTGTACATCAATAATTTAGATGATGGAATAAATGGCTTTGTTGCCAAGTTTGCAGATGATACTAAGATTGGTGGAGGGGCAGGTAGTGTTGAGGAAACAAGAAGGCTCCAGGAGGACTTAGACAGATTAGGAGAATGGGCAAGAAAGTGGAAAATGACATACAATGGTGGAAACTGCACGGTCATTCACTTTGGTAGATGAAATGAATGTGCAGAGTATTTTCTAAATGGGGAGAAAATCCAAATA
Source organism: Hypanus sabinus (assembly GCF_030144855.1). Classification (NCBI taxonomy): domain Eukaryota; kingdom Metazoa; phylum Chordata; class Chondrichthyes; order Myliobatiformes; family Dasyatidae; genus Hypanus; species Hypanus sabinus. The sequence goes on along the minus strand of NC_082707.1, from coordinate 157,748,699 downwards.
TCTGAGATGTAAAGGGACTTGGGAGACCATGTGCAGAACATCCTGAAGATTAACTTGCAGATTGAGCCTGTGGTGAGCAAGGCAAATGAATGTTAGTATCCATTTCAAGAGGTCGAGAATACAGGAGCAGGGATGTGATGCTGAGGCTTTATAAGGCACCGGTGAGGCCTCTCCTTGAGTATTTTGAATAGTTTTGGGCCCCTCATCTTAGATAAGATGTGCTGGCATTGGAGACTGTCCAGAGGCAGTTTACAAGGATGATTCTGGGCATGAAAGAGTTATCATAAGAGAAACGTTTGATGGCTCTGGGCCTATACTCACTGGAATTTAGCAGGATGAGGTGAGATCTCATTGAAACCTTTCAAATGTTGAAAGATCTAGACAGAGTAGATGTGGAAAGGATGCTTCCCATGTTGGGGGAGTCTAGGACAAGAGAGCACACCCTCAAGATACATGGGCATCCATTTAAAGCAGAAAAGCGGAGAAATTTATTTAGTCAGAGGGTGGTGAATTTGTGCAACTTGTTATCACATGCAGCTGTGGAGGCCAGGTTGTTGGGTGTATTTAAAGTGGAGATTGATAGGTTCTTGATTGGCCGCGACACCAAAAGCTACGGGGAAAAGGCTGGGGAGCGGGACTAAGGAGGGAAAAAATGTATCAGCCATAATTGAATGGCAGAGCAGACTCGATTGGACAAATGGTCTAATTCTGCTCCTATGTCTTATGGATAAATTTGCTATCAGTCAAGCTAAGTAACTGAAACTGAATTTAAGACCCATAATTAGATGTAACACTTGTTCTTCTTCACTGAAGAATTATTAATCTAGTTACAGAAAGAACTTCCTGTAGTTTTTAAATTTGATTTTTTTTTGTTAAATAGACCATTTCCTGAGTAAATTGACTTTACTGTAGAGGTTGACTGGACAAAAATCTGGCACATGCAGTATAGGTGGAAAAATGTAAAATCATCCACTTTGAAGGGGAAAATAAAAGAGCAAAAACAAAGAGAGTAGAATCCTGAGATGCAAAAACAATCGAGGTATCCTCAAGCAGAATTCCCAAAAGGATATAATTGAATTAGAAAAACTAATAAAATGTTATTGTACTGACCTCCTCTAGCAATAAGGCAGGGAAATTATACTTTAGCTGTGTAGGGCTTTGAAAAAGTATTTACATTTCTATATTAAAAAAAAGAGCTCCTCATTTAAAGAAGGATGGCATTGTGTTGGAAACAGTTTTATTAAAATTTACTAGACTAATACCTAATATGGATGTGTTCTTTTACAAGGTTGAACAGGCCAGGCATACATAGTAAATCACAACCACAAGAAAATCTGCAGATGCTGGAAACCCAAAGTAACACACACACACGCTGAACAGGCAACATCTATGGAAAAGAGTAAACAGTCAACATTTTGGGCCAAGACCCTTCTTCAGGACTGAGAAGGAAGAGGGAAGATGCCAGAATAAAAAGATGGAGGGAGGGGAAAGAGACTAGCTGGAAGGTGACGGGTGAAGCTATGTGGATGGGAAAGGTCAAGGGCTGAAGAAGAAGAATCTGATAGGAGAGGAGAGGGGACAACAGGAGAAAGAGAAGGGGTGGACCCAGGGGAAAGGAATAGGTAGGTGAGAAGTACTGAAAGGTCAGAGTGGGGAATAGAGGAAAGGAAGGGAGGGAAATCTATTCACTGGAAGGAGAAATCGATATCCATGCCATCAGTCAGAGCTACCAGATGGAATATAAGGTGTTGCTCCTCCACCCTGAGAGTGGCCTCATCATGGCATGAGGATGCCATAAATTGAAACTAAAGTTTTTGGCCACTGAGAAGTCCTGTTTGTGGCAGATGATGTGGAGGTGCTCGACGAAGCAGTGCCCAATTTACGACTTGTCTCACCAATGTAGAGGAGACTGCATCGGGAGCACCAGACACAATAGACAACCCTAGCAGATTCGCAAGTGAGGTGCTGCCTCACCTGGAAGGACTGTTTGGGGCCCTGAATGAAGGTGACAGAGAAGGTGTACGGGCAGGTGTAGCACTTAGGCTGCTTGCAGGGATAAGAGCTAGGTGGCATACATAGATTCTACAGTTTAGAAGAGTGAAAGGGGACTCATTTAAATATACAAGATCCTGAGGAAGTTTTCTCTTCAGGGAAGATCTACAATTAGGGAGTCATTGTTTAAGTACAAGACAGCTAAGGCAAAACACTTTAGTCAATCACCTTAGGAACTTTCTATCTTAAAGGATAGCAGAAACAGGGTCTTTGATTTTTTTTTTAAAGCAAACTTAGTCTAGATTCTTGATAAAAAGGCTGAAAGGTTACCGTGGGTGGACAGGAACACAGTATTGAGGTTACAATCAAAATCAGCAACCCAGGTGCAAAATAGTCAACTTCTGCTCTGAAGTGACAGCTACTAATGGTGAAATAATTAAAATTGTGAAGCTTGAATGGACGAAATATGGAATCACAAATATTGCAAAGGACTGCAACGCCAAAGAAGACAAGCAAAGCCTGCAGAGATACTAAAACATGAGTGGGAATTTCAAAATTATGACATTGCTTAACTGGAAGTCAAATAAGTTATAGCACCAGTTACGAATGTAATGGTCGTTCACTATCTCAGACATATAAAAGGATTGCCACAAAAACTTATAGCAGGTGCTCTTGGAGATTGGACGGACACCTGGTTGAAATGTTACCAAGCAGATGAGAAGTTTGGTTCGACCTCAACATCTACCATGAGGGGTGGAGTTAGCTGATAGAAAACAGTTCATGTGGCTGGAGCCAAAAGCCTTCAACTTGGTCCCCTTAATATTCAGGTGGATGAAAATCGTGAAAGGGAAAGAATGGAAAGGTTATCTTGTATATGCTAGGCCTATACAAGATAACACAAAACATTTTTTTTAAAAAAAGGTGCAGCACCTAGTTGGAAAAGGGGCTTGGAATAAGGAGGTAACAATAATGAATCAGGAATAGAAGCCTTAGGGTGATGAACAATGATTAAATGAAAAGAATGGAAACAGGTAATAGTGAAGGGGAGGAATAGCAGTTTTGGACACCAAATTGGATGACTTCCAACCGAAAAGGAAAAGTCAATATCAAAACAAGAACTTTTTTTTACTCTTGGATGAAAACATCATGCCCCTGTAGAAAAAGGAAGGAGAGGAGCAGCAAGCAAATGTTCTACAATTTCATGCACTACTGAGCAAAGCTAGTCCTTCATAAGAAACGTTTACTAAATATCAATACTCATTCAAAAACCCCAGATCTTGACCTTCAGACAGTTGAGCTCCAACCCAAACCTCTGCAAGCTTGCTGGCGTAACTTCCAGCTAATCCACTATTCCTAGCTTCTAGCCACCACCCCCCAACAATATTCCTACCCCCACTAAAAATCACTCATGACCATCATAATCAGAATTTCCTTGTCCTTCATAACCAAACCCATAACACTCCAATCTGCATCAAGCTCCAGATCCAAATCAGTGAGCCAGAATTTATCCCGTAAAACACTGCTGGTCTCAGATTCTTTCAACATTGAGCAAATTTTGCTTGACATCCAAATTACACGTCCTGTTTTTCATTTGAAACTAACAGCAACACCTCATTCAGCACATGTGCTCTATGGCTGCCAGAAATCACCATTTTTCTGTTAACTGGCTTCCTTGCTGTTATGATACCCTTTTTTGAACCCGAATGATGATTCACTTCCAGTTCACTATTATAAAAAGCCCAACCCTAAGTGCACTTATTTGAAAACGCTAGCTCCTTTGACAAACATCCAGCTATGTTGCATCATATTAATTTTCACAATATCTGCCAGCTTTTCATAAGTTTGAAAAAAGCTTGAAGATTGAAGAAATAAAACATAAGCGGAATGTATACAATAAACAACAGGACCCTTGGGATCACTGAGGTGTGAATCTATAGTTCCCAACAAGTTAAAAGGGTGGTAAGGATGTATGGCGTACTTGCCTCTATAGGTCAACATGTTGAGTATAAACACAGAAAGTCACATTGCAGCTGTATAAAACATCGATTAGGCTACAGTTGGTGCATTTCTGGTCACTCCTGAAGGATACAGAGGCTTTGGAGAAGGTGCAGAGGTTCACCAACATGTTGCTAGATTAAAGATTATTAGCTATGAGGAGTACTTGGACAAACTTGGATAGGCCAATGCACCATATGCCTTCTTAACCACAGAGTTAACCTGCGTAGCAGCTTTGAGTGTCCGATCCCTCTGATCCTCCACACTGCCAAGAGTCTTACCATTAATGTTATATTCTGCCATCATATTTGACCTACCAAAATGAACCACCTCACACTTATCTGGATTGAACTCCATCTGCCACTTCTCAGCCCAGTTTTGCATCCTATCAATGTCCCACTGTAACCTCTGACTGCCCTCCACACTATCTACAACACCCCCAACCTTTGTGTCATCAGCAAATTACTAACCCATCCCTCCACTTCCTCATCCAGGTCATTTATAAAAATCACAAAGAGTACGGGTCCCAGAACAGATCCCTGAGGCACACCACTGGTCACCGACCTCCACACAGAATATGACCCATCTACAACCACTCTGCCTTCTGGATCCACAAAGCAATGTCCCTTGGATTCCATGCCTCCTTACTTTCTCAGTAAGCCTTGCATGGAGTACCTTATCAAATGCCTTGCTAAAATCCATATACACTACATCTACAGCTCTACCTTCATCAATGTGTTTAGTCACATCCTCAAAAAATTCAATCAGGCTCGTAAGGCACAACCTGCCTTTGACAAAGCTATGCTGACTATTCCTAATCATATTATGCCTCTCCAAATGTTCATAAATCCTGCTTCTCAGGATCTTCTCTATCAACTTACCAACCACTGAAGTAAGACTCACTGGTCTATAATTTCCTGGGCTATCCCTACTCCCTTTTTTGAATAAGGAAACAACATCCATAACCCTTCAATTCTCCAGAACATCTCCCGTCTCCAATGATGATCAAAGATCAATGCCAGAGGCTCAGCAATTTCCTCTCTCGCCTCCCACAGTAGCCTGGGGTACATCTCGTCCGGTCCTGGTGACTTATCAACTTGATGCTTTCCAAAAGCTCCACCACATCCTCTTTCTTAATATCTACATGCTCAAACTCTTCAGTCCGCTGTAAGTCATCTCTACAATCTCCAAGATCCTTTTCCGTAGTGAATAGTGAAACAAAGTATTCATTAAGTACCTCTGCTGTCTCCTCTACTTCCATACACTTATTTCCACTGTCACACTTGATAGGTCCTATTCTCTCACGTCTTTTCCTCTTGCTCTTCACATACTTGTAGAATTTCCTTAATCCTGTCTGCCAAGACCTTCTCATGGCCCTTTCTGGCTCTCCTAATTTCATTCATAAGCTCCTTCCTGCTAGCCTTATAATCTTCTAGATTCCTATCATTACCTAGTTTTTTTGAGCTTTTCATAAGCTCTTCTTTTCTTCTTGACTAGATTTTCAACAGCCTTTGTACAGTTCCTGTACCCCATCATCCTTTCTGTCTCATTGGAACAGACCTACTCAGAACCCCACGCAAATATCCCCTGAACATCTGCCACATTTCTTCCATACGTTTCCCTGAGATAATCTGTTTCCAATTTATGCTTCCAAGTTCCTGCCTGATAGTCTCATATTTCCCCTTACTCTAATTAAATGTTTCCCTAACTTGTCTCTTCCTAGCTCTCTCCAATGCTATGGTAAAGGAGATAGAATTGTGATGACTATCTCCAAAATGCTCTCCCACTGAGAGATCTGACACCTGACCAGGTTCATTTCCCAATACCAGATCAAGTACAGCCTCTCCTTTTGTAGGCTTATCTACATACTGTGTCAAGAAACCTTCTTGAACACACCTAACAAGCTCCACCCCATCTAAACCCCTCATTCTAGGGAGATGCCAATCAATATTTGGGAAATTAAAATCTACCACAACAACCCTGTTATTATGACTTAGTTAAAAAGATTTAAGTTGATTTTAAACCCCACTTTCCCTGCTACCTCAACCTTCAGCTCTAACCATGAATATTAAATATCCACGTACTTTATTAGTCAAACCTCGCTACCTTTGTGGCTTCCTCATAAACTCCATTTTCCAATTTCATGCTGCAGTAGCTCTCTGGGATCTCAACTCAACTCTCATCACCTCAGGCTTCTTCTCTGCCTATTTCTGACTCCACTCCAAGCTCACAACCTCAATGACCCTCTCTCTACTACCGATATCCCATTCTCATTAAACTGCTAACCAACATTGCTTCCCACTCTCATGGCAACAGACATTGTAAACAATTTCCCCAGGGCCAAATAGATTCCATCAGTGTCTGTGACCACCAAACAGAGCATAGCTACAGTTGTAAAGATGTGAAAGCAAAATCTGTACCAACACAGGAACATACAGAGACCCTGCACTTTCAAAGACTTCATCTTTGAGGTGTTATTCCAAGGCTCCTCTGGCCAGTATTATGGTGCACAAAAGAAAGCATGGTACTGTTTAAAGAGTAATGCCCTAGGCAGCAGTGAAATGCAAACTGCTGGAAGAACACAATGTGTCAAGCAGGTGTGAACAGGAAGGGATGGTTGATGTTTTGAATTAAGACCCTGTATCAGAATTGAGAATGTAGAGGGAAATAGATGCAAACAGATTTGCAAAGGGAGGAGGGGGAAGGAAGATGACAGACAGATTTAAAAAGCAGGATTTCCAGGGCTGCAATCTCAGGATTACTACCCCTGCCGCATGGGTAGAAACAGGTACACATGGCATTCCAAGACATGGCTAAGGAACTAGTAGAGGAAGGAGGGCTTCAGATTTATGCATAATTGGCAAGGCAGGTAAGATCTCCACAAATAAGAGTCTTCATCTGAGCTGGAGAGGAATCAGTACATTTGCTAGTGCTATTTGAAGAGTGGCAGAAGGGTCGGAACCACAGCAGCAGGGCAACAGGTGGTAGGGTTGAGGGTAAGGAAGATAGTACGCCTAGTTAGATTGAAAGGGAGGACAGCAGGGTATAAGCTAATAAACATGGTGGGACAGGATGGCTGAAATGTGTTTATTTCAGCACTAGGGCTATTTTGGGTATCAGATGAGCTTAGAACCTAGATAAGTACATAGAACTACGATGAATTACAAAGACCTGGTTGCATGAGGGACAGTACTGGCAGCTCATTGTTCCTGGGTTTCCTTTTATATGTGATAGAGGGGGTTTGGAGGAGGGTAAAAGAGGTAGGGGGGTTTCACTAAGAGATGAGGGAGAATGTCACAACAGTACTCAGAGAGGACTCATCGGAGGGATAATCCAGAGGCAGTTTGGGAGTGACTCCAAAATAAGAAAAGTGTAATTGTGCAAATGAGATTGTACTATCACGTCCTCCCCATAAGCCCCTGAGACGTGGAGGAACAGGTATATAGACAGACTGTGGAAAGGTGTTAAAGCAAAGGGTTTAAAAAAGGTGCTAAAGTTGGGGAATTTAACTTTAATTAATTTGAAATTCCTTAATACAAGAGGCTTTGATGGAGCAGGATTTCTTCAGTGCATCCAAAAGTGTTCCTGAAACAGTATGTGGAGAATCCAACTGGAGAAGAAAACATACTGGACCTGGCTTTGGGAAATGAGCCAGGACAGGTGATAGATCTGACAGTGCGTGAACATTTTGGGAATAGGACTGACATGTGCAGGTAAGGAGTAAGGGCAAGAATGTTACGATAAGAGAGCCTTGAATGACCTGAAAGATCCAAAATATAGTCAGGAAGATTAAGGCAGCATACGTAAGGATCAGGAAGAAGAAAAAAAATCAGACTAGACCTTGTAGAATATAAAGATAGCAGGAAAGTACTCAAGCAGGCAATGAGGAAGGCTAAACGAGGTCAGGAAATGTCCCTGGCAACCAAATGAAAAAGAAGACAAAGGCACATTAAGAAAAAAAGAGAATAACTTAAGAGAGGCCAGGTCCACTCAAGGATGGGGGTCGGTGGGGGGGTGGGTGGTTGTGCTTGGAGTCAAAGCAAGTGGCTGAGTAAATGAGTACTTTGTGTCAGTATTTACTGAGGAAAAGGATTTGGAGGATAGCGTGGGCAAGCAAATGTATTGGGATATTTTAAAATTGAGGATGTAATGCTGAATCTTCCAAGACACATTAAGGTAATTGTCCCCAACCCCTGATAGCATATACAGTCTACCAGAATATTGAATGAAGTGCAGAGACTGCTAGGGCTTTAACAAAGATTTTTGGGTCCTCACTAGCAACAGGTAAGGTCCAAGAGCATTGCACAGTAGCAAAGGTTGTGTCTTTGTTCAAGAAAGGAAATTGGGATAATCTAGATTGACCAACAACCTTCACATTAGCCATCAGGAAGATATTGGATAGGACAGTAAAAGATAAAAATTGTGTGTTTGGAAAGACATGGCCTGCTTTGAGACAGTCAGCATTGCTGTGCAGGGCAGGGCATATCATCAGATCATGCCTTATAAACTTAACTAAGTTCCACCCCCCCCCCCCACCCCAAAGGGTAAGACTGTGAGTATTACCTACACTTGATAAAGTCCCTAATGGTAGGTTGATTAAGATAAAGATGCATTGCATCCAGGTGAATTACAAGTTTGCCTTGCCCATTGAATGCAGAGTAGGGGTGGAAGACCGTTACTGTGACCAGTATGTGACTAGCAGTGTTCTGCAAGGATTCTTGTTGTTTCTGATATACTGTAAACCAATAATTTTAATGAAAATACAGATAGGTGGATTATCAAGTTTTCAGATGACAGCAAGATTGGTGGAATTGTGAACCATCTAAAGGACTATTAAAGAATACAGCAGTATATAGATCAGTTACAGCAACAGGCAGAGAAGTAGCAGATGGAGTTTTAATCTTGTTTTATGTCTAACCGCAGAACAATATATCATGACATATATCAGTGACAATAAACCTGATTCTGATCCAGACGAGTACGTGGTGTTGCACTTGGTGAGGTCAAATCAAAAGAGGAATTATAGGTAGGTAAGTTAATGGTAGGCCACTTAATAGTATTGAGGTATAGAGGGATCATGGAGTCTAAGTCCATAGCTAAGTGAAAGTCGCTATATAAGTGGATACGGTGGTAAAAATGGCATATGGCTTACCAGCCTTCATTGGTTGGGGTGTTCAGTATAAGAGTACAGAAGACATGCCACAGCTATATAAAACATCAGTCACACTGCACTTGGAATATTGCATGCGGTTCTGGTCACGCCAGCATAGGAAGGATGTGGAGGCTGTAGAAAAGGTGCAGAAGATGTTTACCAGGATGCTGGCTAGATCAGAGGGCAGGAGCGGCAAGGAAAGTGTGACTCTGTCCTGAACATCAAAAGCTGAGGGGAGACCTGATAGATGTCTATAAAATTATGAGAGGCATAGGTTGGGTAGATAGTCAGCATCCTTTCCTCAGGGTAAAAATGTCAAACACCACAAGATATGTTTTTAGGGGTGGAAGTGGAAGTTTAAAGGCAACATTAAGAGCCAGTTTGATCTTAATAATGTAGAGAGGTAAGTGCTTGGAATAGGTTATTGGGGGTAATAATGGAAGTAGGTAGTTTGCTGGAGTTTGAGGTTTCCACAATTTTAAAGGAAATGGAGGGATATGGAGAACAGCAAGTATAACTTGGCATCAAGATCAACAGAACATTGTGACTGAATGTCTTACCAGTGTTATATTGTTCATGTTTGATGTAGATAGGGCCAGGTGGGGGAAGTCATGTTACAATAGATGAACCATGGGGGGGGGGGGGGGTGGAAACAGGCAGATGAAGCCACATGGGAAAATGGAGGAAGAAGGGTGGAGACAGGTAGGTGATAGGATGAAGGGAGGGATGATGGGCAGATGGAAACCAGGTAGAGGGTAGGATGGGAAAACTAAACCAAAGGGTATGAGATCCAAATAATTCATGTTAGGTATGTGGGTAACACACACACAATGCTAGAGGGGCTCAGCAGGTCAGGCAGCATCTGTGGAAATGAGTACAGTCAACGTTTCAGGCCTAGATCTTTCTCCAGCATCTGCAGATTTTCTCTTGCTTGTGTAAGGTATGTGGGTAATGGGCAGGGCAATGTGCTGGACATGGAGGCTAGTGGGTGAAAGATGAAGAGCAGAGGAACTCCATTTCTGTTGTGTCTAAGAAAAGGAGCGAGTAGGAAATAGAAGAAATTCATGTGAGGGCTCCATCTATTACAGTAAGGGAACAGCTACATTTTCAAAGGACGACTTTTCAGAAGTTCCAGAGTGGAAGGCCTCATCTTGAGAGCAAATGCAGCAGATGACAAAACATGAGGAAATGTGCAGATGCTGGAAATTCAAGCAACACACACAAATGCTGGTGGAACACAGCAGGCCAGGCAGCATCTATAGGAAGAAGCACTGCCGACGTCTTAATCTGCAAATCTACAGTTGACAAAACATGGTTTGTGAAGGCTTCTGTAAACATTCCTTCAAGAGCCAGTTCGGAGGAAGTGTAGTTGTGGTAGTAATGGGAGTCTTCGGGTTTATGGTAGATAACGTGACAAACGCTACAGAAATATTTTCTCTTCTTCACTTAACCAGATTGAGACTCGCAGTCCTCCACTTTCTTGAAATGTTTGCCTTCAATATCTGACCTAACAAACATCACCTCATAATCAAATATCTGCAAATATGCTTGTAGATGCATTTCTACTGTAACTTTGAATCACTTTAAATATTATTCTCGCTACACCACCGATAAGGGCCAGTTCATCAAAAAAAAACATTCCTTTTTCATATCTGTAAAGTTTGATGTCGACGAGAATTCAACAAACCACCATTTCCCGCTTAGGGAGACCCCCGTCACCTGCGATCACATCCAGAGCCCTTCCCCTGCTTCACTTGCGCCCCTACTTCAACATTCTCTGCCTGAACGTTACACGAAGGATCCTGCACCCCTCGCCCCGATTTGGTTGAACTTGCAGAGCTGGTATCCGCTTGTTCTCCAAGGGGGAGGGGGTGTTTCGAGTCCGACGGCAGCGTTTTCACTCACCGGGCACCGGTCGCCTTCCTCTCGCTCGGCAAAGGGTTCGTCTTTCCCGCCAAGCTCCTCCGTCACGTCACCGGCTGCGCCTGATGATCACGATAAAATACCTCATCTTGGACCGATTCTTACACTAGAACTTCTTTTGTTCTTTTTAAAAAGTGAATCGGGGGGGGGGGGGGTGGGAAGTTTTCTTTTTGTGTGGATTTTAATCTTAATGACTTGCTGCGAGCAGCCTCCCCGTCGTCACTTCCTATCGCCGCTTATGTCAGACCGAGGTGATAAAAGGGAGGGCCCGGGCCGGCGGCTCCGACGATCCGGCGGACGGTCGGTAACGTGAATTGTAAGTCCTGATCTTCTGTTGCCGTCGAGACAGCTCCCTGTTACCCAGCCGTTTGTCCGGCTCCCTCCTCCCGTCACCCCCCACCCCCGGCTCACGCCACTTTTGTTATGGCTTCTACTTTCCGGCCACTTCCTTCCCATTCATTCGGGGTCAAACTGTTCGATGAGCGTCGACAGAGTAGACACCGACAGGAGAAAATGGTGGTGGAATTAGTATAAAGGGCCTATATTATTGATCCCATTACGGCAGCCGAGGAATCTAAATTCTGGTAATGAAGTAAATCTGAAGATCGATCAGTAGAGATAAGTTTGAAGCGACTTAGATCTACTAACCGTACCTGTTCTGGCGTGTATGTGACTCCAGAATGATTGAATTAAAACGGACACATCTGAGAATGATAGCTTTACCAATAGTGTCCAGTGAGTGAATTCAGAAACAATACTAAATACACACCATTTACAGACCTCAATCACCAAACTCATTCCTCCACACGTTTCCTAACTCTCCTACCCACACCCTCAATTCGGTACTCACATAGGTCTCTTTACATTCTTCCCCTCCTATGCCACACCACTGAAGTTACCTTACTCTCTCCCCTGCACCTGCAGCCCAACCTGGTTCCTAAATTTACCTCCTTCCACACCAGCCTCATGAATCAGCCTATGAGTTTGTTAATCTGGTTACTTTCGTCCACAGCAGATCTCTTTCTCCCTTTTTCCTAATTCCACTTGCCCAGAGTAGTTTTCTTCCTCACACCGCTCCCCCCCACCATGTGCCATTGAAAGTATCCTGCACCCCTAACCTCAGAAGCTGTTTCCAACTCAATCCCTCTAGATAATTTTTTCTTCTTTTTGTAAGATTTAATGGTATTTGGTAGACTAACATAAGGTGCTTTACGACTATCTGTTGAGTTGGAGTGGAGCATAGAAACAGGAAATACAACCACTAAATTAACGATAACAGTGATATCCTAACAAACTTTCCATCTTAAACTTTGTCCCAATCGTCTCAATTTAGCAATTAGATGTTTCCTTTGCACCTCATAGGAACTTCATTCTGACAAAATACTGTATGCTGCACTGTTTCTTGACAAGTGCACTTCCTACAAATGCCTGTATCATGTATGTAAATTCTGAACAAGGAATTATTTAGCCTAGTGTGTCCAATACGTAAATGTCTAATTATAACTTCTTCCGCCTTTTTATACCCATCTCCCAGTTGAGTTCCCACCAACCGCTCAATTTTATATAAATGCCATCCTTTCGTTCCCTTATTCATCTTTATCGCCACAGTGATCGAATAGACTTTTAAATTATGGCTTTCACCTCCCCTTTGTGCAAAATTTTTGTTGATAAGTAAGAAGCCATAATGTCTGCCTTGTGATGAACTACTTGTGCCACTGATATGCAATCGTTCTTCATCTTGATCTTTTCCTGAAGCCTTAAATTAACCAGAGAGAAAGGGCAATACTATGGAGGAGCAACAGCAAAGAATACACTGAGACCATCATCCACATTAAACAACCCAAAATTTTGTGTCCATTCATTTCCCATCCACCCAAAAGTGGAAACCTTAGGAATGCAATGCTCCCAACACTCTACAAATGTTGCCGATATTGGATGACCAACTTTAAGTCTTATTACGTTGATCCAATAAACCATTGCTAACTGTAGCCTGCGTAGTTGGAAAGGTACTTCACCCATTTCTACCAGTAATGCTGAAAGTGGGATGATTTAATAGCATCCCAACATAATCTCAATGCTTGAACTTTAAGACCGCTATTGACGCTGACCCATAAGCAACACATCTATAAATCAAAGACGTCTTAATTAAAAAAATATACATTTGTTTAAGTGATATCCTACTTACACCCCAGTCACACCTAACTAAGCACCTAACCACATTAAGGGCTTCTTTCTTCACACATCTCTAGGGAATTTATTCACATGCACTTTCCATGTTAGTCTTGGGTCCATCCACATTCTAAAAATTTTATCACTGACTCTTGTTTAAGAGATTCACCATATAACTTGAGGTCAATTCTGGGTATAATATTCCTTTTAGAAAAACAAATAACGAGCCTTTGCAACAGAAAATTTAAACCCCACTGACGTCACCATTCCTCTACTTCATTAATAGCTGCCTGCATTTTCCTGACTATATAATTTATATTCCTGCCTCTTCCACACTACACTATCATCAGCATGCAATGATTTGGAAATATCTGAGCCAACATTTAAGAAAATATCATTAATCATAATATTAAAAAGGAATGGGCTACACCGTGGAGTTCTATTCTCTATCTCATACTAAAAGAATGTTATTGCAACTTAATGTGTACCTTCCTATAACATAAAATATCTTGAATCCAAATGAACATTCTCTCACCTATTCCCATCTTTTGCAGTTTGAGCAGTAACCCTTGTGTCCATAAAATATTGTAAGCGTTCTCTACATAAAAGAAAACTGCTACCGCTGATTCTTTATTAACTTTGGCCTTAAGAATATCAGACTCCAAATTTAACACCAAGTCCATGGTCATTCTCTTTTTTTGAAATCCAGTTTGGTATACAGCTAATTTCACTTACTTTCCACAAAATAAGAAAGCTTTGCTACAATCATTTGTCCCATTAGCTTACATACAGGCAAAATTGGCAAAATAGGTCTGTAACTGGAAGGGTCTGATCAATCTTTAACAGGTTTCAATATAGGGATAACAACTGCTATTTTCCAGGAAGCAAGAAGTTGCCCTTCAACCCATATTCTATGAAAGAATTTCAAAACCAACGTAAGTTTTGAATCCAATAACTGTAAACATGTTACAACAAATATCTTTCCCAAGTGATGTTAAAAGCACCATTAATGGTCCTTTTACATTCAAACAATGTAAATTCAAAATCCAAGCAGAAACTGGAACATTCTTTTTTTTCCTCAGCAATCTGAGGAATGCTTGCCAAAACTGTTTCTCTATAAGACCTCGCTTCTTTAATTAAATTGGCCAAACTGTGTACACTGACATATGGTTTTACTAATAACTCTGCTTTTTCAGAGTCAGTAACTGCAGCCTTCTCCCCACCAGACAAAACTGGTAATGCATCAAGTTTTCAAACTTTCCCCCATTTTCTGTATCATATCCCTAACTTCCCCGACCTGGGTCTGTTTCCCAATGCTACCATAATACGGTCTCTGATACATTTTCTTCGCCCTTCTCACTACTTTTCTAACTATAGTTTGAGCTCTTTTATATGTATGAAAGATGAATAGGAGTAACACTAGAAGTTTTATTCTGCACCTTCACAGCTCCTTTTCATCCATCTGTCCATCAGGGAACAGCTCCCCTTTTATTATCTCCCAGTAATCTGGGGATTGATTCCTTAGCTATTGAGTTGAATGAAGAGCACAAAGTATTATTATTCATCTCGATATCCTCCAAAACCAAATGATCCGGAAATCTACTTCCACATAAATCATCAAGTACATCCCAATTTGCCTTTTAAGATTCCATCTGGAGATATGAGAACCTTTCCTCTGATGCACATCAAAGTTTCAAAGTACATTTATTATCAAAGTATCTGTTTCGTGTGCAACCCTGAGATTCGTCCTCCCGCAGGCAGCCACAAAATAAAGAAACACCTGGAACCCATTTAAAGAAAACATCAAACGCACAACACATGAAAAGAAAGAACAAAGTGCGCAAACAGCAAATATCAGACAGAATATTAAATATCAAGCTACAGAGTCCCCGAAATGATCCAGGAGTGGCAGCCACTGGGTCAGTTCAGTTTAGCGCTATGTCAATGACTGCAGACTTCAGCCATGAAGCCAGTTCTGTGCCAAAGCAACTCATCAAATTGCTTTTTGTCAATATACACTTCCCAGTTACACATACTTGCTATATCCTTAGATACCAGCATAGGGTCTATAGCAGAAACAGTGCTATTAAATAGATTTATCCTTGTGCTCCTACTATCATTCAAGCACACCAAACACCTTCCTTCCAGAAAGTCTTCCACCAACGTTCCATTCACATTTCTGTTACTGCAATCCCACATAGCACCATGAGCATTAAAATTCCCACACCATATAATCTTATTTTTCTTGTTTTACTATTTTTTCCCCAAATTTCAACCATACTGACTCAGAAACAACTCCCAATTTCTATAACTCTATGTGCTATTCCATTTTTCACAAAGAGTAGCCACTTGTTCAATACCCATTTTCCAATCAACATAAACCTGTATCTTAAAACTTAGACAAGATTTCAACCAGATTTCCTGCACATTACATGGGGTATATTTGGTAAATCTTCAATAAATGTCTTAAATTCTTGACCATTGGCTAACAGACTTCTAGCATTCCATTGTAAGATTAGAGGAACGATTAACAGCCCTCCTATGAAGTCAAAACATTATTTACTACTCCTGTAAGGCATCATTAATAACATCTAGGGTAAAGTCTTTTATCTCTAGATGCTTTTCTCTAGCTTTTAATATATTTTATATTTTTCTGTCCTATTTACGGTTTCTGCTATACAATTTACCACATCTGCCATGAAAGTAACAAACTTCAGTGCACCAACAGTCAACCAATCCTTTGTTATATATTCAAGTACTTACATAGTCGTGAAGAAGAGTCTCGGTCTGAAACGTTGAGTGTTTACTATTTTCCATAGATGCTGCATGACCTGCTGAGTTCCTCCAACATTTTGTGTGTGTTGCTTTGGATTTCCAACATCTGAGGAATTTCTCATCTTTATGATGCACTTTACACACTGTCTTTAATCTGTCTGTATTCAGGATATTATTAGGTCCCATTGACACTGTCTTCTGTACTTTCTGCAGAATCTCTGCATATGACATACCCATTTCCACTCAAACACATTGCACCTCCATAGCTTTCTTATATATAGGACACACTGCTTAAGCAGAGCTATGTTCCCCTCCAAAGTTGCTACATTTTAGCCTAATGCCTTCACAATTGCCATAATCATGTTCTCCACCACATCTACTACACAACTTTTTACATGGCCAAACTTCTTGCATTGAAAACATCTCAGAAGGGGCAGCACATCCACTCGAACCATAATAATCTAAATTAACCATATCCAGCAACTTTTTCCATCAAATTTAATCAACACCGATAAGTTATCTGTTCTTGGTCCATCACAAAAACCTTTAGATCATTTTACCATCTGCAAATTTTCTCCCAACTAAATTGTTTTTAACTTACTCCATGGATACATTTAGAGGCACTCCAGAGATAACTGTCAAAGCCACTGTTGTTCAATATGTATCCTTGGCATTCCTTCCTCCCACAGCTTTTAATTGCAAAATTTCCTCACATTGCTTACTGTCTTTGCAAAATACTAAGATTGTCCCATCTCTTAAAGGTTTTGAGACCACAATATCTCCTAATACTTTTTTCAGATCCTTAGTTTGGATTAATATCAGAAACAGGTCCACATTCAAAACTCAACAAGCCTTAAACTATTCTTTCCTTCTTTTATTTAAATCCTGACTATTGCCTTTGTTACTAAGTGATAAACCACTACAATCCTCAATCAGCCACTTATTTTTCAGTTTCCCAGAAACAAGCCATTCGCCTTTTTCCATACAACTCCTGTCACCCAATACCACCTCCTGTTGGCTACCTCCATCTTCTCTGTTGCTTCCTGCATCTTCTTACCACTCTCCCCCCTTCCTGCCTGAGAGCAACTCCCAACAGCAGGCTCAGTCCTCTGCTCCGACCCCAATCATTCAACCAAGCCTCGTGCATGTTGCTGGCTGCAGGCAGGAAGAGCATTCCTCCAGAAAGCTCCTTGCATCCTAATTAAATTATTTTCCAGTTCATCCATTTTAAATTGTGGGCAATTTAGCAAGCTTTAATTTGAAGCTCCCATTTTAACAAGTAAGCCACTCATTTCTCCCACCAGCTTGTCCCTTTTCTCATCCAATCCCTCCTCTTTCCTTGGGAATGTACTCTCCCTATCATAATTACAATTGGTTCATGACCTCTGCTCCATTTTGCTACTCAGTACAGGTTTCCCCCGCTATCCGAAGGGAGAGCGTTCCTATGAAACTGTTTGTAAGCTGAACTGTTGTAAAGCGAAGAAGCAATTACCATTAATTTATATGGGAAAAATTTTTGAACATTCCCAGACCCAAAAAATAACCTACCAAATCATACCAAATAACACATAAAACCTAAAATAACATGAACATATAGTAAAAGCAGGAATGATATGATAAATATACAGCTTATATAAAATAGAAATATCGTATGTACGGTGTAGTTTCACTTATCAAAATCAGGAAGACTGCGAGCCAAAATTGATGCAGAGAGAAAAAGTCGGCACGTACACGCATGCGCACACAACTGCCCGCACAAGGCTTCACGGTCATGGTAGTCTTTCTCGGGGTAACACACTTATAAAGCAGGCGTCTTTTTTTTTGTAAAAGCGAAAATCCTCTTTGGTTAACGAAAACAGGTACTAATGTAGATCTATCATAACAGCGAGCTGTCGTAAAGCGAACGTTCAAAAAACAGGGGCCACCTGTACATCAGTCAGTATACACAGGGAATAAATATCCATCATCTTTTTGGGTGGGGAATTACAAAAGCTTATAACTCCATAAGTAAAGAAATTTTTTCACTCAAGAAGCCGAGCTGTAAGGAAAGTAATGAAGAGTGAAGTCAGCCAGAGTGATAGCAATAAGGAACTTGATAGTAGGGCTGTCTGAGAGGGGAGGATAAGCAGAAAGTGGTTGTGGTCCAGTTACATAAACAGGAGCGGGGAGGAGGTCCTGCAAGATGATTTTAGGATGTGAGGTAGAAAGTTAAAACGCAGGACTTGCAGGGCTGTAATCTCAAGATTACTGTCCATGCCGTGTGTTAGTGAAGAGAATAATAGATACATAGTACAATTCAATATATGGCTAAGGAGCTTGTGCAGGAAGGAGGGCAACACACACAAAATGTTGGAGAAACTCTGAGTATAGTCAACATTTTGGGCCAAAACCCTTTGGCAGGACAAAGGCTTCCAAGGGGTATCAACCCAAAACATCGAAGGTACTCTTTTCCTAGATGCTTCCTGGCCTGCTGAGTTCCTCCAGCATTTTGTGTGTGTTGTTCAGATTTCCAGCATCTGTAGATTTTCTCTTGTTTGTGGTAGGAAGAAGGGCTTCAGTTTTATGAATCATTGGGCTCTCTTCCAGGACAGGTGGAATCTCTATAAACAAGATGGTTTGCTACTGAACAGGAGAGGAACCAATATCCTTGCCAGGAGTTTTGCTTGTGCTACCTGGGAAGGTTTAAGCTGGACTCGCAGTGAGATGGGAACCACAACCGCAGGGCAGCAGGTGGTAGAGTTGAGGGCAAGAAAGATGGTATTACAAATAAGGTGTATTACAAATAAGAGTAAAAGCAATGGCCAGACAAGTAAACATAGTGGGATTGAATGGCTGAAAAGTGTTTATTTCAACACTAGGGGTATTATGGATAAGGAAAATGAACTTAGAATCTGGATTGGTACATGGAATTACAATGGTGGTGAGGTGAGGAGCAACTTTTTTTATGCAGAGAGCGGTAGGTGCCTGGACTGGTTTACCAACAATAGTAATGGAATTATTATATTTTGTGGAGTTTAAGAGGCTTTTAGATAGATACATGAATATGAAGGGAATGGAGGGATGGAGGGTTATGGATGAAGACATCTATTATAAATTGGCATCAAAATTGGCACAATATAAAAGGGTAAATGTTCCTTAATTTAAAAATATCCAGACCGGAAACTTCTTAACATTTATGTTGTTAGGAATAAACAGAATTTGATATTCTGGATAGGTGGTTTTTACACAGAGAGTGGTGAGTGTGTGGAATGGGCTGCCAGCAACTATGATGGAGTTGGTTACAATAGGGTCTTTTAAGAGACTCCTGGATAGGTACATAGAGCTTAGAAAAATAGAGGTCTATGGGTAACCTGAGGTAACTTCTAAAGTAAGTACATGTTTGGCACAGCATTGTGGACTGAAGGGCGTGTATTGTGCTGTAGGTTTTCTACGTTTCTATGTGATATACCTTTTCCAATCCGGGTCAGTATTGATAAATACAGGTCAGATAAGTAAGCCAAGTTTCTCCTGTTACTGATATCAAGCGATTAAATCTTATTGAAACTTATTTTTGCAGTACCTCTATGTAATACTTCAAAATATACTTGTTTATTTTTGGTTTTTATTTAGTGATACAGCACAGAACAAGCACCAGCTATTTAACCTTTGTCTACTCACAGGACAATTTACAGTGACCAATTAACCTACTGACCAGTGTGTCTTTTGGAATGCAGGAGGAAACCGGAGCCCCGGAAGAAACCCACACACTCTCAGGAAGTATGTATATACTTCTTACAGACAGCGTTGGAATTGAACTCTAATGCCCCAAGCTCTAATACAGTAGTGCTAGAAAGTTTGTGAACGCTAGAATTGTCCCCATTTCTGCATGTGACCTAAAATGTGATCAAATCCTTCATGCAAGTCCTAAAGAGAACCTTTTTAAATAAATAACACAAAAATCATACAGTTCTTGTTCATTTATTTATTGAGAAAATTATCTAATATTACATGTATTTGTTGGAAAACGTATGTGAACTTTTTTTTTTCAGTAACAGGTATTGACCCCCTTGTACAGCAATAACTTCAACCAATCATTTCCAGTAATTGTTGATCAGTCTTGCCCATCGGCTTGGAGGAATTTTAGGCCATTCCTTTTTACAAAACTGCTTGAACTCTGGGATGCTGGTGGGCTTCCTTGCATGAGCTGCTTGCTTCACGTCCTTTAACAACATTTCTATTGGAATAAGGTCGGGACTTTGACTCAGCTGTTCCAAAACACGAATTTTCTTCTTTCTAAACCATTCTCTTGTTGATTTACTCTTGTCTTTCGGATCATTGTTGCATTGTCCAACTTCTATTAAGCTTCAGGTTATGAACTGCTACCCTGACATTCTCCTGTAAAAGGTCTTGGATACGATTTTGAATTCATTAATCCCTCAACAATTACAAGCTGTCCAGGCCCTGAGGCAGCAAAGCAGCTCCAAAACTTGCTTCACAGTTGGGATGAGGTTTTGGTGTTGGTGTGCAGTGTCCTTTTTCCTCCAAACATATCAATGTGCATTTCTACCAAAAAGTTCAACTTTTGTCTCATCTGCCCACAGAATATTGTCCCAGAAGCATTGTAGAACGTCCAAGTGGTCTTTTGCAAATGTGAGATGTGCAGCAATTTTTTTTTTGGAGAACAGCGGTTTCCTCTGTGGAGTCCTTCTAGGAACACTGTTCTTGTTCAGTGATTTTCTTATAGTGCACATGAACAGAGACCTTAGCAATTTGTAGAGATTTCTGCAGGTCTTTTGCTATTACCCTTAGGTTCTTTTTCACCTCTTTCAGCATTACACATTGTGCTGTTGGTATGATCTTTGCAGGATGCCCACTCCTAGGGAGAATAGCAACAGTAGAGTACTGTATTTCCTCCATGTGTAAGCAACGTCTCTTACTGCGGACTGATGAACAGTCAGGTCTTTAGAAATGCTTTTGCAGCCTTTTCCAATTTCATGCATCTCTACAGTTCTTCTAAGGTCCTCTGAAAGTTGTTTCGATCAAGGCATGGTGCACAGAAACACATCTTTCTTGAGACAAGCAGGCTCTGTCAGTAACCTGAATTTGTGTGTCTTTATTATAGGGCAGGCTACCCCTACAACCCACATGCAATCTCATCTCATTGATTGAACACCTGACTCCAAATAGCTTTTGTAAAAGGCATTACTCCAGAAGTTCACATAATTCTTCCAACAAATATGTATAGTATTTGATCATTTTTTTCAATAAATAAATGAACAAGTATAATTTTTTGTGTTATTTATTTAATTGGGTTCTCTTTATCTAATTTTAGGACTTGTGCAAAGATCTGATTACATTTTAGATCATATTTATGCAGAAATGGAAAAAATTCTACGGAGTTCACAAACTTTCTAGCACCAACCACTGTAGCTATGCTACTGTGGTGCCTACACATGACGTGAGATTAACCTAGCCTTTTCTTAGTGTAAAAAGGCTCTAGCATGATTTTTGCTTCCGAGTCTTACTCCATCTTTGCAACAATCTCTGCTGACTGTACTGAAGAGAGTACTGCATTGTTGGAGGTGCTGACTTTCTTTGTGTCAAGCCCTAGTCTGCACTTGCATGATAATGTAAATGGTCTATTATCACTATTTTGAAAATGTTTTTGGACTATGGTAATAATCTTGTGATGTGATAGTGACAAATCATCTTTGAGCAAGTACTCTGTCAGATTGTTATCTTATTTTCTGTGAGAGCCTGTAGTTCCAAAAGTGGCTACAATATTTCCTATCTTTTGCTTCTAAATTTCATTAGCTGTAGACTATTTCATGGACACAGAGTTATAAAAGATGACATTGAAATGCAACATTTTAATGTAATCACAAAAATACAACTGCAGATGTTGTGGATCAAAGAATACATACACAACGCTGGAAGAACTCAGCAGGTCAGGCAGCATCCGTGAGAAAAGAGTACTCTTTTCTCACTGATGCTGCCTGACCTGCTGAGTTTTTCCAGCATTGTGTACGTAACATTTTAATATTTTTGCAGTGGTAATGATGGACAAACCATTCACCCATTCTCATTTGTTCATCCCCTTTATGTCAGTCTACTCTCTATATATACAGTACCTGTGAAGCCTTGTAGTAACAAATCTGTAATTAGTACTTTCTGCTTAAATATTAGGTTTTATAAATTGTAGTTTTAACTTTTTAATTCAACTTGCATAGTTTCAACTGTCTTTTTCTTAGCAGTGAAGTGCTCCTTCCCTAAATTGACCAGGACCACCTCATGTAGTGGGTATGAATGTTTCAGCCTGCTCTGATGTTAATTTTTCAAAGGGCAATGTCAAAGGCATAGTGTGGGTTAGTGCCTCTAAATATTATTTTTCATTTTATTTGCACAATTTGTCTTTTTTTGCACATTGCTATATGTCAGTCTTTGTTCATGTATAGCTTTCATAAAATTCTATTGTATTTCTTTTTACCCTTGTAAAGAAGGACTGCAAAAAATAAATCTCAAGGCAATTACATATACATACATTGATAGTAAGTTTACTTTGAGCTTTGTTTAATCATAACCCAAGTTTAAAAGTAAAAGGTATATTTTATCATCAGCCTTTTAGATGGTAGACTTTTTTTAAAGTAAAAATCATCACATAACCTTGAACCAGATGGACAGACGTAACAGTATATTGCTTTGTGCACATTTAAATCAACACCTGGCACCCATGATGAATGAACAGGTTGGTGTGAATTTATAGTTGAAGTATTCTTAGTCTGCCCATAAAATTCTTTCTCTTCTCTAAGATTGATATCCTATTAGTTTTATAACAAATTTACTGTTTGTTACTTCCTTAGGAATACAGTTGCTCTTGTTTTTGTTTCATTTTATTGATTACTGTTCAAGATGATTGCAGCAATTTATGAAGTTGCGCTATACCACCTTCCTTGAGGAGTTAGATATGGACAATAAATGTTGCCACTAAGATCCTCTTTCCACAAACAGATGAATAAAAGTTTAGAAGTAGAACATTTTTTAGTCAACAATTGCTGATTTGCACTGAGACTTATAATCCTGACTGGTACTTTAGCGCAGTACTAAGCTAACAATGTATCATTTAATGTTACATCCTTTCCTCAAGACTCTGGAATAGAACAAGAATCATCCCATAATGAAACTAGTTCTTGTATAGCATCTTAACCCTGAATGTTAATTTGCGGGTTGAATTGATGGTAAGAAAAGCATATGTTAGCATTCATTTCGAGGGGACTAGAATATAAAAACAAGGATGTAATGCCGAGTGTTTCTAAGGCATTTCTTGGAATATTGTAAGCAGTGATGTGTGCCCTTATCTACGAAAGGATGTGCTGACACTGGAGAGGGTCCAGAGGAAGTTCACAAGTCAGGGTTACGTATGAGCTCTGGACCTGTACTCGCTGGGGTTTAGAAAAATGGGGAGGTGAAATATCATTGAGACCGATAAAATATTGAAAGGCCTAGACTGAGGCTACGTCAACACTACACCGGATAAATCCATAACCGAAGCTTTTTCTCTTCGTTTTTACCCTCCATCCACACTAAAACAGCGATTTCATCCCCCCCAAAACCGGAGCTTTTCAGAAACGGTTACC
The DNA here is from genome assembly GCF_030144855.1 of Hypanus sabinus. Lineage (NCBI taxonomy): Eukaryota > Metazoa > Chordata > Chondrichthyes > Myliobatiformes > Dasyatidae > Hypanus > Hypanus sabinus. The sequence goes on along the minus strand of NC_082707.1, from coordinate 157,725,080 downwards.
AGGGTATGTAATTTTGAAAACGCCACTTGGGCAGATCAGTGTGGTCGGGGTAACTGGAGAAATCTGAAAATGCTGTCAGATGGCAGCGCACTATTTCATTGTTTTCTTGAAGACAACCTGACAATTTCAGAACAGACAGCAACGAGACTGAAGTCAGAAGAGTTAGAAATGTACTTACCAAATACTTCGATCCATAACTTACTGAATAAATAAGTATACTCACTTTGCCTTGTTTTCTGTCCTTGCTCATATGAAGGTGGTTTACCTATTCATGCAAGTACTTCTCTGACAATAGATTTGTAACAGCCTAATGTAACATTGTATGGATATACAAGATAATACTGATGCAGACATGTTTTACACATTTAACAAGATGCTTTATTAATGCAACATAGTCAGTTTTTCAATGTTCGTCATCAGCCGGGTCATACCATCCGTGAACTCCCTGTCGGTTCCCTCAATATGCTTCAGTATTTGTTTTTTTTACTTTTAGGTTCTCCTGCGTGAGAGCCAACATCTGCCCGTTGTTTAAGTTTCTCTAGTCTGTAATTGAACAAACACATACCATCTTTCACAGCGAGATTCGACATCAAACATGTCGCTTGTTTTCGGTAAATGTGTCCTGGAGGAGGAGGAGATTCACCGAAATCATTTCAATGTGGACAGAGATATTTTTAAAAACACATGGTGTGGACGCCTATCGTTTTTATGTGAAATCGACGTTTTCAAAATTATCTGGTCTAGTGTAGATGTAGCCTGAGTGGATGTGGAGAGAATTTTTTTTATAGTGGGTGAGTCTATGACCAGAGGGCATAGCTTTAGAATGGAATGATATCCCTATGGAACAGAAATAATTTCTTTAGCCAGAGAGTGATGAATCTGTGGAATTCATTGCCACAGGTGGCTGTGGAGGCCAAGTTATTGGGTAAATTTAAAGTAGAGGTTTATAGGTTCTTAATTTGAAAGGGTGTCAAGGGTTAAGGGCAGAAGAATGGGGATGGGAGAGATAAGAAATCAAATGATGGCAGACGATGGTTCGACCGACCAAATTCTCTTCCTATGTCCTAATGCAGAAAAGTACCCTGGGTTCCTTAAGTGATTTGGCCATATTGGCAGAATGAGTCCGTTACAAGTTGAATCTGTGGTAAAGAAGGAAAATTCAATGTTTGCATTTATTTCAAGGAGAGTAGAATATAAAAACAAGGATATTGCTGAGCCTTTATAAAACATTAGTCAGGCTGCACTTGGAGTATTCTCAACAGTTTTGGTCTCCATTTCTCAGAAAGGATGTGTTGTCATTAGAGAGAGTCCAGAGGAGGTTCACAAGGATGATTCCAGGAATGAAGGGGTTGACATATGAGGAGCATTTGGCAGCTTTGGGCCTGTACTTACTGAAATTAAGAAGAATGCAGGGGGGTCTCATTTGAAACCTACCGAATGTTGAAAGGACTAGATAAGGTGGATGTAGAAAGGATGTTTTTTTATGCTGGCGATATTCTGAACTACAGGGCACAGCCTCAAAATTGAGGGACAACAGAGGTGAGGACTTTTTTTATCCAGAGAGTAGTGAATCTGTGGAATGTTCTGCCACAGACTTTGGTGGAAGCCAAGTCCATGGATATATTTAAGGCGGAAGTTCATCGTTTCCTGATTGGTCAAAGGATATGGTGAGAAGGCAGGTGTATGGGGTTGAGTGGGATCCGGGATCGGCCATGATGGAATGGCAGCGCAGACTCGATGGGCTGAATGGCTTCTTCTCTTGTGTCTTATGGTCTAATGCAGATTAAAAACTTGAATCTTAGAGAATAAGCAGTCTTGGGAAAGAATTTCAAAACAATGGCTTTATCAGCTGAATGTTTGCAGCAGGGGAGGGGTGGAGGAAACACCAGATTTTCAGAGTCCTTGAGCCTGGGAAGGGTGAGATGTTACCCTAGATATATAATTGAATATGCAATCATCTGGCCAGAAGTTCGTGCTTCTGTGTGAATAAAGCTGATGGAAAAGAACATTTCAGTCTTTCAGAAATATCTCTTTAAAATTAAAGCTCTCATTTTCTCTTTTATGCAGATTTTATCTTTTGAAGATGCATGGTGAATTGTCTGTGCAGCCATTGGATGAAATAGTCCCATTGAGATTTACCAAATCCTAGATCGTATATTTTGCCATTGAGTTTGCTGTAATACTGATGTCCTGAATGAATCCAGCTATCTGAAAGTTAGTGAAAGCAATGTCACATCAAACAGGAGCAGCAGCTCATAATTTGGATGTAAAACCCAAGGATGGCCAGGGAAAAAATATTGATCGTAGGGACGGTTATGCTTGGAGTGGCAAGAAACGTTCACGCACTTCCAAGGTAGATTCTACTTCAGATGGTGAGGTTGGGGATGTTGCTGGCATATTGTCGATAACTCCGAGAAGGGAGAAGAAATGGAGTTCTGAGTTGGATCTTGAAGATTCATGTTCTCGCAAGCTTTCTAGTCGATCACTGAAGCAAAAGATACAAGATGCAGTTGCTCAGTGTTTTCCTCTTAAAGCAAATAATCATAAAAACTCTGTAGCTTTAATTTCAAAAAGTAAAATCCACATTAATGATCTAGTCAATAATTGTACATTTCCAGCTGGAATGGAGCTGGCTGAAAAATGGGACTTAATTAATTGGCACACAATTCCATTAACTCAAAACTGTGACATTTGGGAAGGCTCAGCAGTGGGATTTGATGAAGAAGAGCCAGGAGGAGGATGCAGAATGAGTGTTGAACTAGAGGTGAATCCATCAGATACACAGATTCACAACCTGGAAGTGATTTCTCGGATTAATGCATTACATGGACAGGACTCTGAGGTGGAGTCTGGAATAACTGAATTAGCAGGTGACAGTGGTATTACATTTCCGTCAAATGATTCAGACTCTGACGAGGAGATGATGGCTCTTTTCACAGATGCTGAAAGTCAGGCAAATACCAAGTTGGATTTTGAGAATAAGTGCAATTGGCTAACACCCTTTCATAAATGCCAGACTCAGTTCGGCTTCACCTACTGCTTAGTCCCAGATCTATTTCGGATCAGTAATAATCCATGTTACTGGGGTGTGATGGATAGATACGGAGCTGAGGCTCTGTTAGAAGGTAAACCAGAAGGTACATACTTGCTCAGGGACTCTGCTCAAGAGGATTATCTCTTCTCTGTCAGCTTCAGACGTTACAGCCGCTCTCTTCATGCTAGAATTGAACAGTGGAATCATAACTTCAGTTTTGATGCCCATGATCCCTGTGTTTTTCATGCACCAAGTGTAACTGGGCTCTTAGAACATTACAGCGACCCAAACTCTTGTATGTTCTTTGAGCCACTGTTGTCTCTTCCACTAAACAGGACTTTTCCATTTTCACTTCAGCATCTTTGCAGAGCTGTTATTTGTAGCCACACAACCTATGATGGTATTGGTGCACTTCCTGTACCACCATCAATGAAAACCTACCTGAAGGAGTATCACTATAAACAAAAAATAAAAGTACTTAAGATAAGTACACAACAATGGCATAGTGGATTGAAAGGAAACCAGTGAAGGTTACAAGGAAGATTAAGAAGGATCTCCAGGAGCTTCCTCCACCATTAAAAAAAAACTTGAACCAGTTTTAAATAGGAGATTACTGGTAATAATTTTCTCCCATCAGAAATTTTGTTTGAAGACTGTTAACTTCTATTCTTTATTCATGTACTTGTTATTTTTTCCATCTCAACAATACAATGAAACATAATGTACCTTGTCTGACCTGACAAATCATTTGTGCTTATCTTCTACAGTCCATGACATTGTGGCATTCTAGTATCATGTTGGAATGCAGTTTCATGACAATGACTTTATTTCTGAAGCCACAACCATCACGCTAAAGTGTACTTTTAGAAATTCATGAAAATGTTGGCATGTGTATCAATTTTATTTGCACTTTAAAAGATGTTCATATGTCTAATTTTCTAAGTTATCTGATGCTTTAAGTATGTGACATACACTATTGCAATGTAATTTTTAAATTAATTTTGAGTAAAACCTCTGACAGAAATATTGTTCTTATGTTTTGTATTGAATTATGCAACTTATAAGTCAGATATTAGTATATCCAACATTGACAAGTATCCATCTTTATGTTGTAATCCGCAAACAGTCCAACAAATGGTTAGGGAAGCAACTTTCTAAATGTGAAGGATTAGAGGATACTTGACAAGTACACCCTTCAATTTTTTAGACATTCAGCCAGAGCTCCAGAAGATGACAGTAACCATGGCATCACCTAACTTTAAAGTTTTTATATATATATATAGTGACAGCACTTGCCATTTCACTTTGTAGATCGCGTTTTATTTTTTCAAAATATTGTGCTAAAATATACTTATATCTGGCCCCATTTTTTTTGGATCACTTTGCCTTACTCATTGGCACACATGCATTAAAGACCATAAGATATGTAGGAGTGGAATTAGGCCATTTCATCATGGCTGATCCATTTTCTCTCTCTTGCCTTTTCCACATATCCTTTCATGCCCTAACCAATCAAGGATCTATCAACCTCTGCCTTAAGTATATATCAAGATTTGGCCTCCACAGCCACCTGATGCAATTAATTCCACAGTTTCACCATTCTCTGGCTAAAGAAATTTCTCCTCATCTTTGTTCTAAAAAGACACCCCTCTATTCTGAGGCTGTGTCCCCTAGTCCGTGACACTCCCACCATAGGAAACTTCCTCTCCACATCCAGTCCATCAACGCCTTTCAACATTTGATAGGTTTCAATGAGTTCCCCCTCATTCTTCTGAATTCTAGTGAATGCAGGCCCAGAGCCATCAAACGCTATTCATGTGACAAGCCATTCAATCATGAAATCATTTTTGTGAACCTCCTTTGAACCGTCTTCAGTGTCATCACATCCTTTCTAAGATAAGGGACCCAAAACAGCTCACAATGCTCCAAGTGAGGCCTCACCAGTGCTTTATAAAGTCTCAATATTACATCCTTGCTTTTATATTCCAGACCTCTTGAAATGAATGCCAACATTGCATTTGCTTTCCTTGCCACCAACTCAACCTGCAAATTAATTTTTCGGGAATCCTGCACAAGGTCTCCCAAGTCCCTTTGCACGTCTGATTTTTGAATGTAGTAAATAATCTGCCCTTTTATTTCTTCTACCAAAGTGCATGACCATACACTTCCCAACACTGTATTCCATCTGCCACTTCTTTGCCCATTCTCCTAATCTGCCTAAATGGCAGATTGTCCATACTGATGTCTTTGCCCAACGACATCAATCCCTTTTGCCTGCATTATGTCTGTATCCCATTCTTTGCCTATTCAAGTGCTTATTTAAATGTCTCTTAAACATGGTGTTTATCATAGAGCTGAGAAGCACAGAAACAAACCCTTTGGCCCACTACATCCATGCCTACCTTTTTGTATTCTCATTTTTATTAGTTCCCCTGGCAGTAACTTCCAAGTATCAATTATTCAGTCTAAAAAGGTTTGCCTCAAATTCCATCGTAACCCCTTTCCTCTCACCTAAACCTAAACTCACCTAGTTCTACCATGGAAAAAACAAGATTCTGATGATTTACTGTATTTATCCCTCTTGTATACCTCTATCAGGTCATCTTCAGCCACCTTTACTTGCTTGAGAACATTATTGTTAATGATTGATTCTTGGGTGAATTGCCATTCAGGTTAAAATATATAGTCACTTCAATTTCATTCGCTGCTGTGCACCCTCCTGAAAGGAGTCTGAGAAGAAAGGACAAACTTCTCCAGTGCAAATTTCATTGGCCCTGCGTTTGTACCGGATAGGGAGGGATAGAGGCTGCATTCAGACCAGTGATTCCTTGCAATTTGTTTTCTTGCACTTCAGTAGCTTTTTCACAACACTCGCTAACTTTTTCTTCTTCTAGGATTTTTTTATTATTAAAGAATTTTATATTTTGTAGTGTTGTCACTGTTGTTGTAAAGCAAATATGATACTCAGTTGCATAAACCAAGCATCTACAAATATAGACCTTAATAATTAGTTTTGGTAATTGACTGAGCATACAACATACACAGCACAGGAACAGGCCCTGTGATGCTGTGCTGAATTAATTTATGAGCCTAATTAAAACAATTCCTTCTGGCTGCTTGTAAGGTAGCCAGGACACCCATGATATTCAAACACCACCCACCCACTAACAGCTGCAGCAGACCTGCCTGCAGGGATATTGCTCCCCCTGGAGTTCAGGTTTAACCTGTAATTTTTGTACAGGTTATATCTTCCCCAGAAGAGATCCCCAATGATCCAGAAATCTGAAACCCTGCCCCCTGCACTAATTCCTCAGACAGCAATCCAGAGATTACTACTGTACTCTGCAGGCCCTGCTCTTCAGCTTTCTACTTTACTCCCTATATTCTCTCTTCAGGACCTCATCCCTTTTCTTACCTAGGTCCCTGGTAGCAATGTGTACCATGGCTTACCATTGCTCACCCTCCTCCTTTAGAATGCTGTGGACCCGATCCAAGACATCCTTGACCCTGGCACCTGGGAGGCAACCTACCTCATGTCAACAGAATCTCTTGCCTACTTAAAATCTAGATTCACCTATCACTAATGCACCTCCTCTTTTCCTCCTCTTCCCTTCTAAGCCACAGAGCCAGACTCAGTGCGAGACCCAGTCACTATAGCTTTCCCCAGTAGGTCATCCCTTGCCCCCCCCCCCACAAAAGTATCCAAAGTACTGTACTTATTATTGAGGGGAGTGGCCACAGGGGTACTCTGCATTGGCTGCATAATCCCTCTCCCTCTCCAGACGGTCACCCAGCTACCTGACTCCTGCAACTTAGGAGTGACTACCTCCCTGTTCCTGTCTACCTCCTTCTCATTCTCCTGTTTGAGCTGAAAGTTATTGAGCTGCAGCTCCAGTTTCTTAATATGGTCTCAAAGGAGCTGCAGCTCAATGCACCTCTTGCATGTGTAGCTATCAGGGAAAGCAGAGGTCTCCCAGAGTCCCTAAATCTCTCACAAAGGACTGATCACTAATCCTTCGACCCATTCTCACTGCACTGGCTATGTACCAACAAAGAAAGATGCAAGCTTACCTTGACCTTCATCCTTTCTCATCAAAACCTAATCCTGATCACTCTTAATGTCCACTCTCACAATGCCCCTCTCCTTACACCTCGTGTCTTTTATTGCCCTGTGCTGAGATCGTTATGATTGCAACCCACAGAAAAGTCTCAAAAGGCTCAGCCCCTGTGAAACCTCATGCACCTCAGCCAAACGAGTGCTTGCGATGATTGAAGTCTGCTGAAAAATTGCAAAAGCATTGCTGTAACTCACCTAAAATATTTTCAATAAATGTGTAGTTTTCTTTACTGTGTAGCTATAAATTAGACACTCACTCAATCCATGATGTCAATCTTCCTAAAATGTATTTTCTAAAGTTGTTGCTAATGTCATTTCAAATAAAGCCAAATATTTGACTTAGCCTAATTTCCTGTGATCACATCTGCCAGGAGTTATGTTTTTGCCATTTAAGATCTGCCAGGCAGAATCACTAAAGTGACTTAGGAAACAAAACAACATTGAAATGCTCTTGTGAGGATGGAAGGGGAAGCTTTTAGGTTATCTCTAAAGACTGGATTATTGATTAAGAGATCAATGTAGCATCACTTCATACATCCTGAAATAATACCCTATTTGTAAAACAAACCTCTATTGACATTTAGAGAAGAAATAAGTTCTATATTGAAGTGGATTTTACAGTATACATTGTCAGTACAGATTTGCTGCTAATTTTGTGCTAAGGGCAATTCTGAAATGGATATATAAAACTAAAGAAAGGTGAAAACCAGCAAACTGTATTGTTATGACTGATTTTCAAAACACTCAACAGAGAAAAGACAAATGATGCAGAATGAAGTGAACAAGAGAGCTTTCTGTTCACCCGTTGTTTAAATCAAACAAGAAAATCTGCCTCAGAAAAATTGCAAACCTAACTCATTTCCTATAATGAATCAAGGTGAGAAATAATAACAAAGGGTCTCAGCCCGAAACGTCGACAGCGCTTCTCCGTATAGATGCTGCCTGGCCTGCTGTGTTCCACCAGCATTTTGTGTGTGTCGTTTGAATTTCCAGCATCTGCAGATTTCCTCGTGTTTGCTCTGAGAAATAATAACATTTGGCTTGCCCTTTGGTATTTTATAGTCTAGCCAATTCCCTATATACAGTATATCATTTTACATATTAAACTCTCATTATCTCAAATCCAATTTTTATTTGAGACAAAGGTCTGTAGATTTCATAAATTTACAATTATTAAAACTAAACGGCGTAAGGGGACTTCGGTAAGCTTGTGTGATTGCTCGCTGAGGGGAAGAAGGTAAGGTCGCTAGGTGCTTTTTAGACTTATTCTATCAATCCAGTTCAGGTATGGGGGAGACAGTCAGAGCAGTGGTGTGCTCCGTATGCAGTATGTGGGAGGTCAGGGTCAACACAGTTGTCCCTGATGACCACACCTGCAAAAGGTGCGTCCAGCTGCAGCTCCTATCAGACCGAGTTAGGGAGTTGGAGCAGGAGCTGGATGAACTACGGATCATTCGGGAGGTGGAGGCAGAGATAGATAGGAGTTATCAGGAGGTAGTCACACCAAAGAACCAAGAAGTAGGCAGATGGGTGACAGTCCAGAGAGGCAGGGGGAGCAGGCAGAGAGAGCAGAGCACCCCTGCGGCCATTCCCATTAACAATAAGTATACCGTACTGGATACTGTTGATGGGGATGACCTACCAGGAATGAGTTGTTGTGGTCCTGCCTCTGGCACAGAGGTTGAACCCTCAACTAGAAAGGGGAGGAGGGAAGAGAAGAGAGCGATAGTTTTAGGGGACTCTATAGTTAGGGGGGCAGATAGGAGATTTTGTGGGGCAGATCGGGAGTCTCGGATGGTATGTTGCCTCCCTGGTGCCAGGGTCCGGGACATCTCAGATCGGGTGCAGGCTATTCTTGAGAGTGAGGGCATGAACCCAGATGTAGTGGTCCATGTAGGGACCAATGATGTAGGTAAGGTGAGTGAGGGGGTCCTGCTTAGAGAGTTCAGGGAGTTAGGAGTGAAGCTGAAAGGCAGGACCTCCAGGGTGACAATCTTGGGATTGCTACCTGTGCCACGTGCGAGTGAGGCGAAGAATAGAATGATTATGCACATTAATACGAGGCTGAGAGCATGGTGCAGGAAGGAAGGGTTCAGGTTTTTGGATAATTGGTCTTTGTTCCAGGGACATTGGGATCTGTTTCGAAGGGATGGTCTACATCTGAACCGGAGGGGTACTAACATTCTTGCAGGAGTATTTGCCAGTGCTGCTCGGGGGGGTTTAAACTAGTTGTGCAGGGGGCAGGGATCCAGATCCAGAGGGTTGGTCAGAAGGTGCATGGGGTTAAATGTGTACAAGGTTTGGGTGATCTTGAGAAGGTCATCAAAATTCAGGGTGCAATTTGCCCGATGGAAGTTCAAGGAGCTGGGTTAGGCACAGTAGACAGTGTTTTAAGTAAAGAGAGGAGGAATGGGCTAAGAATTCTATACTTGAATGTGCGTAGTGTCAGAAATAAGACAGATGAGCTTGAAGCTCAGATGAAAATGGGGAACTACGATATTGTTGGGATAACGGAGACATGGCTGCAAGGGGATCAGGCCGGGGAATTGAGTGTACCAGGGTATACGTGCTATCGTAGAGACAGAAATATGGGAAGAGGGGGTGGGGTGGCCCTGTTGGTGAGGAATGAGATTCAGTCCTTAGCAAGAGGTGACTTGGGAACAGGGGAAGTAGAGTCTGTGTGGATTGAGCTGAGGAACAGTAAGGGTAAAAAGACCCTAATGGGTGTTGTGTACAGGCCCCCAAACAGTAGCGTGGATATTGGGTACAAGTTGATTAGGGAGTTAACATCGGCATGTGCTAAAGGTAATGCAGTTGTTATGGGAGATTTCAACATGCAGGTGGACTGGGAGAATCAGGTAAGTGCTGGACCCCAGGATAGGGAGTTTGTGGAGTGTCTAAAGGATGTATTTTTGGAACAGCTTGTGCTTGAGCCAACCAGGAACGAGGCTATTTTGGACTTGGTGATGTGTAATGCACAGGAATTGATAAATGATCTTGAAGTAAAGGAGCCATTAGGAAGTAGTGATCATAACATGATAAGTTTTTATCTACAATTTGAGAGGGATAAGGGCAGATCAGAGGTGTCAGTGTTGCAATTAAATAAAGGAGACTACGGAGCCATGAGGGAAGAGCTGGCCAAAGTTAAATGGGCGGATGCCCTGGCAGGAAAGACAGTGGATCAGCAGTGGCAGATATTCTTGGGCATAATACAAAAGATGCAAAAGCAGTTCATTCCAATGAGAAGGAAGGATTCAAAGAGGGGGAAGGGGCCACAGTGGTTGACAAAGGAAGCCAGAGATTGTATAGCATTAAAGAAAAGAAAGTATGACAGGGCTAAGATGAGTGGGAATACAGATGATTGGGAAAGTTTTAAGGAACAGCAGATCTTAACTAAAAAAGCAATACGGAGAGAAAAAATCAGGTATGAGCTCAGTCTAGCCAGGAATATAAAAGGGGATAGCAAAAGCTTTTTTAGCTATGTGAAGAGAAAGAAGATAGTTAAGAACAATGTTGGCCCCTTGAAGAATGAATTGGGAGAAATTGTTATGGGAAACAGGGAAATGGCAACAGAATTTAATGCATACTTTAGATCTGTCTTCACCAGGGAGGACACAAGCAATCTCCCAGATGTATGGATGGGCCAGGGTCATAAGATATCAGAGGAATTGAGACAGATTGACATTAGGAAAGAAACTGTGATGAGTAGACTGGTAGGACTGAAGGCTAATAAATCCCCGGGTCCAGATGGTCTGCATCCGAGGGTTCTAAAAGAGGTGGCTCAGGAAATTGCGGATGCATTGGTAATCATTTTCTAATGTTCCTTAGATTCAGGATCAGTTCCTGAAGATTGGAGAGTGGCTAATGTTGTCCCACTTTTCAAGAAGGGAGGGAAGGAGAAAGCGGAGAACTATCGCCCTGTTAGCCTAACGTCAGTCGTGGGGAAGATGCTTGAGTCCATTATTAAGGACGAAATAGTGGCACATCTAGATGACAGAAATAGGATTAGGCCGAGCCAGCATGGATTTACCAAGGGCAAATCATGCTTGACTAATCTTTTGGAGTTTTTTGAGGGTGTAACAAGGATGTTAGACGAGGGTAAGCCAGTAGATGTTGTGTACCTAGATTTTCAGAAGGCATTCGATAAGGTGCCACATAAGAGATTGGTGAGTAAAATCAGAGCTCATGGCATTGGGGGCAGGGTTTCAACATGGATAGAAAACTGGTTGGCAGATAGAAAGCAAAGGGTAGCAGTGAATGGGTGTTTCTCAGACTGGCTGGAGGTGACTAGTGGGGTACCACAGGGCTCTGTATTGGGACTACAGCTCTTTACGATTTATGTCAATGATTTAGATGAGGGCATTGAAAACTATATCAGCAAGTTTGCTGACGATACTAAACTGGGTGGCAGTGTGACATGCGAAGAGGACATTAGGAGAATACAGGGAGACTTGGATAGGCTGAGTGAGTGGGCAGATACTTGGCAGATGTCATTCAATGTGAATAAATGTGAAGTTATCCACTTTGGAAGCTGGAACAAGAGGGCAGAGTATTGTCTGAACGGTGTAGAGTTAGGTAAGGGAGAAATGCAAAGAGACCTAGGAGTCCTAGTTCACCAGTCAATGAAGGTGAATGAGCAAGTGCAACAGGCAGTGAAGAGGGCAAATGGAATGTTGGCCTTTGTTACAAGGGGAATTGAATACAAGAGCAAGGATGTTCTTTTGCATTTGTACAGGGCCCTGGTGAGACCACACCTGGAATATTGTGTACAGTTTTGGTCTCCAGGTTTAAGGAAGGACATTCTGGCAATTGAGGAAGTGCAGCGTAGATTCACTAGGTTGATTCCTGGGATGGCAGGGCTGTCTTACGCAGAGAGATTGGAGAGATTGGGCTTGTACACGCTGGAATTGAGGAGATTGAGAGGGGATCTGATTGAAACGTTTAAGATAATTAAAGGATTTGATAGGATTGAGGCAGGAAATATGTTCCAGATGTTGGGAGAGTCCAGTACCAGAGGGCATGGATTGAGAATAAGAGGTCAGTTATTTAAAACAGAGTTGAGGAAGAGCTTCTTCTCCCAGGGAGTTGTGGAGGTGTGGAATGCACTGCCTCGGAAGACGGTGGAGGCCAATTCTCTGGATGCTTTCAAGAAGGAGCTGGATAGATATCTGATGGATAGGGCAATCAAGGGATATGGGGACAAGGCAGGGACTGGGTATTGATAGTGAATGATCAGCCATGATCTCAGAATGGCGGTGCAGACTCGAGGGGCCGAATGGTCTACTTCTGCACCTATTGTCTATTGTCTATTGTCTAAACAACTAATGCACTTAAATTATTTACTTTTAATGAAAAATAAATTTTAATTTTTCTTAATCATCACTTTCATTCTAGCAGCCCTACAATTGTGCATTCTGTACCAAAACCAATTAGCACAACATTGGACGGCAGTCTTCCCCAGTGTATCTATTGCCAGTCCATTACAAACTCTAGCTTCACCGAAGTAACTGTGCGAAAACGAATGCTGATTTTTCCAAAGAGCCCCTTAAAATATAATACAGTTGCACACGATAATAAATGTCAACAGCTTGGTACTTCATTGGTAATATTTCCATAACTTAAGTAAAAGTAAGTATTTATTCTTAATTTTGAATAAATACCAGAAACACTCAGTAGGTCATGCAGCATCTACGAAAAGAGGAACACAGGTCATCCAGAAACATTAACTGCTACGTTTCTTTGCACCACTGGTGACTTATCTACCGAAAATTTCCACACTGTTTAATCATTCAGTTCTTAATTACATATTTCAATAAATTCCTAGACATTAAGCCAGCCAGTCCATAATTCCCTGGTTTTCATTCTCATAAATAGCAGAGAGATATGCAGAATGCATATCAATGCAGTTACAAAGAAGGCACGATAGTGGCTATATTTCATTGGAAATTTGAGGAGATCTAGTGTGTTACCAAGTACACTCCCAATTTTTTTACAGATGTACCTTGGAGCATTCTAACTGGTTGCATCAATGTCTGATATGGGAGGTGGCACTGCACAGGATTGAAATGAGCTGCAGAAAGCTCATCATTGGCAATAGCCTCCCCAGCATGCAGGATTTCTTCAAGGGGCGATGCCTCAAAAAGACGGTAACCATCATTAAGAACATCGCATCTTCCTTTCTGCCATCTGATTTCTGAATGGACATCGAACCCATGAAAACAATCTCACTACTTTTTTCCCCTCTTTTTGCACTACTTATTTAATTTAACTTTTTAATATATATCTACTTCTTACTGTAATTCATTTTTATTATTATGTATTGCAATGTACTGCTGCTGTGTAACAAGTTTCATGACATGCCAATGATATTAAACCTGTTTCTGATCTCTAATGATTAAAAAAGAACAGGACCCTTATCGATAGAGCTTCAGAAGACATAGATCGAAGTCAAGGTTGAGTTTATTGTCATATGCACAAATATATGCTTGCATAGGTAACAAGAAAAACTAATTTGCAGACAGATCAGAGACATATAATGTACACAGCATTAACAAGAAAAGCATAAATTGTACATAAATTGCATACAATTCTTACAAGAGCATATTGGAAGATTTAGACAGGTATTTGAAATATTGTCATTATTTTCTTTACAAATGGTAAGTTCTGCACGTTTCATCCTCTTGCGCAAAATTATTGACCACTCCCAACTTCTGCTTCTCAGAAATCACTCCCTCCATAAATTCTCCAACTATTTCCGTTACCACCTTTTCAGTCTCGCCACTTTCCTAGGTTTCGCGGCTTCAGTAATGTTAAGTCTACATCATTACTTCCTGCTGTATCTTTACCCCAACCCTTTTTCCAACACAATGTTTAAAATACAATTCTCACTGTCTAAACGATACACACTTTTCCCTGCCGCTATACTTTTGTGTCTCCACCTGCTGTAACACCCCTGCAGCTGTGGCTTTGCGCAACCGTACACCTTACCTCCAACTTCGGTGCTAATCTCCTGCAGTACTGTTGTGATCTCTCATTCTGATAATTCACAACAACAACCTGAACACTTACACAACCATTAATTTACAAAAATATAATAATGTGATTTAATGAATTATAATTCAGCACAGATGGATACAGAGGCAGAAGGTTACCAGATGTGTATTAATGTGGAAAATCTCTGCAATTACTACAGCTGCCAGGTTGAACAACACTGAAGTGGCAATTGTGTATAACCACAACAGCAGAGGCTAGATTAAAACTGTGAACAGGAAAAATTCTGCAGGTGCTGAAAATCCAAAGCAACACACACAAAATGCTGGAGAGACTCAGCTAGAGAGACTCAGCAGGTCAGGCAACATCTATGGAAATTAATAAACAGTCAACGTTTCAGACCGAGACTCTTCTTCATGCTGGAAAGAAAGGGGGAAGATGCCAGAATTAAAAGGTGGGGTTAGGGGCCAGAACTGTCAAACAGTTCTTCCAGGTGAGGCAACACTTCACTTGTGAATCAGTTGGGATTGCCTCTTGTGTCCAGTGCTCCCATTATGGCCTCCTCTACATTGGTGAGATATGTCACATATTGGGGGGGGGGGGGAAATCGCTTCATCAATCACCTCTATTCCATCCACCGAAAATGTAATTTCCTGGTGCCCAGACATTTTAATTCCAATTGCAATTCCCATTCCAGCTTGTCAGTTCATGGCCTCCTCTTGTGCCAAGATGAAGCCACCCTCGGGGTGGAGGAGCAATACCTTATATTCTGTCTGTGTAGCAACCAACCTGATGGCATTAACATCAATCTCTCCTTCTGGAAAAATATATTTTTCCCTCCCCCTTCCCTCTTCTTTTATTCCCTACTCTGACCGCTTCTTCCCACGCTTCTTCCCCACCGCTTCTGCTTTCTCCTATGGTCCACTCTCCTCTCTTAACAAATTCCAGCCCATTACCTTTCCTACCCACCTGGCTTCATCCACTACCTTCTGGCTATCCTCCTTCCCCTCCCCCTACCTTTTTATTCTGACATCTTCCTTTCTAGTCCTGAAGAAGGGTCTCAGCCTGAAATGTTGACTGTTTATTCATTTCCATAGATGCTGCCTGACATGCTAAGTTCCTGCAGCATTTTGTCTCTGTTGCTTTAGACTAAAATTGCCCAGGTCCTTGGGTAATTTGGTGATTTATTACCACTTGTTGGATCCTGCAAGTATCTTGCCTATTTGAGGAAACTGCATAAAAGATTGTTTACCTTGGTGGAAATATCTGCAGCCAAGCAAAAACAGAAATGTTCAATAGGTCAGACAGCATTAATGTCAAAAACAGATCATGAAAACTAAAAAAAAACCAAGAAGATGAGTTTATTGTAAATTACTGAAAAGGGAAAGTGAAGAGAACAAAAAGAACACGTTGATGCACCAGTTACTTCAAAGAATGGAACCTTCTATGGGACATAATTTCCGTGGGGGAAGAACAGGTTGAAATAATCAGTCTAGTAATAGATCATGGAATGGAAGTGGCAGTGAGGGTTATAACTTTGGGGTTCTTTGAGGTTGGAGCCAATGCAGGGATTATTAATAAAATGAGAGCAGTGATCTTTGATTCAATAGCCAGTTACTGGTAACAATGGTGGTATCATAATCCAGTAAGGAGTATAAAGAGATTCCTGGGAACTTGTGATATGATTGTGTGTGGTGATATGAATGTTACAATAATATCTTTATTTAATCATTCTGTTTTTGGTGTCTACTAAAATTATAGATGATAGAGGTACCCTAACATTGTCTCTTTTCTATAATATTACATTTTTCAAATGTTGTGTTAAATGGGAACTTAGACCCTTATTTAAATGGGTGAGAAGCATAACTCATTTTTCAAGTGTCACTGGAATATGGCTGAAAAATTGCCCTCACACAATATCAGGTGGCTCATCTTTGGATGTAAGATAATTGATTTTCAAATTAATCCCTGAAACACATGACCTCCAATCAACATTTAATATGCTAACTTCATAAACCTGAAACATTATAAATTGTGTGAAGGGGAGTTGTTAATATGTATTATTGTGGTGAGATAATAGAAAATTTCCATGCATCTTTTAAATCCTTGCGAAAGCAGAAATATACTTCCAGCTTAAACTGAAGTACTGTAAATACCTTTAACAATCCTGACGCACGTTGTACAATTTAATTCTAACTGGCTGGCAGTCAGTGGTGAGCAGAGTGCCGCAGGTGTCAATGCTAGGCCCAAAACTGTTCAGGTCACGGTATACATTAATGATTTGAAAGAGGGACCGTATCTAAGTTCACTGATCACACTAAATTGAGTATCAAATCAAATTTTACAGAGGATGTGGAGAGTTTGCAGAGACATATAGATAGATTAAGTGACAGGGCAAATGTCTGGCAGATGGAGTACAGGTAACTATGAGGTCAGCCACTTCAGAAGGAAAAATAGATCAGATTACTATTTAAGCGATAAAAGATTGCAGCAGGCTATTGTGCAGAGGAACTTGAGGGTGCTTATAGATGAATCGCAACAGGTTGGTTGGCAGGTACAACAGATTATCAAGAAGGCAAATGGAATGTTGGACTTCATTGCTAGAGAGATTGAATTTAAGAGCTGTGAGGTTATACTGCAAACGTACCTCAAGTACTCCATGCACTTTTGGTCTCCTTATTTGAGCAAAAGCATAGAAGTTTTGGAGATGGTGCAGAGGATGTACACCAGATTGATTCCAGAGATGGGAAGGGGTTAATGTATGTATGAGCAAAAATTGAGTTGCCTGGGACTATATAAAATTATGAAAGGGTTAGGTGAGATAGAGTCAGGAAAGTTGGTTCTACTAGTAAGTAAGACAAGAACTAGAGGACATAGCCTCAAGATCTGGGGTGGAGGGTGTATAGATTCAAGACGTAGATGAGGAACAACTGCTTTTCTGTGGATTCTATGCCCAGGGAAGCAGTAGAGGCTGCAACAAGAAATATATTAAGACACAGCAAGATAGATGCTTGCATAGCTGGGAAAATTAAGGGTTATGAGGTGGAGCTGAGACTATGGCCAGATCAGCCATGATCTTATTGAAATGCAGAGCAGGCTAAACGGGCCAGATGACTGACATGGCAGTCAAGTTGGTTAGTGCAATCATTTTACAGCACCGGTGATTATCAATCTGGGTTCGATCCCCACCACTGTCTGTAAGTTCTCCCCGTGACCATGTGGGTTTCCTCTGCGTGTCCTGGCTTCATCCCACGTTCCATGCATATATGATTAAGAAGTTGTGGGCATGCTACATTGGCACCAGAAGCGTGGTAACACTTGTGGGCTGTTCCCAGCACAATCTTTGTGACAAGTAAAGCTAATCTTTCATCTTAATCTTTATTTCCTACTCCTATTTCACATGTTCTTGTATAGATGTGACGATGGTTGCTTTTATCATGTTACAATATATAAAGAAAGGAATGGCTTCATCAGAAAATATATTGACAGCCTAATGCAGTGTTTTCTAATATTCTAGATGTCTTGGCATTGCATAAATCATTGACCAATTGTTAACAAGGAATGTGAATTTGCCATTATGTGCTAGTTAACATACATTCAGTTCAAATGCATGATATGTTAAAGAAAAGTTAACAGCATATGAAAAATTCCATATCAATTAACGAGCGCTATTGATCTTCATTATGGTACATTGTTTCAATCATTAAGAAAAGCAGTAAATGTTTAAATTATTTATAAAAAGAAACTCCAGTGATACAACCAAATTGTAAAACAAAATTAGCTAAGAACACTTTAGAATGATATTAAATCATTATAGCATTTATTATGCAAGAGAATAGGGCCCAGGGAATCATTTTCTACACAGATGTTTGAAACAAAAGGTTTCGATTGGTTTGAGTAAAAAATGCAATCACTTTCTGAGATATCAAAGTACAACATAATATCTGTGTGCTATTACACAAAACATTCCCCTTTTGCAACAAAAACAAAGTTTAATTCTTAGGGACAGTGTTGCTTCCCTTGTAGGGGCTGCTGGTTCCCGATGTTGAAGTTTGGAGATTTATGTATTGGACTGTAGTTCGTATTGGCCTCTTTCAGTTCTGTATTTTCTTTACATGTCCTCGCCCATTCTTTCTGGTTGACAACTGGTGGGCTGGGGTTGGGGGTTTGATGTTCTTGTTGTCTCTCCATGTGGGAGATCTGTCAACTTCTGTGCGAGGGAGGGGTTGGAAGGGTCTGGGGTTTACAAATTTTTGTTTTTTCTTTTTGTATGGGGGGGATTGATGTCTTTTTTTCAACTACTATGTACTTATGTATTTTATGGGTATCTGGAGAAGACAGATCTGAGTTGAATTCTGCATATAAACTTTGATAATAAAATGAACGTTTGAATCTTTGGTGCATGTAGTCAAAACTGAGTAAACACTATTGATCAATGCTCATGTATTTCACCAATCACCATTTTTTTTATACTTAACTTTATTCAAATTTCTGCAGCTGTAATCCTGTGCTATATCTACTGTATGAACTTACTGTTCTGAAATCAGCAGACTTACTGCTACTTCTGATTAACACAAAATGTTCAAAAATGTTCAATAAACTCAAAATGTTCAAAATAGGATCCTAACATTCCCAGTGTTTGTTAACCCTGTCTGGGACTAAATGATAAAATAGAGAGATTTTGGTAAAACTATTTATATCCACATCTTGAATGCAATGAAAACCTCATTATATTTCATGGGAATGTAATAGCTATTCTTGTAATTGATATAAAATATCAAAATTTCATCAATAACATTTTCTATTAAGCAAAACAAAAAGAAGCAGAAGAGAAAGAGGTATATTTCAAGTATTATCTTGAAGGAAGAAAGAAATATAATGGAAAAATAGAGAGGAAATGCCAGTGTTTATAGTGTTGACTGCAAAGGACATTGCTGCCTGCTGCTTGTGGTGGAACTATTAAAATCAGAGGCTCAGGAGGTCAGGGTTGGAGGACAGCACATAACTTGAGAGTTTAGGTTGCAGATTGTTAAGATAAAAGAAACAATGGTGGATTTGCAGGAGTTATTTAACTAAGAGTCATTATAGTCCTGTATTCAGTCTGCAATTAGAACTCACTCCTCTAAATTCTGAAAAAACTTCCAACAAGGGATCAGAACGGTTTATAACATTTACCTGAGATAAACATTGTATGTCCTAATCTCTGTTTTATACAAAGTTTTGCATCCAATAACATTTCATATCTATACACTGGTGTTCTTGTACATCAGTCAATGAAAGCAAGCATGCAGGTACAGCAGGCAGTGAAGAAAGCTAACGGCATGCTGGCTTTTATAACAAGAGGAATTGAGTATAGGAGTAAAGAGGTCCTTCTGCAGCTGTACAGGGCCCTGGTGAGACCCCACCTGGAGTATTGTGTTCAGTTTTGGTCTCCAAATTTGAGGAAGGACATTCTTGCTATTGAGAGAATGCAGCATAGGTTCACAAGGTTAATTCCCGGAATGGCGGGACTATCATATGTTGAAAGATTGGAGCGACTGGGCTTGTATACACTGGAATTTAGAAGGATGAGAGGGGATCTGATTGAAACATATAAGATTATTAAGGGATTGGTCACACTGGAGGCAGGAAGCATGTTCCCGCTGATGGGTGAGTCCAGAACTAGAGGCCACAGTTTAAGAATAAGAGGTAGGCCATTTAGAACAGAGATGCGGAAAAACTTTTTCACCCAGAGAGTGGTGGATATGCGGAATGCTCTGCCCCAGAAGGCAGTGGAGGCCAAGTCTCTGGATGCATTCAAGAGAGAGTTAGATAGAACTCTTATAGATAGTGGGGTCAAGGGATATGGGGAGAGGGTAGGAACGGGATACTGATTGTGTATGATCAGCCATGATCACAGTGAATGGCAGTGCTGGCTAGAAGGGCTGAATGGCCTACTCCTGCACCTACTATCTATTGTTATTATTGAATAGATAATAATCAAATATGATCTTCCAGTTTTAATAAAACATTGTGGATAAGAAAAATCCTTAGTTAACTATAACAAAGTAACTTAATGACTAACATGTCAATAGAGTCCAGGTGGCAGTGACTTACACATTAAATTTCGATATGAGCTCCATACCATTACAACATAAAATGACTGTCAGAAAATATGAAGCAATTGCTGTAGTTCTGTTCATCAATTACTCTATTTATAACCTATATTGTTCTGCTACAAAAGTCAAGACAGTTACCTACAACTTTAGGAAAAAATTCAGTCTTTAAGATTCCATAAAACTGGACACTTAATTCCAGCCAAAGATTAAAATTACATGTGAATATGAAAGTGAAATTCTTTAAGCTAGATTTGGAGACTTGCAGCATGGTAACAGGGCCTTTTGGCCCGACAAACCCTGTCCACCCCATTACACCCATGTGATCAATAAACCTACTAACCTGTAAATCTTTGGAATGCTGAAGAAAATAGTTGCACTCAGAGGAAAGCCAGGCAATCACAGTGAGAATGGACAAACTCCTTACAGACACCAGTAGAAGTGGACCCGCGTCACTGGCACTGTAGTAGCTGTAATAATGTTACACGACCCACTGTGCTACTGTACCACCCCAACTGTACCTACTGCTGCAGAGTTCCACAAAAGTTGCAAAATATCTTTAGTGTTTAATCCTAACAATACCTTCATTGGATACCAAATTGAAAGGCCTAGACAGAGTAGATGTGGAAATGATGGGGAAACGATGGGGAAGTCTAGGACAAGAGGGCACAGCCTCAGGATAGAGGGGTGCCCTTTCAAAACAGAGATGCGCTGAGAACAGAGTTCTTTAGCCAAAGGGTGGTGAATTTGGGGAATTTGTTGCCACATGCAGCTGGGGAGGCCAAGCCATTGGTGTATTTAAGGCAGAGATTGATAGGTTCTTGATTGGACATGGCATCAAAGGTTATGGGGAGAAGAACGGGAACTGGGTTTGAGGAGGAGATAGAAAAAAAAATCAGCCATGATTGAATGGCGGAGCAGAGTCAGTGGGCTAAATGGCCTAATTCTGTTCCTGTTAATTACAATTAATATTACAATTATATGAATTCAAAATACTTTATTTATTAATATTAATAATGTTATGAAATAGAAAGTTGTAATCTTCCCAAAGGGGTGGTAGGCTTTCTTAAAATCAGTCTGTCTATGGCTATGAAGCTGATGATTGTCCTCTCATGGAGCCATACGGTTCTCTATTATATCAACCACCTACAACACAGTAAAACATTCACCCAGGGATGAATGCAAATTACAACAGAGACAAAATAAAAGAATCAGGTAATGACCACACTTATGTAGTTGCCATGTGCTCAGAAGAGGCTTTATTAGAGAATGTTGGGAAAATGAGTCAAGATGCTGGTGTCACAGTTTAACAGTGGTACATAGAATACTCCAGTCGTGCAACACAGGCTAGTGGAGTGAAAGTTATCATGATTCTGCTCTTCAGTTAGTTCTTGTACCATGCCCTTACTAATTCTAATGCAAATGAGTTCTTGACAGTGAAGAAAAAATTGAAGCTGCAGATGATAGTGAAAATAAAAATCAAACCTGATTTAATTTTAAGTGATTTGTGTGTAGCCTAATCCTATCATCCAATTCAGCAGCCCTGTGGTTAATAAATATAAAGCAGTCTAATAAATACAGACAAAATTTATACGCTCGATACTCGTTATTATGACCATGTCATGGATCTGCAGGAATAGATAGCAATCTCTTGTGATTAAAGGGACAGAGAAATAGTGGTACTTTTAAGCTGAATGTTACTTTTTAGAAAGACGGTACAATGACAGTAAAAGAATTAAATTACAAGCTTGTTTCTGGCCTCGTATGTGCCCATATTTTGGCACCACCAGCACCAGCTGATTTCCTCACCACACCCGAGGTCGTTACCCATGATGCTATCAATGGAACATTTCAGACAGGGAATGCCCAATTTGAAACCAACATGCCACGGGCATTGTCCCAACTTTTCTTTTTGCCATGAGAATGAGTATTTTAGGTCAGGTTAAAATTGAGTACTACATCCCAAATTGTAGGAGTGGTTTAATTAACATAATAAAATTTAAAAATGCATTGTTGTGCCCAGGCTAAGAACTCAGAGAGCTCTATAAAAGGGACATGATTTTGGGAGGCCACAACATGTGAAAGTGATTTAACAGTAGGTTGCAATGGTAGAGTGATGACAACAATAGATTTAAGGAGAGAAAAACAGAACCTTATGATAGAGAATATTAAACATATTGATTAAAGTTGGTGGTCAGTTGTCCAGTGGGAATAAAATTGAGGAAGCCAAGGGTAAGACTTATGAACGAGATAGATTTGTAGAATGCTTGAGAACAGACGGGACAGAAACTCAAATAAAATGCAAGGTTGAGCTTAGCATTGGAGGAACATTTGTCTTTTGTTTACTAGTTATGGGAATTAAGTTAAGTGGGAAAGGCAGCAGTCTGAAAATCACATTTCAATTATGTTAAAGGAAACAAAGTCTTCTTACCTTCAAGACATAAACTTTTCTTGTAATTATTGTTGAAAACACAATGAAAAAATGTCAGATCTTACTAAATTATAGATTATTAAATCAAATTGCAGTTTTTGAACCGATGACTCAGTAGTCAGTGTTAAACATAATTTATCCATTGGCATCAAATCAAGGCATATTGTGAAGTGGGTTTTCAAAGTACAGTGGTGAAGCTTCTGGCATGCGTTTCCGATAGTACTTTCTGGATACAAGAAGAAGTATAAACATTTCCAGGATTTTCAGATGGTGATCTATTTCTGTAAAAGAAATCATAATTATGTGCGAGTGTAAATTCCGGAAGTAAACAAAAGATTGAAAAATATTTGGCTTTACACTGACATTGAAATAGTTATAAACATTAATGGCATTCCAGGAACAAATAGATGAAAGGAAGAGTAAAGCTGATAAAAGATAAATACTACTGTAACATGAAGCTATACAAACATTAGAAATGAATGGTGATTAACGTTTTACTAACACCAAAGCAAACCACTATGACAGACAATGCAAAATTACAAAATCTGCAAATCTGCAGATCCAAGCAACGTTTACAAAATGCAAGAGGAATGCAACAGGCCAGGCAGCATCTATGGAAAAGAGTAAAGTCAACGTTTTAGGCCAAGACCCTTCAACAGGACTTATGATGAAGAGTATCAGCCTGAAACGTCAACTATACTCTTTTTCATAAATGCTGCCTGGCCTGCTGAGTCTCTCCAGCATTTTGTGTGTGTTGCAAACTACTGTGGATGCTGATAACCTGATAACAATAGTGTTAATCCCATGGGATCAAACTATTAGTGAAAAGAGAATAGAGTTAACTTTTCAGATTGATGACCTTTTATTAGAACTAGAAAAAGCAAGCACCAGAAAAGAAAAAGGTCAGGCAAGGGAAGAAAAGGGAAAGTCTGTAATAGATCGGATGATGAATCAATCACCAATAGATTGAAAGAAAGGTGAAGGTACAAGGAACAAACAGACGTAAAGAAACACAAACAATTCATGTGTTAATATTATTTATATTATGTCAGGGGACGTCAGGGGTAAGTTATTTACTCAGAGGGTGATGAGTGCATGGAATGGGCTGCCGGCGACGCTGGTGGAGGTAGATATGATAAGGTCTTTTAAGAGTCTTTTGGATAGGTACAAGGAGCTTAGTAAAATAGAGGGTTTTGGTGAGCCTAGTAATTTCTAAGATAGGGAGATGTTCGGCACAACTTTGTGGGTCGAAGGGACTGAATTGTGCTGTAGGTTTTCTATGTTTCTATATTTTATTATTATTATTTGATTTTTTTTATTTCCACAGTTTATCTTCTTTTGCTCATTGATTGTTGGCAGTATTTCCATTGTTCTTCCATTGATTCTATTGTATAGCTTTGTTCTACTGTGAATGCATGCAAGAAAGTGAATCTCATGGGGACACATGTGTACTTTGATTATAAATTTACTACCAGCAGAAAAAAAGATTGTGATTCAAATTTGGACTTAGTTGACACCATAAGTTTGAAAGTATGTGGTCAAAAGTGGTGGTGCAGTCCTGCAAATGAGTCTCATAGGATTAGGAAGGCACAGATAAAGACAATTAAGTCAAACTGGCATTTAGGCTCTACTTTAGCTTCCTGCATCTCTTCTCAACTAAATCTATCACCGTAATCACCTATTCTTATCTCCTTTGTACACTTGCTATGGATCTGCAGGAATAGATAGCAATGGATGTGCAACCTCTTGTGATTAAAGGGACAGAGAAATAGTAGAGCTGCATGTTACTTCATGCAGATTTTTGGTAAAATTCCTGACATTCTGGAGGAAGAATGTGAGAATAGAGATGTGTACGTAAAGTTTATCTAGAACAATGCAGGTTAGAAGTGATGGATAAGCTAATGTATACTGGCATTTGTCATTACATTGGCTGATTTCTTGTGCCATTACATTCAGAGTCAAACCCAAATATGGCTATAATATCAAGCAATATTAGAGTGCATAGGAATAAGTACACATTGGTGTAGAAAAGGACATGGAAAACAAGGTAGAAAATAGTTTTTCTTTTCTTAGAATATAAAGTTAAACACGGAAATTAGAATACTTCTTCGAAACACTTTGACCTGACTTCTCATGTCAAAGTGCTAAGATATTGAGGAGGTCAGGGAGCGATGTGACCCAGTAGCCCAGACCCAAAATGATTAGTGTGCTCATGGAACAGCTGCAAAATTATGCTGCAATGACAAGTATCATGGCAACACAATCCATCTGCTTAACAGTAGAACAGCTCTTTTATAGAGCCATAAATTGGCAAACACAAACATTGCCTAAAGGCAGGCCACATCTCATATAAGGTAGAAATTAATTCTGAGGTCAGCCAGATTTGAGGAGAATGTTCCATAGAAACTTCCAGCTGATAGAATCAAAGTCTTCAGTGGGAGTGTGCCTGGAAATGGTATATTTCATCTGGAAATTACATGGGAGACACTGGGCAAAATGGCTGAGGCTCATCTCATGATACAAAGTATGCAGAGCTGCACCTATGGTTTCCCAATACTTGAGACTAACTTTGATTTTTTAATATCTTCAGAAAAGGCAAGAATTGAAAGATGCTTAGATTGTGTCCTAAATTCATCTCAAAACTGCACTCCACTCAGTAGGTACCCACTTAAAAGGAACTGTGAATGAATTTTCAAAGAAGTGTATTCCATATTCCATCACCAATTTCTGTGTTGAATCCAATAATCTGGAAAGGTTTCCACATTTTCTCTTACCTGGATTGATATGCTCTAAATTTAGATAATGAAACTGAAGTTTGATATTAAGCCTCAAAGGTAAATTGTGAAGATTAAATAGTAAACTAAACATAGGCATATTTATATTAGCATTCTTTAAATGCCTTAAATGTAGATCTGATCCCAGATATATTTTTCAAGTTGAATAAACATTTTGCCAAAATTCTAATACAGTAGCCTATATTCATAATTGTAACAAAGTTGTAAAAATATTTCATTTTCATTTTCAGTGCAAATTTATCAAAGTACTGTTATTTTTTAAAAATTAAAACTCTTTTGTACATTACATTATTTTGCCTGCTGGATTTGCATAAATATCAAATTATTAATAAATAATGATAGAGGCTACTCACGTGAAGCTCTGCCTTTTGAGGAATACAAACTGACACAGGGAATGATGTTGTAGGTTGCAAGCCAGCTAAGGATTAGTGGTTGTAAATTGCAGAGGATGATGTAGACAATAATGATTACATATTTAGCCACAAGATGATAGCCTGCTTCTACAATTCCAAATGCAGTCTTCAGCAACAGATTAAATACATACAGGGACATTAATGCAGATATATTGAGCAGGATCTTAATGTAGAATATAGGGTTGGTTGAATTGACCTGCAACAGGAAGTTTTACTGATAACTACAGATGAAAATAAATTCCGTATTTCGATTGCAATGGTAACGTTTCTCTACTGAGACACATAAAAAGCTGTTTCTACAGAATATGCAGAACCATGACCTCAAAAGGTCATTAAATTAATAAAGGTTTAAAGGTTCATTTATTATCAAAGTATACATCTCTGAATTCTTCAGTTCTCGGGGTAGCCATGAAACCAAGAAAGAAAGGAAGGAAGCACGATCATCAACACCGCCCCCCCACCCAACTCCCTGCCAAAAAAAATGAACAAAAACTGAACAGGGCATCAACCCTCAATTCCCTCCTCCCACACAAAAACCCAGCAAAACAGATCAAGCACATCGAATACAAAAAACTAAACTGAGGAGATGAGCTGGATGCATATATACTGTAGGTGTTTGCCTTCTTCCCACTCCATTTGATGCAGTCATTGAGCATTGCCATACTAGTGTAGGATTTATCTGTTCAGCAACCTGGGTTAAAGTTTTCCTCCAAGTATGAATAGCAAACCAGTGTCATTAAATGTTTTTTCAGGAAAAGAAAATATGATAAAAAGATAAGGTAGTCACATGGGATATCTGTTTACATGGTATTTAAGCATCAATGTATATTTTTTGGTTTGAATAACTTGCTTTGCATTATAATACAGTACTTTGAAAAATTCCCTGTTTGATTTTTAAATAATTAGGTGTAGGGATCCTTGTTGAGCATGATAACCAGCAGAACAACCCTACATGTGGGAGTGATTCCTACTTTCCCGATAACCGCATAAGATTGGAAACATGGAAATTCATCATGTTATCAGCTGGAGTTGATTTACAGCAGGAGATTTTGCCCCTTTGCATTGTTATGCTGTAAATACAGGATACACAAGCAAGTCCCATGGCTATCTTTAACAGCTGTTGTCCCTGGACATAGATTTATAAAATCAATCAAAATCTCATCATCTTTACTTGGAAAAATATTCATTTAAATTAAGTTCAGTTACTCTAAAGGTAATTAAACATATAGGCATTTCATATTGTTTTGTTAAAAACTGTAATGCAGACTATCCATGGGAATTCTCAAATGAATGAAAATATTTAAAAGATTGACTTGAGGTGATCTATTAGCTATACATTTTAACACTGATACAAGTAAATTTCTGAAAACTACCTCTCCATTGTCATATTTCCCATCAGCCCACAAAACAGCAGAAATAAACTGAAGCACTGGTTGCAGAATTAATGTCTGTAAGATGCCAAATCGAAGGATTCTGTAAGTTTTTCTGTAAAATAAATATTCCAGAATTTTAAAAAAAGATTAAAATAGCACTGCTCATTACTTCAATGGCTGTTGAGTGCATTAGGACACCCTCAGATTATAAAATCGCTGGATGTAAAAGCCTGCATGTCTATCAATTAATCCCACTGAAAGCTTATTACCTGACCATTCATTTCCAACCTAAAAAAAACTAAATAGCTATGAAGATAAGGGGGTCAGTTTTAACTTTAACAGCACAGTAGAAACAAACAAGTCCCAGTGAAAAAGAAATGTGTCACTTATTTAGACACAATATATATTGCTGACATTAACTCTACTATTATGTAGTATTTCAGCTCCTATCTAAAGCAGACAGGAGCTTCACAAATTTATGCAATCTCAATAGGAGATATGATACTGCTTTAACTGGGTGTCTGCAGAGAAAAAGCAGTGGCTTTGTCACAATGTAGAAACCATTCTGTGACTATCCATAAGTAGGGAAGTCCTTCAGGTTAATCTAAAGCGCTTCTTAATGGAGTCAGACGAAGCCAATATTTTTCCAGAATTCATGAGGAATCTTCTTTTCTCTAATTCTATATAACTGAAGCCCAGAAGTTAAAAGTACGGAGGGGATTTTGCTCTCTTCATCCAGCTTCTCAATACAAAGCCTCTTAAATTTAATATCAAATTAAGTGAAAATAAGTAAATTCTTCCTTTCCTGGATTCTGACACATTTTGCCTATAGGTAAATTAATTAATATTCATGGGCCCATAGAAACCTCATTTTAACACCTTATCTAAAGAATCTACAATACTGCTTATTCATCACAGAGTGTGGGTGTTACAATGATCTTTCAAAAGAAATTTCCACATTCTCAGGTTGATGTAATAAATATTACGTTAGTTTGGAAAACAGCTCCAAAGCTTGTGTGTTGTTTGGTTGATATTTATCCCCTAAACAACGTCAGTAAAACCTGGACCATTCATTGTGTAATTTTTCTGTTCACAAATTGGCTACCATATTACCATACCTTGCAACAGTTATACTTCTCTATACTATTTTAAAGAAAGCACTAGCTGGTTTAAGATAAATACCTTATTAATAATGTACAAAACAACAATACATTATATTTTATGTCTGACAATTAATATCTCAACTTGTACGTTGAGCCACATAAGGTTGCTGGATTGAGGGGAGGAATTAGAGAACAGAAAGAAAAAATGAGTTAATATTATGAGGGGTATAAATAGGGTAAATGCAAGCAGGCTTTTCCCACTGAAATTGGGTGGGACTACAACCAGAAGTTAAGAGTGACAGGTGAAGTGTTGAAGAGGAAGAACTTCTTCTCTCAGAGAGTGGTGAGAGTGTGGAACGAGTTGCCTGTGCAAGTGGTGGACCCAGGATCAATTTCAACATTCGTGATAGGTACATGGGAGGTGGGGGGTTGGTATGGAGGACTGTAGTCCAGGTGCAGGTTGATGGGAGTAGACAGATTAATGGCTTGGCACAGACTAGATGGGCTGAAGGGCCTGCTTCTATGCTGTAGTGTTATATGACTCTATAACTCTATATTGTTGTATAACATGATTGAACTAATGAAGTATGAGCAATTACTATGATTACTTTTGTTGCTACTGGTATCACATATCAACAATAGTTATCACTATGGATCCAATAAAAAGGTTCATTTTATGCAATTGTGCTTCCGATATATGATGTTTTAAAAACAGATTCCGTTAATGTTAGTTGACCTAAATATATTGCACCTAAACTCTTCATCAGAAGTCCTGATGAAAGATCTCGGCCTGAAACATAAGCCATTTATTCATTTTTATAGACATTTTATTTGTGTTGATCTGGATTTCCAACATCTTCTGTATCTCTTGCATTTATGTTAATGATAGTTTTATTGAATATATTTTTTCAAATTATGTTATCCAGGAACCCTAATATAATTTATACATGTATAAACATTAACATATGCTTGCTTAGCTTGCTCAAAAGCAAAATATACTGTGGAATTAAGTCATATTTAATTTGCTAATTTGCAGTTCTGCTTTGTCAGTCTTAACAAATGTGTCAACCAACAGTCTATCATGATATTTTTGGAGTTTGTGAAATTGAGTTTATATCTGGTGCCACAGATAAACAGGAGACCTCAGTGAAAAGAGTCAGTGGTAGGCCTATTATCATCAAATGGGGAAAGAAAAAATAGAGAATTAAAGGAAGGGTGAGAGCCTGAGATAGAAGTGGTCTGTCCCATACTCATGACTCTTCCAGCTGGGTAACTGACAGGTTGGTTTAATTGAATTACTAATTGATTTGTTACTGTTACTCTGTTACTTGGATAAGTGCACAAACATTTCAGGTAGCATTCAAAAAGGAGGAAAGATCAGGCAGGACATTAAATGGATTTACACATTATGAAAATACTGACCATTTGTCCCACACCAAGATGATATTGTATGAAGTATATAACATTGTGTTGTTAACTTTTATTTGTACAATTCGAACCACAATGAAGTAGTTCAATCAAGTTACTGTGCCATACTGGCAGTAACATCACATCTGTTTTATGCTGTGAAGGGCAACACTACAAAAACCACAAACAAATTTCAACTTCAAATAAATTTCGGACAGTTCTGCTCCAGTTGTATGAACTAGGGATATAAAATATTACCTGGAGTATAACCTTCGGCTTACTTTGCAAGGGCGGCAAACCAATGTGTGGCAACATGCCGCACGTGCAAAAATAAATTGTTGGCATGCAACATGCAGTGTTATCCTTTGATTCAAAACACCTCCCAGAATATAAAGATACTTATCTTTACTGCCAATGAAGCAACAAAGGATGTTTTACAACCTAAGAGCAGAGAGATGTTTTCACAGTAAAGGTCTCAGCCAACTTGGTACCAGTTAGATGATTGTAAGGACATTGGATGTTATGTTTGAAATCCTCACAGTACCTCTGTATTGGATAGTAAATGATTACAATAACAATACTATTTAGAAATTATATTTTTCTATTACCCTCCTAAAACTTAATTTTAATAATTTTAATAGGTTTTTAAAAATGCTTCATTTATTTCAATTTGTCTCACATACATTTATTAATAGTAAAACAATGAATACAGAAAAATTAGAAACATCCTTTTTACCTTTAAAATGTCCATAATTATTGCTACCAATTCATTAATCAATGATAATCTCTGCTCAAAATTACCATGGCACATAAAAGAATTTTTTAGATTATCATCAGTTTCAGCACACACTCTCAGAAAAATTTGCCACCCTTGCTTTATAGCATTTTATTACATTAAACATTAAAACACAATAAATACACACCTGGTTATCTTAACCTTTGGAAGACATATGCAACAACAACAACAAGGGCCCACATTTAGAGATGCCTCCACATACTGCAGCTTATCAATAGCTTCAGTTACTCCACCAAGGTAAGTTATAGCAAGGTGAAAGAAACCAAACAAAGATATACTTGTATAGCTGTAAAACAAAGATCATTGAAGTTAGGTATTAAAAGTGAGTTCAGCATGGCCACATGTAACAAAGTTGATTTACAAATATACTTACACTGCTGCCACAAAGTCGATCAAAGTTCCAGCTCGTGGAACAAATATGCCCAGCTGATAGGCAATTGTAGTTACCTGAAAAACAGGAGTATTAACCTGCTGAAGATTTCCCATTTTCTGCACTTTATGCATATGAAATGATTTTGGTTATATGTAATGATAGTAATGACCAAGTCAAGACTATAGTTACATGTAATTATAGTAACATCAATAACTAATGCTATTTTCCACCTAAGAGTTGTATCTTCATTGAAGAACATTCAGAGGACAAGAAGGTACAAGTACTTTAAATACTAAAAATATTTATCAACAATGATATAATTTACTTTTAAGTGCAATGCTGGATGATTCTTAAAAGAAGAATAACAGTGTATTAAAGATGTCTGCTGTCATTAAGACATAAGACATAGGAGCAGAATTAGGTCATTTGGCCCTTCGAGTCTGCTTCTCCCTTTCATCATAGTTGATCTATTTTCTCTCTCAACATCATTCTTCTGCCTTCTCCCCGTATCTTTTCATGCCCTGACTAATCAAGGACCTATCAAACTCTACCCTAAATGCACCCAGTGACCAGGCCTCCACAGCTGCCAAGGGAAAGAGTTCCACAGATTTATCACCCTCTGGCTAAAGTAATTTCTCCTCATCTCTGTTCTAAGTAGATGTCCCTCTATCTTGAAGCTGTGCTCTCTGGTCATAGACTCTCCCACTAAAAGAAACATCTTCTTCACATCCACTATCTAAGTTTCAATGATATTCCCCTCATTTTTCTAAGTTCCTTTGAGTGCAGGTGCAGAACCTTCAATCGTTGCTCATGTGATAACTCTTTCATTCCTGGAATCATTCTTGTGAACCTCCTCTGAACACACTCCAGTGTCCGCACACTCTTTCTTAAATAAGGGCCCAAATCTACTCACAATACTTCAAGTTAGGTCTCACCAGTGTCTCATGCAGCTTCAGCATTTCACCCTTGCTTTTATACTCCGGTCCTCTTGAAATTAACGCTAACATTGCATTTGCCTTCCTCACCAGTGAGTCAATCTGACTCCCAAATCCTTTTGAAACTCAGATTTTTGGATTTTCTCCCCATTCAGAAAATAATCTATGCTTTTGTTCCTTCGACCAAAGTGCATGACCATACACTTCCCAGCTCTGTGTTCCATCTGCCATTTCTTTGCCCATTCTCCCAATCTGTCCTACTGCAGCCTCTTTGTTTCCTCAACACTAACTGACCCTCCATCTATCTTAATATTGTCCGCACGGTTGGCCACAAAGTCATCAATTCCATCATCCAAATTGTTGACATACAATGTACAAAGAAGCAATCCCAACACAGTCCTGTTGGAATACCACAAGTCACTGGCAACCAATCCAAAAAAGATCCTTTTATTCCCTCTCTTTGCCTACTGCCAACCAGCTAATACTCTATCCATGCTAGTATCTTTCCTGTAATACCCTGTGTACCTACCTTGTTAAGCAGCCTCATGTGTGACTACTTATCAAAGCACTTTTGAAGATCCAAGTACACAACATCCACTGATTCTCCTTTGTCTATCCTGCTTGTTATTTCTTCAAAGAATTCCAACAGATTTGTCAGGCAAGAGTTTCTCATAAGGATCCATGCTATCTTTAGCCTATTTTGACATTTGCCTCCAAGTATCCTGAAACTTCATCAACAATCGACTCCAACATCTTCCCAACCATTGAGGTTGGGCTAGCTGGCTAATTTCCTTTCTTCTGGCTTCTCTCCCTTCTTGAACAGTGGAGTGACATTTGCAATTTTCTAGTCCTCCTGTACCATGCCATAATATGATTCTTTAAAGATCATTACTAATGCCTCCACAATCTCTTCAGCCACATATTTCGGAACCCTGGGGTGCAGTCTGTGACTCATCTACCTTCTGACCTTTCTATTTCCCAAGCTCCAACTCCCTAGTAAGAGCCACTGCACACACTTCTGCCCCCGACACTCTCCAACTTCTGGCATACTATTAGTGTCTTTTACAGTGATGACTGATGCAAAATACTTGCAGCACACATAAAATGCTGGAGGAACTCAGCAGGCCAGGTAGCAACTATGGAAAAGAGTAAACAGTCGATGTTTCAGGCCAAGATCCTTCATTGGGACTTATGAAGAGTCTTGGCCCGAAACATCAACTGTACTTTTTTCCATAGATGCTGCCTGGCCTTCTGTGTACATCCAGCATTTTGCGTGTGTTGCTTGGATTTCCAGCATCTGCAGATTTTCTCGTGATTGATGCAAAATACTTATTCAATTCATCTACTATGTCCTTGTCCCCCGCTACTATCTCTCCAGCATCATTTTCCAACAGTCCAATATCTACTCTTAACTTTCTTGTAACTTTCTTTTCCTTTCATCTCCCCCCCCCCCCCCGATGGTTTTTTTAGTTGTCCTCTATTGGTTTTTAAAAAAAATTCCTAATCCTCTAACTCCCCACTAATTTTTGCTATATTATATGCCCTCCCTTTTGCTTTTGTGTCGGCTTTGACTTCCCTTGTCAGCCACGGTCGCATCATCCTGCCTTTAGAATACTTCCTCTTCTTTGGGATGGATCTACCTTACGTCTTCCGAATTGCTCCCAGAAACTCCAGCTATTGCTGCTCTGTCATCATCCCTGCTACTGTCTCCTTCCAATCAACTTTGGGCAGCTCCTCTCTCGTGCCTCTGTAATTCCCTTTAATCCACAGTGATACTGATACATTTGACTTTAGCTTCTCCCTCTCAAATTGCCAGGTGAATTCTATCATATTTTGACCACTGTTTCCTAAGCCCCCTAATACACGACACCCAGTCCAGAATTGCTGATTCCATAAAGGGCTCAAGCACAAGCTGATCCAAAAAGCCATCTCGGAGGGGTGCCACAAATTCTCTGTCTTGTGATCCAGCATCAAATTGATTTTCCCAATCTATTTGCATATTGAGATCCCCCAGGACTAACTTTGACATGCTATTTCTGTCTCCTGCTGTGATTTGTAGACCACATCCTGGTTACTGTAAGGAGGCCTTTAAATAACTCCCATCAGAGTCTTCTTACTCATGCAGTATCATGACTCCACCCACAGGAATTCTATGTCATCACTTTCTAAAGCTTTTATTTGATTTTTTACCAGCTGAACTACACCTCCTCTTCTGCCTGTCCTTTCAAAAATTTAAGCAGCACTGAAGGAATGTGACACGAAATGTGAATTTTCAAAATTGCTGGCAAATTTACCCTATGTTATAGAGTGAAAAAGCACAGAAATAGATCCTTCAGACTATCAAATCCATGCTGGCCATCAATACCCATTTAAATTACACGTACTTTATTTTCTGCACATTCCAACCAGCTCCATCAATACACATGGGGCAATTTTTAGGGACCAATTAACCTTACAACTCACATGTCTTTGGGATGTGGTAGAAAACTGGACTACCCAGTGGAAATGTACACTGCCACAGGGGGAATGTACGAACTCCACCCTGGAGGTGAGGATTGGCCCAGATTGTCAGTGCTGTGTGGCGGCAGCTTTACTACAGCACCAATATGCTGCTGTTCATTGAAGGGCATTATGGTACTTTACCCTCAGTTTTCTTCAAACTGGTGGATTTGCACCTCAGTTGTTCATTTAGCTGACCATGATGAATTACATCAGGAACTTAATGATTGTTCAACACCAATTAAATTCTCTGGCATAGAAAGAAAACCACTTGGAGTACTGTGTCCAGTTCTGGTCGCCTCACTATAGGAAGGATGTGGAAACATTGGAAAGGGTACAGAGGAGATTTACCAAGATGATGCCTGGTTTAGAGAGTATACATTATTATCAGAGATTAAGGGAGCTAGGGCTTTACTCTTTGGAGAGGAAGATGAGAGGAGACCTGATAGAGGTATACAAGATATTAAGAGGAATAGATAGAGTGGACAGCCAGCACCTCTTCCCTAGGGCACCACTGCTCAGTACAAGAGGACATGGCTTTAAGGTAAGGGGTGGGAAGTTCAAGGGGGATATTAGAGGAAGGTGTTTTACTCAGAGAGTGGTTGGTGCGTAGAATGGACTGCCTGAGTCAGTGGTGAAGGCAGATACAATAGTGAAATTTAAGAGACTACTAGACAGGTATATAGAAGAATTTTAGGTGGGGGGGGGTCGTATGGGAGGCAGGGTTTAAGGGTCAGCACAACATTGTGGGCCTAAGGGCCTGTACTGTGCTGTACTATTCCATGTTCTATAAACTGCCTACTCGTATTTCTACATGTAGTAAATTGTGCACTTAGGCCCCACTGATATTTAAATAAACTGTACCGTATATGTCTATTGATGACAAGACCAATATTTTTTGATGATCCTTGATGATTTGTTAGTGAACTGCTAAACTGAACCTATGCAATCTGTATGGTGGGTTGGGAATCTCACTATGTAAACCCCGCAGTGCTGACAGAACAAGAAACCGGAGGAAGACCTAAAGATAATTACGTCTGATAAGATGGCGGTGCATTCGATTGCAGTAGCTTCTGATGGGTCAACCAAAGTTGTCATTGCCTTTTTTTTTAAATGTATCTTTTATGATTGCAAGACCCTGCTGGACATAAAGAACTTAAAGTACTGCAGAGGTCTCCCAATCAGCGAGTCGCTCGTTGGTGGAGAAACTGAAGGAGCTGGACTTGGTGTGGATCGTGTTGCTGCCTGCGTCAGAGAGACACTGGAGGAGTTTGGTGGGCAAAGGCAGTTTGCAGTCTAAGTCACCTTTCTCCTGATCACAAGGCCCTGTCAGACATGGTTAATGTCGAATGCCGCAAGTCTGATTCACTGATTTGTTGATGAGCGGCAGGGTCGGATGTTGGGGGAGCTTCGTGGCCTCAGTTGTAGCGAGGATTGGGCTCTGTTACTTGTTTCTGGCCGCCCTGAAGAAAGGTGTTGGAGTCAATGTGCTCCACCCTAGGTGGTGTGGCACAGCGTCCAAATGGAATTGGTGCTACCTCCGATGCTCACTTGGTAGAACACAAGCTGTTTTGTGTTCGACTGCAGACTGCTGTAACATTCATGGACTCAGGGTCTTAGACTATTTTTGTTTGGTGTGGCCATATTTTACTGATATCTTATATGTGCTACCTATATTGTATATGATATATGTGCCTTGTGCTGTGTATGATTGTTGGTACTATGTTTTGTACCTTGGTCCAGGAGTAATGCCATCTCATTTGACTATATTCATGTATGGTTACACGACATTTAAACTTAAACTTGAAACTTAATGATGTGCCTTCTGCCCTTTCTAGATGGTAAAAAAGAATCACAGTTTGGGGAGGTGTTTTTAATTTATCGCAGTGAAGTAAAAGGGATGCATTTTGTAGATGGTACATACTACACCCAGGATGAAATGATAGTGGAGAGAGTGAATTTACACGTTCTAAAATGTTAACACATCTGTAACCCATCAGCTTCAGCATCTAAAACTGTAAATAAACAGTAATGTGCAAATATTACTGTTAATAACACCATTGGCACAATGCAGCAATATTCAGTCAAAGCAAGCTACTTACTGGAAATAAGCCAAGGACTAGGAGGGTCTTCTCTTTAATTGCATCATTTACAATGTTTTTGTTCAAATAGATCCATAGCTCAATGAAGATGGCATAAATGACAATTGCTACTATATTAAGCATTACTGTGACAACAACATCACCAGCTGTGAAACCTATTGAGAGAAGAAAAATAAATGTGCTAGAAAGGCATGAGTTTCATATTTAATCCAAATTGGTATAATAATGTATATATTATTAATTTATATCTAACCACAGAAAATGTAACTAACTAAATAAATTTTCCATTAAAATAATAAATATTTTATTAAAAATTCTCTGAATTAAACCCTCTGATTGCTCTTTTCGGTACTTCAGGAGAAGTTGACATACATTTGACTTCGACTGAGCGTCGTACATTGTCTTTCACCTCTCTTTTGGCCAGACGTGCAGCTTTCTTAGGTGGAGAGATGATGCCCCAGCCACTCATGCTCAGTGGCTCAGAGATATTATGTCCTGCTCAGACCTTGAAAAGGTTCATTATTCACTTATTAATTCAGACATAAAGTTCTAAAAGGTGCGGGGACTTTTTCTTGAATATTTTCATAATTCCCCTTTAGATTAAGGGTGCATCCCTCCCTTTTTTCTTTTGCATTTAAATCCCTTACTTCCAGCTTCCTGTGGTTAAGATTTATGGTTTTTTTTAATGTGTAAACATATTATAGATTGGGTAGTAGGCAATATACCTTCTTTTTATAAATACAGCTCTGTGGTGATATAGTTCTGATTAACACTTTTATATATCGTAAGGTTGGCTTGGAGTTGGGTGGTGGGAGGCTGGGGTGGTAACTAACCTTATACGATTCTACTATGGGTGCTTTTCTTAATTGTTATGAACTGTACTTTTGATATGTTTGTTTTGCACTGTATAAACCTCTTTTTTTACTGCTTTTGTTTTGTCACATTGTAGAAACTCATAAAAAATTAATTTAAAAATTCTCTGAATTGCAATGACTGAATTTTC
Source organism: Hypanus sabinus (assembly GCF_030144855.1). Taxonomy (NCBI): domain Eukaryota; kingdom Metazoa; phylum Chordata; class Chondrichthyes; order Myliobatiformes; family Dasyatidae; genus Hypanus; species Hypanus sabinus. The sequence goes on along the minus strand of NC_082707.1, from coordinate 157,687,614 downwards.
CTCTCTTTGGAAACCAAGTAGTCACTGGAACATCCTCTGAATGTATGACTGTATCAATGGCACACATTAATTTCACCCGAAGGTGATTATTCCTAATCAAGGACTATAGTATATTTGGCCAGTTCAGCAAATGCAATTAGGTTTACTAGTACTAATTGATTAAAAGAATGCAGTTGCTGATAGAGATTTCAAAGGCAAACTAAATTTTATATGTTGGAACCTAGAAGAAGAACAGATACTACACTGGAAGAATTTAGTGTCTGTGCAGGTAAAGGATGTAAGCCGGTGTTTCAAGGTGGGATCCTGCATCAGAACTGCAAGGGATCAGAAGAAAATTGCCAGTACGTTGCAGTACAAAGAGGCTGCTAAATGATAGGAGGAAGCAGATGGATAAACAATGATGAGCAGATGGAACCAGTCGAATAGAGGCTGATACATGACTTGTGAAACCAGATAAGGAGGAGATAATGGGCAGATGAAACCAAATATGGGGAGCAGATAGGAGAGATGAACAAAGGGAGAAGAAAACTAGGCAGACAGACTAGAATATGTGAGATCAGAGTGGCAGGTGACTTGAAATTGGAATATTCAAACCATATCCTACTAAGCATAATATGAAATGTTGTTCAGCCATTTTGAGTTTGGTCTCTGCGTAGCGGTGGAGAAGGCTGAGGACAGACGTGTCAGTGAGAGAGTGAGACTTAAAATGATATGTAACTAAAAGCTTGAGGTAGAATTGCAGGCAGACCACAGGTGATATCCAAAAGTGTCACTTAGTCTACACTTGGTTTCACCAGTGTAGAGGAGGCCATGTTATGCAGACCAAATATAGAAGTGGTGAACCTCGGTCTTACCTGAAAGGACTATTCAGGGCTCTGGCTGAGGTGAAGGGGAAGGTGAATGGACATGTGATACATCTCCTTCACTTACAGGGGAAAAGCCAAGGATCAAAATGTTTTGATATACAGATACTGCAGAAAGTAGAGCAGAGGGCTCAGCTAACCTGCAGCATTTGCAGTAGCCTTGGGGTTGCGGGGGTGGGGTGATGCTACTGGAAAGATTCCTAAATCTATGGAATGCTTGAGGCCACCATTACCCGGACAGCTTTTACTGCAGAGGTAGAAGTGATACTGCACTGCAGCCTCAATGATCCTGGAACCACATTCTGTTTTAATCCAAGTTACTGTGCTGTGTAGGTTCTGCCAGGAGTTCTGATTTCCTCTCACATTTTGAAGAGCTAGCAAGTTAATCGGTTACTGTCAGTTACTCTAGGCAGCAGTAAAAGCAGTAAAGTGGAGTTGATGGGGCACTTGAGAAAGAATAATTGCAGAACTGTAGGGAAATTGTAAGAGTGGGTCTGCTGAAAGTCAGCGAGGACTGTGGACCAGCATAGCGTCTGTGCTATGCTAAGTGAAGCTGAAAGTTGCTGCTCTCTGCATGACAGAGGGGATCATCAGTCTCTTGTGCATGAGCTGGCAAGCACTCAGTTGGATCAATCATGGATATCACAGTCTTTCAGAACAATTAAAATTTGTGCTGAGCTCTTGTTTTAATCAGGTAGAAAAACTTGTCCCTGTGCTGTATAACTCAATGACCCTTTGCAGCATTTCAGGACTTTGTACACTTGAACAATGAAGTGGTGAATGAAGTGGTTACAATGTTGGTGGCTTCGCATTCAGATCAGACATCAAACTAAGGACTCTTCTATTGGACATAAAAATATTTCATTCTACTAGTTGAAGAAATACTACTTATTTTTCTGGTTTTAGAGCTGACATTAAAATCTTTCACCAAAACGGATTTCTGTGATTTGATTATCATTTATTTATTATTATTATTTATTATTATTTATTATCCATCAGCTGATTTGATTACACTTTAGCAATGATGATGCTTTGGATGGGCTGTGTCAAAGGGGATGAGGACACCATATACAGAACTGAAAGTTCTTTAATTCATTGGGATTGTTAAGGCAACCTCTTCATATACTATACATACCCGAATTTATGAAACTGGATGTTTTTAGGTACTTGTTTATTTTTCAGGAGACCAAAGTTTACTGCCCATTTCTAAATGCCTTGGAGATGCGCTATCTGCTTGAGCAACTGGTATACGTGCTACTAGAACATTGTTGGGCAGTGTTCCAGGATTTAAAATCAGCAAAAATTAAAGTACAGTGACATATTTCCAAACCTGTACAAGTTCTGATACTGAATTGTGTTTCATATTTCAAATCATTATCTATAGTCCTACCTTTGATTTGATCTTCAGACCTCGGAAAGCTGTGACTGCAGTTTGACATGACTGTTGTAAGTAAAGCTTCAAATTAATCGCTAATCAAGGAGTTCAGGCAGGATTAAATATTTTGTTGTAGTTGAGAACCGTTCCAAGTTCTTCCCAATAACTAGATTAATTTTTTTCTGATACTTTGTTGTATTCATTTAGAAATACTCATATCCAAGAGTTTGGTCACTGGAACCTCCTCGCCCAGAACTGTGCAGACCAAATAAAAATTCTGCAGTTAAGAGCAGGAAATTATCTCTAATAAAATGCGAGACAAATGAACTTTGTCATTTAACTCTTTGAGTGTTCAGCACATTTTGTGAGCTTTCAAAGTACTGTACTCAAACTTCCTTAACGCAGCATCTGAAACAATGAAATGTATTTACAGCAATCAGTAAATGAATTGCAAAAATTATGAAAATGAAGTTTATTTTATCATGTCTGATAATTATTCTACAATTCTACAAAGGGTTAAAAAAATTAGCAGTTAGTGACTGGTACAACCAAGCTAAAGCAAACAGCTTTATCATGAAAATGGAATGTCATAGGTACACAGTGAGAGGTAATGGAGGAGTTTCTAAAAGGTAATTTGTCATAAGGGTGATATTTAATACATTAATAATAAATAAGGTTTTTTCTACAGAATATATTAATTGGATTGGAATTACTTTAAGTTTGATTTCTTCCAGCTGTTTCCTCCAACCATTTCGCTGTGTTTTACAAAAAATATAATTTAAGATTATAAGCCATACAGAAATTCATGTTTAAAACGCAATCACCGCTGATAATCTGAAAACAAATACATTCAGGTAAAACCAAGATAACACATATAAATGAACAAAGCTTTTTACTTTGTGAATGAAGAGAGAGAAGACAAGAAAGAAGTTTGGCCAATGGAGAAATTAGGAAATGATGAGAGAGTAAGAAAAGAAAGATTAGGGGTAAAAACAGAAGTGAGCAGAGTGAAGAAATGTACAAGGGTGATTGATAAGTTCGTGGCCTGAGGTAAAATGAGTCAGTTTTAGAAAACCTAGCACATTTATTTTTCAACATAGTCCCTCCTACATTTACACACTTAGTCCAGCAGTCGTGGAGCATATGGATCTTGGACCTCCAGAAAGTGTCCACAGCCGGGGGGTGATTGATAAGTTAGTGGCCTAAGGTAGGATATAAATTATACAACTCTCGTTACATGCGCATGCAGGGCAATTCTTTCAGTGATTATGCAGAAAGTTTGAAGATAATAACTCATCTCCTCCTACCTTAGGCCACAAACTTATCAATCACCCCTGTTGCATTATTAACTGATGAATTATTAACTCATCAACCCCAGAAATTGAAATTGTCTACAGAACAGATGGCAGACTTTTCAATCTTGCCCGACTCTAGTCCAAAAACAAGACATCCACGAGTTCCCTCATCGAGCTCCAATACGCAGATGACAACAGTGTTGCAGCTTTTTCAGAAAACTACCTACAACAGATTCTGACTGCTTTCAACCGTGTATACACGGAACTTGGACTTACCATCAACTCCAAGAAGACTCAGATCATCTACCAACCGTCACCAACTGAGACAAATCGGATTGAACCATCAATTCAACTTGGCGAAATAACCCTGGAAAGCGTGGACCACTTTCCGTATCTTGGAAGTCACCTCTCCTCCAATGTCGACCTTAATGATGAGATCCAGCATCGTCTTAAATGTGCTGGAACAGCTTTTGGACGTCTCTGAACAAGAGTCTTCCGAACAGACACCAAAATGTTAGTGTACAAAGCACTGATGATCCCAACACCCCTGTATGCATCAGAAACCTGGACAACATACCGACGACATCTGAAAACACTTGAAAAGTTCCATCAATGCTGTTTTCGAAACATCTTAAATATCAGCTGGGAAGATAGAAGAACTAATGCCAGTGTGCTAAATGAAGCAAAGACAACAAGCATTGAAACCCACATCATCAAGAACCACCTAAGATGGAGCAGTCATTTGTTCGGATGAAAGATGAACGTCTGCTGAAACAAATCTTCTACTCCCAGCTTGAAGGAAAACGTAAAAGAGGCACACAACAAAAGAGATTCAAAGATGTCTTAAAAGCCAACATGAAGAAATGTAACATCGACATCAGCAAATGGGAAACCAATGCCAAGGACAGGAAACTGGCAAGCCATCAGCCGAGAAGGAACAGCAACTTTCGAAGCCAACAGATGTGCAGGATTAGAAGAAAAGAGAAGAAAATGGAAAGAGAGGCAGCAACAACCAAAACCCAATCTGCCATCTGGAACTACCTGTCCTGAATGCGGAAGAACTTTCAAAGCCAAGATTGGACTCATAAGCCACTTGAGAACCCATAAATAGATTACAGAATGAAGACCATCATCCTCAACCTCGAGGGATAGCCGCGACGACGAGGAGTTATCAACTTCAAACTTTCTGCATAATCACTCAGAGTTGAACTGCATAACTCATCTCCTTCTACCTTAGGCCACAAACTTATCAATCACCGCTCATAAAAGGAACTAAGAATGGGAAAGGAAAAGGAAGGGGGAAAGAAAGAGGAACAGAGATTTTTGTTTGTGCAAGAGGAGGAAGCTTTATGACTGATAAGTTTGCTTTAACAGGGCAGAGATTGGTAAATTCTCCTTCAATAAAAGAATTAGTTCTTTTTTAAAATTTGAAGCTGGTACTTGTTTATCATCCCCTGACGTCAACAGCGCTTCTCCCTATAGATGCTGCCTGGCCTGCTGTGTTCCACCAGCATTTTGTGTGTGTTGCTTGTTTATCATGTTTACTTTTTCTCTCTCTCTATGTAAAGTTTCATGGGATTTCCAAGGTTATTTGCTTTGGGCTTTCAATGACAGGACTCACATTTTGCTTGTTATTTCAGAAGGCTGCAGTGTATTTTAGACTATTATTTCTCTTGGGGATTGTTGGGAGATGCACAACTAACTCATTCTGACATCAACATTTTGCAACAGCAAGCATAATTGCCCTTAAGCCTGTTCCTACCTTTGGCTCCATCATTCTTCTTCAGGTTTGAAACAAGCAGAAATTGAATGCTCTCTTCATTTTCAAAGATTTATTTATTATTCCAAATATGGATGTTGATTTTTTTCCTTTTGATAGCTTTAATGTAAGATTGTGCCACATTACATCATGCTTACAAAACCATTGAAACTGTTCATGGCTTATAAATATAAACTTCAAATGCTGAGAAATTTTCTGTAAGTACTTTTGCAAAATAATTAATCTGTTAAGCTATTTCAGAGAAAACAACTTATCAGGAATTTCTGCTTTATTTTCTTAATAACTGTAGTAGGTCTAAGTTAAACACTTAGAACTGTAACTATGGAGCATAGATGTAAATGAGCAAATTCACCTGTTTGGATTATTGACTTGCCATCAAGACAGCCAACCACCAAAGCAAAAAACAGCATAAAGTCTGCCTAGCTATTTTGGCGCCACAGCAAGTGAGGCTGAAGAAACAAGCTGTGCATTTATCATTGTAATGTAGCATTGACCCAAATAGAAAATGGTGGCGTCATCATTCGTAAAGATTTGAAGCATATGGGCAGCATGAATTTAGCCTCTTGCAAATGGCTGGGAGAATATTCATGAGCAATGTTCCCTCTAATTTGTAATGACCAGTGTGTGTAAAAACCTTGTGCTGTGCAATGTTTTGCTCAGTGACAACAGCATGTGCGCAATGTATTTTATATATAGAGAAATTCATTTTAACAGCTAGGAAAGCAGCTAGTCAATAATACTGTAACTTTGACTCCTCTGGGTTTGATTGTTTTTGCTCTCATTCATCTGCACCCTCACAAAACACACATAGCAGGCCTGTAGTGGGTAATGAAGGATTTTCTCGCCAGAGCTTTTGCATACTGTCTATATGTGATTTGCTTGCTAAAGGTCACTTTAAAAAGTCAAGTTTCCAAATATCACTCCACTTCTCCCAATTACAAATATTTTGCACCCCTACAATACATGCAGGTAACACCAGTTTCTGTATTGTACATTAATATTTCTTGTAGCTGCATGTTCCTGACCTCATGAGCTTTTGGTGTAGCAGTTTCTAGTGTTTCATTAAGCCATTCCGCTTTAAATGGACTAGCAGTTCTTTTGTGCTTCACACCCTTTGCTTCTTTGAAATTTGACATAGTTAATCAATAATTTCATCTACAAAAACTGTATGAATAAGCCAGTTCTAAAATCCACAGACAAGTCATTACAAACTTCACATTGTCAACACTGTCCACATCAGGAATTGGAAAAGGAAATGTGATTGTGTACAACTTAACATGCCAATAAGGCAGAGGGTAACAACCTTTTGTGCACAGTTTAAATTCCTTTATGTGCTAGTAGCAAAAGATGTGTGTGTGTGTGTGCACACCTCAGTGGCAACATTGTTCATGAGTGAGACTGGCAAACTGTGAGACTGGTAAGCCATCATGGAAAGCAGGAAAATAGTAACTGAGAACCAAATATAAAATCTGGGCTGTTGCAGGACAGAAAGAGGAGAATTCAATTTTAAACCATTTGATGTCAATGTTTTGTTGACAAATATATAGCATGTTCTCTCAGAACATGAAAATGGGTTTGGAGCAGAAAGGTGAGAGTTCGATGGGATAAGATGAGAAGATAGAAAACAGAATAAGAGAGTGATAAATCTTGGGTAAAGGGAGAATGGTGGTGGTGACATAGCAGTGGGGGAATGGAGCAGAGGGAAATAGCATGATATTGGGGGTTGCAGAGCAACAAGTTGGAGAGGGGTGGGGTATTGGGGGGGAGGAAGGGATTGAAAGAACAGGTCAGAAGGAGTTTAGGAGAGGAGGACCAAGGAAGGTAAAGAAGGATTTAGGAGAGCAGGCACTAAGGAAGAGCACGAGTGCCCATGTGCGCATGTGAAGTGAGTGTATATCTCATTGCAGAATGTTCACTGCAGTCATAACACCAGATATTTTTCCTGCTTAAATTTTGTTTTTTTCACATTTTCATTGAAATAATCTAGGAGTTTCTCAAACCAATTACTACTAACTCACAATAAATGCATGCGTTTATTTGGACAAGTACTCACAAACGATAGTGAACACTGAAGTGACTCTTCAGAGACCAAGAGTTTTAAGTCTAACACTACCTAACAGTGGTGATTCCCATCCTCCTGTGTGCTTCTAAGACAAAGCTAAGCTTAAAGACATTTCTCAAAACAGTGGAGAAATAACACTGACACTGTCTCCACAAATACTCTGAATCTCTGGGCAGAATGAGAACTAGGCTTAGTGTCATCTCCCAATCCAACATATCCACTCATATTCAGCCTGCTCTGGTTGTCCATGAGATCACCTGTAAGCCCACTACCAAAGTCCCAAAGAAAGGCGGTAAAGCGGATTTCAGTTAATTGGGTCATTTGTTAATCGGGGCAGCCACTTATTTGGGACAACTCTTAAAGAACAAAATCTAATCGAGAAAATAACTATGGTTTCCTTTATTTGGGATACTGTGCCATTTAATTGGGACAGGAGCATCGGTCAGTCATGTGCATTTTGTCTGGCCATTAGGCGCTACCCTATTCTGAGAGTGAACAGTTTTTATATAGCATCACTTGCATGTTTGTGTTCAAAAAGCACAGATTTTTGTCACTGATAGTTGATGAGTAATAAACAGTCAGATAATTCAGAACTGTTTTGTTCACTGCAGTTTCAGGCATTCAGACTTAGAGATGCCAGAAATGGCCAGGAGTAAAAATGAAATGACTTCACCACTTCAAGTTAGCAGCTATGTAGAACTTGAAGGTACCAACAATCATCTTGAATGTTGCAATTAAAATGAAGGCTTGGAAAATGAAATTGCCAGAAAGATTATATGAGGGCAGTCCACTAGTGTTTGTGCTGATTTTGTTCATTTACTCAATCAAAAGAACATCAGTGTACACTGAATGAATTCCTCTGTTGATGACTATTAGTCTTATAGTACAGTAGTGGCATTGTTAGTGTTCTAATTTATTCTGTTCTTCATTTTAATACATAATTTGTTACTCGGTTAAATAGTAGTTTCTCTTTTTCGAACCTTTTTAAGTGTTTCCATGAAACTTCAGCCAATTGGGGCAGCTCTTAATGGGGCCAAAATGTACTGGCCTCTACTTACTGCCCATTATGTCACTGGCATTTAGGGCATCAACAAAGATTCGCTGTTGCTGGTGGTGTTCAGGTCTTCCTTCATCATGTCAGTAGCTTCCTCTTGCTTTTCACTGCCATCAGTCATGCAAGACCCGGGTAGAGTCTCAGGAATACCATCACACTCTGATGTAGAGGATTCTTCATTGCTGTTTCCAAAAGAATTTTGTTTTACCAGTCAGGGTTGTTAGCCCTGAGCTGAACCACCAAACCTGGAGATCTGGTGGACCACTTTTAGTCTGGTCTCCACCGTTTAACCTTTTTGGCGTGTGTGAGCCTATCAAGGGCCAAAGCACAAGGCCCTGACTTCAAACAGCGTAGCGGTCCAGGTCATTGAGACACACAGGCCTCCAAACCAAGACAAGGTTGTGGTCCTCTTAGAGGGTACTGGTCCCAATGTGTCATATTAAATGGGAATCCACTGTATTATGAATTAAAAGGCAGATACAAAGAGGCTTCAAGGAGATTTGGTCAAAGTGAATGGACAACATGACAACACAGATAAATATGAAGTTATCTGCTTTGTTAAGACAAATAAAACTGCAGGTTATTTTTAAGTGAATTTAGAAGGAAATGTTGATATACAAAGGGATCTGGGTGTCCTGTATACCAGAAGACATAGGAGCAATATCAGGCTACCTAGCCCACTGAGTCTGTTCTGCCATTCCATCATGGTTAATCTATTACACTCTCAACCCCATCCTCCTGCCTTCTCCCCAGAACTTCATGCTCTTACTAATGCAGAAGCTATCAGCCTCTGCTTGAAATATACTCAGTGATTTGGCCTCCACAGCTGTCTGCAGTAATGAATTACTACCCTCTTCCCCTCTATTCTAAGTGGATGTCCTCTTCTGAAGTTGAGCCCTCTGGTCCTAGACCAGGGGTGGGCAAACTTTTTGACTTGTGGGCCACAAAGGGTTCTAAAATTTGACAGGGGGGCCGGACCAGGAGCAGATGGACGGAGTGTTTTGGTAATACACCTCATAAGAGAAAATAAAATATCATGGGATATGTAGAAAACATGTGCTTTAATTTCAATTGAAAATGGACAAATGCATTACAACAAAATATCTGTCTTTGAAGTCCCATGGTATTTAGCTATTTATTGAAATGACTTTTAAAACACTGAAAATTAAATGAATAAAATACAGCTTTTTTTAATAGTAACAGTTATTATTTTAAAGCACTGAAAATTCTGTTATCCTTCAAGATATTATCATCATCACTCTCCTCCTGACTGTCTTTATTTCAAAAACGGTAGGAGATGCAGGTCTACTTGTCCTACTCCTTCTTATTCAATTGTCCCCTGTGCCAAAACTCAACAACGACCAACACAAGGACAGAACAGTGACAGTGTGCCAGTATGCGGAGCACGTTATTTGATCTGGAGCGCATTTTTTAATTTGAGAACATATGTGCACCTGCGCACTACTCATGTCCATCACTTAACAGAAATGACATGTAACATGTAAGGCTTATTGAAAAAAATATTTTCAAATGCATTTTTTACATAACACAACGAAGAAACTTATTTTTAATTTCAGTGGGAACAGTGTTGTTGGTCTCCCTTTTTAGCCAGCGCATCAAAGTCTGGATTTAGTTTTGTTGTGGCGATTCTCAGGATGGATCTGAGGTGTTGGTCAGTTAACTTGGATCTGTGGCTGGCTTTGTTGATGTTCATGACGCTGAACGCCTGTTCACACAAATAGGTCGAGCCGAACAAAGAGTAAAGCGCAAATGTGGAGTAATACGCTGCACCTCAACAAAGGTCAATGTATATAGAGTGCGTCATCTATTGGGAAAACGCCAGAATTGCGGGGAAAAAACGTTAACAAGGTTTATTAATATAATTTCATCAAGTTCTGCGGGCTGGATTAAAAAGCTTAACGGGCCGCATATGGCCCGCGGGCCGTAGTTTGCCCATGCCTGTCCTAGACTCACCCACTAAAGGAAACGCCATCTCCACATCCACTCTATGTATGCCTCTCAATATTCGATACATTCCAATGACGTTCCCCCCCCACCCACCCCCCCCATTCTTCTAAACTTCATTGAATATAGACACAGAACCATCAAACGCTCTTCATATGTTGACCCTTTCATTCCTGGAATATTTCTCATTAACCTCTTTTGGATTTGCTCCAATGCCTACATCTTCTCTTAGATTAGGGGCCCAAAACTGCTCACAATACTCCAAGTGTGGTCTGACCAATGTCTCTTAATCCTTAGCATCACATCCTTGCTCTTATATTCCATCCTCTTGAAATGAATGTTAACATTGCATTTGCCTTTCTTACTACTAACTTAACCTGCATGTTAACCTTTAGGGAATCCTGTGCAAGTCCCTTTGCACCTCTGATTTTTGAATTTTCTTCCCATTTAGAAAATAATCTATGTGTTTATTCCTTCTGCTAAAGTGTATGACTATCATAACATTGCCATTTTACATGCTTTTTCTATCTCCTATTGTAATTTATATCCCACATCCTGGTTACTGTCTGGGGGCCTGTATATAACTCACATCAGGATCTTTTTACCCTTGCAGTTTCCTAACTCTACCCATAAGAATTCTGCATTTTCTGATTCTATGTTACCTCTTTCTAAGGATTTGATCTCAATTTTTACTAACAGAGGCACCCAACCCCTCTGACTACCTTCCAGTCCTTTCAATACAGGTGTGTCCTTAAGCTCCCAACTATGATCTTCTTTAGCCATGACTTAATGAAGCCCTCATTGTCATACCTGCCAATTACTAACTGCATTACAAGATCACCTATCTTATTCCACATACCGTGTGCATGTATTTATAACATCTTCAGTCCTATATTCATCATCCTTTTTTTGAGTTTGCCCCTGTTACACTTAAATTCATCCTACTGACGGCAATTTTGCCCCATTACAGTACCTACCTGTCCTTCCTCACAGTCTCACTACACAATGCATCAATGTATACCAATTGCCCCATCCTCTGCCGGATTAGTTTAAATCCTCAACAGCTGTAGAAAATCTGCCCACAAAGATATTTACCCCACCTCCCTACCTCATTTGTTAAATGCAAACATGCAGGTGAAATAAACAGTTAAGAAGGTAAAGTAGTTTTGAGTTCAGGAGCAAGGGCATCTGACAATTATACAGGACCTAATGAGGACACAGCTGGAGTACTGTGTACGTTTTAGTCTTCTTCCTAAGAACAAACTGTAACAAATATTTTTCAGACTGGTTCCTGGGATAGCAGTGTTTTTAATTGGAGAGGACATTGGATCCACTCGGCCTGTATCACTGGAGTTTAGAAAAATAAGAGAAAATCTCTAGTAAATGTAAAATACTGACAGGACTTGACAGGTTGGATGCAGAATGGTTATTTCTCCTTGCTGCTGGGTCCAGAAAGATGGCTCACTGCTTCAGAATGTTTAGGATTCAGTTGAGAAGAGAATTTTTTTACTGAAATGGTGGTGAACTTATGAACTTCTTCACCATAGAAATTGGGGGAGGTCAAGTCACTGAATATATCTAAAAAGAAAACGAATAGATTTCTCGACACAGAAGGTGCAAAGGAATTCCTTTCTGTCAGCCCCTCTGCCTCCGTCACATCTGTTCTCAGGATGAGGCTTTCCATTCTAATCTGAGGTATCCCCTTTTTTCAGTTAACACAATTTCCCATCCATCACAATTGACGCTGCCCTCACCCATATCTCCTTCACTTCTCACCCATGTGCCCCTGTCAGTCCCCACATTGTCACAACTGGGATAGAGCTCCCCTTGTCCTCACCTATCACCCCACAAACCTCCATATCCACCTTCATTCTCTACAACTTCTGCATCTAGATCAGAGTCCTACTATCAGTCATATCTTTCCACCCCTCCCTCCTTCTGCAGAGATTGCTTTATAAATGACTCCTTTTCCACTCATCCCTCCTCACACATCTCCTTCCAGACATTTACCAATGCAAATGTGACATGTGCTATACCTGCCCCTATGTCTCCTCCCTCACCCCCATTTAGGTTCCCAAATTGTCCTTGCATGTGAGCCGGTGCTTCAATGGTGATTTTGACAGGGTCATTTATGATATCTGGTGCTCCCAGTGCAGCCTCCTCTACATCGGTGAGACCTGACACAGACTGTGGTACTGCTTCATCGAACACCTTCATTCTGCCTGCAGCAAAAGGCTGGATCTCCCAGAGCCACTCACTTCAATTCAACTTACCATTACCACACAGCTATGTCTATCCATGGCCTCCTCTTCTGCCATGATGAAGCCAAATGCAGGTTGGAGGAGCAACACCCTGTATTCATTCTGAGTCATCTCAATCTGGATGGTAGGACATTAATTTCTCTAATTTATAGTAACAACACCCAACTCTACTTTTGTTAATTTCTCCCCCCCCCCGCCCCATTCTGGTGGGTCTTTCACCCTTTCTCTTCTCTTCCTCAACTTTCATGATCTATTCATCACCTCCATTCAGTTGCCTCCTCCTTCTCTTCATCCGTCTTCTCTTATCAGATTCTCTCTTTTTCAGACCTTTACCTCTTTTACACACATCTTCAGCTTCTCGATTTCTTCCTGCTCACCTGATCTCACCTGTCATCTGCTATCTTGTACCCCTCCCCTTTCTCCTCCCTTTTTGTTCTGTCTTCTGCCCCCTTCCTTCCCAGTCCTAATGAAGGTTCCAAGCCCAAATCATCAAATCTCTATTTCCCTCACAGATCCTGCCTGACCTGCCGAGTTCCTCTTGCATTTAGTGCGTGTATCCATGGAATATGGGGAACAAACAGGAATACAGTATTGAATTAGAGGATGTCCTGTGATCACATCAAACTGTGAAGTAGCCTCCAAGGTTCAAATATATTTCCTAGAACAACAATAACCCATCAGATCCAAAGGGAAATGGCATGTGGCCAAAAATAGCAGCAGAAAACAAGTGTTAATAATTGACGTAAATTGATGTTGAGAAGATTGTTTACAAAAATTTTCTGTGGTAGTCAGTGCTAAGGCTATTGCAAATTGCAGCATTTTGCGATGGCTTAGCTTTAAGTGCAGAGGCAACGACTGCGAAGTCTGCTAATGGCCATGTGGTTGTTACTGATGAAAAAAAATGGGAGGATCTCAATGGAAAGGCTAAATGGACTGAATATGGGATTCAATCCAGGGAAGTGTGAAGTAATGTATTTAAGGAGAGCAAACAAGGCATGGGAATGTGCAATAAACACAGAAACATGTAAAAAAAAACAGTAAATTAACTTCCTACTGTCACATGTACAGAGGTACAGTGAAAAGCTTTGTTTCACATGCCATTCATTTCGATCATTTCATTATAAAAGTACAAGGAAAAAAAATAACTGAACGCAGAATATAAAGTTACAGTTAAAGAGAAAGCTCAGAGCAGGCAGGTATAAAGTGCAAGGCCATGAAAAGGTAGATTGTGAGGTTAGGGGTCCATCTTATCATTAAAAGGTTCGTTCAACTGTCTTACAAAAGCTACCTTTGCTCCTGGTGTTATGTGCTTTCAGGTTTTTCTCTCTTCTACCCAATGAGAGACGTGAGAAGAGAGAATGTCCTGGATGGGACGGGCCTTGGATTACATAAGCTCCTTTACCATGGCAACAAGAGGTGAGACCGAGTCCAGAATGGGAGGCTGGTTTCCATGGTGACTGAGTTACTAATTACAGACCTCCAGCTCGAGTAAGTCCCTTCAACACCACCCTTTGTCATCTATGCACAAACCAGTTCTGAATCCAAACAGTCAATTCACCGTCGACCACACGCATCTGAACCTTCTGGATTAGCCTCCCATGAAGGACTTTGTCAAATGCCTTACTAAAATCCATGCAGACAACATCCACTGCCCAACCCTTATCAATCTCTCTCGCCACCTTGTCAACATATTCAATCAAGTTGGCAAGACATGACCTGTCCTGCACAAGACCATGCTGTCTCTCCCTAATTAGACCATGGGTTTCCAAATGTTTATATATCCTATCCCTAAGAATTTTCTCCAGCAATATTCCTACAACTGACCAGTCTATAGTCACCAGTCTACAGCTCCCAGGATCTTCCCTTGTTCCCTTCCTAAGCAGAGATACAACATTAGCCAATTGCCTGTCCTCCAAGACCTTGCCTATGCTGAGAGAGGACACAAAGATATTGGTCAAGGCCCCAACAATCTTGTTTCTTCTCTCCTTCAATAACCTGGGGTAAATCCCATCAGGCCCCAATGACTTATCCACCTTAATACTCTTAGGAGAGCCAATTCTTCCTCCTCCTTGACCTCTAAATACCTGAGTGTATTTAGACACTCAGCACTGATCTTCTGGTCCTCTGTATCCTTTTCCTTGGTAATTACTGAAGCACAGTTCTCATTAAGTATCTCACTCACATGCTCCGCATCCAAGCAAAAGTTCCCCCCTTCATCCTTGAGTGCTCTTGACATATGTACAGGACATCTTGGGAGTGACCTTAATCCTTCTTGCCAAGGACTTCTCATGGCCCCTCCTGGTTTTCCTAATTCCCTTCTTTATATTTTTTCTGGCTTCTTTATAGTCATCATATGCTTCATTTGATCCAAACTTCTTAAGTTTTACATACTTTTCCTTTTTTTTCCTTGACTAAGTTCATCACCTCTCTGGTCAACCCAATGTTCTCTTATCTTTCCATCCCCATCCTTCCTTCTAACAACAGGACTTTATTGTACACTGTTCACCTGCTCACTGTACACTTTCTTCTTTGCCTTTAAACACCTTCCGCATGTCTGATGTGGACTTCCCAGAGAAAAGGTGTTCCTTATTAACTCTTCTTAGTTCCTGCCTAATACTCTTCTAATTTGCTCTGCTCCAATTTAAAACTCTCCCACAGAGACCCTGCCTACCCGGAAAGTTAAGGAGTTGTGATCACTGTTCCCCAACTGCTCATCCACTGAAAGGTCAGTCACCTGGCCTGGCTCATTGCCGAACATCAGGTGCAGAACGGTTCCTCCTATCACTGGACCTTCCATATATGATTCAAGAAACACTCCTGGATACACTTAACAAACTCTGCCTCATCTAAGTGCCCCTTGCATGAAGAAGGTCCTAGTTTATATAAGGAAGTTGAAATCTCCCATGACACAATCCTATTATTTTTACACATTCTGTTAATCTGACTACCTATCTGTTCCTCAATGTCCCGGTGGCTATCGGGGTGGGGAGAGCATTATTGTTCCATGTACTGATCCATCCTCTAAGTTCATCACCCTTACCCATAATACTAGCATTAAAATATGCACACTTAAGACCATAAGATATAGGAGCAGATGTAGGCCATTCGGCCCATCGAGTCTGCTCAGCCATTCAATCATGGGCTGATACAATTCTTCCAGTCATCCCCATTCCCCTGCTTTCACCTCATACCCTTTGATGCCCTGGCTAATCACAAATCTATCTATCTCTGCCTTAAATACACCCAATGACTTGGCCTCTGTAGCCACTCATGGCAACAAATTCCACAGATTTACCACCCTCTGACCGAAGTAATTTCTCTGCATCTCTTTTCTAAATAGATGTCCTTCAATCCTGAAGTTGTGCCCTCTTGTCCTAGACTCCCCTACCATGGGAAGTAACTTTGCCATATCTAATACATTCAGGCCTTTTAACATTTGGAATGTTTTAATGAGAACCCCCCTCATTCTCTTGAACTCCAGGGAATACAGCCCAAGAGCTGCCAGACGTTCCTCATATGGTAACCCTTTCATTCCTGGAATCATTCTCACGAATCTTCTCTGAACCCTCTCCAATGTCAGTATATCCTTTCTAAAATAAGAAGCCCAAAATTGCACACAATACTCCAAGTGTGATCTCATGAGTGCCTAATAGAGCATCAACATCACATCCCTGCTATCAAACTATCCAACCTATCATACCTGTATTCTGATTTTGCCTTTCGATATTTTTCCTAACATCTACCTTCCTGTCCAATCTTTTCCTTACTGACCTGCGGCTCTGGTTCCCAGCCCCCTGCAAAACTAGTTTAAATTCTCCCGTGTAGCATCAGCAAACCGCCTGATCAGGATATTGGTTACCTCCAGTTCAGGAGCAACCTGTCCCTCTTGTACAGGTCTCATCTTCCCCAGAAAAGTTCCAATGGTCCAAACTGCACCATCTCCACAGCTACTCATGTATCTGCGCTATCACCCACTAGCTCATGACACTGAGAGTAATCTGGAGATTACTCCTTTGGAGGTCCCTCTCTTCAGCCTCTTTCCTAACCCTATATATTCACTGCACAGGACCTCTACCCCTTTTCTGCTGATGTCATTGGTGCCAATATGTACCATGACCTCTGGCTGTTCACCCTCCCCCTTGAGAATACTTTGCAGCCCCTCCAATATATCCTGGACCCTCGCAGCCAGGAGGCAACACACCATCCTGGTGTCTCTTTTGCAGCCACAGAATCTTGTTTCTGTCCCCTAACTATTGAGTCCCCTATAACTATTGTACTGCTTGACTTTACGCTTCCCTGATGAGCCTCAGAGCTGGCAACAGTGACACAGTCTGGCTGCTGCTGTGCTTTGATGGCTTATCCCCCTCCCCCAGTAATATCTAAAGAGTTATACCTTGCTGAGGAGAATGGCCGCAGGGGAACCCTGCACTGATTTCTCAATCCCCTTACCTCACCTGGTGGTCCTTGACCCAGTTAGTCAGCCATTGAAGTTGGGTGCACTTCTCGCAGGAAACTATCAGGTATCCTGCATTCCCACACATGTAGGAAGAGCATTCCATCCTGACCACTCTGTACTAAAAAAGGCATACCTCTTCTTAACTGTGCCCCGCCTGTCCATGCTGAAGCCCGTTAAGCCAAAGCCTTCCCACTCCATCATTGGCACATTCCGACAATGGCCGCTCCACGTGAGGAGAATTTGCAGCTGTGTTTAGGCCTCCAGTGCCGACACTTCCGGTGGCTGAGCATCTGGAAAGAGAAACAGCCATGCCCGAATCTGCTCCTTTTGTACTTCCTCTTCCAACTTTCGTAGGGCTCCGAATCACACTCCCAACACCCGGGCCGCCGAAACAGGCCCAGATTTAGTCAAATCTGTTCTTTTTATATTCACACTCCAACCTTTGGTAGGCCTCTAACACTGACACTTATCACACCTGTACAGCCAAAAAACAGAAGGAAACTGAGTTCAGTCTCAATACTCAACTGGCATGGCCACAATGGAACAAATAACCTCTTAGAATGCTGTAAATTTCTGATAGCATACTTAAATATTTTGATAGTTTTCTAACATAGGCATGAAATTCTGAGCCCATTATTAGATTAAAAACAAGGCTGTGCCATCTCTGCCTTTCAGCATTAGTTCCACTGGAGGTGAACAGGAGTCAAAGGCCAGTTTGTATCCACCAGCAGGTGGCCATGTAGTGTTCTCGCTCGGGTGTAAGAGAACACCAAACTAAACACCCGAGGTAAACCGTAGTCAATGAAAACAGGATCACAGTAAGATTAACCGTTTACCGTTCACTCTTCCACATTAACGTATGGTGAAAACTGTTGATAAAACAATACAAGATTTGTACAGCATTTGTTTCCTTCTTGATATTATATGTACATTGTAAATACTTGCAAAAGTAAAACTACAACAACTACATTACATTAAAGTGCAGCATACAGTCAGAATCTACCTACGCCATTGACTGCTTTAAACACACTTCAACACAAACTATCCACAACTCTTTAACTAACACAAACATAAACCTTATTGACTGTCGTTACTTTTAACAGAATCGGCGTTAACATTTTAATTCAACATATTGATTATCTCATGAACTTACGGTGCTGCTCCTCTATGTTTCCAATGCATAGAAGACAACTTCTTTTGCGCTGGTCTCGCACATGTGTGCCCCCCACCTTCCCGTTTCTCCAAACTGGTATTTTCCCACAGGACGCGGCGAAACCGGATGTGACGTCATCACATGCCACGATATATCACAGACAACGAATTTACTTTAAACAATCCTAACTTTAACTAGAATGCTAACAAAGGACTTACTAAAACGAAAATATTATAAACTAAATAACTGCCATAAAGGCAACACACTCCCCGCTTGACCTTCATATAAGGTCACAATGAACATAATACAAACTTCAGTCTCTAAATCAGTCCTTAGGTAGAAGTAGAATGACTTCTGTAACTGGCCTTTGGTATATTTTCACATCGCCTTGGTCAGTAGTTTTCAACTCAACCTTCCTGACATGTCCATCCCTGCTAGGGAATGTAGCAGTGATTCTGGCCATTGGCCAGCTGTTGCGGGCGATTTGCTTGTCCCTGGAGCAGGACTAAATCTCCAACTTGAAGATTCCTGCAAGGTTCTGTCCACTTTTGTCTGTGTTGCAACAAAGGTAGATATTCCTGTCTCCAACGAGACCAGAACCGATTTGCCAGAGCCTAGACCTGTCTCCATTGCTTTGTGTACAAATCCTTATCAGAGAAGTCCCCTGGTGGAGGGGGAGCTCCTGCCTTCTGCGTAAGGAGCATTAATGCGAGAGTATGAAGGGGTTTTCCGGGTTGGAAGACACGGGTTGGAGTGGTCGTGCATTTATAATGGCTGTGACCTCTGCCATTAGTGTGCACAGTACCTCATGGGTCAATCGGGTGTGTTGCTGCATCTCAGGTTTCCTTTTCAGGGTATTTAGCAAAGGAATGAACCGCTTGACTGCCTGCTCTTTGTTGTTTGGCAAGCACTGGCGTGGTTCTCTGAAAGGTAGTGGGGCGACCCAATTGTTTGCTTCGTCTCTGAAGACCTTGGTGTCCTTTGTTTTTAAGAAAATGGCATCTTGAGCTGATTGAGCAAGTTTATTATCATGCTCAGTTTGAGCGAAGACTGACTGACCCAGCGTCTTGTCAGTTACTTTACGTTTGTTAAAGCCTTGTCGTGCTTCCTTGATACACATGACACTTGTGCGGGGTTGAAAAATTGAATGGTGGCCACTCTCTAGCACATTGGTCTTGAATGTGTTAACCGTCGGTGTGTGTACATTGTCAGGGCACACCTCTCCTATCACCACCCAGCCCAGATCCAGGCGTTGCGCAGAGGGGGCGTTGTGTGGTCCATTGACCTGCTGCCTAACCTTGTGCACCTGTAGAACATCTCTTCCTAATAGCAGGAGTATTTCTGCTGTTGGATCCAGTTCTGGGATGTGTTTTGCGATGTGGCGGAGATGTGGCTGGTGTAGCACCGCACTTGGTGTTGGGATCTCAGTGCGGTTCTTCAAAATTTCATTGCACTCTAAGAGTGGAGCAAGACAAATGACGACTTTACCATCCAGGGACTCGAGCTGGAAACCTTCTGCCTTCCTTCCATAAGTTTCCATGTTGCCTGAGCAAGTTCTAAGGTAGTATGGGAACTGCTCACTCTCAATGGTGAACAAGTCAGAGAACTCTGGACTGACTAGCGAGCGATTGCTCTGGTCATCCAGAATTACATAGGCTTTGATGGCCTTGTCTTCGGCTCCCTTAGGATACACCTTAGTGAGGCAGATCTTTGAACAAGAACGGCTTGACTGAGCTTGACCGCAAACTTCTGTACAGCTCGAGCTGACAACAGTTGTCCTGGAGTGAGCCTCTCCCTCCCCGCCGTCCTGTTGTGGGGGTGAAGGAGCGTTGTCGGTTTGTGGTAACGGGCCGGGATGCATGGCCCCATCGTGATTAGTGCTATTACATTCCGGACACTTCACTTCACTTCACTTCTTGAGCAAAGTGAGAGGTTGAGGAACAGCATTTAAAACATATTCTTTTCTCCTTGAGAAGGGCCATCCTCTCCTCGAGGAGTTTTTCCCTAAATGTTCTGCATTTTTTGAGGGGGTGGGGTTTGTTATGTAATGGACAATTTTTGCTAGGGTCGTGGTTGGTTGTAAAGGCTTCAGTCTTAAGCACTGAGACGGGTTTATTAATGTTGAAATTATTCGAAGAGGATTTATCTGGCTTGGTGTAAATTGTACTGCTTCCTGGACCCGTGAGGCTAGGGTCGTTTCACTTCTTCGCCTCCTTGCACACAAACCTAGTGAAATACTCAAAGGGAGGAAATCGACAATTGTGGTCTTCTTTGAACTCTGAGGCAACAGACACCCACCTGTCCTGCAGCCCAAATCGAAGTTTGTCCACAATTTGTCTAATCCCGGATGGAGTATCTGGGTATACTAGCCCAGTTGAGTAGCCATCTTCTTTGGCGCCTTGAATCTCCATGAGTAAATCTCTGAGCTCCCTTAACTTAATGTGGTCCTTGGCTGACACCTTAGGAAAGTTTTCCAGATGTCGGTATAGCGCCGCTTCAATAATTTCAGGGGCCACATAGCCCTCCTGAAGTCTCTCCCATGCTTTGCTTAAGGCTAGCTCGGGGTTGTTGATGTACACGGAACATATGCGTCTCACCTGTTCGCATGATTCTTTCCCCAGCCATTTCGCCATAAGATCCAACTCTTCGGTTGCTTTGAGCTGGATTCCGTCAATAGCATTGGTGAATGTGGAGTACCATGCACGGTAATTTTCAGGTTTATTGTCAAGCTGGTATAGTCCTGAAGTGACGAGATCTCGTCATGCTAAATACTGTGCCAGGGGTTCAATTGCAAGTGGCATGCGGCCTGGGGAAGTATGTTGGCAGGTATATGACCGAGGGCGTACCTCTGTTATGGACTTTGTTGTTCTGAATTCAGCCTTTGCCTCTCTTCTCGCCAAATCTGGTAAGTTTGGTGTCAAGAAGTATTTGTCATCAGCCCTTTCGTTCTTGACTTCATTGCGGAGTTGCAAGGGTAAATTGTCTTCCTCGGATGGATGTGATGCAATTGGGTCTCTCTGAGACTCCTCATGAAGTGGGGCGTTATCGTATAAGTATGGAGAGGAAGAACGAATCTTCAGGTCTATTGGAGATTGGACATAGTCACTTGTGCGTTCCAATCTGATCTTTTCTGAAGTAGATTTTACGTCAACCAGATTGTGCATTTCTTCAGCATCTTCTATTAACTCTGCTTCCACCCTGGCAGCTTCTTCTTCTCGTTCCAGCATCAGCACTTCTAACTCTGCCGCTATCCTTGCTCTTTCCAACTGGTTTTCGGCTTCTCTGGCAGCCTTTTCCATTTTCAATTTTGCTTCTCGTTTGGCGTAGTGCACTTGCACCTTGGCGGATTCTGCTTTAGCTCTTGCGTGGGCAGCCTTACTTGATGATGCCCTAGTACCCCTGTTGCTGGATGGCAACGACTTGATGTTGGATCGAGTTGTCATTGTAGCAATTGAAACACCTGATAATGCCGCCTTTTCACTGTAGTGTTCTCGCTTGGGTGTGAGAGAACGCCGAACTAAACACCCGAGGTAAACCGTTGTCAATGAAGACAGGATCACAGTAAGATTAACCGTTTACTGTTCACTCTTCCACATTAACGTATGGTGAAAGCTGTTGATAAAACAATACAAGATTTGTACAGCATTTGTTTCCTTCTTGATATTACATGTACATCGTAAATACTTGCAAAAGTATTTCTCTCTCTCTCTCTCTCTCTCTCGCAACAGCAATAGTTCGTAGTTCTCAGGAGAGGGTGTTGGGAATGGTTAACTCTGCACCCCATTGACCATCAGGTCTGTTCATCATTCATAACACCCCATCCTTCTGGAAATTTTCACCAGGGTGAAAATTAACTAATAAAGCATATTACTGAATTACAGAGTTTAACAAAATACTGAAGTGGTCTTAACTACAAGAATAATAGATACACATTCAAATTAACACCTGGATAAACAATCAACAATTACATTATCACTCCCCTTTACATGTTGTATTTTAATATCGAATTCCTGTAATAACAGACTCCATCTTAATAACCTCCTATTTTTATTTTTCATGTTAGCCAAAAATACCAAGGGATTGTGTTCTTAGCTTAGGTGTATATTACAAAGTGTGAACCAATACATGTGTGATTATACTGTGGTACATGACAGAAGTTTGTGCAAATACTAATCTCTATTTTACTTTCAAACTTAACATTCAATCTTCCATGATGTTGTCTTTATTATTCACATTCTTTGTTCAAAAAAAAAATCAAATTCCCGCAAAACCAGATCCTGTTATTCGAAGTGGCATTTGGTCAACCCTTGCCTCTCTTCCACTTAACTCTCACGTGGTTAGCTTGCTCACCAGCTTGGAATAGGCCTTCACAGTCTCCTTACACAGGAGCCATCTTATCACCAATGTTTTCCAAACTAAGTCCATTTGCTGAACTTCCACACCACTCATTAATTTTAAGCAGGTCATTAATTTCATCTTCATGATCTTTAATTCTATTAGTTTCTCGTTTAACATCTGCAGGTGATCCCTCTTGGTCAAAACACTTTAAGTTCTGCCTCTCCAAATCACATCCTTGAACAACATCACCAAGTTGTTTATCCTTAAATTCCAAAACAAACTGTAATTGATTCGCAAGCACCTTGTTAACAAGATTTAGTTAATGGTCCCTTCACTTTAATTAACAGTTCTGACACCAAACCCGACTTTAAATTTTCTTTATTCAAAAGTCTAGGAACAATACTTTTCCCTTTCCCTTCAATAATATTCATATCACCAGCTTTCATCTCATTACTAACTTTTAACACAAGTGACTGAGAATTCTCACTTTCTCCCGGTGCCACGGTTAACCCTTTCTTCACTGAACCAAGTCTTTCTGACCCAAAAGGATTGCATTCCTTTTCAACTAAATCAGATACCTCAGACTTTTCCTGAGCTTCAACACTAGGTTCGGTATCCTGTAACTCCACATCCTTCACATCCTGAACACAAGCAAATGGGACATCTGCCTCTCCTAGGCTTTCAATACCAATCCCCTTTTCAAATTCTAAGTTCCCCTGATCCTCCCAGTTACTCTCTGGGCAACTCCCATCTGGAGTAAACTCAACCTTGCGGGTTAAAACAATCTTGTCGGCTAACCCAGCAGACTCCCTCAAGGTAGCGGCATCCTTTTCATCTAGGACTGCCCTCACGTCATCAGGAACACATTTAACTTCTTCAACTGAAAACAGCTCTGTCAAGCCAGACAGTCATCCGCGTCCAACCCTGGACCTTCTAACTGCCTCATCTGTTTCTCATCTCATCTGCCTCCATAACCTCCTTCCTCACTCCTAAATGTCCACCTAGGGGTATCTTGTGAGCCAAGTTCAAAATCTCGTTCCTTGACAACACTAAACCTGCTTCATCTCCCTTACTTTCCTTAGCTCCACTATTCTCCGTTTTACCATCCTCTAACCTCTCCTGGTACAGGATCGGTATAAACGTCTCTGCTAAATCAATACTGGACTCATTTAAACTGTCTCCTTTCTCAGCCGCCTTTCTAGACATGCTGTGAGTGATTGCGCATGTGGGATAAATCTTGGAATCTCTGGGCGGGTCCTCAGCATTTACAGGCTTACTTGTCAGCTTCACTGCTGAATACACATCCCCAGAATCTCTCCAGATCCGCACTGGAACTAGGATTTCACCTTCCTTCACAGACACCGTCCCTTCCGAGATAAACTTCTCACGCCCCTCTTGTGCTCTATCTAACTTAGCCTTCCTCATCGATCTGTTGACCGATTCAATGCAACCAGTCAGGATTGCTGTTTTCCCTTTTCCTGTCTCCTTCTTTGGAGCAAAACACTTGGATGCTATATGACCAGCTTTCCCATAATTATCACAATTATCAAAGTTGGGAACCTTCCTGCCTGCCTTTCCTCCTCCTTACCTTTTCCACTAGCTCCTGGCTCATTCTCTGCCTTAGCTGGTGGGCTTTCTCTGCCACCCCTACTGCCTTTCTGGTAGCCCTTATTTAGGGAAAACTTTGTTTTGTGGGTTAAGGCATACTCGTCTGCTAACTTGGCAGTCGCAGACAGAGTCACTGTCTCCTTCTCATCCAAGTACCTCTTCATACTCTCAGGGAAACAACCTTTGAACTGCTCCATCAGTATTAACTGTAATAGTTTATCATAATCTCCAACGACCCCTTTTGAGGCGCACCAATGCTCACAACACATTTGCATCTCACGGGCAAACTCTAAATACATGTGGTTCCATGGCTTTCTCAAGTTCTGGAACTTCTGCCGGTATGCCTCTGGTACCAACTCGTAACTCCTCAATACAGCCCTTTTTACTTCCTCGTAATCCTTAGAAACATCCATAGACAATGCCGAAAACGCTTGCTGAGCCTTCCCCCTAAGTACACTCTGTCAGAACAGCCCATTTCCCCTTAGGCCAGTTCTGATTCACAGCCACTTTCTCAAAATGAAGGAAGAACTTATGGATATCCATCTCCTCGAATGGAGGTACCAACTGGATCTCCAGACCAATCTTGAACCCCTCATTAGGGTTTGCAACCCGGTCTCTTCCCTGCGATGCCTTTAACCTCTCAATTTCCATGCAAACTGCCTCTCTTTCTCTCTGTCCTCCCTCTGCCTTGCAGTTTCTTCTCTCTCCTTTATCCGGAGCTCATGCTCCCTTTCCTCCTTCTCTGCAGCCAACCTTAATCTTTCTATCTGTATCTGAAGCTCACCCTCGACTGTTTTTTTCTCAGGGAACAGGTCCAATACATCCGACTTGAACACACCCTCAGATACGTAATGCACAGCTATTGCTCTCTGTATATCTAACTTGCTCATCGACGATTTCACCGCCGAGAGATTTAATTGTTTTGCAACGCTTACCAATTCCGCCTTCCTGGCATCCTCTAATGCCCTCGAAGTCGGGTCTTTTAAAAATTTTTCAATTTCCATCTCTGCTGGTTTCCCGTCTGGTTATCCACACAACCAGATCGGATAAGGGACTTTTATCCCGATTCACTGGCCCCCAATTTGGTAATCAAATCCCGGACGAGGCCCCAATTTGTTCCGTACCCCATAACTGGGTGTCTGACCCCCAGAGAAAGAAGAATCAGTTGGAGTCTGGTGGTACCAATCTAAAGGTGTTTATTAGTAAACTACACAATACAATATCAAAAATGCAAATATACATATAAAACAAGTTAGCAGTAATAAACCTAAAAGTGTAGGAATAATAATAATCAATAATAAGCAAGCTCTATCAATGTCTAGGGGTAAATGAATTGTCATAGGAAAGTATAGAGTTCAGATCATAAATGCTGAGGTGGGTATGGTTGTTGTATTGAAATCGTTGGAGAGAGAGAGAGAGAGAGTGAGATGTAATAGCAACAGCTACAGCAGCCAAACCTTCCGTTGCTTTCTTAATCTGTCGTATTGTTGTGGTCATTCATTTATGACCCCTCTGTTCTTCAGCTAGACTGTTCTTCTGTGGTGGACTCATCACTCTGGCATGAGTGGACACACACACACACAAGTCCCCACCAGCCCTGCTGTAACACTGTGAGCTTTAATTACTGATCTCCTGGTTCGGTCTCTGAAGTCTCCACCTTTCTGTGGGTTCCCAACACTCAGTCAGTGTCCACTGGTGTGTCTGAAGGGTGTCTCTCCAGACCTGTCTTTTATCCCCACTCACGGGGTCTCAGCTATCCATCAACTCTGAATGACCGTGTCCATCAAATCAGGCCACTCCTGCTATCTCCTGAGGAATGTTAACGAGCAAAGTAAAGTCCTTGTAGTGGAAGATAAATAATCCAGGAAGAGTCATAATACAGTAAATAAACAGTCTCTCTCCCCCTCTTATCTGTAGCAGATGTTCTTGCCTGGGCGTGCGCGCTCTCTCTCTCTCTCTCTCTCTCTCTCTCTCTCTCTCTCAGCATAACAATAGCAATAGTTTGTAGTTCTTGGGGGGGGGGGGTTGGGAATGGTTAACTCTGCACCCCATTGTCCATCAGGTCTGTCCATCACTCATAACAGTAGGAATCAATGCCGACCAGCATTTCACCATGCTTAGAGAGAAGAATATTGGACTGATTGTGGACAAGTGCCAGACACCCATTCCTTTCCATCTTTCACTGAATCTTTTCGTGCTAATACTGAGTGGCATGGTCCTAAGTTAGGCAAAACTGTTCAAAAGGTCACGTGAAGCTTCTTTTGGAGAACAAATATCACAAATAACAAATATATAAACATAACTTACAGAAGTCTAACGAAGGTGCAACTTCCCACCCACCCACCTACCCAAGCACACATTCCTTCCACTCCAGGACAGGTGTCTTTGATTTTATGAAAGGGTGGTTACTCCTTGCTTTCATTTCTTATGCCACATGTCTGACATACCAGATGACATTGTTATGACTTGTCTGAAATTTTCCATTGTATAAAAACGTGCTACTATCGGTTCACCAGAGGCTGGTTTAGCTGGTCTGTTCAAACTTAAACACAAGAATGATATTTGGCAACTCCACCCTTGAAAGCACCTCTCTCCACATGTACTAAAATAGAAACTACCTCATGCTGACAAAGAACATAGATCTATTATCAAAATGTTCTTAATTTTTATACCCAAGTGTTCTGCCTCATTGAATTGAACATACTCCAAACATTAGTATTTCAAGACAAATTGCAGTGGTGCTCTCAAGACGAACATAAATTTCATTTTGGTTCATTTCATGAAATTGAACACAATTTAAAAAAAAGTAATTTTGCCTACATGTTAAAACATGATAGGAATGAATGAAGACAAGTGATGAGACTGGTGAATAAACACAAAATCAAACAATGGAAATATTTTGAACTATAAGGCAGGATATCCAACTGTGGCAGGTCAGTTTTCAACCCTGTTTATTAATAATCACATCCTACTAATGGAAAGTAAAATGAAATAAAGTGGAAAATTAAGATTACAAAACTATCTCCTGTGTTTCCCAATGGTTAAGATGACCCAAAATGACAGTAATGGTATATCATTCAAGTTCAGAGAAATTATCTAATCACTAAGCATCTAGTTAGGAATGACTGCTGGAGGTTCTGGAGTGAAGATGTTCCAAAACAGACAGGGAGGGAATTAAAACAGCTGGGGGAGTGGCATTGTCAATGAGGGGTTGTATCAAAGTGACAGAAAGGGAGGACATTGTGGAGGGATTGTCTTTTGAGTCAATGAGGGCGGAAGTCAAAAGCAGGAAGGTGGCAATCATTCTATTAGGTGCATTCTATAAAATTACCACTCCCCCCCAAAAAAACCTTCCAGTAGCAACAGAGACTCTGTCAAGCAGATCAGGAAACAGATTTTAGAAAGATGAAAAAATAACAGGTTTGTTGAAATGGGTGACTTCAACTTCCCTAATATTGATTGGCACCTCCTTAGCAAAAAGTTTTAGATGGGACAGAATCTGTTAGATGTGTCCAGGAAGAATTCCTGACACGATATAGACTGGGTGACCAGAAGAGAGGGCATACTGTATCTAAAACCAGGCAATGAACCTGGTCAGGTGACAGATCTCTCAGTGAGTGAGCATTTCCAAGACAATGACCACTTCTCTGACCTTCAGAATAGCCTTGGACAGGAATACAAACAGACAGTATGGTAAAATATTTAAGTGGGAGAGGATGAATTATG
Source organism: Hypanus sabinus (assembly GCF_030144855.1). Taxonomy (NCBI): domain Eukaryota; kingdom Metazoa; phylum Chordata; class Chondrichthyes; order Myliobatiformes; family Dasyatidae; genus Hypanus; species Hypanus sabinus. The sequence continues at coordinate 157,659,678 of NC_082707.1, read as the reverse complement.
ATACTATTAGACAAGACCTTGGGAGCACACATTGGGAACAGATATACTCAAGGAACTGTACACTAAAAATGAGGAGATTGTCTATGTGAATGTTGTTTAGGAGCACCTACCTGGGCTTATGGAGAGGTTTGTCCCTTTGAGATATGGAAAGGGTGGTAAGGTGATGGGACTATGGCAGACTAGAGATGTGAGGCATCTAGTCAAGAAAAAGAAGAAGCATACTTAAAATTTAGGAAGCAATGATAAGAGACGGTGTATGAGAGTTACAAGGTAGCCAGGATGGAGCTTAGGAAGGGTCTTTGGAGAGCTAGAGGGGGACAAGAAGACCTTGGTGAGTAGGATTAAGGAAAACCCTAAAGTATTCTACATATATATGCGAGGGATAAAAGAGGAAACATATGACTGGAGTTGGAGGAAGTAGGGAAGGTTTTTAATTAATACTTTCTTTTGGTACTCACTGGTGAGTGGGACCTAGATAAATGTGAGGTCAGCACAGAACAGAGTGATACGCTGGACATGCTGATGTCATGAAAGAAAATATTCTGCAACTTCTAATAAGTCCTTGGGGCGGACAGGGTATACCCCGGAGTATTACTATGGGAAGCAAGGGAAAAGATTGGTACACCTTTGGCAAAGATCTTTGTACCTTCACTGGCCACAGGAATAGTACCAGAAGATTGGAGTGTGGAAAATGTTTCTACAAGGTAAGAGAGATAATATGAGGAATTATAGACCATGACACAAACTATTGGAGTTGATTCTTAGAGATAGAATTTAGGAAAATTTGGAGAAGCATAGTTTGATTAGGGATAGTTAGCATGGCATTGTGTGCTTTTGCCTCACAATTCTAATTGAAATCTTTGAAGTAGTGACAAAACATATTGAAGACACAGCAGTGGATGTGTTGTACATGGATTTTAGTAAGGCATTTGTCAAGATTCCTCATGATAGGCTCATTCAGATAGTCAGGAGGCATTTTATGTTGATTTGGAATTGGGTGGTAGTAGATGGAATGTATTCTGCCTGGAGCTTGGTGACTAGTGGTGTTCTACAGGTATCTATTCTGGGCCCCCTGCTGTTTATGACTTTTATAAATAACTTAGAAGAAGAAGTGGAAGGGTGGGTTAGTAAGTCTGCAGCTGACACAAAGGTTGGTGGTAGATTACAATGGGATTTTGATAGGATGCAAGGTTCAGCTGAAAGGTGCCAGATAGAGTTCAAACTGGTCTTACTGGATTCTGATTCTTATCTCAATAAACAAATATATATAATACATTATAATACAATGCATAACATCTCTCCTGACAAGGGTTGGGGGGGGGGGGGGGTGTCATTCTGCTTGGCAAGCGAGACTCCTGGCATTTAACAATATCAGGTTCTGGGCCTCCTCCATGGTGATTGTTCGAGTTGAGTCTGGGGCTGCAGGAAATGGTTCTGATGGCTCTGGACACCTTTTTTCTTGTAGTGTTAGCATCCCAAACAGTGCATGGCAAGCTTCACTGGATCATAATTTGTGAGTATAGTGTCTGATGTCACCATTTCATTTACCTTTTAGAAAGCCATTTCACGCTGTTTTCTCCATTGCCATTTCAAAGTCCAAAGCAAAGTCCGATGGTGTGCCAAACATGTACCCATAACCGTCTATTTTTCTAAGCTCCAATTATCTATCTGGGAGTCTCTTAAAAGACCCTATTGTATCCGCCTCCATCACCATTGTCGGCAGGCCATTCCATGCACTCACCACTCTTGAGTAAAAAAAACTTACCCCTGACATCTCCTCTGTACCTACTTCCAAGCACCTTAAAACCCTGCCCTCTCGTGTTAACCATTTCAGACCTGGGGAAAAGCTTCTGTGACTATCCAGACGGTCAATGCCTCTCATCATCTTGTACACCTCTATCAGGAAACCTCTCATCCTCCATCGCTCCAAGGAGAAAAGGCAGAGTTCACTCAACCTGTTTTGATAAGGCATGCTCCCCAATCCAGGCAACATCCTTGTAAATCTCCTCTGCACCTTTTCATGAGTAGCTCTGAAACAAAAAGAAAAAGAAAGGCAGCATGATCATCAACCCTCAAATCTCACCTCCCTGCAAAAAAAATACAAACAGAAATGGAAGAGGCACATCAGCCCCCAAATCCATCCCTCTTCCCGCACAAAAAAGACAATGAACAAAATGGAAAAAGCACATTGACCCACCAGGTCCCTCCTCCTACACAAAAAAAATGAACTAAATGGAACAGGCACATCGACCCCTAAATCCTTCCTCCCGCACAAAAAAGACAATGAACAAATTGGATTAGGCACAGCAGCCTCCAAATGCACCTCCCTGAACAAAAAAAAACCAAGAAGACCGAGTGAAAAAATACAGAATATAAAAACTATGAAACTGAAAAAAGAGTCCATAGTCCAAAGTCCACAGATCCCCACAGATCCTGATAGACCCATTCTTCTTGGCTACTGGACCACTGGCATTGTTCATGGGTTCTACTCAGACTTGACAGATTAGTGCTCTTATTGAAACTGCAACTTGACTTTTTACCTGTATTTCTTTCCTATGCAGTCCATTTATTTTTGTCTGCCCAACATGACATTTGTGTGTGTCCTATTTTGTTGCATTTTCTGCAAGTTCTGCCTTTAAAATTGCATTGGTTTGGTGAATGTGAGCCCCTGCCACAATGGTAAAAGAATTTGTGTAATTTTGTTCATGCTCACTTTCTTTCCTGACTGCAATTTGATTGCATCTTGTTTACATTGATGCGGCAATTTCAACTGCTCTTCGGAATTATCTCCCAGTGCATTTTTAAGCCCATCACTGAATGAACAATACTTGACAACTTCCTCAATTCAGCCACAAATGCTGAAATAGACTCCCTTTCTTTTTGATTCCACTTATGAAACCTAAAGTGTTCTGCAATCAACAATGGCTCTGGTTCTAAATGTTCCTGCATTCACGATATCAGCAAAGCTCATTTCGGCTGGTTTGCTTGCAGCAATTAAACTTCTAAGCATATTGTAAGACTTAAAATCCAATGCACTCAGCAATTCTGGTACTCGTTTCTCATTGACAATTTTGTTTGCTTTAAAACACTGCTCCATTTGCTTAGTACACAAAATCCAGTTAGCTCTAGTGCAATGGAACACATCAATTTTCTGTTTTAGCCAGCCATTTCTGCTCTTTTTAAAAATATGATTATTATCACCCTATTCTCACTGTTTTTGAATCTGTGAACTTGTCTGTTTTCTGCTTTATTTCAAAACTCAACTGTGTTTTTCCCTTCCAAAGAATACGCACTGCGCTGTTCTTTTTCCTTAACTTTTTCACTGCCATTCAATAGGCAGGTACTTGCCTTGTGTTTGCTTAAAACTTCCTGATTGCTATAATTTGTAACTCCAAAACATAATAACTAATTGAAAGGAAAATAAGGGATAACTTGTGTACGTTTGTTTTTACTTTAAGTATGTAAATTGTGTGAAAATGTCATGACATATGATATTCACAGGCGCGTACATATGATGTGATAGCATCATTGAGTCATAGAATAGTACAGCATAGAAACAGGGCCTTCAGCCCATCCAGTCTGTACTGAAACATTTCAACTGCCTACTCCCATCAACCTGCTCCAGGACTATAGCCCTCCATAATCCTACCACCTCTGTACCTATCCAAACTTCTCTTGAACTTTGAAATTGAGCTTGCATGCATCACTTTTGCTGGCAGCTCACTGCACACACTCACAGCCCTCTGAGTGAAGACATTTCCCCTTATGTTACCCATAAACTTAGCACCTTTTACCCTTCTCCCTTGACCTTTAGTTGTAGTTCCACCCAACTTCAGTGGAAAGGCCAGCTTAAATTTACCCAGTCTATACCCTTCAATTTTTTTTATAACTCTATCAAGCCTCCTCTCAATCTTCTACATTCCATGACTAAAGTCCTAAACCTACTTGATCTTTGCTTGTAATTCATGTTCTCCAGACCTGGCAAATCCTTGTAAATTTTCTCTGTACTCCTTCAACTTCATTTTCATCTTTTCAGTACGTAGGTGACCAAAACTGCACACAATACTCCAAATTAGGCCTCACCAACATCTTATACACCTTCAACATAATACCCCATCTCCTTTACTCAATACTTTGATTTATAAAAGCCAATGTGCCAAAAGCATTGTTTACAATCCTATGACACCACCTACAATGAACTACGGACCTGTATTCTCAGATCCCCCTGTTCTACCACACTCCTCGGTGCCCTGCTGTTCACTGTGAAAGACCTACCCTGGTTGTTCCTACCGAAGTGCAACACTTCACACTTACCTGCATTCAGTTCCATCTGCCATTTTCCCATCTGGGCCAGATTTTGCTGCAAGCCATGATAGCCTTCCTCACTGTCCACTACACCCCCAATCTTAGTGTCATCCGCAAATTTGCTGATCCAGTTTACCATATTATCATCCAGATCGCTGATAGAGATGACAAACAACAATTCCTCAAAAAAATCCGTAAGATTGGTTAGACATGACCTAATACACGTGAGGCCATGCTGACTATCCACAGTCAGTCCATGTCTATTTAAATATTTATACGCGGTCCCTCAGAATGCCTTCCAGTAACTTTCCCACTACTGATGTCAGGCTCACTGGCTTATAATTTCCTGGTTTAATTTTTGAGCTTTCCTTGAACAGCAGAACAACACTGGCTATCCTCCAATCCACTGATACCTCACCTGTCAATAAGAATGATTTAAGTATTTCTGCTAGGGTCTCAGGAATTTCTGCACTTGCCTCCCATAGGGTCTGAGGGAACACCTTGTTAGGCCCAGGGGATTTATCCACCCTCATTTGCTTCAGGACAGCAAACATCTCCTCTCTGTAATCTATATAGGATCCGTGACATTGATGTCACTTTGCCTCACTTCCATCGACTCTGTGTCTATCTCCTGAGAAAATACATTCACAAAAAATGTATTTAAGATCTCCCCATCTCTCTTAGCTCCTCACATGGACTGCCATTCTGATCTTCCAGAAGATAATTTTTGTCCCTTGCAAACCTTTTGCTCTTAACATATCAGTAGAATCCCTTGGGATTCTCCTTCACCTTGTCTGCTAGGTCAACCTCATACTTTCTTTTAGCCCTCTTGATTTCCTTAAGTGATCTCTTGCAATTCTTATATTACATGAGCACCCCATTGGTTCTTACCTGCCATGTACTTCTTATTTTCCTTAACCAGGGCCTTAATAACTCTTGAAAACCAAGGTTCCCCAAAGCTGATATCTTTATCTTTTATTCAGACAGGCACATACAAGCTTTGTACTCTCAAAACTTCAAGTACACATTTGTCAGAAAGCGGCTTGTCCCAATCCTCACTTGCCAGATCCTTTCTGTTACCATCGAAATTGGCCTTTCTCCATTTTACAGTGTCAACCAGCGGACAAGACCCTTCTTTTTGCATATTTACTTGGAAGCTAATGGCATCATGATCATTAGATGCAAAGTGTTCCACTACACAATCTTTTGTCATTTTGAAGCTTTCTACGATTAAAAACAGCAGAAACATTTTTAGTTTAAGAAAAAACTGTAACAATTCATTTATTATACTTCAAAAACTGAACACAAATGCACTGTAAACTGCACTTAATGAAATTACGTCATCATGTCAGTCCAGTCTCTTAAAGAGAGCCCCAACTCATTGTTGGTGGATGTGAATTATGTACAGTTCCCACCAATTATATTAAGCTACACAAAACTCACATGCTATGGGACATACACTTGACAGTTGTTGTGGGGAACTTACTGGGGGAGCAGGGTAATGACCCAAAGTCTGTGACATCCACAAGCCAGCAGTCCTTAAAATCAACTAATAATCCTTGGGCACAGAGGAAATCTGCACTGAGCAGAGGTCTAGCCACTTTAGCCAGGATGGTCCCGTGTGTAATGTCACCCACTGAAACAGAGCATCACTCATCATGTCCTGCAAGTCTGGATACTGCTGCCTTCGGCGGCTTCCAATGAGGTTTCATTGCTCTTTGCTTTCTCATTAATAGACAATGCCAGCAGCACACTCACTTTAGCACCCATGTCACACAAGAACCGTCACTCTGTAATGAATAGGAGATGTCCCTGGCAGCTGGAATCCATGATGTTCACAAAGCTCTGGTGTCCTGATCCACTGGCACTGTTGAAGCTGCAAGACGGTTGGCACTTCCCAGCATTTGTACCAAAGAAAGCATGGTAAAAACACAGGCCTAGTGTCACCTGTTTTACAGCCTTGAGCGCCCTCATTTTGGTGGCTTTTCTGACCGGGGTTATGAGGAAGAGGGATGATGCACCGCTGCCCAGCTAAGTGTAAGCTATCAGCCATTTTAGCAAGTTCCCTATAGTCTATCATGGGTACATTAATGAGGGCTATGTGAACTTGATCCTGCATTTGCTGCATAAGGAGTTCTTTAAAAATAAAACATGGATGGTGATTTCCCAGAAGAGGCAGCATGTGATCCATTAGCTCCAATGGCTTACCATCTTTGAGGCTGGGCAAGGAGAGTAACTCAGACTTTGATAGTCCAGAAGTCTTTAAAAAGGTGAGTTTTCAGTGATCGGTACTTATTGTGTTCAGGTGGACTCACTCCTCTCAATACTGTTGGGTGGCATGTAATGTAGCCCCCTTATTGTGATTTTACCTTTCTTCTTTCTCATTTCCACCCATCACATCTCACTAGACGAGTTCTCCAGTCTGCCCTGATAGAGCACTACCATGATATTTTCTCTGACTAGTAATGCCACTCCTCCTCCTTTAATCCCTCCTACTCCCACTCCCACTTCTAAAACAACTGATTCCCAGAATATTGAGCTGCCAGTTCTGCCCATCCTGCAAACAAGTCTCACTAATGGCCGCATCATAATTCCAGGTGTTGATCCATGTCCTCATCTACCTTTCCCATTGAAATATAGGCAGCTTGTCACACCATGCAGAACCTTTTGGTTGCTGACTTTGTCTGAGCTCTTACCAACACCTGTCTCCATGAACTCACCACCATCTGTTCTAGCACTCCAGTTTCCATCCCCCTGCAACACTAGTCTAAACCCCACCATGCAGCATCAGCAAACTTTTCCACTAGCATATTAGTCCCCTCCAGTTCAGGTGCAAACGGTCTCTTCTGTACATGTTCTATCTTTCCTGGAAGAGCCCAATTATCTGAAAATCTTATGCCTTCCTCCCTAAACCAGCTCCTTAGCCATGTGTTAAACTGCATCATCTTCCTATTTCTGCGACATGGGTAGCAATCCTGAGATCACAAACCTGGAGGTCCTGCCCTTTAACTTAGCACCTATCTCCCTGAACTCCTTTTGCAGAATCTTGTCATTCGTCCTACCATGTCACTGGTACCTATATGGAACCCAACCTCTGGCTGTTCACCCTCCCACTAACGAATGCTGAGGACTAGATCTAAGATGTCCCAGACATGGAACCCAGGAGACAACATACCATCTGGGATTCTCATTCTCATCCATATAACTTCCTCTCTGTTCCCTTAACAAACAAATCCCCTATCACCACAGCACATCTCTTCTCCCCCCCCCCCCACTCCTTCCCTTCTGAGCTGCAGAGTCAGACTCAGTGCCAGACAACTGAGTGCAGAGACTTTCCCTCCTAGGTTATCCTCCCCACCCCCCCCCCCCCCGGCCCCAGCAGTATCCAACTTGGTATATCTGTTGTTAAGGGGGATGGCCACAGGGGTACCCTGCACAGGTCGTTTAACCCCTTGCACCCCCCTCTCTGTTGCTCAGTCTCCTGTGTCCTGCACCTTGGGTATAACAGCCTTTCTACATGCTCCATCTATCACCCCTTGCATCTACCGAATGATCCAGAGTTCATCCAGTTCCAGCTCCAACTCCTTAACTCAGAACGTTAGAAGCAGCTGGATGCTCTTCTTTCACGGGTGGACGTCAGGGACACTGGAGGTCTCCCTACCATCCACAACAGGAGCATTCCACTATCTTACCTGGCATCTGCTGTTCTAACTGCACAAATATAAAGAAGGAAGAACAATAAACAGCGGGGAGGCGGGAAAAACTCCACCTCCAGCTTTTTTTGCCTTCTCTCACTGAAGCCTCAAAGAGCTAAAGCCTGAAAATTTAATTTGCCCTTGCCAATTAATCCCAAATGCTGATTGGCTGCTGCTCAAAGTTCCAAACTGCTGTGAGTCTCTGTATTTTTCTACTCCGTTCGGTGAACCTGAGTGAGCTACGTCTCCTCAGGGTTCTGATCTCTGTTTGGGTACTGCTGTAATGACGGATACAATTCACGGATTTTTACAAAATGCAAAGTGAATTGCTTAAACAACAAAGAATGTTTAATCACACAATACATTTCAAACAATATTACTCAAATATTAAACACACAACAAAAGAGGACAAAAGATTGCTTTAGCTATGTTCCCAAAGCCATCATGAATAAATGTAACACCCTAACCAAATTGTGGTTACCTGTGATCAGCCAGAGAAAACAAATGAGGGGCATTAAGAACAGCAGGTCTCTTTGACAGGAGATGGAAGGCCAAAAAAAATAGCAGCAGTTGGGCACCAAACTCTGCCCTAGCAGGCAGTCTCAAACCTAACTCACCTCCCAACCCCCACCTCCAACCCTCCTTTGGTAAAGATTACAGGACCTCATCAAGATCCACCAAACTACGACGGAAACACATCATCCTTGATTTTAAGCATCTGCCTAACAGAAAACACATTTTTAAAGTTTTATTTAATAGCATAAATTATTAGAAAATATCTTGGTTGAAATCGGATTTAATAATTCTATGTATTATTTTTGCTACTTCTTTTGCATGGAAAAGCTTCTGGCAACAGTAATTATTTGCCATAAAATAATGCTGTTGGGAGTTTTGGAATGCCAGTAGTGGCCTGATACAAAGAAGAAATTTGTAGAGAGCAGTTAAAGCTCAACCACATTGGTGTCAGACTGGATCAACATGACCATATTTGTGTTCCAAAACAGTGGTGCCATTATTTCTGAGGCTGGGTGATACCTCATACCATTTGGTGCAAAATGATCTTGTCCTCTCCTTCAGTTTCCATGGTCATCATCAAAACTCAACAAATAACTTAAGTACATTACATTTTCAAATAGATTTTCACTGTGACAACACCTCCTGTACTATTAAAACTCCTAATGTGTTTCCTACCTTCCTAGCAAATACCTGCTTATTTTAATATATGAATAGTTCTGTCGTGATCTAAAATGAAGATGTCCAAAAAACAAAACATAAATCACTGATTAAACTAAACCAAATTCAGAAGATTTCTGTAAAAATGCTTTTGCATTCAAGGGTGCTGTAAAAGTAATGGTGAGAACTTTAGCCTAGGGAAAGAAAGTATCCTTGGAAAATAGGATGAAGGAGAATTCCAAGGCATTGTATACATACATTAAAAACAAGAGGGTATCCAGGAAGAGGGTACAAGCACTTAAGAACAAGATAGGCAATTTACATAGGGGGCCAGGGAAGTGGGTACTTTGCATCAGCATTCAGCAAGGAAAAATACATTGGAGGGCAGTGACATATTTTGATATTCTAGGGCATGTTGAGATCAAGAAGGAGTAGGTTTTGGACAGTTGGAAGAACATTAAGATGCATGAGCCCCCACGGACTGATGAGATCTATCACCACCATAGAGAGGCAAGAGTGTTGCAAGGGGGTGTTGGGAGTGGACCCAAATGCAAGACACAGACTCTGAATCAGTATGGATAGGACAATGTTTATTAAGAATACTAGGGGAGCCAAGGAGCGAGGACAAGATGGCAACATGGATGTAGACATAGGATACAACCTGGGCTAGGACTTGGGTCTTGGACATGACTGGAAACTCGGGTCATGACTTGGAACTTGGGTCATTGCTGGGACTCGGTACCTGGGTCTTGACTTGGCTCTTGACCAGAACTCGGACTTGGCTTCACCTGGAATTCGGGCTTAACTGGGAACTTGGGTCATGACTCGGAGCTCTGGTCTTGGCAGGGACTCGGTACCTGGGTCGACTTAGAACTCTGACTGGGCTTGACCTGGAACTCAGACTAAGACTTGGACTTGTCTTAACTTGACTTGGGACTTGAACTCAGACGCAGAGCCGGGACTCTTCTTACTGCAAACCGCCAGCATTTTAAAGCTGGCCACGAAAGCATCAGAATTCTTACCTTACTCAGAGCAGCAGCAGTCAGCTGGCAATTCAGCTGGACATGAAAATGACTGAGTTCGCTCAGCAGCCACAGGCACAGAAGCAACCTAGAGTCCACGATACTCGGTAGCTCCGATAAGGGTCCAGACTTCCCGCACTGGCTGAGGTCACGTGTTTTTGGTAACTGGTTTCTGGTGACGAGCATCTTGGTGTGAGTTTTTGATGGGATGGTCCAGCAAAGGAATAGCTGAACCCCAGAGCCATTTATGTTGCAGGCCTGAAACAAGAATCATGTGCCTCAATTAAGGCACCCAACAGAACACGGGAAAACAGGAACAACCGGAATTCAGAATCCACGAACCAGACCATGAACTGGAGTCCACGGACTGGACCGTGACAAAGAGAAGAGATTGCTGAGGTCTTGACAAAGATTTTTGTATCCTCTTTAACTGCAGAAGAGTTCTCAGGGGACAAGAGGATAGCCAACATTGTTACTTTTAGGACAAAAGGAACAACCCAGGTTCTTTATGATGGGCTGATCCTGAAGACATGGGATCCACGGAAATTTCAAAGTTCAAAGTAAATTTCAGGCCCCATGGTTCATCCGAGGCTTCTGACTGGGTAAGACTCTGAATGATTTTGTGGGGATACACTCTTCCACAGTGTTTTAATAAAGTCTGTCACAACCACGGTGCATTCATTCCAACCCCGCAGATGAGTCTTTGAACACGGCCCAGTTCACTGGCTCCAAACAATCTCGCAGCCACACCTCTGCTTCAAGCGATTTGGTAAATCATATGCAAAATTTGGTTGATATGAGAGGAAATATGGTAGCAATGGAGAGTTATCATTCTGACAGGAAGTGAAAAAACCTTAGGCACATGAGTAGCCTAGGATTTTTGCACAGTACTGTATTTGCCAATGTGGAGCAGAGAGCAAGTTTGCAAGTGTGGTGTGAGCAAAGGATGTTGGGAATGTTGAGGGTGGAGTGCTGTGGGAGGGGTACAAGACAGGTAGCAGAGAAGGAGTGCTGGGGTGCAGAAACACACAGCTTTGAGACACCATGCAAGATCATTTAAGTCCAATCAATTGGTTTACTGATTGTTCCAGGATCTCTCTCTAGTGCTTCCTGCTCCCTCTCCTCTCCTTTCCCCTGTTCCCAACCATGATTCCCCTCTCCCTGTCCCTTTCCCCTTTCCAGTCCACAATAGAGACCCATATCAGAATCAGGTTTATCATCACTGACATAGTCATGAAATTTGTTATTGTTTGCAGCAGCAGGACATTGCAATACATAAAATTACTAAAGTACTGCGTAAGGCACCCTAGTTTTATATATGTACCCAAGACTCTTGCACAGGACCATGTATATATAAATGATTTGGGAGGTGGGCTGATAGTATTGGTGGATCAAAGTGAGGAAGGTTATCAAATGATACAGCAGGATATAGATCAGTTGGAAAATGGGTGGAGATAAAGCAGACAGTGTTTAATTTAGGCAAGTGGGAAGTTAAATACAAGAAGGAAGAATACAGTAAATGACAAGACCCTTAGATGCACTGATGCACAAAGAAAGCATGGGAGTTAAGTCCACAGCAATCAGAAAGAAGCAACAGATGCTGAGAGGATGGTAAAGAAGATGCATGGTATACTTAGCTTTACTGGTCGGGAACTCAAGTTGCAGCTATGTAAAACATTTGAGCCACATTTGAGTGTTGTGTGCAGATCCAAATTTTGCATGACAGGAAAGATGTGGATGTTTTGAAGAAGATACAAAAGAGGTTCACCAGGATGTTACCTAGATGAGAAGGAAAAATTGGTGCTTTAAAGGCTGAGGGGCAACCAGATCAAAATATATAAAATTCTGTGAGACCTAGATAGGACAGGTTCAGAGGGTCATTTCCCAAGGTAGAAATGTTACATATTACAGGGCATAGATTTAAGGTGAGCCAGGAAAGTTTAAAGGAGGTTTACAAGGCAGGTTTATCACACTGAGAATAGTAGGAGTCTGGAACAGGCTGCCAGGGAAGATGGTGGAAGCTGCTAAAATAGCAACTTATAAGGAGGCATTTACATAGGGAGGTGAATAAGCAGGGGGTGAAAGGATATGAACCATACAAGACCAAAGGACATAGGATCAAAATTAGGCCATTTGGCCCATTGAGTCTGGTATGGTAATCATCCCATATTCAGGCAGATTGGATCAGCTTAAGTCAGTATCATGTTTGGTACAGATATTGAGTTCCTGTGTTGTACTTTTCTAAGTTCTATGCTACGAGGACTGGTTTCATATTTTGCATCTCCTATTGAATACTTGTTGTTCTCTGCCCGTGTTTGCTCTCGGCCTCTGATAAGGTCTTTGTTCATTTGAATGCTTGTTCATGTTATCTTATCCTTTCTGGAATCATTATGCTTTTTTTTGTCCTGAAATCTACACCTTTTCTATTTTTCATTATTAAAAATCACGTTAGCAGTGCTTTTTCTGCTTGTCTGCCTCTCAATGATCGGTGATCATCTGGTGTCTAATTGTTCAGGTCTCCTATATCCACCCTAAGCTCTGCCGACGACACTCCCTCCATCCCTGTCTGGCCTAATGAGACAATCTCTATGCTCTAGTCATTTTAAACAGACTAGCTGGCAGATGTTCAAGGAGGCCACCACAAATGGAGAAGATACAGGCCTTGAGGAACATGCCTGAGCTGCCATTGGCTGCATCAACAAGTGTGTAGATGATGTTGGTACCTCAAGAACAGTCATCCCATGGCCCTGCTGAATGCAGAGGTGCGCTCCCTACTACAATCCCAGGACACTGTCTTCACATCTGGTGACAGAACAGCTCTCACAGCAGCCAGGAGAAATCTCATCTGAGGCATCAGGAGGGCAACGGTCGCCTACGCACAAAGAAAATTCAGGATGACCTATCTGATAGCAATCCCCAGCTACATGTCTCGGCATAAAGGGCACTACGGACTACACAAGGAAAAATGGAGTCAACTGTACCAGTACACTTCACTTCCAAATGGTGTAGATGACTTTTATGCACACTTCAAGACATGCAGCACAGCACTGGCCACAAAAGATACCCCTCTCCTGGTGTAAAAGTAGCAGATGTGAGAAGGACTCTGCAGAGTCAACCCTTCATAAGGCCGCCGGGCCAGAAAATATTTCAAAGCACATGTATTATCAAAGGACAGTATGTACAAATATACTGTATAAAATCTTGAGATTTGTCTTCTTGCAGGCAGCCACAAAATGAAGAAACAATAGAACCCATTTTTAAAACCCACACACAAAGGTGTGCAAAAAAGAAAAAAATCGTGCAAACTTTTAAAATTAAAAAATGCAAAGAAATAACAGACAGAACATTAATGAGGCAGTTTGCCTCAAAGGTAGTTAATGAGGCAGTTTGGTGTGAAGTGAGTGGAGCCAGTCTAGGTACCTAAAGGCTGTGGACGATAGCCACAGAGTCAGTTCAACACGGAGGGGAATGCCAACAGTTACAGGCTACAGCTGCAGAGTCAGTTCAGTGCTGAAACGCCTTGATCAAATCATGCAAAGGGTAAACAAAAACACATGAAGCATGAACTACAGAGTCCCTGAAAGTGAGTCCACAGTCGCAAGTCCACTCAGCACAGAGGCAAGTGAAACCCATCCAGGATGACGATAGCTGCAGGGCAGCAACTTCTCCTGAACCTGGCAGTATGGGACAAGATTCCTGCACCTGGTGGTCATGAGAAGGGAGGGAGATGGGTCAAATGCAGGCAGATGGTGCCGAAAACCTGTTTGCTTTCCGCTCTTTTCATCGACAATTTTACTCTTGCTTGATGCTTTATTTATGGAGCCAACCACAGGTTCATGCTCTGCCATCAGGTCACTGTGTGACATCCACCTCCAGCGACGGCAGCCCTGGTCATACCTGTACTTTCAAGAGTCTAGTTTTCCAAATTCCCTAGAAGATCGCATTAGTGCCAGATCGATTAGTCAGCTCAAAAGTACATCCTTAAAAGGGAAATGACAGGCTGCAGACTGCAGCGGTCACAGTTCTGAAGAAGAGTACCTGGTAGTTTTGTGAGCTGTCTGCAAGATATCGCCATTGATCATTGGTGCAATCCCAGGCTGAGTACTCAGGGAGCGTGCACACCAACTCACTGACATCTTCAAAACTTCACCATTCCAAGCTGTTGTCCCCACATCCTTTAAATCAGCCATTATCCCTGTACCAAAGAACTGAACACCTTCAAAATTAAACAACTACTATCCAATGGCACTTCCACCAATCATCATGAAGTGCTTTGAACAGCTGATAATGGCAAGTTTTAAAAACTCCATTCCTGCCACATTGAACAGTAACCAATGTGTTCACTGACAGAACCAATCGATGACAGATGCCATAGCACATGTCATGCAGCTGGCCTTGACACATCTAGAAAAGAAGAACACATGTCAGACAGTCCTGATGCACCATCAATAACTCACACTGAGACGTAAGGCGAGATATCGGCTTTTATTGACTGGAAGGAGGAACCAGGAGTGAGTGTCCATCATACTATGACCTGGAGACTGAGGCCGAGCGTCAGGCCTCAGATCGCCTTTATACAGGGGCCTGTGGGAGGAGCCACAGGAGCAGTCAGCAGGGGGCGTGTCCAGACAGGCACATAGTTCACCACAAGTCCTGACGAAGGGTCTTGGCCCGAAACGTCAACTGTGCTTCTCCCTATAGATGCTGCCTGGCCTGCTGTGTTCCACCAGCATTTTGTGTGTGTTGCTTGAATTTCCAGCGTCTGCAGATTTCCTCGTGTTCACTTATGTCAGAATGCTGTTTCTGGATTTCAGTTTAGTATTCAACACTGCTGTTCCACAGACCTTGGTGAACATACTTCTCGGTCTAAGTATACCACTGAGCAACTGGGTGTCAGAATTCCTGATGGGCAGACCTCAGATAGTCAGGATGCAGTATCACTCCTCCCTTCCCATCATCCTCAACATGAGCCATGCTGTACATTTTGCTCACATGTGACTGCACGGCCTAACACCCGAGAAATCACATCGTCAAAGACAAGACACTGGATGGGGCTCATCCCCAACAATGATGAGACGGCCTACAGAGAGGAGGTGGAAGATCTCGAGGCCTGGTGCCAGGCGAATAACTGCTTCCTTAATGTCAACAAGACAAAGGAGACGGTTATTAACTTCAGGAAAACTCACGGCACTCACGTCCCATTTTATATCGGCAACACAGAGTGGAAGCTGCAATCACATCTCCCATAACCTCTCAGGGTCCCAGAACACATTGTAAACAGTACAGAAAGCTCACCAATGTCTATTTCTGAGAAGGCTGAAGAGAGCTGAACTTTGCACATCCATACTCACATCATTCTACGCAGTAGAAAGCATCCGGACAAGCTGCATCTTGGTATGCTTGGTATGGAAGAGTGCCGTGTAGCCTTCTTGCCTGTCACTCTATAGCAGGTAGTCAAAACTGTCCAATGCATCAAGGACATACAGTATATACAGAAAGATGCTGGGAAAATGCCAGTAACATCATGAAGGATCCCTCCCACTCTCTTCATGGACTTTTTGTCCCATTCCCATCAGGGAGAAGGCTACATAGCATTCATGCCAGGACCACCAGACTTAAAAACAGTTACTTTCCCCAAACAGTAACACCTCCACCCACTAACACCACCACTACCTTATCATTTTCTCTCAGTCACTTTATGTTTGGCCTAGCGTCTCTTTATCAATCTATGTATCTTATGTATTCATAAATGTATTTGTAAATTATCATTGTGTACTTTATCTTTTGTGGGTGTTTTTATTTTACATTGGATCCAGAGTAACAATTGTTTCATTCTCCCTACACTTGTGTACAGGAAATGACTTTAAACAATCGTGATTCTTGAGGAAAAAGGAGGTACTCAATACCTTAGCTGGCTTAAGCATGGATAAATCTCCAGAACTGCATGGGATTCATTCCTGGCTACTACTGGAGGCAAAGAAAAAGAATGCTGGAGCACCGGCTGAAATTTTTAAATCTTCACTGGACATAAGGCTGGAATTTCTGGAAGCAATTGGAAGGCCCAGGATATATACATCCCAAAGAGGAAGAAGCATTCCAAAGGCAAGATGACACAACCATGGCTAACAAGGGAAATCAAAGTCATCATAAAAGCATGTAATAGAGCAAAAATTAGTGGGAAATTAGGGGATTGGGAAGTTTTTAAAAACCAACAGAAGGTAATCAAGAAGGTCATTATGAAGGTAAAGATGGAATACGAAAGTAAGCTAGCCAATAAAATTGAAGAGGATACCAAAAGTTTCTTCAGATATATAAAGTGCAAAACAGAGGCAAGGGTGGATATCGGACCACAGTAAAATGATACTGGGGAGGTAGTAATGGGGAACAAGGAAATAGCGGATGAACTGAATAAGTATTTTGCATTAGTCTTCACTGTGGAAGACACTAGCAGTATGGTGGAAGTTCCAGGTGTGAGGGGTCATGGTGTGTGAAGTTATCATAATAAGAGAGATGGCCCTTGAGAAATTGAAAGGTCTGAAGGTCAACCAGTCACCTGGACCAGATGATGAAGAGCCTAAGGTTCTGAAAGAGCTGGCTGAAAAGATTGTGGAGATGTCAGTAATGATCTTTTGCAATTCAAATTTTTATTATTTTTTTACAAGGCAGCACAGCATATCATAGAGCAGATACAGTACAGCATATTTACACAGCCATCCCATGACAGGAAAACATAAAACTAAGAAACAGAAAAAAACTTCTAATTCAAGTTTAAAGTAACATACAACTAAAATTGATCCCACACATCTTTTCCTTCACTGTTAATTCTTCCCAACGTGTGTACATATGCTGAAATCTTAACCACTTCCTCAGTCCATTCCCTCATAGTGGGACATCTGGGTTTTTTCCAGTTTTGCAATATAATTCTTGCAGCTGTGATGATCTTTCAAGAATCACTAGATTCTGGAATGGGTCTAGAAGACTGGAAAATTGCAAATATCACTACAGTCTTCAAAAAGGAAGAGAGGCAGAAGAAACTATAGGTCAGTTAGTCTGACCTCAGTGATTGGGAAGATAGTGGATTCAATTATTAAGGATGAGGTCTCAGGATACTTGGACACAGGATAAAATAGGTCATAGTCAGCATTGCTTCCTGACAAATCCGTTGGAATTTTTTGAAGAAATAAACAAAATAGACAAAGGAGCATTGGTTGATAAAATGACAAGAGTATACACCATGAATGATGGCGTCTTCAGGAGTACAGAAGTAAAGAGGAAGTTTGGAGTACAAGTCTGGATGTCTTTGAAGATGACAGTACAGGTAGGTAGTGTAATTAGACAAGCATACAGAATACTAATCTTCATTAGTCATGGCAGTGAATACAGAAGTGATGATATTATGCTGCAAAGTGATATGACTGTGATTAGAACTCAGTTGGAGTACTGCGTGAAACTTTGGTCATCATGCTATACGAAGAATGGGATGGTGCTGAAGAGACTGCAGAGGAAATTTGCCAGGATGTTGCCTGGGATGGAGAAATTCATTTATAAGGAGGGACTGGAGAAGTTGGGTTTGCTCCTGGAGAAAGAGGCTTACCGGGGACATTATTGGGCAAAGTAAAATAAAAAGGGGTATAAATACAGCAAAATTGCAAGTAACTTTTCCCCATACGAGGTGGATAATATGAGAGAACACAAGACAAGGGGGAAGTAGCTCAGAGGGGCAAGTCTCTGGAATGTACTACTTGAGAAATTGGGTCTGTAATATAATTTTAGATGTATCTAGATGAGCACTTGAGTTGCTTAGACATAGAAGGCTATGGCACAAACAGAGTAGAAAGTTAAAGGCATGGTCCAAGTGCTAGGAGACCAGATTAATATGAAAGGGTGCTCATGAGTGAGCATGAATGAGTTAGGCAGATGAGATGGGCAGAATGGCCTTCATCATGTTGCAGGATTCTAACAGAAAAACATGGATTGTAAATTGACACAATCTGTAGGCAAGTGATAAAATCATGGGGAAGTTGACAGAAATGTGGAGAAAATCAAATGGGAAAAGTATATGAACAGTGTTAAATGGTAATTATATGGTTGGTGTGTACACTCAATGGGCTTAGGGCCTATTTTTATGCTTTATGAATCCAAATGAATATTTCAGTTCAAAAGCAACATTGAGGTTCAAATTCAAAGAACTGAGAGATTACTTTTCAGTATTACAATATTTCAGTTTAAACCTTCTTGATTCATCAGTCAGGAATTTGCAGGAGTCCCAGGGCTAATAGCAAGATGAATTAGGAACTGTTCACAATTTTAATATGCCTCTGTGACTCAGACCCACAGACGATCTTATTAAACCACAGTAAATAAGTTTTAGTGACTAAAATGAAGGACTCATTTGAGGAAACGTCTTTGGATTTTTGCAGGCTTGGCAACGGCAACCTTTAACCACAGCAGCAGAAATCCTACTGCGCTAAACTTTGACAGATTCAATTTAACATAGTATACAGATCAACGAAGTAACATGCCTACGGAAGACACCACCTCCCTGGGGTGACTCATCTCCGTAGCACCTGGACAACAAAGACACCCAAGTTAGACTATTGTTAAACTGGCATTTTGGAGAGAGAATGGAAATCTGGTTGAATAATACCATAACAGCAACCTCTCACTTAACATCAGCAAAGCCAAAGAGCTGATTATTGACTGTAGGAGGAAGAAACTGGGGGTCCATGAGCCAGTCCTTATTGGCTTTTATCAAGCTTTGTGTGCAATTTTTCATGGATTCTACTGCATTTCTTTGTTCTACTGTGAATGCCTGCAAGAAAATGAATCTCAGGGTTGTAAATCATTACATAAAGGTACTTTCATAATAAATTTACACTGAACTTTGACTACAGCTTCAATGCTACAATTCCATGGAAATTCATTGCCAGTCTCCAAGTTCTGGGAGCTAATACCTCCGTGACCAGCAGATAACAATTGGTAAGGCTAGGCAGCAACACTTCTGCCACAATAATCCTCAGCACAGGAGCTCCAAAAGGTTGTGTCTTCAGCCCTCTGCTCCCCAACATTCCTGACTGTGTGGCCACATTATCCCCTAACTCCATCTACGACTTTGCAGATGACACCACTGCAGTGGGCTGTATCTTAAATAACAATGAGTCAGAATACAGGGAGGAGATAGAGAGCTTAGTAACATGTTGCCTTGACAACAATCCTTCCCTCAGTGTCAGCCTAACAAAGGAGAACAGACTCCTGTTTTCAGCAACAGTGTTGAAGTTGAGAGGGTGAGGGTTTCAAGTTCCAAGGAGTGAACATTATAAACACTCAGCCCTGGTCCAACCATGTAATCAATGTTTTGCCAACTAAAAAGATTAACTTGTTGAGGCTGAGAGCAGAAAATGAACCAGTATTTAGCTCACTACTCCATGACAGCCAAGATCTCCCCCCCCACCTGAGTCCATCCCACCTGCTTGGGTTTGACCTGTCCCCCTCTCTTCCCTCTACTACAATTGGGCGGGTGGTGCAGGAATCTTGGGTCCATGCTGCCAGGTTCAGGAGTAAATGATGCCCTGCAACCATCGGGCTCCTGGACCAGCTTCACTCGCCTCAGCGCTGAACTGGTGCCGCAGCTCTGGACTCGCCTTTGAGGAATCTGCAGTTCATGGCCTCTATCATTTGCTTACTTTTTCATTACTTGCACAATTTGTTCTTTTTCCACACATTGGATTTCATTGGTCTTTGTTGTTGAGTATTTCTCATGGATTCCATTGTGTTTCCGTTTTGTGGCTCCCTGCAAAATGATGAATCAAGGTTGTATATAGTGTACACACATACACAATAAATTAACCTTTAGGGAATCCTGCAGAAGAATTACCTTTGCAACTAAGATTTTTGAATATTTTCTCCATTTAGAAAGTAGTTTTACATTTTTATTTCTTCCTCCTAAGTGCATGACCTTGCACTTTCTGACACTGTATTCTATCTGCAACTTCCTTGTGCATTTTCCTGTTCTGTACAAGTCCTTTCGTAGCCTCTCTGCTTCCTCAACAATATCTACCCCTCTACCTTTCTTCACATCATTTGCAAACTTTGCTACAAAACCATTAATTCCATCATCCAAATTATTGACATAAAACATAAAAAGAATCAGTCCTAACACAGACCGCTGTGGAACACCACTAGTCACTGGCAGCCAACTAGAAAAGGCTCGCTTCATTCCCACTCTGCCTCCTGCCATTCAGCTAATCTTCTATCTATGCCGGTATCTTTCAGGTATTAAACACAAGCACTTAGATTGTTAACCAGGCTCATGTGTGATACCTTATCAAAGGCTTTCTGTAAATTCAAGTACACAACATTGACCAATTATCCTTTGACTATCCTGCTTGTTATTTCTTCAAATATTACCAACAGATTTCTCAGGGAAGATTTTCTCTTGAGCAAATCATACTGATATCTGCCTATTTTTATCATGTGCCTCCAAGTACCCTGAAACCACAATCTTAACAATCGACTCCAACGTCTTTCCAACCACTAATTTCCTTTCTTCTGCGTCTTTCCCTTCTTGAAGAGTGGAGTGACACTTGCAATTTTCCAGTTCTCTGGAATCAAGCTGGAATCTATTGATTCTTGAAAGATCATAACACATGCCTCCATGATCTCTTCAACCACCTCTTTTAGTACCCTGGGGTATACACCATCTGATCCAGCTGACTTATCTATCTGCGGACCTTTCAGTTTCCCAAGCACCTTCTCCCTAATCATAGCAACTTAACTCATTTCTTTCCTCAGACACTCTTGCACTTCTGGCACACTGCTAGTGCCTTCCACAATGAGGACTGACGCAAAACACTTATTCAGCTCATCCACCATTGCTACTTCTCCAGCATTGTTTTCCAGCGGTCCAATATCTACTTTATTCTTTCTTTTATATTTCATATAGCTGAAGAATCCTTTGGTACCCTTTTTAATATTATTAGCTAGTTTACCTTCATATTCCATCTTTTCCCTCTTTATGACTAATAGTTGCCTTTTGAGGATTTTAAAAAAGCTGAACAAACTTCTAACTTTCCACTAATTTTTGCTCTATTATATGCTCTCTCCTTGGCTTTGATCTCCCTTGTCAGCCTTAGTTGTGATGTCCTGACTTTAAAAATTTTTTTGTGATGTGTCTATCCTGCAACCTCCAAAGTGCTCCCAGAAATTCCAGCTCTGCCATCAGCACTGCTAGTGTTCCCTTTCAATCAACTATGGCCAGCTCCTCACTCATTCTCTGTAATTCTCTTTACTCCAATTTAATACTGATATATCTGACTTTAGCTTCTTCCTTTCAAATTGCACGGGGAGTTCTATCATATTATGTTCTCTGCCTTCTAAGGGTTCATTTACCACAGTCCCTCTAATCAATTCTGGTTCACTGCACAACACCCAATCTAGAATAACTGAGGTGGGCTCAACTATGAGCTGCTCTAAAAAGCCATCTTGTAGGCATTCAACAAAATCCCCATTTTGGTATCCAGCTCCAACCTGATTTTCCCCAATCTACCTGTATTTTGAAATCCCCATGACTATCATAACATTACCCTTTTGACATGCATTTTCTCTTTCCCATTGCAATTTGTGGCCTATATATTTGCCACTGTACAGAGGCCTGTATATAACTCCATCAAAGTCTTTTTAATCTTGCAGTTTCTTAGCTCTACTCACAATGATTTTACACCTTCTAATTATGTGTCACCTCAGTCTAAGGATTTGATTTGATTTTATTCTTTACCAACAGAGCCATGCCTAGCAAATCTGCCCATGAGAATGTTGGTCCACCTCATTTTCAGGTGTAACCTATCCCTATTGTACCGGTCATTACCTTCTCCAGAAGCGATCCCAATAATCCAGAAATTTCATTCCCCTGCCCCCATTCATCAGCCATGCATTTATCTGCCAAATATTCCTGTTCTTACCCTCACTGGCATGTGGCACAGGCAGCAACCCAGAGATTTACTATCCTGGAAGTCCTGCTTTTCAGTATTCTACCTAGCTCCCTAAATTCTCTCTTCAGGACCACCTCACCTTTCCAATCTAAGGCATTGATACTGATATGCACCAAGACTTCTGGGTTCTTACACTACCCCTTTAGAAGGCTGTGAACTCAATCCAAGGCATCCCAAGCACTTGAGAGACAACATACCATCCAGGCGTCTCTATCAAGTTCACAGAATCTCATCTCTGTTCCTTTCACTACTGTAGTCTTCTTCTCTCTTCCGAGCCACAGCTCCAGACTCTGTGCCAGAGACCTGGTCGCTGTGGCTTGTCTGGTAGGCTGTCTCTCCTAACAAAATTCAATACAGTGTATTTATTATTGAGGTACTCTGCACCGGCTACCCATTTCCTTCCCCTCTCCTGACAGTCTTTCAGATACCTGCCTCCTGCAACCTTGGAGTGACTACCTCCCTGTAGCTCCTATCGATCACCTCCTCAGTCATCCATAGGAGCAGATGGTCACTGAGCTGCAGTTCCAGATTTTTAAAAAAATGCATTCTCAGAGGAGCTGCAGTTTGGTGCATCTGGTGCAGATGTGGTTACCTTAAAGGCTAGAGGTGTCCCAGAATTCCCATATCTCAAACAAAGAACAAAACGCAGCCCAGGGGCCATTTTCATTGCAATAACCATACACTAACTGATGAGGAATGAAGAATAGAAAAAAATTCTACCAGGTACTTACCCCAACCTAGCCTGAAGAGCCAAAGCCACTATAACGCTGACACAATGGCCACTCCATTTGCCCCTGCCTGATTCTTATTTGCAATTGCAAATGAATCCCATTCACTGATTGGCCAGTTCAAACTCTGAAAGCAATTGTGAAGCGCTGATTTTTAAAATCTTCAATTGCAGACTTTCCATCAGGCAGAAAATATAAAAGCCTGAAAATACATACTGTACCACCAGGTTTCAACTCTGCTGTTGTAAGACTACTGAACAGGTCCATAGTACAGTAAGGTAAACAAAACCTCACATGATCTTGTACTTTATCGTCTACCTGCACTGTACTTGTCATTCTGTTGTTGCTCACCTTGAACCACCTCAATGTACTGTGCAATGATTTGATCTGACCAACAGTATGCAAGACAAGCTTTTCACTCTGCCTCAGTACACGTAATGATAATAAATCAATTCCACTTATTTTTTGAAGCAGCAGCATCTTACAAATCTAACAGCAGTACTTCTTCAGCTTGGTTTTCAGGTTATTATAATTATTTATCAGTTTACACTTCTACTTGCACGCATTTGAACAGAAATTCCTTAATTCTGCTCTTATCCTGGATGCTGTTTCTTTGTTCTGTGATTTTGGACTGCTGAAACCTTTATAATCAGTATGAACTCTTCTAGCTGTTATACCACTCAATGCATACACTCGCAATTTTACAACTGAATTTTTTAAAAAAAGTTAGCTATCTAAAAAGCTGTTACTCTCGATAAAAATGCGATTCTTGCCAGTATTTTGTTTTATTTCCTGTGCTGTATTGTTACGACGCCCTGCAGTCAAAATGGGTGTTGTACAAATAGAGAGAGAAAAGGCCTGTAGGTATATGGGGCAAACGCAAATGGGTCTAGCTCGGTTAATTTGGCTAGTTTGGGACGGTTGGCATGGACGAGCTGGGGGCAAAGGGCCCGTTTCCGCATTGTATAACCGACTCCAAGTAGACTGTTGAAACTACTCGGCTCTCACAATTCCATTCATCTGGTTTTTGTGTACCTATTCCACATGACAATTCACCTACACTGGAGTTGATTTACAATTTACCTACCAACCAAATGCAAATGTTACTTTTTTTTTCATTTCCGGCTCCGTCGCCCAAAGCCGGTCACATCAAGATTTTATTCGTCTATCAAAATAAGGTCATGTCTGGGCGGTTCTGCCGCTCCACCCTGATCATGTGAAGGGCGAGGCCATGCGATGACTGTTTTGAGGGCGCCAGTAAAGTTTTAAAGGCTCTAGTGAGTGAAGTTGTGATCAAATTACAGGCAGGACTCGGGCCAGGTATACCAATAGTTTTTTTTTGTCTTCGAGCCGAGGTGAGTGAGTTTCGGGTTGGTGTTTTCGGGAACGATTCATGAGCGTTTTGCCGTCCTTCCGTTTTTTTAACGCAATCAAACGGCTGGAATGGAGGACCCGGGCGGGTGGGCTGAGTTCAGCTCCGCGATTTCTCTATTGTAAAACTTATCTAAACTCGGAGCCAGCACTGATTCACTCGTTGCCCCTTTCTTTCTGCAGGTTTCCTCTCCGATTGCATCAAGAAAATCATGGTAAGAAATTACAAATCTTTATAATAGAAGTGGTCTTTATAGAACGCGGAAGCTATCAATTTAATATAGTCTCTCTCCTGCGGAACACAGGCTAGCAGTCTCAAAGTATCGGTTGTCAATTGCCCTCGCCCTCTTCTCCTACTCCACTCCCAGCACATAGTTCCCACGCCTCCTCCATCTGCCCCATCTGGTCCAATCCCTTTAAATCACCTCCCCGGCACGTTACTTGCTCCCTCCCTCCAGGTCGCATCTCCACCCACATCCCGTGTCACTGCTTCACCACCACGTCTTTCCTTCTTCCTTCCCTCCCACTTCTCCCCTGCAAAGAGATAACCATGGAAAATCGTGTTGGAAAACAAATGCC
Organism: Hypanus sabinus; assembly: GCF_030144855.1. Taxonomy (NCBI): domain Eukaryota; kingdom Metazoa; phylum Chordata; class Chondrichthyes; order Myliobatiformes; family Dasyatidae; genus Hypanus; species Hypanus sabinus. Next base: position 157,634,818 of record NC_082707.1, on the reverse strand, counting down.
CCAGCCACATCATTTTGCACCTAAATTATCCTTACATCATTGAAGCAACGTCCCCTAAATGTGATTTGGTTCTCCAACTGGGGTGGATATAAGAAATATCTTAATACAGTATATTGTAAAATTGTGCAATTGTAGATAGTTGTAGTTTCTGCTACTATAGTTTTACTTTTTCTTTGTGGTTGAAAAGAACCTGGTGTAACACAGAGTTACACCTATTTAGATTCACTTTTACACGCCCATAAGTATATGATCCTTCCCACAATCCAGAAATGTTGAAGACTTGCAAAAAACATTATAGCGAATTTTGCCTAACTAAATCTTTTTGGACGCAAACCAAAGTTCACTACTAAATGTTAATTTAATTAAAAATCGCTTACACACACCTGTGTTATTTCTCTTGTGTATAACGTAAGTTTACATGTAATTTGTATTGTGTGCTGTCTGTACCCATGTACCTGTGATGTTGCTGCAAACTGGTTTTTCATTGTATCTGTACATGAGGTCATGTGGAAGATGAAATATTTGAGGGAAAACTAAGAGGAAACTTCTTCACTCAGGGTGGTGAGAGTGTGGAACAAGCTGCCTGTGGTAGTGGTGAATTCTAGCTTGATTGCAAGTCTTAAGAGAAGTTTGCACAAGTTTGTGGATGGGAGGCTGACAGAGGGTGATAGTCCAGATGTGTGTTGATGGGATGAAGTAGATCGGCATGGGCTAGATGGGCCAAAGGGCCTGTTCCTGTGCTGTAGTGCTCCATAATTCTGAGACATGACAATAGATTCAGCTTGACTTTTCTGGAAATTTCTTTGCTAAAACTTTGGTGTGTGAACCAATGAATAAATGATCAAAAGTTATTAAATTCCAGTATGACACATGTAACTTCTCCCTTTCCAATCATCATCTAGAGACAGATGACTTAAATAATTTTCTTCTAAAAGCTAAAATTTAATATTTTGTTATTCCTTGCTTGCAATAATTCATTTGAACATGATTTCTTTTCTTTTACAGGATGAATTTTCTGTGAGTATGAAACTCTGTTTTTGACATCAGAAATTTTATTAATACCTTTCAAATATACCGGTATATTTATTGAGATATAGAGCCGTGTCACCCAATTAACCCTAACCTAATCATGGCATGATTTACAATGACTAATTAACTTAGTAACTGCTATGTCTTTGGACTGTGGAAAGAAACCAAAATGTCTGGAGAAAACCTACATATTCCACAGGGAGGATATATATCATCCTAATGAATTATGTCAGAATTGAATTCCTGTGCCCTGACCTGTAGTAGTGTCACGCTAACCTCTATATGCTAATATGGCAACCCTATTCAACAGTAATGTTGTTTAGATTCTGTTCTAACAGGGTTATAATCAAATACTATTAATCATTTGTTTGATTTCCTTCTTCAATTTATGTACCCATCCATTCATGCTTCAGCGTTTAGAGGCTACATTTTAAATATTGCTTTGTTTGTACCCTCCTCCAGCCTAAACTCAAGTCAGTGTTTGGAATAGACGGACCATAACATTTTCCACATCTATATGCACATCTTCTCTTTATCCTTATGGATACTTTTTGTATCTCTAACTTTGGTAATCTTTCACATGTAGAGCTTGTTTTCTCTTTTGGGTTACTCAAAGGTTCCCTGATAATTACTTTTCTCTTTCTCTTTCCCTCATATTGCCTTTGAAAGGTCCAGAGTTCTTTATTTTCCCAATCCAACATGTACCTTGGTCGAAGTTGAATTAGTTAGCCTATTTATTCTCCAAGTTGGATGACTTGGCTCCCTGTGGAACAATCTAAGTGTGTGTGATGTGCTCTGAAAGCATATTGTGCAGTGCCTGTCGAAGAATCGGGGTCAGGTTCCACATCACTGGTATACCATATGTCATGACATTTGTTGTTAGTTAGCAGTTGTTAGCTGAGTCCCCTCTGACTGTAATTTCATGCCTTTCCTTTCAAATATGAATTGCGATTAACTATTACTGCTAACCATACTTATTAGCCCTATCGCGATCTTATTTTTAAATTTTGTCACTCTTTATTTTTCTTAAGTATATTTTATATATTAAAAATATCATTTTAGTTGGAAGATGCACTGGGTCCTGATGCTTCAAGTGCAGCCAAATTGAGTGCAGGTGCCACAAATCCACAACCAGGGCAGCCAGGACAGCCGGGACCTTGGTCACAGCCGGGACCTTGGTCACAGCCGGGGCAGCCGGGACCTTGGCCACAGCCGGGGCAGCCGGGACCTTGGCCACAGCCGGGGCAGCCGGGACCTTGGCCACAGCCGGGGCAGCCGGGACCTTGGCCGAGTCAGCCGGGGCAGCCAGGGCCATGGGGACCTTGGCCTGGGCAGCCAGGACAGCTGGGACCTGCTGCTGGGCCATTGGTAAGTGTTGATCTTGTTTGAAATTAATACATTATACATGTATGTTCAATAATTTCCAGGCCTTATTTTAGGTGTCAACCCTGTAACTGAACTAGGATTGCATATCTTAAAGGTTTGAAGATTTTACACTGTTGTAACATTGTGTTGTAAATGGATCAAATTTTGTTCCATACCATGGTTATTTTCAGACACACATTACAATAAACACTTGGCCTTTACAAAAGAAACCACAGATCATCAAAGATATAAGCAGTTGGCTCTCTGATATTAAGTAAATCAAAGAGCAGTGAAGCAAATGAAAATTTAAAATTAAAAATAAACTGCAAATGCTGGAATTTAGAACTATAAACTAAAAAATGGTGTAGGCAGTGTTGACAAAGGCTCCCAAAGTGTAAAGATTATGTTTCTCTTTCCAGCTACTGAGTGTCTCCAGCATTTTTTATTTTACTTTCAGATAAAGTTAGGAAAGGAAGCAAGATGGAAAACCTTCATTTTGTGAATATTTTAAGCGTAGATGGAGAGGTAGAAAGGAGAATTCCAAAATGGAATTCAATATCAAACTCAACAATTTTAGTTAACTTGCTTAACTGCTCATATTAGAGTTCCGCTATAAAATTATCCAGTTGTAATACTCAAGGGTTCATTTATTATTGAAGAATGTATCCCTATACGACTTTGAAATTTGTTTTCTCCAGATAGCCACAAAACAAAGACCATGAAAGTCATTCAGAGAGAAACATCAACCCCTCCACTGTACAAAAAAGGAACAGCATTACGATCATCACTCCCCCCCGCTCAAAATGGAACAGGAACATCGACCGCCCAGAAAGCAACCCCTCCCCCACACAAAGCTAGCAGAACATCAAATCCCCAAACACACTCTCCTTGCACAACAAAACAGAAAAGGATTGAGTGATTTTATAAAAAACGGTAAGTCTGAAGAAGTCCACAGTCCATAAACACAATCATCCAATCCGTAAATGCAGAATCAGGATACCGTCCAACGATGACTGACATTCATTGAAAGAGAGGGACACCACGTGAGGCAGAAAGGCCTACCCGCCTGCCACACAGCGAAAGGCCACTCACAGACTCCTTCTCTGGCAATGATCAGAAGGCAGGTAGTTGGCATGAAACTCACGCTCATCCTCTGCATTCAACTCGATGTTTCAATTGGCTTTGGCGTTTTAATTGGTGATTAATGGACCCTTTAAATGGCAAAAATGGTTGTTCGTGCCCTGATTTGAAGTCTCTTTGCATTGAGGCCAAGCACGTGCTCGTGTCCCGGAATCTTCTTGGAGACTGGAAAGCACTGGATCAATCAAACAATCTCCAAACAGTAAATCGCAGGCACTAGGAGTTCCAGAAACACAGTTAATGTGAAACATGGACAAAAAGAAGTAAAAAAAATATATATTTTTGTTTGCTAGCTAAAAGATGTCGATCTAGGGAGTGTTGTACACTGGTGCCAGCTTGACCGTAGTGTTAACCAGCATCATCTTGATCGGTAGAATATTAACTCAAGATTTCTTCATCCATGGATATGGCTAAGCACTTAAAACACTTTTGATTTCAGGTTCTGCAAGAGCTCTGACCTTCATTTCACATCTTTACTGGTCTGTTTTCTCTCTTCCTCTATTCTAACTGCCCATTTGTTCTTTTAACTACACCCTACCCTCATTATATGTGGGGGATACGTTCCTTGCAGTCAACACATAATGTGAAAACGCATAATGTGACTAATTATTTAAATAGAGAAAATAGGGATGTGTTCCAGAAAGCGTCCGAAATATGTTTTATCTGTAATTTATTCACATTTTCATACCAATATGAAACAAAAGCAGTACCACAAGGCACATTCCTGTTATATTTCATCAATTTAAGGTAATATTCAACGTAATAAATCATAGAAAGTTAACATACTAGGGATTACAGTACTCACCAACAGTGGGAGGTGTGTTTGCTCCAGGAGATGAGTGGGTGTTGTGGTGTCAAGACCATATCAAGCACAGCAAGGGGTGAAGAAAGACTCATAGAACTCTTAGAACTGCTGGCAGCAGGAGATGACACCGGTTTGAATAAAGTGGTAAGAGTTGTTTGCTTGGCAGCATTTTGTTTTTCAGCATAAATTTGCTTGTAGGGAAGAAGGGTTGACGGCAGGGAACGACTGAAATGCTGACTCCATTCTAAACTTGGGTCCATGTCCACCCCCATTTGTGCCAAGTGTTCCTACTTCCACCACTCCCTCACCGTTGGTAAACTCCCGGGATTTTCAAAATCATTTGTTGCTTGCAGCATCTGAGAGAGAGTTCGCCCGAAAAAAAATGCCTTGAATGTGGATCACACCTTGGTCAAGTGGCTGAATCAGCGATGTTGTGTTAGGCTCCAGGAAATGCACTGTTATGTTAGGGTGACTGCTGTCCAATGTTCAGGATGGGCTGGCGCATTGTCAAGCAACAAAAGAACTTTAAAGGCAAGATTCTGTTCAGGTAGTACCATCCCGGAGCTGTATTACCTTCAGCTGATGCCGCGCTGTTTATAATTTCAAACTTTTTTTCAAGTATTAAAGGGGTTCTCTGCCACTCGGCTGATGGCCCAAAACATGACATTGGATGCTTAGGAGGTATAGTTAAATATTCCAAGCACAAAATCACTGCACCTTAGGTAAAACCAACAAAAGTTTAAGAGCGCAAGATCGCATATCCGTATGTTACCAAAACCATTGCGAGACTGGCAGAAGTGAGACTGTGAGGCGCGCGCATCTGACTTTTATTGGGAAAATGGTGCTCCTCGCATATCTGTGAGGTTTGGATGCATATAAAGAGATGTTGGTAGAAATAGGTTCCTCTCATAACTGTGAATCCATCTAGTCTGAAGATGCATATAACAAGGATAGGGTGTAGATGGTTCTGTAAACATTGGTGCCACCCTGAACACATCCCATCAGAGATATTCTCTTTGCCCTAAACTTCCCTCCACATAAACCAAACTTGATTTTAATTTTGTAGTTATGAGAGAAGAGTCTCTGATCTGAACTTGCTGTGTTTTCAGATTTCTGGCATCCACAGATTTGTTTTGATTTTTCATTTACATATGAAAAAGGGAAGACATCACAGCATAGTCAGAAAGGGAGCTTATACAGTTGGCCCTCCTTATCTGCGAATTCCGCATCCACGATTTCAACCAATCGCGAAAACCCGGAAGTGCTCCTCCAGCACTTGTTCGAGCATGTTCAAGATTTTTTTCTTGTCATTTTTCCCTAAACAATGCAGTATAACAACTATTTTACATAGCATTTACATTGTATTAGGTATTATAAGTAATATAGAGATGATTTAAAGTATATGGGAATATGTGCGTGGGTTATTGTCGAAAAAAATCGTAAGTTCTCTTACTAAGTAAGTCAGAACAGGTACATCGGTATTACTTAGCATCAGTTAGTCAAACATTTGCATTCGTATTTAGTATGTATTTTACCTTTCTGTGCATATAAAACACTTAAGAACGTTATGTTTGAACGCCGGGCTCGGGAAGTTCCCGAGTTCGATCTCTATCGACAGATCGCTTTGGAGTGCGCACTCCACCGTGCCGGGTTGACGTGGAGGATCAAAAACCCAAAACCCCAAAACCCAATAATTAAACCACTGCGTTGCTTAGTAATAATTGTAGCTTTCATCGGGGCAGAGCCTTTCTCACTTTATCCTTTAAAATTGTTCCGATCATTGACCGACGTAGCCTAACGCTTTTCCAGTGATCGATGGCGTTTCACCTCTTTCCGATCGCTTTATTATTTCCACTCTATTTTCAATCGTTATCATGATTATTTTCGTGAACAGAAACACTACAGATTCAGATCCCTACCGCTGGATCCTAATGTCCACCACATTGAGACAGGTTAAATAAGGTCTTGGGTTCCGCTGGGTCCTAAGGTCCATCGCATTGAGACAGGTTAAATAAGGGACTTGAGCATCTGTGAATTTTGACATCCGCGAGGGGTCCCGGAACCAATCCCTCGCGGATAAGGAGGGCCGACTGTAAAAGCAAAATTTGAATTGGTGAATGCATTCAAATTAGAGAGAATTTGTAGATTTGGAGTCCGTATCTGTGTGAAAAAAATTGAAAAATCTGCAGATTCTGAAAATCAGAAACAAAAAGAAAGCAGAAATGATCAGAAACACTCAAAAGGTAAGGCAGCATCTTCTCAAACAGTTCCTGTTCATAATCTAACTTTTGTAGAGCAACAGGAATAAGTACATTTTGCTAATGGTATAAAGTTAATAACTTTGAAAAAGTATTAATGGATTGTGGACTTGTAAAGTTCAAACAAATGTTGGCCTAAAGTTTGAAACATAGAAAACCTACAGCACAATACAGGCCCTTCAGCCCACAATGATGTGCGGAACATGTACTTATTTTAGAAATTACTTAGGGTTACCCATAGTCCTCTATTTTTCTAAGCTCCATGACCCTATCCAGGAGTCTCATAAAAGACCCTGTTGTATTTGCTACAACCTTAGTGATTAAATAGGGATAAATTCAGGCTCAAATAAAAACAAAATCCTCTAAGATGCAAGTAGAGTTAGATAAAAATCATACACAAATTTAATTATAGGTTTACAATAAGTCCAAAGAGGATGGCCCAACAATCCTCTACGGATTTGCCACCCTGCTGCTCTATCACCTCACTTCACGCTGCCCTTTCATCCCCAAGCTCACACTGGCTGAATCCTAGTAAGCAAATGGAGGAACCAGATTTTGTTTGGTCTTTATATCTCAGAGTTCAACAACTTTCTCCCTGCAGTAACTAGGAGTTAAGCAGGTATCCCTTTCAACATACGCAAAGTGCTGGAGGAACTCAGCAGGCCAGGTAGCATCTGTGGAAAAGAGTAAATGGTCGATGTTTCAGGCCGAGTATTCCCTTCATCAGGATCCCCTTTGACAGCCAGTGAGCTGGGCATATGCTTTGCTAGTTATAAAAGCAAAATGATTTTATAAAAACATTTTTGAATATTCAGTGATATTTAAAATTATTGAAATTGAAGTGATTTTGTTTTTTGAAATCAGTCATTTTGTTGAAGTCTAAAACACTGATATTTCTAATGTTTTCAATTATTTAAAAAAGTTACTGTGAGCTTTGCTTTTTTTGGAAGTAGACAGGATCTGGAGATTTTTCCAGGGACAGGATTTGAAAGTTATTCTCCAGCTTGCTGCAGGAGAAGGGCAGCAAGAGATTCTTGTCACTGGAATATTCACTCCAGACAGACTTGATGGGTAGAAGAATGTTTTGGCGCTTTAAAGAAATTCTGTGCCAGTGTGGTTATGTCCATTTAGTCGCTGCTGAATGCAGGGTTCTGGGTCCTGTTGAGCAATAGGACTGAAGACTTTGTTCAACTGGTAGCACGCTGTTTGAACCAGGAAGTAATTAACATTAGTTAATAATTGAATTTTAGGTCAAATTGCATACAGGAAAATAAATGCAAAGGAAAATAAGGACAAACAGAACTTACACTTTTTAATCTAAAAGCATTTATACCTCCAGCCACAGCTAAGTTCTGACTGAATAAACTCCAAAATTTAATTAGAGTTGTTTTTCGGTTTCAGAATAATTTTTGACTGTAATTAAGACTTGTGTTGCCTCTTAAATATTTGTTTACAATGAAATGAGTAAGACATTCTTTTGACCCGGTTGGTATGTATTACACAAATGCAACAATCAGTCACCTTACTATGCACTTTAAGATTGTCTCTCTCAGGCTTACAGCCATGCAAACCTGGTGTTTTGCCTACAATAGGGGAAAGGCAGTTTAGTATGTTTCTCTTCACTGTTCCAGTAAAATCCATCAATATGAATGCAAAATATACATGTAGATCCACTCAGGATAAAAGTAATGAACTGGAACATGCTCTTAACTGGGGAAAACTGTTGACAAACAGTAATGGCATGTTTCTGAGCTTCCACTCTATAGCAACATAGTCCGAATAATGCTGGAGGTTGATGTTTGTGCAACAGTTGTGCCTCGCTCTTGTTCTCCCTAACTGTAGCTTACATACTGCCAAAGGAAGATGCCTAGCAGGCACTTGTATTTTGAGTGCCATGATTAACAAATGAGAAATGGCCTACCCTGACACCTTTCACAGAACTGCTGAGGACGTAAATCAGGCTAACTGAAAAAAAAATCTCCGCTCAGCTACCATCAGCACATCACCTGCAGCACACTCGATTACTGCTACACTACCATAAAAAAAGACCTGCTGTTCCGTTCTTTGACTAAATTTCAGGAAATCTGACTATCTGGCTGCCCTTCTCCTACCTGCATTTAGGCAGACACAAAGGAGCAGGATGCCAGAGTAAGGACAGCAAAATGGTACTCATGGGGGGCAGATGAGGGGCTGTGGGGCTGCTTCAAGTCAGTGGACTAGACCATGTTCATGAACTCATAGAGAACCTGAATGAATACACCACAATTGTCATGACCTTTTAAAAGCCACTCATAGATGAGTGTGTACTCCAGAACGTCATTTAGTCTTCTTCAACCAGAAATTCTGGATGAACCAAGAGATTCAAAATTGTTGGAAGCTAGATCAGTGGAATTCAAGATTGGTGATCCAGGAAAATATAAGCAGTCTAGCTATGACCTCTGGAAAGTCATCTCACCTGCAAATTGTCAATTCTGGACTAAATGATGACAGTTGACCAAATTCAAGGCGATGACAAATTGGCATATAGGGGGAAACTGAAAATCTAACTGAATAGTGCCACAAAACAACCTCTCACTCAAAGTCAACAAAACAAAACAGCTGATATAGGAGGAAGAAGGTGTAGGTCCATAAGCCAGTCCTCATAAGGGGATCGGAGGTAGAGCGAGTCGGTAACTTTAAGTTCCATATCAGAGGATCTGTCCTGAACCAGCACACTAGTGTATCACAAAGAACACACAACAGCATCTCTACTTTCTTAAAGTTTGTGTAGATTTGGCACATCACATAAAACTTCGACAAACTTCTATAGATGCACAGTGGAGAGTATCCTAACTGGTTGCATCATGGCCTGGTATAGAAACAGCTATGTCCAGAGGTGGAAAAGTTGTCAGAAAGTGGTGGATACAGTCAAATCCTTCACAGACTAAACCCTCCCCACCATTGTGCACATTTACATGGAGTGCAACCATAAGAAAGCAGCATCCATCATCAAGGACCCCCACTATCCAGGTCATGCTCTATTCTCACTACTACCATCAGGCATGAGATACAGGAGCCTTGGGTTACACACCAGCAGGTTCAGAAACAGTCTTTACTCAACCATCATGCTCCTGAACTGGCGTGGATAACTTCACTCACCACAACTCTGAATTGATGACACAACCTACAGACTAACTATCAAGGACACCACAACTCATGTTCTCAGTATTATTTACTTGTTTTATTATTTGCAGTTTGTTTCCTTCCACACTTTGGCTGTTTGTGTCTTTGATTATGTATAGGTTTTTAATAAATATATTGTAATTCTTCATATTCCTATAAATACCTGCAAGAAAATGAATCTCAAGATAGTATATGGTAACATATTTGTCCTTTGATTTAAAAAAATTACTTTGACTGGCCCCTTGCTCCATTCTTGACCTTACTAACGAGATGAGACGTGTTATGTAAGTTACTGAGCAAAAGGACTAGATACATTTTATATGTCCACTCTCAGCCAGCTTTATGCTAGTCATACCTCGCACATCTAGCAAAGTTTTTAAATAATAGCAATTAAATGTTTTCTGAAATTATTTTGTTTTTAGATATTTTTGAATGTCTAATATTTTTGGACTTTGTCAATTCTTTGACTGGAGACATTGGGGAACAACTGAAAGACCTAGATGAGAGCACTCTTTGTGGAAGGCCTTCAGCTGGTATGTGGGTGGGGCCGTACTTTCCATTGCTTGTATCCTAGTCATTACCTATGGATTGTTCCACTGGAATGACTGAGGAAGCAACACTGCTAAGTTTGCAGATCTGAAAATAATGCAACACTGGGACTAGCACTTGGAGCGACTGACTTAGAGCAGGATCGATCAACATTCTTAGGGAGTGGGATTATTTTCATTAAGTTTCCTGTGGCTTAGAAGTATAAAATTTAAATAAGAAGTCAATTTGAGGAAGCTCTAAAAATTGTTTACTTTTCCCTTCCTAAACCTTTGCTTAAGTATAAATGAGGTCAATTTAGCATCTTGAAACTACTTATGGTTCAGAATTATTTCACTGGAGGTGTGTATATTTTTTACTTCATATTCTTAGATTTTATTTTTACTTGGCACTTACAGACACTACCTTTTGAAATTCCATTTCAAGGAGGTTGGATTCCAGGGAAGATGCTGACAGTTGAAGGAACTATCAATATGAATATTGACAAGTAAGTTTTGGTGTTTTACCGTGTTTCAAAACGTATTTAATATATGACATGATGTTTTTAACTTCTGTATGGATATTGGTCAATTGTTTGCTGTTTATTGGGACAAACACCTTGCTCAAAAATGTGGCTCATCCTATTTCTATAGTATTTCTCAGCCTCTGAAACTGGTGAAAGGCCTTGACAGAGTGGATGTGGAGGTGATGTTTCCTGTGGTGGTAGAGTCTAACACTCACAGCCTCAGAGGGGCATCCTTTTAGAACGGAGTTGAGATGGAATTTCTTCAGCCAGAGAATGGCGAATCTGTGGAATTTTTTGCCAAGGTAGCTGTGGAGGCCAAGTCTTTATGTATATTTAAGGCAGAGGTTTGTGGATTCTTGATTGGTTAGGGCATGAAGGGATATGGGGAGAAGGCAGGAGATTGAGGCTGAGAGGTAAATTAGATTAGCCATGATGAAATGGCAAAGCAGACTTGATGGGCCAAATGGTTGAATTCTGCTTCTATATCTTTTGCTGTTATGTACTTAATGAGATTAACTCTGCCATATGCCACCAACAGAGAACAATTCAACCTTTATGTGTTTCCTTGCTGTTTGGTCAAATGGTTAGTCCAGTTAATCTCTTTCACACCCTGGAAGTAATGGAAAGCTGTTATCTTCATTTTGTTGGTAATGTCTAGAAGCCAATGTATTGCTGCTTCTCTTTCTTCTGCCACCTCCAATGCAAGATGTATTTCTAAAATGCATTGACTGGTCCCTTCACTTTTTGTCTAGACATGAATTAAGTATATGGGGCCATGATCATACTGCATGGTAGGACGTGCTCAAGGGGCTGAGTGGTCCACTCTTGCTCCGTGTTGAGGTCCACTACAAATCCAGTGAAGCAACCACACACTTCATTAACATCTGCACAAAGGGAAGAGCTTTCCTTGTGTTTAAAATGAGTTGTAATTTTGAGGAAGCTGGCTGTTATTTCTGGCCCTTGCATTTAGCCGTGTTTCTTCTTTAAAATTCTTTTCAAAGTCGTCTTTAGTAACTTTATGATTGGTTCTCTTCACTGCTGAGAATTTGCAGCTCATTCATCCCCCATTGTTCTATGATTCCCTGTTGCTATGTCATCTCACCTACAGCAAGGAATGATGGTATTTGAATGTGAGTTGACTGAAAGAGTGATACTGAGTTTTGGCCCAGAGAAACGAGGGAGAATTCACCTACCAGAAACTCAAATATAACATAAAAGACATAAAAATAGGAGCAAGATAGGCCATCCAGTTCATTTAATATTGGCTTACTGTTCATCACGAGTAATTTTCTACCCCAGTGCCATTTCCCTGCATTAAAGCCTATCCTTTGACTCCTTTAGATATCTTTCAATCTATTTACATCTGATTTGAATGAAATCAGCAACTAAGCAGTCCTCCAAGGCAGAGAATTCTCTAGATTCATCACCTCCTGAGTGAAAGGATTTCTCCTTCTCAGTCTTCGACTATCAGATTCAGATTCAGTTTATTGTCATTTAGAAACCACAAATGCAATGCAGTTAAAAAATGAGACAACGTTCCTCCAGAATGATATCACAAAACAGACTACACCAGAAAATCCACATAACATTTGGCAATCCCTAATCCAGAGTCCGGAGAGGCTGCTGCGTATTTATATCGCACTACCATTTTAGCGCGTTCCCCGGAAAGGAGCTCCACTCCCACCAGACAAAACAAGACCAAAACCTAAAGCTACAAGACCTGCACAAAACCACATAATTACAACATATAGTTATAACAGTGCAAACAATAGCTTAATTGATTAAAAAAAACAGACCATGGGCACAGTAAAAATAGTCCAAAGATGTTGAAAGACTAAGTTCCAAAGAAACTACCATACGGTTTCCACAAGTCCTCAGGGTCCCAATAGACTCGTCATCCCACGCAGGCGGCAGAAGGGAATACTCCTGCTATGGACTTCCATGGCGCCGCCTGACTCAGCCTCGCAGACGCAACACACAGTGAAAGCTCTGTCGAACTCGGCCTCGCAGACGCAACACACACTGAAAGTGACCTGACCGCAGCAGACTCCAAGTCCGTCGAACCTCCGAGCCTCCGACCATCCCCTCTGGCACAGCTTCTCTGAGCACCATCCTCTGCCGAGCTTATTAAGACGCCCCCACCAACGGCCATCGGCAACGCGACCCCGAGGACTGGGGGCCTGTTCTTCCCAGCAGAGACCCGGACCTCACAGCAGCAGCAGCAATGAAGAAGGCAATGATAGCACACGGCACCCCGCTTCACAAATAACAGATAATCAGCTCCGTAGTGGCCGCTGCAAGCTGCGTCGTGCCACCATCTTGGAATATCAACTATCGACTACTTATTTTGAGTTCATGACCCGAGTTTGAGACACCTTGACTGGGAGAAACACCATGAGCCTCCATACTGTGCTTTGTCAAAATCTCTATAATTAACACAGAAGACAAGTTCCATCTATGCCTACTTCTATAGTGGATTTGCAGAAAGGGAAGCTACAAGCTTAGAAAGAGTGAGTATTTCCTTCTTGGAACATGACATTCAATGTAGGTTAGAGCCTTGTGCCTCTGTGTTCCTTCCTAGTAGTGAATTAGTGGAGGTGTTCAACTGAGCCATTTGATGTAGGAAGACCAGAAGTGGAACAGGTTCATGATGTTCTCTCTCTGCAGAACAGTAACCATGAACTCCAGCTTTGTCTAACTTTTGTTTCTTAAATAATAAGGGTTAGGTCAACAACGGTGTTTGAAATGTGTGGAGCACAACTACAGGGCCAGTACATGGAATGTGTGGGTTGTCTTCTGCAGAAAGATTAGACTGGCCAAGCTTGTCTTCCATGGAGTTTAAAAGACTGAGAGGAGTTTGATCCCTGAGGAATCTTGGCATGATAGATTTTCATACGAGGAGTCAGTTCCTTGTAGTAAAATGTAGAATGAAGCATGCCTGGTTGAAAGGGATCACTCATTTAAGACAAGAAGGATTTTTTGTCCCTTAGGGGGTCATGAATTTTCTTCCTCAAAAGACTGTGAAAGAATTCTGAATGACTTTAAGGCAGACTCTTGATTAGCAACAGTTGAAAGGTTAACTGGAGTAGAGTTATACAGCACAAGAACAGGCCATTCGGTCGACTGTCTGTATGCTGACAATTGTGCCAATCTATTGTGATTCCGCATGCCTGCAATATTTCAGAATCAGGTTTAATGTCACTGGCATATGTATTGAAATATGTTGTTTTGCAGCAGCAGTACAATGCAGTGCATAATAAAAACTGTAAATTGTAATAAGAAATATATATTAAAATTTTAATTAATTTTGGCAAAAAGCAAAAAAAAAGAAAAAAATAGTGAGGTGGTATAACTGGATTCATTGCCCATTCAGAAAGTTGTGGGAAAGAAAATGTTCCAAAAACACTGGGTGTGTGTCTTCAGTCTCCTGTATCTCCTTGATGGCAGAAATAAGAAGGCATGCCGTGAGTGATAAGTGTCCTTCATGATGGATGCTACCTTTTTGAGGCGTTGTCTTTTGAAGTTGTCCTTGATGCTGGAGAAGCTAGTGGCCATGATGGAGCTGGATGAGTTTGTAACTTTCTGCAGCTTTTTCCGATCCTTTGGAGTGGCTCCTCCATACCAGACTGTAATGCATCTAGTTAAGATGCTCTCCATGGTGCATCTGTGAAAGTTGCTAGAGTCTCTGGTGACATAAGTCTCCTCAAACTCTTAATGAAATATAACTGCTGTTGTGCCTTCTCTGTAATTCCAGCAATATGTTGGGCCCTGTGTTCCCTCGACTTCCCCTTTCTGAAGTCCACAATCAATTTCATGGTCTTACTGACTTTGTATGCAAGGTTGTTGTTGCAACACTACTCAACAAACTGATCTGTTTTACTCCTGTACACTACTTCTTAACTACCTAAAATTCTGCCAACAATAGTTGTGTCATCGGCAAATTTATAGATAGTATTTGAGCCGTGCCTTTTTGCACGGTCATCCAGGGCAGCGCATCTTTGAAGCTTGCCAATGTTGATTGTCAGTGAGTAGGAGATGTTATTTCCAATCCGCACTGACTGTGTTCTCCTGATGAGGAAGTCAAGGATCTATTTGCAGAGCGAGAAACAGAGGTCCAGGCTTTGGAGCTTGTTGATTAGTACTGAGGGTATGATGGTGTTAAATGCTGAGCTGTAACCAATAAACAGCAGCCTAACATGGGTATCACTTCTGTCCAGGTGATCCAAGGCCAAGTGGAGAGCCAGTGAGATTGCATCTGCTGTAGGCCTACTGTGGTGACTGGCAAATTGTAGTGGGTCCAGGTCCTTGCTTAGGCAGTCATCACCAATCTCTCAAATGTCTTCATCACAGCAGATAATACACCACTGGACAATAGTCACTGAGCAGCTCACCCCGTTCTTCTTGAACCCTGTTAGAATTCTCGTCCTTTTGAAGCGGGTAGGAACCTCTGACTGCAGCAGTGAGAGGGTGAAGATGTCCTGGAATACTCAGGCCAGTTAGTTTGCTCAGGTCTTCACTGCCCTACCAGTTACACCATCAGGGTCTGACACCTTGCGACAGTTCACCCTCTTGAAAGATGTTCTGATGTCTGCCTCCGAGACAGAGATCACAGGGCCAACAGATGCTGTGGGGATTCACACAAGTGTATTTTTATTCTCCCTTTCAAAGCTTGCATGAAGGGTGTTGAGCTCAACTGGGAGTGAAGAATCACAGCCATTGATGATGTTAGGTTTTGCCATGTAGAAAGTAATGGCCTGCAAACCCTGTCAGAGGCTGACATGCATCCAATTCCATCTCTAACTTCAATTGGAATTCTTAAAATAGTTCTCCCAAGGTGTTCCTGGACTTGTTACATTGTTGTGGATCACCAGTCTTAAATGCCACTGACCTAGTATTCAGCAGACTACGTATCTCCTGGTTCATCCACGGGATTTAGTTTGGGTATGTCTGCTATGTTTTCAAAGGCACACACTCGTCCACACAAGTGTTGATGATGTCATGACAATTGTGGCACACTTGTTCAGATTCGAAGATGAATCCCTGAATGTTGTCCAGTCCACCGACTCAGAGCAGTCCTGTCAGCACTCCTCTGCCTCCCCTGACCATGCCTTCTTGGTCCTCACCATTGGTGCTGCAGTCTTTAGTCTTTGGCTGTTCACCAGGAGTAGCAGTACAGCCAAGTTATCAGATTTTCCACAGTGTGAGATAGCACAGTAAGCATTCTTGATGGTGGTATGGCAGTGGTCAAGTGTGTTGGCTCCTCTGGTTCCGCAGGTGATATGTTGGTGGTTGTTTGTCAGAGACGTTTTCTGGTTGAAATGCTAGCAATGATAGGAAAAACATCGGGGTGCGCTGTTTCGTGACTGCTGATCATGGTGATCAGCTCCTCCAGTTCCTTGGCCTGGGGTGGAATGTACATCGCTACCAGGATGATGGCAGAAAACTCCCCTGGCAGATAGAATGGGCACACTTGACCACGAGGTGTTCCAGGTCGGGTAAGCAGGGATGAGACAGAACTGTCAAGTTTGTGCAACACAGTGAGTTAATCATGAAGCATGCTCTGCCTCCTCTACCTGTAAAAGCTGAGCATTTCTGTCTTTGTGGTGGATGGCAAAGTCCTTGGACTGCAGTGCGGTGTTCAAAATGGTGGGTGTGGGCCATGTTTCTAACACAGCAGTCCCTGATGTCACTCCGGTGTTCCAACCTTGTTCTGAGGTCTTCAATTTTATTTTCCAGAGACTGTACATTTGCAAGCAGAATAATGGAGAGTGGGGGTCCAAGGGTTCTGTATTACAATTGTACCTGCTTTCCTCACTTCCTTTTTCTTAAAGGGGAACTGCACTCATAACCTGATTTTGCTGTCCAGGGCCTTCCTATTGTAAGGATGAATAGTTTTTTAAAAGTCTTAAAATGATGTTGCTTACTTAAGTACATAGTACACAGTGTGCCTACTGTGGATTTCAGCTGTGGTAGTCCCAAACGGGAATATTTGATGATTCCCTTCGGAGCTGCACGCTAAGTGTTATCACTGCCATTTTGTAATAATATTCCTTGTTTGAGTACCTGTGCAGATGCTTCTTAAATATTATTATTGTTCCTGCCTCTACCATTTCTTCTGGCAGTTCTTTCCAGAAAATAAGTACTCTTTGTGTAAAGAGTACATTCAATGTCTCCCTCCTGTGGTCTGAAGTTCCGATCTCTTCAAAAAGGCATCTGTTGTACAGGTACCCAAGAACAGCATGGGATCTATCCCAGTGACTTCTGTCTAGTAGTGATTACATTAACTGAAATGAAGAGATTGACTGTGATGGAAATTAGTTCCTGTATCTCCGAGATGATCTGGATCCACGTCAGTTTGCCTATACCCACAACAGGTCAAGAGCAGATGTGATTTCTTTGGCTCTTCACTCTGCTCTGGCTCATCCAGATAACTGGAACGTAGTATTTCAAGAATAGCTACTTCCATTCAACCATTCCATTCTTGAAACAACTGCCACAGGCATGGTTACTAGAGTTTATGACCACTTCAATCCACTGGGAGGAGCACAGCAAGTCAGATAACATCTGTGGAGACAACGTCTTCATTTTCCTGTTCCTCCTCAGCCGATGATATGTACTTGTACACCATGGTCTCTCTGCTCAACAACTTTCCTCAGTACTCTGCTATTTCCTGCAAATGCCCTGACCTGGTTTAAATTTTCAAATACATCACCTTGTCCACGTTAATCCTGGATGACATATATTGCATTGTAACCTTGGACAACCTTCTTCACTGTCCACTGTATCACCAATTTTGTTGTCATCTGCAAACTTGGCAATCCTGCTACCTACACTCTCATTCAAATCATTAATACATAAGACAGACAGCGAAGGACCCAGCACCAATCCCTGTGGCATATGAATGGTCGCAGACCTCCAATCTGAAAAACAGCTCTCTCCAACCACCTTCTGGCTCTTACCACCAAGCCAGTTTTGCTAACCTGCCCTGCATCCCGTGCATTCCAACCTCTGGGCCAGCCTACCATGCTGCACCTTGCACAGGGTCTGAGATGCAGAGTGATGATCACAATCAGATGAATAGTGGACCAGGCTTGAAGGATTGAGGGAGTTGCTCATTCTTTTTCTTCTCCTTAAGGCCATCACCTCTACTGGGGCATAGGCTGTTAGCTTCCCCTTTCACCACACAACTTCATACGTCTCCTAGAAGAAGATTCTTCCTGTCCTAGAGATGAGGTCTTTGGAGCTTCAGCTGGGTGTTTCTGTAGCTCTGGGTTTTTTGGGATGGGGTTGCTAGCCCCATGCCCAAGCACCCTCCTTTCACAATTGAGTTTGGGACTGTCCATGGCAGAGTTGCCTGCTCCTAATTTATACTAGTGAGGGTGACTGTTACACAGCTCCAGTAAACTGTGTTATCAGAGTTAGATTGCAAGACCATAAGACAAAGGAGCAGAATTAGGACATTCAGCCCATTGAGCCCCACTCCCAACATATCGATGTAGTCACAAAGAAGGCAAGACAGCGGCTATACTTCATTAGGAGTTTGAAGAGATTTGGCATATCAACAAATACACTCAAACTTCTATAGATGTATTGTGGAGAGCATTCTGACAGGCTGCATCACTGTCTGGTATGGAGGGGCTACTGCACGGGACTGTCCATTATTAAGGACTCCTAGCACCCAGGACATGCCCTTTTCTCAGTGTTACCATCACATAGGAGGTACAGAAGCCTGAGGACACACACTGAGCGATTCAGGAACAGCTTCTTCCCCTCTGCCACCCGATTCCTAAATGGACATTGAACTCTTGGATACTACCTCACTTTTTTTTTAACTTTTTGTTTCTGTTTTTCGCACATTTTAAAAAATCTATTCAATATACATATTTTGTAATTGATGTATTCATTGTTATTATTACCTTCTTTTATATTATGTATTGGATTGAAGTACTGCTGCTAAGTTAACAAATTTCATGCCTATGCCGGTGATAATAAACCTGATTCTGATTCTGCTCCAACATTCCATCATGGCAGATCCCAGATCCTACTTAACCCCATATACTTGCCCTCTCGCCATAACCTTTGATTAGGAAACTATCAACTTCCACCTTAAGTATACACACGGACTTGGCCTCCACCGCAGTCTGTGACAGAGTTCTGGTGCTTTTTTTTGTGTGG
The DNA here is from genome assembly GCF_030144855.1 of Hypanus sabinus. Taxonomy (NCBI): domain Eukaryota; kingdom Metazoa; phylum Chordata; class Chondrichthyes; order Myliobatiformes; family Dasyatidae; genus Hypanus; species Hypanus sabinus. Next base: position 157,615,833 of record NC_082707.1, on the reverse strand, counting down.
AGTTTGCATGTTCTTCCTGTGACCAACTGGATTTTCTTGCAATCTCTCCCTCACACAGTCAACAAGATAAATTAAGTAACCATTGTAAATTGCCTCATAATTGTGAGTAGTAGGAGAATTGGTAGGCCAATTTATCTGAGAGAGGATAGGTTATACTATAATCATTACAGGGAAATAAGTAGAATTAAATGAATAGGATTGGCTGAGTGGATTTAGTCGGCCAAATAGCCTTCTACCTCATTTGAAGATATGCAAACATACCTCTTAAGTTGAATGACTTGCTTACTGGTGCACATAAAATAGAAAGCAGAACAATTTTTTGTTTACCTTTTATTTTCATAGGTTTGCCATTAATGTCTGTGCCGGCCAGGATATTGTTTTCCATTTTAACGTTCGCTTCAGGGAAGATGGCCATCATCAGGTTATTGTTCGAAATAGCAAGATCAATAATGTTTGGGGTAATGAGGAAAGAGCTATACCACACTTTCCATTCAGGAAAGGAGAACGTTTTGAGGTAAGTAGACTACACTATATATCTTCCTCTTTTATTGATGACTAGTTGCCCCCCCAAAAAAAACTAATATTGTGGCATGCTAGTAGAAAAAAAATGATATTATTTGATTTTAACTAATTAAAAATGGTTAAAATGGTTGGATGCTTTGGATATGGGAAATCCCCATCCATGTCTTCCTGAGCAACCTGGATCAGCAGTTTCCTGGGTAGCAAGCTGATGCATAATTACAGCAGGTTGCTGGCAGGATTCCTGAAGTGACCACGAGGGAGGGTTTCTACTGACTTTGTAATGCAGCATGGGCACCTAGAAAAATGGAGCAATGCAGGACGGAGGCCTTGTTCTAAGGCCTAAGAATAAGCAAAAAGGCTGATGCGTTGTCCTGTACTTCCATTTACCACCACACATGGTATCTGAACCCAATGGAGCTGGCTGTAAATATTATGAAGTATTTAATATATCAGATTTTTGTGCCTCTGTGATCCATTTGACTGGTAGTTGCCTTTAATACAACATAGTTGTATTTTAGAGGCATCATACATCTGCTTAATAATCTTATATTTTGCCAGTGTTTGATGCATCTAAGAAGAAAATTAGTGCTTGGGGACATGTGGAGAGTATTCATATTGGGTCTGGGTACACTGCTCCCTCAAGGTCCTCTAATACTGTTTCCCATTTCATAGTCTTTAGATGTTGCCCTGTTATTTGAATATGATTGTGTGGCTAATATCTATAAAAACCCTGACATTCTTTTGCTCTGTGATGGGTCCTGGTTTCTTTCCATGATTGGTTAACCATAGAATACGACAGCACAGTACAGGCCCTTCAGCTCTCCATGATGTGCCGACTCTGTCCTTCCCTCATTTACACATGCAGATAATGTGCCTTCAACAGACACAAATGATATTTTCCTTCATTGATAAACCTGCCTTATGCATCCCTACATTTCTGATCGATAAGCTATAAAACCTGGGCCTCTATACCTCCCTCTGAAATTGGATCTTCAACTTCCTAACCAGAAGACCACAATCTGCGCGAATTGGTGACAGTATTTCCTCCTCGCTGATGATTAACACTGGCGCACCTCAGGGATGTGTGCTTAGCCCACTGCTCTACTTCCTCGACAACCATGACTGATACAGTCATGGTTATTCTTAGCGACACGCTAAGTTTAGCTCAAATGCCATCCGTCAATTTGCTGACGATACAACCATTGTTGGTAGAATTTCAGATGGAGGCTAGAGGGCGTACAGAAGCGAGATATACCAGCTAGTTGAGTGGCGTTGCAGCACAACCTGTCACTCAATCTCAGGACTTCAGGGAGGGTAAGATGAGGGAACACAAGCCAATCCTCATAGAGGGATCAGAAGTGGAGAGAGTGAGCAATTTCAAGTTCCTGGGTGTCAAGATCTCTGAGGGATCTAACCTGGTCGCAACAGATTGATGCAGCTATAAAGATGGCAAGACAGTGGCTATACTTCATTAGGAATTTGAAGGGATTTGGTTTGTCACCTAAAACACTCGTAAACTTCTATAGATGTACAGTGGAGAGCATTCTGACAGGCTGCATCACTGTCTGATATTGGGGGGGGTGGTCGGGGCTACTGCACAGGATTGAATTAAGCTACAGAAAGTTGTAAAATGAGCTACATCTTTGGTACCAGCCTTTGTATTATCCAAGACATCTTCAAGGAGCGCTGCCTCAGAAAGGCGGTGTCCATTAATAAGGACCCCCACCACCCAGGACATGCCCTCTTCTCATTGTTACCATCAAGAAGGAGATACAGAAATCTGAAGACACGCACTCAGTGATTCAGGAACAGCTTCTTCCCCTCTGCTATCCGATTCCTAAATGGACATTGAACCCATGAACACTACCTCACTTTTTTATTATTTCTGTTTTTGCACTATTTTTAATTTAACAATTTTATATATATATATATATACAACAACACACACAATGCTGGTGGAACACAGCAGGCCAGGCAGCATCTATAGGAGAAGTACTGTAGACATTTCGGGCCGAGACCCTTCGTCAGGACTAACCGAAAGGAAAGATAGTAAGAGATTTGAAAGTAGTGGGGGGAGGGGGAAATGCGAAATGATAGGAGAAGACCGGAGGGGGTGGGATGAAGCTAAGAGCTGGAAAGGTGATAGGCGAAAGTGATACAGAGCTGGAGAAGGGAAAGTATCATAGAACGGGAGGCTTCGGGAGAAAGAAAGGTGGGGGGAAGCACCAGAGGGAGATGGAGAACAGGCAAACAACTAAATATGTCAGGGATGGGCTAAGAAGGGGAGGAGGGGCATTAACGGAAGTTAGAGAAGTCAATGTTCATGCCGTCAGGTTGGAGGCTACCCAGCCGGTATATAAGGTGTTGTTCCTCCAACCTGAGTTTGGATTCATTTTGACAATAGAGGAGGCCATGGATAGACATATCAGAATGAGAATGGGACGTGGAATTAAAATGTGTGGCCACTGGGAGATCGTGCTTTTTCTGGTGGACCGAGCGCAGGTGTACAGCGAAATGGTCTCCCAGTCTGCGTTGGGTCTTACCAATATAGAAAAGGTCACACCGGGAGCACCGGATGCAGTATACCACACCAGCTGACTCACAGGTGAACTGTCGCCTCAACTGGAAGGACTGTCTGGGGCCCTGAATGGTGGTGAGGGAGGAAGTGTAAGGGCAGGTGTAGCACTTGTTCCGTTCACAAGGATAATTGCCAGGAGGGAGATTGGTGGGAAGGGATTGGGGGGTACGAGTGGATAATGGAGTCGCTTAGGGAGCGATCCCTGTGAAAATCAGAAAGGGGGGAGGAGGGAAAGATGTGCTTGGTAGTGGGATTCCGTTGGAGGTGGCGGAAGTTACGGAGAATTATACGTTGGACCTGGAGGCTGGTGGGGTGTAGGTGAGGACAAGGGGAACCCTATCCCGAGTGGGGTGGCGGGTGTATGGGGTGAGGGCAGATGTGCGGGAAATGGGAGAGATGCATTTGAGAGCAGAGTTGATGGTGGACGAAGGGAAGCCCCTTTGTTTTAAAAAAGGAAGATATCTCCTTCATCCTGGAATGAAAAGCCTCATCCTGAGAGCAGATGCGGCGGAGACGGAGGAATTGTGAGAAGGGGATAGCATTTTTGCAAGAGACAGGGTGGGAAGAGGAATAGTCCAGGTAGCTGTGAGAGTCTGTAGGCTTATAGTAGATATCAGTATATAGGCCGTCTCCAGAGATGGAGACAGAAAGATAAAGAAAGGGGAGGGAGGTGTCTGAAATGGACCAGGTAAATTTGAGGGCTGGGTGAAAGTTAGAGGCAAAGTTAATGAAGTCGACGAGCTCAGCATGCGTGCAGGATGCAGCACCAATGTAGTCGTCGATGTAGTGAAGGAAAAAAGGGGGATGGATACCGGTATAAACTTGGAACATGGACTGTTCAACAAAGCCAACAAAAAGGCAAGCATAACTGGGACCCATACGGGTGCCTATGGCTACACCCTTGGTTTGGAGGAAGTGGGAGGAGCCAAAGGAAAAATGATTGAGAGTACGAACTAATTCTGCTAGACGGAGGAGAGTGGTGGTAGAGGGGAATTGGTTAGGTCTGGAATCCAAAAAGAAGCGAAGAGCTTCGAGACCATCTTGGTGGGAGATAGAGGTATATAGGGACTGGACGTCCATGGTGAAAATAAGGCGGTGGGGGCCAGGGAATTTAAAATCATTGAAAAAATTCAGAGCATGAGAAGTGTCACGAACATAGGTGGGAAGAGATTGAACAAGGGGGGATAAGACAGTGTCAAGGTATGCAAAAATGAGTTCAGTGGGGCAGGAGCAAGCTGAGGCAGTAGGTCTACCTGGACAGGCAGGTTTGTGGATCTTGGGTAGGAGGTAGAAACGGGAAGTGGGGGGTGTGGGAACTATGAGGTTTGTGGCAGTGGATGGGAGATCCCCAGAGCTGATAAGGTTGGTGATGGTATAGGAGACAATGGCTTGGTGCTCCTTAGTGAGGTCATGATCGGGGTAAATAAGAGGAGGTATTAGAGAGTTGTCGCTGTGCCTCGGCCAGGTAGAGGTCAGTGCGCCAGACAACAACAGCTCCTTCCTTATCAGCAGGTTTTATAGTGAGGTTGGGATTGGTGCAGAAATGGAAATCTCCCATTTTCCGCACATCTGCCCTCACCCCATCCACCTGCCAACCCACTCGGGATAGGGTTCCCCTTGTCCTCACTTACCACCCCACCAGCCTCCAGGTCCAACGTATAATTCTCCGTAACTTCCGCCACCTCCAACGGGATCCCACTACTGAGCACATCTTTCCCTCCCCCACTCTTTCTGCTTTTCGCAGGGATCGCTCCCTAGGCGACTCCATTGTCCACTCATCCCCCCCCCCCCATCCCTTCCCACTGATCTCCATCCTGGCAATTATCCTTGTGAACGGAACAAGTGCTACACCTGCCCTTACACTTCCTCCCTCACCACCATTCAGGGCCCCAGACAGTCCTTCCAGGTGAGGTGACACTTCAACTGTGAGTCAGCTGGTGTGGTATACTGTGTCCGGTGCTCCTGGTGTGGCCTTTTCTATATTGGTGAGACCCAACGCAGACTGGGAGACCATTTCGCTGAACACCTGCGCTTGGTCCACCAGAAAAAGCAGGATCTCCCAGTAGCCACACATTTTAATTCCACATCCCATTCCCATTCTGATATGTCTATCCATGGCCTCCTCTACTGTCAAAATGAATCCAAACTCAGGTTGGAGGAACAACACCTTATATACCGGCTGGGTAGTCTCCAACCTGATGGCATGAACACTGACTTCTCTAACTTCCATTAATGCCCCTCCTTCCCTTCATAGCCCATCCCTGACATATTTAGTTGTTTGCCTGTTCTCCATCTCCCTCTGATGCTTCCCCTCACCTTTCTTTCTCCCGAGGCCTCCCATCCCAGGATCCAGCTCTGTATCACTTTCGCCTATCACCTTTCCAGCTCTTAGCTTCATCCCACCCCCTCCGGTCTTCTCCTATCATTTCGCATTTCCCCCTCCCCCCACTACTTCCAAATCTCTTACTACCTTTCCTTTCAGTTAGTCCTGACAAAGGGTCTCACCCGAAACGTCGACAGTACTTGACTGGCCTGCTGTGTTCCACCAGCATTTTGTGTGTGTTGTTGTATGAATTTTCAGCATCTGCAGATTTCCTCGTGTTTGATATATATATACACTGTATTTTTTCTATATTATCATGTATTGCAATGTTCTGATGCCACATATTTAAAACTGATTGTGATTCTGACTATTGCTTCTAATTTACGTTCATTCTTCTAGCTACTAACTGCAGTAACATAAGACCTCAAACTGAATCTTTGTGGTTGAAAGAATGGCTTGGGGCCCTGTGCACTTAAGTAATGTCAGTACTACAAACATACATCAACTTATTTTATGAAGAAAATGAATCCACCTCTTTTGTTTGAAAGACGTGAAAGGATAACCTTAAATTTGGATGCTTTAGGGTGTATTATTTTAAAAATTAATTGTGAAGTGTTCCAGTTTAATATTTGATTGTACACTGAGAGCTTTTAAGAAAAATAATTTCTTTCAACGGACTAGTTTTGGACTCTGTTGTGAATTTCCATAATTTCTTGGGTCTTGGATTCCAAATATCGTAAATTCCAGTGTATAAGCCGACCTCCCATTTTCAAGGTTAAAAAAGTGATTTTTTCATGTTACCTTTGTCTAAGCTGACCCCTCTTGTAGAGGTTTTTGATTTAACCGGAAAAGATCACAAGATCTCACATGCCAGTACTCAGCTTGCTGGATCCGGAACCTGGAAATTTTGTGATTTCTGGAACCAGTACCTGCTGAGAAAATAGGCCTACACATTGTAGAGCGTTATAAGTGAATTCTTAATAAATAAATCAGGGAGGGAAGTTTCGGATTAGGTTCCCAATGGAAAAGAATCCTCTGAAATGTAACCCCCATGAAACCATTTAGCACCCATCGTAATCTCGTTAAAACATAACACAGGGTGACGGGATCAGTATGTGTACTCAGTATTGAGTTTGCGACCACCATATACAAGAGATTAAAATGAATGCAATATGATGCTGGCTTCAAGCTGAAGGTTGTTGATTTTGCAAAAGGAACAAATTATTCTGCAGCTGCTAAGAAGTTTAATATAAACAAGAAACAAGTGAGAGAGTGGAGAAAGGCAGAGGACACACTGAGGGAAATGCCAAAGACGAAATGTGCAAACCACGGGACAAAGTGCCAGTGGCCAGAACTGGAAGACGAAGTTTTAGAGTGCGTGAGTCACCAGCGATCATCTGGATACATTGTTACCGGAGAAATGATTCGAGTTCAAGCGTTAAAATGGGTCGAAAAACAGCATGAGGTCAGCAAAAATTTCAAAGCTACGCGAAGTTGGTGCTCCCGATTTATGAATAGACGTGATCTTGTGTTGAGACAAAAAACAATGCTCAGAAAATTCCCATGGGGTGGTGTTGTTTACATTCAAGAACACTGCTGGATGGACGAAGCAGGTTGCTTGAAGTGGGTTAAAGAGGTGTAGCATCAACGTCCCGAAGGTTTCAGGAAGGAAAAGACACTACTTGTCTGGGACGTGTTCAAAGCGCACTTGTCGGGCGAGACAAAAGCAGCATTGAAAGCTGAAATTACAAACATTGCAGTCATCCCCGGTGGTTTGATGTCTGTGCTCCAGCCACTAGATGCGAGTTTAAGCAAACCATTCAAAGAATTTATGCGTCGACAGTAGAATGAATTTGATTCAAAAATAGCTAATAAATGCGACCTGTTTTCTGTGTATTCTTTTTTCCAAAGTTGACACCCTCTGTATAAGCCAACCCCCTAATTTTAGGGCCAAAATTTAGGGCCAAATTCTCGGCTTATACACCAGAATTTATGGTAATGATTTGAATCTCCAAGGAGAGATGTTTTCTCATTTCTTCTTGGCTTAAATTTATGGTAATGATTTGAATCTCCAAGGAGAGATGTTTTCTCATTTCTTCTTGGCTTAAATATCCTCATGTCTTTTTCTAGCTTGACTAACTTTAAAGTTTATAGTCCCAACTGGTTTTAAGTTCTTGCATGCCCCCAGCCATTATCTGACTAAATCTGAATACAAACATCAGTAAAAATACATTTTTTGAGGTAAATTTTGGTGCTTGGAAGTAGGTACAGAGGAGATATCAGGTGCAAGTTTTTTTTATGCATAGAGTGGTGAGTGTGTAGAATGGGCTGCCAGCGGTGGTGATGGAGGCAGATACGATAGGGTCGTTTAAGAGACTCTTGAATAGGTACATGGAGCTTAGAAAAATAGAGGGCTATGGGTGACCCAAGGTAGTTCTAAGGTAAGTACATGTTTGGCACAGCTTTGCGGGCCAAAGGGCCTGTATTGTGCTGTAGGTTTTCTATGTAAATTGTGTTAAATTATCATTGCAAAGGCTAAGGGATGGTGAGGTGAGTTTGGGGGATGTATCGATGCAGATACAGTTCTGATACTCATACAGCCAGCCCAGCAGCAAACTTGGATTGCTCTGGGCACCGTAAGGAGAAGTTAGTGCCCGGGCAGAGGAGACTCAATTCCGATACTCGTGCAGCTGGCCCAGGTGCGAAGTTGGATCATTCTGGGTGCTGAGCTCATTTGAAGAGCTTGACGGTGGCTTCAGACTTGTCGACGAAATCTGGGGCTGGAGCAAGTCACAGGGCAGTGTGGTCTGGACCTGAGGCCCTTCACAGCAGCAATGCCTATGTCCTAGTGTGAGGTACAATGAGCTGTTTAGACAATTTAAATGCCAGCCCAGATCGGAGATGAGAGCTGATTTTGCTCGCTCTCCACGATGTTCACACCTCTCTGGAACCTTTTGCTGTTCCGTCATTGGGTCAGTTTAAACACTGACCTAGATAGACTGAAAAGACAGGGTGTCAGGACGAGAGCTAATTTCGCTCATTCTCCACGATGGTCATCTCCCTGGCGCTGAGGCCATGAAGACTGCCCTGGCTTCCTGCTAATATGATGAACTGATAAGTGAGGCTTTGGGCATGCTCCGGGGTTCAGATCTGAGAAATCATTTTTGATTCGGAAAGCTGTTCACTTCTGTCAGTACCTCCAGTTGAACTCTGTCTTTTTGTGTGTTTCCCCCCCCCCCCGCTGTCAGTCTGTGGTTTTGTATTGCCATATTGCTCCTGTCCCCACTCCTGCTCTACTCCAGCCCCTGTATCACTGAGTACTCCGTCTCTCACCTGTTTCTCATTGTTACCTGTATTGCTGCCACATTGTGCTCCACCTATCATCTGCCTCTCTGTTTACTGCTCAGTGTATTTCAGTCCTGTGTCAGCTGTTTGTTGCCAGATTGTGCCAGTGAGTTTTCCTGAGCCTTTCCAGCATCTGTATCTGAACCATGTCTGTCTGAATACTGACTCTGCCTGTTTCCCAATTCTGGTTTTTGGATTTCTCTGGATGTTTTGATCTCTGCCTGAACTTTGATGCTGACTTTGTTTGTACCTCGTGATTTGTTACTTAATTAATATCACTGTGTGCCCAGTACCGGGTCTGTGATTGGATCCAGCATCCTGACAAATTCAATTATTTGCATGTATTTTTTTTTCTGTCTCTTGTGCATCGTGTGTTGGTGTTTTACTTTTATTATGGTTTTTTTAATTGGGTTCTATTGGGTTTCTTGTTTTGTGGCTACCTCTGAGCAAGCAAATCTCAAGGCTCTATAATTTATACATTCTTTGATAATAAATGTAAATGAATCACAAGTTTATTCCTGATGGAAGAAAAAGTTGGCTATCCTTCTGAAAATGCCCTAACCTTGCTTATTTTTGAAAGGAATTTGTTTTTTCCGGTCATTAAAATAATCAGAAGTTACTGTCTCAGTCCTGTTTCCCTAGCATTCATTATACATCCCATCACATTTTCACTATGGGCTGTTGTATTCTTTTGTGGGCATCCTACCCTGTAGTTCAGGTTAATGTTACAGTCTTGGCAGTCCCACTGCTGTAGTCTTTCCAGAAGATGATGCATACTGAGACCTTACACCCTCTATTCATCCTCATCGACTTCTGAAACCTCTTGCTATTAAGAAGTCCTTTTCATGGTCTCTAAATATGTCTAATGATTCAGCATTTAGAAATGGCTGAAATATATTAAACTTGTTTGAACATACTTCAATAATGTAAGTTGCATAATAAACAAAATGAAAAAAACTAACTCTCTTAACTTTGTAAGGCCTACTTATACATTCAAATGATTGAGGCGGCACTCGATATGCCTGCTTTGTTGCAAGGCTAAGGGGCTAAGAGTGTTGGGACAGTCTCTTGGCAATATATATTTAGGAGCTGTTGCTGGAGTTGGAGTTGAGTCCAAGGATGGAGGAGAGTTTCTAACCTACAGTACATTTTGTTCTTATATGCCTGTGAGCTACAACATCTATGTCTGAATTATGTGCATCATACATAAGTTATCGTTAGTGATTCACTACATAAGTGTCAATTAGCCATTAATACCCTGAGTCTAAAGATACAACCACTTGACCTGGAGAAAAGACCTGGGCACATTAAGTAGGTTGAAGTGTCATTATTCTTTCCATCCTATCTACTATAAAATACACAGAAAATGCTATTGAAATATTTTTCTAATTCATACGGGGGGGGCTTGTGAAGTCCTCATGCAACTTTAATGAGCATTACCTGTGCGCACACTTCTCTCCCAAAGCCATTTAGATGTTAATCGGAGAGCATGCTTGTATTTAACATCTACCAAAAATACATAGAGCAGGTAAATTGTGGCATGAGCAGAAAATGCTAATTGGATATAAGCACAAACATTTTGAAGCAGCATGTTGTACCCAAAATCCTCTTAATCTCAGAACTGAACATATGCTGAACACAATGAAAAGCCAGTCACAATGTTATTAGATAGCGGGATCTTAAGCTAAGTTTAGATTAGTTGCTGAGTTATGTTCTACACATTTTTGTTGTGGAGTTTTTTTTTAGAAGCTGTGCAGGGGCTGGTGAAGCAAGTGATGAACTGTTTTTCTTTTGTTGACCTTAGAGCTTTTGTTAAGACTGTCACAAGAAACTGCAGACAAGGGGACAAGGATCAATAAGAAAAAGCTGCTTGAAGAATTCAGCAGGCCAGGCAGCATCTGTGGAGGCAAAGGGATAGTTTTGATCTAAGATGATGGCTATTGCTTTGCCTCCTCAGATGCTATCTGACCTGCTGACTTCCTTCAATAGCTTGTTTTTGCCTCTAGGTCAGGGGTTCCCAACCTGGCGTCCATGGACCCTTGCTTAATGGTATTGGTCCATGTGTTGGAGACCCCTGCTCTAAATGTACAATTTTAAAGGGAATCCCTTTTCAATACAGCAAGTCTAAAGCAAATGAACAGAGGCCACTCACTTTAGTACAAGGAGGAGGAGGAGGAAAAAGTTTTGGGAAGATGGAGTGACGCTTTAATCATTAGAGATAATAGTTTAAGATGTCTGCATTCAACTGAAAAAGTAGCCACTGAAAGCAGCATGAACACTAACCTCAGTAGGCAGGTCCTTCATGGACTAGCAGCCTGTTGTCTGCAGATATATAAAGGATATCACAAATGTTTTTAGTTCATTTTATTGGATAAGCAGTGTCACCAGTGGGTATTAAGAGGCAAGCAGAGAAACCATTCTATTTCTATTTTACCCTACTCTAGCCTCTTACTACTACTCACCTGCCTATCACAACCTCTGGATTCCCTCTTCCTTCCCCTTCTCCTAAGGTCCACTATTTTCTCCCATCAGGTTCCTTCCTCTCCAGACCCTCACCTTTTCTATCCACCTGGCTTCATTAATCACCTAGTTTTTCTCCTCCCTCCCTTACCCCCCCCCCCCCAACCTCTCTATTCTAGCATCTTTCCCCTTCCTTCCCTATCCTGTAAAAAGGTCTTGGTCTGAAATATTGCCTATTTATTCTTTTCCATAGGTGCTGCCTGACCTGCTGAGTTCCTCAAACATGTTCTGTGCGATGCTTTGGATTTCCAGCATCTGCAGAATGTATCTTGTTTATTGCTTGTTTTCTTAGCTGGCTGCACATTCTGACTCCTGACAATATACTGCTTATATTCTCTTGCTAACTCTGCCCCAACTTGTTATCCAAAGCTCTTGTTTTTGTGGATCTATACTAATTCCAGTTTACAAAACTCTTTGATTATGAAGTTGACATTCTTTGTTTTAAATCCTTACATATTTTCAATTTCCTGTGCTTTGGCAGCCTTCCAAATTATTTGTAATGCTCCAGTTTTGCCTATTACATCCTTAATTTTAAATTGGTGCACTATTCTACTTGAAGTTTCAAAGAGACTAAACCTGAATCCTCATCCTAAACAGCTCTCTTCTACATCTAATATTCAAGGAGGCCGAGCTATAACTGTAAATGTACCCATTTATGGCTCAGTGTGAAATTTGATTCTACTTCTGTGTACTGTATTTACTTTTCTGATAAAAGCACTGTGCAGATACAAGTTGTTGTGGTTGGTCATAAGAGTGTGGCATGGTAACTGCCTAACACTGAATAGCATCAGATAATAGTACATCACAATCCTCTACCCACTTTGTCCCTGTACAATTTTTGTGGCAATGCAATTCATATGGATTGCCCAGTAACTTAAATGTAATGAAAATACTCTGATTTGTCAAAATCTTGATGCAATATCTCAAGCAATATATTTATTACCTCTTTGTGGGATTAACTCCACTTGCTTGGTTGCATATTCAGTTTTACTGGATTTTTTCCTATCTTTTGGAAGATCTGCACTCCATAGCAATTCAATTTAACGGTAAATTGTTAGTGAGAATGGGGGTTTTTGGGGGCAAAATGGAGGGCATGGTGTTTGCTTCTGGAAAGGAGTTGTACAGCATTCAGAAATTTCTCTGGAGTTTTCAACGTCTGTTTATCTATCTGCTATCTAGTAATTTATCTAATTTCTATTAAAAGGAAAGTATTTTAGAATAAGTAGTTCTTCTCCCTTTGCTCCACCTTCACTGTATTAAGTGTTTGAAAATTATTTGTTTAATAAAGCCTTGTCCAATTTACTGATTTTCAGGTGCTGCTTAAGCACTGCCTTTGAATTTAATCTGAAAATTTGAATCAGCAACGTTTATAATTTGAAATTACAATCTCTTGAGAACATTTACCATCACCTTGAAGAAGGGGTCTCACTGATCTATTAAAAGATGCAAGGAACCACAACATAAATCACTTTTTTTTTTTGTTTCTTCCCATTCCCCCAAAATGCCCCACAATTACCCTTACTGTCTTGAAGCAAATTCCCAAGGTCAGACAAGGTGTTTCCTCGGACCTTCTGGGGAGGCTGGTGCAGAAATTGTATGGGCAGGGGTACTAAAAACATTCTTAACTGTGGGTGAGGTGCTGGATAACTGGAGGACAGGTAATGGGTTGTTCAGAATCGGGTTTAGGATCACTATCATATGTATGTAGTGCAAAAAGAGGGGAAAGGTAGAGTTCATTGTCTGTTTTGATATCTGATGGCGGAGGGAAAGAAGCTGTTCATGAAGCATTGAGCATCTTCAGGAGCCATTGAACATGTCCTGGGTGTTGGGGGTTCTTAATGATAGATGCCGTCTTTTTGAGACATCTGCTTTTGAAGGTTTTCTCAATGCTGGGGAGGCTGTTGCCCATGATGCAGCTGAGTTTACAACTTTCTACAGCATATTTTGATCCTGTGCAGTGCCCACCCCCCATACTAGATGGTGATGCAACCAGTTAGAGTACTCTCCATGGTACATCTGTAAAAATCCATGAGTATCTTTGGTGACATACCAATTCTTAAACTCCTAATGAAATGTAGCTGCTGTTGTGTCTTCTTTCTAATGTTGCATCCAGGCTAGATCCTCAGAGATGTTGACACCCAGGAACTTAAAACTGTTCACCCTTTCCACTTCTGATCCTTTGAATAGGACTAATGTGTTCCTGTGACTTCCTCTTTCTGAAATCCAAAATCATTTCCTTGATCTTATTAACACTGAATGCAAGATTGGCAAATTTATAGCTGTTTGAGCATTTGAGCTATGTCTAGCCACACAGCTGTGAGTGTAGACTGAATAAAGTAGTGGGCGAAGCAAGCATCCTTGAGGTGCACCAATGTTGATCCTCAGCAAAGAGGAGATGTTACTTTCAGTCCGCAAAGACTGTGGTTTAAGAAAGGCTCTTGGAATAAGCTAAGAAATGATAGGCCTGTGAGCCTGAAGTCAGTAGTGGGTAAGTTATTAGAAGGTATTCTAAAGGACTGGAATAGACAGGGACTAATTAAGGACAATCAGCATGGTTTTGTGCATGATAGATCATGTTAAACTAATTCTATACAGTTTTTCAAGGAAGGTACCAGGAAAGTTGATGAAAGAAAGGCAGTAGATGTTGTCTACATGCTTTAGAAAGCCTTTGACAAGGTTCTATATGGGAGGTTAGGTTAAGTTGCTGGGCGTTCAGGATGAGATAGTAAATTGGATTAGACATTGGCTTTGTGAGAGAAGCCAGAGAGTGGGAGTAGATAGTTGCCTCTGATCGGAGGCCTGTGACCAGTGGTGTGCTGCAGAGATCAATGCTGGTTCCCTTGTTTGTTATTTATATCAGCAATCCAGATCAGCAAATTTGATCGACACCAAGATTGGGAGTATAGTGGACAGTGGGGAAGGTTAGTAGAGCTTGTAGTGGGATCTGGACCATCTGGAAAAATGGGCTGAAAAATGGCAAATAGTACTTAATGCAGACAAGTGTGAGGTTTTGCACTTGGAAGGACAAACCAGGGTAGGACTTACATAATAAGAGGTGTAGTGCTGAGGGATGTGGTAGAGTAGAATAATCTGGCAATACAGATCTATAATTCCTTGAAGTGGTGTCACAGGAAGATGGGGTCTTAAAGAGAGCACTTGGTATACGGGTCTTCATAAGTATTGAATACATGAGTTGGGATGTTATGTTAGTGTTGCACAGTATAAGGCATTGGTGAGGCCTAATTTAGAGTATTGTGTACAGTTCTGGTCACCTACCTATGGGAAAGATATTAATAAGATTGCAGAGATTTTCAAGGATGTTGCTGGGACTTAAGGGCCTGATTAAGTTGGAAAGGTTGAATAGATTACGACTTTATTTGTATGGATTGTAGGGGTATAAGGGAGGATTTGTTAGAGGCATACAAAATTATGAGGAGTATAGATAGGGTAAATGCAAGCAGGCTTTCTTCACTGAGGCTAGGTGAGACTAGGACTGGAAGTGATGGGTTAAGGGTGAAAGGTGAAATGTTTAACGGGATCTTCTTCATTCAGAGGGTGCTAAGAGTGTGGAATGAGCAGCCAGTGGAAATGGTGGATGTGGGTTTGATTTCAGCATTTACAAGAAACTTGAATAGGAATGCAGATTGGAGGGGTATGGAGGGCTATGGTCCAGGTGTGGGTGGATGCAACTGGGCACCATAATAGTTCTGCACGGTCTAGATGGGCCTGTTTCTACACCATAGTGTTCAATGACACGAGAAGGAAAATATTTGAACTCTTAATTAGTGTTCCTATTTACAGGGGGTCTTATTTTCTTTTAAAAGGCTTCAAATTCTGGCAGACCATTTTTCAGAATTGATCTTACAAAATCTTGGAGTCAACTGTGTGCTATTTTTTGCCCCCTCATGAAGCAAAGATAGTGTGCTTGTGGACATATACGTGATTGATCCCAATTTTTAATTAATGAAGAGTTCTCAAGGAGTTGAACTAGATTTCTATTCAACAACCATAAGGAGTTAGTGCAGTAACAATTTACTGGAAGAACTCTGTGTGTTGAGCAGCATCTGTGGGAGGAAAGGAATGATTGACTTTTCAGGTCAAAACCCTGCATCAGCACTGGTAGTGCAGTAATCTCAGAAGGAAGACTCCCATTCATGGTTGGTTCATACACCAGTGATCTAGGGGTTAAAATGATTAGGAAGAGACTTGGGAGGATGTGAGGGATGAGTTTTCCTTTGTGCAGTATGTGGTTATTATCTGGAACTTATTATTTCTGGGGTTGTGGAAATGATCAGTTTTGAAGATGGAAATGGATGGTCACAAGGGATTGTAATTTGTAGAGAAAGAATATTGGAATGGAACTGACTGGTCTGCTCCATAAAAAGCTGGTATGGATTTGATAGCCTCCTTCTGTAATGTAACAGTTTCTGATTCTTACAGTCAATGCTGCATTGGAACAGGTTTTTCAGCCCACTATATGGTGACCTTTATTGCCATCTATCATTTGTCAGTACAAGGTCTGTACCCTTCTTTGCCTTGCCTATTCACGTGTCTGTATCTTCTCATACTGTTTGGTTGATGCTTAATTGACCGAAAGACTAGCAAACCACTCAGTTATATTAAACTACTACATTCACAGTTTAGAATTAATTTTCATGCAGAAAGTTTTGGCTGTTGGAAAGAATATCATCTTGGGTTTTCCAGCTAATTACAAAAGAATATATATGTGTAGCTGGTCAAAGAGGAATTGAAACTGAAAAAGCAGCCTGACAACTAAAGTAATGAAGGGTAATAATATTACTGAAGTTGTCATTTGTAACTTTAGACCATTTATTGGCTTCACCAGTTTACAGAACATACTTATTGGGACTTGGAAACTGGTGAAGCTCAAAAGCTTTCCAAAGTTATTCCAGAGTATTTCAAAGGGGAGTATCAAGAGAATTGTGCTGGAGAAAAAGAGCTGAGGATAGTAGATTCTGTTCAATTGGGACACATTTTGGCCCAATTAAGCAGCAGCCCCAATTTGCCAAAGTTTCATGAAAATAGTTAAAAAGATACAAAGAAGACAAAACTATCATTTAAATGGGTGACAAATCATATATTTAAATGAAATACCAAACAAATTAGAACAGACCGATACTACTGCAGTACTATAAAATTGTGCATTAGTTCCTAATGGTTATCAACAGAGGAATTCATCCAGAGTTTGCTGCCATGTTCTTTTCATTGTAAATGAACACACTCAGCGCAGACACAGTGCAGATAATGGACTACCTTCATACAATGCTTTCAACGATTGCATCCTCCAAATCTTATTTTACATTTAAACATTCAAGATGATTGTTGATAACTTCAAATTCTTCGTAGTACCTAACTAGTTGAAGTAGTGAAATAATTTCATTTTCATTCCCAGTTGTTTCTGGCATCTCCAAGCCTCAATGCTTGAAACCACAGTGAGGAAAACTGTTCTTAATTGTCATATTGTTTATTTCTTGTCAACTAACAGTGGCAAAAATGACTACTTTTTTGGACACACACACACACACACACACACACACACACACACACACACACACACACACACACACACACACACACACACACACAATGCTATTTAAAAACTTTGTTATAAGCATGGTGTAGTGCCTTATGACCACATAAGTGTGTACAACTGTTGTCAATTGGAAACTGTTCAGCAACAGTGTCCCAACTAAACAAAGGGGGGGGGGGGGTTAAGATAGTTCAATGTTCCAACAAAAATGTCATTTGTAGCTGATAATGATGTATTTAGTATTTTCAATGATAGTTGATCCATTTCTATTATCAAATTATACCAGTCTAATAGTATATAATTTATTAAATAGCATTTAAAACTTAATTAAGGAAAACTTTTTTTAATAAAGAGTGATAGCACTTCAAAATAGTTAGCTTTGTAGTCAAAAATACTGTCTAAATGCAAATTTATTCTTCATTACAGTAAATAGAATTGAATTTAATAACTGGGATGTTTAACAAATACAATACATTTACATGAAATAAATTTGTTTTTAAATCCTGCAGATACTGATTCTTGGTGAACCAGAACAATACAAGATGGCTGTGAATAAACAACATTTTCTTGAATACAAACATCGATATAAGAGTTTGAAAGAAGTGACCAAAGTCAGCATCTTTGGAGATATTACTCTCCATAACACGTTTATGACGTAAACTTGGGATACTCTTACTAAAGTGACTGTTAGTATTTGGATATATGAAAACACGGGCATTTCTAACTAACTGATAAACTTTTATTATACTACTACATCTAGTACTACTTTATTGATGCTAGAACCACCAGATCAATTCCAGAATTAATTAAATTGTAGAAGTACGGAAACAGACCATTCCAGCCTATCAGGCATCTAGTAGTTTTACCATTTAATCCATATTGCCTTCTCATTTCTTGCTTACATGCCTTATTCTTTTTACCACTTTAAAAGTGCATTTAGAATAATTCATGGACTTTTCTTAATGATTGAGAGTTCACTTCTAAGAGTTCTATCCTACCTTCTCATTTTTGTATGTAAGGTTATGTGGAATTATTACCTATCATTATTTTAACCCCTTAAAATACATTCATAATAGCAAAATGCTGCATGGAGGAAAATTGACTAAAACTTAAGGAATCTTGTATGTAAATTATCTGAGCTTTGTATTTACTTATATATTTAATAAAAGTGCCCAGAATATATGTAAACACCAAATGCATTTTATTTCAAGAATTCAATTGGCTAAAAATTAATTTGCCCTGAATTGGTGAACCTAACCATCTTCATCTGCTTTATCAATGACTTATTTCTGTTCATAAGATCAGAAGTGGAAATATTCACCAATGAATGCAAGATTGTCAATTTCAGGTGTAATGTTTGGTGAAAGGAACCATCCTTACTTGCTGAAAACAAAATATAACCTAGTGTAACCTCCAATTGGTTATCATGATTATGGTGCTGCACAACATTATATCTTCTGCATTCATTGAAATTATTGTCACGTGCCATTGATCAAAAACTCAAATGGATCAGCCACATAAGTTACATGAACAGATCAGAGATAGGGTATCGTGTGAGAACTTCATCTTCTGACAATCTAATTTTTTAAATGTTAAGTATGAGAAATACCCAAACAATATTTACATTTTATTAGCACTGCATGTACTGCTGCTAGCTACAAAATGCATGGAAATTATTTGCCTGGGCTACTACAATAACATCTCTCAAAGCCATGAAGGCATAAGGCACACCATTCAGGAAATAGAACACTGTTGGATTGAACACTGTTGGATTGAATCTTGAAACTTACTACTCAATTATAGGGGGATTTAATCTGAAGGAATGCAAAAGTTCGAGAAAGGTGATGCACCATCATACTTTCACAGAATATTAGTGTTACGTACCCATGGGTATCTTGTGCCTGTCACATGACCATGATGTAATTGAAGCTATGCTGAGCATGATGTAATGATCCTGTGATGGTGGAGTGACGTAATTTTCCTGCCAGTGAGAGGTCATGTGATAGTTTTTTTCAACAGGGGATAAAAAGGGAACCCCTCCCTGTGATGCGGGGCAGTTTGTGGTTGAATTCGTTCAGTGACTCTGTTTTGCTGTGTATTCGATGTTATAACGCAGTTTTGTTTTAAAGTGGAGTTATTACTTTCTGCCTTAAGTCTCAAAGGTTATTGCCGGCAGTTTTGCTACAATACTGCCAGTTCAGTCCAGTCAGAGAGTGAAGATTTATCGAAGTTCGGGAAGCTGGAGGATCGAGGGAAGTTGATGTCGGCTGTGAAACAGGTTCGACCTTATTTAATCTTTGTACAAGGAATTAGTAACTTGTGTCCAAGATCGCTCCTGCATTTGTTACGAAGGTGGAGCAACTCTGAGGGGCCGAAGGGTGCAAAGTCACCCCCTCCTTTTTGAGAATCGCAAGATCGCTAGTATTTTGGGTCTGAGACCCAGGAAATGAGAGAGAGAGAGAGAGAGAGACGCAGAATACACAAGGTTTGGAATATCTCCTGACATAAGCGGAACGGAACCACTGACTACTGCTATTGTCTCTTGGAGAAGGAATTGTGTATTGAGTACTGTACTATTCATTGAAACCCCTCAGGGGACAACCAAAGTGGGCTGGCTGAGGGATTGCATCATCCCAACCTGATTGACATCTGAGACCCCGTGAGTAAGGATAAAAGAGGGGTCTGGGGAACAACCCCTTTAGAGGCACCAGGAGAAACGCTAGAAATCCAGTGGCAGCGTTTTATAGCGAAAGCCATTGGGAGCTCCTGTGCGTCCTCCCTTGCCTGGGTGGCGGGCTCATCACGGAAGAATGGTTTAGCTAAAGGAGAGGTCACACTTGAACGGCCAAGACAACGAGACTCCTGACGGATCGAAATCATAAAGGAAGGTTGGCAAAACCCGTAGTGGTAAATGTTCCCATTCTCTTTCTCTCTCTCTCTCTCTCTCTCTCTCTCTCTCTCACAATTGCAACACAGCAACACTCAAAAGATGGCAGCCTGTGTGAACTGCAGTGAACTTTATATTCCCCTCGGACAATTCATTATCCCCTAGACAACGATAGAGCTTGTTTCTTATTGATTATTATTATACCCGCACTTTTAGGTTTAGTATTGACGACTTATATTATCTGTATATTTGCATTGATATTATTTTTGTGTATTTTTACTAATAAATACTGTTAAAAATAGTATCATCAGATTCTAACAGACGTCTCTAACTTTGCTGGTAAGTAACCCAGTTACGGGGTTCGTAACACATTTCTGAAAGCAGAAAGAGTTGGACGCAAGGAAAGGTCAGTGTCTTTAAGCCGTTTTATTTCCTTCAATCGTAAATCCCTCGGCAAAGCACACTTCAGCTGGGATCAGCAGTAACATCGTGAAAGAAGATTTATTACTTAGAGGAAAGTCTCTCCTAACTAACTGTGTAAATCATTTTGCACTTTTTTTTGCAATACTACTTTAAAGAACTGAGTTTGCATTTCTCGCTTTAAGAACTGTTCAAGCTGCCGTATCGCCGCTGACTTCCGGTTAAGTTAGTCATTTGTTTACCTTTGTGGTTTTTTCCAGCAGTGTTTAATAAATGTTTTATTTGTTATAAAAAAACCTGTCTCAATTATATATTCACTGTTGCTGGATTGTAACAATTAGGATCAAGTAATTTTGTCAATTCAATTTTGAGTCACTTTAACTGTCCAACCCAATTCCACTCTGACCATTCTGTCTTTGGCATCCTGCTTTACTGCAATGAGGCCCAGTTTAAGCTTCATGAACAGTAGCTCATTTTGCAGCCACCAGGGTTGAACTTCAAATAATTCAGCTTCTTTCCCTTTTACAACAGAGTTATTAAAAGGGAGAGTTATTAGAAGGAATTCTGAGGGATATGGTTTATTTGCATTTGGAAAGGCAAGGGCTAATTAGGGATTTGTGCATGTGAAATTATGTCTTGTGAATTACAATGAGTTTTTGAAGAGATGACCAAGAGGTTAAAAGAGGAAGGGAAGGGGATGATGTTTACATGGACTTTAGCAAGGCCCTTGACAAGGTCCCACATGGTAGGTTGGTCTACAAGGTTAGAATGCATAGGATTGAAAGTGAGTTTGCAAATTATATACAAAATCGGTTTGTAAGTAGAAGGCAAGGATGGTAAGAGAGCGTTTTTTTAAATCAGATAAGACACTAGTGACAATAGTGCCTTAGGGCTCTATGCTGGATTACTGCTAGACATGTAAATTGATTTGAAATGAATTTAGGTGGCATAATTAGTAAGTTTGCAGATGACACCAAAACTGGTGGCATAGTGAACAGCTAAGGTTTTCTAAGGTTACAGCAGAATATAAATTGAGTGGGAAAGTGTGCAGGGGAATTGAAGATGGAATTTAACTCAAGACGTGTGGAGTGAGGCTCTTTGGGAAGTTAAACCCGGACAGGACATACATAGTAGGACCACGGAGTGATTTTGAACAGAGAAGCCATGAGAAATGAATAAATAGTTCCCTGATAACTGGGACTGGTAGACAGAATGGCAAGAATATGGCATGGGATCCAAGGTGAATTAGCAAATTATATATAAAATTAGTTTGTTGACATGCTTGCTTTCAATCACAGTGGCAATGATATAAGATGTGGGATGTTATGTTACAGCTGTACAAAACATTGATTAGACTATACTTGGAGTATTGTATGCCTTTCTGATTGCCACACTACAGAAAAGATGTGTTTAATCTAGAGAGTATGCAAAAAAAAAAATTCACAAGGAAGTTGTTTGGATTGAGTTTGTGTTTTAAGGAAAGATTGAGTGGTGTAAAGGAATAAAATAGCAGCATATGCAGTGTACCTGTCTCCATTAAATAGGCTAGGTTTCATTTTGCCTGGAGTGAAGATGCCAAAGCATGACATAAAATCATAAGTAGCATCGAGAGGGTGGGTGGCCTGAATCGATTTCGCTAGTAGTCTTGTCTACAACCAGAGGGCATGACCTTAAGGTGGGAGGGAGGAGGGGATCTTGGGTGTATATTTTTTGTATATGGAGTAGTTGGTTTCAGGAATGAGCTGTCTGATTAGATGGTGGGGGCAGAAAGGAAACGTTTAAGTGGTATCTTGACAGGACGTAGAGGAAATTAGAACTTATGCAGGTAAATGGGATTAGTACAGATGGGCTTTATGATTACCATTGACAACAGTGGGCTGAAGGGCCTGTTTCGGGAGACTGCATCTCTTATGGACATCAACACATTTCCGGGCATCAATACCTCAGAGGTCCTATCCTGGGCCCAATATATTGATGCAATCATGATGAAGTAGTTCCAGTGCCTGGTATATTACTTAACAGGAGTATATTTCTACTGATGTAGGGTGGTGAGCATTCTGATTGGCTGCATCTTCACCTGAAATAGAAGCTCCGGTGATTGCAGGGTCAAGAAAAACTGTTGAGGATTGTAGACTCAGCCATCTTTATCATAAGCACCAGCCTCTGCACCTTAAGGATATCTTCAAGAGATGCCTCAGAAAGGCTGCATCCATCATAAAGGACCTTAACCATCCTGAGCATGCCCTCTTCTCATTACTGCTGTTGGGGAGGAGGTATAGGCGATGCACACTTAATTTTTTTTAGAACAGCTTCTTCCCCTCTGCCATCCAATTTCTGAACAGTCAATGAGCCCATGAACACTACCTTGTTATTTTGCGCCCTCCTTTGTACTGTTTATTTTTAGATTTCTTATGGTAACCTATGGTCCTTTTTATGTATTGCCCTGAATTTCAGAATCAGAATTGGGTTTAATATCACTGACATATGTCATGAAATTTGTTGCTATGTGGCAGCAGTTCATTGCAATACATAATGATAAAAACTGAATTACAGTAAATACATAAATAGTATGCATAATAAAGTTAAATTAAGTAAGTAGTGCAAAAATTAGTATCACAACATGTCTGTGATAATAAATCTGATTTTGATTCTGTGCAATACAACTCTGGTTCTCTATGTATCAGAACAGGCCATTTTTTTCTGAAAATAATTCACATATTGGCACAGTATTACTCTCTTCACCACTACACCCTATTCCGCCAAGCATGTTCCATAGCCCTGCTATATTAGCAACACATTAAGTCTGTGTTAACACTCCCCCCAACTGTCTTACAATTCCATTTAGCAGAATGACCCCTACAATTCGCCATCTATAGTAACCTTGCCCTCACCCTATCACAGATGTTTTATTGATCCCTCTCATAATCTTCTTTGCAATTTAAAACTACCTTTTTTCTTTAACAGTTCTCATGAAGGGTCTTTGATCTGAAATGTTATTTCGTTTGTTTCCACAGATGCTGTTTGACCAATCAAATGTTTCCAGCATTTTTTTAAAATCTTAATTCAAATGTTCAGCATATGCAGTATTTTGATAAAAAATTTCAGTTTGCATATATTTAATTGGAGAACATTTCATTTTAAGCATTTACTGGATTTCAGACAAGCAGCCTGATAATTTTTTGGCAGTGAAGGAGTTGAGAGAGGTTGTGCACCCTGTGGTAACTTCTACTTTACAAAAAGAACACTCGACAACTTGATGGCCAAAAGAGCATCTTTATCAGGGACGGCAAATGCTATTTACAATACAGAGGCTTCCAGGTACCTCGTGCGGCCTGGGTGGAGGAACTATATACGATGCATACTGGGAGTAAAAAGAGCGGAAGTAAAGATTCCGCCAACCCCAGATCCCACCTCTTGCTACCAACAGCTTCCCGATTAGTATTAACTAACTTTTAATAATACTCACATTACAACACTTCTTCCCCCCCCCCTTAAAATCCAACATTCCCGAAATATAGAAGAACTAGGAAATAAAAACAGTGGTATCATTAGTAACAGGTTACCAATACAAAAACACCTAAAAAAAAAACATGACAAATTCAAAATTCAATCTAACAACAAAAGAAACTATCCGATCAAAGATTCAGTCTGTCAGGAGGTTGGCGAGAGAGCTGCAATCTACGCACTACCCCTGGTGACCTAGCAGGCACTGCTGGTGAGGATGTTTTGGGTGCATCTAGTGTTGGGGACATGACAGGGGTTTGTGTGTCTGCATGAGAATATCCATCCTCTTCAGAGGACTCTGCCCCTTCTGCCAGTGTGTCTCCCTCTAGCAAAGTCACTGGTGGACATGCTTCCCCAGTAGTCTGTCTCACCATTGGCAACTCCATGGAACTGTCTACCCCTGAGCCAGAATCATGATGCAGGCGCACATGGTCCTGATGTCTGCGGAAAACACCCATCAGTCATCTTCACAACAATGGAGACTGGACCACTCTGCTTAAGAATAACACCAGGTAGCCATTGCTGATTGTTCCTCACATAGACATTGTTATCCCGTTCTAACTGTCTCGTGAATGTTGATCATGCCCCTCCTTCTGCTTTTCCTGCTTTCTCTCCACTTTTGCCTTCATGTCCGGGTGCAGCCTTGACTTAGGCCTACGCCCCATCAGCATCTCTGCTGGAGTGTGTACAGTCGTAGCCTGTGGAGTGAGGCGGTATTTAAACAGGAAACGTGAGAGCCGGGTACTAAGAGAATCCCCTGTCATCCACTTCAGGCCTTCCTTCACTGTCTGAACAGCCCGCTCAGCCAAACCATTTGAGGCTGGGTGGAAAGGGGCCGTCCGAATGTGACGAATGCCATTCTGCTGCATGAACTCACCGAACAGCTCACTGGTGAACGTCGGGCCATTATCAGTGACCAGAGAGTCAGGCAACCCGTGGACTGCAAACACTTGCCTGAGTTTGTCTATGGTTGAAGGGGCTGTGATGTTGCTCATGATGTGAGCTTCGATCCATTTGGAATGTACATCTACCATTACAAGAAACATCTGTCCCATAAAGGGGTCAGCAAAGTCCAAATGTAGCCTAGACCAGGGGTAGACTGGCCACTCCCATGGGTGCAAAGGAGCTGGTGGTGGCATGTTTTGATTGGTCTGACATTGCCTGCATGATTTTATCTTGTTCTCCAGATCCCGATCCATTCTTGGCCACCAGACGTAGGATCTTGCAAGGCTTTTCATTTGAGACACCCCTGGGTGAATCTCATGAATTTCTTCTACAATCTGTGAATGGCCAGGGGGAGGCACGATGACCCTCGCCCCCCCCCCCCCCCCAAGAAAACACAACCATCCTGCAGACTCAGTTCAGTCTTGCGTTTGGCAGTTCCTCTCCTTCCACAACTCTGGGCCAACTTTGTAAAGGAAAAGTCTTGACTTGAGACAGAACTGGGTCCCTCCCTGTCCATTGCTTGATCTGGGTTGCCTTTACAGGTGTCTTGGACAGCCTCTCCAATGAAAACAGTCTCTGGAGGCACACATGTAGTAACAGGCGTCTCAGGTAAAGGGAGTCGACTCAGCGCATCGGCGTTTGCATTATCCCCATCCGCTCTGTACACTATAGTATACTGGTAGGCTGTCAGTGTGAGAGCCCAACGCTGTATCCTGGCTGAGGGTAGCGGTGGGATGCATCTGGTCTCCCTAAAAAGGCTCATCAGTGGTTTATGGTCTGTATAAATTGTGAATGCACGTCCATAGAGGTACTGATGAAAACGTTTGACCGCAAAAACAATGGCAGACCTTCTTTGTCTAGCTGTGAATATCCCTTCTCAGCAGCCATCAGGGTACGTGAAGCAAAACCAATAGGCTTCTCCAAATGGTCTTCCATTACGTGTGAGAGAACTGCCCCGACTCCATAGGGCGAAGCGTCGCATGGAAGGGTGATCTCCTTGTCTGGGTCATAGTGAACGAGCAGCTTCGCTGAGTGCAGTAGTTCTTTCACTTCCTTGAAAGCTTCCTCCTGCTCTTCACCCCACCGCCACTTAGTGTCATTGTTAAGCAGCTTATACAGTGGGGCCAAAACCTTTGAGAGGTCTGGAAGAAACTTGCCATAATAATTCACCATGCCCAAAAATGATCTGAGTTCAGTGACGCTCTTGGGGCCTCCTTGATAGCTCTCACTTTTTCCTCAGCTGTAACCTTGTGTCCCAGGTAGGTCACACTTGGAGCCAGGAACACACATTTTCCGCGTTTCAGCCGCAGCCCTGCGTCTGAGAGTCTCTTCAGCACCTGTTCTAAGTTAGCCAGATACTTCCCCCCCCACCCCCCACCGTGGCTCCCATGATCAAAATATCATCAAGATACACTGCTACATGTGGAATCCCCTGCAGCAAAGAGTCCATTGTCCTCTGGAAATGGCGGGGCTAGACTCCACTCCAAACACCAGGCGATTGTATTTGAATAATCCCTTGTGCGTATTGATGGTGATGTACTCCTCTGAATCCTCGTTGAGCAGCAGCTGTTGGTAGGCGTGGCTCATGTCCAGCTTTGTGACCAGCTTACCCCCTGACAGGGTCGCAAACAGGTCATCCACCCATGGCAATGGGTACTCCTCCAGCCTAGAGACCTGAATCTCCGTAAGCTTGTAGTCCCCACATATCCTCACCGTTTTATCCGCCTTCAAAACTGGAACGATAGGAGCCGCCCTCCTCGAAAACTGGACAGGCTCAATGATGCCCAGCCCCTGTAAATGTACCAGCTCTGCCTCGACTTTGCCTTTCATGGCACAGGGCACCGACCTGGGCTTAAAAAAACGTGGTGTGGCCTCAGGGTCGACATAGAGTTTCACGGTCACGCCCTTCAGTGTGCCCAGCTCGTCCCTGAAAACGTCACTATACCGCTGCAGAATGTCCTCCGTTGTGCGTACATACTTAATTTCATGCCAGTTGAGCTGGATTTTGCTAAGCCAATTGCGGCCCAAAAGACTGGGCCCACTGCCCTTAGCTATCACCGGCCTGGCTTCATATAACACCCCTAAATGAGGTTTAGGTCCTGAGTTGGAGCTTGGATGTTCTGATGGGAGGCAGGTTATATCCCCTTGTCCTCCTGTAGGTCTCTTCACTAATGACCAAAGCAGTACCCCCGAATCAATCTCGAACTTAATGTCCTTTCCCTTGACAGTGACTGTGGCATAATATGGTTCAGGTGGTCCCTCATCCATTTCCACCCCAAACATGTTGTAGGCACACGCTGCCTCTCCGTCTGCTTCTCCTCGGTGGTGTGTGGCTGCCCAAGTCTGTTGAGCTTTCCCCTGCCCAGGCTTAACCTCACCCTTTACGCTCCTGCACTTTTTAACTAAATGTCCCTTCTTGCTACAAGCATGGCAGACAGTATCTTTGAATTTACAAACATTTGCATAGTGCGTTCCTCCACACCGAAAACATTCCACCCACTTTTCCTGTCTACCAGTTTCCCTCCTGACTTTGAGCACTGCTGCCGACTGCGACCCCCCCCCCCCCCCATATCCTTTCTGTATATCCCTGGCATTATCAGCAGCCATCTCCGTGCCTTGAGCAATCTCAAAGGGCTGTCTTGAAAGTCAACGGTGGGGTTTCCCCCAACAAGTGGCTTTGTACGGCGGCATTATTAATGCCGCATACTAATCTATCACGGAGCATGTCAGCCAACACGGCTCCGAAATCACAATGCTCCGACAGCTGCCGAAGCTCGGCCACAAAATCGCCCACAGTCTGACCTGGCTTCTGGACATGGCTGTGAAACTTGAACCGTTGAACTATCACCGAAGGCTTCGGATTGTGGTGGTTCCCCATGAGCTTGACCAGTTCGTCGTACGGAATTTCTCCCTGTTTCCATGGTGTAGCTAAGTTCCGTATCAGCTTGTACGTCTTTGCCCCACACACGCTTAGGAGAACAGAGCGCTTCTTAGCCTCCTCAGTAATTCTATTAGCACAGAAAAAGTGGCCCAACCTTTCCTCGTACTCCAGCCACTCCTCGATTTGCTTGTTGAACACACCAACCATTCCGAACATAGCCATCCTAACACGAGACTCCTCGACCGTTCACAGCTCCTGATAGAAAACGGGGCCAACCCGTCCACAGAACCAATTTACCTCATCGCTAAAAATATGTGGTAACTTCTACTTTACAAAAAGACCACTCGACAACTTGATGGCCAAAAGAGCATCTTTATCTGGGATGGCAAATGATATTTACAATACAGAGGCTTCCAGGTACCTCGTGCGGCCTGGGTGGAGGAACTATATACGATGCATACTGGGGGTAAAAAGAGTGCAAGTAAAGACCCCGCCAACCCCGGATCCCGCCTCTTGCTACCAACAGCTTCCCGATTAGTATTAACTTACTTTTAATAATACATTACAACACAGCCTGCCAGTTCTTTTCCGGAATAAGTCACGGAGGGGCGCCATGTAAATGAGAAACAGGCAGAGGTTGAAAAGATTTTCCCAGGGGATACCAGAGTGACAGTGTGGGAGCAGGAAATGAAACCCTTGCAGCTCATTCTCTGACTATCAATCAATAAATAAACATTTAGAGCAGGCAAGTGCTGACATACATAGTTGAAAAGAAGAGGAAAACAGGATGGTGGTGTTTATGTTAAACATTGCAGATAAAGAGTGGAGGACACAGAGACTGAAGATTCAATCAGTTCCATCATGGACACAACCCTTCCCACCACTGAGGACTCCTTCAAGAGGCAGTATCTGAAAAAGGCAGCATTCTTCATTAAGGACCCTCGCTATCTGGGACATGTGTCTTTGTATTACTACCACTGGAGAAGAGATACAGGGGCCTGAAGACCTAAACTCAATGATTCAGAAACAGCTTCTTCTGCCATTAGATTTCTTAACAGTCCATGAACACTAGCTCATTATTCCTTCTGCTTGCACGATTTATTTATTTTGTAATTCATTTTATTTAAAACACAGAATCTTCCAGCCCAACGAGCTGTGCTGCCCAGCAACCCATCTATTTAACCCCAGCCTAATCACAGGACAATGACCACTTACAATGACTAATTAACTGGTCGTCTTTGGACTGTGGAGGGAAACTGAACCTGAAGAAACCCATGCTCTCACAGGAAGAATGTACAAACTTTCTTACAGAGGACGCCAGAAATGAACTCCAAACTCTTGACACCCTGAGCTGTAAACAGTGTCACACTAACCACTGTGTTACCCCATAGTAATGTTATGTCGTTGTACAATACTGCTGCCATAAAACCGAACACGTAAGAAGGTGATAATCAGCCAGTTCTGATGAATAGTTTTGGTCTGAAACGTCGACTGTTCACTCTTTTCCATAGATGCTGCCTGGCCTGCTGAATTTCTTCAGCATTTAGTGTGTATTGAAAGTGATAATAAATCTGATTCTGATTCCAATACAGATCAAGAAGGTTGAGGATGAATAACTATTACAGTCAGCCCTCCTTATCCACGAATTCAACCAACCGCGAATCACGCAAACCTGGAAGTGCTCTTCCAGCACTTGTTGTTCGAGCATGTACAGACTCTTTTTCTTGTCATTATTCCCTAAACAATGCAGTATAACAACTATTTTACATAGCATTTACATTGTATTAGGTATAATAAGTAATCTCGAGATGATTTAAAGTATACGGGAGGATGCGTGTGGGTTATCAATGATTGGGAGCGAAAAAAATTGAAAGTTCTCTTACTAAGTCGGAAGAGGTACACCCAGTATTATTTAGTGACAGTTAGTCAAACGTTTGTCTTAGTATATAGTATATATTTTACCTTTCTATGCATATAAAACACTTAAGAATGTATGTTTCAGCGCCGCATAAGGAATGGAAGTTCCCGAGTTCAATCCGGTGACAGACTGCTCCCGAGTGTGCTCTCCACTGTGCCGGGTTGATGTGGAGGATCAAAAACCCAAAACCCAATAATTAAACCACTGCATTGCTTAGTAATAATTGTAGCTTCCATCGGGGCAGAGCCTTTCTCACTTTATCCTTTAAAATCATTGACCGATGTAGCCTAACGCTTTTCCAATGACTAATGGTGTTTCACCTTTTTTCGATCGCTTTATTATTTCCACTTTATTTTCAATCGTGATCGTGATTATTTTCGTGTACAGAAACACTGTGGATCTGG
This sequence comes from Hypanus sabinus, assembly GCF_030144855.1. Classification (NCBI taxonomy): domain Eukaryota; kingdom Metazoa; phylum Chordata; class Chondrichthyes; order Myliobatiformes; family Dasyatidae; genus Hypanus; species Hypanus sabinus. The sequence continues at coordinate 157,586,035 of NC_082707.1, read as the reverse complement.
ATCTCTGCTGCCGGGTCCTAATGTCCACCTCACTGAGACAGGTTAAATAAGGTCTGGGGTTCCACTGGGTCCTAAGATCCACGGCACTAGAGTCAGGTTGAATAAGGAACTTGAGCATCTGCGTTTTTTCATATCCGTGAAGGGTCCCGGAACCAATCCCTTGCGGATAAGGAGGGCCGACTGTACTATCTCTGTCACAGACACATATAATGTTATTAATGACTTTATTAGAGAGGTTTAAACATGTTGCAGTGCAAGTAAGTGAAAGATGCAAAATCAGTGATAGTTTCCAGTTCAGGAAGTGGCATAATGTACTAGAAAAAGAGGTGAGAAGGGATATATGCTTAAGACAACAAAAGGAATATAAACTAAGCAAACACGAGGAAATCTGCAGATGCTGGAAATTTAAGCAACACTCACAAAATGCTGTGTGTCAAAATGTCAGGACTGTACTTCTTCCTATAGATGCTGCCTGGCCTGCTGTGTTCCACCAGCATTTTGTGAATATTCATTATTCTGTATTTCAAACTTGGTGGAAATTGCTCAGATCCTTTATTTGGTGGAAATGAGTTGAAGAAAAGAGAATTTATTCAAAGCATTAATATTCACCCAGATGGGAGAGCTTGCAAGAAGGCACTGGTTACATCTCCGTTGATGGAAGAAGTAGAGATTGAAGGTACCAGATGTTGAAGGACATATAGATCAAAAGGAGACAATCAAAGAGAACTGTCAGTATGATATTTAAAAATTGTGACACAAATCCACTTCCACTATGAGGGAAATAATGCTTAATGACATAAGTCTGTAGATACTGGAGTCTGCAGCAACAATTTGCTGGAGGAACTCGAGATCATGTTCAATCTTAACTGACATTCAACTATACACATGTATACAGCTAAATGAAACAGCATTCCTCCAGGGATGCAAAACATGGTACACGCAGCAGACAACACGTGGCATATATAGTTATGCATATAGTCACATAAAAATATATTAGCCCAAATCTCTAAGTGTCATGGCCTGAAGATTGATGGTGTATCGGATGTTGTCCTGGAGCCATGTTTCTGCAAGAATAAGCAGAACTCTTAGTTCCTCATGTTGCACTAGTTCAGCCAGAGAGCAGCTCCGACTGGATGGCCAGCTCCAGCCAAGCATGGAGCCCAGTACCCCCACTGTGCCTTGGTTCTCCTCCACATCACCTCTGGCACCTCCTCTCCTGGGTGACTACAACTGACAATACCACAGCACGCAGGCCTGGAACATCTGACAACCGAGAGCACACAGCTCCCACACCATTGGTCTCGCAAATGAATCAGCGAATCAGATGTGGTATTTCATATTGCCAATGTCCAACAGGGTCTTGTGATCCCAAGAAAAGTTTGCACTGTGTGTTGGACTGTGTACCATTTCTGACTCTTCTTCCTTGGGTGGCTAAAGTAGGTGACGACGCGGTATGCAATAAGCCCACACTGCACAGCTCATCTGCCGTAAAACAACTTGGTAGTGAGGTAGACTTGCAGTATCTGGTATTCTTAAAATCCAGCAGTGTCCTGCAATCACAAGAGAGTCAATAAGGATGTATAATTACATCATTGGCTGGACAAGGAGAGGACACTGCCACCAAGCGCACAGCCACCTTACTGCTGGAACAGACACAAAGTGACTAGAATTACGAGGAAATAAATAGATGATTCTTCTTCTCTTAGCTCTAGAAATGCATCCAATATTTTAACAGGAATCTAACCCTCAAAGAAACTATAAACATTAGCACGTTTTTAAGAAATAATTTAAATAACGTTGTGAAAAACGTCCTGATCTAGCTAACTGCTTGCCTTTTAATATTCTGCTTAGAAGCAGGCTATTCACAATGGCTGGTGCATTACTGTCTTATTCTTCTTGGGAAGGCTTGGGGTTGAGAATTACTTTCTTCCATTCAAATCTGTTGACTGAATTTAGAAGGAATGCATTTGACACTACTAAGAATATCTCAATGAATGTGTCATTCACATGAAGAACCCAAATTTTCTGACGAGCTATGCATGAAAGAGTTGTAGATCACGTAATGCATTTTAAATAATTTCATACTGAACTGAAGTAAAAATTAACTTGAATTAAATGGAGCATGAATGAAATAACCATTTTTACTCATAATGAAAGTAAAAGGAACTCATGCATTCTTTGTTCAGTATGTAATCATATTAGCAAATTACCTCAACTGTGCTATAAATTTCCAAGATTCTGCATTAGCTACAGTGCAAAGATAATGTCCATTAAATTCTTAACTCAGCACAACTTTGTTTTACAATACACATTTAAATTGATATATGATGGCATGCAAGCTCTAAGCCAATATTCCAATCTCGCTGTAGACTGTGTTGTGCCAGGTTTCACCATCACCCTAATATTTCTTAATATTTCTTGCCATGTTATACCACATCACCTTCATTAAGCACAGACTAGATAAATGGGAAACTTCAACCAATGGCATTTCCATTCCAGAAAAAAAAATCATTCCAGTATTGGTAATTGGCTTGCAGTACAGAAAAGGATGTTAAGCTAACATACATGTTCACAGCTGAGTTCCAAATCACAAACTAATTAACTTGCTTGAAAGTGGTCCTTATACTAAACATCTTTTGAGCAGCTGGGGCTCATCAGCCTTGGACAGCAGCCCTCCGAGGAGCAGGAAAACTCTGCTGCCTTGTAGTCATACCTAACCATCATGGGAAAGGCTTTGGGAGTAAACCCCGAGGAAGAGATCTGGAGTCAGGGTACCTAAGGCAGTTTGATGTTGTTTACAACTTTGCTCTGACAACCTCTGCGATGACACTGGTGCCAAGCAGTGTAGTCCCTTGGACTACATCAGTGACATTGAGGGGAGGGAATCTGCTGCATGGCAACAGCCGGTTCTTCAAATCTTCCCAACCAGGCTTATGCCCTGGAGAGGACACCAGAGGCACAAACCCACGATCCCCTGGAATTGATGGCTGCCCACTATACTAAACATCTACAAAACAAATATTCTCCAGCAATATGCTGGATATAGTTATATTACCAAAATCAATAAAGTTGCATAACAAGACCATGGAAAACATGAAACACTTCCTATATCTTTGGGGTAACCTTTCAAGACATTAATTTTTACAAGCAAAAAAAATGAACCAACATCAGCACCTCCCAGGTGAACATCCCCAGTTTCAAGGATCTTTTTATACTGTCTACCATGCAACAACGATTTTGTGCACTTCTGAGGCATGGAATCTCTATAGAAGATAACTCAAACAATTGAAAGATAACACATTTTGTGATTCAGCTCTGAACATACCTTCTAGGATTGAATTCAGTTCAAGATGATTGCCACACGCAAGTCACACCCACCTACGTAGTTAAAAAGTCACCGAGCCTGGAAACAAGGCCTTCAGCCCAATTCACTCATGCCATCTATGTTGTCCAGCGGGCTAGTCCCACCTGCTTGTGAGTGGCTAGGAATACTCCTATTTCTCCCAATGTGGGAACGTATTATGAATGCGACTGGGAGCCAGACCAGGAACCATGACTAAAACAAGGCTACGTATGCAGAAAATGTATGGTGGGATGCTTAACTTTGAGTTAAGATGGTGCTGGTAATCCTCTGTGACTTCTGGCTGTTAGCTAATGAAACAAGGATAGCAACTAAATACCTTGTTAACCATGTTTTTTCTGGCAAATAATCATTGCAAGTAATAGTCGGCAGCTTCCCTTTGCATTTGGTGACAACTCAATTTGGCAGAACCAAGGCAAGGTGAGGTGGCAGGCCTGTCACCGAGAGTGTAGCAGAGCATGAAAGACTGGGCACATGACAAATTGAAACTGTGGTGTCTCAGTGCCATACACAACTGAGCAAGATCTGTGTATGGAGGCTGAAATTACAGGTCAAATTGAACGGGCAAAAGTCTGACGTATCAAAGCAGCAGAACCTGTTGTGCAGATGGAGAGTTAAGAACCAGGCCAAATTGGTGTGGATGCCATAGGCAAGGTACAGGCCGATTTTGATCGCTGCTCGAAGCAGCAGAACCCAACGTTCAATGGAGCTGGGCCAGAATGAAAAGGTCAAGGTGTTGGAAAGGTCAGGGTGTCAGGGCCCAAGGCAAGGTACAAGCTGATTAAGATTGCTGTTCCACAGTGTTTATTTGGCTCTACACTGAACTATGGGACTCTCTTGTGGACTCAGCTCAGAAACACTATTTGCTTGCGGTTACTGTTTGCATGATGTTTTTTTCCCATTGAACACTGGGTGTTCGACAGGTCTTTTTTATGGGCTATTTTATTCTTTTATTTTCATATGCACATGATGTGTTTTTTATTCTCTGCATATATATGGGGTTTGTTTTTGGATTTCTTTGTTTTGTGGCTGTCTGTTAGGAGATGAATCTCAAGGTTGTATAATGTATACATCCTTTGATAATAAGATAACTTTGAACCTTTGGGAATGGGGACCAGGTGTACGTTAAACCAAAGCTGTGACTGGGATCGGGAACTGGGGACCAAGTGTGGCTGGGCATGTGACCTGCAGCCCAAAGCCACGGTGATTACGAAAAAGAGCTAAGGATTGATGTGTGAGTGGGAATGTGGATAGATTTGGCTATAGGGAGGGATATGTAAAAGGACAGGAGTAGAGAATAAAGACAAAGTGGGAAAAGAGAGGAGGAAGGTTCGCAAAGTGAGGGAATTCAAGGACAGGACTGATTGAGGCACTGAGACATCAAGCAAAGATGGGTGAAGGAGGACAATGAACAAGGGAGCTTTGTGATCATGAGAGAGATATGTTGAGGGAGGGAAAATGAATGAAAGTGTTGAGTGGCGCTTACATGTGTGCCTACTAATATGTGAGTATTAATCTCCATGTAGCATTGGCTTATCTCAGGTTATCTTGATCCTCTTGGCACTACATCAAGATCTTGTTCTCTCAAGTCCATATGGATATATATTTAAAAAATGCAAATGGGTAACTTCCACACTACAGACCGTGCTCAGTGCAAGGCATGGTTAACCTTGTCACCAAGGACTCTAGTGATTTCTACAGATGTACCTTTGGAAGATTCTGATGAATTGCATCACTGATTGGTACGGAGGATCCAATGCACAGGATCTAACATGGGTTGTAGACAGCCTGTTAGCTTCCTTACCATCCAAGGTATAGTCAAAGGGCAGTGCCTCAAGAAGGCAGCATCCATCATTAAGGGCTTTCACCATCCAGGCCAAGCCCGCTTCTCAACATCTATGGAAAAAACTACAGTCAACCTTTCAGTCCGAGACCCTTCATCAGCATTGATACTGCCTGGCCTGCTGAGTTCCTCCAGCATTTTGTTTGTGTTGCTTCGATTCCAGCATTCACAGATCTTCTCATTTGTGATTGGAATACCATTAGGGAGGAGGTTATAGGAGTCTGAAGACACATACTTAATGTTTTAGAATCAACTTCTTCACCTCTGCCATTAGATTTCCAAATGATCCATGAACCTATGAACACTACCTCACTATTCTTCTTTCACACTATATATTTATTTTATTTTTATTGTAATTATAGTAATTTTCTGTCCACTGTACTAATGCTACAAAACGAATTTCAGTGACAATAAACCTGATTTTGATTCTGAACACTGGAGAAATGACACAAAATCATGCCTGTTCTTTTAATGAAGACCTTCAAAATTAATTCAGTTTTAAAAGAAAGGCATGTTAAGTTACTGACAACTGTTGTGGAATTTGTTAATTAGCTTTTCAATTTGTCATGGTGAGCAATAGATATTGCTCAGTGCCTGTAGTGGTTGCTTTAAAACAAACCAAAAGCACTGAGAGACTAAGCTAGGAGATCTATGATGTATGATGCACTTTCAAAACAATGAACTTCCAAAATCAAAAAAAGTATGTTCAATCCTTTATTAGTAGGCAGCCGTCGATCCCAGGTGAGCATGGTTTTGTGCCTCTGGTGGACTGTGTCCTCTTTTGGGCAGGAAGATTTGAAGGACCAGCTGTTCTCCATGCAGCGGGTTTCCCCTCTCCACGTCACTGATGTAGTTCAAGGGAAGGGCAAGCGCCAATACAGCTTGACACCAGTGTCATTGCAGAGATTGCCAGAGTGAAGTTGTAAATAGCAACAAACTGCCTTAGGGACCCTGACTCCAGATTTCTTCCTTGGGGTTTACTCCCAAAGCCTTTCCCATGGGTGGGTATGGCCACAAAGCAGCGGAGGTTCAAAATCAGAGTTTTCCTTCTCCTAGGCAGGCTGCCGTCCAAGGCTGACGAGCCTCACCTGCCCGAAGCAACTGGTTTTGAGACAGCAATGGTCCACTTTTGCCCCTTTTCTTGTGAGTAGAAACAGTTCTGCCGGGCCTAGTAGCTAAGCCACACGTTAAGGCCAAGAGGTGGACTTGGTTGTCAGAAGGTGTTAGAGATACAAGTCATTTGGAGTACTTTTTTTTTGTAATTTATTTTTTTTATTGAAGTTCATCAAACAAACATTTCCATAAGATGTATTTCAGACATTGTACATATATATATCATATAATCATATATATCACAAAATTTCCACAAAGTATTTATCTGGGGTATACACTTATAGAAAAGAGTGGAAAGAAAAAAACAAGCAAAAGGAAAGAACTATGTACAAGTAGGGAGTGATCTTTTTTTTACAACAGATTCATTGATTTGTGAGAATAAAATCAGGCCTATGAGGCATTATGTAGTTAAACCATTTTTCCCAGTATGAATCAAAATTGTTCCAGCTTATGATTAACAGATGCTGTTATCTTCTCCATTTTGTAAATGTCCATTGTAATTTCCATCCATGTATTTAAAGTTGGGCTCTCTTGTGATAACCATTTCCTAGTAAGAGTCTTTTTACCAGCCACCAACAGTATATTCATTAAATATTTATCTCTTTTCAACAATTCTTGAGGTATATATCCAAAATATATGGTCTTACTCTCCAAGGGTATTTCACATTTAAAGATATCTTGTAGGGCATTGTGTATCCTCCTTTGTTTTTGATAACAGGGCACTCCCAAAAAATATGATCATGATTTGCATTTTGATTTCAACAATTTCTCCAGCAAACGGAGGTTACCATCATAATGGGATTTCTGAGAGGGTGTAATAAAATATCTTATCAAGTTTTTCCATCCAAACTCCCTCCATTTCTGTGAACTGCTACACTTCCATTGATATCTCCATATTGTTGTCCATTCTTCCTTAGATATAATTATCCCTCCTTCCTTCTCCCATTTTGTTTTAATGTATGAAGTCGAATGTGTTTTAAGATTTGACAACCCCTTATACATACTTGAAATGATTCTACTACCATTATCTGAATTATATCCTTTTCTAAAGAGTTCTATTGTTACGTATCCCGTAACTGGATAACTTACCAGCAAAGACAGAGAGTTCCATTGAAGTCTGATGTCACTATTTTCAATTATTTATTTTTTATTTATAAAGGGTCACAAAAGTAGGGTTAATACATACATTCAGATAGTGCACATCGTCAACACTCAATCTAAAGCGTGGGTAAAGTAATAATCATCATTAAGAAGTGAGCTCTACGGTTGTCTAGAGGTTAATAGATTGTCTGTTGGAAATATAAAAGTCACTCAGAAGTCTGCAGGCCTCAGCCCTTTGAAAATCGCTGGGTTTCACGTGGGGCGACCGAGAGAGAGAGAGATTGGGGAGAAGAGAAGGAACTTGCCGAGTCTTGATGAGGCTTCCGTGAAATCGGGGGGGGGGGGGGGGTGGGGAGCGTTGGTTCCCTCTCCCTGATGTTAGTTAAAAGCGGTTTTCTGTGATTCCAGCCACAAAGTCCAATCCCGGAATCTAACGCACGTGGCTTCCTTCAGAATGGCTTCCCGCTGCTGCGGGAACACTCTCGTGTCTTCTTGGTGCGTCTGAGGGGTTGTCCCCCTGAGACTCTCCTTTATACTTCCTCACGGGGTCGCAGGTGTCAATCAGGTTGGGATGATGCAATCTCTCTCTCAACCAGCCCACCTTGCCCGAGGGCTTTTCACGTGGTCTCCATGAGACAATAGTCACTGTCGTCTTATTCTGCATCCCGGGTGGGACCTGCAATTTGGCACGTTTCTCTCTCTCTCTCTCTCTCTCCTCCTGGGTCTACTGACCCCCCCCCTTTCGACGGGTGCTCTTGCGATTCTCACAAAGGAGGGGGCTGGGATCATAACATCTCCCCTCTTAAAACGTTTTTACCAGCAGTTAAAACGGAGTGGTACACAGTCTTACAGGAGTTTTGAATCTAACACAATACACAAGTTTTTCTTTTCACAGAGTACTACCGTTATACATTCAAGTCAGTATCTAAATAGTTAACGATTACAGTGTCCCTTTCTTTAATATCTTAACATTGCGAACCGTACATCAGACTTCAATTCAATAACCACCTATTTATTTTTTCTCTTAACTTAGCTTAGGTGCATTTACAAAAGTTTATGCAAATACTAATCGTTTCAGTCGTTTAACTTAACCAGCAGGTCTCCAAAGGGCTGTCTTTATTATTCACAGGTTTTGGCGCAAACCTGTTCAACCTGCTTGGCTGTCTAACAATGGCCTCCCCATTAACCGTCGCCTCTTTTTCGGCGAGCCCCCCCGTGGGGAAATTGAGTAGTTTTGCGTGGTGAACTCCCGCCCGCCCTGTTCATCGGGGTTATTTTAGCAACACCATGCCCCAGACTTAGACCATTTCCACCTAATTCTTTGATTTTACCCAGGTGGCTGGCCCTTTTATCAGTCCCCTTCAGGCTATTGGTGTTTGATTCGAACTCTTCGCTCAAGTAGCATAACTCTTCGCTCAAGGCGGCCTCTTCACACCCCATCCTGGCATAACAATAGAGTGGGGGGCCCTGCTATTCCCCTGCTCACTCTGTGAGCGATCTGCCAGGTTTAAGATTTCTTCCTTCGATTTGGAAACTACAGACTTTCCGTTTCCTTCAACAACAATCCTCATCCCCCCATTCTTAAATTCTGCGTTAACTTTGAACCCACCTTCGAGTACAAACACCGGTGAACTTACACTTCCCCCGGTTACCAACGTTAACCCTTTTTCCACTGAACCAAGTCTATCTGACCCACAAGGACGGCTGCCCCGTTCCACTGGATCAGATACCTCAGACTTCTTCTGAGCTCCGTTACCAGGTTCAGCACCACGTGCATCCCCATCTCGAACACACTCAAACGGGACATTGGCCTCTTCCAGGCTTTCAACACCCGTACCTTTTTCAAATTCTAACTTTCCCCAATTCTCCCAGTTACTCCCTGGGCAGCTCCCACCCGGGGAAGGCGCAACCCTGCAAGCTGAAACAACCTCCTCGGCCCTTTCAGCAGACTCCTTCGAGGCAAGGGTACCCTTTCCATCTAAGACTGCCCTCACCTCATTATCGGGAACACCTTTAGAACTCTCAAGTTCTTCAAACAATTCTGCCAAACCAGACAGATCATCCCTGTCCAACTCGGGACCTTTTAACAGCTTTATCTGTTTCTCATCTTTATTTCCTACCTTTAGGACCTTTCTCTTCACTAAGAGCAGATCTATCTCCTCTCCCTTACCCCCTTTCACTTTACTACTCTTCATCTGACCACCCTCGAAACCCTCATGGCACAGGGTCATCAAAGACGTCTCGGCCAAATCAAAACTGGCCAGATTTAAACTGCTCTCGTTCACAGCTCTCTCTCTCGATAGGCTGCGAGTGACCGCGACGGCGAGATGGTCCTTGGGCGCTAGGGACGGGGCCACCATACTCGCCGGTCACCAGGTCGGCAGCATAGCTGACCAAACCTTAACCCCTGCTCAGTTGTTCCCCAGCAGGATGTCCACGTCAGCTCTCGGGAATTCTGAGGGCACCCCTATTTCAACTGATCCATACACCAGCTTACAATCCAGAATGACCTTATATAAGGGCACCATTTCTATCCGTTTATTTATTCCTTCCACCTTTACCATGCCCATTTCCCGACCAAATTCTAGTACCTTACGGCTAACCAGGGATAGTTCAGCACCCGTATCCCTCCAGATTCGTACGGGAACTGGTGTGTCTCCCTCCGTCACGGACACGGTTCCGTGTGACAGACAACTCCCAGAGCCTTCTCGTACTCTGTCTACCCTCGGCTCTCTGGTCAATTTGCTGATTACCATGGCACACCCGATAGGGACTGCGGCTTTCCCTCTTCCTATCTCCTTTCTCGGAGCAAAGCATCGAGATGCAATGTGCCCCTCCTTTCTACAATTAAAACAGGTCAAACCCGGAATCCTCTGGCCGTCTTGCCATTCCCCCTCAACCTTACCGCTAGCTCCCGGTGGAACCCCTGCCTCACTCGTCGGACTTTCTCGATCGTTCCCACGGTCTCTCTGGGGACCGTTATTCGAGGAAGTCTTTGTCTTGTGGGTTAGGACATATTCGTCCGCAAACCTGGCAAATTCTGAAATGGACTTATCCGGCTTCTCATTCAAATACACCCGGATCTCCTCCGGAACACAACTTTTAAATTCCTCAATCAAAAACAACTCCCTGAGATGCCCATAATCCTCGTCCACCCTTACCGCGGTGCACCAACGGTCCAAGAGCACCCCCTTTTCATGGGCTAGCTCGGTATACGTTTGATTCCACCCTTTCCTTAAATTTCTAAACTTTTGTCTATACCAATTCGTAAGTCCGGAGAATGACCTTTTTTACCTCATCATAATTCTCCACTCCTCCCTCCTCCAGGGACAACGCTGCATATGCTCGTTGGGCTTTCCCCTTTAACACACTTTGTAACAATGCCACCCACTGCTCTTTTGGCCACTTCTGATTTACTGCCACCTTTTCAAAAAGCAAGAAATAACTATCGACATCTGTCTCCTCGAACGGGGGCACCAATCTCAACTCCCTACTAACATTAATCCGCTCTGCTTGGTCTAACCCTTGATCTCTTCACTCGTTCTTCATCTTCTCAATTTCCCGGTCATGTTGCCTCTGTTTCTCTTTCTCGTTTGCTTCTAGCTCCTTTAGGTGAATTTCATGCTGTCTTTGCCTCTCCCTTTCTCTCTCTCTCTCAGCCCTTTCTCTCTCTCTCTCTCTCAGCCACTTCCAGCTCTTTTAACTTAAATTTCACGTTCCAACTTTAATTTCTCCACCACTAACTGAACCATCGCACTTGATGGTACCTTTTCAGGGATATCTCCCAATACCTCAGCTTCAAACACCTTCTTCCCAATGTAATACTGGGTTATGGCCCTTCGTACCTCCTGCTTTTTCATGGACCTCACTTCTGTGAGGTTCAACTCCTTCGTTAAATTTAACAAGTCTGATTTGGTGGCTGCCTCTAGTGCCCCCACCGTCGGGTTTTCCATAAATTCACCCACGTCCATCTTTGCTGGTTTCCCGTCTGGCTACCCGCGTAACCAGATTCACGTTTTTGATTTACAAGCCCGATTGACTGGCCTCTCAATTAGGTGTCAAATCTCGAGACGAGAACCCCCAAGTTGTTACGTATCCCGTAACTGGATAACTTACCAGCAAAGACAGAGAGGTCCGTTGAAGTCTGATGTCACTATTTTCAAACGTTTTTATTTATAAATGGACACAAAAGTAAGGTTAATACATACATTCAGATAGTGCACATCGTCAACACTCAATCTAATCTAAAGTGCGGGTATAGTAATAATCATCATTAAGAAGTGAGCTCTACGGTTGTCTAGGGGTTAATAGATTGTCCGTTGGAAATATAAAAGTCACTCAGAAGTCTGCAGGCCTCAGCCCTTTGAAAATCGCTGGGTTTCACGTGGGGCGACCGAGAGAGAGAGAGATTGGGGAGAAGAGAAGGAACTTGCCGAGTCTTGATGAGGCTTCTGTGAAATCGGGGGGGGGGGGGGGGGGGAAGCATTGGTTAGCGGTTTTCTGTGATTCCAGCCACAAATTCCAATCCCGGAATCTAATGCACGTGGCTTCCTTCAGAATGGCTTCCCGCTGCTGCGGGAACAGTCTCTCGTGTCTTCTTGGTGCGTCTGAGGGGGCTGTCCCCCTGAGACTCTCCTTTATACTTCCTCACAGGGTCGCAGGTGTCAATCAGGTTGGGATGATGCAATCTCTCTCTCAACCAGCCCACCTTGCCCGAAGGCTTTTCACGTGGTCTCCATGAGACAATAGTCGCTGTCGTCTTATTCTGCATCCCGGGTGAGACGTGCAATTTGGCACATTTCTCTCTCTCTCTCTCTCCTCCTGGGTCTACTGACCCACCCCCCCCCCCCCCCCCGACGGGTGCTCTTGCGATTCTCACAAAGGAGGGGGCTGGGATCATAACACTATCAAGCATGTATTTGCCTAGGTTACATTTTTACACGTCTTATTAACATATTGTCGCATCTGTAAATACCAATAAAAATCTTGTTTTTCTATTAAGTGTTTCTCTTTAAGCATTTCAAAACTGAACAGCATTCCTTCTTTCATTATGTTGCAAAGAACTGTTATTCCTTTAGCTGTCTAGTCCTTAAATCTAGCATCCAATTTATTTGGTGTAAAATCAGAGACATATGCACACCATTTAAGAATTGCAATATCTCCCTCTGGATTATATTCTTTTATATTAGTTTTCCATATTTTAAGAGTCAATTTCACCCATGGGTTATGACTAGTATTTATGTACCTTTGCAGGTTGTTATCAGCCAAAATTGCTTGTATGGGGATGGGAAGTACCCGCTCCTCAATGTTTTTCCATTGATTGTCATATGATGGGTTGCACCAACATATCACAGCTCTCAACTGTGCTGCAAAATAATAATCTCTAAGAGAAGGCAAGCCCCATGCCCCCCTTTTCCTTTGCTAATTGCAAACTCTAGGCCTTTTACCCAGCCAAATATACCTTGATAGCATCTTGTTCCATTAATTGAATTGATTTTGATTAATCTCTATAGGTAGGGTCTGAAAGAGATATAACAGTCTGGGCAGTATATTCATTTTAATAGACTCAATCCTTGAAATGAGACTGAAAAAAGGAATCAGGCACCATCTTGCCACATCTTCCTTAATTTTTTAATATAAAGGCTGATAATTACATTCTGATAATTTTGCCAAATCTTTTGGCATAATGATGCCCAAATATTTGAAAGACTCTGTGTGCTAAGCCCAGGGGTATTGATTTTTAATTTCTCTTGGTGGGCTATAGTAATATGAAAGTAATTGGGTTTTATCTATGTTGATCATGTATCCTGATAATTGACCATATTGTTCAAAGGATTGCATCAATTTAGGTAAAGAGTATGTTGGTTGCCCAAGATAGATCAAAATGTCATCCGCATAACAAGCCAATTTTTGCTCTGTCCCTTTAATAGTAATTCCCCTGATATCTTCATTTTGTCTGATGTATTGAGCTAATGGTTCCAGATATAGCGCGAAGAGTAGCGGTGACCATGCACAACCCTGTCTCGTGCCCCTTTCTAGGGTAAGACTATTTGATAAATGTCCATTGATTTTAATCCTAGCAGGAGGATTGTCATATAGTGTCTGTATAGTTTTAATAATTGTGTCTTGGAAACCAAATCTCTGTAAAACTCTGTAAAGAAAATTCCAATTAACTGAATCAAATGCTTTCTCAGCGTCTACGCTTATCACTATTGCTTCGATTTTATTTTTTTTTATATGATCCATAATGTGAAGTGTCCTTCGTATATTGTCTTGAGTCTGGCATTGTCGTATAAAACCTGTCTGATCATTACGTATCAGTATAGGTAAAAACTCCTCTAATCGTTTGGCCATAATGGAGATAAATAACCTATAATCTACATTAAGAACGGATATTGGTCTAAATGACCTGCATTCCATTTTATCCTTGCCTTCTTTCAATCTGATTGAAACATATATTTAAGGGATTGGACACGCTGGAGGCATGAAGCATGTTCCCACTGATGGGTGAGTCCAGAACTAGAGGCCACAGTTTAAGAATAAGGGGTAGGCCATTTAGAACAGAGATGCAGAAAAACTTTTTCACCCAGAGAGTGGTGGATATGTGGAATGCTCTGCCCCAGAAGGCAGTGGAGGCCAAGTCGCTGGATGCATTCAAGAGAGAGTTAGATAGAGCTTTTACAGATAGCGGGGTCAAGGGATATGGGGAGAGGGCAGGATCGGGATACTGATTGTGTATGATCAGCCATGATCACAGTGAATGGCGGTGCTGGATAGCTGAATGGTCTACTCCTGCACCTGCTGTCTATTGTCTATTGTATTGCTGAGATTATCGCTTCTTTCCAACTGGGTGGCATTTGTGCCTTTTTTAGAGCCCAGTTCAGTGTGGGGAGTAAAACAGGAATGAGCTCATTTTTAAATTCTTTGTACCACTTTGCCATATACCCATCTGATCCTGGTGACTTGCTTAATATAAGCCTTCTAATTGCAGCTTTTAATTCAACTTCAGTTATGTCAGCAGTCATCCTTCTTATTTTGTTCTTCGCTCAAAGTAGGTAACTCTAGAGAATTCAAGAAGGTGTCAATTTGGGTTATGCTTCCCCCTGGAACGTTGGAATACAGCATTTTGTAAAACACCTCAAAAGCTTCTTGAATTTCACTTAGCTTATTTTTTATCATTTTCATTCTTGGGTCCCTAATTCTATGAATTGTATTTTCTGATATCTTTTTTTTCAGTTTCCACGCCAGTATTTTCATAGATTTTGATCCACTTTTATAATGTTTCTGCTTCAGAAACATTGTTTTTCCTGATTTCTTGCCTAGCCAAATTATTTATTTCATTCCTAATTCTGTTAATTTCCCCTAATGTATCCTGTGCCAAATTCAATTTGTGTTTTTTCTCTAGTTCCCTCAGCCTATTTTGTAATTCCTCTTATGTTTTATTCCTTTTTTTCTTATATGAAGATATCGCTATAATTTTCCCTCTTAAGACTGCCTTCAGAGTATCCCATAAAATGGGAGGTGAAACCTCTCTATTATCATTAAATTCTAAGGAGAGACCAATTTATTTTTTAATTTGTTCCTTAAAGTACGGATCATTCAGTAGACTTGAATTTAGTTTCCAAATAGTATTCTTTCATTGTAAGTCAAAATCAACAGATAGATATATAGGTTAATGGTCATTTACATCTATTGTCCTAATTCCACAGGTGTTTATTTTGTCTCTGTCTTTTCCAAATGTTATGAAATAGTCTATTCTTGTATATATAGAATGGGGAGCAGAATAATGAGTGTAATCCCTTCTATCGGGGAAAAGGTCCCTTCATATATCAATTAAACCAACATCCTCAAAAAGTGTATTAACTTTCTTATGTAAGGATTTTGTTTCATAGGTTTTTCTAATGGAAAAGTCTAAGTTTGGTTGTAATTGTAAATTTAAGTCTCCCCCACATATCAGGAGACCTTCTGTTTCCGCTACCATAATATCAGCAATTTTCTGAAAGAAACCAATATCACTTCCCGGGGGTGCGTATATATTCAATAGAGTAACTGAATTTCCGTCTATATTCCCCCTTACCAGAATATATCTGCCCTCTTTATCTCCCAATTTCAAATACTTTTTTAAAATTTAGCATACGAGATAAGAATAGCAACTCCTCTCCTATGTCCTGATTTATATGAGGAGAAAAACAGATTAGTGAAGCCCATTCTCTTTACTTCTTATGCTCATTATCACTTAAATGAGTTTCCTGTATATATACTACACGGGCTTGTTCTTTTTTCATTTTGGATAAAATTATCTTATGTTTGATTGGATTTAATAGCCCATTTACATTAAAAGAAAATAATTTTACCTTGTCCTTAGCCATCTGTATTTAGCTGTCAATGTATCATTTAAATTAGAATAAAACTTAATCGATCTACTCCCTGATCAAATAAGAACCAAGAAACTCAAATAATAACAAAAATGGAAATGAACGTGTGATTCCAAGGCTGAGGTCTCTAGTAAATGACCCTGCATTGAGCTAGAGGAAATGTCCAGCTGTGGGAGATAACCCCTTCTATTTGTGAGTTGAGTATTCATAAAAGTCAGTGAACAAATCCATTACACAGAAAAGATTTCCCTGTGTACTCCTTATATATATATATATACACACACACACACACACACACACACACATACATATACACACACACACACACACAACACACATACACATTATATGCACATATATATTCTCATTTTGTTGCGGAAAAAGGAGTAACTGAGCGAATAAAGAGTAACAACTAAGTAATATAAAATCCACATTATAATAAGTATTTCTCAAGTTAGGTATATCACCATGTACTTTTGCTTCTGTTTAGCTTCTCAACATTTTTAAAGTTAGCCAAACCTTATGGCTCTTCTGAAGGGGGTGAGGACTGTTTTTGGGAAACTCCCGGTCTCTTCCTGATATGTTTTTCTCGGCCTCCTCCCATCTCCTGCCTTCTCGTTTCTCGCACTATTTCCCAAGCTGAGCAGGACAATTCCTCAGCCAGGCTTTCTTTCGTTTTGGTCATGCTGACAGGCAACCCTCTGGCCTTCATGTCTGTAGTCGCCTCCACCACTGTCTGGTACAACTGCGTCCTGTTGTCATAAAACACTCAAAGTTTAGCAGGGTACGGAGTTTGAAATCTAATCTTATTTTGCTTTAATACTCGTTTTACTTCGGAGTATTCTTTGCGTTTCTGGAGGATCGCCGGGGGGGGGGGGTAATCTTGGTCAAAATATATTAATTTATCCTCTAAAAACACTCTTTTCTTACCCCAGGCCCTTCGTAGAATCTCTGCCTTGGTGCTGTACTGAAGGAATTTAATTATAATTGAGCGTGTCTTTCTATCCTGGGTAGGTTTTGGGACTAACGCGCGGTTCACTCTTTCGACTTCCAGCTCCATTGCTGGGGGAAGTTCCAGCGCGTCCCGCAGTAACTTTTCAACAAACTTCGTCATAGACGGGCCCTCCGCTCCTTCGGGAATGTTGTAGATTCTGATATTTTTCCGCCGTGATCTTCCCTCCAGGTCAAGCAGTTTACCTTCTTGGTGATGTATCATTTTTATTGTCTTGCTCAGAATCCGTTCCACATTTTGAACGCAATCTTCCACCTTCTCAATGAGAGTCTCTGCCACCGCAATTTTTTGATTAACTCTGGCGAGCTCTGCCTTAATATCACGGAGCTGCTGCTTTATATCTTTCTGGACCTCCATTATTTCTTTCAAGATTTCAAAGACGTTCGCCGCTTCGTCTGAACGAGGCCCGGCAGCCACCTTGCTAGCATGCAGTCAGGTAGGAGAGCCGCTCACTGCACTCCTCTTGGATGCAGGCTCCGCAGTGTCGCTTTTTTAATTTCCATTTCTTCTCCCCATTCTTGCCCCTCTTTTCAGTTTAAATATTTTTTGAAAAGTATTATATTTGACGTGTTAATAGGGCTTAATATGCATTTTTCTGGAGGAACTACTGACTTAAGCTGCCATTCTCGACGATGACGTCACCGGAAACCCATTTGGAGCACTTTATAGGTAGTGGGAGCTTATCCCCACTCCCAACCCCAGCTATGACAACCTTTATGACAAAACCAGCAAAGATGATAAAACTTGCGGTGACAAAAAAACTAATGAAACTAAATTAGTAATATAGAATTAAGATTAGTGAAATAACGAAGTTAGCAGTTGAACTAATGTACTTCAGTGCAGTTAGCAATCTAGTTAACATTCTGATGACGTTCCAATTAGAGGTCCCAATTAGCATAAGTGGTCAAATTAAATCAATTAAAAATCACTCTGTGTGACTCAACCACTCTCCACTAGATTAAATAATAACTAATCACAAATGTGAATACACAGCTACATTCATTTGCTTCTACAACATGTCAACCACCGTGACTGATTACCATAGTAAATGTACCACCGACAGAAAATAGATACATGGCTCCAACAGACAGATAATAGGTACGTGGCTTTGACATCCCAACAGCTTAATTATTACACTATAATAACTACAACTACATACTACTAAAAATAGGAGACATGAAATATTCAGTGATAAACATCCTAATATTTATACAAATGTCCAGTCAAGTCTTGATACAGTCATCTAGGCCAGAGTTTATCAGCACCAAGTCCAATACAAAGTGATCTTTTCCAGCACTCTCAGTCAAGTCAGGAAATCAAGTCAAATTTCTAGAGTTGTAGACACAGATCTTTGTTATAAGCCTGTACAGACATCTGGTCTTGGTCATGATGTGCACCTGCTGTACAAATCCTCTTCTGTCTGGAAAGACTCGAATGACTCTTTTCACAATTCAAGGCACTGTGTCATCAACTATAAGCATAAGACCAAAAGATATTGTCTGTCTGTCTAGGTACCGTATCTGATGTGGACGTTGGTGACCATGGTTTTCCATACAAATCTATCCCTCGTTCTTTGGATGACTTCCATTTCCTCAATGTGTAACCACCTGGCTAGGCTTTTGATGTACATAAGCCGACGTCTTCCTCTAGGTTTACTCCGCTCGATCTTTCCAGAGAGTATGTATTTTTCCAGTTCATCTTTCTGCATGATGTGTCCTGGGAATCTGAGTTGTCTTTCTCTTATTGTTGATATAAGTGATCTAACTGCTTGGGCTCTTCTGAGAAATTCTTCATTTGATGCGTATGTGGTCCATGATTAGCAGAATTAGCAGAATAGCAGAATTAGGCTATTTGGCCCATTGAGTCTGTTTCACAATTTCATCACGGGTGATCCATTTTTCAACTCAGCCCCAATCTCCTGCCATCTCCCTGTATTCTGTTCATGCCCTGACTAATAAAGAACCTATCAACCTCTGCCTTAAAAATACATAAAGACTTGGCCTTCAGAGCTGCCTATGGCAACCCAAATTCCACAGATTCACCATTCTCTGGCAAAATTCCTCATCTCCATTCTAAAAGGATGCCCCTCTATCTTGAGACTGTGCCCTCTGGTCTTCGACACTCCTACCATAGGAAACATCCTTTCCACATCCACTCTATCAAGGCCTTTCACCATTCGACAGATTTCAATTAGGTCACCATTCATTCTTCTAAATTCCAGTGAATAAACCCCACAACCATCAAAAGCTCTTCATATGACAAGCCGTGTAATCCTAGAATAATTGTCATGAACCTCCTTTGAACCTGCTCCAGTTTCAGCGCGTTCTTTCTAAGATAAGGGGCCCAAAACTGCAAACAATACTCCATGGGCCTCACCAGTGGTTTATAAAGTCTGAACATTACATCTTTGCTTTTATATTTTAGTCTTCTTGAAATGAATGCTAACATTGCATTTACCTTCCTCAAAGCAGACTCAACCTGCAAACCTTTTGGGAATCCTGCACAAGGACTCCCAAAACCCATTCCACCTCAGAGTTTTGTATTTTGGGGGGAAGTCACGTGATGACGTAGGATCGAGACGCGGGAACCCAGCTCTCCCGTAAAAAATCAGTAAATTAATGTTTAAGTGAAGAAAAGTTAGTCAATACTTTCTAAAAGTTACTTATAAACTATTCCGATTGTTTCAAGTTATGCCTCACAAACAGAAGATCAAGAAAACTACTACCATGAAGACAACGCAAGTTGGAACAGAATCAAGGCCCACTTCTGCCAAAGAACCGCAGGCTCAGGTACATTTCACCTCCAGCGATACAGAACAGGAAACTGCGGCAACATCGACCATTTCTAAAGAAAAAAACCAACGAGAACTGCACAAACGTGAAGGAAGGAGCATGCACAAACGATAGCAACCTGAACCACAAATCCCAGTTAGGATTGAAACCGAAAGTGAAAATTGATCTGAGGTAGATTCAGATTCTCTGGAAAAATCAGACGAAGATGGAGGTAAAAGTTTTTCTGGAAATATAGAAAAGACTTTGATGCAAATAATGCGTAAATTAGAAAAATTAAACGCATTAAAAGTAATCAAAAAAAAGATAAATATGGAGATTATGTTTGATAAAATGACAAAAAGACAGGAAAAAATGGAAAAGAGTATTATAGATTTGAAAGCTACAACGGAAGACATGGTTGAAGGAATGAATAAAATGGAAGATGATATCACTGCCTGGACATCAGAAAGAAAACAATTGTTGGAAAAAATGGATAAGCTTGAAAATTTTAGTAGATGAAACAATATTAAAATTGTTGGACTTAAAGAAGATATAGAAGGAAAAGATCCAATAATTTTTTTTCAAAAATGGATCCCTGAAAACTTGGAAATGGAAGGAGAAACTCTAATTGAAATTGAAAGGGCTCATACAGCCTTAAGGTCAAGACCTCAAGTTGATCAAAATCCATGATCAATTTTGATAAAATACTTAAGATACCAAGATAAAGAAAAGATTCTGAAGGCGACTGCTCAATGTGCCAAAAAGAGAAACTGGCCATTGATGATAGAAGGGAAAGCAGTTCTTTTCTATCCTGATATAAGTTATAACCTTTTGAAGAGAAAGAAGGAATTTAACCCAGTGAAAAAAGCTTTATGGGAAAAGGGTTATAAATTTATAATGCATCACCCAGCAACACTGATAATTTTTTTGGAGGATGGAAAAAGAAGATTTTTTACCGATTATTGAGAAGCGGAGGAGTTCGCACCAAAACTCCCAACTATTCACTAACTACACATAGAGATTGCCAAGCATAATGGATTAAAGATGAAGACAGAGACAGTGAATGGAAGTGATGGACATTTAAGGATGATACAGGGGAGAAAGGCAAAATTTCAGAAATACGAATTGAGAATAGTTTTTTTTCTATATATATACACACACTTATTTATGTTGTGGGGGGGCTGGGGAGCTTTGGATCGATTACTGCGGGATTCACGTGTGTAATCATGGCGATTGCCATGACCCGTACAACAGAGGGGGGTAATGTTGTGTTCTTTTTTTTCCACAACATTAGGAGGGGGGTATTTTGTTTTTTTCTTTATAATCTATTTTTCTTCTATCTTTCAGCCTGGATGATCGGGGGGACACACATAGCAACATGGAGAATTTTAAAAAGATTTCCCAAGATACCACGAAAGTTGAAAGATTAGGTTATAGATTGGAGTAACATAATTAAAAATAATGACTAATATACTGAATTTTTTAAGTTTTAATGTTAATGGGCTTAATGGACCAGTGAAAAGAAAAAGAATCTTAACATACATTAAAAAAAATGAAAATAGATATAGCATTTTTACAAGAAACACATTTAACAGAGATAGAACATCAGAAATTGAAAAGAGATTGGGTTGGAAATGTTATTGCAGCTTCACTTAATTCAAAGGCGAGAGGAGTTGCAATTTTGGTTAATAAAAATTTACCAATTAAAATACAAAACGTATTAATTGATTCGGCGGGGAGATATGTAATTGTACATTGTCAAATTTTTTCAGAACTATGGACTCTTATGAATATTTATGCACAAAATGAAAATGATGTAAAATTTATACAAGAGGTCTTTTTGAATTTGGCTAACGCACATGACAAAATATTAATAGGTGGAGATTTTAACTTTTGTCTAGATCCAGTTTTAGATAGATCAACAAAGGTTGTCACAAAATCAAAAGTAGCAAAATTAACTCTATCATTGATGAAAGATTTAAATTTGATTAATATATGGAGAAGAATTAACCCAAAAGAAAGAGATTATTTATTTTATTCAAATAGACATAAAACATATTCAAGGATAGATTTTTTCCTATTATCAACGGATATTCAAGACAGAGTGAAAAATATGGAATATAAAGCGAGAATATTGTCAGATCATTCTCCTTTGATAATGACAATGATAATGATAGATAAAGAGGAATCAATTTATAGATGGAGATTTAATTCATTATTACTAAAACGTCAAGATTTTTGTGATTTTATGAAAAAGCAGATTCAGTTCTTTTTAGATACAAATTCACACAGTTGATGATAAATTTATATTGTGGGAAGCAATGAAGGCATATTTGAGAGGTCAGGTAATAAGTTATACTTCTAAAATTAAGAAGGAATATATGATAGAAATAGATCAATTGGAAAAAGATTACAAAATTAGAAAAAGAATCTCAAAGATGTATGGCAGAGGAAAAACAAGACAACTTATTAACAAGAAGTTACAATATAATACACTTCAGACATATCAAACAGAAAAAGCAATTATGAGAACTAAACAGAGATATTATGAACTAGGTGAAAGATCACATAAGGTTCGTGCATGGCAGTTAAAAACAGACCAGACTTCTAAAACGATAAATGCAATTCGAACAAGAGTAAATAAAATCTCTTATAAACCTTTAGAAATTAATGAAACTTCCAACAATTTTTATTCTGAATTGTATAAATCAGAATCACAAAATGATAATGTCAAGATAGAAAGGTTTTTATCACAAATAACTCTTCCAAAATTGAATACGGATGAACAGAAGGGATTAGATATGCCTTTTACATTAAAAGAGGTCGAAGAAGCTCTAGGATCATTTCAAAGTAATAAATCTCCAGGTGAAGATGGTTTTCCACCTGAATTTTATAAAAAGTTTAAAGATTTATTAATTCCTCCTTTTATGGAGTTAATACATCAAGCGGAAAGAATGCATAAACTTCCAGAATCTTTTTCGACAGCTATTTTAATAGTATTGCCAAAAAAAGATTGAGATTTTTTAAAGCCAACATCATATAGACCTATTTCTTTGTTAAACACTGATTATAAAATAATAGCAAAAATCTTATCTAACAGATTATCTAAATACTTACCAAAATTAATACATATGGATCACACAGGATTTATTAAAAATAGACAATCAGCAGATAATTTAACTCGGTTATTTAGTATAATTCATTTGGCTCAAAAGAGGGAGGAAATGAGTGTGGCAGTTGCTTTAGATGCAGAAAAAGCATTTGATAGATTGGAATGGGATTTTTTAGTTAAGGTATTGGAAATATATGGATTAGGAGTATCTTTGATAAAACAGATTAAAACCTTAAATACTAATCCCAAAGCTAAAGTAGTGACAAATGGTCAAATTTCAACACCATTTCAGTTAACAAGGTCAACGAGGCAAGGTTGTCCATTATCACCTGTTTTGTTTGTTTTGGTGATAGAACCATTAGCTGAATTAATTAGAATGGACCCAGATATTAAGGGTTTCAGAGCTAACCAGGAAGAATACAAGATTAACTTATTTGCTGATGATGTTCTGCTTTATTTAACAAACCCATTGCACTCGTTGCATAAATTATCCTTTAGATTAGAAGAATATAGGAAAATATCAGGTTACAAAGTAAATTGGGATAAAAGTGAAATTTTACCTCTTACTAAAGGAGATTATAATCGATGCCGATTAATAACTCAATTTAGATGGCCGACAAATGGTATAAAATATTTAGGTATAAGAGTTGATAATGATATAAAGAACTTATATAAATTAAATTACTTAGCATTATTGAAAAAAATTCAATAAGATCTTGATAAATGGATGATATTACCAATAATATTAGTAGGTAAATACCGTAAAAATGAATATATTCCCTAGACTACAATACTTATTCCAATCACTATCAATACAACTACCCCAGAAGTTTTTTCAAGAGTTAAATAAATATGTGAGGAAGTTTCTTTGGAAAGGTAAGATGTGAAGAATATCGTTGAAAAAATTGACATGGAAATTTGATCTAGGAGGGTTACAACTTCCAAATTTTAAGAATTATTATAAAATAAATCAACTTAGATTCATTGCATCTTTTTTTGAGAAAGACAGACCGGCATGTATTAGAATAGAACTAGATAAAATAGGAGAAAATACACCAGATTTTATATGGGAATCTAAATGGATATGGGAAAAGAAAGAATCTCCTATATTAAAACACTTTATTGACTTATGGAATAAGATAAATGTTGATGATGAGACAAAGAAATCTTTATTAGCAAAGAGATCTTTAATTCAAAATAGACTTATTCCTTTTACAATGGATAATCAACTTTTATATAATTGGTTTCAAAAAGGGATTAGATATATAGGAGATTGTTTTGAAGGAAGTATATTAATGTCATTTGATCAATTAAAGAATAAATATAAAGTATCAAACAACACTCTTTTTTGTTACTTCCAATTAAGGGCTTATTTAAGAGAAAAATTCGGTCAAACAATGTTATTGCCGAAATCTAATGAAATAGAAACTTTAATTCAAAAAGGAAAAACTAAAAAATGTATTTCTTGTATGTATAGCTTGATTCAAAAACAGGCAATTAAACAAGGAATCCATAAGTCAAGATAAAAATGGGAAAGTGACTTGAATATTAAAATTGAAGAAACAAATTGGTCAAGACTACATCTTGATAGTATGACAAATACAATAAATGTACGGTTAAGATTAGTGCAATATAATTTTTTACATCAATTGTATATTATACCACAAAAAATAAATAAATTAAATCCAAATTTATCTGATCAGTGTTTCCGATGTAGCCAAGAAATCGGTACTTTTTTACATTCTACTCGATCTTGTTCTAAAATTCAACTTTTTTGGACAAATTTAAGAGTTTTATTGGAACAAATTATTGGAACACAACTTCCACATAATCCAATATTATTTTTATTAGGCGATATTGAAGGGATAAAATTGAAACCCAAATTGAATAAATATCAGAAAGAATTCATAAAAATTGCAGTGGCAGTAGCCAAAAAGGCTATTGCAGTTACTTGGAAATCGGATTCATACTTAAGTATAGATCGTTGGAAGAATGAAATTTCCAGCTGTATTCTACTTGAAAAAATTACTTATAATTTAAGAGATAAATATGAAACATATTTGAAAATTTGGCGCCCTTATTTACCAAAGACAGGATTAAATATATAGGTGCTCTGAAGATAAAATAATTGGTTATTTGGGGAAATAAATATATATACTAAAGTTATTACGAACTCCGTGGACCATGTGGGGATCTTCCAATATCCAGGCACTCTTTCTTCCTTTCTTTTCTTTTTCTTTTTCCTTTTTTCTATAGGGATGTTAGGGGGAGGGGCTAAGGGGAGGGGGAAAGGGTATATATTTTTTTCTTTCTGTAATCATTTGAAAACTCAATAAAAAAAGTTTTAAAAATTTTTGTATTTTCTCTCCATTTAGAAAATAGTCAAACCTTTCATCTCTTCCATCAAAGTGCATGACTGTACACTTCCCTATTCTGTATTCCATCTACCACTTGTTGCCCATGCTCCTACTCTGTCCATCTGTAGCCTCCCTATTTCCTCAAAACTATCCTCCCCTCCACCTATCTTCATATCATCTCAAACTTTACAACAAAGCCATCAACTCCATCATCCAAATCATTGACATATTGCGTAAAAAGAATTGGGCCCAGCAGCCAAATGGAAAAAGCTCCCTTTATTCACATTCTTTGCCACTTGCTAATCAGCCACTGCTTTATCCATGCTAGAATCTTTCCTGTAATACCATGGGCTCATAGCTTGTTAAACAGTCTAATAGATGGCACCTTGTCAAAAGCCTTCTGAAAATCCAAGTACACAACTCCTTGATCTATCCTGCTTGTTATTTCTTCAAAGAATTTGAACAGATCTGTCAGGCAAGATGGACAAGATTGTCCCTTGAGGAAACCATGCTGACTGCAACCTATGTGCCTCCAATTATCCCAAAACCATAATCTTTAACAATCAACCCCAACATCTTCCTAACCACAGAGTTCAGACTAACCTGCCTATAATTTTCTTTCTCCTGCCTCTCTCCCTTATTGAAGACATTTGCAATTTTCCTGTCTTCTAGTGATTCTTGAAAGATCATTACTAAGGCCTTCACAATCTCTTTAGTAACCTTTTTCAGAACTCTGGGGTGTACACAATCAAGTTCAGGTGACTTACCTACTTTCAGACAGTTCAGTTTCCTAAGAACCTTCTCCCTAGTAATGGTAACTTCACACACTTCATGACCTCTGACACCTGCAACTTCCACCATACTTCTAGCATCTTCCACAGTGAAGGCTAATGCAAAATACTTACTCAGTTAATCTGCCATTTCCTTGTATCCCATTACTAACTGTCCGGCATTGTTTTCCAACGGTCCAATATCCACTTTTGCCTCTCTTTTACACTTCATGTATTTGAAGAAACTTTGGGTATTGTCTTTAATGTTATTAGGTAGCTTCCTTTCACATTCCATTTTTATCTTCTCAATGACCTTAAGTTGGCCACACACTTCAATTCCACAGACCACTCCCACTCTGACATGTCTGTCCATGGCCTCCTCTACCATCAGGATGAGGCCACATGCAGGTCGATGGAGCAATACCTTATCTCCCGCCTAGGTAGCCTCCTTCCTGCCGGCATGAACATCCAACTCACTGACCTCTGCTGATACCCCTGCCCCCCACCCTTACCCCCATCCCTATCTATTATTTTAGTCTGTTTCTCTTTCTCTATCTTTCCCCCCTCACTATAATCTCTCCCCCAGCCCATTTCCCTCCAGCCTATCCCTTCCCAGCTCTCTACTTTATCCTTCCCCCCACTTCTTATCCCCCCTCGACCATCCCATGTTACTTCACTCCTGATAAAGGGTTTCGGCCCAAAACGTTGTTATTACCTCCTCCCATAGATGCTGTCTGGCCTGCTGAGTTCTGCCAGCATTTTGTGTTTTTTATTTATTTCCAGCATCTGCAGATTCACTCGTGTTAATTTGCCTTCTGTTGGTATTTTAAAGCTTCCCAATCCTCCAACTTCCTACTAATTATTATATGCTCTCTCTTTAGCTTTTGTGTTGGGTTTGACTTCCCTTGTTAGCCATGGTTGTGTCATCTTGCCTTTGGAATGCTTTTTCCTCTTTGGGATGTATATATCCTGAGCCTTCCTATTGCTTCCAGAAATTCCAACCATTGCTGCTCTGCCATCATCCCTGCAAATGTCCTTTTCCAATCAATTTTGGCCAATTCTTCTCTCATACCTCTGTAGCTTCCTTTACACCACTGTAATAATGATACATCTGACTTTAGCTTCTCCTTCTCAAATTTCAGGAAGTATTCGATCATATTGTGATAACTTCCCCTAATGGTGCTTTTACTTCAAGCTCTCTAATCAATTCTGGTTCATTGCACAACACCCAGTCCAGAAGAGCTGATCCCCTCATCGGCTCAACCACGGCTGCTCTAAAAATCCATCTCATAGGTTTTTCAGAAATTCCCCTTCTTGGAATCCTGCACCAACCTGATTTTCCCAATCGATCTGCCCATTGAAATCCCCCATGACTATTGTAACATTGCCCTTCTGACATGCATTTTCTATGTCCCTTTGTAACTTATATACCATATCCCTACTACGGTTTGGGGGGGGGCATATATAACTCCCATCAGGGTATTTTTACCATTGCAGTTCCTTAACCTTATCTCCCTATCTACAATGATTTAAGACCTTCTGATAGAGGTAATCTCTTTTTAATGATTTCATTTCATTTTTTACCAACAGAGTCACACCAACCCCTCTGCCTTCTTGTCTGTCCTTTTGACACAATGTGTATCGTTGGACATTAAGCTCCCAGCTATAATCTTCTTCTAGCCATGATTCAATAATGCCTACAACATCATACTTGCCAATATGTAACAGTGCTACAAGTTCATCGACCTTATTTTGTATACTATGTGTATTCGAATATAACACCTTTAGTCCTGTATTCACCTTTTTCGATTTTGTCCGTTTTTTATGTTGCCACTCATACTGTTGACTGCAATGTGGCCCTATCTTCAGCCTCTCCTTGCTATGAGTCTCACTACACATTGCCTGTTTGTAAACCAATAACCTCATCTTCAGTGCTATCACTCTGGTTCCCGACCCCCTAAGTTAGTTTGAACCCACCCTGAACAACTCTAGCCAACTTGCCCGCAAGGATATTGGACTCCCTCAGGTGTAACTCATCCCTTTTGGAGAAGGTCATAACTTCTCCAGAAGAGATCCTAATGATTCATAAACCTGAATCCCTGCGCCCTACCACCTGCACCAGTTTCTCAGCCACACATTCATCTGCTAAACCACAATGTCTCCTGTGAGGAAACTGAGTTTCAACTTTCAGGGCGCCATTAAGATTTGTGCGAGGAGCTCTGATGGAAATCATCAAGTATTTAGACTGCTACAGCTGAAATCCTCAGCTACAGCCATGGACAATACAGTAAGTGACATTGTTTTAAGGCAACTAAAAAATCTATTGTTACTCAAAGTCAGCGAATCTTGGAGGATCTCTTTTGGCTGGTACATTTCCCTTTAAGACAGCAGAAGAGAGGATGACACACTGGTTTAAAAGTTCATTTAAGGAGACAAGGGTTTTGGCTAGCACTATTCTACTGGTAAATGTACAGTCTCTGGTAAATAAGATTGATGATCTAAGAGCAAGATTGCTGTACCAGAGGGACATTAATACCTGTTGTTTTATGTTTCACGGAGTCTTGGTTATCCCCGCCATTCCAGATGTAGTGATACAGCCTGCTGACTTCACAAATCACCAACATAGGACTGCTGAGTCTTTCAAAGGCAGTGGAGGTGGAGTATGCTTTATGATCAACACATTGTGGTGTACAAATATGGCAGTGCTGTCCCAGTCCTGCTCACTCAACCTGGAACATCTTGGAATCAAGTGTCGTCCATTTTATCTGTCACAGGAATTTTCAGCCATCAACTTGATAGTAGTGTATGTCCCACCTCAGGCTTGTATCAAACAGGCTCTAGATGCACAGAGCAACGTAATCAACAGGCATAAAACAGCCAACCCAGATGCCTTCCTCATCATTTGGGGTATTTTAACTAGGGCAGCTTGAAAAGATCTCTAAATAATTATTACCAACATACCAGTTGTGAAACTAGAGGAGCCAACACACTGGATCACTGTTATAGAACCATCAAGAGTGCTTACCATGCCACCCCATGCTCACATAGTGGGAAGTCTGATCACCTGGCTGTACTTCTGCTCCCTGAGTACAGGCAGAGACAAGACAGCAGCACCGGTAGTTGCATTCAAGTCTAGTATCCAGGGCTACACAAGGCCAGGTATGACTTCCAGAAGGCTATGTTAAGAGCAAGAGAACATTTCTGAATGAGGATAGAGGTGGAATCTGAACCATGTCAACTCTGGCAGGGTTTAGAGGTCATTACTTTCAACAAAGCACATGACAGAGATGCTTCACTCCCAAATGAGTTCAATGCCTTTTATGCACACTTTGAAAAACAGAATAAAACTACAGCTATGAGGATCCTGTGGCACCCGGTCACCCTGTGATGTCTGCCTTGAAGGCCGATGTCAGATCATCTTTCAAGAGGGTGAACCCAAGCAAGGTGACAAGCCCTGAAGGGGTACCTGATAGGTCTCTAAAAACCTGTGCCAACCAACTAGTGGGTGTGTTCAAAGACATTTTTAATCTCTCATTGCTACAGTTGTACATTTTCACCTGCTTCTAAAGGGCAACAATCATACCAGTGACCAAGAATAACAGGGTAAGCTGCCTTAATGATGATCATCCAGTAGTACACACATTTACTGTGATAAAATGCTTTGAGAGATTGGTTACGACTAGAATGAACTCCTGCTTCAGCAAGAACCTGGACCGATTGCAATTTACCTACTGCTACAGTAGATCTACAGCAAATGTGTTCTCATTATCTCTTAAAGCTGTCTTGGTTCACCTGGATAACACTAATACTTATGCCAAGATGCTGTTCATTCACTAAGGCTCAGCGTTTAATACAATCATTCCTACAGGCCCACAACTTGGGCCTTTGTACCTCCCTCTGCAACTGGAACCTCTACTTCCTCACTGGAAGACCACAGTCTGGGTGGATCGGAAATAACATTGCCACCTCGCCGATAATCAACAATGGCACACCTCATGGATGTGTGTTTAGCCCACTGCTCTACTCTTGCTACACCGATGATTGTGTGGCTGGACAGAGCTCAAATGCCATCTATAAATTTGTTGATGACACAATTATCGTCAGCAGTATTTCAGATGGTGATGAATAGACATACAGGGGCGAGACAGATCAGCTAGTTGAGTGGTGATGCAGCATCAACCTTCTCGCAACTTGCACATAGCTCCAACAAAGTTTGTCATATTATTACAGCACTGTTCACAAACCTGTCCTTTTCTTGCTATAAAGCATCACAGTGCATTAACAAAGAAATCTGTATCTAAAGAAGATGCCACTTCAATGTGAACAGCTTGTGCAGCTAGACAGGTAAATATGACCCCATACCTCTTCACTGTACTCTTTTGGCTCTTCCCCTCACAGTAATCTACTCCTACACCTGTAAATGGAAGTTTATCTGGAGAGACCCCGTCCAAAAGTAGATCTGCCATGTGCTAGCATCCTGGAGCTGCCTGCAACCAGTGATAAACAACACACTAAGGCAGGATTCTTGTTAACACTGTATGGGCACTGGGAATCCAGTCATTTTGGTGCAAATGGATAACATAAGGTTACCATGTCCCACCTCTTCATATAATGGCCTCAGAATGACGTCAGAGATATGAATATCCTTTGCCAGTATAACATGATGTTTAAACTCTACAGGCATGGCTGCCCTATTAAGTTGTCCAGCAACTCTCAAAACACCATCTTCAAGGACTGGATTGAGCTTGAAAATATGGCTGTTCCTTTTCACACTTCCTCCACTTTGTAAACTTAAGAATTCATCTGGAAATCTCTTTCTATGGCAAAACCCAATGATATCCATTTCAGCCTTTCTGAACTCCTCCAGTGAGAGACAGTCTCACCTGGTCTGATCCTTGGCCTTCTCGATCTCTTCTCTCTCTCTCCCCCCCACACCAAAGAATACCCTTGTCGTCCTTCATCCAAGTCAGTGAGCAAATATTCATTTGCTTTCTCTTGTGACTAAGAAACAAGAGCAGTTTCTTAAATCTCAGAATCCAGGTCACTTGTCTTTCTCAAACAGATTCAAGATGAGAAATGATGGATTGTACGTGTTACTGCATCCACCTTCCCTTCAATTTACATAGCATTCATTGTAACATTCCCCTTCACTTCCAGGTCATCTAGCAGAAGTTTTCCAGAAGAATTGGGATTCACAGGCCATTCACTTTCAGGCTGAAGAAGATATTGAGGCCCTGAGGCCTATGTCTCACTCCTCAGGAATGCTTTCACTTTCAACTGCCTAGATGCCACATTACTAGATGTTTACATACCTCCAACTGAGATGCTTGTGATACCTTAAGAATTACTGAAACTCTGTTTGCGACGAAGGTTTGGAACATGGAAGTTTCATTTTTGATATACTTCAGCACAGAAGTACTATCAGAACAAAACACTGAGTCCTGAAACTGCACATGCAACTCCCTCCTCCACGTGTTCAAGTGGCTTGCCATTGTAGCAGTGGTGAGCTCCATTTGAGAGATGGAAACTGACTTCACCAGAGCCCCCGTAGATTTTCCTGTGATAAAAGCACAGCGCACCTGATAGTGCATGCTGTGCAACAATAGGTAGGTCACTGTTCCATACCATCTTTGCTTGCATCTGTAAAATGGTGTAACTATGCAGCAGTATCTTCTCCAAACTCCAGAGGTTTCAAATATCTAACAACCTTTAAAGTCTTCCCATTGGCAGACTTCTTTCAGCCAGCTTGTCCATTCATGAGCAACTGATGTTGGTATAGTGTCATCCCAGCCAAGCACTTACTTACATAGATCTTGTAGGATCTTCTTAGCAGATAGCACCATTGGACTCAAGATTCCTGAAGATCACAGATGGAACTAACTTTGGAGAGGATCCCCTGTCCAGTGATTGGTCTATCTTGGATTGTGATTTTAAATTTGCAATCAGACTGAATGCAACATTGCACACCCAGTACTCTCTCCACTGAAGGTATACCTTGATCCAAATCCAAATCCTTCATGTCTTTCACTCTTTGCTCTTTTGGTATCACAGCTAGCACACTATGTCTGTTCCTTAGACACCTTGTGACTCTAAAGCCACCTCTAGCAAAAATGGATATAAGGTCAGAATAGCGAGACACCACTTCTTCCTCAGAGGACAATGACACAAGTCAGTCGTCAACATAGAAACAATACAAAACCTTGTCTATTATCAATGAAGAACTGTTCTTCATTGCCTTCTGTGCATTTCCTAAGAGTGAAGTTGACAATGCTTGGTGATGAAGTTACTTTAAAGAGATGTACCACCATATAAAAGTCCACCATATCAGAGCTGAGGTCACCATCAGGCCACTAGAGAAACCTCAGCAGATCTGCATCTTCCACTGGTACCTGTGAAATATTAATTCAATCTCTGCCATGATCACTACTGGTTATGAATCTGGCTATGAGTCCAATCAATGAGCTAGTATGATCTTTGTAAAAGCAGAGCATTAAGTAGCATTCCCTGAAAAGTCACTCCACACTAAACAAAACATGAAGTTTCCCTTTCTCTTTTCTGGGGTGATAAACACTACAACGTGGAATATATCAGACTTCCGCATCACTGCATTCCAGATCCTCTGCTAGCACTCTTTCGGCATAACCTTTGGAGATGATATCACATGAAAGTTGTGTAGTCAGTGTGAAAAGACAAATCGTCCTTAAACCTCTTCCTTAGATTTAGAACATGCTGTTCTGCAATCCTCCTATTACTTGGCATGTTCTCCCCCTTCTTTCTCAAAGATAAACTAATCTGGTAGTGGCCAACCACCAGTTTTACAGAATTTGCAACCAGCTCTATAAATTTTTGGTCTTCTCTTGACAAACTAGGTTGTTCATCCAGACTGCTTTCAGGGAAGTCTGCTTTAAACTGCTGCTGTCAAAGCTCATCTTAGTTCAAACCTGAGATGCTTTGCAGTCTCTCCCACCACCATTGTCTCCTTTCAGTGGTCCATTAACAGTCCAGCTCAATACTGTTCTGGTTGCATTATGTCCATCATTAAGACTGTGAATCACTTGCAATGGCTCCAATGCTTTAGCCACATTTGGCTCTATTAGCAGCTCAGCTTCTGAATCAATCGCTGTCAAATGGACACGCTTTAGGTGAGACCATCCCTGGAAATCCCCCTCTCGTGGAATGTTCCATTTATGGACAGGCATACTTTTCAGCATATAGATGTTAAGTAGTTCATAATAGTTTTCATTATCTAAGCCAGACACTTCCAATCCTGAAACAATGCAGCTACTCACGATCTTCTTTTGACCCATGGTGTGTAAGATAATGTGTGTCCTTTTTCCTGTGAGGTTGGGCTTGTTCATGGAGCTGTTCCAAGCACTGCTGTACTTCTAGGAAAGCATAAGTAACCACCGTGTTGTTACCCTTCTTAGATTTCACTTGTACTGGAAGTTTACAATCATGATCACCAGCCCTTGTAAAGCCATTAGATACCTGGGCACTACTCATTGCTGTGTCTGTTTCTTTCATGGCTTGTTCAAAGTAAATTTATTATCAAAGTACATATGCAACATGCTGTAAAGTTTCACTGCTAATTTAATGGTTTCTCTGTAGCAGCAATGTTTGGATTATGACTAAAGATAACTGGGACTTTGGAATGTATGTTATCCAATGAGAGGGATGTTGCTCTTTCTTGTGAGTCTGGAAGAGAGATTTTCACAGTTTTTTGTCAGCAAGAGAAGAAGAAGGAAGACGGGTGTGGAGGGAGCTGGGAGACCAGACGGAGTGGACTGGAAGCGAGGGTCCGAAGGTCGGCAACGCACAGAGGAGGTCGATGGTTGATGAATAGTTGTATCAGTGAACTCCAATGTGCACTTTTGACTTTCTGCCTTAAAATGGGCTCTTTTTCTTTTTACTTTCTTTACTAACCCTATATTCAGATTAAGATTTATAAAGTTATATGGTGTATATGGTGTACTATCTGATATTTTGCGGTGAGGATTTGTAACCGGGCAACACATCACTCAGCATCCACACAAACAAGATTTCTTAGTTTGGCTGAGCCAGAAGTTGTCTTCCCCAGATGAATGCCTGCTGGCCGAGCCCAAGAGTAACACATACAGGTCACCGTGTACAACCCAGAGATTCTCTTTCTGCAGCCGTACTTAACAAATCTATAGAACAGTAAATGTAAACTGTAAATATCAGGAACTGTTAACTGTAAATAAACTGTGCAAATGCAGATATAAATAAATAACAGATGTTTTGAATCTGCACCCTTTTCTTCAGAGTGACTATGATGTCTGCTGCGATGCTTGCCATTGCACACCATGCATGAACGATGCTTGCTGCAGCCCTTACTGATGAGTCCTATACACAGATAGCCAAGCAGAAACCATTTCTTTTCACAAAGAGCCCTTTTCACCAGCCGAGGGTACGTATCCGAAGTTCACCCTTGCAGAACAGACAAACTGATGAACTATTTCCGTTTCATTAGTTCTAGCCTCAGTTAGAGCACAGGACCTTAAGAAATAGGAGCAGAAGTAGGCCACACACACGAAATGCTGGTGAAATACAGCAGGCCAGGCAGCATCTATAAGGAGAAGCACTGTCGATGTTTCGGGCCGAGACCCTTCGTCAGGACAGAATTAGGCCATTTGGTCCATCGAGTCTGTTCCATTATTTCATCATGGATGATCCATTTCCCTCTCAGCTCCAATTTCTTGCCTTCTCCCATATCCCTTCATGCCCCAACTAATCAAGAATCTATCAACCTCTGCTTTAAATATACCTAATGACGTGGCCTCCACAGCGGCCTATAGCAATCAATTCCACAGATTTACCAATCTCTGGCCAAAGAACCACTCACAGGCTAAAGAATCATTAAAGAAAGAAGTGTTTCCTTTACTTCTCACAGGGCCACAGTAGTGGCAAAGCTGCTTCCTTTAGCTTTAGAATGAAATTATGACTTAATTTTGTTTACACCTTTGCTTATTGTTGGTGATGTAGCATCCTGTACATTTCCAAACACTGGGTGTGTAGTAATCCTTACTTACCCATCAATAAAATCAACAAGTTCAGTGAAAGTAATCTTAAGGTTATATCTTTCTTGCTGTTTTTAGACCATTCTCCATTTATCCCTAAGCACATAGTGCAATTGACATATGAGCAGGCATGTCCAGCTGATTTATGTACTGGACTTCTTCCATAGCTTTGCAACACCCTCTAAGAAAACGACTGCTGAAGGTTCTCAGCCTGAAACATTGATTCTACTTTTTTCCATTGATGCTGCCTGGCCTGCTGAGCTCCTCTGGCATTTTGCGTGTATTCCTTGGATTTCCAGCATTTTCAGATTTTCTCTTGTTTGTGTAAGAAAAAGAATGTAGGCTTTAAGTGTTTTCACATATTCAGATTTGATAGGTACCCAAGAAAGAGCCTGCATGTGGGCAGACACAATTTTCTATTCATTACCAAAATGTTCCCATCGCAAAACCTTAGCTTTTAATGATCGTTTCTTAGTGTCAACATGCTGGCAACTTCTCAAAATGCTGGTGGAATGCAGGACTGACGAAGGGTCTCGGCCTCAAATGTCGATTGTACTTCTTCCTATAGATGCTGCCTGGCCTGCTACGTTCCACCAGCATTTTGTGCGTGTTGCTTTAATTTCCAGCATCAGCAGATTTCTCCGTGCTGGCAACTTCTGCTAAGTTCTCAAGGGCAACCCCTAGTGTACTGTTCAGGGAAATACAGGCAGTCACTATCCCTGTCAACACATACAAACAAGCCGGAGGAACTCATCAAGTCGGGCAGCATCCATTGAAACGAGCGGTCAACATTTTGGGCCGAGACTGTGTGTTTACTATAGCTGTCAGTCTTGCCTGCAACATTATTTTCAAAACCCCTCATGAATACATGATACTGCACGGACCTTCATCAAAGATTTGAAAATCTCTTTTAGGCAATGATGAAATGCGTTGGTTGTCGTTGTACCAACAAGGTTGTTATTTCATTTGTTTCCTCATAATATCAATAATACTATTCTAACTTCTTTTGTCCAAAACAAGAGCAGTTCGATATGACATAGATTCAGAGTACTCATTGGTGCAAGCTGTGTGTAAAAACTCTGAACAATCTCTTGGGGCGGAGGGGGGGGGGGGGGTCATGTTCATGTTTCACAGACACTTGAAGAACAAATGAATCAACATTGACATTGACTGTTTGAGTTAACTTCTGTGCCCTATCAATATCAGAACTCACACCACAGGACTGTCCTGCTGGAGCACTTTCACCACTTGGCACACATGAAGCCCTTAGCACATTAATCTTGGCCTCCTACATGCAAATTTCTTCCTGCAGCTTAAGCTGCTCCTCTCTTTTCTGTAGCTGTTCCTCTTGCTCTTCCAGTGCATGTTTGTCCTTTGATCATTGTTGCTGTGTAATTAATGTAGCTAAATCAGCCTCTATCTTAATGCTTGCAGAGGATGTATTAGATACAGAAGATGCTCTGCCTGCAGTAGAACTTCGAGCACTGACATTTAACACACTGTTGCTCAGGTCTGTATCATCCTGTGGGACCTCTGTTCTATGCATAGTCAAAACTTGCCTTGGAATTTGACAAACATCGTCTGATGGAAGGTGAAACACCTATTCACTTGTTGAAGCAACATCACCTTCAACGGAACATTTTTGGGTTAAACATTGTTTCATATCCTCTGTGACTGCACTAGTGTGTGGCGCGTGGCCAAGTGGTTAAGGCGTTGGTCTATTGATCTGAAGGTCGCTATTTCAAGCCTCAGCTGAGGCAGCATGTTGTATCCTTGAGTAAAGCACTTAACCACACATTGCTCTGCGATGACACTGGTGCCGAGCTGTATGGGTCCTAATGCCCTTCCCTTGGACAACATCGGTGGTGTGGAGAGGGGAGACTTGCAGCTTGGACAACTGCAGGTCTTCCATACAACCTTGCCCAGGCCTCAGTCATCATCAAAGATCGATGGACAGCTGAAGAAAAAGAAGAAGAGTGCACTAATAAGTCATCTGTTTGAAAAACACTGGTTCTGTTTTTCTTGCTTGACCTTGGGAAATAATAAGATCAACATGTGATGTTGCTTAGCAACAGCTTCACGGAGACTAGTCAAGTCCTCAAGATGAGATTGCACTTGCAAGTAATTTTCCTTATTTCCCATTAGATCCTTAATTGATGGTATTCATTATTATCATTATGTGCTGTGTCATACGACGTGGGCGATCATGGTCTTATGACCATGACTGTTCTTGGCAAATATTTCCACAGAAGTAGTTTGTCATTGCCTGCTTCCAGGCAATTAACAAGATGGTTACCCAGCCATTATCAATATTCTTCAGTGATTATTTGCCTGGCATCAGTAGTCGCAAAACTAGGACTTGTGATGTGCAGCAGCTGTTCATACGACCATCCACCCCCTGTTTCCATGTCTTCATGTGACATTGATCAGGTTACGCTTTGCCCAAGGGTGACCTACAGGCTAGCGGAGGGAAGGAGTGATTTACACCTCTGATACAGATGTATCTCCACTCTGCCACCCAATATGGTATTAAGCCTTTAATTTTGTTCATATTGATTTTATATTCCTTTTGAAAACTTTCAATTCTACCTGCTAAAGTTTTAAAGTAAGCTTAATTTCTCTTTTTCCAGCCCTGATGTGAGGACCGCTGACATCACTTCCATTCTTCGATTCACAAATGTAACTTTCTCCTTTTTGCACCACTCACAATTAACTCTTTGTTCACCCACTGCACCAGCGATATTCGGTTCAATAAACGTAGTCAACTAACTGTCTGCACTTCTACCAGACTGAAGAAACAGCCTTCAATTCAAACATTGGCAACCAGAATATTTCAGCACTTCAATAAATCAAAGTGACAAACCCTCGGGCAAGCACCGCACGATTGAGCAACAATGGACGGGTGGCACAGACCATTCAAAACTGTGTTCAAACCACAAACACACAGCATGAGTCAACAAAAGGTCGATACTTGCTGCAAGCTGCTCCAGTTTCGATGCACAGTTCTCAGTGCAGCAATTTGAATTTCTCCAACAGCTCTGAGGCAATCCTTTGCATAGATTGTTGTTCATTTGGAGTAACTATTTTCTGTTGACAAAATGTAGCAGCTACTTTAAAACAAACTAAGACCGCTGAGAGATTAAGCCAGG
Source organism: Hypanus sabinus (assembly GCF_030144855.1). NCBI lineage: Eukaryota > Metazoa > Chordata > Chondrichthyes > Myliobatiformes > Dasyatidae > Hypanus > Hypanus sabinus. The sequence goes on along the minus strand of NC_082707.1, from coordinate 157,548,033 downwards.
AAATCGACACTATATGATATGCTTCCAAAATAACAAAGTTCCAAAATTGAAAAAGGTACATTCAATCCTCTATTACAAAACCAACAAAGACACACAACATTGTAGCAATAAAAAAACTAATGAAACTGAATTAGTGAACTAACAAAGTTAGTGTTGAACTAACTTATTTAAGTGAAGTTATCAATCTACTTAGTATTCCAATAAATTTCCAATTTATGCTCCCAATTAGCATTATTGGTTGAACTGAATTAGTAGTCAACAAAAAATATCATTCTCTGGGGCTCAATCCCTCCTCATTGTGTTTTCTATCACAAGAAAAGTCACCAAACCTGTTGAAAAATATCTTTACAATCCTTACATCAATTTATGACCTGTTTTTGCAAGTACAGTAAACATAGAACCAATTTTCAAAAACTAGTCAGGGCTATTGAAATCATCTATGTGAAATTGCACTGGAAATATATACCGTTATGCATAACTTAGCAGAAGGGAAGTTGGTCACATCAGATGCAAAGATATTTCAACAGATCCAAACATCTTGTAATATTTAGTTGTGAATGTAGAAATTTTTGAAGGGGAATTTTATAAAGCAGTCAAAATTGCATTTTTGTCTCAAAAGCACTGAATTGCCTGGATCTGTGGAAATTGTTCTTTTCAATTCCATTTTAGTAGGCTTTTAGCTAAGAGGAAATATTTAAATGGTAGAAGTGATATCAATATTCTTTTTTTTTTCAAAAATTCAAGAGGATTCAGTAGCTAGTTGACGGCAGTTGGAATGGAAGGTTTCCACACATTCATCTTATAAATAGAAATACTTCATCCCACTACAGCAGACCATCCTAAAGAAGAAAAAATGAGAACTATAATTAAGAACAGAAGTTTGAATCTGAATTCAAACAAGGCTGTGTGCTTAGCCCCCTGCTCTATTAATTTTATACTTCTGCCTGTAAGGCTAAGCACAACTCCAATACCATATTTGACAACACCACTGTCATAGGCTGACTAAAAGGTGATGATGAATCAGCATTTAAAAGGGCAATTAAAAATCTGGCTGAATGGTGTCACAACACCAACCTTTCACTCAACGTAAACACAACCAAGCAGCTGGTTTTTGACTTCAGGAAGAGGACACCAGAGGTCTGTGAGCCAGCCCTCATCAAGGGTCAGCAACTTTAAATTCCTTGGTGTTATCATTTTAGAGGATCTATCCTGGGCCCAGCATGTAAGTGCAATTACGAAGAAAGCACAGCAGTCCTCCTACTTCCTTAGAAGTTTACGAAAACTTTGACAAACTTCTATAGACGTATGGTGGAGAGGATATTGACTGGCTACAGCTTGGTATGGAAACATTAATGCCTTTGAATGGAAAATCCAAAAAAAAGTCGAGGATATGGCCCAATCCATCATGGGTAAAGCTCTCCCCTCCATCTATGTGGAGCACTGTTGCAGAAAAACAGCATCTATTATCACAGAACCCCACCATCCAGCCATGGTCTCTTCAGTACTGCCATCAGGAAGAAGGTACAGAGCCTCAGGATGTACACTATTAGGTTTAGGAACAGTTATTAGCCCTCAACCATCAGGCTTTTGAACCAGTGGGGATAACTTCACTCACTCCCATCATGTTGTCAATATTTATTGCTTATTTATTTTTTATCATTTTGCTCTTCTGTATTTGCACACTTTGTTGTCTTTAATGCATTGGTTGTTTGATTGTCTTGTTGGGTATGGTCTTTCATTGATTCTATTGTGTTTCCTGGATTTACTGAGTATGCCTGCAAGAAAACAAATCCTAAAAGATGTACATTGTGACATATATGTACTTTGATAAAAAATTTACTTTGAACTTGAATCCTGAGGCCAGTAGGTCACAGAGCACATAACAAATAGAAGGGTGCCACTCAGGTTCAGACTGAATTGCATTAAGTATTGAAAGCAGAGGGTCAGTAAACAGAATCAAAATGAGACAGGACATTGAAATTGCAGGAATGGCAGGAGGAGTAAATACCATCGGAAAGTAGAAGGTTGCTGGTGTCAAGTGTATTGAGGATTTTACATATTATTTGCCAGGGTTAAATTGGCTGGATGATGGTGGTGGGGTGGCAATAAATTAGTTTATTATTGTGACATGAACTGAGATACATTGAGAAGAATGTGCTTTACCTATTGAAGTAACAATTTAAGGATGTGCTCAAAAGCTCCTTGAAGAAATGCAACCTCCTTGCTGCCTCCAAGGACTATCTGGCGCATGCTCACTTAAAATGGAGTAGGAACGTTTAACTTGGTATGGAGAGCCACGAAGCCATTCACTTGGAGCATCTGGAGGGTGAAACGTAAGCCATGGAAGGAAAGGGCCACTTCAACTGTTCCAAATGTGGAAGTCTATGGGTGTTTTGATGCAACTCAGAACCCACAAAACCCAGAGTGGAAGTATGTCATCCTCAATCACCTTTGGTGAATCATGTAATTCTACTACTTTATATTATTTCCCCCCCCAAAACTATTATCTTTGTTCCTTTGTACGTTCGCAGGTCAGAACGCACTCTGAAGTGAGTGAGACTACTCGCGGTATTTCTCTTCCTTTTCACATACTGTTATCTCTTCACGGACGCTGCGTGACTTGACTACTGTTTCCTGAACTTGCTGTTTTTGATAACTTCGACTGCTTATTCAGCAGAAAGCCAAAAAAAAAACTAGTCATACATTTTTTAAAATCACAGTGCCAGCTTCTCTCGCCTAGTCTTCGAGTTTTGAAAAGTCATACCTTGTCTCTCGAAGAGTAAATGTACTTTTACACCGCACTGGTGTGACTGCTGGAAGCCTGCGGCTGTTTTCCCTAACTCATCACATTTGAACCTAACAACAACACTCGGATCTCACGGCAGTGGCCGTGGCCTCGGGAATCCTCAGCGCGCAGCATCCTGGGATACTGGCTGTCTCACGGCCTTAAGTGCGGGAGGAACAACGGCCGAGGTAGATTCCGGGAGGTCGACGGCTGTAGTAACTGGACAAGTAGTTAGAAGAGCAGTAAGGGAGTTCCGTGAGAGTGCAGAAAGAATATTGCGGGCACACAGCCTACTAAGCCCCGGTTCTTCCCGTGAATCGTGACTCTGTTTCCGAGGGACCGGTACAGAGGGTCACGAATTCAGGTGAGCGGTTGTTTTTTAACCACATCCCGGATGCAAGCGGGTTGAGGGTAGTAGGGTGCGGCGGGCTTGTGATTCGGTAGGGACGGGTTGTATTGGTGTAGCTTTTGTTTAAAATTCGGTAACTTTTTTTATATAGGAATCGCCGAAACACAGCTGGTTAGGCCGCAGCCTTGGCCTCTACTGACAACAGTATCCAGTAAGTCGCGATTTGCAGAGTGAACGGTGGTGAGATGATTTAGGGTACATCAACTTTCCTTTTCTTCGACTGCTGAGATCTGAGTTGAGGCACTGCAGGGAAACCTGAGCCCCGAGCATCGACGTAAGCACCGTTAGTGCTATTAGGTCAGTTTGATATGGATACAGTACTTGCTAATTAATAACTATGCTCCTTCCCATTTTTTTGCTTGTGTTGGTCCCTTTGTAAAGCAAGAACATTTAGATTTGTAGTTAGTTCCCAATTTCAGTTTAAAATCAAGCTGTAAATTTAATATATCAATTATAATTAGAACAGATGTAGTCTTTATTTTTGCCATTGTGATAACATTTCACCTCATTTTAGTTGAACTGAATACTCTTGGCTTTGACATTGATGAGGGGAAGCGTGGTTTGACGATATGTCTTGTCCACCTTGCCCCATTTGTTGATGGTTGTCCATAGTTATGAAATAAATGTGACTGGTCTTCAAAGAAGGCTGCTAAAAATTGTTGTGTAAGATGAGAAGTTAAATGCAAGAATTAAGGTTTAAGTTTTCTATTTCTGAGAAACCGAGGCCGGTAGAACATAAACCTGGGTTGGATGTAGAAACAGATAAAGTAAAGACTTTTAAGTGAGGTTTAGGTAGGCACATGAATGTGAGGAAAATGGAAGAATGTGGATATTGTATAAGCAGAGGGATTAGTTTAGTTGCCCATTTGAATACTCTTGTCATTGGCTTGGCACAACATTGTGGGGCGATGGACATGTTCCTCTGCTGTATTTTTCTATGTTCTGCCCGCGTGTCACCTTGGACATCACAGTGTAATCACTTGAATCTTGAAAAATGGTAGAGTTATTATAAATTCTGGCCTTCCAAATGTCGGTCAGTGTTTGACAATATAGATCCTGAGCATACAGGGGAATTGGTTGTTTTCTTTGTTGTGACAGTAGTTTTTGTGTTTTTTGCCTTGCGTTTTTAATCCAAGCATAGACAAGATAGAAAGCACATGCATAATGGCGTGTGTGACCTTTGAATATTTGCAAACTCATTCCTTGGATTTTCTTTGTAGTAGTGTAGACAGTGATCTGAAATAAATCAAAGCTTTACTAATGTTGGAAACCTAAAGTAAAAAGAAACACAGCCTGCTGGAAGTAACATGAGGCAAGTACAGAGAAAAACAAGGTATCGGATTGGTTGACCTGTCATCATAAACAATTACAAGCAGCTTACTAGCTCATGTCACTTTAGGCCATGACACTTGAGTAGCAATATTAAATGTATTGGTAACACTATATTGTAGAACAATTAGCATTGTTGATGTGAATCATTATTATCTGTTATTGTCTTGACTATAAGAAGTTCGTAAGTTAAAGTTGTCATTTTTTGAGACAAGAACATAAAAATTGACACTTTTAGCCATTCCTATTTGCTTCATTTCGATTCTGTTATTTTGAAGATTTGGGAAAAGCTTTTTCTAATAGGAAAAAAAGCTTTTTTTAATTGATTCATTGGCAAATATACCAATGGTTGTGTTTTGCAATTTAAGGTGAATATGAATCAGTAGGAAACTGGATTTAGATTCTATATTTGAAATGGTGCATGAGGTTGCACAGCTGTTTAACATGTGAAATCAAAAGATGTTGTGGGTTCATGGCACTTTTTTGACTAGTATTGTATATGACTTGCTTTAAGTTTCCTTCTGATAAGATATAAGTTTATGAAAAACTGAGTTAATAGAATGAGAATTGTAGTTCCATTAATGTACTTTTGGGTGGTCTTAATGAACCAGCGACTTCACAATTGGGAAATGTATGATGATGCATTTTGATAAAAGGAACAATTATCTATTGATAAAAGGAATTATTATCTAAATTGGGAGAATGTTCAAACTTAAGAGGTGCAGAGGGACTTGGGAGTCCTCGTGCAAGACTCCCAGAAGGTTAATTTACAGGTTGAATCTGTGTTAACGAAGGCAAAGCAATGTTGGCATGTGTTTCAAGGAGAATAGAGTATAAAAGCAAGGAGATAATGCTGAAACTTCATAAGATATTGGTCAGGCCGCATGGAGTATTATCAGCTGTTTTGGCCCCCATATCTCAGAAAGGATGCACTTTCATTGGAGTGAGTCCAGAGGAGTTTCACGAGGATGATTCCAGGATTAAGGGGTTAAAATATCAGGAGCATTTGGCAGCTTTGAGCCTGTACTCAGTGGAATTTACAAGAATGTGGAGGAATCTCATTGAAACCTACCAAATGTTGAAAGGACTAGATAGGGTGGATGTGGAGGGAATGTTTCCTATGATGTGGCTATCTGGAACTAGAGGACATCGTCTCAAATTGGGGGGGGGGGGGCATGTTACCGTTTAGAACAGGGATAAAGAGGAAATTTTTAAGCCAGAGAGTTGTAAATCTGTGGAATGCTCTGCTACAGACTACGGTGGAGGCCAAATCTGTGCGTATATTTAAGGTGGAAGTTGATTGTTTCCTGATTGGTCAGGGCATCAAAGGATATGGTGAGAGGGCAGATATATGGGGTAGAGTGGGATCCGGGATCAGCCATGGTGGAATGGCAGAGCAGACTCAATGGGCTGAATGGCCTAATTCTGCTCCTATGTCTTGTGATCCTCTGAAGAACTTGGTGGACTTAACTCTCACGGATGCAGGTATGGCACCTTTAAGTGGATGAAAGTACATCACCATGCCGGAGGAGGAGAGGACTCCAGGCTAAAAGGCTGAGGAAGGAAACTTTCTACACCATCTTGTTAGCAGAAGTACAGTTGCTAGAAAACAAAATTGAGGACCTATGGGTAAGATTACTATATCGGCAGGAAAAGTGGAATTGCTGTCTTTTGTGTTACACAGAAACATGGCTCACTCCAGATACATCAGTAAAACCCGAGGGCTATTTGATACACAGGATGGACCAGACTACAGATTCTGAAAAGGCAAAAGGTGGGGGTCTATGATTCATGATAATCTCTTGGTGATGCTTGCATGCAGCAATCCTGTTGCTCTCTTGTTCCCCTGATCGGGAACATCTGATGATGCCAACCCTTCTAATTACCAAGAGAGTTTTCTTCTGTGATTCTGACCACAGTTCACATCCCGCCAAAAGCGATGTTTAACAAACAATCAATATTTTGAATGCAGTGATTAGCAAACAAGAAACGCTGTTCTCCAATGCTTTTCAAATTATAGTCGGGGACTTCAATCAGCCTTGGGTGAAGAAATCTCTGATTATTATTAACATATCATCTGCAGCACCAGGGGTCCCAACACATTTGACCACTGTTGTACTACAATTAGGAATGCTGACTGTTCCATGCTTGGACATCATTTTGGGAAATCTGATCACTTAGCTGTCTTCTAAAGACCTGTGCTGATCAATTGCCTAGAGTGTTCACCAATATCTTTAATCTCTTGCTTTAGTTGTCTTGAGGTACCCACCTGCTTCAAGTGGTGCTTTATGTAAACTGGTGCCAAAGAGGAACTTGGTACCCAGCCTCAATGACTATCGTACAATAGCATTTGTATCCACATTAATGAAGTGGTTTGAAAGGTTAGTATTGAAACGTATCAACTCCTGCCTGGAAATTACTAGATACACTCCAATTTGCCTACCATCACAACTCGTCCACAGCAGGTGCCATTTTATTGGCTCTTCACTCAATCCTGGAAGATCTGGATTGTGAAGATGCAGTCATCAGGGTGCTCTTTATTGACTACAGCTTGGAATTCAATTTTATCATTCCTTCAAAGCTAATCAATAAACTTCAAGCCCTAGGCCTCAATACCTCATTGTGCAACTGGATCCTCAATTTCCTCACTTACAGACCTCAGTCAGTTCGAATTGGCAACAACATCTCCACAGTCTTTGTCTGCACAGGTGAACCACAAAGCTGTGTGCTTAGATCCCTGCTCTACTCACTTATACTTATGACTTTGAGGCTAAGCACAGCTCCAGTACCATATTTAATTTTGCCTGGGTTTCCTCCAGTTGGCTGAATCGAGGGTGGTGATGAATCAGCATATAAGAGGGTGATTGAAAATTTTGCTGAGTGGTACAACAACCTCACTCGATATCAACGAAGACAAGAAGATGATTGTTGACTTCAGGAGGAAGAAACCAGAAGTGTATGAACAAGTCTTCATCAGAGATGGGAGGGTCAGCAACTTAAAATTCCTTGGTGTTATCATTTCAGATTACTTCTGGGCCCAGCGTGTAAGTGCCAAAGGAAGTACGGCAGTGCATCTACTTTCTTAAAAGTTTGACAAGATTCAGCATGACATCTAAAACTTCAACTAACTTCTATAGATGTGTGCTGGAGAGGTTACTGACTGGTTGCACCACAGCCTGGTATGTTAACACCAATGCCCTTGTAAGGTATTTCCTATAAAAAGTAGCAGTTACAGCCCAGTCAATCCTGGGAAAAGCCTCCTCACAATTGAGCACGTCTACATGGAGTGCTATCACAGGAAAGCAGTATCCATCATTAAGGACACCCACCATCCAGGCCATGTGCTCTTCCCATTGCTGCCTTTGGGAAGAGGGTATAGGAGTTTTGGGACCTACTTCGGCAAGTTCAGAAACAATTATTACTCCTCAATAATCAGGCTTTTGAACCAGAGAGGATAACTTCACTCACCTATCACTAAATTGGACTCATTTTCAAGGACTCGTCATCTCATGTTCTCGATATTTATTGTCTTTTTCTCTTAGTTTGTCCATCCTGTTGGGTGTGGTCTTTCATTAGTTCTATTGTGTTTTTTGTGTCTGCTGTAATTGCCCACGAGAATATGATTCCCAGTGTTGTATATGGTGACATACATGTATTTGCATCAATCAATGCTGCCTGGTCTCTTTTTAATTTTCTTATGTTTATTACAGATTGCTTGTATTTGATATTTTGCTAAAAATGTCTATGGGGATTTCTGCTAATATCTACTCACTTTGAACATGTTGCTCTGGAATAAATAGTGGTGTTGTGACACGTTTATAATTGGATGACTGGAGCTGAGGCAATTATTTTGGACCTTAAGAAACAGCTGACATTGTAATGTTCAACCTGAAAGATACATGTCCTGTATACTTCCAGGAAGTGTTGATCCCACATTGAATGTATGTAGACAAAGAGGAAACCTTCCTATGACTAATGAGTTCCAGCCCTGAAGTATGAAGAACAAGACAGGTAGTACTGGAGTTCCCTGACTGAGTCTTGCCTTTTTAATAGATTTTCCCATCTGAAGATTGGAAAAGGGAATAATGTTCTCTGCACTGAGCATACTTGTCTGGGGTTTGAGTCTCTGTGAAGAGAGAGAGAACGTGGAAGGAGGCAAAAGAAGCTTGTTAATCTGCAGAGAGATTGAGAAGCCCAGTATGCTAAGTATTTCCAGCATATTGTTTTATTTTAGATTGCCAAAGGACTTGAGAGCAACATCAGGCATTGTTAAACAGATGAGATGCCAGCCAAGTAAAGCTACTTGTGTACTAAATGACAAACAACAAGTAGTGGGCAGAGTTAATAGTTGTTACAACCAACTGATCATATGAAAGCTTTGCATTTCTACCACATTTGGTCATGAAGTGCGTTGGACAGTTAAACATCTTGAAAGAAGGTCCAGAAAACATCTCTACACATCACAGTGCAAGGATAGAGCTCATGATGGCCAAAAAAAAGGACATTTGTAACCTTTTTTCACGAAGTGCAGATCTGCAGATCTATCTGGTCTTATTCCTGAGGTCCCCACCATTCGAGAAAACAGTCTTAAGCCACTCTACGTGAAATCAAGAAAGCGCTGCATACAGCAAAGCAACACACACAAAATGCTGGTGGAATGCAGCAGGTCAGGCAGCATCTATAGGAAGAAGTATAGTTGATGTTTTGGGCTGAGACCCTTCGTCAGGACTAACTGAAAGAAGAGATTGGAGGGGGGAGATCCGAAATGATAGAAGACTGGAGGGGGAGGGATGAAGCTAAGAGCTAGAAAGTTGATTGCCAAAGGGATACAGAGCTGGAGAAGGGAGAGGATCATGGGACGGAAGGCCGAGGGAGAAAGAAAGGGGGGAGGGGAGAACCAGAGGAAGATGGAGAGCAGGCAAGGAGTGATTGTGAGAGGGATAGAGATAGGAAAAAAAAAGGGGAAGGGAAAGAATAAATAAGGGCTGGGGTAAGAAAGAGAGGAGGGGCATTAACAGAAGTTAGGAGAAATCAAAGTCCATGCCATCAGGTTGGAGGCAACCCAGACGGAATATAAGGTGTTGTTCCTCCAACCTGAGTGTGGCTTCATCTTGACAGCAGAGGACGCCATGGATTGACATATCAGAATGGGCATGTAATTAAAATGTATGGCCACTTGAAGATCCTGCTTTCTCTGTTGGACAGAGTGTAGGTGTTCAGCGAAACGGTCTCCCAGTCTGCGTTAGGTCTCACCAATAAATAGAAGGCAGCACTGGGAGCACCGGATGCAGTATATCACACCAGCCGACTCACAGGTGAAGTGTCGCCTCACCTGGAAGGACTGTCTGGAGCCCTGAATGGTGGTGAGGGAGGAAGTGTGAGGGCAGGTGTAGCATTTGTTCAGTTCACAAGGATAATTGTCAGGAGGGAGATCGGTGGGAAGGAATGGGAGGGACGAATGGATAAGGGAGTCACATAGGGAGCGATCCCCACAGAAAGAGGGAGGGAAGGAAAGATATGCTTGGTGGTGGGATCCCGTTGGAGGTGGCAGAAGTTACGGAGAATTTATATGTTGGACCTGGAGGCTGGTAGGTGAGGACAAGGAGAACTCTATCCCTAGTGGGGTGGCGGGAGGATGGGGTGAGAGCAGATGTGCGTGAAATTGGGGAGATACGTTTGAGAGCAGAGTTCATGGTGGAGGAAGGGAAGCCCCTTTCTTTTAAAAAGGAAGACATCTCCTTAGTCCTGGAATGTAAAGTCTCATCCTGAGAGCAGATGCGGCGGAGACGGAGGAATTGCCAGGTCAAATTTACCTGGTCCTTTTCTGACACCTCCCTCCCCTTTCTTGATCTTTCTGTCTCTATCACTGGAGACAGCTTATCTACTGATGTCTACTATAAGCCTACGGACTCTCACAGCTACCTGGATTATTCCTCTTCCCACCCTGTCTCTTGCAAAAATGCTATCCCCTTCTCACAATTCCTCTATCTCCGCTGCAGCTGCTCTCAGGATGAAACTTTTTTTTTCCAGGATAAAGGAGATGTCTTCCTTTTTTAAACAAAGGGGCTTTCCTTCCCTTCCACCATCAACTCTGCTCTCAAACGCATATCTCCCATTTCCCGCACTTCTCTCACCCCATCCTCCCGCCACTCCACAAGGGTTCCCCTTGTCCTCACCTACCAGCCTCCGGGTCCAACATATAATTCTCCATAACTTCTGCCATCTCCAATGTGATCCCACCACCAAGCACATCTTTCCCTCCCCACCCCTCTTTCTGCTTTCCACAGGGATCGCTCCCTACGCGACTCCCTTGTCCATTCGTCCCCCTCATCCCTTCCAACCAATCTCCCTCCTGGCACACATCCTTGTAAGCGGAACAAGTGCTACACCTGCCCTTACACTTCCTTCCTCACTACCGTTCGGGGCCCAGACAATCCTTCCGGGTGAGGCGACACTTCGCCTGTGAGTCGGCTGGTGTGGTATACTGCGTCAGGTGCTCTCAGTGCGGCCTTTTATATATTGGTGAGACCCAACGCAGACTGGGAGACTGTTTCACTGAACACCTACATTCTGTCTGCCAGAAAAAGCAGGATCTCCCAGTGGCCACACATTTTAATTCCACATCCCATTCCCATTCTGATATGTCTATCCATGGCCTCCTCTACTGTTAAGATGAAGCATCTGCTCTCAGGCTGGAGGAACAACACCTTCAGTCTGGATAGCCTCCAACCTGATGGCATGAACATTGATTTCTCTAACTTCTATTAATGCCCCTCCTCTCTGTCTTACCCCATCCCTTATCTATTGTTCTTTCCCTTCCCATTTTTCCCTCTCTCTGTCCCTCTTAAAATCACTCCTTGCCTACTCTCCATCTTCCTCTGGTGCTCCCCTTCCCCTTTCTTTCTCCCTCGGCCTCCTGTCCCATGATCCTCTTCCTTCTCCAGCTCTGTATCCCTTTTGCCAATCAACTGACTAGCTCATAGCTACATCCCTCCCCCTCCTGTTTTCTCCTATCATTTTGGATCTCCCCCTCCCCCCCACTTTAAAATCTCCTATTATCTTTTCTTTCATTTAGCCCTGGTGAAGGGTCTCGGCCAGAAATGTCGACTGTACTTCTTCCTATAGATGCTGCCTGGCCCGCTGCGTTCCACCAGCATTTTGTGTGTGTTGCTTGAATTTCCAGCATCTGCAGATTTCCTTATGTTTGCATACAGCGAAAGCTGTCGTTATAGACAATATCCCAGTTGTGGACCTGTGACTCAGAACTAGTTGTGCCTCTAGCAAAATTGTTCAAGTACAGTTACAAAAGTTGACAAATAAAAGAAGTAAATGAATTTGGCTTGATTACCTTCTCATCAGCCTATCAGCCAATCATCAGTAAAGTGATAGAATGTGTTGTCATGTGGTAGGGCAACTTCTAAGTAGTTCTAGTAAAACCAAGGTCAATGGATTTCAAGGGGAAGAGTTCCAGCAGCAGGAGTTGTACTTTACATAAAAGAAGATGGTTCTTGTTTATGATCAATAATCTCGGCCCCAGGATGCGATTGAAGGCATATTTCCAGGCAGTGACCACTGCTGAATGGTCTTTGTTAAACTGGTTTATTATTGTCATATGTACTTGGTTACAGTGGGGAAAAATGTTTTTCATGGCGTCTGTAAAGATAATTTTATTACTATAGTCCATTAAGATCATACAAGGTAAAACAAATTTAGAGTATTTCCTAATGCCCTGCTGGCAGACAATGAGGTGCAAGGCTCTAACGAGGTAGATTATGAAGTCAAGAGTCCAATTTACTGTATAAGGGAACCTTTCAAATAAGCTTCCTTCTATCATAACAACACACAAATTGCTGGAGGAACTCAGCAGGCCAGGCAACATCGAGGAAGAGTACAGTCAAAGTTTTGGGCTGAAATCCATCCGCAGGACTGGAGCAAAAAAGCTGATGAGAAGATTTAAAAGGTGGGGGAGGGCAGAGAAAAACAGAAGGTGATGGGTGAAACCCAGGGGGGGGGGAAGGACGAAGAAAAGACTTGGGAAGTTGATTGGTGAAAGAGACAGAAGGCCATAGAGCATCAGACGGAGGCGATAGGCAGGCAAGAGGATAAGGTGAGAGGGAAAAGGGGATGGAAATCCCGCTTTTTCTGGAGGACAGAGCATAGGTGCTTGGAGAAGTAGTCTCCCAATCTATGTCAGGTCTCACTGATTGTACAGGAGGACAATTATCTCCCAGCGGCCACTCATTTTAATTCCACTTTTCATTCCCATTCCAAAATGTCCATCCATGGCTTCTTCCACTGTTGTGATGAGGCCACACTTAGGTAGTAGGAGCAACACCTTATATTCTGTTTCGGTAGCCTCCAACCTGATGGCATGAACATCAATTTCTCAAACTTCTGGTAATGTCCTCCCACACATCCCTCCTTCACCATTTCCCATCCCCTTTTCCTTCTATTACCTTCTCTCATTACCCACCCATCACTTTCATCTGGTGCTCCTCCCCTCTTCTTTCTTCCATGGCCTTCTGCCTTTTTCACCAATCAACTTCCCAACTCTTTACTTCATTCTTTCCCCTTCCAGGTTTCACTTATCAACTTTGGTTTCTTTCTCTTCCCCCCCCCCCCCCAACTTTTTAATCTACTCCTCAGCATTTTTTCTGCAGTCCTGCCAAAGGGTTTTGGCCCAAAATGTCGACTTTACTCTTTTCCTAGATGCTGCCTGGCCTGCTGAGCTCCTCCAGCATATAATATTTAATATTTTGTGTGTGTTGCTTGCATTTTCAGCATCTGCAGATTTTTCTCTTCCTTTTATCATAAGGTGAGATGCGCATGATCACCAGTGTTTGTGTAATATTCAGTTCTCATCTCCATGGCAAATGAAAGTAGCTTCAAAGACCAAAGCCCATCTGGATGAATGGAAGGCCAAAAAGAAAGGAGTTAATGGAGATACAAAAGTGGGGGATTTATCAGCGAATGTTGTGGATGAGCAAACCAAGAGATGAGATCAGATTGTAAAGGGAGCAAGAGAATACTTCAGTGAACTAAATGCACCTTCCCAAGATCAAGATACACATTCGAGAAAGGAAAAGAGTGGGAATAAGAAAGAAGCCAGGACTAGGAGAGAAGCAATGTTTGAAGTAGATACAGAGAGAAAAGCTGAGAAAAAAGAGAAGAAAGGTGTCCAGAGCTGCCAGAAACACTTCCTGTACTCTGAGTCGAATCCTCCAATCACCATGGAGCAGGCCCCAGCACCTGAGATTGTTTCACAGACACAAGTCTTACCTGCCAAGCAGAGTGACCCCCTTGAAAGCCTAAACAGTGATTAAATCTTCAGGCCTGACCAGGACAACTTAAAAGATTTCCTATGCTGTGGATGTTTGTATAGTAGCTGTATTATAGAGTATACTGTGTATATATTTGAGATGTTGTGGCGACCCATTTCCTGGCACATCCGAACCGGCTCACAATTAGATAGCCTATGGGGGTTTGAAAGCACAGAGCTTTGGAGCCTCTGCGCCACGGGGGGCAGGTTGAGGGAGGCTTAAAAGTGAGGATTTCGAATATAGTTTTTTCCTTCGACTGCAGTTACCGACTCCGTGTCGTAATTTTAGCGCTGCGTGTAGCACACCGCTACAATTGGTGACCCCGACGGTCCAAATGATTTTTGGACCAGAAATGACCGACGCCGCCTCTGTTCATGCGGTTTCGTTGAAACTGCCGGGTTTCTGGACACAGCGACCGAACCTATGGTTCCAGCAAGCCGAAGCCCAATTCCACATTCGCCAGATCACCTCAGAAGACACCCGCTACTACTACGTGGTGAGCTCCCTCGACCAGGACACAGTGGCCCAGGTCGCGGAGTTCGTACAGTCGCCCCCGGCAGACGGCAAGTACATGGAATTCAAAGCCCTGCTCCTCAGGACTTTCGGACTCTTACGGCGCGAGCGGGCTGCCCATTTACTGCACCTGGATGGCTTGGGCGACAGACCTCCATCGGCTTTAATGAATGAGATGTTGTCTCTAGCCGACGGACACACACCCTGCCTCATGTTTGAGCAGGCATTCCTGGAGCAGCTGCCCAAGGACATACACCTGCTGCTGTCTGACGTGGATTTCAGTGACCCCCGGAAGGTGGCAGCCCGGGCGTGGAACGCCAAAAAGGTGAGCGGGGTGTCCATCGCACAGATCTCCCAGCCACGCTCCCAGCAGCAAACCAGTCCAGGCCCGGCCGCAGAGCCCGCCAACCCCCGGCCCAAGGAACACTGGTGCTTCTACCACCAGCGGTGGGGCGCAGAAGCCCGCCGTTGTCGCCCGCCCTGCAAGTTCCTGGGAAACGCCAGGGCCAGCCGCCGCTGATGGCTACGGCGGCTGGCCATCGGGATAGCCTCCTGTATGTGTGGGATAGAAGGTCGGGATGCCGGTTTTTGGTCGATGCTGGTGCCGAGATCAGCGTTTTACCTCTGACGAGTTACGACACCCACAGCAGGGCACCGGGTCCTTCCCTGAGGGCCGTGAACGGCAGCACAGTAAGGACCTATGGCACTCGTCAGGTGCAGCTACAGTTCGGCTCCAGCCAGTTCACGTGGGACTTTACACTGGCCGCTGTAGCCCAGCCGCTTCTGGGTGCGGATTTTTTGCGGGCTCACAGCCTACTGGTCGACCTGCCCAGGAAGAGACTGGTACACGCCGAGACCTTTCAGACGTTCTCCCTGGGTGCAGCTCAGTTGCCAGGCCCTCACCTCGGCTCCATCACGCTGTCCGACAACGACTTCACCAGGGTCCTGGCGGATTTCCCATCGGTTCTGGCACCACAGTTCACAGCGGCCATGCCCCGACACAGCGTACAGCACCACATCCCGACCCAGGGACCACCCCTCCATGCCCGCGCTCGGCGGCTTCCCCCGGACAAGCTCCGACTGGCGAAGGAGGAGCTCCAGAGGATGGAGGAATTGGGGATCATCCGGCGGTCCGACAGCCCATGGGCCTCCCCCCTGCACATGGTGCCCAAAGCGATGGGAGGCTGGAGACCGTGTGGCGACTACCGCAGGCTGAACGAGGCTACCACACCGGACCGCTACCCTGTGCCGCACATTCAGGACTTTGCAGCAAACCTGCACGGCGCATGGATCTTCTCCAAGGTAGACCTCGTCCGAGGGTACCATCAAATCCCGATTCATCCTGACTACGTCCCCAAAACGGCTCTCATCACCCCGTTTGGCCTTTTCGAGTTCTTCCGCATGCCGTTCGGCCTGAAGAATGCCGCACAGACGTTCCAGCGGTTAATGGACGCGGTGGGACGGGACCTGGACTTCGCGTTCATCTATTTGGACGACATCGTCATAGCCAGCAGCAGTCGTCAGGAGCATCTGTCCCACCTCCGTCAACTCTGCGCCCGACTGAGTGAGTACGGTCTTACAATCAACCCCACCAAATGCCAGTTCGGACTCGATACCATTGACTTCCTGGGCCACAGGATTACTAAAGACGGGGCAACCCCTCTGCCTGCTAAGGTAGATGCGGTCCGCCACCTCCCCCGCCCCACCACGATCAAAGGCCTTCAGGAATTCGTTGGTATGGTCAATTTCTACCACCGCTTCCTCCCTTCAGCTGCCCGGATCACGCGCCCCCTGTTCGCCCTGATGTCGGGTCCGAGCAAGGACATTACCTGGGACGAGGAGTCCGCCACCACTTTCGTTCAAACGAAGGAAGCTTTGGTGAACGCCGCAATGCTAGTACATCCCAGAATGGACGCCCCTACCGCCCTCACAGTGGACGCATCTAACACGGCAGTCAGTGGGGTGCTGGAGCAACTCATCGCAGGTCGCTGGCAACCCCTGGCGTTTTTCAGCAAACACCTGCAGCCACCCGAGCTCAAGTACAGTGCTTTCAACCGGGAACTGTTGGCGCTCTACCTGGCAATCCGACATTTCAGGTACTTCCTAGAAGGTCGGCCCTTCACCGCGTTCACGGACCACAAACTGCTTACCTTTGCGTTTACGAAAGCGTCCGACCCCTGGTCGTCCCGCCAGCAACGCCACCTGTCCTACATCTCTGAATACACGACGGATGTCCGGCACGTCTCAGGTAAGGACAATGTCGTGGTGGATGCGCTCTCTCGCCCTACCGTTCATGCCCTTTCCCAAGGGGTAGACTTTGCGGCACTGGCAGAGGCGCAGCAGGCGGATGAGGAGATTCCGAGTTACAGAACCGCAGTCTCCGGTTTGCAGCTCCAGGACCTCCCCGTAGGCCCGGGTGAGAGGACCCTACTCTGTGACGTCGCCACCGGCCAGCCCCATCCTGTTGTCCCGACAGCCTGGCGGTGCTGTGTTTTCGACTCCATTCATAACTTGGCGCATCCCTCCATCCGGACAACTGTCCGGATGGTTTCCAGCAGGTTCGTTTGGCACGGACTCCGCAAACAGGTCAGTGAATGGGCCAAAACGTGCATGCACTGCCAGACGGCCAAGGTGCAGCGGCACACCAAAGCCCCACCGCAGCAGTTCCATCCTGCCCACCGGCGTTTCGACCACATTCATGTGGATATCGTGGGCCCCCTGCTAGTGTTGCGCGCGGAGCGCGGCACCTCCTGACTATCATGGACCGGTTCACAAGATGGCCAGAGGCGGTTCCGCTCACCGACACCACCTCCGAATCTTGCGCCCGAGCCCTGATCACCACTTGGATATCTCGCTTTGGTGTACCTGCCCACATTACCTCCAACAGAGGCGCCCAGTTCACCTCCAGCCTGTGGTCAGCTATGGCCAGCCTTTTGGGGACTCAGCTGCACCACACAACTGCCTACCACCCACAGTCGAACGGGCTAGTGGAGCGTTTCCACTGTCACCTGAAGTCGGCCCTCATGGCCCACCTGCGAGGAGCCAACTGGGCGGACGAGCTTCCCTGGGTCCTACTCGGCATCTGCACAGCGCCCAAGGACGACCTGCACGCCTCGTTGGCCGAGTTGGTATACGGCGCGCCCCTGGTCGTCCCCGGGGAGTTCCTACCAGCCCCACGGGGGCAAGAGGAAGATCCCACAGCAGTCCTGGGTGACTACGCGAGAAGCTCGGTAACCTGGCCCCCATACCCACTTCACAGCACGGGCGGAACCCGACCTGCATACCCAAAGACCTGCAGAACTGTAAGTTTGTGTTTGTACGAAGGGGCGGGCATCGGCCACCGCTGCAGCGGCCACATGAGGGGCCGTTTATGGTGCTCCGGAACAACGGGTCCACGTTTGTGCTGGACGTTGGGGGGAAAGAGGAGGTTTTCATGGTGGACCGCCTCAAACCGGCCCATGTGGACCTGGCACAACCGGCCGAGTTTCTGGCACCTCGGCGCAGAGGCCGACCTCCCAAGCAGGTTCTGGCCCAGACTGTGGACATTGGGGGGTGTATCGCCGGTTCTGGGGGGGGGTTATGTGGCGATCCATTTCCTGGCACATCCGAACCGGCTCACAATTAGATAGCCTACGGGGGTTTGCGAGCACAGAGCTTTGGAGCCTCTGCGCCACGGGGGGGGGGGGGGGGGCAGGTTGAGGGAGGCTTAAAAGTGAGGCTGAGGATTTCGAATGAAGTTTTTTCCTTCGACTGCTGTTACCGACTCCGTGTCGTAATTTTAGCGCTGCGTGTAGCACACCGCTACAATGTATTCTATATTGAGTTTGAGTTTGTAGCGAAGCAGGGAGGACTGTAGTGTATTTAATATTTCAGTTGTATTTGAGTAATATTGTAAATATTGTTTGGCTAAGCATTCTTGCTTAATTCATTGAGTTGTACATAAAAATAAGTGAATTGTAAATGCAACAACACTACCACGTGATATGTGTACACTTTGCTTGAAGTTTGAAAAAAAATAAAGACTTTTATTCCCAGCTCCTTTGTTTTCCCTACATATGTTTCATAATGCCAAAAAGTTGAAAACTAAAGTTAGCATAGAAGTATGGAAGGCAACTTTTTACAGGAAAAATTGACTACTGATGTGCAAAAGAAGACAAACTGTTCAAATAAAAATAATACCGAGAACATTTGAGTTGTTAAGAGTCCTTGAAAGTAATTCTGTAGGTCATAGAATCAATTCTGAGTTATCCATGCCGGTTCAAGAACCTGATAGTTTTGGAAACTTGAACCTGGGAGTGTGGAATTTAAGGCTTCTGTACCTCCTGCCTGATGGTAACAGTGAAATGAGTGCATGCCCTGCATGGTAATGTTTTTTTTGATAATGAATGCTCCTTTTTATTGTGCAGAACTTTATGTAAATATGCTCAATGTCGGGAAGGGCTTTGCCTGTTTTAGACTGGGCTCTATTCACCACTTCCTGTAGTCTTTTCCGTTTTTGGGTATTAGTGTTTCCATACCAGGCCATGATGTTAGAATACTCTCCACTATATGCATCTATAGAAGTTTGTCAAAGTTTGATGACGTGCTAACTATGCAAGCTTCTAAGAAAGTAGAGGCACTGTTATGCTTCTTTCTGATGACACGTATTTGGAGTTTCATAACTCTCCACCTCTGATCCCCCTAATGAGGATGTTGCCTCATTAAAGGAAGTGTGGTAGCATTGATAGGGCTGCTAAGTGGTCAGAAAAAGCAGTGTTTTGTGCTTCATCTGTACTGCTCTAGAGCAGCAAACAAGGTGCTGGAGGAGAAGAACTAGATTATGCATTACATTTACAAACTAAAATGATTTGCGATTCAGATACTAAGCTCTTAAAATATTTGACAAAATAAATGGAACCCTATATTTTGTATTGGGCATCTAAAGCGTGGAAAGGCAGCCAATTTCCCTCTGGATCAATAAAGTATGTCTGTCTGACTGTAAATCTATGCACGTGATCAGGAATTGTGAAGCACAGCCTGTTTAAGGAAGATTGTTCAGGTGGAAAGAGTACTGAGCAAATTATAATAATAGAAGTATTTTATTTGGGCTGAGACCTAAAACTGGAGGTGATTTGACATTTGTTCAAAATTGAAGTTTTGAGATAATTTGATCATTGCACACAAAATGCTGGAGGAGCTCGGCTGGTCAGCCAACATCAACAATCAACGTTTCAGGCTGAGATCCTTCATCAGAACTGAAAGGAAAGGTAATTGGGCATGGAAAGGAGCAGGAGGTGGTATTAATTCAGTTGAGAGGGGTAAGACAGGAGGCGTAGGGTGAAGGGAATAATGTGGGGAAACTGGGAGGGTTTAGGTAGAGAAGATAAAGGGGCTGAAGAACAAGGAATCTGATAAGAGTAGACATTTGAGTTTGGAATAAAGGAAGGAGATTGGAAACCAGAGGAGCAAGGTAATGGGCAAGTGATTAGGGTGGGGTAAAGGAAAAGGAAGGGGTACAAGGTCAGGGAGCAATAAGGGAAATAGAGATAGTGGTTGCAGGAAGTTAGAGGACTCAATGTTCATAATGTCAGGTTGAAATTGAAGATGAAAAATGAGATGTTCCTCTTCCAGTCAGCATCAGGCTTCATTAGGATTACTGGAGGTGGCTGTGTCCGTGTAGGAAATATGAAGTGGGATTTAAATGGCTGGCAGCTGGGAGATCCTGGAGATTATGGCAGGCAAAGTGAAGGCACTCGATGAAGTGATTTTTTTTTTTCTCTTCCCATCTTGCCCCCCCCCCCCCCCCCTTTGCATTGGGTCACACTGATTATAGGGGCTGCTGCACTGAGTTTGGGATACAATAAATGACATTGATGGATTCATATTTGAACTTCTGTCTCACTTGGAATGACTGGGGTCCTGAATAGTGGTGAAGGAGGCATTGCAGGGATAGGTGCAGTACCTAGGCCAGTTGCAGGGATAAGAGTCTGCAGGGTGGTCATTGGGGAAAGATGAGTGGAAAAAGGGAGTCGCAGAGTGATCCCTCTGGAAAGTAGGGAGAAGATGATGTCCTTGGTGATGGGATCCCATTGGAGATGGCTGAGGTTGTGGAGGATGATGTGTTGGATAAAACATCATGAATGACTGCATGAACCTCATGTTCTTCACAACTTATTATATAGGAAATTACACTCTCCATGTATTGTGAAGTAACTTAGAACAACAAAAACATGAAATTCAAGCCTTATGAAGCCAATGGATAAATATTCTGATTCTGGGTTTTAGGAGTCTAAGTAGTTACTCATTGTCAGATATCTAGTAAATTCTTCAGAACTGATTTTGAAAATTAACAAAGCTGGAAGTGATGAAATTCATGAAGTTGTACAGAAAATGTGGATCATAGGAAATGGTAACAGGATTTAGTTCATTGATATTATGACCGGGAAGTTATGGTTTTCCTCTCAGTGCTTACTGCTTTCACTGTGCAACTGAACCTACATCTGCACAAACATGGTTAAATGTTGAAGCAGAATTTGCTGTTCAAATGATCCTGTTCAGGGTGTGGTGTTGGACTCTTCAGTTAATGAATTGATGTGAGCTATACCCTTAGACATGTATTTTTTAAATATAAGTGTGTATGGTGTAATTAAATTTTAACTTTTATTCATTTTTTTGGTGCCTAAGGAATTCTGGCATTTAATGTCCATTCCCAGTGGTCTATGAACTGCTGAAATCGTTCTGGTGGAAGTACTCCCAGAGTGCTGCTCAGTAGGATATTCTAGGATTCTGACCTATGACCAAGAAAGGAAAATGATACTATGCTTTCGTATCAGAATGGTGTGCGATTTGGAGATGATGGCTTTCTCATGTACATGCTGTCTTTTCCTCTCGGCTTCAGAAGTTACAGTCAGAATAGAATAGATGAGTAACAGCCATGTATCTTGTTGAGTACAGCCACTATGTGAGAATAGTGCAGGAAATAAATGTTTGAAGGACAGCAGTCGTGGTGCAATTGCTTTGCTAATCAACGAACGTCGTTAATTTTTTAAAAAGCATTTGAGATTTTCCAATTCGATAGAGCGGGGATTTTTTTTGACATATTCATTAATCAGAATCTTAAATTGTAAAAATATGGTATTGTCTCTGAGTGACTGTGGTTCTGGATTGATTATTTAATGGATAATGTTCTTATTTGATTAATGGATCAAAGACAGGTGAGATGTATAAATCAGCTATAATCTAATGGAATGGTGGAAAAGGCTTGATTTTGTTGTGTCTCTGAGAGCTGTGAATTTGTTAAAGCTATGAAAGTGAGGTTTTATCTTGACATTATAATACATTAGTGTAGGTAGATTTCCTGATTGTTTTGCTATTTCAAGAACCTATTATGTACACAACAGTGTAAGATTAAGCAGTTGTGTTCTTTCTTCTCCAAGTGTTTCAGAAATACCAATTGCCCAAATTCTGTGGATTGTCTGGGTTTTCCTTTTGAGGTCGTGCATAGTATCGAAATATCTGTAAGATAGAAAGGATCAGTCAAAATCATCTCAGAAATGCAATCAGTGCAGTTTTCCCAATTGAAATCTAATGCAGGAAATGAAATTACTCAGAAATGTGGGTAGAATGTCTTGGAGAATTCTCTGGTTCTAATGTAGCAAATACACAATAGGGTTCACTTTAATTGTAAGATTTCATTCCTTCCATATTATGGCTCTATTATTCCTGCTCTAATCAACTTCAGCTCCTCAAAATCCTTACCAGATATTACAATGATAAACATTAGATGCTAGATATTGCTTTCTTCTCCTCCCATGCTGCCTGACTTGCAGAGTTCCTCCTGCATCTTGTGTCTGTTGCTCTTGATTTCCAGCATCTGCAGACTATCTTGTGTTTAGATATTATAACTGCTTTAGACATAGAAACATAGAAACCTACAGTACAATGGAGGCCTTTTGGCCCATGATGCTGTGATGAACATGTACTTACTTTAGAAATTACCTCGGGTTATCCATAGCCCTCTATTTTAATAAGCGCATGCTTTGTCTATCCCCCTCCCCTCTCCAGCTCTCTTAACATTGATATTTCATGATCAGTGAACAATATTTCAGTGGTCATGGTCCTACATTTCCCTAAAGCCTGCATCCTGTCCTTTGGAAAATATATTCAAAACACACACTTTGGCTTCCCTGCTAACTCACATCCTCCAGGATGGAAGATAACAGAAGTTTGTCAGTTCCAGTCATCTCAAGTCACGTGCTCTCTTTTGTTTTCCTTTGCATTGTGCACTTATCTTTGATTAACAAATCTAATCTTTATTGATTTAGATGAAATTAAGATGTATCACAGAAACTGATGTGCAAATATTTCAAAGCTTGATTCAATCTGGATTTTGATTTCATAGATAGTAAACCTTTGGCACTTGGTATAGATTAAGTATGCATACATGATGATAGATTGAATAATGATTGGCTTTATGATACAGCTCGTGTCCCCTAATGTCACCCACTTTTCAGCTGGCATTGTTGAGTTAAAGTCAGGAAAATACATTTGGGCAGATTTCAATCTCCTCTTTCCCTGTTTGAAGACTTATGCCATTTGAAGTACTTTTAAGGTCTAGATTAACTTGATGGAAATTCAAAGCTTTGTGTAGTCTAATAGCGCACGAGATTAACATGCTTGACTATCAAGGGATAAGAGAGTCAGAAGGAAAAATTTCATGCTGATTGGCCCACAAGTTGAAGCACTAGATTTTGGGTTAATTTTGACATTACGTATGGACTTGCAGAGGTTAATTTGGAAGATCTTGGGTCTTTGGGCCCATAGCGAAAGATTTTCCGGCCTCCCCGATGACACACGAGTCTCCTGCTGTGACATCAACTCTTGATCCACCCGACTCCAGAGCCCTGAGATCTTAAGCTTCTGAACACGATCGAGACTCCTCAGGCCAAACCCTTGGCATGTCGAATAACGGCCAATCATGGAACCCCGAGAACTGAAGCCTGCATGTAACTCAAGGTTAGGGTCTTCAAAAGAACCCCAAAAGGGAAAAATAAAGATATTAAAGATAGAAATAGAGCTGTTTCTGAAGATGCAAGCAAAGGAGTCACTATCCCTCCTGAGCTCCGCATTCATAGGTATGTGGAATTTAGCAAGACTTCTAACAAGCCTGGTTAGCTGGTCTAGAAGGTGGATCACATGGGATCCATGATATAACAGCTAACTGGATATAAAATTGGTTTGGTAAGAGTCAAAGTGAAGGATTTTGTTTCCAGATTCAGCTCCTGCGATGAGTGATGAGTGGTGGTGTATAGTTTAGTGGCGGAAGTTGTCTGAGATTACTACAGTAGCTAGGTCAACAGAGGCAGAAAAACTTATGGCATCTACTATACATGAAGCATAAATTTATCAAGAACTACTTAACTACATTCCTTTACAACACAAAGGAATGGCAGATGGAATGCAACTCTGACATTTGCGATGTGACACACTTGGAGAAGTTAAACCAAAGCAGTGCACAGGCAATAAATGGCAGGGCCCTAGAGTGATTGATCAGTATTCAAAGTACGTTGTTCCATGAAAGTGGTCACACAGTGGTGAAGAAGACAAATGTCAAGGCACTGAGTACAAGAGTCGGAATTTCATTTTACGGCTGAACAAGACAATGGAATAGCACTTGGAGTAGTGTTCATTGAAGTGCAAAAGATGATTAGCAGATTCTTCCAACGATGATGAAGTCCAAAGTTCAGGACACAAGCTTGCCAACTATTTGAAAGATGCCTGACATGCCAGAAAACACATTCTGGAGCAGCAGGAAAGTTACCAAGGTTAATTGCTGCCATCTCATCTGCTCCATTTTTACACTTACCAGTGGACTACATTTATTTTCCAAAGTGTGAATGATACTCAGAAGGACTGGTACTAGTGGACAAGTTTTGAAGCTGGGTGGAAGCTACTCTACAGGAAAGTAACTGCGACACACACACTCACACACTCGCTCGCTCACTCACTGACTGTCTCTCTTTTCTTCTCTCCCCGCCCCCCCCCCTTCGGAGTCTTTGTCAGGAATTATGTTGACTGATGAACAATTAATGGTCTTCTTTTATTGTCCACATTGCCCAGAGTGATCAGGACAAGTCAAATGAATGAATGGAACCATCAAACAATGACTAGGTATCATGAGGAAGGTGTACCATGGCCTGAGTTTCTTCCTATGATTTATGGTAGCATCAGAGCAACCCCAAACAAGGAAACTAAACGACGTCCATTGGAGGTGATAACTGTCACTGCCAGGAGCTACTGATCTCAGAAAAGCTACACACTACGGCAGACAGTTTAGTTAAGTATTGTGTGAAATTAACCCAAGCTGTCCAGTCTGCTTCTCGCCAGATTTCTGCAGCTTGGAGTGATTCAAGAGAAGGAGAACACAGCCTGATTCCTGGTGAGTGGGTCCTGATTAAGAAGCTACATGAGGAACCATTCGGAGATCAATGGATAGAATGCTGTTAATTGACAACTCAGCAGTTAAAATGGATACACGTCAGCCACTGCAAGCGACCTAAAGTGGTACCCAACAAGGACAACAAGCACTAGTAACCTCTGATAGTGCCTATGCTGCTGGGCTACAGTGAGAAAATCACTATCTAGTCAAAAAACATTGTAGAAAGTCAACAACTACTGGACATTATAAAGTTGTTTCTAATATACGTTATATTTTTGGCAATTTCCCCAACTTAGAATGGATGCTATCATGCTTTCTCATAGTTTACATCTTTTTACTTAAGGATGATCATTAATAGAATAGCTTGAACTTGTGTAAGTGTTGTCTACTAATCTACCTAACCATGACATAATCCTATAATACCATGCTTTGATATTTCTGTAACTTAAGTATAAAATTATCAGAAACTACTTTATGTACAGTAGATACAAGTTCTGTCTCTGAATTTTCAGATGCAGTGATTCTAAATGTGTGATTTAGAATCAAAGGTGGGGATTGTTGGATTGGACTAGTTAATTGTTGTTTTCTTTGTAGCTTAATTACATGCTGGTATTTTATGCAACTATTTGTATATAGCTAATTGCTTAGTATGTTTCCTAGTGGTCACAGTATGTATATGCAAATATTCAGTGTGTCCCCAAGTTATTACAATTCTATGTATTCTGGAAAGGTCAGGAAGCTTCTCTGATGCTGCACTTTTTAAAGAGGGGATGTCTGGTTGAATCTTGTCTGCAAATTTGAATGGAATTTTTTTTATATGTATAAAAAGCGCTGACCATGTGGCAAGCACCATCTTTTGCTTCTCTCACCCTTCACTTATTAGACCTCTGTGACTGTCCATTTTTCAATTTTCTTTGTTCTGTTAATGCTAAATAAAATGATCCAGAAGCAACAAGTTTTGTGCCTCTTTCCTGACTTCTAAAATAACCTAGTATTTAAAAAGCATTAGATTCCAGCAATGTCATATTGTAGGAAGGATTACAGCACAGAAACAGGGTCTTTGGCTCATGTAGTCTGTGCTGAACCATCAATTTGCAATTGGCTCGTTGCTGTCCATACCCCACTCATTCATGTACCTGTCCAAATTTCTCATAAATGTTGAAATCGAACCTGAATCCACCATTTTAGCTGGCAGCTTGTTCCACACTCTCATCTCCTTTTACCTTTTTCACCTTTTACTCTTAACACCTGCCCTCTAAGTTCTCGTCTGACACAACCTCAGTGGGGGAAAAACTTGTTTGGATTTATCCTATTTATACCCCTCATAATCTTGTATACTTGTATCAAATTGCCTATCATTTTCCTATGCTCTAGGGAACAAGTCCGAACCTATTCAACCTTATGACTTAGGTCTTCGAGTCCTGACAAAATCTTTGTAAATTTTTTCTGCACTTTTTCAATCTTACTGAGTTTTTTCCTGTAGCTAGGTGACCAGAACTGCACACGATACTCCGAATTAGGCGTCACCAATATCTTGTAAGTGTAGGAAATCTTGGTTTTCAAGAGATATTGAGGCCCAGGTTAGGAGAGAAAATAAAAGAGGTACACAGCAGGTATTGGCAGGTAGGAACAAATGGGGTGCTTATGGAGTACAAGAATTGCAAAAGAACACTTAAGAAAGAAATCAGGAGTGCCAAGAGAAGGCATGAAGTTGTCCGAGTAAACAATATGTTAAGAGCAAAAGGATTGTGAGGGACAAAAATGTTCTGGAAGATCAGAATGGTTATCAGTGTATGGAGCCAAAACAGATGGGGGATATCTTAAGGAACACACACAAAATGCTGGTGGAACGCAGCAGGCCAGGCAGCATCTATAGAGAGAAACACTGTCGATGTTTCGGGCCGAGACCCTTCGTCAGGACTAACTGAAAGGAAAGATATTAAGAAATTTGAAAGTAGGAGGGGGAGGGGAAAATGCAAAATGATAGAAGACTGGAGGGGGTGGGGTGAAGCTGAGAGCCAGAAAGGTGATTGGCAAAAGGGATACAGAGCTAGAGAAGGGAAGGGGATATCTTAAATAAAGTTTTCTTTTGCATCTGTATTTACTCAGGAGATGGACACAGAGTCTATAGAAATGGGGCAAAGTGGCATCAACTTCATGGATCCTGTACAGATTACAGAGAGGAGATGTTTGCTGTCCTGAGGCAAATAAGGGTGGATAAATCCCCTGGGCCTAACAAGGTGTTCCCTCAGGTGTTCCCTTCCTATGGGAGGCAAGTGCAGAAATTACTGGGGCCCTAGCAGAGATATTTAAATCATCCTTAGCGAAAGGAGAGGTGCCAGAGGAATGGTGGATAGCCAATGTTATTTTGCTGTTTTAAGAAAGAAACTTAAACCAGGAAATTAAAGGTTGGTGAGTCTGACATCAGATCTGGGAAAGTTATTGGAAGGTATTCTGAGGGACTGGATATATAGACTTGGTCTGATTAAGAATAGTCATCATGGGATAGTGTGTGGTAGGTCATGTCTAACCAATCTTAGCTTTTCAAGGACGTTGCCAGGAAAGTTGATGATGGCAAGGCAGTGGATGTTGTCCACGTGGACTTTAGCAAGGCAGTTGACAAGGTCCTGCATGGGTGGTTGGTCAAGAAGGTTCAGTTGCTTGGCATTCAAGATGAGGTTGTAAATTGGATTAGATGTTGGCTTTGCAGACGAAGCCAGAGAGTGGTTGTAGATGGTTGCTTCTCTGAATGGAGGCCTGTGACTAGTGGTGTACCGCAGGGATTGGTGCTGGGTCCAATATTATTTGTCATCTGTATCAACAATTTGGATGATGATTTTGGTTTGCTCAGTCATCAAATTTGCAGAAGACAGTGCGGAAGGCTATCGTGGTTTGTAGGGGGATTTTGGATCAGTAGGAACTAGAGGCTGAAAAATGGCAGCTGGAATTTAATGTGGACAAATATGAGGTGTTGCACTTTGGTAGGACCAACCTGGGTAGGTCTTACACAGGGAACAGTAGATCACTGAGGAGTGTGGTAGAACAAATGGATCTGGGAACTTTGATGCAAGTGACATCACAGGTAGAAAGGTTGTAAAGAAAGCTTTTGACACATTAACCTTAATAAATCAAAGTATTGGGTAAGGGAGATGGGATGTTATGCTGAAGGTGTATAGGGTGTTGGTGAGGCCTGATATGGAGTATTGTGTGCAGTTTTGTCCACCTACCTACAGGAAAGATGTAAATGAGGTTGAAAGAGTACAGAGAAAATTTACAAGGATACTGCCAAGTCTGGAGGACTTGAGTCATGAGGAAAGGTTGAATAGGTTAGGACTTTATTCCTTAGAGCGTAGAAGATGGAGAGGAAATTTGATAGCGATGTACAAAATTGAGTATAGATAGAGTAAATGCAAGCAAGCTTTTTCCACTGAGGTCGGGTGGGATTACAAGCAGAGGTCATGGCTTAAGGGTGAAAGGGTTTTAAGGGGAACTTGAGGAGAAATTTCTTCACTCCGAGTTGCAAGGGTGTGGAAGGAGTTGCCTGGACAAGTGGTGCATGCGAGCTCGATTTCAACATTTAAGTGAAATTTGGATAGGTCCATGGATAATAGGGGTATGAAGTGCTGTGGTCCTGAGGCAGGTCAATGGTAGTAGGCTGTTTAAATGGTTTCAGTATGGGCTGAAAGGCCTGTTTCTGTGCTGTACTTTTCTATGACTATGATTCCACTTTCAAGGAATTATGGATCTGTATTCCCAGATTCTTCTGTTCTACCACATTCCTCAGTGCCCTATTGCTCACCATGCAAGTCTTCCCAAAGTGCAACCTCACATTTATCCAACTGCCATTTTTCAGCCCATTCTCCCAGCCGGTCCTGATCCCATTGTGAGCTTTGATTGCCTTTTTTTGCAATCTACTACGCCCCCAATCTTAGTGTCAAGCTAGCATGGGAACAGAAAAGATTTACAAGGATTTTGTTGGTTCCGGTGTATTCGGGTTATGAGTAGAGCTTGGATACCCTCGGACTCTTCCCTGGAGTGAAGTGAACTTGTAGGTTTTTCTGCCATGTCCATTCTATAGTGTGATGACAAGAACTATATGCAGTCCTCCAGATATGACCTAAACAATGTTTTCTATAGCTGCAGTATGAGTTCCCAACACCTGTACTCAATGCTCTGGCCTTTGAAGGCAAGTTTGCCTAAATCAGGAGGGACATAGATAAGTGGATGGTTAGTCTTTTTCCAGCTTGAGTAAGTATAAAACTAGAGGGCACATGTTTAAGATGAGAGGGGAAAGATTTGAAGAGACAGGTTTTTCATACAGGGTGGTGGTTGTAAAGTCAGCTGCCAGCAACAGTGGTAGTGGCAGGTCAGTTACAAAATTTAAGGTATTTGGATATGTTCGTTGACATAGACCAAATGCCGGCAAAGTAGACTAACTTGGGAAAGAATCTTGGTCAGCATGGATGAGTAGGTGCAAGTAACTTCTTTCCATGTACTACATCTTTAAGACTACATATAGATTTCAAACTTATTATTTTTATTATACAAAATTGAAATCATTTCTCATTAAGTGTGATTATTCCTTTCTAAATTATGTCCCTTTGATGTAAGAGCATGTAAATATTTTGTATGCTTGCCAATAGATACTTTATTGGACAAACCAATAGAATAATTATTTGGACTTCTCCAGTAAAGGTATTATGAAATTTGCAAAATATGTGCAAGGCTGGACAGGTTGGATGAAAGGGAGGATGCTTCTTTGGGCTGGAGATAAGAATGAGGGATGTTATTTTAGAATAAAAGGTAGTGTGCTCAGGACTGAGGAGAGGATACGTGCAGCACTGTGGTAGATCTTCTCTGCACCTTCTCTAAAGCTTCCATATCCTATAATAAGGTGACCAGAACTGAACATAGTACTCCAAGTCGGTCTAACCAGAGTTTTACAAAGCTGCAATACCACCTCACAGTTCTTGAACTCAGTCCCTCCACTAAGAAAGGGAAATACACAATATACTTTCTAAACAATCCTGTCAACTTACACGGAAACTGAGGGATCTATCAACATAGGCACTTAAGTTCCTTTTGCTTCCCCACGCTGCTAAGAATCCTGCCATTAACCCTATGTTCTGCCTTCATGTTTGACCTTTCAAAGTGTATCGCTTCATACATTCCCAGATTGAACTCCCATCTGCCACTTCTCAGCCCAGCTCTGCATCTTATCAATGCATCCCTAACTTTTCTATCATCTACTAGTAGGCAAACCTACTAACTCACCTTTTTTATAAATTCCAAGTATTTTATTTTTAAAATATCACAAAGAACAGGGATCCAGAACAGATGCCTATGAAATATCAGTACTCACCAATCTTCAGATAGAATAAACTCTGTTTTCTACCACCCTCTGCCTTCTGTGGGCAAGCTAATTTGGAATTCATAAAGTTAGGTTTCCTTGTATTCAGTGCCTCCTGATTTTATGAGCCTACCATGGGAACCCTTGTTAAGCACCTTACTAAAATCCATATATATCACATCCACTGCTGTACCTTCATTAATTTTTTCTAGCTCTTCCTTGAAGCATTCAGTTAGGCTTGTGAGGCAAAGATGTGTTAATCTCTCTTACTTCGTAAGAGAGTAACTTAGGATATAACCTGTTTGGCACTTGGGGGCTTGCCTATCCTAAATATTTTTCAGAAGTTCCTGCACATCTTTCTTAATCTCAACATGTTCCAGCATTTCAGCCTGTTCTACACTGTCCACACGTTTGGCAAGGTCCCTCTCACTGGTGACTATAGAAGCAAAGTATTCATTAAGGACCACCTTTACCTTCTCTGACTTCAGGCACCTGTTAAGAGCAACACATGCAAAATGCTGGAGCAACTCTGTAGGTTGGGCAACACCTATGCAAATGAATAATCAGTCAATGTTTTGGACCACGATCCTTGATCAGACTGGAAAGGAGGAGGGGTGGGGGAAGGGGAAGGACAACAAGCTAGAAGATTAATAGGTAAAGCCAGGAGTGTGGGACACGGGATATGCCATCTTAGCCATCTTCAGCCCAATGGCATAAACATCAATTTCTCCAACTTCCAGTAATTTTTCCAATGACTCCTTCACTGCTCTTCAATTCCATGCTCTGAGCTCTTAAACTCTTACCTCTTCTCCACAGTTGCCTATCCACCTCCCCCTTGTGCCTCTCCTCCCCTTTCTCCCATGGTCCACTCTCCTCTCCTATCAGATTCCTTCTTCTCCAGCCCTTTACCTTTCTCCCCCAATAACCTCTCACCTTATTTTGGCTTCTTCCTCCTTCCCTTCCAGTCCTGATGAAGGGTCCTGGCCTTATTTTCCTTATTTGGTTGTTGCTGCTTTTGTCTGAAGGGGCTGCATCCCCCAACTGTATCCATAATGGAGAGGGAATAAAGACTGGGTACTCTTGCCTGCCCTTGGTGGTTGGTCATCCATTTCCTATTGAGCTGAACCTGTGCTGTGCTTCCATCTATGACATTTTGTCCCCAATGTTCTTCTGTGAGTCCAGCTGCAGCTTAAAAATGAAAACTAATTTTGTGTGACCTTATGAGAATTATGTAATATGTCCACTAACTTCTCATTGAATCTAATTGTAGTTCATAGAAACATAGAAAATAGGTGCAGGAGAAGGCCATTCAGCCCTTCGAGCCTGCACCACCATTCAGTAAGATCATGGCTAATCATCCAACTCAAAACCCTGTACCTGCTTTCTCTCCATACCCCCTGATCCCTTTAGCCACAAGGGCCATATCTAACTTCCTCTTAAATATAACCAATGAACCGGCCTCAACTGTTTCCTGTGGCAGAGAATTCCACAGATTTACCACTCTCTGTGTGAAGAAGTTTTTTCTCATTTCAGTCCTAAAAGGCTTCCCCTTCATCCTTGAACTGTGACCCATCGTTCTGGACTTCCCCAACATCAGAAACAATCTTCCTGCATCTAGCCTGTCCAATCCCTTTAGAATAGTATACATTTCAATAAGATACCCCCTCAATCTTCGAAATTCCAGTGAGTATAAGCCTCGTCGATCCAGTCTTTCTTCATATGAAAGTCCTGCCATCCCAGGAATCAATCTGGTGAACCTTCTTGGTACTCCCTCTATGGCAAGAATGTCTTTCCTCAGATTAGGGTACCAAAACTGCACACAATACTCGAGGTGCGGTCTCAGCAAGGCCTTGTGCAACTGCAGTAGAACTTCCCTGCTCCTGTACTCAAATCCTTTTGCTATGAATGCCAACATACCATTTGCCTTTTTCACCGCCTGCTGTACCTGCATGCCCACCTTCAATGACTGGTGTACAATAACACCCAGGTCTCATTGCACCTCTCCTTTTCCTAATCGGCCACCATTCAGATAATAATCTGTTTTCCTGTTCTTGCAACCAAAGTGGATAACCTCACATTTATCCACATTAAATTGCATCTGCCATGAATTTGCCTGCTCACCTAACCTATCCAAGTCACCCTGCATCCTCTTAGCATCCTCCTCACAGCTAACACTGCTGCCCAGCTTTGTGTCATCTGCAAACTTGGAGATGCTGCATTTAATTCCCTCGTCTAAATCATTAATATATATTGTAAACAACTGGGGTCCCAGCACTGAGCCTTGCGGTACCCCACTAGTCACTGCCTGCCATTCTGAAAAGGTCCCGTTTACTCCCACTCTTTGCTTCCTGTCTGCCAACCAATTCTCTATCCACATCAATACCATACCCCCAATACCGTGTGCTTTAAGTTTGCACACTAATCTCCTGTGTGGGACCTTGTCAAAAGCCTTTTGAAAATCTAAATATACCACATCCACTGGCTTTCCCCTATCCACTCTACTAGTTACATCTTCAAAAAATTCCATAAAATTCGTCAGACATGATTTTCCTTTCACAAATCCATGCTAACTTTGTCCGATGATTTCACCTCTTTCCAAATGTGCTGTTATCACATCTTTGATAACTGACTCTAGCATTTTCCCCACCACCGATGTCAGACTAACCGGTCTATAATTCCCCGGTTTCTCTCTCCCTCCTTTTTTTAAAAAGTGGGGTTACATTAGCCACCCTCCAATCCTCAAGAACTAATCCAGAATCTAAGGAGTTTTGAAAAATTATCACACATGCATCCACTATTTCTTACTTCCTTAAGCACTCTGGGATGCGGACCATCTGGCCCTGGGGATTTATCTGCCTTTAATCCCTTCAATTTACTTAACACCACTTCCCTGCTAACATGTATTTCCCTCAGTTCCTCCATCTCACTAGACCCTCGGTCTCTTACTGTTTCCGGAAGATTATTTACGTCCTCCTTAGTGAAGACAGAACCAAAGTAGTTATTCAATTGGTCTGCCATGTCTTTGTTCCCTATGACCAATTCACCTGTTTCTGACTGTAAAGGACCTACATTTGCCTTGACCAATCTTTTTCTTTTCACGTATCTATAAAAGCTTTTACAGTCAGTTTTTATGTTCCCTGCCAGTTTTCTGTCATAATCTTTTTTTCCTTTTCCTAATTAAGCCCTTTGTCCTCCTCTGCTGGTCTCTGAATTTCTCACAGTCCTCAGGTGTGCCGCTTTTTTTTGCTAATTTATATGTTTCTTCTTTGATACTATCCCTTATTTCCCTAGTCAGCCACGGTGCACTACCTTCCCTGGTTTATTCTTTTGCCAAACTGGGATGAACAATTATTGTAGTTCATCCATGCAATTTTTAAATGCTTGTCATTGCATATCCACTGTCAACCCTTTAAGTGTCATTTGCCAGTCTATCTTAGCTAATTCACATCTCATACCTTCAAAGTTACCCTTCTTTAAGTTCAGAACCTTTGTTTCTGAATTAACTATGTCACTCTCCATCTTAATGAAGAATTCCACCATATTATGGTCACTCTTACCCAAGGGGCCTCGCACGACAAGATTGCTAACTAACCCTTCCTCATTGCTCAATACCCAATCTAGAATTGCCTGCTCTCTAGTTGATTCCTCGATATGTTGGTTCAGAAAACCATCCTGCATACATTCCAAGAAATCCTCTTCCTCAGCACCCTTACCAATTTGGTTCACCCAATCTATATGTAGATTGAAGTCACCCATTATAACTACTGTTCCTTTTTTTGCACGCATTTCTAATTTCCTGTTTAATGCCATCCCCAACCTCACTACTACTGTTAGGTGGCCTGTACACAACTCCCACCAGCGTTTTCTGCCCCTTAGTGTTATACAATTCTACACATATCGATTTCACATCCTCCAGGCTAATGTCCTTCCTTTTTACTGCGTTAATCTCCTCTCTAACCAGCAATGCTACTCCACCTCCTTTTTTTTTCCTGTCTATCCCTCCTGAATATTGAATATCCCTGGATGTTGAGCTCCCATCCTTGGTCACCCTGGAGCCATGTCTCTGTGATCCCAACTATATCATATTCATTAATAACTATCTGCACATTCAATTCATCCACCTTGTTACGAATGCTCCTCACATTGACACACAAAGCCTTCAGGCTTGTTTTTACAACACTCTTAGCCCTTATACAATTATGTTGAAAAGTGGCTCTTTTTGCTTTTTGCCCTGGATTTGCCTGCCTGCCACTTTTACTTTTCACCTTACTACTTTTTGCTTCTACCCTCATTTTACACCCCTCTGTCTCTCTGCACTTGTTCTCATCATCCCCCTGCCACATTAGTTTAAAGTCTCCTGATCAGCAGTAGCAAATGCTCCCCCTAGGATATTGGTTCCAGTCCAGCCCAGGTGCAGACCGTCCTCTTTATACCGGCCCCACCTCCCCCAGAACTGGTTCCAATGCCCCAGAAATTTGAATCCCTCCCCCTTGCTCCATTTTTCAAGCCACATATTCATCTGAAATATTCTCCTATTTCTACTCTGACTAGCACGTGGCACTGGTAATAATCCAGAGATTATTACCTTTGTGGCCCTACTTTTTAGTTTATCTCCTAACTCCCTAAATTCACCTTGTAGGACCTCATCCCTTTTTTTACCTATGTCGTTGGTACCTATGTGCACCACGACCACTCTCTGTTCACCCTCCCATTCCAGAATGTCCTACAGCTGCTCAGAGACATCCTTGACCCTTTCACCAGGGAGGCAACATACCATCCTGGAGTCTCGTTTGCGGCCGCAGAAACGCCTATCTATTCCCCTTACAATCGAATCCCCTATCACTATAGCTCACCCACTCCTTTTCCTTACCTCCTGTGCCGCAGAGCCAACATGGTGCAATGAACTCGGCTGCTGCTGCCTTCCCCTGATGAGACATCTCCCCCAACTGTATCCAAAACAGTATATCTGTTTAGGAGGGAGATGACCTCAGGGGACTCCTGCACTACCTGCCTACTGCTACGCTGTCTAGTGGCTACCCCTTCCCTTTCTGCCTGTGCAGCCTTCACCTGTGGTGTGGCCAACTCACTGAACATGCTATTCACGACTTTCTCAGCATCGCGGATGCACCAGTATTGTGTGTTATAACATTGAGTTTTGCTGTTTAATATATTTGTAATAGCAGCCTACTGCTGTAACAGATATTTCAGGTATACGTTTTCAAGAAATTGTGCTGCTTAATAAAATGATTGGAATTGGTTTATTATTGTTACGTACCACCATATAGTGAAAAGCTTGTCTTACATACTGTCCAAACAGATCAAATCATTATAGTGTATTGAAGGCGAAAGAGTAACACAATACCAAATAAAGTGCAATGATGACAGAGAAAGTGCAGGCACGCAGGCGATAAGGTGCAAGATGTTAATGAAATGGATTGTGAGATCAAGGTTCCATTTATCATACTTGGAAACCATCTAATAGTGTGGGTAGAAGCTGTCCCTGAGCCTGGTGGTCCATGCTTTTAGTTTTTTGCATCTTCTGCAGAATGGGAGAGGGGCGAAGAGAGTATGTCCAGTTTGAGTGTGGTCTTTGATTATGCTGCTTCACTGAGGCAGTAAAAAGTATAGACATCCATGGGGGTAGGGTGCTGGTTTACGTGATGTGCTGAGCTATGTCTACAATTCTGTATTCACAGGTAGAGTGATTGGCATACCATATAGTGTGGAATAGACCCTTCCAGTCCAACAAGCTGCACTGCCTGGAAACCATTTATTTACACTAGCTTAATCATAGCACCATTTACAATGACCAATTGACTATTAACCGGTGCATTTTTCGCCTGTGGAAGGAAACTGGAGCACCCAGAGGAAACTCAAGCAGTTCACAAGGAGAACATACAGGCTCCTAACAAACGGCACCAGAATTGAACTCCGCTCTCTGGAATGCCCTGAGCTATAATAGCCTTGTGCCCCAATGGTGATAACGATCATGATGAATGTATGATTGGAATTGGCAACGCATACATAGTTCTAACCTACTTAAGTTGATTAGGCCAAGATCTTTGGGTCAAACTCTACTTGTTAATGTTGTGAAAGTATCTTGTGTATTTCATGCAGTAGAATGAAAAAAAGACCTAATTTAAGGGTCCAACAATTGGTGCGGAGTTTTGCTGGGCATTTTGTGTTGATGTATGTGCTAAAGGACAGAATTGAACTTTGCATGTGTTTAAATATCCTACATATGTTTGATTTTCAATGTAATGGATTTAATTTGAAAGGTAAACGAAGGATCATTGGAATGGAGGGAGTGAAAAATGTACTCTTTATTGTTTGTATGGTTTCATGACTTATTAATTCCTTCACAAAATGTATAAGGTCATCAACAGAAATATTTTCTCATTCTCTGCTTCGATAGTTCATGATACTTCTCATGAGTAAGTTATTCTGCTATGACAGGTGGCTTACAGAGCAATTAATATATGTTATGAACTCAGGGCTGTGCCTAAAACTAAGCCATCAGATAGTACTTAGTAGGTTTGGTCTTATCAGTCAATTGCTTATGATAACTAACAGCCCACCCAAAGGAAATGTAACCTTTTTGTTCAGGAGTAATAAAATATAACCATCAGGTATTTGATGAGCCATATAGCATGGTGTCCTGTTGGATATTTTTAAGGATGTGCCTGCCAATCTTGCCCACGTTTGTAGGAAAATAACTTTTTAAGATGAGCTCTACATTTTTTTTGCATTGCTATAAGTTGATTAGTACTCTACTGCAGAAGTGGTATTGTACTTGATAACAGATAATCAGATATGGATTCTTGGACAGAATTTGCGACAAATGCTAAGTCAGAACTTGATCTCTGGAATATCTTGTAAAATTCCTTTGCTCTGAAGCTCAGCATTAATTTCAACATTGGAATCTTTCTCATTTTAGCTTATGATTTGTTCCATGACCGTTCTTGTGCTATGTGCATATTTAAGTCAGAACAGACAATTATGACAAGTGGGTTACTTTATACTTGTCTAATTCTTTCTATGTTAATTTGGATTATATAGTTTCTAACCTTTTAATAATGTACTACTATGTATTTTCATTAGATGATTTTGTAGTTCTAAACTAAATCCAGTCCTTTGCAAAGATAATTGCAAAGGTGCATATTTATCAGAAAATTTGGAATTTTATTTCCTTGTCCAAAAACAAGTTTAATTAATGATTTTTAGTATCTGTTTATTATTTGAAGTCAATAATAGAAGTGTGATTTGACTGGCATTTGTGTACAATAAAATTATTTAGTTTTTGTACTTCTCTGTGTAAAGTAACATTATTTCCTCTCTTTCAGTTTT
The DNA here is from genome assembly GCF_030144855.1 of Hypanus sabinus. Taxonomy (NCBI): domain Eukaryota; kingdom Metazoa; phylum Chordata; class Chondrichthyes; order Myliobatiformes; family Dasyatidae; genus Hypanus; species Hypanus sabinus. The sequence continues at coordinate 157,510,563 of NC_082707.1, read as the reverse complement.
TTTTTCTGAAGTAAATGTGATAATATCGTGTGGTAAGAAGCCATGTCAGATTTTCAGAGTTCATGATAAGAAAATGATGAAGGAAGTGACTGTATGCCTTACTTTGGAATTACCTCGGGTAAGAATGAGTTATTGATTGCTTATTCAATTCATCGTTTAGTTGTATTCATGTATGGTTGAATGACAGTTAAAATTGAATTGAATCCTCTTACATCAATTTACACAGACTTTTGTTCCCTTGAGCAAGTTCGCTTTGGTGTACTTCGGACTCCAAATGAGGCACAAGGATGTGATATGATTTATGGTGGGTAGCATAAAAAGATATATTTTCAAACTTAGTAGTTCTGCATTTAATTGGCCTGTTTCTGATTGCTTAGTTTCTCAGTTTGGTATTATCTACAAACTTCGAATAATTGGTTTCAATTCCCACTCCAACATATTAAGTACATTATAAACAATATTTAGCCCAGCACTGTTCAATGATGAACTTGCAGGTTACATTGTTCAATGCTTGTCTATATCTTTATATTATTTGCTCTCTTTAAGATAGTTTTCTGTGTATTTTGGAAGTATTCCAACTATGGTGTGCCTTGTTAGTACAATGTGAAAATAATCAACGAGATCATTATTCCTGGGAGTGAGAAATATCTGAAAGAACACTGATGACTAGGTTGTATCTATGAGTGTTCTACTGGCCTCTGAGCTTTGGCTTTGTTTAACTATTAATTGCAAATTTTATCAGTTGAATCTGATTTTCCTCAAAGCTTGGCAAGTTGCATTTATGACATTAATATTAAACCTTTTCTAAATTCCTGAAGTGTAGCAGGGTGGCACTGTTGGCTCATAGATCCAATGATCACTGTTTGCTCCTGACCTCCAGTACTTGCAGTTATAGTTTGCTCTTCCCTTAGGTACTCTGCTTTCCTCCAGAATGCCTAAGAACTGCTGATAGGTTAATTGGCTCTGTAACTTACTCCTAGTGAGGCAAAAATATCAAGAAGGAATTGAAAGCAATCAAGCGGGAATGTAGTTCAGGATAGTGGGATTGACAAGATATCTCTGGGTGGTAGCATACACCTGTTGAAAAGAAGTCTTCCCTTCTATTATACACTATTAAGTAGTTGCTTCATTTTGTAGAAATCACAATGGAAAAACTCACACTGTGGTAATGAAATAAACTGGAAACAATTTGTACTTCAGAAATTGTGACATTTCCTAATCACTTACACAAGAACCTCATGGTGATACAATAATTACGGTAAAAATTGCCTAAAAGAAGGGTTAGGTTTCTTAATTTGAGAGGATAATAAGTATACATTATTACTAATTACTATTAAATAACCACTATGGACTGAAAATTAACTTCCAGTGTATTGAATCCTATTTCTTCAGACTTTAACCATTTGCAATTTTTGTATTTTCCTTTTCCTCAACTTTTCCTCCCTCTCTCTTTTGGTTTTAGAACATAATTTTGCATGGAAATGTTAATTATAGTATTTAATTCACAATCTTAATAGGTACTGCCATATCTACTTAATACTTAAAGAACATGCTTTAGCTTACTTTTTCTATCGCCTGTAGTTTATATTGATTTTTCTATTGTTTTGTACTCAAAAAAAAATCCAATTCTCATGTATTTTGGCTTGTGATTCTTTTGTAATTTGGTTTTGTACTTGAGGGAAACATTTTTTTTTACTCCTGTTCATCACATACTTTAAATCTAGTATATACCATCTCAGGTTTCTTTTTTATATCACATACCAGCATGTATTAACAGGAAGATACTCTCTAATCTTCTCTCTTAAATAATATCAAGTCTATATTTTTGCCTTTATAAATCAGTGGATTCTGCTTAATTGGGCCATCAATTAATCAGGGCAGCTGTCTATTTTAGACAACTCTTAAAGAACAAAACCTAATCAAGAAAATAGCTGGGATTCCTTTTGTTTATTTGGGACACCATGCTGCTTATTTGGCACAGGTGACTGTTGCCAAACAGTTTTCAACGAGCATCAGTCACATGTACTTGTGTGGCCATCAGGCACTACACTACACTTGGAGTGAATAGTTCTTAAATGGTGTCGGTTGTGTGTACTTCTGTTCAGAAAGCATTGATTTTTATCACTGATAGTTGGCGCGAAATAAGCAGTGAGAGAATTTGGAACTGTTTTGCCCCCTGCGGTTCCAAACATTCAGGCTTGGAGATGCCAGAAATAGCCAGGAGTTAAAATAAAACAATTTCACTACTTCCAACAGGTTAGGAATTAGCAAAATGTATCAACAATCATTTTGAATGTTACAATGAAAATGAAGATTGAAGAATGCATTTGTTGATAACAATTAGGAACTAATACATAGTTTTATAAAATTGTAGAATTGTTGCTAGTGTTTTAATTTTAATTTATTCTGTATTTCATTTTAAAACCTAATTTGTTATTCAGTTATCAATGATGGCATGAACATTGATTAATGCCCACCTCCCCTTCTTACCCCATCCCTTATTTATTTATCTCTCCCCTCCCCTTTTTTCTTTTCTCTCTTTGTCCTTCTCACAATCACCTGTTCTCCATCTCCCTCTGGTGCTCCCCTCCCCCTTTCTCCCTAAGCCACCCGTCCCATGATCTTCTCCCTTCTCCAGCTATGTGTCCCTTTTGCCAATCAACTTCCCAGCTCTTAGCTTCATCCCTCCTCCTCCTATCATTTCAGATCTCCCCCTCCCCCTTTCAAATCTCTTACTATCTCTTCTTTCAGTTAGTCCTGGTGAAGGGTCTCGGCCCGAAACGTCGACCATACTTCTTCCTATAGATGCTGCCTGGCCTGCTGCGTTCCACCAGCATTTTGTGTGTGTTGCTTGAATTCCCAGCATCTGCAGATTTCCTTGTGTAAACGATAGTTTGTCTTTTTTTCATACCTTTTTAACTATTTCCATGAAACTTTGGCTAATTGGGACAGCTGTTTAATTGGGCCAAAATGCACTTGTCCTGATGGGTCCCAATTAACTGGAACCTACTGTATTTTCTTTCAAACTATCTTCTACAAATTTTTATTTCATTTTTTTTCTTCTATATTATGTATTGCATTGAACTGCTGCTGTTAACAAATTTCACATCAATAAACCTGTAATCAGTAATAATAAACCTGATTCTGATTATTCACTTTGGTTGGCATCAAGCAGCCACTATGTTCTGGTTACTGTTTCCAAGGTGACATCTCATAATAAAAACAATATTCCAGAAACACATTTTAGTTGTGGAAAGAGAAATAAAATTAACAATTCAGTTAGAAGAACCTGCATCAGAAATGAAAAAGATGATAGTGTACATTTAAAATTAGAAGGTGAGAAGGATGGATAGAACAAAGAACTTCTTTTTGTCAGTCTGTTTTCACCAACAGCAAGGCTGTAGGAATACCCAGCAGTTAGTCTGTATTAATAGAAAGAGAAAAGCAATAAAACTTAGCATCACAAATGGATGGAAAGGGCTGGCTCTGATAGAGAAACAAAGGTGGAGAGTGCAGTATTGCCACTAGAAGCCTGCAATGTGCCCTGATAGAAAATGAGGTGTTGTTCCTGAAGCTTCCAGTAGACTTCAGCAGTGCTGGATATTACAGATAGTTAACAGTGGGATGAATTAGAGATCTGTTAGCTCAGTGGAAACTGTTGAGGATTGAGCACATATGCCCTGCCAAGTGATCACTACTTTTTATTTCCTCATTGTAGAGAAGACTGTGTACTGAACACTGAATGCAGTACCCTAAATTGGAGAAGTGCAAGTGAATCACTGCTTCATCAAAAAAAGATTGGGTCCTAGGACAGTCGGGAAAAATGATGTGAAATGATAGTTGTTAGGTATCTTGCAGTTACTGTGGTGTTTTTCTCACTTATTTTTATTTAACATTACAGTATGATGCAGAAATAAATTAAGTTAAATTCCTGCAATGTTAATTTTATAACAGCCTGAACAACTGAACTTGATTTCTGTTTACCTCCATACAGTTCAGTTCTAGAAAGTTGCATTGTCATGGAGAGAAATGAGAATTTTGAACTAAGAGCATCAAATGTCAGGATCAAACTTGAGTTACTAGAGCTGTGAAGCAGCACCACTAAATGCACCACCACTATGCTGCCAATTTAAAGAACTTATTCATTCCTTTTACATGAACCCAAGTGCGTTACAATTTAGCTGTTCCCAATACCAACTGGGTAACACCTTGAAATGCCTTGCAGTGCATGCCAGTCCTAAGAATTTTTTCCTAGTTTCATTATGTAGTTAAATCTCTGTAATGCTGTTTATTATTAGCACACATATTTATTTCTCTTTTTTTTTGACAGGGAGTTAACTTTCCTCTAACTTCAATCCTGAGTACTCTTTCTTGTGTCATCTGGATAATGCATTTGTTTTAAGCCAATGAAGGCAAAAACCTGCTTTGACTTGGGTATAAGAATGTAATGATACTCATTAATCTGGCTTGCCAACAATTTTGTTCATTCATAAACTCCATAAGACATAGGAGATTAAATGGGCTATTCGACCCATAGAATCTGATCTGCCGTTCCATCATGGCTGATTGATCAAACCTCTCAGCCCCATTCTCCTGGTCTTCTTACTAATTAAGAACCTGTTAAGCTCTGCTATAAATATATCCAATGGCTTGTCCTTCACAGCCATCTGTGGCAAAGAATTACATAGATTCACCACTTACAGGCTGAAGAAATTCCTCCTCATCTCTGTTCTAAAGAGACGTACTTCTATTGTGAGGCTATGCCCTCTGGTCCTGGACACCCCCACGAAAGGAAACATCCTCTCCATGTTTGGTCCATAAGTTGAGGCCTCCAGAACTCGAACCATAGAGTAGTTCGCTGTTCTTACTATGATATCAAGACTAAATATTTCTGGGTATCATTCACAGTATATGAAATATTGCAATTTCTGCCTCTGTTTTTTTAATGTTTCTAAATGGTTGTGTTATGATTATTTCTCTCTTTATCTGTAGGTTTGCAGCCATGCATCTTAAGCCGTACCCAAAGCTACAAAAGAAAGATGCATCGCTTGAATCAAGCCAAGAGGCACTCAGAGAGCTCCATTCAAACCACCATACATCTGTAGGGGTTGAAAGATGCCAATCCACCTACAACAAACCAATATACTGTAAATCCATTGCTTTGGCATCTCATATCAGCTTGTGGTGTCCAAGACCTTTTAATTTCATTTCTCAAAGTAAAATGTGCAATATGAGGAATCTAGCTGATAATGTTAGCTTTAAGGGAAGAAAGAAACCCATGTCTGAAAACATTCTGCCTCCTTCAATTCATCAGGAAGAAGGGGAGGCACAATTGGATATTTGGGCAGTCATAAAACCTGGTAACACAAAGGAGAAAATTGCCTTCTTTGCAGCACATCAGTGCAATAACAGGACAAATTCCATGAAACTGAAAAGCAGTTGGGATGCTGAGGTCACAACTGCTAAACGCAGAAGGAAATCTATTGATCGAGAGAAAATAAAAATTCAACCATTGAGAAAAGATAGTGTAAAGGATGTTGATAGACGATATTTGTGTGCTGACCCACAAACAATTAGTAACTATGATGAGAATTCATTTGTAAACATTGATAAACAAAATGCTGATGGACATTACCATAGCAGCTCTCTTTCTGTAGCAGAAATGGTGGCTCTTCTAGAACAAAGGGCAAATTCCCTTCTCCCTGACTGCAGCAAACCATTTACAAATGCCAATGCTCACTTGCCGAATATTGTGCATTCAAAGGGAGGGTCCCCATTAGTAGAAGCCATTTCGCACACAGGATCTGAATCTGATGTAAGTCACAAAAAGTCCACTGAAAATAAAAAACTACAGGGTGAATATGTTCGAGTTATAGAAGTAATAGCTAAACTTGAATCTGAGTGCTTAAAAAATCAACACAACAGAAATGGAGAAGCTAGGAATAATAGCTTTCGAAGAGGGGTTGGGAGAGTTTTGTTGACTAATCCTCACCTTTCAGAAGAAAGTGCCAAGAGTACAGGCATAATTCGAAACTCAGCTGGTGCACCCAGAGCAGTTGATAACATTGGGCAAAGCAAAGAACAATGTAGTCACATAAGCACAAGCTATACTAAACCATGCACTGAACCACAGGTTAATGCTCCATCTCTAGCTATTAACTTTTCTGGTGTGGTATTGAATCTCTCTTCTAAAGAGACTTCATTAACCCACAAGGAAACAACATCATTGCCAAACAGTACAAGAGAACATTTTAATAGTGATGTTGAGACATCAGTGGAGTCCTGTAATACCCCATCACTGTGTTGGGAAATGGACAATAAGTTTGTATCAAACTTTACTTTACCGGAGAGTGGTATGGGTGAATATGCAAATAACTTTATTGTCAATGAGTTAGAGTCTTGTGTGGTGGATAGGAATATGGTTATGAGGGTCAAGGAAGCAACAGAATGTACGTCAGTGACTAAACTAAAGTCTGAGGAACCCCTTCCTGGAAAACTATTTTTCTCACTTGAACAGTCCCACTTGGAAAACTTGGATTCAATTGAAAATACTACTGAGGAAATCTTGGATATTGCACGTTGCAGGGATGACTTTCTGATTGCTGAAAACAGAACATTGAACAGAAGTTGTTCAGAAGCAAATCAGAGCAGTTCTTGCACACCTTTTGGAACTATGTGCCCTTCATTAACTGAGCCCTTTCCTCTAAGAAGGCAAGTATCTCACGAGTTCTTAGAAACTCGCTTCAAAATTCAACAGCTTCTTGAGCCTCGGCAATACATGGCCTTTTTACCACACCACATCATGGTGAAGATTTTCATGTTCCTTCCTACTAAATCCCTGGCAGCTCTCAAATGCACGTGCCATTATTTTAAGTTTATTATAGAAAACTATGACATTAGAGCAACAGATTCACGTTGGGTCTGTGACCCACGATACAGAGATGATCCATGCAAGCAATGTAAAAAGCATTATACAAAAGGGGATGTGTCAGCATGTCGGTGGCATTCAAAACCTTATTATAAAGTTCCACCCTATGGGCGTTCCTACTGGATGTGTTGTTGGCAGACAGAAAAAGATTCACTAGGCTGTAAAATTGGGCTTCATGATAATAACTGGGTGCAGTCTCATAATCATGTGCAACAAATATGTGAAAAGGTAAAGAATGGAGAAGGAATATGACATTTTAAAAAAAAAAAGTGAATTTGGTTCAGTATGACTGGGGATATAAAATGTTGTTATTGAATTGTTTGCTTCCTGTAGAAATTGGAATATTTTATTGGTTCTGCACTGTTTACATTGTACAGTATGAACATATTAGCTTATGTGAATCTGCATGAACCAAACTGCAGCAGCCAGTAGCTGTGAGAACTGCAGTATTTGCTCTATCATGTGTTTGATTTACGATAATATTGTACTGTTAATGTAGCTGGCACAGCAACAAACCACTACAATGCAGCAGTGTTGCAGTTAGTCTGTTTTAAGAAATGGTCTTTCTTTTGAATAGATTGTATATTCTACCTAAAATTACATTTAAGTGCAAAAATATTGGCATGGAAATGAATAAATATAAACAAGATTGGCCACTTAAGATCTGAGAATTATGATGAGCAAGTGTTGCTAAACAATGTTAGAGCAAGTACAAAAAAAATAGCAGCACTGCAGAATTACAGGTTATGCAAAATGAAAACTGGTTGAAAATTAATTGCATTACTTGAATTGCCACTGTCAGTGTATAGCAATGCTTACTTTGGTTTAATGAGTCTCAGATCTTTGGGGGAGGGGTTTACTGCTCTTAAAGGTTTGGTGATATATATGGAGTTATATGAACTATTGTATAGTGATCATTTTAGTGGATGTTTTAATAGGATTTATCAATTTTGTGTTAAAGCATATAACTCAACTGTACATCAAAAATAAAATTCATTGTGCCATGGCAAACAATTCTTTGGTCCAATTGATATAACTCAATCATAATTGAAATCTTGTTTGCTGACAAGAAATAAATATTTTAAACAAAGCTTTCCACACAACAAATCTAACTCAATGTATGCCTAGGTATATAAAGTGCTGTGGAAGGGAAGGAAATTGGGTTCTCATCCTATATATATCAAGAATAGGCCGTGTTTAAATCCAAACACGTAATAAATTACCAGGTTTTAATATTAATACTTGAGCTTTAGCACCGAATTTAAAACTTGAATCTGTTTTTGTTTTGAGTTCCAGTCAAAAGTCCTGTTCCAACTTGACTTTAAAAAGATTAGTTTTATTTTTATTGTTTATCTTTGCTTATCTCAAATGTAAAAGCAAAGTAAATCCTCTCATTGATTTAGTGGTTAAAATAATGTGTCAAAACCTTTTTTTACGTATATTTGTGATTTAATATCTGATCTCCAGTGTTTCCCTTGAAAGGGAAGAGAACTTGATGAAAATAAGACTCAATCCAAGTCCTGGTATGAATAACTATTTATTTTTCTTAAGTCTTTATATAAATGGAATTTTATTTTCATAGAATTATACTTGTTGCATTAATAAAAATTCCCAAATTTCTGAAACAGTTGAAGTTAAAGGCTAAAACTGTAAATATTCACCAGGCCATGCTCAGCAGAAGGAAGGAAAATGGAGTTCTGAAAATGAATACTTTATTCCTTTCTTCATGGATACTCCTGTTTGGACTATGCTTCTCCTCCCGTTCTATAGTTTGATTTTTTTTTTACTTGTGGATAATCCCAAGACCGAATGTAAGAATGCTGTAGAGATATTAATTTTGTAATATAAATGTTTAAAGTGCTTTTAATACTGCCTTTGCAAGCTTGGAGTACACATTTACATATTTGTACAATTATGTTATTGGGACTAGGATTTTTATTTTTGCATTGATATTGTCTAAGTATTCCCCTTTAAATTTCATTTCTTGTAAATGTATTGCATCTTTGTTTTTCTTTTATTCTCACTGCACTCATTCATATAGTGCCTAAAATGTTCATCTGTTGCCTACTTAATTCTGCATAACCTGTAACACTGCATATAGCTTTGCTTTAGAATATATTTTATTTCCACTAAACTTGCTGCTTGCTCTGAATCTCCATTTACAAGGGAGCACAATTATCAAGCTACTGTTTCTGTGTATCTTGTACATTACTTGCAATTTTCTATAAGCTTAAAAATGTTGTAAAATTAATAAAATGGAACATTAATAGAAAATGTACTGGTTGTAAATGTTTGGTACCGAATTTTGAAATTCATTATATCTCATTTTCTGCATTAGAACTTTAAAAAATATATATTATGTTGGAAGCCATTTCAGACTCCAGATAATCCATTTGTTAATAAAACTAGATTTTTGGTTGATTACAAATTAATCAGTAAATTAACCATTGAAATTAATTCTCACTTTTTAGCTACAGTGTTTTGCAATTGCATTAATACACAATCCTTAAGAATTTTGTTCCAAAATTAGAGCTTTGGACATCATTTTAAGCTGCTGTGTTTATGTGTTATTAGTTATTCCTTTACATTTGTTTACTTCTGTCATACCCCTCATTGTTGCCATGTGTGTGTTTAATGTGCAGATATATGTGTTCAACTTGCATTTTGGTGCAATTTAAGACAAATGAAATGGGTAGAATGCATATACTATCCATGCTTTGGACCGTGAATTCTTCTTGGATGATGGCAACATTAGTGGCTTTGTGTATTCCAGCCTATGGTGAATTAATCGATGTTGGCAGTAGTAATTCTGACACAATGTGCACGTACAGGTGGTAATATAGTTTGTGTTAAATTGAATAGTTTACCTGTGTGAAGTTCCTGAAAATTAATGCATGTTTGATTTCATACTGTTTTTGCAACTTAAAATTGAGTTTGTTTATTTGCCTGTCAAACCTGAACTACTTATTCCCCTCCATAGATGCTGCCTGACTTACCGAGTTCCTACAGCATTTTGTTTGAGTTTTACACGATTTCCAGCATCTGCTGCAGAATCTCTTGTATTTTTGCTTTTTGGGTTGGGTAGTCTGGCCTAAAGGTTTGAGCCTAGTCTTTGAGGAATGAAGTTCTGCTTGCAGAGGTTGATACCTATTTGAAACTTTTCCATAAAATTTTAAAAACATTTATATTTGAATAAAAAAGTAAACTACTGGAAGAATGTAAGGGGTCAAGCAGCATCTAAAGAGGCAAAAGGATGGATGACATTTCAGATGAAGATCCAGCATCAGTTTTCTTTCTGTTTCAGATTACAGCAGCACAGTACTGTAGTCTCCATTTAAATTAGAATATTTAGCTGTTTACCAACAGGTGGAAAATTCAGGAATGAATGCTATGCAGTGACACCTAATGGGCAGAGATGGTAACTACAAAAATTCATAAACCATAAATTTTGAACTAAAATGAAAAGCATTATTGACATTACTTACCTAAAACTGGAAAACAATGTTGAGTAACCAGTTGGTTGATAAAATTGCTAGCCAAGATTCGCTATTTGTCCCAAAACTGCAATAAATTTTGTTTATTAACCTAGGCCTTTATAAGTCAATGTATTGAGTACAGAAGCTGGGATGTTATGTTGAAATTGTAAAAGGCATTCGTGAGGCCCAATTTGGAGTATTGTGTGCAGTTTTAGTCACCTACCTACAGGAAAGGTACATGTTTAAAAGCGTGCAGAGAAAATTTATAAGGAGGTTGCTGGGTCTGGAGGACCTGAGTTATAAGGAAAGATTGAATAGGACTGTATTCTTTAGAATGTAGAAAATTGAGAGATTTGATAAGAGGTATACAACATTGTGATAAGTATAGATAGGGTAAATGAAAGCAGACTTTTTCCATTGAGGTTGAGTGGGACTAAAACCAGAGGTCATGGCTTAAGGATGTAAGGTGAGAGGTTTAAGGGAAACGTGAGGGGAAACTTCATTCAGAGGGGCATGAGAATGTGGAATGAGCTGCCAGTATAAGTGGATGCCTGCAGGCTTGATTTCAACATTTTGGATAGATACATGGATAGCATTGGGATTAAGCAGTTAAAGTGGTTTTGGCATGTAGATGGGCCAAAAGGCCTGTTTCAGTGCTGTATTTCTTTTATGACTCTACTTAAATAGAAGCACAACTCCTTTCCCTTCCACATGTTTCAAATGCTGTATTGAATACACTGTCTCATTTAGGTCTTTAATATTCATATTAAATTCCAGTACAAAACACATGGGTATTAACACTAAGAATGCTGTAGATAACACATTTAGTGAATTGGCACACTGGTTTAAAGACCTTGAGAACGATGGGGAACCAACAGGCAGTGCAGGACACCTTTGTGGTCATCTCCTTCAAATCAAATACCTGTTTGGATACTTTTGGGAATACTCATTAGGGGAAGACAAAGTAGCTGGGATCATGGCACGGTGAGTGGCTCTGCTGCAAAGGAGAACAGGGAAAAGTGGCTGAGCTTTCGTAAGCGATTCGTTACTTCTGTGATCGCAAATGGGGTTCACAGTTGCTGTGTTACAAGCCCCCTGGTTCTGATGGGTGCATCCCAGGGTAGTGAAATAAATGGTGGAAGTTCACATAGATGTGCTTGTGATGATTTACAAAATTCTTTCGACTCTGGGCAGGTTCCAGAATGGAAATCAGTGAATGTCACGCCACTGTTTAAAAAAGGATGTTGTAGGTAACAGGTGGGTAAGTATAGACCCATTAGCTTAATGTCTAATCAGAAAAATGCTTGAAGCTATCATTAAGGAAGACATAGAGAGACTTTTAGATGGAAGTGACTCCATCAGGCATAGGTCCTATTTGACAAACTTACTGGAGTTATTTAAGGATATAATGAATGCAGTGGACAGAGGGGAAAAGGTGGATATTGTATACTTAGATTTCCAGAAGCCATTCTGTAAGGTGCCTCATAAAAGACATCCATAACATAAGATTGCATGGATTTAGGGGTACTGTATTAGCATACATAGAGGATTGGTTTACCAACAGGGCATAGAGTGGGCTGTTTCTGTGGTTGACATTGGTGAGCAGGGTGCTACGGGTCGGTGCTGAGCCCATTGTTCATGATATACGCTAACAGTTTGAAAGAGGAGACCAAGATTAGCATATCCAAGTTTGCTGGTGGCACTAAATTGAGTGGAAAAGCAAATTGTGCAGAGGATATGGCGAGTCTGCAGAGAGATGTAGTTAGACCAAGTGAGTGGGGAAGGGTATACCAATATAACATTAGTAAAGGCGAGGTTTCACTTTGAAAGGAAAAATAGGTCAGATTATTTGAATGGTGAATGAGGGAAATTATACAGAGGAAATTAGGAGTGCTAGTGCATGAGTTGCAACAGACTGGTTTGCAGGTGCAACAGGTTATGAAGGCAAATGGAATGTAGGCTCTCATTGTAGAGGAATTGAATGAGAAAGTTATGCTGCAATTATAGAAGGTATTGGTAAGGCCACATCTACAGTACCGCATGCAGTTCTGGCCTCCTTACTTGAGGCAAGACATTCTGGCTTTGGAGATGGTACAGAAGAGTTTCAACAAGTTAATTCCATAGAGTTAACATATGTTCTGAGTCATCTAGGATAATCCTCGCTGAAACGTAGAATTATGTAAGGGATAAGATAGTGGCAGTAGTTTTCATTATTAGGTGAGAGAAGAACTAGGGGACATACTTCACTATTTGAGGTAACTGATTTAAGAGGGGGATGAAGAAAAACCTGCTTTTCTCAGAGTTATGAATCTGGAATTCTTTGCCCAGGGAAGCAGTATAGTTCATTAAATATATTTAAGCCATTGTTGGATAGATTTTTGCATAGCAGTGGAATTAAAGGTTATGGGGAAAAGGCAGGCAGGACAAGCTGAGTCAACAGCCAGATCAGCCATGATCTTAGTGAAAGGCAGAGCAGGCCTGATGAATCAGATGGCCTATTCCTGCTCCTATTTTTTATTGATTATGTATAACAATTAGCTTTGTAATTTACTAGTGACTCTACAACTGCACTTGCGACTCAAGTCTTGACTAAAATCCTTCAAAAAAAAATACCAGGAGATAGGGAACAAAGGAGTTGAGGCCGGAGATTACTATGATAGTAAATGGTGGAGCAGGGTTCAGGAGCTGTTTTGCTTTCTGTTTTAAAAAAAATAGTTCATGCACACTTATGATGGGACTTTTGTCAGTAACTGAGTTACTTTTTTATACTGCAATTATTATAAGCAACTGACCACTTTGAACTACCATTAACACATTGAACAAATGAAATGTATGCGCCTATCCTTTAAAGATACATATATTTTGAAAATTCTGCAAGAATACCAGATCTTAGGTTTTCAAATGAAATTTAACACTTTTTTTAAACCTTGTTTGCTTCTTTCAAAAGTATTGTACTCTGACATTGTGTTGTTTAAAATGGCATAACAGATGTCTAAGGGTTGTCAAATCTTTTTTTGGCATATTTGGATTATTTCTCCCTTTTCATAAAATTCTACTTTTCCTATCATATTTATGATAAATATATATTAAAGTATATTTTGTAGGTTTAAGAATCATGATTGCATTCAGGAATGAGACATTAAAGAGCCTGACACTGTAAAGTTGTATTGGAGTTAGACTTCAGTACAATTCTACCCACAATTGTTCTTGATGTACGACTATCATCAAGCCAGCTGAAAGAGAAAATGCAGTGAGCCGAGTGCTAAATGTTACTTTAAAAAATTAAGTAGTTTTGTAAATTGCAATCAGTAGATTGACTTAATAGTTAAAGTAATATTTCCTGTTTCATGAGGTAAAAACTTACTTTTGTTTAAAAACTTTCATTCGGAATGGTCTTTTAAATTATAAATTCTATTTATTTCTATCATATGTTAACTTTTAAAGCAGCTAATTTCCTTTGATCACTTATTACAATAATTGTTATTGGTGGTAATAATGACTAGTGTTTTACTAATTTTACTACTATTAGTTTAGCTAAAATTAAACTGAATATTATTAATTAACTGGATAACTAGAAGTCATCCAGCTCATAATATTCTAATAACTTAAAACAACCAGTTTTATTTAATTTTAAACTATTATAGTTTTGTGTTTATTTTACCAGTGATGTAATGGATTATTTTTAAGAGTGGAAGGAGTTAAATAGATTTGAAATTGCTTTAAATTCTTAAGAGCTGTGCACTTGGTGATTTAAGAATTGTCCATTCACCTCATTAGATTACATTGAACTGAATACTAAAAGAATTAAACTTAACTCTATTTCTTGAATTAATCTGTTAATTTAATCAATATACCTTAGCTGCTGAAAGTGCTAAAATTATTTTGTTTTGGCATACCAGTTCAGTTTTTCAAGAAACTATTTAGTATTTCCACAGTGGAGTTGATTACTAAAAGTGTAGGTTTGATACTTGAGCAAAATCCCTTCAAATAGACAATTAATTTCAGTGATTAAAAAGAGACTTGACCTAAGTGAATGTGATTTATTTTTACAGGTAAAAATGTAAATCAGTAAGGGGAGGAGCTGTATGATCATGAATGAAAGGGGGAGCATCTAAACCTAGGAACGCCTTGATACTTGAAGATAGACTAAAAGGAAGTACATGAACTTGTCATGTTCATCAACATTCGGAACCATTCTTAAATCAAAGTGTTTGAGAAACACAAAGTTTGTAGCAAACTTAGCTAGACCATAAAAGGGATTACAGAAGCAATTTATATGTCACTCAAAATAAGGTAGAGTATCTTGGGTACCAAAATCCAGGTTGTATAGTGACAGAATGTGTAGTGGATCTGGCATTGAGTACATAGTACCTGTCTTGAAAGAACGCTTGTATAAAAGAATTGTATTTGCTTAACTTTGGCATGGCATAAAATGGTGATCACTCAACAAATTTTCCCTAAATGTAAGCAAATATTACAATCTTTTTCAATGTGGGGTACGGGATATACCAGTCAACCTTCCGTTGTGAGAAAACTTTTAAGATTTTAATCTTGTACAAGATAGTGGCACTTAGAAAAATATGATTTTATGACAAATTCAAGTTAAATTGTGTTTGTGCAACTGAATATTGTTTTTAAGTAATGGAGAGGTGAATTACATTGATGTACATTTTTTCCCAAAAGAGATTCGATAAAATACCACATAAAATTCATCAGCAAAACTGGTCCATTGATTAAAAGGGGAGGGGCTTCATCAATATAAAACTGACCTGAGTAACAGAAATGAGGTTCAAGTGAGCAATTTATTTCTTAACTGCTGTGTTTAGTACTGGCATCACTGTATTTGAAATTATAGATCCAGGCAATACTATATTTCAAGTTATATATTAATGGCCCAGATGTGGATTTATTTTAAAAGTTTGCTGATGAAATGAAACTTTGAAATTGTGTACAATGAAGTGGAATTGAAACACAGGACAGAATAAGAAATAGGAGTAGGCCATCTAGCCCCCTTGCTTTTACTGCACAAGGGAAGGTGAAATGATGGTGAAGCACATTACAAGTGCAAATCAACACAGAAATTTGTAATGATCATTTTAGTAGTTAGGAGACAACACAAACAGAACTATACAGTTTTAATGTGGGTGCAACAATAAGAAAGGTATTTATAGACAAATTTTGAAACTGCTAGGATAAATTGAGAAGGTAATTTAAATACTCGAGTAAATCCATAGTTACGAAGAGTAAAAACAAAAATTACTTCAAACTCTTATCAAATGCTGTTCAGGCCCAAGATTGAAATCACAGTTTGCGAATGTGGCAGGATGTGAAAGCATGCTGAAATGATTATCATCAAGGAAAAGAGACTTCAGTAATGCAGGATTTCTGTGGAAACTAGTGCTTTTCTTAGAAAAGCTCCATCAGTGCTTAGAATCTTGAGGAGTTTCAAAAAAAATTGCAATAAACTGTTTGGGTGACAGAAGCGTTACCAACAAGGTAATTTGCAAAATAACAAGGCAAAACGAGAGGGGGAAAAAGAACTGCTGTCATTTGGAATAGTCAGCCTGAGAATGGTAGAATTTGAACTGGTACCATTTAATAAGGATGAATACCTTTCAAATTCTTCAACAGTGTATTCCTTGAGCTTAGTAAATTGCAAACAGGTTTAAAATTGCGCCATCCTTAGTTTTCAAGTGTCACCTAAGGATTCTGCAAATATTCCAACAGCTGACATTCACTGGTGCAAACCACTGAAAAGTCTTTCATTAATAAAGTTGGCATTTAAATCACATTTTGATAAGATCATTACCTAGTACTCTGAAATAAAAATGTGCCCCTACCATTTCCTTTGCACATTTATAACTTGTACACAAATTTGTTCAAAGTAGTTCCATTATTCCTAAACAAAATTTAACCAGTTCTAATCAGCCAATTATGCTTCTGAGCCATATAAAGTTTTTCTAGTTTTATGTATTTTATAGGCACTACATTTTATGTGTTCTTTCTTTCATAAATCTATTACTCCAGTGCAGCAAGTAATCAGCGTTGTCCATAGTACTGCTTCCACCATGATGTAACAGAAGCTGCTGCAGACGATATCATACCACCAGTACTGTTACTGTTGCTGACAGGTTGAGATGCTTGCATGGCTTGACTTTGCAATACTTCAACTGGTTGAGAGGGAATATCGTAAAATTTAGGACTAGGTACAGTCTCCCAATCTGTTCCCAGATCAGTTTCTTCATCACTTATATATTCATCACCACTTTCATCAGTCTGAGCAGCAATATTTGTATCCACTAATTCCATTGAATCTTCAAGATCAGCACTGATTTCAAAAGGACCAGATCTAAATTTAAAAGAAAATATTACTTTGTACACATGTAATAACACAGATTTTCAAGTATTAATGTTTTTGGTCTAAGAATTTTTGTTCTACTCATGGAATATGTGTGGGTGTCAGAATTAAGCCAGTAAGTGCTGTCTATGATTGGCCTTAGAAAGTTAGTGGTGAGCACCTTCCTTGAAAAACAAGCCCATCTGATGTCCATTCTATGCTACTATCAATCAAGGAGCCCATTTGGATACTGACTCAGTAATGATGAATAGCAATATTTTCCCAAGAAAGCATCTAAAAGGTTGTGGTATTTCCATTCATCTGCTGTCCTTGATCTAGTGGGGAGTGGGTTTATGAGAAGCTACAGTGAATCTATTACACACTATAGTGATGTCATGCATGAAGCTGCATCCATCCAAATTTTTTTTTAATTCCATTACCTGCCTTGTAAATAAAAGGAAGTACTTTGTAGTTGCCAGTTGAATTAATCATCAATGAATGCCAGGCTTTGTTTCTGTAATTAGTATCTATACAACTGATCCACAGGTTTCCTCTCAATGAAAGACTATTGGCACATTTCCTCTCCTTTCAGAACAACTCAAAATAATTTAAAACAAATGAAGTTCTCTGAAATGAACATGAAGGTAATATTGAAAAGCCCAGCAATCAGTTTGTCAAAAAGACCAGATTATCTGTTTTTGGCATGTTGATATATTCTACACTTAGTGTGATAATTATTTTTCTTTAGATTTGCATGAGGGAACATAAGGGAAATCATTTTAATATCTCATTCAAAAAATTACCCCCCCCCCACAAAGTATCCCCACTCCCACATTACTGCTTTAGCATCAGCCCTGATTTTTGTGCTGAGACAACATTCTGATTCAGAGTCACGATGAACTCAAGTGAATTCCACTGATTTCCCAAACTACTGCAAACTTGCCTGTGGGAGATTTACAATGATAGTATGACTGAATGTCAAGGATACCATATGAGGTTCTCCCCCTTTGGCTATTATGATACATTTCTGTATCATACTTAATGTTTAACCAGGTCATGTCCAAACATTAGCCTTATTTTGCTGCACAAAGGCAGAAACTGCTTCAAAGTTCCAGTTAAGATGGCACTACCAAACGTGTGCCAAAGATTCTGGTAGCCAAAAAGTTAACAAATCCAATTAAAAACATCACTAAAAAATCTTTTCTGGTGGTAAATTGTGTTAAATTATTGCTGGAAATAACAATGGGGCAAGTTTAGGGGATGTGCTGCAAAATTGTTGCAGTTGGAGCTCCAAGGTTGGCATCAAAAGCATAAATCGGGGACTGGGCTCATTCAATTGGCCCAGGTCCAAGGAAAGATTGCTCTGGGTGCCACTCTGATCTGAAGAGCTTGAGAGTGGCTTTGGTTTTGGAGAGAAAATCTGGGCATGGAGCAAGTCGCTGAGCAACATGGTCTAGGTCCGGAGCCTTTTGCTGCAGCTGGGTCCTAGTGTGAGTGCAAGGTACGCTTTTCTGTTTAGACCATATAGCCATCAGCCCAGATTGGAGGCCAGAGCAACTTTCACTTGCTCTTCGCGATGTCCACTCATCTCTCCAGGGTGCAGAGCCTTTTGCTGTTCCATTGCTGGGTCAATTTAAACGTAGACCCAGAAAGACTGAAAAGGCAGGGTGATGGGATCAGAGATGAGACTCAATTTTGCTCATTCTCCTGTATCATCATCTCCATGGTGCTGAGGCACCATGAGACTGCCCCAATTTTTTTTATTTATTGGCTTCTTCCAGGTTTCTCGCTTTGTGGCTACCTTTGAGCAAGCAAATCTCAAGGCTGTATAACATACATTCTTTGATAATAAATAAATCTTGAAACATTGAAGTTCAAATAAATTTATTATCAAAGTACATATATGTAACTATGTATTACTCTGAAATTCATTTTCTTGCAAGCATCCACAGGAAGATAAAGAAATACAATTGAATTTATGAAATACTATACTTAACAAACATCCAATGTGCAAATAACAAATTAAAAAGTAAATAAATATTGAGAACTTGAGTTGCAGAGTCCTTGAAAGGAAGTCTACAGGCTGTGGAGTTAGTTCAAGCATTGAAGTGTGTGAAATTATCCACCCTGATTCAGGAGCCTAATGGTTGTAGGGTAATAACTGTTCCTGAACCTGGTGATGCCAGACCCAAGGCTCCTATACCTCTGCCTTAAGATAGCAAGAAGAGATCATGGCCTGGATGATGGGCGTCCATGATGATGGATGCTTCTTGTGGCAGTGTTTCATGTAAGTGTGCTCAATGGTGACAAAGGGATGGCCTGGGCTGTATCCATCACTCTTTGTAGGTTTTTCTGTTCCTGGGGTTTGGTGTTTCCATACTGGGCTATGATCCAACTGCTTCACAACTGACTTCACTATTTGAGGAACTGTTAATAGAATTGATTACAGCTCAATCATCAATAAACATTCTGACCTGGATACCTGAAAGATAACTAGGAAGGCTGCAGAAGGCAATGTCACCTGCAAACTTGTAAGAGAGGCTGGAGCAGAATTCGACCACATTGTTGTGAATATATAGATAGTAAGAAGCTCAGGAAGCAGCTCTTGTTGAGGGTTTTTGTGGAGTTGCTGTTTTCTATTTTTAGTGATTTGAGTCTGCTAGTTATGAAGTCAAGATCCTGTTTCAATGAATGGTACAGAGTCTTAGATTTAGGAATTTGGAGAGGAGTTTGTTTGAAATTATGGTATTGAAGGCAGAGCTACAGTCAATAATTAGGTATCTGAAAATTATGGTTTCCAGCTCATTCCTGAATTTATTCACAGCACCAGTGGTGAATGTGCCATTAAATACTAAGATGCAAAGTTCTGGAATTTTGTTCCCATTGCTCTGTCTTCCTTTATGACTGTCTTCATTTATGGCATCATTATTCATTAAAATCAACTTTTTAGGTAAAATCTGCAGTCATCAAATCTAGTATCTTGCTATAGGGCTTAGTGTCAAATTTTGCTTAACAATGTTGTGGTGAAGTTCCTTGGAAAGGCTTGTGTAACAAAACAATTACTTCACTTTACTCTTTGCATTCCCATCCCACAGCTTCAACATGCTTACTTTCTCTCTTCCAGTGCAATTAAAGGTCATTGATATTAACTGTCTATCTACAGATGTATCTTGATCTGTTGAGTAGCCTAGCATTTTATGTTTTTGTAAAACAAACTAGAGGTTGTTTCAAGTGATCCAGTTAAAACTGCTGCATGCAGATCAGCCTTTTCAGTTGCATTCACAGTTGTCACTGAGAATATGTATAAAGTTTTGATCTAATCTGTCAAACAACCCATCTCTTTTGTTCTTAACTGAAGCATGGTTGTTTAGAGTCAAATCAGGTTCATTATCACTGATAATTTATTATTTTTCTAGCAGTAGTAGTGTGAAACAGAAATTTACTATGTTACATTAAAAATGTGTTCATGGATCATTCATAAATCTGATGGCAGAAGGGAGAAGCCGCTCCTAAAACACCGAGTGAGTGTGTGTGTGTGTGTGTATATGTATTCAGGTTCCTGTACCTTCTCGATGATGGTAGTAATGAGAAGAGGGCATGTCCCAGATGGTGAGGGTCCTTAGTGATGGATGGTTATCTTCTCGTGGCACCACCTTTTGGAAATGTCCTCAGTGGTGGGGAGGTTGAGCCATAATTGAGTCCACTCTATTAAGGCCTTTCACCACTAGATAGGTTTCAGTGAGGTCACCCCCTCATTGTTCTCAATTCTAGTGAATACAGACCCAAAGCCATCAGGCTCTTCTTAAGACAAGTCATTCAATCCTAGAATCATTTTCGTGAATCTCCTTTGAACTCCCTCCAGTTTTGGCATGTCCTTTCTAAGATAAGGGGCCCAAACCTGCTCATAATACTCCAGGTGCTTTATAAAGTTTCAACATTATATATCTGCTTTTACATTCTAGTCCTCTTAAAATGAATTCTAACATTGCATTTGCATTCCTCACCACCAACTCAACCTGCAAATTAATCTTTAAGGAATCCAGCACAAGAACTCCCAAGACCCTTTGCATCTCCATTTTTTGTATATTCTCTCAATTGAGAAAATAGTCTACTCTTTCATTTCTTCTATTTGAGTGCATGACCATACACTCACCGACTCTATTCCCATTTGCCCATTGTCCTAATGTGTCTGGCCGTTTGTAGCCTCTCTACCTCCTTAAAACTACCTGCCCCCTCCAGCTATCTTCATATTGTCTGCAAACTTTGCAACAAAGCCATCAATTCCATCATCCAAATCATTAACATATAACGTAAAAAAAATTGGTCCCAATACAGACCCTTGTGGAACACCACTAGTCACCAGCATCCAATCAGAAAAGGCTCACTTTATTCCCACTCTTTGCCTCCTGTCAATCAGTCACTGCTTTATTGATGCTGGAATCTTTCTTGTAATACCTTGTTAAGCATCCTCATGTGTGGCACTTTGTCAAAGGCCTTCTGGAAATCCAAGTACACACCAACCAATTCTCCTTTGTCTATCCTGCTTGTTGCTTCTTCAAAGAATTCCAACAAATTTGTCAGGCAAGATTTTCCCTTGAGAAACCATGCTGACTATGGCTTATTTTATTATGTGCCTCCAAGTACACCGAGAACTCAT
Source organism: Hypanus sabinus (assembly GCF_030144855.1). NCBI lineage: Eukaryota > Metazoa > Chordata > Chondrichthyes > Myliobatiformes > Dasyatidae > Hypanus > Hypanus sabinus. The sequence goes on along the minus strand of NC_082707.1, from coordinate 157,489,165 downwards.
CTTTAATAATTGACTCCAACATCTTCCCAACCACTGAGGTCAGACTAACTAGTCTATAGTTTCCTTTCTTCTGCCTTCCTCCCTTCTTTTCGAGCGGAGTGATATTTGCAATTTTCCTGTCTTTGGGAACCATTCCAGAATCTAGTGATTCTTGAAAGATCATTTCTAATGCCTCCATGATCTCTTCATCCATCTCTTTCTGAACTCTGGGGTGTACACCATCTGGTCCAGGTAACTTACCTACCTTCAAAACTTTAAGTTTCCCAAGAACCTTCTCTCTAGTTATGGTAACTTCACACACTTCATCATCCCTGACACCTGGAACTTCCATTATACTGCTCATGCCTCCACAGTGAAAAATACTTTCTCAGTTCGTACTGCGGGAAGACTTCAAGCACAAATATTTGTGCATTATTATTATTATTTGACATTATTATAATCTACATTTTTTGTTTGTCTAAAAGTGATTATAATCAGAATAGCCCAAACTTATGAAAGCATTACAAGTGTATCCAATCATAATGCAGTACTGTAAGTGCTTTCGTGAATTAGTTTTTGACTACCCTGTAATGTAGATAAAATTTTTCCGCCTCTGAATTTTCAGGTGTTTGATGTGATTCTGCCAGGGTCCTTTATAGAATCAAAGGTGGGGGGGGACTGCTGGAAACCACTGTTTTTTAATACTATTTATAAGATAATTTAATGTCAGACTAAAGTTGTATTTTAATTATTTGTACTTTTTAACAAACATGTATTTTTCACAGTATATGGTGGGTCATTCCTCACTTAATGGCAGAAAGTGGTATCACAGTTAATCTAACAGTTATCACCTATCTCATTTTTCCTTGGCTAAGTATTAGCATTTTACCAACATGATGGAATTGTGCAATCATTCATCGGTTTATTTTATCCAAGGATTTTTTCTTATCTCAATTATAAAAATAATGCATGTTTCAAAGGCACCATCTTTGCTTCTTATTCTCTCTTTTTTCTTTGACTTCTGACTGCTTTTCATTCATCTTACCTTTGTTTCTCAGCTGTTTATTTAGTTTGCTTAGTATTTTTGTTTTTTTGTACTTTAAAATAAATGATTGTTAAGAATTCAATGCATTCTTGATTCCTGGTAGAACTCCAGGGATCAGAAAATAAAGAGATATCCAACACATGACAAATCTCCTCAGACTCCTAATGAACCAAGGCCACTGGCATGCTTTCTTCATGACTGAATCAATATGCTGGGCTCAGGATAGATGTTGACACCCAGGAACTTGAAGCTGCTCACCCTATCCACTGCTGACCCTCAACAACTTTCCCTTCCTGAAGTCCACAATCAATTCTTTGACGTTGACTGCAAAATTGTTGTTGTGACAGCTGATCTAGCACACTCCTATATGCCTCCTCTATGCCATCTGATATTCTGCCAACAACAGTGGTGTCATTGGTGAACTTATTGATGGTGTTTTGAGTTATAACCAGCAAAACAGTCATGAGTGTAGAGGGAATAAACAGTAGGATAAGCGGGCATCCTTTAGTTGTGTCTCTGTTGATTGTCAGCAGGAGGAGATGCTATTACTGATACATACTGACAGTGGTCTCCCTCTGAGGAAGTTGTAAGGATCCACTTGCAGAGGAAGGTACAGAGGCCCAGGTTTTGAAGCTTGTTGATCAGTACTGAGGGGAGGTTGGTGTTGAGTGTTGAGCTGTAATTAGTAAACAGCAACCTGACAGGTATTGCTATTGTCCAAGAAGTCTAAGGTTGATCTTGGAGAACCATTTGCCTTTTAAATGTTTGCTGCACTTGCATAATTGTTGTACAGGGATACTCAGATCCATTTACATCAACATTCCCCAGTCTATCACCAAGTAAATAATATTCTGCCTTTGTTTTTCCTATCCAAGTGGATAATTTCACATTTTCCATGTATTGATGTACTGGTTAACTTCTTTAGATCATCTTGAAACTTTTGACTTGTGCCTGGAGATGAGACATGTGCCCGAGGATGCTCAAACAGCAGGTCAGAGCCTGAACATACTAGGGCACATGGCTCAACTCCAGATATGTTAGAGTTCTAGCACAATCTACAAGGCACAAGTTAGAAGCATGATGGAAAACTTTTCACTTGCTTGGATAAGAGTCTGCACAATATTAAAACATCACAAAGCTGAAGAACAAAGCAGTCTGCTTGATTAGCACCCCCTCCAACACCCAGAGCATTTATTCTCTCTTCCTGTGCACTTGGTCTGCAGTGTAAACCATCTGCAAAAGTACATTGCACCAAGCTAAGTGTTTCCAACCTGAGATGGAGGAAACCCTTGGGCAGGATGCCATGGGGCAACCATAAAAATTCAACAAAGTTAGGTATTTACAAATGTAAAAATGCAAACACATTCAGCAAATTAGCTACTTAAAAGCAGGCTAGGCAAAAAAATAACATCCAATTTCTATTTGAAAATGTGCCAGTTGACATAAATATTTACATATTGTGCTTTGAGTTTATTGAATTAATTTAATCGTAACTACACTTTGTAATGCAAGCTAAATTCCCTTCAATTAAAGATTCAACATACCTTCCCAGGCTTTTATTTTCTGGACTGACCAAGTGCATAATGTTCCGCAGTGTGTGCAATGGATGTAACAGCTCTGGGTTAACATGCTGTACAATAAGAAATGTTACAATATATGAGCAATGTTGCTTACTGAAAATAATAAAATGAAGTAAGAATTCTATTTACTTCATTACTACAGCAAAACTCTGATATTCTGCCAAGTTTGGGATGTGCTGATTTTCTTTTAACATCACAAAACATTGTACTCTTTTAAAGTTTAATGGGAACACTAGAACTGGGGCACCACTGCAAAGATGATCTCATAAGCCAGATATTGAACTATCACAATTTTTCAATAGTTGGATGCCAGATTACTGCAGTTCTAGAGTTTTTAAAATAAACAGCCAACTTATTGTTGCATTTCTTTCAGTTTGTAACAACTTGATCCACACCACAAGACTCAGCAGCAATAATTTTCAGTGTAAACAAGTCATACTTCTTTTAAAATATGTAAAATAACATTTAATCCATTTGACATTAAAATGAGATACCTGGGAAAAGCAGAGGTACAGGACATTTGTATTTAGCTTATTCACTGCTCGAATGAACTTCTTTCTGCTCATATTCTCTTCACAAAATTCACTGCAAAAAAAAATCTTGGTTATGAAAATCTTCAGACATATCTTAAAGCAATGCCAAACTAGAAAATTGGGAGAATGTTAACAACTGAATGAAATTCATGCCCACATTTTCCATAATCTCAGATTCCATTTTTTTTGCCATTTCAAGCAGTTATAAAAACCAAACTCTAAAATAATGGGGAATATAGACATGGATTTTATTTCTATAGAATTTAATTTTCTAATATTCTCCAAATTCTCAATTTCTGATGTGTACCATATAACCATATAACAATTACAGCATGGAAACAGGCCATCTCGGCCCTTCTAGTCCGTGCCAAATGCTTACTCTCAACCTAGTCCCACTAGCCCACACTCCATTCCTTTCCTATCCATATACCTATCCAATTTTACTTTAAATGACAATACCGAACCTACCTCTACCACTTCTACTGGAAGCTCGTTCCACACAGCCTCCACTCTCTGAGTAAAGAAATTCCCCCTCGTGTTACCCCTAAACTTTTGCCCCCTAACTCTCAACTCATGTCTTCTTTGAATCTCCCCTACTCTCAATAGAAAAAGCCTATTCATGTCAACTCTTATCTATCCCCCTCATAATTTTAAATACCTCTATTAAGTCCCCCCTCAACCTTCTACACTCCAAATAAAGACCTAGTGTGTACCTTAACATTCTTCAAAGCACACTGTCATCTTCAACCTTTTCTCTGTTCCAATGATGTCTTCCCCGCCCCCTCCTCCCACACACACGTTAACCTACCCACCCCCGTCCTTTATTTTTCGCAGTACAGTCGAATTGGTGCAGGAAGCATGAGATTTTAAAAAAGGAGCTTTTGACAGTCACAGCTGAATTTGTGCAGATCTCATGCAAGTCAAGGAGATTTAAAAGTAGGCATTTTTGTGGGATTTCGGCTTTTTTGGTGACATAATCACAACTCGTTAGCAAGGGCAAATAAAACTAAGTGAAATGGTCATTGTGCGAGTTAAGGAGTGGGAAGGCTTTGGCAGGAACAGGTTTGGCAAGGTTAATATTTGGTAATTTTCTTCTTAATTCTTCGTTGCTTAGTGCATAGTTAATGCAGTGAGGATGACATTGTGTTGTGTTCTTTGTGTGACTTCCCCCGTCTCCTGGATAGCTACATCTGCACTGGGAGCATGGAACTGCAGCTCCTTAGAGAACATGTCAAGGAATTAGATCTGCAGCTCGTATGGGAAACTGAGATGATAGGAGCTACAGGGAACTGTCGGCTGTGGCTGGAAAATAGGTGACTGCCAGGAGAGGGAAGGGAACTGGGTAGTCAGTACAGAATACCTCCGAGGTTGCTTCCCTCAATGAAAAGAATACCGTTTTGGATACTGTTGATGGGGAAGACCTACCAGGTGGGAGCTGCAGCCACCAGGTCTCTGGACTGTCTGGTACTGTAACTCAGAAGGGAAAGATGGAAAAGAGGACTGCAGTAGTGGTAGGGGATTCTGCAGCAACAGTAGACGACATGAGATACAGATACCCCGATGGTATGTTGCCTCGCAGGTGGTGCCAGGGTCAGGGATACTGGGATCAGGTCCACGGCATTCTAAAGTGGGGATTGTGAGCAGTCAGAAGTCTTGGTAAATATTGGCACCAATTACATAGGTAGGAAGAGTGAGGAGGTCCTGAAGAGAGAATTTAGCGAGCTAAGTAGAAAGCTGAAAAGCACGATCTTCAGGGCTGCTGTGCCATGTGTCAATGAGGGTAAGCATAAGATATTCACAGATGAATGTGTGGCTGAGAAACTGGTGCAGCGGGCAGGGTTTCAGATTTCTGATCATGGGGGGTGGGGAGGGGGAAAGGCATAACCTGTACAAAAGGGTCAGGTTACACCGAACCCAAAGGGGGCCAATACCCTTGCAGGCAGGTTTGCTAAGCTATTGAGGAGTGTTTAAAATAATTTGGCAGAAGGGTTGGGAACCAAAGCAATGGGGCTGAGGATAGGGCTGTTGGTTTAGTAGCAGAGGCAGTGTGTAGTGAGACTGTCAGGACGGACAGGCAGATGATAGGGCAAAATTGCAGTCAGTGGGATGAGTTGCCATGTAAAAGGGAGACAAAATTGAAAAGGGTGACAGATAAAGTACTGAAGAAGTTATATTTGAATGCATGCAGGTACAAGGAAGATGATGTTGAAACTCAGAGATTGGCAGGTATGACATGAGCATCACTAAGTCATGGCTGAAAGAAGTTTATATTTGGGAGCTTAACATCCAAAGATACACACTGTGTCAAATGGACAGGCAGGTGGACAGAGGGGGTGGTGTGGCTCCGTTGGTAAAAAGATGAAATCAAATCCTTTGAAGCAGATGACATCAGAGTGGAAGATGCAGAATCCTTGTTGGTGGAGTTAAGAAACTGCAAAGGTAAAAAGACCCTGATGGGAGTTATATACCTAGCTCCGAAAAGTAGGCTGGCTGTGGGCTAAATAATTACAAAGGGAGACTGAAAAGGCATGTCAAAAGGACAATGTTACGATAATCATGGGAATTTCAATATGCAGATAAATTGGGAAAACAGGTGCTGGATCACAAGAGAGGACATTTCTGGAATCCCTACAAGACGGCTTTTTAGAGCAGCTTGTAGTTAAGCCCACTAGGGGAGCAGTTATCATGGATTGGGTATCATGTAATGAACAGAATTTCATTAGTGAGCTTAAGGCAAATGAACCTTTAGGAGGCAGTGATCGAATTCACCCTACAGTTTGAGAGGAAAAAGCTAAAGTCTGATGTATCAATATTACAGTGGAGCAAAGAGAATTACAGAGGCATGACAAAGGAACTGGCCAAAGTTGATTGGAAGGGGAGACTAGCAGGGATAACACCGGAGCAGCAATGGCAGGAGTTTCTGGAAACAATTCAGAAGGCACAGGATAGGTACATCTCAAAGTGGTAGTATTCTGAAGGCAGGATGACACAACCGTGGTTGACAAGGGAAGTCAAAGCCAATATAAAAGCAAAAGATAAGGCACATAACAGAGCAATGAAAAATAGTGATAAGTTAGAGGATTGGGAAACTTTAGAAAACCAACAAAAGATACTTAAAAAAGGCATAATTGGGGAAAGATTAAATACGAATGCAAGCTAGCCAACATTATCAAGCAAGATACCAAAAGTTTTTTTCAAATATATAAAGAGTAAAAGAGAGACAAAAGTAGATTTTGGACTGCTGGGAAGTGATGATGGAGAGGTAGTAATAGCGAACAAATTGAGTAAGTATTTTGCATCAATCTCTCTCTCTCTTCGACTGTCCATCGAGTTTTGATAATGACTGAGGCCGGGGCAAGGTTGTATAGAAGACCAGCAGTTGCCCATGCTGCAAGTCTCCCCTCCCCACTCCACAGTTGGAAGGGCATTAGGACCCATACAGCTTGGCACCAGTGTTGTCGCAGTGCAATGTGTGGTTAAGTGCCTTGCTCAAGGACAGAACATGCTGCCTCAACTGTAGCTCGAAATAGACACCTTCAGATCACCAGACCGACACCTTAACCATCTGGCCATGCGCCACACATGCAATCAATCTACACCATGCAAGACATTAGCAGGATGCTGGAAGTTCAAGAGAGTCAGGAGGCAGAAGTGAATGCAGTTGCTATTAATAGGGAGAAAATGTTTGAGACACTGAAGTCTGAAGGTAGACAAGTCACCTGGACCAGATGGATTACACCCCAAGGTTCTAAAAGAGGTAGTTGAAGAAATTGTGGAGGCATTACTAATGATCTTTCAAGAATCCCTAGATTCTGGAATGGTTCTGGAAAAGTGGAAAATTGCAAATGTCACTACACTCTTCAAGGAGGGAGAGGGGCAGAAGAAAGGAAATTGTAGGCTAGTTACCTGACCTCAAGTGATTGGGAAGATGTTGGAACTGATTGTCAAGGATGAAGTTTCACGGTACTTGGAGGCATATAATAGGCCAAACTCAGCATGGTTTCCATAGGGGAATATCTTGCCTGACAAATCTGTTGGACTGCTTTGAGGAAATAACAAGCAGTATACACAAAGGGAAAGCAATGGATGTTATGTACTTGGATTTTCACAAGGTCTTTGACAGGTTACTGCACATGAGGCTGTTTAACAGGATAAGAGCCCATCATATTACAAGAAAGATACTAACATGGACAGAAGATTGGCAGGAAGCAAAGAGTAGGAATAAAGGGAGCCTTTTATGATTAGCTGCTGGAGAATAGTGGTGCTCCACAGGAGTTGGTGTTGGGACCATTTGTTTTTATGTTGTATGTTGTTACATGCCAAAGTTGTTTTTTATTAACCGTAAGCGTCATTTAGGTGCACGGATGATGACATATCAAATGTGTGGAGGTTCTTTCTATTCGATTTGAGAAGTTTCTGGAAAAATTCATCAGTTAAATAGATTCAATGGACCGTGAGCTACCAGGAGGGAGTGAATTGAGTTGAGTGAGTTGAAGAGTTCACTACAGCAGTGGGCAGTCCCAGTATTTCTCCGGGTCGGAAGATTGTGAAAATTTGCGGCACACGATGCATATTGGATACATGACTGTCACTTTGTATGATACATACTTGGATTTCTGGAGTATTCTGTAGTGACCACTCTGTTAACCTATACATGGATTCGGGTGTGTTACGTGGCGACCACTTGTGTTAAGGAATATTCCGAGACTGTCACCTTGTTATCCCTGCGTGGACTCTAGTATTTAAGTGACGACCACACGACTTCTGGAATCTTTTGTGACTGTGACTGTAATTTGGATGTTATGAACCCTTCCTCACAGACACCTGTACCTGATCCCGTGGATCTCAGAACCTTCTGGATTGCCATCCTAGGACTGTTTAAATTGTCTCTATTTTGGGTTGAGTAAAACTTGGGAAGAACTGTTTCCAGACCTCTACAGTTTGTGAGCTAAGATGCACTGCACTGTTAATTTTTGGGTTAGGGGGGTAATTGTTTTAAATGACTATTAAATTGAGAATATAGTTAACTAACATTAAAAGTCTGTGTCTATGGTCTCTTGCTGCTGGCACATAACAATGTAAATGATTTGGATGACAGAATTAATTGCTTTGTAGCCAAGTTTGTGGATGATACAAAAATAGATGGAGCATCAGGTAGTGTTGAGGAAACGGGGGGGGGGGGGGGGCTGCAGAAGTACTTTGACAGATTTGGAGAATGGGCAAAGAAGTGGCAAATAGAATACAGAGTCAGGGAGTTTATGGTAATACACTTCGGTAGAAGGAATACACTTTGGGAGGGGGGGAAGATTCAAAAATCTGAGGAGCAAAAGACTTGGGAATCCTCGTGCAGGATTCCCTAAAGGATAATTTATAGGTTGAGTCGGTGGTGAGGAAGGCAAATGCAATGTTAGCACTCATATCAAGAGGACTAGAACATAAAAGCAAAAGATGTAATACTGAGGCTCTGGAGTATTGTGAGCTGTTTTTGGCCCTTATTTAAGAAAAGATGTGCTGACATTGCAGAGGATTCAGCGAAAGTTGATGAGAATGATTCCAGGAATGAAAGGCTTATCATATGACGAGCAATTGACGGCTCTGGGCCTTTACTCATTGGAAGTTAGAAGAATGAGCATGGATCTTATTGAAATGCATTGAATGTTGAAAGCACTAGATAGAATGGTCATGTAGAGCATGATTCCTGTGGTGAGGGACTCTAGAATCAGAGGGCACAGCTTCAGAATAGAGGGATGTCTATTTAGAACAGATATAAGGAGAACTTCTTTAGCTGGAGGGTGGTGAATCTGTGGAATTCATTGCCACAGGTGGTGATGGAGGCCAGGCCACTGGGTGTATTTAAGCAAAGGTTGATAGGTTCTGATTAGTCAATGCATGCAAGGTTACGGGGAGAGGGCAGGAGAATGGGTTCGAGAGGGAAATAGATGAACCATGATAAAATGGCAGAGCAGACTCAATGAGCTGAATGGCAGAATTCTGCTCCTCTGCCTCATGGTCTTATCCTGCTTTCCATTACAACCTTCTGTCATCACAGACTGCTCTGTAACCTCAGTTATCACCATCTATCTCAAAAAAGTTTATGTGAAGATGTTAACAGGCAGCATTCTTGAACTTTTGCAATCCTTCTGGTGAAGCTGCTGGATAGGGAATTCCACAACTTAGACACAGGCTGTGGTTGTGATATATTTCCAAGTCAGAAGGGTACATGGATATTTTGTTTTCCTATGCAATTGTTCCTCATGGTGGTAGAGTTTAAGCATAGGCTACGTGACGGTGGAAGCAATTAATATTCAGAGTGGTGGATGGAATATAATCAAATGAGCTGAATTTATTCTGGACGTAATGTATTTGAACTTCTTGAGTATTGTTATGAGTTGTATTCATCTGAGCAACCCACACTCTTCCTATGTCTTATTGATCAAAGGAAGGGTTGGGATGGCACCTGCCAAGTCACATACTGAGGGACACCCTATGTTTGCAGCCAAATTGTTTATGTGGATTATGCATTTACCCTTCTGTTCTACATGGTTAGAATTCCCTTTTTTTTTTGAAAAGTATCATTGTCTGTAATTTTTTAAACAGCTCATACCTGAATGTGTCCAAGCCTTGCTGAATGCTGGCATGATATTTTGGTTTGCTAAGTAGAAGTGGAATTAATATGGTGCAACGCTCAGTGAATATGTCTACTTCTGACCTTATCATGAAAGGAAGGTCAACAATGCAGATAGGGTTGAATGCATATTGGATACTGCAATGAAGAACTTACATTTCTTTTTGTCCAGCCTCTAGTGACTGGGGTCATACCTTCCAGTAAGTTTTACCCTCAAGGGTAAAACTGATATCAACAGACATTGAGGGTAAAACAGATCTCACTTTCACCAGGGCACCTCAGTGCCACGCTGGATTAAATGCTGCTGATATCAAGAGTATTCTCTCTCCCTTGTGGAATTAAGCTCTTTAATTCACAGTTGGACCAAGCTTGTGACAAGATCTGGCAAAACCCAAACTGGGCATTGGTAGATGAGTTATTAGTGAGTATGTACCTGGCAACATCAATTTCCATAACTTTGCTGATTATGAGCAGACTGATTGAGTATGTGCTTTGGAACAAAGTGTACAGAAATACACTGAGAGAATTATGTTTGAAGGTCTTGAAATGTTTACAATTCATATTAAAAATGAAGTCAATACCCTCACTTTGGCAATGTAATCTAACTTCAGTAATGAAAAATACCAGGTCAAAAACTAGGAGTTAATTTGAGCTGGACATTTTTACCTTCTGGTAAAGATATCCAAGTTCTATTTTCATTAACCATGATATCTACTGGTTTTCATCAGTATGAAAAGTGGGTATATTTTAAAAGAAACAATTACAGAGTACTACAACTTATAGCATGCACCTTATGAAATGGTATTTTGTTGAGGTTCAAATTCTTAGAAATTTTGCTTCAGGTCAGTCACAAGCTTTACTGTAATTTTTAAAGCTCAACATGCAGATGGATTTTGTTTAAACTGGTGAATAAAGCAAATTCAGACTCAAACTGAATCAAGTTTAATATCACAGGCATATGATAATTATATGATGTGAGGTAAAGAAAAATTACTGAGGTGGTGTTCATGAATTCATTGCCCATTCAGAAATCTTACAGCAGAGGGGAGGAAGCTGTTCCTGAAGCATCGAGTAAATATCTTCAGGCTCCTGTACCTCCCCCTTGGTAAGAGGGTATGTCCTGGGTGATGGGGGTTCTTAAATATGGGCTGGATACTAACTTTTGAGGCATTGCCTTTTGAAGGTGTGCAGGACAATGGGGAGGCGAGTGCCCATGATGAAGCTTGCAGAGTTTACACCATTCTGCAGCCTTTTCTGATCCTGTGCAGAGGCTACTCCATGCCAGATGGTGCTGCAGCCAGTTAGACTGCTCTCTATAGTACATCTGTAGAAATTTGTGAGTTTTTGGTGACGTACCTAATCTCTTCAAACTCATAATGAAATACAGCTACTGTGCCTTTGTAATTGCATCAATGTTTGGCCCTGGATAAATCCACAGAGGTGCTAATGCTCAGGAACTTGAAGCTGCTCACCCTTTCCACTTCTGATCCCTTGATGAGGATTGGTGTGTTCTCTCCACTTCCCTTTCCTGAAATCCACAATGAATTCCTTGATCTTACTGACAATGACTGCAAGGTTGTTGCTATGATACCACTGAACCAGCGAATCTATCTCGCTCCTGTATGTCTCTTTGACACCATCTGGAATTCTGCCAACAATAGTTGTGTCGTCAGCAAAAAACGTTTGAATATGCCAAGCAACATAATTGTGGGTGTAGAAAGAGTAGAGCAGTGGGCTAAGGACACATCCTTGAGGTGTGCCAGTGTCGATTGTCAGAAAGATGTTATTTCCAAATCACAAAGACTGGTCTCCTGGTGAGAAAATCAAGCATCCAGCTGCAGATGGAGGTACAGAGGCCCAGCTTTTGGAGCTTATTGATTAGAACTGAGGGTATGATGGTGTAGAGCACTGAGCTGTAATCAATAAACAGCAGCCTGATGAAGTTATTACTTTTGTCCAGATGATCCAAGGCTGAGTGAGGAGTCAGTGAGATTACATCCGCTGGAGACTTACTGAGGCGATAGGCAGATTGCAGCACGTCCAGGTCCTTGCTGAGACAGGAGCTGATTCTACCCATGACCAACCTCTTAAAATCATTGCATCACAGTAGATGAGAGTGCACTGGGCGATAGATTGTTCAGGCAGATGTTTTAAGTTAATATAAAGATACCATTACCTAAATAGAGTATAATTTGTGAAACTGACTTGATGGTCTCACTAATTCTAGTAACTTAAATATAGTCTTTCTACTTTTGTATATGTGGGAAAATCTGAAAATGTTCATTATGATAGGAAAAGAATCCAACTGGTAACCTGAAAATTTAGCATGCAGTTACTACAAACAATTTCATCATGGCTGATAGATTTTCCCTCTCAGCCCTGATCTCCTGCCTTCTCCCGGTATATCTTCATGCCCTGACAAGCAGGAGGAGTTAACAATATCATTGTTTATTGCAAGGAAAACTGAATACAAAAGGAAAGATATATTTAGTTGTTTTCGAATTGGTATCAAATAAAGAGTGCTGTGAATAGTATTGGTCCCTCTATTCAAGGAATAATTGATAAGGCTTTGGGATAAGTTCAGAAAGGATTTACTAGACTAACCATGGAAAGGACAAGATATCTTGTGAAGAAACTAAGCTTATATCTTCTGGAGTTTAGAAGTGTTAGAAAAGATCTGATTGGAACATAATATCCGGAGGTATTGAAAAAGGGGAAATGGAAAAGAGTTTCCTCTTGCAAAAGGGTCTAGAGCTGGATGTTACTGTTTATAAATAAGGAGCTGCCCATTTATGACAGATGAGAAGGTTTTTCTTCCTCGAAGGACTACAAGTCTTTGGGATGCTCTTCTTCAAGGGGCAATTGAAGCAAACCCTGCAGATTTTATTGAAGAGATAAGTTAATACTTGACAAGCAAGAAGGGAAAGGTTACCAATGGATAGAAGGACTGCAAGACTGAAGTTACAAACAAACCAGTTATAAACATGTTCAATAGCAGAGCTAAGTGGTCTACTCTCCCATTAACTTGAATGTACTTCAGATGATACAAGTATTAATCTCTGGCCAAAACTAAGTTAATTGTAATCTACTTGAACGCTCCACAACCAAGACAAAACTCAGACTGAGAGTGACAAAGCTATTCCCTACGTATTCCTTACATCCAAATGCACAGAAAGTCTTGTTTTTACTGATCTCAAGAAATGCAATTTTTCTACTCCCTCACTTTTTAATCTTCCATTTATTTAGCATTTATTTTCAATCCTTCCAGTGCCACAGACTCTTCTTCAGATGACTTGCCACACAGTAAACCTGCTCAAAGGGGGTTGTCCTGGGTGGGTATAAATTTTTGACCTGCATTCTTCTGAGTTAAGTCAGTAAAGTAAAAACATAACATGGATAGGGCCTGAAATATAAATATGATTAGGCCCCAAGTTTGATTCATATTAATGATGATTAATCAATGCAGGTAATAATAAAACAGGTCAGTACAGAGATGTTTCTTCCCAGACCGCAAAATGAAAAAAAAATGTATCTGGGGGCACCAGTTTCTACTTACTGTAAAATCGACTGCATTTCTAACACACATTTGTTTACTGTCAGAACTCACAATGAATCCCAGAAAGATAAAGCACAAAACTTCCCCCCTTCTCTTAGGCAAAGCAAGTACCTTAAGGTATTTCTTCCTGTTTACCTCCTTGAATATACTCATTTTGATTTCAAAAATTAGTTCAATTGCTATTGGATTTAGCTTCAACAAATAAAAAAGCAATTTTCAATTCAAAGTACAGTTCAATAGGCATGAAGATTTACTGTACTTACTACTATGACTTTACAATACTTGCCTGTTGCAAAGTCTTTTGGGAAGATTTACATGAAGAATGTGAGAAAGTATGTTTGCTAGTTGAGTGGCAAAGCACAATGCTGCACTGATGGTAAATGCAGAGTTACTCTGTTCCATATCTGTGTGAGAAATACAAGCCAAGATATAAACTAACAAATGTTTAAAAAAAACAATTAATAATCTTAAATAGTATCAAACACTTGAAGATGCTGAATAAATACAATACTGTAAAACATAGCATAATACTTCAACAATCGTGTTATCAAATAAATTTTGACAAAGTCAGAGAAATTAGGACAGACAACCAAGAGGAAACAGAATTTACTACTGATTTTTTAAAGGAATAAAGGGAGAAAATTACAGGAAAAGCCACAGCAGCAGTTAAATACAGATATGCCAAGGAATTCAATAGTGCAGTCACACTGAAATCTTGTTTGGCTTTTGAAGATCTCTTGTGGATGTACAAATATACCCTCAACAGATTGTAAGCCATCGAGAGTGAAATAAATTAACACTACATTTTCTTGCAAAGCTGTAAAGCATGAACGTGTTCAAGATCAAAATAAAAAGTAGGCACAACAGCATGAGCTAAAGGGCCTGTACTGTGCTGTAACGTTCTCTCAAAGTAGAGCCCTCTTTGTGACTGCATCAATGTGTTGGGGCCAGGTTAGATCCTCTGAGATGGTGATGTGCAAGAACTTGAAGCTGCTCATTTTTACAGAAGCAGTACGAATGTTATGTTTGTAGTGCCTTGGGATGCCAGGGTAGCAGGTCCAAGTCTCAGCAGCATGTAGGAGTGATGTGACTACTGCTGTCCTGTACCATGAGTTGTGTGGCAGGATAGAGGTTTTGATCTTTAAAAGGCCCTTTCTTTAAATTCAAAGGCAGATGCAGGTACACTGAGGACGATGCTGAATAGATGTCCGCCTTCCTTCTGGAGAATGAAGAAGTGGCTCACAAAAACAATCCCAGGAATGAAAGAATTTATGAGTGAGGAGCATTTGATGGCTCTAGTACTATAATTACTGGAGTCTAGAAGACAGATGGGGGGGGGGGGGGTAATCTTATTGAAACCTATCGAATATTGGAAGACCTGGGTAGAACGGACTTGAAGAGGATGTTTCCTAACGTGGGCAAGTCTCAGAATACAAGGATGTCTCTTTAGAACAAACATGAGGAGAAATTTCTTTAGCCAAAGTATGGTGAATGTGTGGAATTCATTGCCATAGATGGCTGTACAGGCACAGTCATTGGGTATAGTTAAAGTAGAAGTTGATAGATTCTTGAGTTGTAAGGGTGTCAAAGGTCACAGAGAGAAGGAAGGAGAATGGGGTTGAGAAGGAGAATCAATCAGCCACGATGGAATGACGGGTCAAACTCAATGAGACAAATAGCCTTTTGTTCCTGTCTTATGGTCTAAACCAGCTACGTAACAAAAACAACCTGTAACTCTGAACCTGGATACATAAGGAATAGCTTTATGTAAAGATGACAAATATGCATCACTGATTTACACATGTACTTTTACATCTCTCAAAGCAATATTGTGTGGAAATCACTAGTGACATAGGCATATAAAGCTTACATATATAATTGTACTAAAGAAAAATAAAAAAGTCAGATTGTGCAATGATCTTCACTTTCTAACAGAAATTGTCATAAGTTGACTTTAATTCACAATCCTGCTCCTACTCTGACCTATCAGTCTATGACCTCTAGCACTATCAAGTACGGCCCAATGCAAGCTTAGGGAACAACTCCCCATTTTCCATCTGGGCACACTGCAGTCTTCTGGATTCAACACAACTATCCAACTAAAGTTGTTCAACTGTTTTTTTTATTTGTATAAGAACTGGTCATATCTGCATCTCGACATTTTGGCTCGGTTTTTCTCTTTCCTTTTCGTAGTTTGCCCTCCTGCACACTCCCTATCATCGTAGCACTAGCAATACATTGCATAGACAAGGAAGCATTACATGATTTGATCTGCTACATTAAATCATTTAATCTCAACCTACCACAGATAGATTCTCTTCATTTCCATTTCCTACCTTCTCTGTTCCCCATCTTCATGAGTAAATAACTTGACTGATCTGTTGTATTTCTAGCATTTTTTGTTTTTACTTCAGACTTCCAACATCTGTGTTTGATTTTCAAAAGCTGATTATTTTTGTGAGATGGATGGGAGAGTTCTTTCTTTAGTAAAATAAAGCAAGTAGTATAAAAATTATATAGTCTGTGTTAGGCATTCCAAGTTAAACAGTCATTAGATTCTGTAAACACAATGTACCTTAAAGTGCTGCACTAACACACTACCGCTCTAACACACTATTTCAGTTTTGCATTTTAGTCAAGCTGAGTGAAGCCGATCATTTACAAGATGGGCAGTCTGATCCTTTTGCATAATCACTGACTTGCCCAGTTATACTTCTCTAAGGGCCCTTAGAGAAAGAAAATAAATTATTTGGACTGAACCTCTATATGAATTTCTATGTATTAAAAAAAAAGTTAACTTAGGTAGGATACATGCCATTAAGTACAACAGAGCACACACGAAAACCTCACCTGGCCCTTGTGCAGATTTCTTCTCTTCCACCCAGTTATAGTACGCAGAATAATCCCCATTGCTGGGCAGGTATATCCAACGGCCTACAATCCCAATGTTAGTTTCTCCATTGTTATCATCACAGATCCATCTTCCAGAGAGATAAGTGGTTCTCCTTGCCTCTGCCAGTTCACTTACGGTACTAGAAGTCATGCCACTGTCAGCTTCAAATGGTGTATCTGCTGGATCTCTAGCAATAAAAACCAAAAGCTGAATTGAAAGTCACATTTCATGCTAAGAAGGTTACCTTGATGGATGGTTGTGCGAGATCATAAAAGTTGCTTTGAAAACCAAATATGATACTTAAATAGGGTTTGTATGCTGTTTAAAAACTATAAGGTTTTTGATTTTAAAAACATTAATTGAATTAGCAATTGATATGATTTTCAATTAAAATGTAAGATTCTCAAAATACTGTTTTGGAATCGAAAAACAATGGAACACTGCCTTAAAGAACTATCTAATGCCTGACCATGTATGTAGAGTTCTCCCTCCTGTTCAAATAGACCCAATTGCATGCACTTTTAATCCTATTAAGCAAGGACCAAAGAGAGCTAAAGCAATGGAAAGGGGAAATATTCTTGGGAATTATCACTGGCCAGGAACTCATGAGACCAGCCACAAAAATACAGCGGCTCCAAATACAGATGAGAGGCTGAATATGCAACATCCAATCTTCCTACGAACACCTAAAAGTCTGTCCAACATCTAAAGGCTTAAATCAGTATTGTGATAAATTACTCTTACTTTCATTCTTTGAGCACAGATCACACAATACTCAATGTCATCTGTTGAAACCAATCATTGCAATAACTCGCCAAAATTTCTATGGAACAACCACCATTTAAATAGTCAAGGGCAACAGGCACATGGGAACTCTACCCTTACAGGTTTATCTCCCAAGATTACATCCCATCTTGCTATGAAAATAAACTACCAAAGAATATTATCATGGTGTTAATAATGGAGTTCCCCAATCAAAGATTGGAGCAGGTTAAGACAATACAAACCACCACATTGTAAAGAACAGTTAAAAAATTGCAATTATAATTGAAAATTCTAGTGGTGCTCACATTCTGGCAATGAATTAAAAAGCTTAAGTAACTCAGCTGTGCAATACATTTTAAATTGATGACTTTGTATCATTAGTCTACATTCATGGTAATCCAATTATATAAACATATATAAAGAATATCCAATTGTAGTCTTGGGAATTATCACTGGCCAGAAACTCATGAGATCAGCCACAAAAATACAGCAGCTCCAAATACAGATCAGAGGCTGAATATGCAGTCTTCCGTTTATCCGTGCAAACAGAAGAAGTGCTACACCTACCCCAACACTTCTTCCCTCACCACTATCCCAGGCCCCAGACAGTCCTTTCAGGTGAGGCACCACTTCACCTGCGAGTCAACTGGGGTGATATACTGTATCCGGTGCTCCCGATGTGGTCATTTATACATTGGGGAGACCCACTGCAGTCTGGGAGACCATTTCGCCGAACACCAGCGCTCAGTCCTCCAGCAGTGGCGGGATCTCCCTGTGGCCACATACTTCAATTCCACAGACCACTCCATCTCCGACATGTCTGTCCATGGCCTCCTCCACCGTCAAGATGAGGCAATACCTCATCTCCCGATTGAATTAAAATATTGCAGGTCGATGGAGCAATACCTTATCTCCCGCCTAGGTAGCCTCCTACCTGCC
Organism: Hypanus sabinus; assembly: GCF_030144855.1. NCBI lineage: Eukaryota > Metazoa > Chordata > Chondrichthyes > Myliobatiformes > Dasyatidae > Hypanus > Hypanus sabinus. The sequence continues at coordinate 157,471,250 of NC_082707.1, read as the reverse complement.
GACATGAACATCCAACTCACAGACCTCCGTTGATACCTCTGCTCCCTCCCTTACCCCCATCCCTATCTATTATTTTAGTCTGGTTCTCTTTCTCTCTCTTCCCCCCCTCACTATAATCTCCCCCCAGCCCTACCTTTCTTTCTCTTTTATTTCCCTTAATTCTCCACCTTCCCCCAGCCTATCACTTCCTAGCTTTCTACTTTATCCCTCCCCCCACTTCTTATCCCCCCCCCCCCCAACCATCCCATGTTACTTCACTCCTGATGAAGGGTTTTGGCCTGAAACGTCGTCACTACCTCCTCCCTTAGATGCTGTCTGGCCTGCTGAGTTCTGCCAGCATTTTGTGTTTTTATTTATTTCCAGCATCTGCAGATTCACTTGTGTTTCCAATGGGGTAATCTTAATGCTTCTTACCTCATTCCTGTTTTCACTTCTTGTAATGGGAAAATCACACGTGTTAACTCTAGGATGTGAGTCCAACGGTTGCGAGCAAGGTGTTCCTGATATTTCCAAAATTCTATGTTTTTCTTCTCAACTAAATCACTCAGTTTTCGTATATGCCTCTGAATCTTGTCCTTTTTCTCATGATGTCGCTGGGCCCGTCGTTGCAATTTTTGGTTGTCTTCCTGATTTTTACATACCAGTTCTGTATCTAAATTTAGTAACAAAATTCTTTTTTTTTAAAAACTTTCTCCAAATTTCCATTAAGGAAAATATATATTTCTTAACGTTTTCCATTAATGTGTTCCACAACTACCTCCTGATCTTGGTCAGCGCTGTTTTAATCCTGGAGGGTACATCATATTTACATCTGGTTTCTGCTACAGCATCTCATTTAGATGTTGCTCTTTAAACCTAGTGAAATAATGAAACTGCTGCTAACATGTACAAAGTAAAATAACTACTCTGAAACCAATTTGGGAACTTAAAAAGATGCAGTTCATAGACTGTTCCATTATCTTAAGTGTAAAAATAAGAGAAATATTGCATTATTCTGGCACATGATTGTTTATGAATAAAGCTCCTGTTAGAGAGAGCCTGCCAGCAAGCAATTTATTTACAATGATTACTTGCATACTGGTTAAGCTTCAATGTCATAAATGAGATTATAATGTACACTTCAAAATGCAAATAGTTAAAAAAGCTGGAGATTTGAAATAAAACCAGAAAATGCTGAGGATACAGACTTTATCTGTGGACAGAGGGAGTCACACATCTGTGGGGTAAAAAGCATCAAGAGGACAGCTTTGAGAGAAGCAATAATGGAGTACGGTATCAGCTCTGGGCAATGATGTGGTCGGGGTGGGGGTTGCAAGCCAGATTGAGAAGGGTTTAATGATAAGAAGCGCCTTAACAGGAGTAATAATGAGGAAAATAGGAGCAAGGCTGAGTAGTAGTAGGAGCAGATATTGGACAATGAGAGAGCTCAAGCAGTGTTCATTCTCCCATTCCCCTGCCATCCCAAAGCTAAAGGCTGAGGGAAATGAGCCAAAGACTCAAGTACAATGAGTCCCTGAGATCGAGTCCAAACAAAAGCAAACAGAGAAGAAGAGTTGTTGTTCTTAGCATCTACCCCTCTTCCTGCACTTTCAAAAAGCAGCATTTAAAAATTTCAGGGAAACAATCTACAGAGCATGGATTCATAGCCAAGATATATACGATAGAAAGAATAGAGTACTTATGAATAAGTTTTCTAAATGAAGATTCATGAAGACATTTTTTTATTTAAAGGACTGAAATAATTGAAGAGTTTTTAAATAGCCACACAATAAATGAAACAGCAGATTATAAAAGTTACAGCCTGAAGTCCATTTACCATTTCTAGTTGTACAGACTCAGTTGTATTCTGTAAAAATGACTTTAGTTTATCTGGACTTTGCACGGTTAATAAGTTATTTACCACAGTTTCTTAGACACAAAATGTGATTTATCTCCAATTAGTTTCTTGATTAGCTATTTTTTTATGTGAATGTAGAATAAGTGCTATTTCTTTGAATGTAAAAATGAACTAAATAAGAAACATACACAGATTAAAAACAGATTGTTGCTTTGGAATTTTGTTTGTTTCTACTGCAATGTGGATGAATTTTTAACTTGTTAACTTCAGCACTAAAATTGGCAGCACATTGCAAATAACAGAATGGGACATTGACTATTTTTTTGTACTTCCTGCTTTGCCATGTATTTTCAGCACTCTTTGATTTGCTTTCAGTTCCCCCTGGCTAGCTGAACCCCCGCCTGGTATGGCCCCACAATCGCAGGACTCTGCAGAGGGTGTCGCAGATAGCCTAGCATATCCGTGATGTGAACTTCCCACTATTCAGGACATTTACTGCAACAGGAGTGTAAAAAGTGTCCAAAGGATCATTGGGGACCCCAGTCACCCCAACTACAAACTGTTCCAGCTGCTACCATTCAGGAAATGTTACTGCAGCATTAAAGCCAAGGCCCACAGGCTCTGGGATAGCTGGGCTGTCAGACTAATTAATCCACGCTGACGCAATTGTATTTCTAAGCTATATTGACTGTTCCATTGTATATCTTACTGTACATACTATTTATTACAAATTACTATAATTTGCATGTTGCACATTCAGACAAAAGACCTAATGTAATGACTTTTACGAACATTTGTGAAGGATGTAAGAAATAAAGTCAATTCAATTTAATTAAAGACTTCTGTACCTTTTTGTACTTCTTCATTTCCTGAACAAACTGCATCTTTCAACAGTCCAATCCTTATCTGACAAGACATAATCTTCCATTTCTGAAAATCAAAATGGTTGTTTGAAAATTAAGCAGCAGTACGAAACTAGCTAAATTCAAAGAACAATCTATACCAAAGATATACACATTTCATAGGACCATGTATTGCAAAAGTATCTAATGCTTACTTCAATAAAGTTTTTATCATGGCAAACCATGGCTTGTTGATCAGAGGAGAGAATATTTCACAAAGGGAAGATAAAGTCAAAGAGAACAAAAAAATTATTATTCCACTGCTAACTTCCAGCTTAGCATAATTTGATATATCCAATTCAAATACAAATATACTTTTGCTCATTTTTCCTATTAGAAAAGTAGAGTCAATTTGAATACATGTTCCGTTGTATTTTCCACTTAAAAATCATTTGCTGCATCTAAAGTAGGAAGCACACATCTCACTTTATTTTTATTTAAGTATTGGGAAAAATTTTCACAGCTGTATTCTTGTAAAGTTAAATGGTGTGCGGTTTCTAACAAAAAGCAGGAAGACGTTCCTTTAGGACTGACGTCAGTGCTTAAATTATGGGAAACTTTTAACAATTTTAATGGTGAATGCATATAGATATCAAAACTTGCAGGACAAATTTTTTGCCCAGGTGTTTCTAAACAAACCTAATCATTATTAACACAAAATGTAGTTAAAGGTTGTAGTTATTGTTGATCACTGGCCAGAAAGATGAACCCTATTACACTCTCTCTGCAGATACTTGCCCTGCTGAATCTTTGCATCATTTTCAGCTGTTAGTCTAAGTTCTGTATAGCAGGAAGAGCTTCCATATCCCTTTCTAAAACATTAGAGAGGAAATTAAATGAAAATCTAAGAGCATAAACTGGGAAAATGTTGCTATGTCACTTTAAAATACATGATGAAATTGCTCAATCTGTTTAAATGGAATGGCAGATTCACAAAATGATTCAAAGAGGTTTGAAACTAGTGGTTCAACAATGTTATAAGTGTTTTGAGAGACATGTTTTGGCCTTACTGTAGTAACAATATCTTATGGACTGAAAATTTAGTGTTTAGATGTGGTGAATGGGAGAGCATGCTTTGTAAAGATGCAAGGATGGTCTTTTGATGTAGAAGACTGAGTGGCTAAGACTGTAACAATGTTGGAAAAATGGCCTGGGGTGTGAGCATTTTAGAAGAATATTAGAAAAATCTCAAGGAGCAGCAACAGTTATTTAGTGATTATTATTTGGGCACTCTGGTTCTGGGAATCAAAAATAAGAAAGGACATCTTGGGAGAATACCCAACATTGGGCATGCATTAGAAACACGAACATTACCTTGAACTACTACTGGGGTCAACAGAATGAAAGAATTCTGAAAAAAAATTCCGTGGTGGAAAGAAACAGACTGGCACTCCTGAGAGAGACCTTTAGATGGAGAATTAGAAAACAAAGTAAAATAGACTGCTGTCAATCAAAATAACCTAAGGACACTGCCACCGAGATACTCTCTGCCAAAGTTCATCCCTTTATCTTAGGGTCAGAAGTGGAGTTGTTCAATGATGATGTTTGAGCTGCAGTTTTTTAAGAACTCTAATAAAGTAGTCTAAACCAATCTACAGTATTCAGTCTTTGGCTGAAGCAGAGTGAATAAAATTCACACTATACTAACACTAAATAATGTCAAACAGCATACAGGTTTCCCCTGCTATCCAAAAGTAGAGTGTTCCTATGAAACCATTCGTAAGCCGAGATGGTGTAAAGCGAAGAAGCAATTACCATTAACTTACATGGGAAAAATTTCACCAGCATCCAGTGCTTTCTGTTTCAGCTTATTAAAAAGACTGACTGATTTCTCCATAAGTATAAGATAACTTAACGGAACACTACGCTTTGTACACCCATCAATCCACTCAAGCAACAGACTTTCCATTTTATTCACTACTGGATGCTGACTAAGAGAGACCACTTTGCTACTAGCAGAATCAATAACAACATCGGCAGAATTCAAGATTCTTTCTCTCTGCATGGAAGTAGTACGAATGGCGGACGCAGACAAGTTCAACGCATGCGCAATGTCTTTGTTTTGTTTATTTCGATCGAAACGCTTAATTACATCCAGTTTTACGCTAAGTGTAACACCCTTACGAGATCTCTTAAGCTTTTCTGATACCTTAGGACACATCTTGCTAACGGATGCACAAAATAAATGGAGATAAAGCACAGATGCTCACAGACACAGTTCAAAGCTCTGGCGGCTTGGTGCTGGGATGCTGGGGAACGAACTTGGCGCACCACTCTCCCTGCTCGGAGTGCGCGCTGCCTCTAAACAGCTCGCTGCAAAACAAACACTGAACGCTATTTTCGCTTTTCACCTTTTTTCGTAAAAGCGAAAATCTTCTTTGGATTTCTTTCGGTTAGCGAAAACAGGTACTAATGTAGGCCTTTTGTAAAAGCGAAGTGGTGTAAAGCAAACTTTCGAAAAGCAGGGGACACCTGTAAACTTTCAACAGGCTTACAGTCTTATTAGGGATAATAATACATCAGATGGGTTGCTCCATATTGGTCCAAAACAAAACTATTAAATGTTATAAAAATTTATCTTGATTATTCAGGTGGAACTGAATCTTTGTGCAGCAATGTAAACATACAAATATCAGCTACTAATAAATATTTACAAAATGCATTGTATACTAAACTCACCAACTGATCAGTTTTCCACTTCCCTTCAACAGCTTTTATAACTCTGAAAAAAAAAACAGAATTGAAATCCAGTCTTACACAGGTCCAGACAAGTACAATATTTATTAGAACCATAGAACATTACAGCACAGAAACAGGCCTCTTGGCCCTTCTTGGCTGTGCCAAACCATTTTTCTGCCTAGTCCCACTGACCTGCACCTGGACCATATCCCTCCATACCCCTCTCATCCATGTACCTGTCCAAGTTTTTCTTAAATGTTAAAAGTGAGCCTGCATTCACCACTTCATCTGGCAGCTCATTCCACACTCCCACTACTCTCTGTGTGAAGAAGCCCCCCCCCCCCAATGTTCCCTTTAAACTTTCCCCTCTTCACCCTTAACCCATGTCATCCGTTTTTTTTTTCTCCCCTAGCCTCAGTGGAAAAAGTCTGCTTGCATTCACTCTATCTAAACCCATCATAATTTTTATATACCCCTATCAAATCTCCCCTCATTCTTCTACACTCCAGGGAATAAAGTCCTAAACTATTCAACCTTTCTCAATTCAGTTTCTCTCGTCCCGGCACCATCCTTGTAAACCTTCTCTGCACTCTCTCAACCTTATTAATATCCTTCCTGTAATTCTGTGACCAAAACGGCACACATCATCATTATTATTTATTTAATTTTATTAAATTAAATTATTATTTAGTTTAATTTCTCAGTGCATATATTGAACTAAATGTTATTAGTAAAATCTCAGACACATGCTGTAGCAAAATGAGCACTCCCAAATAAACAGTGGTAAGATCAGTACTTACCGTTGCTGGTACTTCTCCTTCTCAGTCCTGCAGCGCTTTAACCGGTCCATTTTGTCAGCATATCTAAGGTAAATGAAAAGTCCCAGTTTTTGATTTAGTGATTACTGATAATTCATAAACACACATTAATTATTCAACTAAATATACACACGTATTTTTAAAGACAATGAATAATGAACATTTCATTTCATAATTGCAAAGCAAATCATATTAAACACAACTATGGAACCTGAAAATTTGGAGTTGTTGTGTCCTCTTTATATCGGTGACACAGCAGAGGAAACTGCAAGCAGTTTCAAACTCCTGGGAGTGCACATCACACACAACTCATTCATGTTCCCAGAACACAAGAGAACTCACCAATGCCTCTACTTTCTGAGGAAGATGAAGAGCTGGGTTTTGCACATCCATATTAGCATCTTTCTACAGTGCGCAGTAGAGAGCATCCCAACAAGCTGCATCACTACTTGGTATGCTAACTGCACTGCGGCAGACAAAGAAGTTCTCCAATGGGTAGTCAAAACATCAATGGCACCAGCTTATCCACCATCAAAGACATACATACAGAAAGGTGTAAAGAAAAGGGCCAGTAACACTGTGAAGGATCTTACACACCCTGCTCATGGACAGCTTGTACCATTCCCATCGGGGAGGAGGCGACCTGGCTTCCACACCAGAACCACCAGACTTGCGTTACTTTCCCTAAGCAGCAAGGCTGATCAACTCCTCCACCTACTAATTCTGTAAGGTAATGTAAGGGGTGGAAACATATGCATAATTCACACCCACCAACATTGAGTTAGAATTCACTTTAAGAGGCTGGCCTGATGTGATGATGTAATAACATGAAGGTTTTTTTTAACCATGCTTTAGGTTCTGTGCTTGGTTGACAAGTCCACAACTACTTTATTATTTCCCATCAGTAACCTTATGCACAGCTTAGTATCATAATATGAGCATACATTGAATATATATGTTATTTTCTGTATTTATATTTATTGTTTTTTATTATTGTTATTGTGGTCTTTATGTTTTGTGCTACAGAGTAACAACTACTTCACTGTCCTTAAACTTGTGTGCAGGAAATGACATTAAACGATCTTAAACCTTGGATATTCAAACTCTATGCATTGAATTTTAAAATAGCATTCTTATTTGCAATGCAATATTTCATTCAAACTCTCAGACTCTGAAATCGCAAATCTACTTTTCTAAATGTATTGCGAAAAATACATTGAAAAAAATTTGAAAAAATCCCTTCTCTTCTGAGGAAGGTATGACCTGTACAAAAAGGATGGGTTACACTTAAATCCGAGGGGGACCAATATCCTTGCAAACAGTTTGATGCATTGTGACTTTGAGGAAGGACAGGCATATAATAGATCAAAATTGCACAGTAGGATGAGTTGAAGTGTAACACTGAAAAGGGTGATAAATACAGGACTAAGGGTGTTATATTTGAATGCATGGAGAAAACGAAATAAGATAGATGACGTTGCAGCGCAGAGATTGGCAGCTATGGCACGTGGGCTTCACTAAGTCGCGGCTGAAGGAAGATCAGAGCTAGAAGCTTAACATCCAAGGGCACACCTTGTATCAAAGGGTGTGGAAGGCAGGCAAAGGTGGCTCTGTTGGTAAAAAAATGAAATCAAATCTGTAGAAGGTGGTGACATAGGATCAGAAGATGTAGAAACCTTGTGGGTAGAGTTGCAAAACTGTAAGAGTGAAAAGTGATGGGAGTTATATACAACCGAACAATAGCCAGGATGTGGGGCATAAATTACAAGGTAGGAAAGTTATGTAAAAAAGACAGTGTTACGATAGTCACGGGGGATTTCAATATGCAGATAGATTGAGAAAACATGGTGGGCACTGGATCCCAAGAGAAGGAATGTGCAGAATGCCTGTGAGATGGCATTTCAGAGCAGCTCATGGTTGAACCCATTCGGGGAAAGGCAATTTTGTGTATGATGTTGTGTAATGAACTAGGTTTGATCTGAAAGAATAAGGTAAACAAACCCTTAAGAGGTAGTGATCATAATATGACAGAATTCACCCTGTTGTTTGAGAGGGAGAAAATAAAGTCAGATAAATCAGTATTACAGTAGAGTAAGAAGATTGAAGAGGCACGAGAGAGGAGCTAGTCAAAGTTGACTGGAAAGGGACTCCAGCAGGGATGACAGCAGAACGGCAATGTGTAGAGTTTCTGGGGGTAATTCAGAAGGTACAGGGTTGATACACCCCAAAGATGAAGTAGTACAGTGGATTCCAGTTAATTGAGCCATCGGTTAATCAGGCAGCTGCTTATTTGGGAATAAGATTCTTGATTAGTCAGGACATGAAGGGATATGGGGAGAAAGCAGGAGATTAAAGCAGGAGATTGAAGCAGAGGGAGAAAATGTATCAGCCATGATGAAATGGCAGAGCAGATTCGATGGGCCAGTGATCTAATTCTGCTTCTATATCTTATGGTCTAACATTTAAAATTCAAGGAAACAGCCAGGACTCCCTTTGTATATATGAAACACTACACCACTTTATCAGGACATGAAACTGTTCCTGTTGCCAAACAGTTCCTAACTAGCGTCAGTCCCGTGTGTTTGTGTGACCATTAGACACAACATTGTGCTTCAAGCAAAGTTTTTAAATAGTTTCAGTGCGTGTCTTTATGTTCAAACAGCAGTGATTTTTGTCACTGATGGTTAGTGAGAAATTAGTAAGACAATTCAGAACTGTTTGGCTCACTGCAGTTTCAACTACTCAGACTTGGAGCTGGCAGAAACAGTCGAGAGTGAAAATGAAATGATTTTACTACAAAGTCATAAACTACAAAGAATTTGAATGCATCGATAATGATCTTGAATGTTACAATGAAAAATGAAGATTTGCAGGTTGCAATTGTCAACAGCACTGTATGAAGGCATTCCATTATCTGCATTAGGTGTCTGCGCCGATTTTGTTCACTTACAATCAGAAGAACACAACACATATGAATTCCTCCATTGAGCTGGTGGGTAGAGGTGTAAATAACCTTATCGCTTGGGGAAAGTAATTGTTTATCAGCCTGGTGGTCCTGGCACGGATGTTACGTTGCCTCGTCTTTGATGGGAGTGGGACAATCAGTACATGAGCAGGGTGGGTGGGATTCTTCATGTTGTTACTGGCCTTTTTTCTGAAACCCTTCTGTATACAAGTCTTTACTGGCAAGTAGGCTGATGCATTGGGCAGTTTTGACTACCCGTATATTGAGCTTTCAGATGCAGTGCATTTTCTGTACCAAACAGTGATGCAACTTGTTAGGATGCCCTCTACTAGAATGATAGAGTATAGATGTGCATAGTCAAGCTCTCTTCAGCCTCCTCAGAAAGCAGAGGCATTGATGACCTTTCCTGACTATGTAGGACATGTTCTAGGAGCATGAATGTTTTTGCAAGATGGACACTCCCAGGAGACCCACAGGAGAATCACAGACCCAAAGCTCTGACTGTTTCTCTTTCCAGATACTGTCTGACTGATTGAAAAACTTCTGTTTTTTGTTCAAGATTTCCAGCATAGAAACATAGAAAACCTACAGCACAATACAGGCCCATTGGTCCACAATGTTCTGCCAAACATATCCTTACTTTACAAAATTACCTAGAGTTACCCATAGCCCTCTATTTTTCTAAGCTCCATGTACCTATCCAGGAGTCTCTTAAAAGACCCTATCATATCTGCCTCCATCACCATTGCCAGCAGCCCATTCCACACACTCACCACACTCTGCGTAAAAAACTTACCCCTGACATCTCCTCTGTACCTGCTTTCAAGCACCTTAAAACCGTGCCCTCTCATCATCTGATACACCTCTATCAGGTCATCTCTCATCCTCCGTCACTCCAAGGAGAAAAGGCCGAGTTCACTCAACCTATTCTCATAAGGCATGTTCCCCAATCCAGGCAACATCCTTGTAAATCTCCTCTGCGCCCTTTCTAGTTTCCACATCCTTCCTGTAGTGAGGTGATCAGAACTGAGCACAGTACTCCAAGTTGGGTCTGACCAAGATCCTATATAGCTGCAATATTACCTCTTGGCTTCTAAACTCAATCCCACAGTTGATGAAGGCCATATGCCTTCTTAACAACACAGTTAACCTGCGTAGTAGCTATGAGTGTCCTATGGACTTGGACCCCAAGATCCCTCTGATCCTCCACATTGCCAAGAGTCTTACCATTAATACTATATGCTGTTATCATATTTGACCTACCAAAATGAACCACCTCATACTTATCTGGGTTGAACTCCATCTGCCACTTCCTATCAATGTCCTGCTGTAACCTGACAGCACTCCACACTATCCACAGCGCCCCCAACCTTTGTGTCATCAGCAAATTTACTAACCTAACCCTCTACTTCTTCATCCAGGTCATTAATAAAAATCCAGAAGAGAAGGGGTCCCAGAACAGATCCCTAAGGCACACCACTGGTCACTGACCTCCGACCTCCATGCAGAATATGACCATCTACAATCACTCTTTGTCTTCTGTAGGCAAGCCAATTCCGAATCCCATGCCTCCTTACTTTCTTAATAAGCCTTGCATGGGGTACCCTATCAAATGCCTTGCTGAAATCCATATACACTACTTCTACTGCTCTACCTTCATCAATGTGTTTAGTCACATCCTCAAAAAATTCAAATCAGGCTCGTAAGGCATGACCTGCCTTTGACAAAGCCATGCTGACTATTCCTAATCATATTATATCTCTCCATATGTTTCTAAATCCTGCCTCTCAACTTACCAACTACTGAAGTAAGACTCACTGGTCTATAATTTCCTGGGCTATCTCCACTCCCTTTCTTGAATAAGGGAACAACATCCACAACCCTTCAATTCTCCAGAACCTCTCCCGTCTCCAATGCTGATTAAAGATCAATGCCAGAGGCTCAGTAATCTCCTAACTCGCCTCCCACAGTAGCCTGGGGTACACCTTGTCCGGTCCTGGTGACTTACCTAACTTGATGCTTTCCAAAAGCTCTACCACATCCTCTTTCTTAATAACTACATGCTCAAACTTTTCAGTCCACTGTAAGTCATCTCTATAATCACCAAGATCCTTTTCCGTAGTGAATAGTGAAGCAAAGTATTCATTAAGTACCTCTGCTGTCTCCTCTGGTTCTAAACACACATTTCCACTGTCACACTTGATAGGTCCTATTCTCTCACGTCTTTTCCTCTTGCTCTTCACATACTTGTAGAATGCCTTGGGGTTTTCCTTAATCCTGCCCACCAAATTCTTCTCATGACCCCTTCTGGATCTCCTAATTTCATTCTTAAGCTCCTTCCTGCTAGCCTTATAATCTTTCAGATTCCTATCATTACCTAGTTTTTTTTTAACCTTTTGTAAGCTTTTCTTCTTGACTAGATTTACAAGAGCCTTTGTACACCATGGTTCCTGCACCCTACTATCCTTTCCCTGTCTCACTGAAAATTCAGAATTCCACACAAATATCCCCTGAACATTTGCCACATTTCTTCCGTACATTTCCCTGATCTATTTCCAATTTATGCTTCCAAGTTCCTGCCTGATAGCCTCATATTTCCCCTTACTCCAATTAAACACTTTACTAACTTGTCGGTTCCTATCCTTATCCAAAACCATGGTAAGGAAATAGAATTGTGATCACTATTTCCAAAATGCTCTCCCAGAGAGATCATTCACTTGACAGGGTTCATTTCCCAGTAACAGGTCAAGTACAGCCTCTTCTCTTGTAGGCTTATCTACATATTGTGTCAAGAAAACTTCCTGAACACATCTAACAAACTTCACCCCATCTAAACCCCTTATTCTAGCGAGAGACCAAACAATATTTGGGAAATTAGAATCTCCCACCATGACAACCCTGTTATTATTACTCTTTTCCAGAATATCTCTCCCTATCTGCTCCTCGATGTCCCTGTTACTATTGGGTGGTCTATAAAAAACATCCAGTAGAGTTACTGACCTCTTCCTGTTCCTAGATCAATTTGATTCACATTTGTACTCTGTTCTAAAACCAGATTTGTATTATATATTGCAAAACACAGAGCAGTGAATGATGATACTTAAGGCCAGTTGGCACTTTCGTTGCTTTGTTTAATTGTAAAATGTCTAAAATACAGTCTTATTGATGCATTCCTATAAAGGCATGTAGAGATTAGCAATAATTGCTTTTATTGGCCAAGACATCCCTGTATTGAGTAATTCTTTAACAATCAATTATTTGACCATACAGAGATCCTGTGGTCAAATCAACATGTACAAACAAGCTGGATGAACTCAGCAGGTCGGGCAGCATCTGTTGAAATGAGCAGTCAACATTTCGGGCCGAAACCCTTTATCAGGACTGAAGGAGGAGGGGGCAGGGGCCCTGTAAAGAAAGTGGGGGGAGGGTGAAAGGTGCCAGGTGAAAAACCGATCAAAGGAAAGATCAAGGGGTGGGGGAGGGGAAGCAGGGAGGGGATAGGCCAAAGAGGTGAAAGAAGGAATGTAAGGGGAAAGCACTATGGGTAGTAGAAAAAGGCAGAATCATGAGAGAGGTGATAGGCAGCTGGAGGAGGAGGCAGAGTGAAAGTGGGATGGGGAAGAGAGAGGGAGGGAATTACCGGAAGTTGGAGAATTCAATGTTCATGCCAAGGGGCTGGAGACTACCCAGATGGTATATGAGGTGTTGCTCCTCCAACCTGAGTTTGGCCTCATCATGGCAGTGGAGGAGGCCATGTATGGACATATCCCAATGGGAATGTGAAGCAGAGTTGAAGTGGGTGGCAACTGGGAGATCCTGTCTGTTGTGGCGGACAGAGCGGAGGTGCTCGACAAAGCAGTCCCCCAATCTGCATCGGGTCTCACCGATGTAGAGGAGGCAGCACTGGGAGCACCGGATGCAATAGATGACCCCAACAGACTCAAAAGTGAAGTACTGCCTCACCTGGAAGGACTGTTTGGGGCCCTGAATGGTGGTAAGAGAGGAGGTGTAGGGACAGGTGTAGCACTTACTCTTGCAGGGATAAGTACCAGGTAGGTGATCTGTGGGGAGGGACGTGTGGACCAGGCAGTCACGGAGGGAATGATCCCTGCGAAAAGCAGAGAGGGGTAGAGGGAAAGATGTGCTTGGTGGTGGGGTCCTGTTGAAGGTGTCGGAAGTTGCGGAGGATAATATGCTGGATCCGGAGGCTGGTGGGGTGGTAGGTGAGGACAAGGGGAACATGATCCCTGTTGTGATGACGGGAGGATGGGCTGAGGGCCAATTTGCGGGAAACCATAATTCTTAAAGAAAGAGGACATTTGAGATGTTCTGGAACGGAAAGCCTCATCCTGGGAGCAGATGCGGCGGAGACTGGGAATAGGGGAATAGCATTTTTACATTTGGCAGGATGGGAAGAGGTACAATCAAGGTAGTTATGGACCCTCCCCCACCTTCTTTATAGTGCCCCTGCTCCTCCTCCTTCAGTCCTGTTGAAGGGTCTCAGCCTGAAACAGTGACTGCTTATTCCAACAGATGCTGCCCGACCTGCTGAGTTCATCCAGCTTGTTTGTATGTACTGTATGATGCAAGATGGCAGCAAAGACCTCTCCTTCCACCTTTCAAATCTACTCCTCTGCTTTTTATCCGTCCAGTCCTGCCAAAGGGTTTTGGCCCAAAACATCCACTGTATTTTTTTCCCATAGATGCTCCCCTTAAACTTGACCAGTTCTGTTTCCCTCTTTCTTTTTAATTTTACTGGGTTCAGGGAAATATTACCCTGTAACATCTTTTTGAAAAGTGAACGATATCACATGGACTATTAGTAAAATAATATCCAAGAGTACAGAAAATTTGCTAGTAGTCTTGGGTGTGTCAAATTAAAGATGTTTTACTATAAAATTCAAGTTGGGTTTATTTGCAGGTAGAGTCAGTGGAGAGGAAGGCAAATGCAATGTTAGCATTCATTTTAAGAGCACTAGAATATAAAAACAACTATGAAATGTTGAGGTTTAATAAAGCACTGGTGAGACCTCACTTGGAGCATTGAGAGTAGTTTTGGGCCTCTATCTAAGAAAGGATGTGCTGACATTGGAGTGGATTCAAGGGATGGTCACGAAAATGATTCTAGGATTTAAAGGTTTGTCATATGAGCAGCGTTTGACGATTCCGGGTCTCTGCTCACTGGAATTCAGAAGAATGAAGGGTGACCTCATTACAGCTTATCAAATATTGAATGGCCTCGACAGAGTAGATGTGGAGAGGTGTCCTCCTTTTAGAATGGAATTGAGGAGTAATTTGAGGATTTTGTTGCCCGAGGCAGCTGTAAAGGCCAAAATCATTGGGTATATTTAAGGCAAAGGTTAATAGGTTCTTGATTAGTCAGAGCATGAAGGGATATAGGGTCAAAGCAGGAGATTGGGGCTGAAGGAAAAAATGGATCAACCATGATGTAATGGTTTCATGGACCAATGACCTAATTCTGTTCCTATATCTTATGGTCTAATATTTAAAATACTGTATACAACACCAAAGACATTGCAGAAGAGATTTTCAGAGGAATTTCCAGAGAAGTTGAAATAGAATTATGTGAAGAACACAACTCTACAAATAAGCCCAAAAAAGATGTGTGTATAAAATTACAAGTGTCCTTAAAAACTGAATGGGAAGGACATTTTCCCATGACAGACAAGTTGCAGAGATTTGACTTAACTGGTGGTAGGTTTAGCAGGAAGTTCAGTAAGCAGTTACCTCATGCAAAGAACACAAGTAACCATCATCACATTTGAAAAGGCAGTGGGATAAACATTTGAAAAACTACCTTTGAGGCTATGGACCAAAAACAGGAAAATAAGTGTAAATTAGAGCTGCAGTTCTGACAGGTAAAGACACTCATTCCCAAGCCTTCACCTGCTGCAAGTTTCTAAATTTGTATCAAATTATAGTTGATTGGATGGATTTACAAAATTCTGTCAACAGGAGCTATTTAAAATATAGAAGGGTGAAGGAGACTGCACTTGACTTCACTCAATTACTTGAGCTGAAGAGCACAAGAAGTACAAACACTGGATTAAACCATTATGGAAAGCAGTCCTTTCTAAATGATGGACTTTTTGTAAATCATACTGTTTGCTAAATTCCAATGAATGATGAATCCATTCATGGTTTGGACAGAAACTGTCTGATGCAAGATATCAGTGCTTTATAGGACCACTCAACCTTCTAAAAGAAAACTGACTGCTTAATGGGGGTCTGAAAGCAATTTTCAGATTACATTCCTACCCATTCCACTTGAGACACCAAAGTTTTTAATCATTTGTCGTCTTCACAAAAAGATTACATTGACCCATGTGGGTAGAGGGCTCGTGTTTTCCGAACAACTAAAATAATACAGCTAGCCAGCAACACTTTTCTATTATCTTTTACATAAGTAGTTTAAACTAATTCGGAGCAGCAAACAAAATATTGGGAGAACACAATGGATCAGGTAACACCTGAAACGATAAATGGACAGTCAACATTTTGGTTTGAGACCCTTCACCTGGACTGTTAAGTCAGACCAAGATTTGATCATAATCTTCAGCAAACTCTGGAGTCTCCCGTGATTGTGTAAGTTTCTGCCAAGTGTTTCTTTTCTTCTATATCCCAAATTCATGCCATTTGATTAAGTTATTATAAACTGCATGTGAGTACAGGTAAGTATCAAAAGAAGCAGAAGAGAAGATGAAAGGTATGTGAGAAAGGTAACAATGGTGGATTAAGAGAAAATGAAAATGAAAATGAAACTAATGAAAATGCTCTATTTAGAACTGGCCAGAGCCAAAGAAGATTCTTCTGTATCTTAAAGCATTTCACTTTAGGAGGGACAAACCTATGGAGTGTGCTTAACACAAATTATTTCCTATTCCCTAAATATAACTTTAATATTCCTGAACTTATATCTTATATGTGTCCAAATGCATTGCTTAAGGGTGGGGGTGGTTTAAAGTGGTTACTATTTTGTAAACCTCTAGTGTAATTTTCCTAGCCATTTCATGAAAGACTGACTTGTTAAACAAAAGTTAAGTCAACTGTAGGAAAATAAACAAGTTTAAATACAGATTAAAACCTATAGCCAACACCTTATTACATCTTTTTCTTTTTGGCTTTCTGCTTTTGTTAGCTCAAACTTTCATCTTCTCTGAAAATTCATTTTCAATGATATTTCTCATATTTTGTGCAAACTTTATAGCAAAACGTGTTAGATATTAAGATAAATTATTTTCTACAAGTTGTTAAAGTGATGATATGATTTACCACTAATGACAGGCTCTAGTATGTCTGCGACACACCGATGACAACATTGCTGCTCCTTCCTGAACTCTCATCACCTTTGCCACCAACTTCCACAGTGCCCTTCAATTCATCTGGACACCACTTGCTATTCCAAATGTGTCTGTATCACTCACAGGAGACAGATTTGCCATTAGTATCTTCCATAAGTACACAGTTGTGTGAAAATGACAACACAGGTCTTTTCCTTTATTGGCTACAGTATTGAATACAGGAAATCAGAATCAGGTTTACTATAACTGGCAAGTGTTGTGAAATTTGTTAACTTAGCAGCAGCAGTTCAATGCAATACATAATCTAGAAGAAAAATATAAGTAGATCAATTACAAGTAAGTATATTTTGAATACATTAAAATTGTGCAAAAAACCCCCAGAAATAATATATTTTAAGAAGTGAGGTTGTGTTCAGGGGTTCAATGTCCACTTAGGAATTGGATGGCAGAGGGAAGAAGCTGTTCCTGAATAGCTGAGTTTGTGCCTTCAGGCTCCTGTACCTCCTACCTGATGGTAACAGTGAGAAATGGGCATGCCCTGGGTGCCAGAGGTCATTAATGAGGAACTGTCTTTCTGAGGCACCACTCCTTGAAGATGTCCTGTTTACTTTGTAGGCTAGTACCCAAGATGGAGCAGACTAAATTTACTAAACCCTCTGCAGCTTCTTTTGGTCCTGTGCTGTAGCCCCTCTCCCCCATACCAGACAGTGATGCAGCCTGTCAGAATGCTCACACAGTACATCTACAGAAGTTTTTGAGTACATTTGTTGACATACCAAATCTCTTCAAACTCCTAATGAAGTATATGGGAAATGGGATGTCATGCTATACAAAATGTTGGTTAGACCACACCTGGAGTATTTTGTGCAGTTATCATAGAGATGTTATAGGAAGGATGTGATTAAGCTAGACAGGGTGTAGAAAAGGTTCACAATGATCATGCCTGGGCTGGTGGGATTGAATCACAAATAGATTAGATAAACTAGGACAGTTATTCCCAGAGCAAAAGAGGCTAAATTGTGACCTTATAGAGGTTTTCCATCACACCCACAACTTGAGCCTGGTAGTGGTTTTGGGGAATTGGGAGACAGGATTCCTAGCCTCTGAACTGCTCATGGCCATAGTGTGTTTATGGCTACCCTAATTCAGTTTCTGGTCAATGGTAATCCCCAGGTTTTGATGCTGAGGGATTCATGGATAGTATTACAGAATCATAGAAAACTTACAGCATAATACAGGCCCTTCGGCCCACAATGCTGTGCTGAACATGTACTTACTTTAGAAATTACCCTGTGTTGCCCATAGCCCTCTATTTTTTGAAGCTCCATGTACCTATCCAAGGGTCTCTTAAAAGACCCTACTGCATCTGCCTCCACCACTGTCTATTTCACACACTCACCACTCCCTGCGTAAAAAACTTACCCCTGACATCTCCACTGTATCTGCTTCCAAGCACCTTAAGATTGTGCCCTCTTGTGTTACCCATTTCAGCCCTGGGAAAAAAGCCTGACTATCCACACAATCACTGCCTCTCATCATCTTATACACCTCTATCAGGTCACCTCTCATCCTCCGTCACTCCAAGGAGAAAAGGCCAATTTCACTCAACCTACTCTCATTGAATATCAGGGGGTGATTGGTAGATATTGCTATTGCATGGCATTGTATTGCAGATGTTACTTGCCACTTATCAGCCCAGGTCTGTATATTATCTACGTCCTCCTGCATTTTGATGTGATACAGGGAGGTACAACCACATTTAGAAGGCACTTGGATTGGTAAATGGACAGGAAAGGTTTAGAGCAGAAGTTCCAAATCTTTTTTAATGCCATGGACTCCTACCATTAACCAGGTTCGGAACCCCTGGTTTAAAGGAAGATGAGCCAAATTCAAATAAACGTGATCAGCTTAGACAGAGCATGGATATGTTTCCATGCATTATAACTCTATGAATCTCACTGGCCCTCCGCTTGGCATTGGATCACCTAGACCAGTGGTCCGCGGCCCAGTGGTTGGGGACCACTGACCTAGACAATAGTAATACCAACATCAGGCTGCTGTTCATTGACTACAGCTCAGTATTCAACACCAGCATACCCTGAGTACCAATCAACAAGCTCCAAAACCTGAGACTCTGTACCTCTCTCTGCAAATGGTTCCTTGACTTTCTCACTGGGCAACAACAGTCAGTGCAAATTGGAAATAACATCTCCTCCTCACTGACAATCAACACTGGAACACCTCTAGAACACATGTTTAACCCAGTGCTCTGCACCCTCTCTACACATGTGACTGTGTAGCTAGGCACATCTCAAATGACAACTGTAAATTTGCCAATTACATACCTATTGTTGGCAGAATTTCAGATAGTAAGGAGGTGTACAGGAGTGGGATAGATTAGCTGGTTGAATGGCATCTGTTCTCCATCTACATTAGTCACCAACCTTTTTAAGCCCAAGATCCCCCTACCTCGGCCTTAGTGAAAGGCAAGATTGACTCCAGGTCAATCAGTTACACACATGTGCACCGGGGCAGAAAAGACTGGAACGGAAGTAAAACCCTGCAACCTGTATTGGGAGTATAAAAGTTGCATTGTTTGCTGTGTAACCAAAACTATGTAGTCAGCTTTGTGTTTGCTATTTGCTATGCATGTATCCAATTTAGTAGGAGAATGAAATCTCTGTATTGTCTCTGTACTATTGAACACATCAGTGCCAAATAAGAATGGTGTGTTAATGAGAGGCTAGCTAAGAGATGTAGATTATGTAGTCAGCTTTGTGTTTGCTATTTGCTATGTATGTATCCAATTTAGTGGGAGAATGAAATCTTAAGAATGTAGAAGGTGTTAATGAGAGGTAGCTCAGAGTTGTAGATTAGAACATGATTAAGTCAATGGGTAGAAACAATAGTGGCGGATCTACTTGTGATAGGCAACTGTAGCAACTGTAGACCGATTGGATATGCTAATGCAACTAAACCAGGAGATTGCTATAAAAAATGCTACGTACAAGGATTGGTGGGCAATCAGCAACTAGCTCACTGATTGTCTCAGCTTTGATTTGCAAATTAAAGTTTAACACTTCTTAAAGAATCTTCTGCATCACCTGGTTGTTCATAGGGCACCTATGAACCATGACACCTGGAAGTAGAAATAATGTATAAACACAATGAGTACCCACCTTTTTTTGCACATCGGACCGGTTTAATATTGACTATATTCTTGCGGACCAACTAACCGCGGGGGGGGGGGGGGGGTGTTAAACACGACGGGAATACACCGATACTCGAAGCAGGTTCCTTATGTCCAGTCTATTCTGCAATTCAGTTTTTGCGACTCTATGCACTTTGCTTCTGTCCCGCACTGCTCGCGTTTTTTCCACTGGAAAAACACACAACAGGTTTGTCTTTAAGTGCAGGGTGCTTGGACTCAAGGTGCCGAAGCAGTTTTGAGGGCTTCATTGCCTATTAGACAGCCTCCAGGCCTGAATTTCAGCCTCCCCCACCCACGACCGGCCACACCTGGCCATGAGAGAGGACAAAGTAAGGGCTGGAGGTCCCCGTTCCGGGGCCGCGGTGGTCGCAGTCCGGAGAGAGCGACTGACCAAGTGAGGAGTGCACTAGGATGCACGCCTGCCCCCCGCAGGATCTATCGGCCAACAAAAGTTTGTTTCAGTACATCGCAGCAAGGTAGCTGCTCTGCTACTTACGAAACCCTGAGCCCGAATTAGGTCGTCTGCGAATATTTTAGCACCAGGTTCCCCAAGAACATTCGGTGTGGTAAACAGGTTTAGAGGCGGCGCCCATATGTCCGCGCTCCAGCCCAGTAGCAATGGCACTTCCCGCTGGCCGCACGAGGCCAATCAGCGTTCCCTGGAGCGAGGGTGTCAGTGCGTTTAGGCGACTGATGACCTCGCGTGGGTTCAACCTCAACAGTCGGCATGACAGGGAATAAGGAAAGGTGCAGCTGACTGACATCGTTTCCTCGCGGCCCGGTGGTTGGGGACCACTTAAGTACACTGTGTGGTGCGGGGGAGCTACACGCATGCACACTGGGCAGAAAGAACAGAACTAAAACCCCACAACCCAGAAACAATCTCTCAACAGTATTTGTGTATTTAATTTTCTTTCTTTCTTTCTTTCTTTTTTTTACGGGAAAGTCTCAACGATCGACGGGTTGGCGAGCACTAATCTACATTGTATTCTGTGTTGTGCATTTATTATGTTTATTATGGTAACTAGTCACATAAGTGAGGTCACGGTAAAAGGAAAGGGAGTAAGTTACGTCCTCTTTGTGCTTTGTTTGCAGCTGGAGGCTGAAGGATGTTATATCTTTTGTTGACCACTCAATTACACTCAACTTACACTTGGGTGCTCCTAAGCTGTATCACTTTAAGATTGTAAGTCTGCTAATTGCTAATAAAGGATCAAATACATATCTTTGACTTTTGGAACTCTCATTCGTGGAGCTGAGGGCACGTTATACAAGTACAACAAATCCATGGGGGTCACCAGCAGCTGCAGTTTGGTTTGGTTAGAATTGACCGTTACATTCTGTCAACAAGTTTTTGACAGTCTTACCAAACAAACATCAGCATTCAGATGTGTCTGCGAAATTCCAAGCACCGCAGCCTGGAGCAGGTTGTGGCGAGTAATAACCTTTTGCTGATTTTGAATGATCAGCCCTGCCTGGCCAGTTGGGGACTGTAAACTCCTGAGTGCTATGCTTGCCTAAGGGTTCAGTGCTTGGTTCTGCAGAAAGATTAACCACTTTGAATGTCGCTATATGAATTCAATTGTTGTTGCTTGGTCTGCTCTGTGCACTTGGTAAACAAGTCACACGTCAAGCAGTGACCTCAAAGTCAATTGACAACTTTGAAAAGGACGGTAGTAAATTTGATAAAGAGATTAAAGATTTGCTACAGAATGCTTGGTGGGTGGAAGGTGCTGATGCTTTTTTGTGGAGGTGGGTGTGGGAGGGTCGTTTGTGCATAGGAAGGGAGAGTGGGTGGGGGCTGAGAGGTTCTGATGTTTTATCTGTCATTCATTCTTTGGGGCACACTTCTGTATTCATGGATGTCTGCAAAGAAAAAATAATTTCAGGATGTATATTGTGTACATTTCTTTGATATTAAATGAACTGTTTAATATTAATTAGAAACCTTTCACATGTAGACCAAGATGCTTTACAAGTACAATCTCATTTGGATGATTTAAAAACCCTTTGTGAAGACACTAAGCAACATAACTTACTGTTGCCTTTAATGCTTATCTCTGAGAAAGACAGACTGAAAACTTTGTACATATTGATACACTTATTAACACAGTCACAGTAGAGGCTGGACAATGGTTGAAACAAACACGTGGTTGAAGGTCAAGATGCTGGAAAGCCACAGAGCATGCTGTGACTAGGTATAAAGCTCTTGACTTGCAGGGTGACGTATACCCTGAAGACAGCACGTTTAATGTGTGTGCAGCAGGTTCTATTGCTAGCAGAGTGTCCCATCATGTCACACATTAGAATGGAGGTTCATTTAGCTGAGTTCTGTGCAAGACAACAAATATTGAAGGATAAACAAGCATTGGAAGAAAAGATGGAACAACTTTGGAGAAACCTGGGAGAAAAGATAGAACAGCTTCCGAGAAACCAGGAGCAGATGGATGAGCAGTTTCAGAGAAAGATAGAGCCGCTTAAGTTGCAGGAAGAAAATGCAGCCAAGATGGGCAGTGTTGAAGTGCTGTGGGTGCTCCAGAAGGACAGTTCTATGGTAAAAGATCCTATGCTGATATAACACAGAGAAAATCCAACATACTCGAAGTCAATGTGAATACATTTGTTCCTCAAACGTCTATGAGTCAAGAGTTTGGACCCCAAAGGCAGTTCAGAATATTCACTCTCAGTCTGCTCCAAGGAGGCATTCTGAACCCATGTCATATCCAATAGCACAAGATATTTCTGAGGAAATTAATTTACAGTACGGTGACACTTGTGTTTCAGATGATACACGTCTAAATGCTAAGCTGGAGGCCATACGGATGTGAAAGGAAATAGCAAGCTTAGTGATTCAGCATCAACACATTGCCCTTCTGCCTAAAAGAGAGATTCAAATCTTCACTGGTAAACTACTGCAATACCATTCGTTTACGAGGGCTTTTATGAATAGCATTGAAAGCAAGACTGATGATTATGGTGACAGTCTCAGTTTTCTCAAACAGTTCACTGGAGAGTTTGTCAACAGTTGCCAGCAAGCCAGGCAGGAGCCAGGATATCTAAAGGCTCAAGCTTTATTGCAGGAACACTTTGGTGATGAACATAGTTGCTGTGGTCTACATGGGAAAAGCTCTTTTTTGGCCACATATAAAACCAGAAGTTGTGAAAGCTCTTCGAGGTTACAGTCTTTTTCTAAGAGGCTGTTGCAATGCTATGGAAGATGTGGAGCACATGTGTGAGTTGGACATGCCTGATAATATGAGCATTGCATAAATAAATTGCCCCATAAGCTTAGGGGAAAATGGAGATCGGCGGTCTGTGAACTGCAAGAAAGGCATAACCGTAAAGTTACATTCAATGACACTGGTGATTTTTTTGAAAGGAGAGTAAAGATCGCTACCCACCCAGTGTTTGGGAATGTATATGATACATTATTACACAAGCAGTAAGCAAAGGTGTGAAGAAAACTGGATCACGAATTCATTCTAAAGCTAAAGGAAGCAGTTTTGTTCCTACTGTGGCTATGGCAAAAAGTAAAGCTAAAACTGAGCCCGTAACTAATAAAAAGGTTCATCTGTTTTTCCAGGGTGAACATACTTTGGATTCATGCTCTCAGCTGGAGAAAAAGGTTCATCACAGGAAGATTGCCTTCCTAAAAGAAAATGGTTGTCTGTGTATCAATCTTCAGTGAAGATTGCAGGAAGCATCTTTCATGCGAGGTATGCAATAGCAAGCAACCCAGCATACTTCATACTCACTCTGAAGAAAAGGATGCAGATTCAAATCAAGTCATGAATGAATCAAACACAGCAGGGAATAATGCCCTGGTAACTAATGGCCTTAAGGGAGCTGGTAATCATGATTGTAAATTTCCTATAATTCCAGTTCAGGTGAAGTCTACGAGTAACAAGACAGTGGTTACTTATGCTTTCCTAGATCAAGGAAGTACAACAGTGCACAGAGAGCTTCCTGAACAACCTCAACCTGGCAGGAAAAGGAAAACACATTCTTTTATGCACCATGGGTCAAGGGAAGGTCGTGAGTAGCTATATCATTTAAGAATTGGAAGTGTCTGGCTTAGACAGTGAAAACTACTGAGAATTACCTAACTTCTCTATGCAGGAATGTATGGCTGCCAACAAGGGAAATATTCCTCATCAGAGAGATTTTCAGAAATTGGTCTCACCTAAAGCATATTCATTTACCTAAAGCAATGTGCCTAGTGCATGTGCCTAAAGCAATGGAGCCATTGCAAGCGATTCACAGTGCTAATGATGGACCCGATGAAATCAGAACAATGCCGGGTTGGACTGTTAATGAACCATTGAAAGGAGACCGAGGTGGTGAAAGAGACTACACCAGCCCAGAGCTGACAGGTAATAGGATTTCAGTTTTGAACTTGAATGAGCTTTGGCAGCAGCTGTTTGAGACAGATTTTCCTGAATGCAGTCAAGAGGAACAACCTGGTTTGTCATGATCCAGTATAGTCTACTTACCAGAAAGAAGACATTTTGTGTAAATGTTGAGATTCCATGTCTCCTGTGTCTTGGTAGCATGTAGTTGTAATTATTTTAGTATAATAATTAAGGGGCTGGAATGTAGGAGCCATGTATCTGTTCTCTGTCTGCATCATATTCTGTGTTGTGTGTTTATGTTTATTATGGTAACTAGTCACTTTAGAGGGGGTGTGGTAAAAGTGAAGGGAGTAAGTTACGTATTCTTGTTTTGTTCGTGGCAGTTTGCACCTGGGGGCCAACGTCTGTTCTATATTTTGGTTGTTCACTCAGTTATGCTCAACTTACACTTGGGGACACTTAATCGCTTCAAAGATTGTCTGTTTGCTAATTGCCTATAAAGGATTGAATATATATCTTTGACTTTTGGAACAATCATTATTGGAGCTGAGGGCTTGTTATAAGAGTATAACAAATTCGTGTATGTCACCAGCAGCAGCAATTTGGCTTGCTTAGAATTGACCACTACAATCTTGCACCAACAACCTTGCACTCAATGTCAGCAAGACCAAGAAATTAATTGTGGACTTAAGGAAGGGGAGGTTGAGGAAACACACACCAGTCCTCATCGAGGAATCAACAGTGGAAAGGGTGAGTAGTTTCAAGTTCCAGGGTGTCAACAACTCTGAAGGTCTATCTTGAGCCCAATATATTGATGCAATTACAAAGAAGGCACAACAGCGGCTATACTTTGTTAGGAGTTTGAGCACACCTGGTATGTCACCAGACTACTGTAAGTTTCTACAGATGTACCATGGGGAGCAGTCTAACTCACTGCATCACCATCTGGTATGGAGAGGCCACTGTGCAAGTTTGGGAAAAGCTGCAAAAACTTGCAAACTCAGCCAGCTTCATTGTGGGTATGAGTCTCCCTAGTATCAAGGACATCTTCAAAAGGCAATGGCTCAAAAAGGCAACATGATTACTGAGGACCCTCCATCACCCAGGATAAGCCCTCTTTCTCATTACTACCATCAAGGGCACACTAGAATCTGAAGGGACACAGTCTTTCAGGAACAGCTTCTTCCCCACTGCCATCAGATTTCCGAATGGAAAATAAACCCATGTACTATCATTTTCTTTCTTTTTTTGCTCTTTTTGCACTCATTTTATATATTACATCTTATATTTTGATTATGTATTCTGCCGCAAAATAACATATACTAGTAATATTGAACCTTATTCTGATTCCGAATCTGACGGTGCCTATTGCGTTAATGTTGGGTTTAACACAGCAAATCGGTTCCAAATTTTTTTTAAATATTAAAATCATAAATTGGAAACGAGACCCGCACAAACATAATATGCACAACATTTCCATTTATTCCCCTTTGAGTCTATTCTTTCTCTATTTGACACCAGCAGTGGATTTAATCTGATATCAAATTACGTCCACGCCAGAGAAAAATAAACAAATTTTAAACTTGAGATTTGAATTAAAAGATTGCAACGTAAATAATAACATTCCACTATCGCCTGGAGTCGACTAGACTCCAAGCGAGAGTGGAGGATAGAAAATAAACGATCACGTTTCTCCGACAGAGGTCAAGGGTAATTTTAAGTATCAAATATCTGATGCAATCCCCAAGGAAATCTGATCGTGCTTTCCTCAGTGCTTCAGCACTCATTAAACTTCGCACCGACGCTGGGTGCGGCCCATCCGCTTCTTGTACTAGCAGTAATGCTGTCGTTTTAAAAATGCATTTCTGGTAAACAATACCTTTCCGAGTTTCTGTTGTCGAAGTAGACGAAATCGCCGGCTAGGATACACTTCGCGCACGTGAGACGCCTCCTGGCTGTGTTGCAGAGCGGACAGCGCTCCACGGCCACATACAATCCCTCGGCATCGTCCACCGAATCCAGCGGCGGTTGATCGCCAACTGCTCCGGCTCTGGGAGCAGCCACAGTGGGAGACGCCATACTGGAAGGTCAGGGTCCTGTCACGTGGTTTTGTTTTACTGCGGGGCGTTGTGGGTAGCCGTTTGCCGTCACGTGTAAGGGAGCGTCCACCAATTGCCATCGGAGTCCCAGAACGAAGGAGGGGATTGGAAGAGTGGACGAGCGGCGACTTCTCAAGGCGAGCTTTCCATCACAGTACCTGGAAGTTCTCGACATCGCTCGAGCGAAGACTTTCTACTCGGACATAGGTAAACTCTTTCATTGCCATTTGTTAAAAAAAATGAATGATCGAATACAGAAAAGTTCCCCCCTTTTTTTTGCAGGGAATACAAATCCTAATTATGGGATGTAAAATTAAATGCTAGAAACTAGTTGGAATGTGAGAGTATTAGGGTCGAGCAGGGGATTATAACACTCCCCAATTACAACTGAAAAATATTCAAATTCTTAAAAATTAGCTCAAAACATGCAGGTGACTACAACAGTTAGGATTTTTTTTTAAATCGCTCTCGCTATTACACTTAACATGTTCCTGATGATGGTGGCTTGATATTTTACCAGCGTGACAAAGCGAGAATTTAAAATATATTAGATGTGCTGCACAATTTACGTGAGTAATAAATCTTATATACCCGGTAGATATATACCCTACAGTATTTATTTCAGAGATTGTTGCCTCCAGATAAATACAATTTATACCAATAGCATTTATAATATCAAATAAATTTAGAGTCCTCTCTCTTGTCATTTCCTGGACAGTCCCACCGCCCTACCCCTTCATTTAGAATCCGGTTTAATTTTACGGGCATATGTCGTGAAATTTGTTGTTTTGCAGCAGGAGTAGAGAAGGGGGATGAGGGATGGGGGTTAGAGATGGCATCTGCTGAAATTCTCTGATGACTCGGCATTGGTTGGGTGTATTAAGAGAGAACAGGAGAATGAACACTGTCCCTGGTGGAGGACTTTGTCAAATGGTGCAAGCTGAATCAGTAAGGCAAAGGAGATGGTGATGGATTTTAGGAAGTCTAAGCCTGCACTGTCCACTGTTATATCGATGGTGAGGACCTACAAGTACCTGGGGGTGAACCTGATGACAGGCTTGAGTGGAGCATCAACACAGAGGCTGTGTACAAGAAGGGCCAGAGTCACCTCAACTTCCTGAGGAGACTGAGGTCCTTTGGGGTATGCAAGCCTCTCCTTCACATGTTCTACCAATTTGTTATGCCAGTACAATTTTCTATGTATGGTGTGCTGAGGCAATGGGATCAACATGGGTGATGCTAGCAGGCTCAATCAACTGATTAGAAAGGCTGACTGTGTTGTAGGAGTCAAACTGGACACACTGGAGGCTGTAGTGGGTCAAAGGACCCTACAGAAAATCCTGACAATTCTGGACAATGTTTCTCACCCTCTTCATGTCACCTTGGCTGAACAGGGGAATAGTTTTAGTAATAGTCTAAGACAACTGTGCTGCTACAAAGATGTCATTCTTACCCTCAGCTATCAGGCTCTATGAGTCAACCTACAGGGAGGGGAGTGTTGACTCCCTCCTGTTTGAGGTAACTTTTTATTCTTTGTTACTTCTAATATTTGTATATCTCTGCACTTGTAATGCTACTATGACACTGTAATTTTCTTTTGAATCAATAAAGTATCAATAAACTACAAATTACTGTAAGTGTATTTAAATAAGAAGGGCAAAAAGAGAGGAAAGAATACTGAGGTGATGTTCATGTGCTCATTGCTCATTCAGAAGTCTGATGGCAGAGTGGAAGAAGTTGTTCTTGAAATACTGGGTGTGTACACCTCTTCCTTGATGATGGCAATGAGAAGTGGGCATGTCTTGGGTGATGGGGGTCCTTAATAATGGATGCTGCCTTTCTGAGGCATTGCCTCGTGAAGGTGTCCTGGATGCTGGCGAGACTAGCATCCATGATGGAGCTGGCCGAGTTCCCAACTTCCTGCAGAGTTCTCTGAACCGGTGCAGCAGCCTCTGCCATACCAGACGGTGGTGCAACCAGTTAGAATGCTCTCCACCACACACCTGAAGAACCTTGAAATTGCCTCTGGTGACATACCTATTCTCCTCAAACTCCTAGTGAAATATAGCTAATATTGTGCCTATTTTGTACAGTAATTGCATCAATATGTTGGGCCCAGGATAACTCCTCAGAGATGTTGACATTCAGGAACTTGAAACTGCTCGCCCTTTCTACTTCTGATCCCTTGATGAGGACTGGTGTGTGTTTCCTCAACTTCCCCTTCCTGAAGTCCACAACCAATTCCTTGGTCTGACTGATGTTGGGTGCAAGGTTGTTGAAACGACACACTCAACCAGCTGATCTAACTTGTTCCTGTACCCTTCCTTGTCACAGTCTGAAATTCTGCCACGATAGTTGTGTTGCCAGCAGATTTATAGATGGTGTTTGAGTTGTGTCTAGCAACACAATTGTGTGTGTAGAGAGAGTAGAGCAATGGGCTAAGCATGCATCCTCGAAGGTCGCCAGTGTCGACTGCCAGCAAGATGTTATTCTAATCACACAGACTGGTCTCCTGGTGAGGAAGTCAAGGATCCAGTTGCAGAGGGAGGTACAGAGGCCCAGGTTTTGAAGCTTGATTAGAAATGAGGGAACGATTGTGTTGAAAATTGAGCTGTAGTCTATGAACAGCAGCCTGACATAGGTAATAATATTGTCCAAGTGATCCAGGGTCAAGTGGAGAGCCAGTGAAATTGCATCTGCTGTAAACCTATAATAGCAATAGGCAAATTGTGAGGATCGAATTACTTGCTTAGGCAGGAGTTGATTCTGGCCATGACCAACCTCTCAAAGCACTTCATCACAATAGAGGAAATCTGCAGATGCTGGAAATTCAAACAACAACACACACAAAATGCTGGTAGAACACAGCAGGCTAGGCAGCATCTATAGGGAGAAGCGCTGTTGACGTTTCGGGCCGAGAACGTCGACAGCGCTTCTCCCTATAGATGCTGCCTAGCCTGCTGTGTTCTACCAGCATTTTGTGTGTGTTGTCATCACAATAGATGTGGGTGCCACTGGGCAGTAGTCGTTGAGCTAACTCATCTTACTCTTTTTTTGTACTTGTATGATGGTCACCATTTTGAAGCAGGTGGGAACTTTTGACTACAGCAGTGAAAAATTAAAGCTGTCCTTGGAACACTCCCACCAGTTTGTTGGCACAGGTTTTCATTGCCTCACCAGGTACACCATCAGGGCCTGATGCCCTGCAAGCGTTCACCCTCTTGAAAGATGTACGGATGTCAGCCTCAGAGATAAATCACAGGGTCACCAGATGCTACAAAGATTCACACGGGTGGAGTTTTATTCTCTCTTTCGAAGCATGCATTAAAAAGTGATGAGCTCATCTGGGAGTGAAGCATCACAGCTATTCATGTTAGGTTTCGTTTTGTAGAAAGTAATGGCCTGCAAACCCTGCCAGAGCTGTTGTGTGTCTGATTCCGTCTCTAACCTCAAAAGGAATTGTTTATTTGCCCTTAAAATAGCCTTCCATTGGTCGTGCCTGGACTTCTTGTACTGTTCTGGATCACAGGTCTAGCTCTCAACAGACCACAATTCTCCTTGTTCATCCACAGCTTTTGGTTTGGGCATGTGCATTATGGTATCAAAGGCACACAGTCATCCACACAAGTCTTGAAGAAGTCAATGACAACTGTAGCATTTTCATTCAATTCCAAAGGTGAATCCCTAAATATTGTCCAGTCCATTGACTCAAAGCAGTCCTATCAGCACTCCTCTGCCTCCCTTGACCATACTTTCATGGTCCTCATCACTGGTGTTGTGGTCTTTAGTCTCTGCTGATACGCTGGGAGTATAAGTACAGCCAGGTGATCAGAATTTCCAGAGTGAGAGCGTGGGATTGCATGCTGACAGTTCTTTAAGGCATTTATCTGTCAGAAGCTTGCTAATACAGTATTAGTACATAAAAATCAAAACTAAATATAACTTACATTGAAACGAGGCACCTAAACAATCCCGAGATATCATGGCTCATTATTCAGTTAATTCAACACAGACATGAACCTTTTTAAGCATGGTGAATAAAGCTCTCGGCGGGGGGGGGGGGGGGGGGGGGGAGAGAGAGATGTAGTGAAGGGAGAATGTCTGGGGTAGCAAGGGTCTTTGATTACACTGGCTGCTTTACCAAGGCAGCAATATAGAGAGTCCATAGAGGAGAGGCTGGTTTCCATAATGTGCTAAGCTTTCTCCACAACACTGCAATTTCTTGCAGTCATGGACAGAGTCATTTTACTAAGCCATGTTGCATCTGGATAGGATGCTCTCCATAGTTTCTAAAGTTGTGGAACAGAGCCTTTGACCAAAATTGTTGCAACTGAAGCCTGAAGCCCTGCTGGTTTTATATCACTTGTGTAAGATGTTGTCACTTTTGGGAAACTGAGCTGATTTTAACTGGAACATTGAGGCTTGGCTTGGCAAGGGTTCACCCATTCTAGAATATTGTTTAAGCCATCCATCTTCCTTCAGGTTGGTGCAATAAGGTGCCTCCCTCAACAACTTTCTCCAACTACTCACTGCTACTGTCCTTAGCATACATTAACATATTCCTAACCCTCTCCAATCTTCTAGCCCAACATCACCATCCATTATCTGGAAGGCTCTCAACGTTACATCTC
The DNA here is from genome assembly GCF_030144855.1 of Hypanus sabinus. Classification (NCBI taxonomy): domain Eukaryota; kingdom Metazoa; phylum Chordata; class Chondrichthyes; order Myliobatiformes; family Dasyatidae; genus Hypanus; species Hypanus sabinus. Next base: position 157,440,434 of record NC_082707.1, on the reverse strand, counting down.
CAAATGATGTTCTCCCAGATCACTTCCTCCAATACAGGAATGTGACGGAGTGGGGCACTTATCTATTGCAGGTGATTGTTTTGGCCTTGTGTGTGACAAAACTTCCAAACTGCTCCAATTGGATTATTCCCTTTCACTGGGCCAGGCCAGGCCAGGCCATGTGTTCCTGTGGAAAAGTGTGATCCAATGGCCATAGGGTGGACGTTCCAGTTCTTCAAAGTACCAATAAGTGTGCAGGGGAAAAAAGGCAAAAAGTAATTTCAATATTGTTTAAAATTTCCCATGAAACCTCTACATAGAAGATCAAATGCCCACATGTCAGAAAAAAAAACACTGAGAATACTGCCAGGAAAGGTTTATTTTTGACATAATTAAATTTTTAATAAACTATGAATTACTATTTGCAATATGGTACAGTTTATAATGCTTATTTTCTGTGTAATATTTTGTTTCATAAGTTTGGCACCTTTAAGACATTCAACTTCTTTCCTCTCACATCAGACAAAATTGACATTGTTACATAAATTAGGTCTGTTTATAAAAGAACATTTTAAAGAGAGGCTAAAATATTGAATGTGCTACTCCAGAGATTAACGTTGGAATTACTACTTTCAAATTTATACCAACAGTTTGGTTCAAAATGGTAAAACATTAGGAACAATAGTGCAAAATTTACAAAATTACCTGAGCAAAATATGTGGTTCAGGGAATGAAATTAGATTTAAAGAAACATAAATAAGATGCTGCATAAAAGTGTGTGTGTGGGGAGGAAATGGCACAAACACCACAAAGAGACCTAGCATTCCATTTTCAATCAATGCAGAATAACAATTAGAAAAGTTAAATAGAAAAGAAAGATCAAAACAAAAGAACCTAAATAGCAGGGTACAAAAGCAAATTGCATTTAAAACCTAGAGTTCAGGATCAGAGTATAACTGAGACCAATGAAGAATCGAACGGCTTTCTGAACAATTTGGGGAAAAGTCTGAGAAAGCTTGGACTTTTCAGTCTTAAAAGGTGAGTTAACATTGATATCGTATGATATTTATAAGGGGTGAATCATACAAATAAGTTAATAAACAGATATTTGAAATGATTAAAAGTAAGACGTTAGTTGCAACATCAAGAAGTTATTATTTAAATAAATTGTGATTACTACATGGAATGAATTCCCAGCAAGAGTTTTACCCAATGAGGATTGTGTGAAAAGGTGGTGGTTTGAATATTTATCATCTGAATTTGTGAAATGCAACATTCAGTGTGCTGCCCTGTGCTCAGCTGTGTGTATTGATCACTGTATCTAGATGTCAGCAGAAAGGTCCTGCTTTTGTCATTATGCCTTCTTAAACCCTTTTAAGATGGGATAAATGTTCTCAAATGCTTCATAGATCTCCGAACGTACTTTGGCACCTACAGGAAAACAAGCATTTTTTATTTCTTTGAGAACTACATCCTGATTATAAATTATAAAACATAAATAAAATAATGAATCAGCAAAACTAAAAAATCTTACATTGATGTTCTCTTAATTTCTGTGATAAAACCAATAGCAAAACCAATAGCTAATTCTGCAAAACACTTGCCTTTGGCTGAACATGAACAATGATAACACAAACTAGGAGCAGGGATAGGCTGTACACCCCTTTAAACCTACACTGCCAATGTACCAGATTTCTGTTTACCTCCTTTGCCATCATACCCCTTGATTACCCCGATATCCAGAATTTGTCAATCCCTGTTTGGAATGAACTTCTTGACTGAGCCTTCTCCACTGTCTAGGTTAGAGTACCTATGACTTTCCTACTTAGAGGTTTTTCATCATTTATATTTTCAGATATTTCAGAACATAACCACAGTGTCCTACTAAATTCAACTGATAGTTTAACTTAAGGTTAGATTTCAGTTATCTAATCTTAAGCAATCTCTTTGAGAAATAAATACATATTTTCACAGGAAGTTATATTAGAGATTATAGAAGTATAGAATGATTATGATATGTTTCTCCAATACTCATCTTAAGGCCACAATGGAACCTATCTCACATTACATTTACAAAATGCTGGATTCCAGATGCCAACCAAACACAACTTATAAAAAGGTTTTTATAATGTTGTTCTAAATACTTTCTCCTTCTATATTCATGACTTCTTATCCTTCAACTCTCCACCAAGTGGAACAGTTTACTGTATCCACAAATGTCATTTGATCAAATTGAATGAGTGTCTTTGCATCAATTGCTGAAACAATCTGTACTACTGGAATACATAGTGGTTCAGTAACTACACAGTTACTAAAGGAAAGTGAATAGGAAAATAAGCGAGAGAATGAAAATGGAATCATAATTGCAAATTGCAAGTTTGTACAAAGAGGATGATCAATGCACAGGAGATGGAGGACCTGGCTGCACTATTTTTTTAAACCAAGGGAGAGGATGCTGCAAAACTCTCATTAGAAATGGAAAGAGTAGATACGGTAAAAAAAAAACTAAAAGAGAGGGGGAATCCAAAAAAGCTGGAACAATTTCAAAGACTTGGTTACTTCAAAGCACAGCCATTCACCAGATGCAATGCATGTTAGGTTACTGAAGAAAGTTGAGGTGTCACCAGAGAAGGACTTGTCATATTATTCCAGAATGCTCTGAAAATGGCTGAGATGCCAAAAGAAGGAAAAATTTAAAAAGTGACAACTGTTGTTCAAAAATTGAAGTACCTGTACCAATATACTGGCAGCTACCAACAAGTCAGCAGTCCTTGGTGATAGACTTTTACAAATGATACTTAGCGAAAAAGAATATAGACTTGAAGTCGTTTGAATTCCTAATGGGGAGATTTTTTGACAAACTCAATTGAAGATTTTGGTGAGGTTGATGGAGGGAATATACAAAAGACATTATCTACAAGGGCTCTGTTGTTGAGAACAGTCTATAGGGCAATTTCTCCATAAGTCAGCAAATCCATTATCTTTTATAAGCCATATTGATCTATGTATATTGAATCCAGTCATTAATGAATATCATGAAACATTATTATTACTAGCTTGAAAATCCTTCAAAATGTTTGGTAAGATTTGTGTAAATTTGTAGTCCTGTAAAACAGGCCCTTCATAACCTGGGAGTCCATGTACAGATTTTCAGGGAGCATCAAATAAATTCATATATTGTAAAAAAGGTCGTTACCACCATAGAATAATTGGTGACAGTATGGCAATGAAATTGGCTCAAGAGGGAAAGCAGTTGTAAACCGTTGATGTTTAGGATTTGAGTGCTTTTGTGAGGTATGTTATTGATGTGGACACAGGTGGTAGGAATATTCTGCAAATTGGTAGGTTGGCAGAAAGGACAGATGAAATTTAATATAGGGAGTGTGAAGTACACTTTCACAGAAAATCGGGAGAAAATAACAGACTAAATAGTGCAGTTTGAAAGGGTGAGCAAGAACAAAAGGACTTTAATATATTCATAAGTCTTTGAAAGTGGCAGGACTGATTCAGAAAGCAGTTAATAAAGTTTAATGGATCCTTAGATTTTTAAATTGAGTCAGGAAGCTCTAATAAACTACTGAAAAAAATACAGTTTGAACATAGCTGAAGTTTTCCATCTAATTCTGATTACCACACCAGGATGTTAAAGATCCTTGAGAAGGTACAGAAAAGATTTATACAATTGTCCAAAGATGAGGAATTTTACCTGCAAGATTAGTCTGGAGAAGCTGGAGTTGTTCTCCAAAGAGCAGTGAATGACAAGAGAGTCAGTGTGCATTCCTGGTTTTGAAGGGTTAAAAAGAAATAATCTACTAATAATCAAAACACAGATGTAAGTAATAGGTATGAGATATAGGGATGATGCAACACTTTTAAAGTAGAAAATTATTACAAAGTGGAACTCAATATCTCAAAGGCAGTTAGTCAATATTGATGCTTTCAAAGGGAATTGGACAAGCACCAAGGAAACTAAGATTGAAGTATGAGGAAAGAGCAGAACAGGAATGAATGGGTTGGTCTGCAAATAGCGCACATGGATGATAGATCAAACGGCCTCCTTTGCTACTCTAATAGGCGTGATTTCAATTATTCTTGTAAAGTGCACAATCTGACCAGCAGCCAAGTTGATGTTTCTTATGCAGTACTTATTATTTTGACTTTAGATCACTGGGAAAAAATAATCTACAAAAACTAGACAGCATATGTACTAATTCAACTAAATTCACTTTTTTTTTTACATTTGTTTGAATGAGAAAAAGAACTATTAATAATCAGATTATGCATCTTTTCGAAAACAAAAATGAAACAGGTAACATGAAACAATACAAATCTATCAGAAGCACATAAATCCCACTTAAAGGTAAAATAGAATTTGTTAACTATCAGGCTGTGAGGTACTTAGGTGTTCGGCTATATTTCTTTATTGGTCTTTCCACACACATTAGAAACAAGTTTGTTTCAATCAATACTTCATTAAACAGGCACCAAGCAACAAATGTGCTCAATTGAAAACATAAAATTAAAAGTGAATTTACTAAAATTACTCTTAAAAACAATAGATTTAAATTAAAAAATGTAACATAATTGTTTTTACCTGTCAAAACAACCTTGCCAGAAACAAATATGAGCAAAACAATTCTTGGCTTAACCATTCTGTAAATAAGACCTGGGAACAATTCTGGTTCATAGCTGGAAGTTAAAAATACAAAGAATGAAATTTGTGAATCTGGCAGCCCTCAAATTTAATATTCTTGCAATCCAGCTAAGATTCCTAAAATGTAGATCACAGTTTGCTCATCTTCTTAAGTGGTTACAAGCCATCTGCTCAAACTTAAATCTATTAAACCAGCTTTGTCTTATTAAAAAAAAGAGCAAAATAGTTTTCTCAAGTCACCACACAATGGGTGACCAATCTGAACCACCAATTCTACAATATTTTCACAGCAGCCTCCCATCATCCTGTGCTTATTGCTTTGAAAATTTCAGTACAGTCCTGATTTACTGAGTAGCTGATTAAACACTACTATTTATAGCATTGAAAATTAAAGAATGGATAAGCCTTGAAAATTGTTTACTGAACATTACCGCAGTGGTCTTAAGCTTGCCAATATATTTTTACTCAGTCAAATCTGAATTTTAGTGGTGAATAATTGTATGTTGCATTTCAACCAGAGAAATTATTAATTGAAACTCTTATAAGGGACTTCAGTAAATATGCTTTGATGTGAATGTGGCAGTGTGAAATCTCTCACTTGAAAAGAAAGTGAAGTTGATTTTATATGTAAAATCAGTTACATATAACCCATTGTCTCTGAATTAGCAGATAATCAATGGAAATAAAAATGAATACAATAATAAAAGGAAAATCAAACATCATAGCACATAGAAATCTAAAGCATATTACAGGCCCTTTAGCCCAATGTTGTGCTGACCATCTAATTGACTCTAGAAACTGCCTAGAATTACCCTACCATATAGCCCTCTTTTTCTAAGCTCCATGTACCTACCTAAGAGTCTCTCAAAAGACCCTATTGTATCCGCTTCCACCACCGTCACTGGTAGTGCATTCCATGCACCCACCACTCTGTGTGAAAAGCTTACCCCTGACATTCCCTCTGTTCCTATTTCCAAGCACCTTAAAACTATGCCCCCTTATGTTAGCCATTTCAACCCTGGGAAAAAGCCTCTGGCTAGCAACAAGATTCAAATTCCTCGAACTCTAGAAATTCAAATGTTACCACTATTGGAGGGGTAATGTAAACATGTTATATTATACATGAGCATTGGTAGCATGCTTAATGATTATTGGCTTCGGTCAATGCTCCAGCAATGGACAACTTTTGCTCTTGAATCCTCAACCATTACAATGCGGGTAAAAGAGATTTTGTTTAATTTGGCATAGACATCGTGGGCCAAAGGAGCTGTTCCTGTGCTGTTGTATTTGTTCACTTGCTGAATTAAGAAAATTGATTCATGCCCTTTCTTTACTGGCTGACCATTATGAATAAGTCAGTTTGGGTATGTCACACTCACTGAAAACAAAGCAGCCATGTAATTTTATACAGTTATGTAATCCCTCTACTTTTAGTGTCTGTTATTTCTCATCAGTCTTACGTGCATTTGATACCATTTATCACATTAGTGGGAGTTGTTACCACATTGAGGGTTTTTGTGTATTTTCCAAGCTATGGACATCTATAAAAGTAGAACCCATTTGCCTCCCAGGTACAGGTAAATCCAGTAACATGTTTACGTTTGGTTACTATTTACAAATTAGACTGCCATCTAGTGAAATTTCTAAATTTGACAGAACTATTGAGCAAATAGAACCATAGAACATTACAGCACAGAAACAGGCCTTTTGGCCCTTCTCAGCTGTGCCGAACCATTTTTCTGCCTAGTCCCACTGACCTGCACCTGGCCCATATCCCTCCAGACCCCTCACATCCATGTACCTGTCCACATTTTTCTTAAATGATTGGATATTGAGTTGATACTGACAGAGACCAAAATAATAAACCAGATTTTGCAGGGAAATGTCAGTATTTCCCAAGCACCATTATTGTTAAGATGTATACATACAAATGGAAACTCTAAACTCATTAGGTGATCTTCACTAATGGTGTCCTGACTATGTTGTACTGTTGGAGCCCAGTATCAGTGCACGATATTACAATACTTCCCACATTATTCTTCTATGGAGTTTACTGTTAAAAATATATCATCACTGCCTACATTAGTGAATGAAGCTGAATGCTTGCAGTAACGTAGGTATTGGGCCATTTATTTTTTTAATCAATTGAATTTAGTTGAGAATTTTAAAAAACTTAACACTTGAACTGTCTTCAGCCAACATCTCCAGGCACTGTGAAAATACTATCTGCACAAAATCCTACAAATGCAATGGAAGGATAAGTTAACCACCAGTGTCATCCAGACCAACATCCCCCAGCATTGAGTCCCTATGTTATTCTTAGTTGGCCATTTCAGGCAGAGCAAGTTGTATACCACCTGACACCAGAGTACAAAACAGGTGCTCATTTCAAAATTACCTCCTGAGTGATTGCTAGGTAGACAGAGAAAATAATTCAAGGAAGCTTTCTGCACTTCCATCAGATACAACATCCCTACTAACTCCCAGAAACTTCTGGCCATTACTATTCATGGTGGAGGAGATTTGGGGACATTGAGAATATCTAGACAATACACTAGAAGCACATGAAAGCCTTGGGTGACTGCCAGAAAGAGCGTAAGACCTCACTCACAAAATCAGAGTGGAAACAAGTAAAACTCGATCATGACGGATTGCCCAAGAGGATGTTTGCACAATTTAACAAAGTTTTGGAAATTTGTATTTTTTTTTATATTTAATAGTTTTTGAGACATTGAGAAATGATGAATAAATTTATTGAAGCTTGGCAGCCAGTTAATCCAGAGGTTGTGGATTAGTTGACCAATGATTTTCTTGTTTTTTTGTATAGCATATACGAGTCTTATTTTCTCTCCTCAGATTATGACAGTATTTACTTGCACAAGGATGGAATGTCTCACAGCAATCTCAAAATAAGTAGTTAACCACTCAGGGTACAAGATGAGAAGAAATGTATTCACTGAATTTCTGTCAGGATATGTTTCCCAACACAGATCAATAGATTATTGGATATAAAAGGAAGTACAATTAGTATAGGAAAGGCAGCCAGGTGCGAGAAACTGAATGCCCTACTCCTGCTTCTATTTCTTAAAAAGAAGCCAGGACAATTTCAATTGCCAGGACATCTCTTCTCATTAAAATGGAATTATACTGAATAACAAGTTGAAATATTAGGAATTGCAAAATCAAGGAAAGCTTTACTATTGCCTTTTTGAAAGTAATAGCATTACATTTTAATTATATTAAAATTTTAAACAAAGCAATATTAAAGGGGAAGTTTAAACTAAAAATACTTAATATATGGCTTCAATCGTTTTCAGAACATCTCTTTCCACATTACTGGCCCAATGCCTCTCCTTTTACATACATGAAATATTTTATTTAAGTAAAAACATTTTCTTCCTGGAGTGTGATCTTGCCAAATCCAGAATATTAACTTTGTGTATATTATTAAATATCCATTCTAAGATGTTGGGAATCAGCAGTATTAAATTCTGACGTTTCAGTAAAATTAACGATTCCTGGATTAGAGTGTGGGAGTTTTGGAATACTTTTGTCATCTTTGTGTTTGCAAGTTACTTTGAGTGATTTTTTCTCATTATCATTACAAAGTCAATATAGAACTCTTAGCAGTCTGATCTGAAATACCAAGCTGGAACTTGCTTGATCTAGGCATCTCATTGTGTGTGCCACTTTGTTTCTTACCATAATATTTATTTGCATTATCATAAATTAAGCCATTCCATGTACCTCAGAAATTTCAGGATTATGTTATTCTTATAGTTTATTGTGATCATATAGGAATTTGTAGATATCCTCAATGTGTACATTTTCCTCATGCCAAATTACCTGATTTAAAAATCAAAGTGATAACTGTAGCTGGTGTTAGTGCTTCATTATTTTCCTAGCAACTTCTAATCTGTAGAATTAGTGCTCCCAAAACATACATTTCTAAATTACAAATATAATAATGCAATGATTGAACTGCACAAGTTTTTAGATTAGAGCCATCTGCAAGCAAAAATATTCATTAATACTTCCATTGCATCAGTTGCAAATCCTCAGTTGGATGCGTGTTTATTAAGTCAAAGGTATATGACAACTTTTCAAATCTCAGTCACCATTGTAGTTATTCTGTGCAACTCACATAATCACTTTGTTCTGTGGCAAAAAAATTACTGTACTTCATGAATTAAATTCTTTGGAAAACTGATCAAAAGTAGTGATCAAAATTCAGTAATTGATGGTGTTAAAGTAGAGCAGTTTGATCATTTGAAGCTTTTTGAAAGCAACGTTTGACATTTAAGGCAAAATTAGCACTTGTGACAAAATACTGCACATCCAACAACACAATTCATTGCTAAATTACTGGAGGAGGGGAGAGCTTCCTATGACTTTACAAACCTGGATGGTTGTCCAGTTTTTTTTTTAAATCATAAAAAGCCTCCAAAATATGATGTCATATTTAGATCAAGAAAGAATAGCTACAAAACAAAAATACTCAATCTGTTAGCAGTTGTAAAGAAATCTGAAGACTTTAGGGTGTGTTTATCCTCAGTATAAAAATTTCTGCTCCCATTAATGGGCTTATCTACCAGTAATTGCAAAGCCAGAATACAAAAAGAAACTTAAAGATTACTTTATTAATATACCAAAAAAATCATGCTTGTGGGATTTAGTGGAAACAGTATCAGTTGACTATTCAGTTGGCAAACATATTTCTCAACATCCAGGAAAAGTAGTGAGAGAATTTCTTCTCCTCCGTGGTCTCTGCTGCTCTCCGACTCTTCAACCATGTGCTCACACAGACTCCCTCCCGCTTGCGCCCCTTCACCTTCCCTTTGTCCACTTTCCTCTCCCTATTACATTCCTTCTTTTTCAGCCCTTAACCTCTTCTCAGCTTCTGACATCATCCCCCCTCCTCCACCCACTTGCTTTCCCTTTTACCGGGTTTCACTTATCACCTATCAGCTTGTACTCTTTCCCCTTCTTTTCTGGTCCTCAGTCCAAAACATCAACTCGTTATTCCTCTCCATATATGCTGCCTGACCTGCTGAGTTTGCCAGCAGAGTGTGTGTTGCTCCAGTATTCCAGTAGCCATTTTGCTTAATTTCTGTACCTGACCATGATATTTTAAAGGTTTACATGTGTGGATCCCCATTTCTTTGGTGTTTCACAGCTTCTGGCTTTAAACTACTTGGAAATATTCAGTTCTGAATTCTTTGTAAACTATGCTCTAATTGCCTACGGTAACTGCCATTTGCCATGGTTCAATCCTTTTGGTCAATTTCAAAGTAAATTTATTATCAAACTACATACATATGGCACTGTATACTACCTTAATTTATTTTGATGCAGGAATTTACCAGAAAATAATGAAATACAATAGAATTTATGAAAAACTATTTAAACACAGACTGAAACAATATGCAAAAGAGGACAATTTTGCAAAAACAAACCCTCTAGGTTGTGGAATCAGTTCAGAGTTGTGCGTGAAGTTATCCACACCAGTTCAGAAGCTCGATGGTTGCTCCTGAACCTGGTGGTGTGGATCTAAGGCTCCTGTACCTCCTGCCCAGTGGTAGTAGCAATGGTACATATTTATTAATATCTCTGGAATTACACACTTCCATCTACACCATTGATAATATCACCTATCCTGGTCTGAATGAAAACATCACATATATAGAATTCTTTCCTAAAACGCGAGTTGTTTATGTTGACAAATACCTGCAGCCCCAACACATCTGCATGTGGCCCTACTGGTTGCATACTGCAAATTAGAGTATTAGATCAATATCTTTGTTGTCACCAGTTGCCCAGCTCAATTTCTTTGAGGTTATGAAGTTAGTTTCACAATGTATGTAATGTGTAACTTTGTTTAATGCTGCCTAGAATACAGTATCAATAACATCTGGACATTGTTTAGTCATCTTTGAATAAAAAAGTTAGCTTGTTTCTTTAGGCATGACATGGCTTTCTGAAAGTTTTTTTGAAAGTTTTTGTTCTTAGTTATGCACTTTGGTAATATGCTACCAATAGGTATTAGTACAACTAGTCAATAATTCCCTTGTTTCCCTCCTTCATAAATAGAAAAGCATCAAACACAATTTTCCAGTTAAAAAGATACATGGTCATGAGTACTTTGAAAAATTATAAGCAGTGGGGGAAAACACAGCTAGTGTTAAAAGCTGAATGGATTTTAATTTATGATATTAGTTTCACAATCAACAGTCTCTCTGAAGGTAATCTAATGATGCAAAGTTGGATCAATTCAGTTGGTTTATGAAATAAAGTGAAATAAATAAATATCTGTTGCTACCACATATCACAGATCCATTATGATGCTCTTGGCCTAGGGCAATTATATTTTTTATTAAAAATAAATTAATACATTTACCAAATGTGTTCAGACAGCTTGCCAAATTCAGCCATGTTGTTATTTGCTTGGCCAATTGAAAATTATTACATCTTTGGAGCTTGCGCATACCGCATATTCTTCCCTCGGAGCTGATTGAATTGGTGCCCTCATTACTGAAAATATATTCTAGTTTTTAAAATCAGGTATCAGTAGACTATTTTGAAAAAATTACAGAATTAATATAACTATATGTAATGAAAGTCTAGTTTTAAATAAAGTGACTCCCTTCTAATTTTTACCCTTAATTTCATTTCCCTCACTACACCAAAGGATTTATTGTAATTCAAATTCTCAACTTACCATTTCTCTAGCAACTTTCTACCCATCATTCTTCCTACTTTATTCTCCTGGAATCTACCATTCTTATTTTATCTTCACATACCAATTTCACCAAGAATACTGGAATAGATTGCTAATCTTGCTTTTCCTCTCTTTCTTTAAAGTTCCAAGTACATATACTATATACCATCTTAAGATTTGTCTACTTACAGGCAGTCAGAAAACAAAGAAACCCAAAAGAATGCATTAAAAAAAGTCCATCAAACACCAAATGTGCAGGAAAAAATAAGTCATGCAGACAATAAAAATAAATAACGTTCAGAACTGAAATTCACGAAATTGAGGCCACAGCCAGGAAGCCAGTCATCACTGCAATTGTTCTAGAAGCATCTTAGCTGCAGGACACAGCCTCAGTTAAGTACAGAGACAAGTAAAGCTCACACAGCAGTCGGTTGAACACTGGTCCGTCTATCACCTCTAGGTCCAACACCCTGACCTTTTCAACGTGGCCTGGCAGGTAATTCATTCAAACCTCGCTTGATGCTCAATTTTGGTCTCAGGCCCCGCTGCCTTGACTCTGCCTAGTTTTGGTGTACTGCTTTGAATTGCCTCCAAGTCACCTCCCCCACCCACTCACAGAAGTTTGACACTGATCAACAAAAACTTACATGTGAAAGTGAAAAACAGATTTCTATAAAGCAATCTAAATTACAAATATAAAACAAAACTAATTGATTGCAAAAGTGTTCACCCCCTTCAAGTCAGTATTTAGTAGATGCACCTTTGACAGTAATTACAGCCTTGAATCTGTGTGGACAGGCTTTGGACACTGCAATTTTTCCCCATTTTTCTTTACAAAACTGATCAAGCTCTGTCAGATCGCCTGGAGATCATGAATAAACAGCCATTTTCAAGTCCAGCCACAAATTCTCAATTGGATTGAGGTCTAAACTCTGACTGGCCCATTCCAGGACGTTAATTTCATTGTTTTTAAGCCATTCCTGTGTAGCTTTGGCTTTATGCTTGGGGTCATTGTCTTGCTGGAAAACAAACCTTCTTCCAAATCACAGTTCTCTTGCAGACTGCATCAGGTTTTCTTCCAGGATTTCCCTGTATTTTGCTGCATACATTTTACTCTCTACCTTCACAAGCCTTCCAGGGCCTGCTGCATTGAAGCTTCCCCACAGCATGATGTAGCCACCACCATGCTTCACGGTAGGAATGGTGTGTTTTTGCTGATGTGCAGTGTTTGGCTTACTCCAAACAGAGTTTAAGCTGATGGTCAAAAAGCTCAATTTTGGTTTCATCAGACTGTAGAACCTTCTTCCAGCTGATTTCAGAGTCTCCCACATACCTTCCGGAAAACTCGAGCCAAGATTTCATGTTTTTTTTCCCCAACAGTGGTTTCCTTTTTGCCATTCTCCCACGAAGCTGCGACTGGTGAAGCACTTGGGCAATAGTTGTTGTATGCACAGTCTCTCCCATCTCAGCCACTGAAGTTTGTAACTTCTCCAGAGTCACTAAAGGTCACGTGGTGGCCTTCCTCACTAGTGCACCCCCTTCTTGCAAGGTCATTCCGTTTTTGAGGACCACCTGTTCTAGGCAGTTTTACAATCATTTCTTGATGATTGACTTAACTGTACTCCAAGGGATATTCAGTGATTTGGAAATATTCTTGTATCCATCTCCTGACTTGTGCTTTTCAATAACCTTTTTGCAGAGTTCCTGGAGTACTCTTTTGTCTTCTGGTGTAGTTTTTGCCAGGATATTGACTACTCAATAGCATTTGGACCTTCCAGATACAGGTGTATTTTTACTACAATCAATTGAAACTTTGACTGTACACAGGTCTCCAAAAACAGACCTTCATTTATCTGATTATGGGGCTTCTAAAACCAATTGGCTGCACCAGTGATGGTCTGATATGTCATATTAAAGGAACGTAAATACTTATGCCATCAATTATTTTGTGTTTTATATTTATAATTGAGATCACTGTAGAGATCTGTTTTCACTTTGACGTGAAGGAGTCTTTTTCTGTTGATCAGTGTCAAAAAAGCCAAATTAAATCCACTGTGATTCAATGTTGTAAAACAATAAAATGTAAACTTCTGAGGTGGGGGGGGGGGTGAATACTTTTTATAGGCACTGTACAGGCTCCTGATTGCAATGACCATTTCAGGAAAAAGTGTGATTAACAAGGTAATTAATAGTTAGTTGTTTTTTGCTGCCAGCAAGTCATCACTGTGGTTCACCTGGAAGGACTTAGAATTTGTTTAGTTTTGATGAGATGTACATTGGAATATTTTATGTTTAGGTGAAAAATATTAAAAGCACATTGCTGTAATTTGGATCTCACAGAAGGAACACTGACTTATTTAACAAAGGGTTGTTATATTAAAAAAAGACAAATTGATCCTCTCTTTCACAGTTGCTATCTTTAGACTTGTAGAACTTTGTAGTACCACCGCAGCCTTATTTTATAAAAATAAAATTAATTTAAAATGAATCCATTTAGACTTGAATAAATGTACAGGATAGCCAGTTCTGAAGTACTATTTGTGTACCTGCTGAATTGTTGATGTGTAAGAACCAAACCTTCTAATCTTATCGGAAATTTCACATCACAACTTCCAACCATGTTCTGGATTTTAAAATCAAGAAATTTTGCTGGAAATCCAAGTTTCTGAACAATACGAGCATATTTCCTAGCTGCTAATCGAGACTGTTCTTCACTGTTAGGTTGAATAAAACAAAAAAGATTCAATGTTAGTTAAAATCCTGTACATTAATCACATGTAACTTACCACAAGTGATCTTATATTTTAATGATTTATCAGAAACAGGATACCATGCCTTTTAGCTCCCGTGCAAACCATCTTGCCTGAACTGAAGATTAGAGCTGTAGTTCTGGGCTCTCGAATTCGCATAATCACTGCAGCAAACCGCTATTTTTAAAGAACAAGTCAGTAAACATAAAATTAGATCAGAATTATAACAATTATAACTAATTGTTTAGTGCCAAAGGCAATTTCATTTTTCAAGGTCTTGCCAAGTGTGCAGAAAGTTTCTTTATCTAAAACTTACAAAAAGCTTAAATTTTGTCTATTGTAATGACATAGTATGTGCACCTGACAGAAATAAAAGCAATGGGCAAGCTAGAAACATTTTGGAAAGGAGTCCCATAGTTTTCTTTTAAAAATCTAGACTAGTGAGAAAGGCATGTGAACTTACTTTCTATTTTATCTAGTTAGAATAATCTCAATTTTTGTGGCCCTTTGCAAGATTGTATTCTCTTCTACCAGCTTTAAATTTTCTAGCAAAAATTCAGTTTCTATAATCTATTTTTCCCTTCAATTTCTGACATCAAAGACTTGCTTAATTCCAACAGGAGGAATTGCCCTCTCCTGATGCAGGGTCTTGGCCTGTAACATCGGCTGTTTATTCTTTTTCATAGATGCTGCCTAAACCTGCTGAGTTCTCCCAGCATTTTGTATGTATTACTCAGGAATTGCCTCCTATTAGCTACCATGGTCATTATTCACTCAATGCCAAACTACTTGTGAAGCATGATTCTACCCTTATATAACCCCTAACATTCTCATTTCCAAAAGATTGATTTGTGATGATTGGAAGGGAAGTCTGAATGAAATTTCCTTTTCTTCAACGCTCAGAACAAAGTTCTTGTGACAATCTACCTAATCTCATTTAGGTAAGCAGGGTCTGCAATACTTCTGGTACATATGGCATTGGGGCATATAGTTTATTTTTCCATGCACATTTGGTAGAAAATAATCAAAGTGGTCACTATCCTGCTTTCTGAATACCTGTTAAGAAAACTTGCATTTCCTTTCTATTTTCTATGTGTGATGGAAACTGATTGAGGAAACTTAATACTCTGATTCCATTCACTCTAGAGGCAAAGCAGCACAATGCACGTTCATGAAAGAGTAAGAAGCTGTAATTAGGTTGACTTCAGAGTTGAGTGGATTAGCCCGAGGAGTAATTGAGTCACCTGGGACTATAGTATTTGGAATTCAAAGAATAAGGGTGGATTTTATAGAAATGCATAAAATTATGAAAGAGATAGGTAAGAAAGGTTGGAAAGTTACTTCTACTGGTAGGAAAGACTAGAATTAGGGGACATTGCCTTGAGGTGGAACTATTTTTCCCCCATAGTAGGGAATATGTGGAATTCTCTGCCCAAGGAAACATAAGTTACCTTATTAAATACATTTAAGATACAATGAGATATACGTTTGCAAAGTAAGGGAATTAAAGATTATGGGGAAAAGGCATTTAAGTGGAGCTGAGTCCAAGGCCAGATCAGCCATGATTTCATTGAATGGTGGAGCAGGCTCGATGGCCCAGATGGTCTACTCCTGCTCCTATTTTGTTATGTTCTTAGCTACAGACAGAGAAGCCGCTAGCTCCACCTTTTATTGATGTTTATCATTATCAGTAAACAACAGTTACTAAATCAGATGTGCCCATCTACTGCTCCCCTGGCAATGATGAGCTGACCATTCTGTCTTCCACGAGAATTCTTCACTATCATTCTGATTGTTGTCTTTATCTCATCTCAAGTTAACACTTGAGAAACCAAATATTGCGATAAAAAGGAATGAAGCAGTGTACCCTGATGCTCGAGACTTTAATCAGGCTCGCTTGAAGTCTCTGCCAAATTGCTTTCAGCACATTACCTGCAATACTAAAGGACTCAACAAACCTGACCACTGCTTATATCACCATCAAGAATGCCTACTACTCCATCCTTCGCCTACAGTTTGGTAAATCCATGCACCTGGCTCTGCTTCTTCTGCAGACAGACTGCAGAGTGCAGCACCGATGAAGAGATCTATGAAAAGCTGGATGGGTAAAAATGGAGGAGTGGATTCAGGGTCAGTGGATTGGAACGTTTTCAAGGATTTGTCATTGGACCTAAGTAAGTTTGCCAGAGTCATCACCAACTTCAGAAGGCCATGCATGGACAACTATAAACCCACTAGAACATTTTAGGCCTTCCCCAAACAAAAGTTGTGGATATACCAGGAGATTTATAATCTAAGGGCTAGACTGTGGCATTTAGGACTGGTGACCCACAGTCCAGGTATGAGCTCTGGAAGCCACTGAGTGCAAAAAGGCAATTTCAGATGAAACCAGAAACACAGAAGGATGCTCAACAGCTGTGTCAGGACTTGCACAATATAACTGTACAAAGCAACATCAGGTAGCATAAGTGGCAGTGACTGATCACTCCATGATGAGAGTGCAATTTATACATGTTTTGATAGACAGAATTATTACACACCCATGAGTCTTCTAGGCTTTGCTTGACCACCAAAGGGAGGAACTATCTTGTATTCCCATGTATTCCAATGATCCTTTGGTCTCAGTATCTGGAGACAATGTGCTGGCTGTCTTCAAGAGAGTGAATCCAAGGGAAGCATCTGGTCTGGATGGGGTGCCTGGCCAAGTACTGAAGACCTCACTCTGGCAGTGTGGGGTACCCACCTGCTTTGAGCAGGCTTCAAAGATCCTCACCACCCAGGCCATGGTCTTTTTTCGCTGCTGCTATCAAGTAGATGGTACAGGAGCCTCAAGACTCGCACCACCAGGGTCAAGAACAGTTACTACCCCTCAACCATCAGGCTCATGAACAAAAGGGGATAGCTACACTCATTCAAGGACTCTTTATAATGTTATTTCAAGCTTGTTATTTATTGCTATTCATTTATATTTGCATAGTTTGTTAACAGTTCCTGGTGTTTACAGTTATTGTTCTATAAATTTGCTAAGTATGCCCACAGAAAAATCTCAGTGTTGTATGTGGTGACGCGTACTCTGATAATAAATTTTACTTCGAACTTTTGAGCCCCTGCATCTCAAGATGAGCTTGTAATTTCAGTCTTTGAAGCTGACATCTGGGCAGCCTTCAAGAGAGTGAATCCACAAAAGGTGCCTGGTCCAGGCAGTGTACCTGGTAAAGTACTGAAGATTAGTGCAGATCAACCCGCTGGAGTATTCAATCCCTGGCTTCTGCAGTCCGAGCTTCCCACCTGCTTCAAAAAGGAATTGCTTGTACTGGTGCCCTAGAAGGGCACGGTCACCAATCTCAGTGATTTCCAGCCGGTGCCACTTACATCGACCCTAATGAAGTACTTTGAGAGGTTAGTTATGGCATTGATCAGCTCCTGCCTCTGGTGACTATTATTTATTTCAGTTTGCCTACCTTTACAACAGGGCAACTGCAGATGCAATTTCTCTAGCTCTTCACTCTGTTCTGGACAACAGGAACTCAAGCACCAAGCCGCTGCCGCTTATCATTCCATCCCAGCTCATCATCAAGCTTTGCGACCTGAGCCTCTGCATCCCCCTCTTTAACTGGATACTTAAACTCACCAGTAAGGATTGGAAGCAGCATCTCCTCCTCATTGACCACCAACACAGGTGCACCTCAGGGGTATGTGCTTCTTCTTTCGGTCACTCACTATACATATAACCGTGTGGCTAAACACAGCTCCAACAACATCTTCAAATTCATTGATGATACTACTGTTTTCAGAAGAATCAGAGGTGGTGAGGAGTCAGCTTACTGGAGTGAGATAAGTCACCTGGTTGAGTGGTGCTGCAAAAAAAAACTCTTGCCCAACATCAGTGAAACTAAGGTGCTGATTGTTGACTTCAGGAAAGTGATGGAGGGTCAATATAGGACCTTTTACACTGGGGGCTTAGTGGTGAAAAGGATCAACAGCTTTAAGTTCCTGGTTGTTAACATATTGCATTGCCTGTGCCTGGACCCAGCACATAGATGCAATTAGAGCCAAACGTGTCTGAATCTTTACTTTTAGGAGATTGAGGTGGCTTGTCTTAACAGATTCACAAGTCTGACTTGTCACCAAACACTAACAAGCTTCTACAGCTGTACAGTTGAAAGTATTCTGACTGGTTGCATCATGGTCTGGTATGGCAATATGAATGCACAGGAATGTAAGAAACTGCAGAGTAGTGAACTTTTCCCAATACATTATGAGCACATCCCTTTCCTATCACTGGTGGCATCTACAAGAGGCGCCACATCAAGAAGGCAACATTTCTCAAAGACCCTCACCAGCTGGGCTATGCAATCTTTTCAGTTACTGTTGGGTAGGAAGTGCAAAAGCTTGAAGTCTCACAGCATCAGCTTCAAGAACCATTCAGTTCTTGAACAAACCAGCAAAGCCCTTATCACCACTAGAGTTTAGCAACGGTGATTACTCTGAACACTTTGCATTAAAGTAAACAGTTATTTTTTTCTAATTGTTTACTTGTAATTTTAAGTTATAATTTAATTTATGTTTTTCTCTTGTGAATCCTGATTTACGTGCTTGTGATGCCACTGCAATCAACTTCTTCATTGCACTCGGCAATAAACTCAATTTCAACTCCTCATTTCCAGATGCTTTGATAAACTTTTGTCATATTAACTTTTGTTACAATACAAACAAGATTAAAACTTGATATCTTGACTGAGTGAAAGGAGATGATGAGAGCTCAGAATAGAGCACAAGAGATAACACAAAATGAAAGAGCAGCAAATGGCAGAGACTGCTTATTTTCATTAGTCAAGGCTGAAACCTAAAGTGAGGAGAGTTGAGTCTGGAAAGTGAGAGACCCCAAGAACTGATAGTGGGGGCAGTGAAAAGGAGTGAGAACTAATATCTGACAGATGAAGAGATGGAGGGCAGGGAAAATTAATATAGCCAAGTTTCAAATCTAAGAACGTTCTCTTTGGTCCAACTCATCCATGATAACCAAGTTGCCCACGTAAACTCATCCCATTTATCTTCATTTGGTCTATAACCCTCTATATTTCCTATCCATGTACTTTTCCAAATGTCTCTCAAATTTTGTTATTGTACCTGCCTCAATTACTTTCCTCAGCAACTTGTTCCATATATGCATCATCATCTGAATGGTTTCAAGTTGCAACTATTTAGCAATATAATATTCATTTAGCATACTTCATAATTCTTAGAGGAAATTATATATTAATAAACAGAAATAAATATAGCAAGAAATATAACAGATATAGCAATAAACAGAAAAATAGCCAGAAAAAGTAGTATGTTAGAAAGAGAAAAGGAACCTAGGAACTTCCACAAGTTAAAAAGAGCTTTCAAGTGAACATGGGTTCTCAGAGTTTGACAGAAGTAAAAGATACATTGAAAAGATGTTAAAATCTATTTCTAATGAAGTTCTAACTGTTACTTACTAAGTCTTAATAATGATTGGAGGTATTGTAGCTTGAAAAGAATTTTCAAATCCAAAAATTGGTTAGTGAATGTAATTAGTAGGATGGTTAAGTGAGAAACTGTATTGAGTATTTCAAGATCTTTCAAAGCTAAGGTGCTAGTATTATGATTATAAATATTCATGAGGTTTTTGGTTTTTTAAAAAAAACTACTGTGGGCATAGATCTAATTAATGGAGAGTGATAACAAATAAGCTGTTTTCAGATTGGAGTGACTTAAGCACACAAGTCATAGATCTCTCTCCCTGTCCTCCGTTTGAGATAACATAAAAACAAGGATCAGTGTGAAGGAAATTAGTGAACTGCAGCCCACACTAAATGGCTGTATGTCATTTCTCCAAGTGTGCCTTGTGGGAATACAACTTGTGAATAGAAACTACAGTCTATAATGCAATATTAACAGGCTAAGTGATTGAGAAGATAGCAGTCAGCATTAAATGGAGGAATGTAAAGTTATTTTTTTTTTTAAAAAGGGAGGGGGATAGCATATTTTATAACTGGTAAAAAGGAAATATCAAATGTGTACTGAGTCCGTCCCAGCTCCATTGAGTTTGGTCCAGCTTGCCCCACTCCCCAGTGCTTCTACACCACCTTGCAAATTTATTTAGTCTCAAGTACTAATACATATGCATTAAGTAATTCAAGCAAATAGACCAAAAAATAATGAGGTAGTGTTCATGGATTTATTGTTCATTCAGAAATCTGTTGGCAGAGGGGAAAAAGCTGTTCCTGAAACATTGAGTGTCTCTTCAGGTTCCTGCATCTCCTCTCTGACGGTAGCGATGAGAAGGTACTAGATGGCATATCCTAGATCAGGGATTTCCAACTTTTTTTTTAAAATGTCATGGACACTTACCATTAACCAAGGGGTCCATGGACCCCAGGTCCGTCCAAGATGATGGGGTCCTTAATGATGGATCCTGCTTTTTGAGGCATCAGCTTTTGAAATGTCCTCAATGCTGGGGATACTAGTGCCCGTGATAGAGCTGGCTGAGTTTACAACTTTCTGCAGCTTTTTCTGATCAAGTACAATGGCCCTCCCCATACCAGATGGTGATGCAACCAATTAGAATGCTCTCCACGGTATACCTGTAGAAATTTGCAAGACTTTAATGACATACCAAGTCTTCTCAAATTCCTAATGAAATATAGCCACTATCATGCCTTCTTTGTAATTACATCAATATCTTGAGCCCAGGATAGATCTGCAGAGATGTTGACACTCAGGAAATTGAAACTGTTCATCCTTTCCACTGCTGATCCCTTCATGAGGAATGGTGCATGTTCCCTTGACTTACCCTTCCTGAAATCCACAATCAATTCCTTGGTCTTTGAGATTGAGAGCAAGGTTGTTGCTGCAACACCACTCAACAAGCTGATCTATCTTGCTCTTGTATGCCTCCTCATCACCATCTGAAATTCTACCAAAAACAGTCATGTCATCGGCAAATTTATAGATGGCATTTAAGCTGTGCCAAGCCAAACTGTGTCCAAGTTATTAAAGCAGATTAAGGAAAAACAGTTGCCGTGATACAACTCCAAGGAATACCGCTCCCTCCACCCCCAAAAAAATGAAAATTTCACTCCAGATAAGTGAACCAGTTAAGATGGAAAATTATATCTTGTTCTCTATTACTCAGGAATTAATATTAATATACACAAGTAAGTTGGTTTGCTGCAGTTGGACAGGACTTTGTTGAGTTTACTGTACATCCGGAGCACTTTGTGCAGTTTTATTGATTCCCAAGGGATGATCTGTTTTTTGTCTTGGAAATTGAGTCTTACAGATCAGTTTGATTAATTATCCTACTCCTCTGCAAGCAGAGATGGAGCCGTTTTCCCTGGAGGTTAGAAGTAATCTACTGACCTCCATAAGATTCTGAGATAGATTGTAATAAATGGTGAATTCCTGCATCATCTGGCTAAAACAAAAGAGCTTCGCTTTAAACTGTGGTCCCTTTATCTAAGATTTGGAGTATTGTGACTCTTTGGAATTCTCTGCTCCATAGATCTCTGGGTGCCATGGCATTGAGCAGAGACTCTGGGAATGAGATCAAGATTAAAATTGGATTTCATCCTGATGAGTTCAAGGTGATGCACTTTGAAAATAGTTGGGGTCTGGGAACATTGAAAAGCAGAGAAATCTTGGTGTACAAATCCACAGATCTCTGAAAATGGCAGGACAAATATTCTATGAATAGAATTTAAAAGGAAGCAGCTTATGGTGCAGCTTTACAAAACATTTACTATATGAAAAGAGCACAGGAGATTCAGCAAGTTGTTTCCTTGGCTGGAGTATCTTAGCTATGAGGAGAGACTGAGTAGGCTGGATTGGTTTTCCCTGGAACAGAAGCATCCGTTGGAGGAGCTTGACAGTGGTATACAAGACTATGAAGTCCAAGATATGTTGGAAACTTATCCCCCAGAGCAGAACCAGCCAAAATTGGAGGACATACAGTGTTTATGATGAGGGGCAAGAGATTTAGGAGAGATCTCAAAAAGAACTTTTTCCCACACAGATGCTGTTGGAATCTGGGATGCAACGTCTGAGTAGGTGATGGAGCAAATTCTCTTACAGCATTCAAGGCATATCTGGACAAGTGGTTAAATTACTAATGCTCAATGCAAATAACACTACAGACCAAGTGCTGGTAAATGAAATTAGTCTCCATGGGTACTTAATGGTTGGCCCAGACAGAGTGGGCCAAGGGCCTACTCATTTCTGTGCTATAAGGCTCTATGGCTCAAAGAAAAAGTATCAAGTCTGAAAGTGAATTAAGAGCAACTCTGATCTCATTAATTTACTCAAGACCTATGCCTTATCTTCATAATAGTTACATTATTCATGCTATTTTGAGAAGCCATGTGATGTAGTACACTGGTGTGGGAGAAATCTAACTAAATATAGGGAAGTGAAAAAGACAAATTTAAATGGTCTATACTGCACAAAAAGAATGCAAAATTGACATTAAAGCTAAAGAGAACAAAATTACAAATGTATAACATGACTGAACTAATTCATTTGAGAAAATTACCTTTGGATTATATTCAGCATTTCTTGCATGAAGAGCAATTCTCTTCAGTTCCAGTTTGCAGGCCAAATTAACAGTGGAAACAATATTTCTATAGAGAAGAAAAAAGCAAAAGGTTATAAGTGATTTACTGTACTCCAATATTGCAGGAGTTGTATTCTCTAAGGATTGTATTAAAATGTTATTTCCCGTTTCTGGAATGAAATGTGAAGCTAATGGAGACCTCTAAGTAACCAGAAGGAGCTAGAAGAGCAAAGTTGGGGAGAACTTTTTGGCTAGGGCAAAAACATTAAGGTTGTAATGTAGGAAGATTTCAGCTATTCAAATATTAGTTAGTTGGTAAAATGTTGTAAAATGTGCAAATTGCATTTAAGAAAACTGTTCTTTGCCATTTTCTTAGTAAGTCCACTAAGTATGGGAGACATTTAGGATTTAGATTCAAGGAATGAAACTGAGCAGGTGGAATGAATATTAGTGGGAGAGCAACTTTGTGGCAGCAATCATAATCAAGTTAATTTGGTATAGATTTATAAAACAGAGACAATGCAGAAGTATTTTATGCCAGAATGTAAGTTATAGATATCAAATTACATGATATGAAAAGTCTTGAGAGAATCTGGGCAAGTTTTAGAAAAACATTGCCAGGACTAAAAATTGTGGGTATGAGCAAAAATAGGGTAAACTAGAAAGTTTTCATTAGAACAGTGGAGGTAGACAGAAAAGATAAAACATTGGAGCAGAATTAGTCAATTCAGCTGATCAAGTCTGTTTTGTCATTCAATCATGGATGAGTTTTTTCAAACCCATTTTTCTGCCTTCACCCCATCACCCTCCATCCCTTTACCAATCAAGGATCTATGAACTTTTGCATGAAGTACAGCTTATGACTTGAACTCCACAGACCTCCATGGAACAGAGGTGAATTCAGAGCAAGAAGAGCTTAATGCTATATTGACCTCATTTCACTGTAATCATGGCATGATGGGTTAAAGTTGAAGACTAATCATTTGGGATCAGTGAAGAGGAATGGAGATATTATACCATTGTGAGCAATTTAAAGGAGAGATGGGGTCAGAAGGTGAAGGGGGAGGAAGATCTAGAGGGAAGTTTGTGTTTACAGAATTGGTGAAGCTTGCCTTTCGGAAAACCTAAAAGAAAATACATTTCTTTCTGTTGGAATGCATGTTGAGGTGAAGCATGAAATGGTTCTGGAGACAAAAGCTTTGATTCAATGCTGCTGGAAAAAAAAGGTAAAAGACATTCATGCAGCAGATCATGGTAAGTTATTGTTCTAGGCCATCTACGAGTCTGACATGATAATGCACAAGATTCCAGTTATCTGCAGTAACAACAAACAATTGGTAATGCACTCCAGATGCTGGTTTGACAGTTTTCATTGGTATAAATGCGATCCACATGGTCCAAGGCTCATTTATGTCTAAGAAGCTTTTATAATGGGCTTTATTCCCTGGAGTGTAAGAGAATGAGAGGAGATTTATAGAGATATACATATTATAAAGGGTATAGATAGAGTAAATACATGTAGATGCTTTCCTGAGATTTGGTGAGATTAGAACTGGAGGTCACAGGTTTAGGGTGAAATGTGAAATATTTAAAAGGAACCTCTGGGGGCAACTTCTTTACTCAGGGCTGCTGAGAGTGTGGAATTGATGGACGTGATGGATATAGGTTCAATTGTAACATTTAAGATAAATTTGGATAGGTACATGGATGAGAAGGCTATGGAAGACTATAGTTCATTGGCGGGTAGATCGGACTAGGCAGAATTACAGGCCGGTATAGACTAGATAGGCCAAAAGGCTTGTTTCTGTGCTGCAGTGCTCTATGACTGTACATCCTGAATCTCATAAGGCCAGGGTACAGTATTTTTGCAGCAGTGTTTTCATGATCTAGTGAGAGTTTTACAGGGAATTCTGGCATTAGTGTTCAGAAACCAGTTTCAATAGGAATCTGGACTTTCTTACAGCTATTTGGTATTCACAACTGACACTTTTTGAACTGCTACAGTTCTAGAGACAGATACACTAGTGAAATTTAAGAGACTACTAAACAGGTATATTATGGAGGAATGTAAGGTGGCAGGATATATGGGAGGCAGTGTTTAAGGGTTGGCACAGCATTGTGGGCTGAAGGGCCTGTACTCTGTATTATTCTGTGCTCTAATGGAATTGCAGTCCCTGCTGTCAGCAACAACTAAACAAGGATCCAAAGCATAAACTAAAACAAGTCTTGTCAAAGGACCATTTAGTTCGGAAAAATGAGTTGACAGTAAGCCGGTTTACTGAATGTTCTACCTTGGAGACAAAGCACAGTGGTTTATGCTGTGGTAAGAAAGATCAAGAGGCAAATTCAAGCACAAAACAGTATAGCATGAGCATCTTAGAAGTATTACTTCAGAAATTCATGATAAACAAAGTGCCCTAGAAAATAAGTACAGGTTCTCTATTTAATGTATTACACATTAAATATATTAATTGTATTACAATTATTACACATTGTATTACACAGAGGTAGTCTTTGAAGAGATAATCTTGCTAACAAAGATACTTACTGTAACTGGGGACATATTCCAGAACTTTCTACTGGGGTCATTGGTGTTACAGGTGTCATAGGAGTCATTGGTACTCGGCAAACTGATGATGATTCATTATCAATTGGAGTGACAGTTCCTTCATTTGTTGATTGGCATGGCAACTGGCTAATGTTTTCAGGTTCAAGTGTAATAATACCATCATTATTATTAACATCTGAGAACAGTTGGCTCTCCTTTATCGTTTGTTGCTCTGTTGTATAACTGTTTCCACCATCATCATTTTGCTGGTCCTGGTCATCAGTGAGAAAGCTGAGGTCTGCTGAAGTAAGATCTGTAGATAATTCCTGAGGTTGGAGAAGCTGAGGAGTATAACAAGACTCCTGACTTGCTATGTCTGAATCATATGGAATCATAGGATCAAAGACATGGGAATTATTTGTTGGGAGATCATCCTAAAAAAAATTACATAAAACATGTTAAAAAGTAATCATATATTACCACATTATCCTCATAAGACTAAGTGAATTAACCATTATAACTGCTTACGTCTGTAGGTTTAAGGACGTTCTTTAAATTCACTTCATTTTACTAAAAACAGATTGCCTGTGAACTCCCTTGATCACCAAAACCTTTAATGAATCAGTTGGTGCTCAATATTGATCAAGCACTACATTTTGTATTTGAACCCATATGCCCAAGGAGCACAAAACCCACAACCATTCCTGCTCTTCACTATTCCTTGTTCAGCAAGGGGTAGGATTCGTATTTTCTACCCTCCACTGTTAAATAGCCTTTCAAAACTCAACAGGGCAACTTACAGATACTTGCTTCATGTGCCAGAATTTGTACGTCATCTCAACAGGCAAAAGAAAATGTGTTTTCTCAGTGTAATTGCTATTGTTATAATGGCAAATAGGATCAAATTTTACACACAGCATGAGATGAAAGACTTTTTTTTTACTGTTTGTTAGGGAAAGAATATTGTCAAAAGCACCAGGAATATAAGTAGACAAAATCCATTCTACTAGCTGGCTTTCAGTCCATTCCAAGTGAGTGACTACTGGTGATGTCCTGTGTTTCTCCACCTGCCATACCAATATCTACCAGAGGACAGAGAAATAAATCATGAATAATACCAAACAACTATTCACCAACTTGAAAAACAAAGTTTAAAATCACATTGCACAACTTAGAAAATAACTGTTTGTTGCAGGCACAAATCTTCTATCCAGGAGTAGAACACTTCACTTGAACCTGCTCAGTAAAATCTGGGGCAGGGTTAGGTAGGGTGATGACATCAATTTATATGGTGGGGGGGGCTATTGATTTAGCCTGAATACCCATTCAGCTGAGTGATTTTTTCATCAAAAAAAACTGTTAGAACAACAGCAACAAAGTTGGCAATGAGTCTTTAACTATATGAATAATTAAAGCACCTTTTGCAGATATTTAGATAGTAGAAATAATAGTTTACTTTCTAAGACAGATGTCAAGTAGAATTACTTTTTAAAAAACCGATTAAATTCGGTGACCAATCCCGATTCTGAACTGCGGAAACAGGAAAAGGTGTACAGGTACTAAAAATACACAAAACTAGAATACAGTTTTTAGTCAGTTTTCCTTTACTGCTGCCCACCTTAAACTTGATCTTTAGTAACTTTAAAATGTCTTATGCCCAGGTAGTAAGTGGTAGCAAAAAAAAATCTAACTGTAAGATAATGAGTTTCTCCGTTCACCAACTCAGCGAATTGGTAGAAAGATAAAAAATGTAATTTTGGTTTGGGATACATTGCTGCCCGACAAGTAGCACATACAAATACACTAATATTCATATTTTTTTTAAAAAACGTGATATTTTATATGTAAAAGCTTAGAGAATAGGAACGAAATAAAACCCATCGTGCAATTAGTTTTATTACAAGTGGGGAATTAACTTACATTCTCAATAGATTGATCAAAATAACTCTCCAATGTTGACTCCATAATGACTTTGTTGAACCGTTTTAGTTAGCTGGACTCGCAGGAAAGGCAAACTTTTACCCAGAATTGCTCTCGACGTCTTCAATCCACCTCAGGTGGCCTCTATTGATATCAAACACGTAAATCCATGCAGCTTTACAAAAAAAAAAATGTTTTATTCTACTATAACTGATAAAGATTGGCATGTGAGTTACGAAGTTACTTGTTTTTGTAGCAAGTATTGTTTACGCAGAAAACATTCACAGGACAATCCACTTAAAACTTAATTGAAAATAACTGGCGTAATTGAATTTATACGCAATATGTTCTTCCCTTCCCAAACTGAAATTTGTTTCTTGTTCATTTTATTTTTGAATGATTTTATTGTGAGTACAGTGTTGCTTAATTACTCTGTCCCGCAAAAAGCTTAAAATGATCCCGTATTTTGTTCTGGACAAAGGACGATAAGGCGATTATTTTAATGACGCACAATCTCTTCAAATTAAAGTTGTGTCCCTGGCCTTTAATTACTAGATAACTTGATTGTTTAAAATAGTTGATTCGCTGACAAAGCTATGGGCAACTGTTTTCCTTAACATCATTAATGGCCAGAACGTGGGGAAAAATTGAACCCCCCCCCCCCTCCTTTAATGACGATTGGTATCTAGCACTTATAACACACCGACCAAAACGCTTCATGTGCAGGTTGATTGTATTATGCAAAACTGCGAATAGTGATGACCTTATCGAGAGGAATGGAACTGATACTCTGAGTATAATTGTACAAAATGTAGTATCGTTCTGCTTGCGGAAATACAATGGAATTACTGGACATTTTAAAGGCAGAAAGGTAATAAGGCAAGGGAATGAGCAGATTTTACTGGCATGATCGTTAGTTCAAATGCCAAAGCTGGAAGTTAAAGAAGTTGTACATAGGTGTATCTGATTGGTGACAAATGAAATGAAATTGTTAATGAGACTTAAGATAACTAGCTTTCTTTTAATAGAAATAGCTGATCAAATACCATAATGCCAAAGTAAACAGCCAAAAACAATGAAGAAAAAAAGGAGGGGGAACTAATCAGTAAAATATCCTGCAGGAAATGTATTATTCCATGAATTTAAGGTAAGTTAAAAGTGCTGGATAGGAATTTATGCATTTTCTGTAATATATAATGTGAACCTCTTGACCTATTGGGTGTATGTTGACTCAGTGTAATCCCATTTTTCCACATTTCCCTGTTTAATTAAATGAGACCAGGCCCTTTAAAGCAACAAAGTATAACTGTAATGAAAGTATTCTTCTAAACCGACATGTTTCACAACTGGCAATTAGAAAATTAATTTGCTATTGGAACTCTTCTGTCAGAAATAGTTCTCTTGAGTCATGCTATAATTCTGCCTTCCAGAGAAGGATAAGTAAACCTATTGTTGGCTTCTTAATCTCCAACCTGGCAGATGTTGTAAATAACTCCCTTTTGGAGACATAATGACCCTTTTTCAAAAAAATCACAAAAGCTTGCATAAGTTGTAACTCATCATTTTCTGAAAATATATTTCTCAACCAGTTTGGGGGGGGGGGGTGTTAATTTAATCTGAAGCACTTGTGCTGAATTATATTTGAATAAACTAAATAATGAACTTGATAAAATATTTATGGGTGAATATTTACTGTAGAATTAGTTTGTATGTGTATATCAATAGATTTTGGTTTAGAATAAAGAAATACCCTTTCAAAAGTATTTTGCATATTGAGATGATTGCATGTGTATCTGGTAAATATTAAAGTTTCTTGAAGACAGTATCTTTTAACATGCTTAACACCTTTGTAAGGATAACTATTTTGGAGAGTATAAGTAACATGGGTTGAAGACTAATTAAGTATCTCACTTACCTGAAGCTTGTTTGATTATGGAATTGGATGAGCAAACTTCTGCCAGAAATTGGTTGTTGGTTATTTTCCTGTAAGGAAGTATAAAGGATCTGTTGGTGTTAGATAAGAGCAAAAAGTGGAGCATTTAAAAAGCTATGGATGAATTTTAATGATTGTTAGATTTTCTTTAAGTTAAACATGTATGGTTGGAGTTTGAGTCTATGAAGATCAAGTGAAATAACAATGGACATAATTCTCAATTTTTTTGATCTGCTTCAAATAATTATGTCACATTCTTGATATAATTAATAAAGTTGAGTCTACTTAATCTCTTTGTATAGTATTAGGAAAAATAACCAAGCTCGTTTATCTCATTTCACATGTACATACATGCATACGAAACAGGAGCAGGGGTGGGCCTTCTGGTTCATCAAGCCTGCTCTGCTGTTCAATAAGGTCATGGCTGATCTGACCATGGACTCGTCTCCACCTATCTGCTTTTTCCCCATAACCCTTAATTCCCCCTACTATGCAAAAATCTATCCAGCCTTGTCTTAAATATATTTACTGAGGTAGCCTCCACTGCTTCATTGGGCAGAGATTCACCACTCTTTGGGGGAAAGCAGTTTCTCATTTACTCTGTCCTAAATTTACTCCCTCGAATCTTGAGGCTATGTCCCCTAGTTTTAGTCTCACCTACCAGTGGAAACAACTTTCCTGCCTCTACCTTATCTATCCCTTTCATGATATTATATAAGATCTATAAGATCTCCTCTGGTTCTTCTGAAAGACAGGTGGTGGTGTTTGATTTGAAATTTGTAAGGAATCAAAATTGAAGAGGTGCAGAGATTTAAGAATGATGGAGGAGATTTTAGAGTTACGCTGGAGGAAGA
Source organism: Hypanus sabinus (assembly GCF_030144855.1). Lineage (NCBI taxonomy): Eukaryota > Metazoa > Chordata > Chondrichthyes > Myliobatiformes > Dasyatidae > Hypanus > Hypanus sabinus. Next base: position 157,410,500 of record NC_082707.1, on the reverse strand, counting down.
GCATGTGGGATTTGGGCAAATATTCATCATAAAAATCATGGATGATGCATTATGAATGGAATGTATTAGGATATAGACAGCAGAGTTGTAAATTAAATTAATAATAAACATGAGAAATTCTGCAGGTGTTGGAAATCCAAAGCAACACACAAAATGCTGGAGGAACTCAGCAGGTCAAGCAGCATCTATGGAAATGAATGAACAGTTGACATTTCAGGCCAAGACCCTTCTTCAGGACTGGAAAGGAAGGGAGAAGATGCCAGAATAAAAAAGTGGGGGAGCTGAAATTGGATAGCTAGAAGGTGATAGGCGAGGCCAGGTGGGTAGGAAAGTTAAAGAGCTGGAGAGGAAGGGACCTGCGAGGAGAGTGGACTATAGGAGAAAGGGAAGGACATGGGGACCTGGGGGAAGGTGATAAGAGGTGACCAGCGTGGGTGAATAGAAGAAGAGGAGAAGGGGGAGGAAATTTTATTTTTCAACCAAATGAGCACTTGATATTCTTGCCATCAGGATGGAGGCTACCCAGACAGAACATAAAGTGTTGCTTCTCCACCCTGAGGGTGGTCTCACCTTGGGACGAGGAGACCATGGACTGACATGTTAGAATGGGACTGGGAATCAGAATTAGGATGTTTGGCTACTGGAAAGTTGCGCTTGTGTCGGATGAAGCTGAGTTGCTCAATGAAGAATATAGAGGAGGCTGCATTGGGAGCACTGGAAACAATAGATGACCCCAGCAGGTTTGCAGGTGAAGTGATGCCTCACCTGGAAGGACTGTTTGGGGCCCTGAATGGAGGCGAGGGAGGAGGTGAATGGGCAGGTGCAGCACTTTGGCTGCTTGCAGGGAGGGATGAGTGGACAAGTGAATCATGGAAGGAGCAAATCCTGTGGAGAGCAGAGAGAGGTTGGGAGGTAAAGGTATGTTTGGCAGTAGGATCCCTCTGGAGATGGTGAAAGTTGCGGAGGATAATGCGTTGGATGCGGAGACTCGGGTGGTAGGTAAGGACAAGAGGAACTCTCTGACTGACTGTAAAGGTGGTGGGAAAATGGGGTGAGCACAATGTTTGGTAAATGAAGGAGATGCGGGTGAGGGCAGCATCGATGATGGAGGAAGGGAAACCCTTTTGAAGAAGAGGGACATCTCTGATGCCCTGGAAAGGAAAGCCGCATACTGGGAACAGATACAGCGGAGCCAAAGGAACTGAGGAAAGGGAATAACAGTTTTACACACGTTAGAGTTTGAAGAGGCATAGTCAAGAATATCATGGGAATATCAAGGTTAATAAAAGATGCTGGTCAACAGTTTGTCTCCAGAGAGGGAGATCGAGAAAGGGAAGGGAGATGTGATATCCAAGATGTATTGCCAGCCAATAGAGCATAAATAATATAAGAAAACTGGAGCATAAATTGGCCATTAGCCCCTTAAGCCAGTTCTGTCCCTGGTGTCACTTCCTTTCCTGTGCCAGTTCCCCATAGTCCTCAATTACCAAATCTAACAAGTTATTTTTTTTTCTCTTTAAATATCCTTATAGTTTGTGGCATAGAGAATTACAGAGATTCACCACTCTCGGCAAGTTGTTCTGTACACTTCATTTTTAGATGACTGCCACCTAATCTTAGATATAAGCCCCTTCATTTTGATTCCCCCTTAAGTGGGGATATCTCAATATCTGTCCTGTCATACTTAAGGATTTTGTATGTTTCATTAAGATCACCCTCTTCGAAGCTCCAAAGAATATAGATCTTATTTATTTATTTTAACTGCTCATGATAAGCCGACCCTCTCAGCCCAGGAATTAACCTAATAAATCTCTTTTGGACTGCTTCCAATGCTAGTACAGTATATCCTCTCTTTAACAAGGGAACCAAAGGTGTGTCAGGACTCCTGCTGTGTGGTTACCTCATACAATGATAACAATATTTTCTTTTTGCTGAATTCTAACCCTCTTGCAACCAAGTCCAAGATGTCATTTAGCTTCTGAACTATTTCACTTATTTGCAGTCTTTGTTCATTTAGATCATAGTTTTCCTTCAGATTTCTCTTACAAATGCATAACCTTGAGCTTTCCAACATTAAACCTCATTTGATTTTGCCCACTCGTTCTATCTATATCCAGTTGTAAAACCTTTATCCTTATTGCAAAATGCCTTCACACTTATTTTTGTGTCATTAGCCGAACTGGCTACCTTGAAATCTGTTGCCTACTCCTAATTATTAATATATGTTGTTTGAACTTATGGGTCAAGAACTGTTTCTTGGGGAGAATCAGGATGAACACAATTCTACTAGTTACATCCTTTCTGACTGAAAAAGATCCTTTTATTCTAACTCTTCCATGTAGTATCCAGTCTACAAGACGTGCTCACACATTGAGTTGAGCTCTGATGCAAGGTTTCAAAATGAAACGTCCACAATTCCTTTCCTTCCACAGATGCTGCTCGACCCTTTGAGTTCTTCCTGCAGATTGTTTCTCCAGATTCCAGCCTCTGCAGACTCTTATGTCTCCATGCTACTGCTCTTCCCTCAATAAGGTACGCTTTTATCTTGTTCACTGTCCTCTGTGTGCAGATTGCAGATGAGTGAAGTAGAGAGAGACAGATCTACATTAACAGTTATTAGTCAGGTGCAACAAGTAGTTCAGAAGATAAGTGACATCTTTGTCTTGGTTGTAATTCAGCAAATGGAAAATATCATTATAGGTGTTTGGGGTACTGTGGAGAACGCACCTAGAGTCCTGATAAATTTTTGGTTCCCTTGTTAAAGGGAGGATATACTGTACTAGTAACAGAAGTAGTCCAAAAGAGATTTGTTAGGCTAATTCCCGGGATGAGAAGGTTGTCTTTTAATTTTGCTTGTTACATCTTCAAAGAATTTTATCTAACCTTCATGAAGTCACATTGGTTGGTTTGACTTCATCAAGCTTCTCTCAATGATCACTTATTTATTCTTCGATTTTAAAAACTCTAGTATTCTCTCAATGATATATTTTGATATTGTTACAGGGAATTTTTTTCAGCTCCAGAGGAAATTGTATGTTATTGCTTGTGTTTAGTAAATGTAAACAAGTAAAACCTGACAAGGAATTGGCCAAGAACCTCCATTCCATTACTCCCTTAACTTTTGTAGTTTTGACTATTTTGCTGGCTGTTTGGCTGTCTAGAAGTTAGTAAGATGAGAAACAAATATTTCCTCCCAGGAGCAAAGAAAAAGTCTGACAATTTACATTCAGGAAAATGCAACATTTTCTGGAAAAATGGCAAGTTTGAAAACATGAGGGAATATTAAAAATACTTTAAATTTTAGTGTCTGGAAATTTTCATTAAATCACAACTAAAGTTAATGAAACAGGAACTAAGATCTAAACAATGGATTGAAAAATGACGCTCAAAGAGAAGTAAAAGAATATAATCCTGTAATTTCAGAAAAAAATTCCATAGAAGTTATGATCTGTATCATCATAAGAAATAAATAACTTGAGCTAGTCAATTTCTCAACATTATACAAACACTGAACGTTAATTCTAATTAACTACCTTTATTTTGTATGCAAAATATTTAATGAAAAATTTTGCTGTAAATATTTCCATTAATTTTGTCTAAGTTATTGTTCTTGAGAGAGTTCCACCAGATTTTATAAAATCAGAATTATACAGCACACAAACAGGCCCTTTTGGCCTACCTCATTCATGCTAATTGTGATACCATCTACACTAATCCTATTACACTACATCTGTATTTAGGTCTGTATTTCTTCATCTTTTCCTATCAAAGTACTTGACTGAGTGCCTTTTAAGCATGTAATTTAAATGTACATTTTGACATTCTCCTAAATGATCAAGTGGCAACAGCCCGGTTCAGTAGATTTTAGCATCACTTTAAACACTTCATATGAAAATGAACCTTTTTTCTCTAGTTGTGTTCTTTCTTGTAAAAAATATGTATAATTTATGTTTAATTTATATTTTTCTTGTGAAGGCTGTTTTCATGTAATATGCCTGTGATGCTCCTGCAAGGAAGTTTTTCATTGCATCCGTACATGTGTTGTCCATATGACTGTAAACTTTGACATTAATCTGGGTCTAATTTTAAATTCATGGTCTTTGTTTGGGGCTCATCTACCAGAGCGATAGATTCTTTCAATCTACCCATTGATATCCTTTGACCATAAGCTTTTCAATCTCAAGTGACAAATGCAATTTGTGCAATCTGCTATCATCGTTTACTGCTTTGTTGTCATTTTAATGAATCTGTGTTCCATCTGCACCTTCTAAAATGGAGTAATTGCAAATAAATAAATAAAAAGGAAATGCTGGCAGAACTCAGCAGGCCAGACAGAATGTAATAATGATGTTTTGGGCCGAAACCCTTCATCAGGAGTGAAGTAACATGGGATGGTCGAGGGGGGATAAGAAGTGGGGGGAGGAATAAAGTAGAGGGCTGGGAAGTGATAGGCTGGAGGGAAATGGGCTAGGGGGAAGGTGGAGAATTATGGGAAATAAAAGAGAAAGAAAGGTAGGGCTAGGGGGAGAGATTATAGTGAGGGGGGAAAAATAGAGAAAGAACCAGACTAAAATAATAGAAAGGGATAGGGGTAAGGGTGTGGAGCAGGGGTATCAGCGGAGGTCAGCGAGTTGGATGTTCATGCCAGCAGGAAGGAGGCTACCTGGGCGGGAGATAAGGTATTGCTCCATCGACCTGCATGTGGCCTCATCTTGACGGTAGAGGAGGCCATGGACAGACATGTCGGAATAGGAGTGGTCTGTGGAATTAAAGTGTGTGGCCACAGGGAGATCCGAGGACCTGCTGGAGGACTGAGTGCCGGTGTTCAGCGAAACGGTCTCCCAGTCTGCGGCGGGTCTACCCAATGTATGAATGGCCACATCGGGAGCACCGGAAGCAGTATATCACCCCAGTTGACTCGCAGGTGAAGTGGTGCCTTACCTGAAAGGACTGTCTGGGGCCTGGGATGGTGGTGAGGGAAGAAGTGTGGGGGCAGGTGTAGCACTTCTTTCGTTTGCAGGGATGAGTGCCCGGAGGGAGGTCGGTGGGGAGGGATGGGGGGGGGATGAATGGACAAGGGAGTCGCGTAGGGAGTGATCCTACGGAAAGCCGAGAGTTGGGGGGAGGGGGAAATGTGGTTGGTACTGGGATCAGGTAGGAGGTTGCGGAAGTTACGGATTATGCATTGGATCTGTAGGCTGGTAGGGTGATAGGCGAGGACCAGGGGGACTCTATCCCTGGTGGGCTGGCGGGGGGATGGGGTGAGGGCAGAGGTGTGTGAAATACGGGAGACACGATGGAGGGCAGAGTTGATGGTGGATGAAGGGAAGCCCCTTTCTTTAAAAAAAGGAAGACATCTCCTTTGTCCTAGAATGAAAGGCCTCATCCTGAGCAGATGCGGTGGAGGCGGAGGAATTGAGAGAAAGGGATAGCAATTTTGCAGGAGATGGGGTGGGAGGAGGAATAGTCTGGGTAGCTGTGGGAGTTAGTAGGTTTGTAGTAGATGTCGGTGGATAGGCTGTCTCCAGAGATAGAAACAGAAAGATCCAGAAAGGGGAGGGAGGTGTCGGAAATAGACCAGGTGAATTTGAGGGCATGGTGAAAGTTGGAGGTGAAGTTAATGTAGTCGACAAGCTCAGCATGTGTGCAGGAAGCAGCACCGATGCAGTCGTCAATATAACGCAAGAAAAGAGGACAGATACCAGTGTAGGCTTGGAACATAGATTGTTCCACATGGCCGACAAAAAGGCAGGCATAGCTGGTACCCATAAGGGGTGCCCATGCCCACACTTTTAGTTTGGAGGAAGTGGGAGGGGCCAAAGGAGAAATTGTTAAGGGTGAGGACTAATTCCGCGAGGTGGAGAAGAGTGGTGGTAGAAGGTGACTGGCTGGGTCTGAAATCTAGGAAGAAACGGAGAGCTTGGAGACCACTGAACTCATTTCTGCCTATCTCGACTCTGTTTTATCTCCCCTTGTTCAATCCCTTCCCACCTATGTCCACGATACTTCCCATGCTTTACATTTCTTCAAAGATTTCGAGCTCCCTGGCCCCCACCTCCTCATTTTCACCATGGACGTCCAGTCCCTATATACCTCTATCCCCCACCAAGAAGGTCTCCAAGCTCTCCGTTTCTTTTAAAGAAAGGGGCTTCCCTTCATCCACTATCAACTCTGCCCTCCATCGTGTCTCCCGTATTTCACGCACCTCTGCCCTCACCCCAACCCCCCGCCAGCCCACCAGGGATAGAGTCCTCCTGGTCCTCGCCTATCACCCTACCAGCCTACATGTCCAACGTATAATCCTCCATAACTTCCACCACCTCCTACGTGATCCCACCACCAACCACATCCTCCCCTCCCTCCCACTCTCGCCTTCCCCCCAGGAATTGCTCCCTATGCGACTCCCTTGTCCATTCATCCCCCGCAGCCCTCCCCACGGACCTCCCTCTGGGCACTCATCCCTGCAAACGGAACAAGTGCTACACCTGCCCCCACACTTCTTCCCTCACCACCATCCCAGGCCCCAGACAGTCCTTTCAGGTGAGGCACCACTTCACCTGCCAGTCAACTGGGGTGATATACTGTATCCGGTGCTCCCGATGTGGACATTCATACATTGGGGAGACCTGCCACAGACTGGGAGACCGTTTCGCTGAACACCGGCACTCAGTCCTCCAGCAGGTCCTCGGATCTCCCTGTGGCCACACACTTTAATTCCACAGACCACTCCTATTCCGACATGTCTGTCCATGGCCTCCTCTACCGTCAAGATGAGGCCACATGCAGGTCGATGGAGCAATACCTTATCTCCCGCCCAGGTAGCCTCCTTCCTGCTGGCATGAACATCCAACTCGCTGACCTCCGCTGATACCCCTGCTCCACACCCTTACCCCTATCCCTTTCTATTATTTTAGTCTGGTTTTTTCTCTATTTTTCCCCCCTCACTATAATCTCTCCCCCCAGCCCTACCTTTCTTTCTCTTTTATTTCCCATAATTCTCCACCTTCCCCCTAGCCCATTTCCCTCCAGCCTATCACTTCCCAGCCCTCTATCCCTCCCCCAACTTCTTATCCCCCCCTCAACCATCCCATGTTACTTCACTCCTGATAAAGGGTTTCAGCCTGATACGTCGTTATTACCTCCTCCGATAGATGCTGTCTGGCCTGCTGAGTTCTGCCAGCATTTTGTGTTTTTTAAATTTATTTCCAGCATCTGCAGATTTACTCGTGTTGTAATTGGAAATAAACATTTTATGGCATATAACTAAAGCTCTGTAACAGCCATTCCTTTTTATCATTGTCTTCAGATGTAATCCCCATTCTCACACTTGTATTGGTGGCGACATGTTGCTTGATGTCACCCAGGTCAATGGTAGTTCATGAAAGTAGGGGGGAAAAAAAACAACAGTATCTCATAATCTGGATTTGGTTAATTCACAACAAAAATTCATAAACTGCACTCTGAAGCATTTCCATTGGAGAATAATGTGATCTCTCATTCTACATTTGAACTTCAAACTATTGAATTACACAAGTTCTTATGACAATTGATTGCATCTGAGACAAGAGGTATTAAGGAAACTTGAACTTCATTGTTTTTGAATAAACAACTCTCAATAAATCCAAATTTTCTCAATTGTATCTTATATGGTACATACATTTGACTGCACAATTTTTTAATGCTGTGTCACTCCAAAATATACACATCAAGTGAATTCATTTCAACAAAAATTTCCTTAAACTGGTCATAAGATATGAAATTTTAATGAGTTGCTAATATTAGCCTGGATTGAAGATTAGTGCCAAAGAATGCAGTACAGAGTTACAACCTTGTTATTTTTTTTCTGTCAGGTTTGGCCCAATATGAATAAAGTAACTTGTACATTATATTATGACAAATTTAGTGAAATTCTCTCATACTGTATTGCGGTCAGGATTCTTCAGTACAGTTAAATATTTACGCTGCATTTCATCTGAACACAACACACACACCTGAAAGTTTAATGAGTCAATATTGATTTCTGGTCCAAGTGATTGTGGACTTTGAATCCCAAAGAGATAAAGAAAAAGTTTTCTATTGACTTGTAAGGTGTAACTGGCAATCTAAATACCTTTTGTACACCGCTTAAAGAAAACTTAGCTCTATTTTGCTGAGCAGTTTCCTTTCTCATCAATATTGACACTGTTTGATCATATTGATCTGTTCATTTGTGTTTGCATCACTATTTCCCAAAAAACAAAACTAAAGTGTTCAAAATCCCATAGTTAAATTTCAATTCTAACGTTTTCCTTTTGCTGAAACTTGGCTCTTTGTTTCCATGTTCATGTATTCATAATCAAAGTAGCTTTGTTTTATGAACATGAAATCAGGAATGTTTTATTATTTTATTAAGACTATGTTCATTCATATTCTACTTTCAGTCTGTTTGCATGTTCCAATTTATAATACAAAACTAGATATAGTTTTGGTTGTTTACTAGCTAGGCTTGTAACTTGTGAATTAAGTTATCAGTTATTATTGAAGAATTCTTCAGTACTTTACCTGTTATGGCTCATGTTATCTCTGACTGCCTCTGGGATACAGCTACAACACTTACTTTATCAATCTCTCTTGTTTTCTATTTTGTTAAATTTGTATTTGTTTCAATGTTTCTTATTCATATGATTTACAATGTTAAAGCAAATAACCAGCATAATTATATGTTGCTGTCCCAATTATACAGAGTGGTGCAAATGGAGTATTTGAGCTTTAAAGCTCTGTGCCAATTGCAGATGTTATTCCCTTTCTAAAATTCACACGAGTGATTAACTTCTTAATACAGCTATACCATTAATAGTAACTTGCGACCAGTGCCCATAAGCAGATTGTGTGATTTGCAACTTGAAATTAAAATAACTGAATTCGGTCATACTGACCTGAAGTTAACTGCATTTAACAATTGAACACGATAAATTACTTATCAGAGAGCATGTAGAATGATTACTCTGTAGAATGTACATATTTATAAATAAATGATTATTAACAACAAATCACGTGTAGTACAAGAGGAAATAATGCATTGGATCACAATTACGCTAAGATCAAGAGTCTCGCCCACACTTTTGGAAGTCTGATCACCTGGCTGTACTACTTCCTGAGTATAGGCAGAGACTGGAGCCTGTAGCACCAGTAGTGAGGACCAAGAAGATATGGACCAGGGAAGCACAGGAGCATTTAATGGACTGCTTTGAATGAGAAGATTAGACTGTATTCAGGGAGTCATCTGCAAGTCTGATTGAATATATGCTGCAGTTACTGACTTCATTAAAACCTGTGTGGATGAGTGTGTGCCTGTGAAAACTTGCTGTACATTTCAAAGCAAAAACAGGAATGAAACAGGAGGTTCATAGTCTGCTGAGGGCTGGATCTGTGGCATTTAAGTCTGGTGACCAGGTCTGTACAAGAAAACCAGGTATGACCATTTCAAGAGCCAAGAAGCAATTCTGAGAGATGTTGGAGGCGACATTGGATGCACGTCAACTCTGGCAAGGTTTGCAAGCTGTTACTTTCTACAAAGCAAAACCCCAACATCATGAATGGCAATGATGCTACACTACCAGATGAGAAGGAGAATAAAACCAGAGCTATGAGACCTCTGGTTGAAGACCGACATCAGGCTCTTTCAAGAGGGTAAAACCTCGCAAGGCGGTAGGGTCTGATGTAGTACCTGGTAAGGCTCTTAAAAACCTGTGCCAACCAATTGCCTCAGTTATCAGACATCTTTAATCTCTCATTGCTTTGGTTGGAAGGTCACACCTGCTTTAAAAGGGCAACAATTATCCTAGTGCGCAAGAAGAGCAGCATAAGCTGCCTGCATGACTATTGCCTGATAGCACTCAAACCTGTGGTAATAAAATGCTTTGAGAGGTTGGTCATGGCTAAGATCAGCACTTGTTTCAGCAAGAATCTGGACCCCTGCAATTTGCCTATCATCGCAATAGATCTACAGCAGACATGATCTCAATGGCTCTCCATATGGCCTTGGATCACATGGACAATACAAATACCTATGTCAGGAAGCTATTTATTGACAATAGCTCAGCATTTACCACCATTATTCCTACAATCCTGATTGAAAAGCTACAGAACCTAGGCCTCTGTACCTTCCTCTGCAACTGGATCCTCGATTTCCTAACCAGAAGACCACAATCTATATAGATTGTAAACAACATCTCCACCTTGCTGACAGTTAACACTGGCGCACCACAGGGATGTGTGCTTTGCCCAATGCTCTACTCTCTCTGTACTCATGACTGTGTGGCTAGGCAAAGCTCAAGCACCATCTGTAAATTTGCTGATGATACAGCCATTGTTGGCATAAGTTCAGATGGTAACAAGAAGGCGTACAGGAGGGAGATATACCAGTTAGTTGAATGGTGTTGCAGCAACCTCCTTGCACTCAAAGTCAGCAAGACCAGAGAGCTGATTGTTGACAGCAGAGAGGTTAAGATGAGGGAACATAAACCAATCCTCAGCTCCAAGGCGTTAACCTGGATGCAGCTATAAAGAGGGCAAGATAGCGACTGTGTTTCATTCGGAATTTGAAGACATTTGGTTTGTCAGCTAAAACACTTGAAAATTTCTACAAATGTATCATGAAGAGCATTCTGGCCGGCTGCATCACCATCTGGTTTCAATGGGACTACTACACGAGATTGAAGTAATTTGCAGAAACTTGCAAAATTAGTCAACTCCAACATGGATACTTGCCTCCACAGTGTCTATGACATCTGCAAGGGGCAGTGCCTTTGAAAGGCGGTGTCCATCATTAAGGCCTCCCAGCACCCAGGACATGCCCTCTTCTCATTGTTACCATCAGGAAGGAGGTACAAAAGCCTGAAGGCACACACTCAGTGATTCAGGAACAGCTTCTTCCCCTTGGCCATCCAGTATCTAAATGGACATTGAATCCATGAACACTATCTCACTCCTTAACTAATTTATGTTTTTCTGCACTGCTTATTTTAACTTAATTATTTAAGATGTATACTTATATAATTCAGTTTTTTCTCTATTTATTATCATGCATTTCATTGTACTGCCGCTGTAAAGTTAATAAATTTCACGACACATGCCAGTGATATTAAATCTGATTCTGATATGCATCACTTTATGTATGCTAAAGCTAGTTCTTTGCTTTTACATATATTTGGATGATTCATGGACATGAAATCCCTTGGAATGTCAATGAGAGAGTAAATATTCTGGGGCATATCTAAGCTGTTGAATAGTGTAAAATGCCTAAAAAGCAACCTGCTTAACCTAAAACGCTGACTACACCTTCCACGGAGTCTGCCTAATCTGTTAATTTTTTTCAGTATTTTCTATTTTGTAATGGAAAATACAGTTCACATTTGTTAGATTTCTTAATATTAGAAGCACACTTTATTTACTAATTTGGCTCCATTCCTCATCTCAAGGCCCCTCACTGTCTTCTCCAAGCTTGGACAAAATCAAAAAGTCAACAGTAAGAAAACACACCTTCCGGTTGGTTGCACAGATTCTCACAGCCCTACCTGCTACCTTATTGGGGCCTATTGGCTTGCGAAGGTTCACCTTCTTGAAAGAGAATTTCGTCCTTCGAGATGGAGATCAGAGTCACTGAGTGCTGCAGGGATCCTCATAGCTGTAGTTTTATTCTCCTTTTCGAAGTGTGCATTAAAGGCATTGAATTGATCTGGGAGTGAAGCATCACTGCCATTCATCATGTTAGGTTTTACTTTGTTGGAAGTAATGGCCTGAAAACCCTGCCAGAGTTGAGGTGTATCCGATTCTGCCTCTAACCTCGTTCAGAATTCTTATTTTATTCAAAAGATAGCTCTCCATAAGTTGTACCTGGTCTTCTGGTATAGTTCTGATTCACCAGACTTGAATGCCACATTTCTAGCCCTCAGCAGACTATGACTCTCCTGGTTTATCCCTGGCTTTTGATTCAGATATGTCATTTTGTTAAAGAATTTCAGGATGTATATTGTATACATTTCCTGGACATTAAATGTACCGTTGAAAACTACTTATTGTTACTGACCTGTAGCCACAGTATCTATATGACTGATTATCTTGAGTTTCTGGTGAATCCAGGATTTCGATGATTGGAGTCTTGATAATGATAATACTATTGAATGGCGGGGATATGTGATTGGGCTCTCCCTCGTTAGAGATGGTCATTACCTGGCACTTTTTTTTGACACTAACAAGATTTGTCACTTAACAGTCTGTGATGAGAGGCTGTTTGATCAAGCTGGAGAATTTAGTTCAAATGGCTTTGTGTCATGGACCCAACATTTTTCATGGAAATTGGAAAAAAAATATTACAGGAGGGGTTGCAAATCTTTGGTGTTTTCTCCCTAAATTGTTAAAGTAAAAAAAAAGTTGAGTTGTATTATCAAAGTATATATACGTCACTATATACAACCCTGAGATTCATTTTCCTATGGGCATAGAATAGTAACTATAACAGGATCAATGAAAGATAAACCAGAGTGTTAAAGACAATAAACTGTTCAAATGCAAATATAAATAAATAGCAATAAATAATGAGAACATGAGATAATGAGATAAAGAGTCCTTAAAGTGAGATCATTAGTTGTGGGAATATTCAATTGTTGGGCAAGGCAGTATAGTTATCCCCTTTTATTCAATAGCCTGATAGTTGAGTAGTAAATATTCTTGGAACTGGTGGTGCAAGGTGTGGGGCTCTTGTACCTTCTATCTGATGGCAGCAGCAAGAAAAGAGTGTGGCCTGGGTGAGGGTGATCTCTGATGATGGATTTTAGTCCATTTGAGACTGAAATCTATTGAATTTTGGAAGAGATCGACATTGTGGGGGGGAGGGGGGAAGTAGACTTGAAGCATGGGGTTAGTTAAATCATGTTGTACATAGATGTGTGCCTGAGAAACTGTATAACCAATGCAAACTTGCACTAGTGACAGCATGAATGATAATTTCTCTAGGTCATTTTGAAATGTTGTAAGATTTACTGTCCATCTAACTGAGATGATAGGGCCTCCATTTAATGTGTTATTGAAAGACAGCACCTCAAACTTTACAGCATTCCCTGAGTAGAGTACTGGAATAATACACACAAAGTACTCGAGAAACTCAACAGGCCGGGCAGCATCTATGGAAAAGAGTAAACAGTTAACGTTTCAAGCTGAAACCATTCTTCAGGACGAGCCTGAAATGCCAGCTATTTACTCTTTTCCACAGGCCAAGGCCCTTCCTCGGTGCTTGCCCCAAATATTGACTGTACTTTTTTCCATAGATGCCGCCTGGCCTGCAGAGTTCTTCCAGCGTTTTGTGAGTGTTGCTTTGGATTTCCAGCATCTGCGGTTTTTCTTGTGTTTGTGAGAGTACTGGTGTATTGGTATAATGTTCTGAATTCCAGTTACAGGAGTGGGCCTGAACCTGGAGCCTACAAAATTTCTACCAATGAGCAACAATATTTTGTACAATTTTTGTTCAGTTTTGAGAATCTGAAATCACTTAAGTTTTTAAAAATGGCATGACTGAAAACCTCTTAAATGTTACTAGTTATAATGTATGTTACTTTAGAAGCCACTGATCTTCAGTTTGGTGAGGCATTAACAAGTTTTTTTTCCAAAGTGTTTATATTTAAATGTTTTAAATGTGTTTATGAGCACTTGCATTTAGTTGTGTGGCCATTTTATTGGATTTCCTGTTGTGCTTGGCAAACATTGTTTAATCTTTCTTTCATAAGTCAAGGAAAGAATGCTAAAAGAATTTGAAACATCTTCCAAAAGACCAGTATAACACACACAAAATGCTGGAGGAACTCAGCAGGCCAGGTAGTATCTATGGGGGAAAAAAGTTTGCTCGATATTTGGGCAAGCCCCCAAAGAAGGGCCTTGGCCTGAAACATCAGCTGTTTTCCATAAATGCTGCTTAGCCTGCTGAGTTCCTCTAGCATTTTGTGCGGTTGCTTGGATTTCCAGCATCTGCAGATATTTTTCTTGTTTGTTGTCTGCAAGACCAGCCTTTGTTACCTCATCTGTGTTTTCTTTAGGGCAGATACTGGTGTCAAAATGTCTATGTTGTGTATAGATGCAGACTTGACTGGGGATTGTGATAGAAATTGCTTCAATTTGAAACACAGCTGAATACTTTCCCTGAGTGTCTCTTGTCTGTCCAGTGTAGATTAAATACTCTGAGGAATTCCACTGACATGAGGAAATTTTTTTTTTGTGATGAATTTGTAAATTAACATCTGTAAAAGCTAATCCAAGAATGAAAACTAGCATTTCCAAATTATAATGTATTTGGGTTTATAATTCTCATCAGCCAACAAATCTTTGTTTCAGAACTTTTCTGTATCTTTACATTGTCATTGATTCAGATTGCATTTCATAAATCTGTTGCTCACTGGGTTAAAGTCGGACCTCTCGGTGTTGTATTGAGTTTGCACATTCTCCTTGTAACCATATGGGCTTCCTCCTACATTCCCAAAGGTGTAGGTTAATAGGCCACTGAATATTCTCTCTTCTGTATATGATTTACTACTACAATAATTAAACATTATTGCAGGCAAAATGTTAGTGAGTTGATGGGAATATGTAGAGAATAGGTGACAGAAAAAATGATTGGGAAGTGGAATTCCCAATGTGGAATATGTGGAATTGTTCTGTGAGCTGGTATAATGGGCTGAAATGGCTTATTGTCATAAAGAAATATGATTAAAATAGTACCACACTAATTCCCTTTCCTGCAGCCAGCTACCATATCAAGCCCCTGTCCATAAGGGTAAGACACATGCCTGAAGGTTTACACAATCTTGATGTTCATAATCAAATACTACCACCTGCATTGTTGTCCGAGAGTAAATGTTTAGCCAGAGGAGAATGTTGCCAAGGAGCAATGATTTGAGATCATTGGATTCCCTTTGATAATGTGGTGCTGAAATTGACAAAAGTTGCAGCACTGGAGGTAACAACAGCACCACATTTCTAAAGAATCCTTTTGGTGTACAATATTTGGAAGTTTTTAATGTAGTTGTTCAAACTGTCCTCTTTTGTTTACCCCAAATCTCAAGGGGGGAAAAGGCAATGAAAGTGACTCGGTAATTGTTAGCCCTTTGCGGTGATAGACAAACTGGAACCTCATGATGGCTTCCTCAAGTACTTCCATGGTGTTTTCTGTTATCACAGGCTTCTATCATTTTGCAATGATCTTTGGTTCAAATTGCTGGACAGAATTCTGGTGATTATTGAGTCTACACAAAATTACAACTAAACTAATCGATTACATATAACAACAACCTACTAAATGTAGTAAGTCGTAAATAAACTGTGAACTACAGTACCTTGCAATGTCTTGTAAATTTATCTAGAATAATAGTTGAATGTTTTTGATTTTAAATGATCCAAAAACTCAACCAGCAGATGTCATGGATTTTTTTTACTTTTAATGTTTACATTTCTTTGGTTAATTTGTTCATTGAATGTATGAATATTGTAACCATCCTGTTTAGCATATTGTGATTGTATAGCTTCCAGTTCAAGGTGTCATAGCAATCCTCTGACAATGTTTGACTGGTGGGTGACCAGTTGTTTTTAGGTGAATGTCTTCATTGTTGCCGGAGTCCACAAGTGTGCCTGATGTATCCCCTTTCATGTGGGTTGCATTCCACTAATTCCATTTACGGTTTGTGCTGGTAGCCAATTTCCCAGTCAGATGGTCCTGGTTCCCCATCCATTGGTTTGGATCTTGTTAATCCAGGCAACATCCCAGCTGGCATGACTCTTCTTGTTCTTGTCATCCTCATCCAGAGGTTTTTGTAGACAGATGTCAGATAAATATAATATTCATGCATTAGCAAAGGCAAATAAAATTAAGGCAAGGACAAGCAAGGAAGCAATTGTTAGAGTGGGGAGGCTTTGATTTATCAGGCTTGGGTAAGGTACGGATCGGGTATGTTTCTGCTACATTCTTCATTCTTTATCTGTTAGTACAAAGTTGGAGCAGTGAAGATGGCTCCGGAGGCTGTGTTGTGTGAGATATGGAATGCTGGGAGACCTTCAGCCTCCTGGATAACCACATCTGCTCCAGGTGCACCATGCTGCAACTCGGAGAACGTGTTAAGAAACAGGAGTTGCAGCTCAATGACCTTCAGCTCGTATGGGAAACTGAGGAGATGACGAATAGGAGCTAAAGGGAGGTAGTCACCCCTAAGTTGCAGTGGGAAGGTACCTGGGAGACTGTCAGGAGAAAGAAAGGAAATGGGCAGCCAGTGCAGAGTACCCCTATAGGAATTCCCCTCAATGATAAGTACACTGTTGAGGGGGACAACTTACTGGGAGAGCTGCACCGACTGGGTCTCTGGAACGGAGTCTTGTGGTATGGCTCAGAAAAGAAAGGTGGAGAAGAGGACTGCAGTTGAGACAGGGAATTCCATAGTTGGAGTAAACATGAGATTCTGTGGAACACGATAGGTGCCAGTGTCAGTAATGACTTGGATCTTGTCAGTGACATTCCAAAGGGGGAGGGTGAGCAGCCAGAGATCTTTTTACACATTGGCACCAATTACATTGGTGAGAAAAGCGAGGAGGTCCTGAAGAAAGAATTTAGGGAGCTAGGTAGAAAGGTGAAAAACAGGACCTCTAGGGTAGTAATTTCTGGATTGCTGTTTGTGCCACACACCTGTGAGACTAAGAATAGGATGATCTGGCAGATAAATGCATGCCTGAGGAACTGGTGAGGGGGGCAGTGTTTCAGATTTCTGGATCACTGGGATCTCTTCCGGCTATGACCTGTACCAAAGGGACTGGGGGACCAATATCCTTATGGGCAGTGGGGGGGGGGGGGGGGTTGCAGACAAGACCAATATCCTTGTATGCAGGTTTGCTATAGCTGTTGGGGTTGGGTTAAACAAATCTGGTAGTAGAATGGGAGCTGGAGTGATAGGACTGAGGATGGGGCTGTCAGTTTACAAGCTGAGACAATGTGTAGTCAGACTATCAGGACAAATGGGTAAATAATAGGACAAAATTGCAGTCAGTGGGATGAATAGAGGTGTAAAAAAGAAACAAAATCGAAAAGGGTGTTGGATACAGGATTGAAAGTTTTAGATTTGAGTGCACACAATATACACAATAAAATAGATGATCTTTTAGCACAGTTAAAGATTGGCAAGCATGATGGTATTGACAGGCTTCACTGAGTCATAGCTGAACGAAGCTTATTGTTGGGAGCTTAACATCAAAGGATACACATTGTATTGAAAGGACACCAGGTAGCTAAAGGGGGTGGTCTGGCTCTGTTGATAAAAAAAGAATCAGTTCCTTAGAAAGAGATGGCATAGGATCAGAAGACATCCAATCTTTGTGGGTAGAGTAAAGAAACTGCAAGGGTTAAAAGACCCTGATGATAGCGATATACAGGGCTCTGAAAAGTAGCCAGGATGTGGGTTACAAATTACAATGGGAGATAGAAAAGGCTTGTCAAAAAGGCAATGTTATGATTGGGGATTTCAATATGCAGATAATTTGGGAAAATGAGTTTGATGGAAAGAGAATTCATGGAATGCCTAAAAGAAGGATGTTTAGAGCAGCTGTGGTTGAGGCCACTAGGGGATCATCTATTCTGGATTGGGTGTTGTGTTATAAATGAGATTTGATTAGGGAACTTACAATAAAGGAACCTTAGGAGACAGTGATCAATATGTGATAGAATTCACCATGCAATTTCAGATGGAGAAGCTAAAGTCAGAAATATCAATATTACAGTGGCATGAAAGAGGAACTGGCCAGAGTTGATTGGAAGGGGATATTAGCAGGGATGACAGCAAAGCAGCAATGGCTGAAGTTTCTGGGAGTAGCTTGGAAGGTGCAGAATAGATACATTCCAAAGAAGAGGTATTCTAAAGGTAGGATGTGGGTAACGAGGGAAGTCAAAGCCAAAATAAAAGCCTAAGACAGCAAAAATTAGTGTGAAGTTAGAGGATTGGGAAGATTAAAAACAAACAGAAGACAGCCCATGGGAGAGAATGATGAAATATTAATATAAATTAGCCAACAATATCAAATCGGGCACTAAAAGTTTTTTCAGATCTATAAAGAAGAGGCGCGAGTAGATTTTGGACCATTGGAAAATGATGCTGGAGAGGTAGTAATAGCAGATGAACTGAATAAATATTTTGCAATTGCTTTGCACTGTGGAAGATACTTAGCAGTATGCCGGTAGTTCAAGAGTGTCAGTGGGCAGAAGTGAGTGCAGTTGCAATTACTAGGGAGATGGTGCTTGGGAAACTGAAAGTAGATAAGTCACCTGGACCAGATGGACTACATCACAAGGTTTTTAAAGAGGTGGGTGAAGAGATTATGCAGGTATCAGTAATAATCTTTCAAAAGTCACTAGATTATGACATGGTCTGGAGGACCAGAAAATTGCAAAAGTCACTCCAGTCTTCAGAAGGAAGGGAGGAAGAAGAAAAGAAATTAGAGGCCCGTTAACCTGACCTCAGTGGTGGTGAATATGTTGGAGTTAATTGTTAAGGAAATGGTTTCAGGGTACTTGGAAGCACATCATAAAATATGCTGTAGTCAGCATGGTTTCCACAAGGGCAAATCTTGCCTGACAAATCTGTTAGAATTCTTTGAGGAAATAACAAGCAGGATAGAGAAAGGAGAGTCAGTGGATGTTGTGTACTTGGATTTTCAGAAGGCGTTTGACAAGGTGACCACATGAGGCTGCTTAACAAGTTAAGAGCCTGGTTTTACAGGAAATATACTGTAGATGGATAGAAGATTGCCTGACTTGCATGAGGCAAAGAGTGGGAATAAAGGGAGTTTTTTCTGAATGGTTGCCGGTGACTAGTGGTATTCTGCAGGGGTTAGTGTTGGGACCATTTCTTTTTTACATTATATGTTAATGATTTGGGTGATGGAATTAATAGGTTTGCTGACAAGTTTGTGGATTATATGAAGATAGGTGAATGTTCAGTAGTGTAGAGGAAGCAGGAAGGCTGCAGAAGGTCTTGGACTGATTAGGAGAATGGGCAAAGAAGCAGCAAATATGATACAGTGTTGGAAAATGTACGGTCAAGGTCTTTGGTAGAAGGAATACACATAGACAATGGATTTGGGAGTCCTCGTACAGGATTTCCTAAAGGTTAGTTTGCAGGTTGAGTCAGTGGCGAGGAAAGGCAAAGGCAATGTTTGCATTCATTTCAAGAGTACTAGAATATAAAAACAAGGATATAATGATGAGGCATTATAAGGCACTGGTGAGGCCTCACTTGGAGTATCATGCACAGTTTTAGGCCTCTTTTTAAAGAAAGGATATATTTTCATTGGAGAGGATTCAGAGTTCACAGCAATGATTCTGGGAATAAAATGCTTATTGCATGAGGAGCGATTAATAGCCCTGGGCCTGTACTAACTGAAATTTGGAAGAATGAAAGGCCTAGATAGAGTGGATGTGGAGAGGATGTTTCCTAGGGCCAGAATAGAGGGATGTCCATTTAGAATGGAAATGAGGAGGAATTTCTTTAGCCAGATACAAGGAATCCATAGAATTTGTTGCTCTCGGCAGCTGTGGCATCCAGGTCACTGGGTGTATTTAAGGCAGGGATTGATAGGTTCTTAATTAGTAAGGGTGTGAGAGGTTATGGGGAGAAGGCGGGAGAATAGGGTTGAGAGAGAAAGGGTTTAGCTAGGATAAAATGGTAGAATAGCCTCAATGGGCCAAATGGCCTAATTCTGCTCTTGTGCCTTATGGTCTTATATGGTAGATTGAAAGAGCCTAAAGAAATATGTTCAAAGATGTTTTACAAACTTCAAAAAGTAAATTTCTAGGTAAAGTTGCAGCAATAATTAGAGTTTGTATAACAATTAAAGTGGAACTTATGTGATTTTAAAAGTTTTGTTTAATAAATAAGCTTTCCTCCATAAGCATTTGCCACGTTTCGGTATGCTTACTAAGAAATTCTCTTTGGGAATTCAACATTAATTACTGCAGTCTGCTCATCAAACATATTAAAATCATGCTATCAATAGTCTTGTGCTATATTTCTAGAATTAGTAGAATATATTACAACAAACCTTGGTTTTAAGAAACAGTTGGAAAACGACAATTCACATTATTGCATTGGAGAGGAGCCTTGAGCTTGGCTTGATATTATTGTTCAAGAAGACAGGACTTGAGGGACCATTGTATTAGATCATTTTCTCACAGTAGCTTTGTTGAGTGTAATTACCTACTACTTGTCTGTTTCATGTTGTTTGTGTGTTATTCAAGTAGAATATGTATAAGAAATCTATGACTCTTGTGCATAAGTGCATTCGCTCCACTAGTCTGGGTCAAGTTCTAACTTGAAAATCCCAAGCTGAGAAGGTAATATTAATTAACAAAGCCTTTCCTCTCCAACTCCTTACTTTTATTGATTTCAGAATTGCCCAATTCCATTGGCAGAAGCTCAATGGGGCTTTTTAAGTAATAGCATTGACACCAAATAAAGAAAGTGACTGCTCCTGTTGTGATATCGTAATATATCCTGTAGCCTCATGGATTAAATACTAGGTTGATAATGTCCATGGAATTAGCAATAGCAGTATTCCATGACATATTCCTATTTAATTCACAGTGAAGTGGAGTTTTAGTACAAACTTTGGTATTAACTTTTTATTTGCTTCGAATTACGATTTTACTGAATTTAATACCAATTACAAGCCCTGGAAATTTTGCCTGCCATCTTTGAAATAAAGTAATTAAGTTGTATTTTTAATCTGAGTTTTAAAAACAAAGTCTGATATGCCTGCTGAATTTTAAATGGGCACATTAAATGTTGTCCACATACCAAAGCAAGCTGAAACTAGTCAAATGGAATGCTACACATACTTGTTGGTTTAGAAAAATAGTTCAACACCCAAATGAAAAATTAACCCAAGCAACATTCTTTTAACAGCATTATGTAATTAGAGTGGTGACTTAAATTATTTGGAAGACTAAATAAGAATATTGCTGTCTTTCATCTGAACTTTAAAAATACCTTGTTAGATATTTTGCTGTAAATATTATTCCAATATATTTTAGATCAGTGTGAAGATAGTTTAATGAGAACTAATTGTAGCCCAGCAAAGGATAGAGTGCTTTAATTTGGTCAGAAACCAATCTTTGATGGAATGTGTACTTTGAGAAATATGAATCACTGAATGAGTAAGATTCAATAAGGAAGACATGATATTGTACACCTGCTCCCTTGTATAGCACTACTTGATATCCATCATTATGTATTCAAAATGTACTCTGCCAATTTGTGGAATTGAAGGCGTATCACATGGGGAGGGGAGAAAAGGAAGGAACTTCTCTGATTTGGGATAGTGCCAAAATTGTCCAGATGACACAATGTTGTTGATACGATTCAAGGAAGGTGACGAAACAAACAAATGAGAGGTTGGTTATCTGGAGCTGATTTCAATTTTGAGTTCTGAGGACTGTAACATGCCTATACAGAAAATAAACTTTTTCTCTGTGGTTTGAAAGACAAATGTCAGAGTGGAACTTAGATGAAGAGTTGAAATGATAGATTTCATTACAGCACCTGTGTTTGCTTCCCTAAATCCAGAGGGGACAATATTGTCATCAATGAATTAAATGCACTTAATTAGAAGTGCATTGAATTACTGTTTAAGTTAATTTTTTTGGGTGTCTGGACAATGGGGAGGGAAGAGGCAAAGGGGTAAGATTTGTATTTTGAGTGGTTGGACAGGAATGTAGTTGGTGGAGGGGTGAAGAATGAACCAGTGAGTTGCAAAGGGAATAGTATTTTGAAAGGGGAGAGGAAGATTAGTCTGGAATTTAATTAGACATAGCAGAAAGTGGTAGAGGCAGGTTCGGTATTGTCATTTAAAGTAAAATTGGATAGGTATATGGACAGGAAAGGAATGGAGGGTTATGGGCTGGGATAACTTGGGTGGCAGATAAAGTCAAGAGGAACCCAATTCTTTCTCTGGTTGGAGGGGAGTGAATGAGACTAGAAAAGTGAAAATGCAAATGTAGTTGAGAGTCTTTTTAACTTTGGAGGAGGAAACCACATTTCAGGGTAAAGGACAATCTTTCAGAAGCATTGGAGTGGAAAGTTGCCTCATGTGAGAAACTGGGAGAATGAATGGAGTTGTTGCAAGAAGCAGAGAGAGAGGAGATGTATTTAAGAAAATGACAGTGGAAGTTTGCAAGTTTATAATACACTTTGGTAGCTAACCTAATGTTTAATATTATGCTTAAAAATATGAAGACACAGTAATGGATATGTGAGAGCAGGGTAGACGCTGGCAGTAAATTAATTACATTTTCAAATTCTGTACAAGTTTAAATAGTAACACCAATCCTGTTCTTATGCAAGGAAAGAAAGGAAGAGAGGGATTTTGAGTGGTACAAAAACAAGGAATCCCCCAACAAAACAGGCAAAGGAGCTTCCCATAGTGTTTCCTTGAACTTTGGATTTGAGTAAAGTGAGTGGAGTGATTTATCTGGGGAGGGTTAGCATTTCCAATTCTACTGATACTCTTGACTTTTATTTTACTGATAAGTTCTCCACTATCAGATTTTTTGTCTTCCATGAAGTCAGAAATAAAATGTTAAATTTCTGTTTTGATTTTTAGCTTGAAGGGATAAATGTTACACGTATATTGTTTATTAATTGTTTAAATGTTGGCCCTGGCATGATTACGCTCATGATTATTCTCAATCTACCATAGCCTCGTGTCTTGTCAATTTTAAGTGTTCCGTACGAACCTGACGTTATTGGGTAGAATAGAAAGTGATAAATTCATCAGTCATCCGCAGCTCTTCCTTGTATTTTTAGGTCGGTATTTTTCTCGATAATATCTTCAGTCTTTGTACCACTTTGCCCACCGTATTTTGTCATTGCAATTGTAAAATCTCATTTCCGATGGTCATTTTAAAAATAGCACCTTGTACGGCGACTCCATTGGTGTTTAAATGGGTCGTCTATCTAACTTTTCACTCAGTTTATTAAATCGGATATATTCGTGTATATTTTAGGTTGGTAACTGGAAATACCTAACATTAATGATAATTAGCGTATTTTCCTTTCTGACGTATATTGTGAGAAATTAGCCAAACATTTAGGATCTTTTGTAAACTGCAATTTGGTATCCAAGCCGATCTGTATATTACGTCTCATCGGTGTGTATGGGCTGGTTCTCTCCCCTCTCAACTTTTTGATTGCTGCTTCCTGAGAACGAGCTTGACAGCTCCGCCGAAGCGGTGTCATGTATTTAGGAAAAGCTGTTTGGGTGAGGAGAGAGCGAATATGAATTGGAGATGTTCTCTGTCGGATTTTTTAGCGTTTCCCTCTGGTAAGGGTGATGAAATCAAAGGTGGGGACTTTGCATTCCCCCTTTAAGGGCTGAAACTCAGACACAGAGGCTGCGCCGGGATTGGCTGCAGCCTCGCACAGGCCCGCTTTGCAATGAAGTCAACGTCAGCGGGGCGACTGTGCGCTCTGTCTCCGCCTTTCGCTGCCTTGGATTCGGGCAAGCGGTGACAGCAGTTGGGAGCGACCCGGCTCCTCCTCCGCCAACGAGGTGAGCGACTGGCGGGCTCCGGGCTGAGGGGAAACCGGTCGGTGGAATCGGACAGTGTGGGTTTCGGAGCGTGTGGATCCCCGGCTCCGGCACGGTGACTGGGCCGGGCGAGGAAACCGCCGTGATTTAGCGTGGGACCGAGAGGCCGCGGGTTGGCCGTAACTCGCAATTGTCTTCAGCGGCTTGTTGGGGTGGGGGCGAGGAACTTCCCACGGGTGGAAATTGGCCTTGAGATTTGCGAGACGGGTGGGGGCGATAGCGAGGAGAGTTGGGGAGGTGATAGGGTGGTCCCCTCTGAGGAAACCCGCATTTAATGTTTCTGGGACGCAACTCCAGCTCTTGCTTCAACAGGAGTTTTCTTGGTTCTCTTTGGTAGTGTTAGACAGAATAGTTGTAAAGATATTATTCACCTGTCTTGACAACACGTTTATCTTTGCTTACTTTCCACGCCCATTATGGTCAAGTTCAGTCACGCAATAGATAATTTTCTGTTACACCAATGATCTGGCGAGCCACGCAGTCACATTTTGGGTATTCAAGCTTTCTTACAGTATATGAATACATATATGACACTTTTTAGTACTCCGTATTAATTGTTAAAGAGTATTAATCACAATCAGTAGAAATTGAATTACACTTTTTATGATAGGCTGAGGAATACACCTTTTGACGTGAGTGTGAGTCAGTCAGTCAAACCCTTTTCTCATACCAGACACGCCCTTAAACAAGAACTTTGAGTGTAAGCAAATTTTATGGATGGTTCCTTTACTGCTATGTTAATATTTTCTAATTAATGATATGACATGGAATAAAATATTTAGGAAATGTTAAATTAAAAACAAATTCTAGATAACTATCCGTTTTGAGTTTCCAAAAAATGGTGACCTTCAATTGATAGTGATTTGTTTAAATCCTCTAAGAAGCTTTGTCAATGATATTGAGGTGTTGATTAGGATAATAGAATGTAATTTTAAAAATATATTGATCATTTAATTTTTTTCAAATGTATACATCAATGCTATTTGTCAGCATATTGACTAAAAAGAGGATTTCCAAAGGCATATTTAATAGAGCTCAATCTCCTTATAAACTTACAAATACTGTGTCTAATTAGACCAAGGTTACCTTGACATTTTTGTACTTTGCTTAAAAAGTTGGAACTTTTGAAGTAAATTGCATTTTCCAAAATGGCCATTTACCATTGGGTTGTTCCATTCAAATTCGCTTCATCTTTAATGATGTTTGATGTATAGTTTTATAAGTGCCCTTGAGTAATTGCACAGAAATCTATAAGGTCACAGTTCATGATCAATGACAAAAGTATAAAAAATTGGTTCAGATATGTGAGAAGTGAATTATATCTGCAGTTCTTGGCTCAGCCACCTCTTGTAATCTAATGGCTACTGTAGATTATAGATGGCATTCCAAGAATATCTAAATTATTAAATTTTATAATTGTAATTGGCTCTAGGGGAAAAAATCTGTACTGCCAATTGTTTTAGTCAAATCTACCCACCATAACTTGAAAGGAGGAGGTTTAATGCCAGTTTATGTTGGTAGAACAAAAGCAAGATGTTTATTGGACCATTGTATTTATTGTTATTGTTAAAGTAAGAGTTTGTTGCCTGCATTTCCCTTTCATGATAGGATATATATATCCTCCCATTTGCTGCAGTGCAGTACTTGGCTATCAAGTGACAGTTGTTATTATTGCTGATCTAACAATTAAGAGGCCAAGAGGAATAATGCAACAAATTAAGACTTGAAACTTAATGCCAGTTGGATAACTTGAAGTCATTTAAGAGAAATTTCGAATTAGATTAATGGTATCTGTAAATGAATCTTATAGACCAGGAAAACTAGGCCATTTCTGATATCAAATGGTATGTTTGACAATCAGTTGTCAAGTGAGCTGTTTTGTGAAACATTAAGTCATGCCTACCAATATCACCATCTTTTCCAGAAAACCAATGTGTGCTAGCTCTCTGCCATCCTCCCATTAGGCAGAAAGCTGGCAGACATTACCCAGTTTTTCTGACAAAATCCATTTTGAAACTTCTTCAAATATCATAGATTTTTGTTTTTAATATTCATGTAAACAAAAATGTCCTTTGTCTGATTTTCCACAAGGTATGGCTGCACTACATTGTTGATGTTTTTGTAAATGTGTCTAGGTTCTTGAATTCAAAATAGAATCAGTTGGATATTCATTTTGCTCAGTTTCACACATACTTAAGATTCCATGGCACAATTCTGTGATTTGGTTCTGATTCAGTGGAATGAAGCTTGTGTACTTTTTGACCCAGATGACGTTGCAGTAAAGGCCAACATATCACTTGCCAAACTAATTACACATCTACATAATAATTTTAATTTGTGTAGGTGGCAACTGAGGTCACTTTGAGCACCAACATCTTTTCAGTATCTCACCATTTTAGAAACAACTTGCCTTTTTATTTTTCTCTATAAAAGTAGATGACCTTGTAATTTTTTCATGTTTATATTTAAACTGCCACATTTTTGCCAATTTAATTAGCTCACATCCTTAGAAGCTTCTGTATACTCCTCAGCTAGTGCTGCTACCGAGCTTTTTACAACTCTGCAACTTGGATGTGTTGGTCTACTTACTACGAACTGTGAATAGCTGTTATACAATACTGATCCTTGCAACATCCTACTGGTCAAAACTTCCCCATTTAAAATGATTCATTTCTACTCTACAGTCTGTGTTCTTTGTATTTAACAAATTCTTATTGCTCCCAGTATTGTGTGCTCTAACATTATGATCCCTTTTCAAGACTGTATAAAAATCAAAACATACCATACCAACATTTTTTTTTCCTATTCTACTGTTCTGTTACTATTCTGCTAGATGTAGTACCAGGGAGAAAACAGCACAAATAGCTGATATTGTAATAGATTGTTGTATGCTATTATAATTGGTTACTACTACAGTGCTTTGTTATACACTGCTGTAGTTACATATTTACCAGATTGCTATATAGTGTGGCAATTGCTTACATACTGCATTAAGGTGTTCCAGGCTATCAGTGTAAGTAGCCTGTTAGCATTTTCCTTCCTTCTCTTGGGTGGACAGACGCACAGAATCGGCTCATTGGTTAATCGGGACAGCCTCTTATTTGGGACAACTGTTAAAGAACAAAATCTATTTGAGAGAATTGCCAAGATTCCGTTTGTTTATTTGGGGCAAAACGCCACAAAATTGGGACAGGAGACTATTACTGAGCATTTCTAAATAGTATCAATTGTGTGTGTGTTGGTATTTTTTTTTTAAAAAGAGTTGTGATTTTTATCACTCATTGTGGGGGAAAAATAAGCAGAAAGACAATTCAGAATGGTTTTGCTCAAGCATTCCAGCTTGGAGATGCCAGAAATGGCTGGGAGTGAAAATTAAACTATTTTGCTACTTGAACTAGTTAGGAACTACAGAGAATTTGAAGGCATTGGCAATCATTTTAAATGTTACAATGAAAATGAAGATTTGGAGGATATAATGATAAAAGCATTGTATGAAGGTGGTCTATTATCTGCACTGGATGTCCGCGTTGATTTAGTTCATTTATAGTCAATCAAGTGAATGTGTCAGTGTACACTGGATGAATTCCTCTCGATAACTATGAGGAACTAATACAGTTTTATAGTACTGTGCTAGTACTAGAACTCTAGCATACTACACTATTGGGAGTGTTCTAACATGTTCTGCATTCATTTAATAAATAATTTGTTGAGCAGTTTGTCTTATACCTTTTTAATTGTTTCCATGAAACTTTGGCCAATTGGTACTGGTACTGGCCCCAATTAACCAGAATCCACTTTTTCAATTATCTTTCCTGCCTTTCTTAAATACCGGGCTTGCAATCTGAAGGAACCACTCCAGAGTTTGAGATATTGGAACATCGCAGCCAGTGCATCTGCAATCTCCATACCTGTTTCTTTTGGGAAAAACTAGGGTGCTGGTCACATCCTGGGAATTTATAGGCTTCCTATCCCATTCTTTTTCATTGTAGGTTTTGTTTTCACTCATATTAATTTCATCAAGCTTCTCATTTCCCCTGACCAATTTTTACAGTTCCCCTTTCAGTTTCTACAAGGTTTTCTTCCTTTCTTGAAAACAGATAAAAAATTATTTCTTTAATTATGTAAACATTTCCTTATTCCCATGTAACTTTTATGTTGGTATGTTAACTTTGGCTAATCGTTTCTTTTTAAACATGTCTTAGACACTTTTATGGCCTGTTTCCATTTTCACATCGGCCTGCAATTCTTTTCTACTTTTTTGTTATCAAAGCCATGGGCCTCGTTGAATTTTGACAGCTTGCTTATCTTCAGCCTTGTTGTTTTTGGTTTGATGTCGTTTTAAATAAGCCATCTCCTTGGCTCCAGTGCCACCTTTTAATGTGATAGCCGTGGCTGGACAGCTTTCCTACATTTTTTTTGGCCTATGTGTATGACGTGCAACTGAAGTATTAATTTCAGTTTGGATTAAATGACTTCTAATTTTGGAGAGAGTGATTTTTGCACAGATTTTGAACATAGAATATAGAAAAGTACAGCATAGGCTATGATGCCAATTTTAAATTGATCCCTTCATGTCTGTTTCCCTATTTTACCTGCCTATCTAAAGTTCTCTTAAATGAATCTTAAGACCACATGACGTAGGAACAGAATTAGGCTATTCTTCCTATTAAGTCTGTTCCACCATTCCATCATGGCTGATTAATTATTCCTCTTAACCACATTTTCTTGCCTTCTCCCCATCACCTTCGTCACATTTACTGATCAAGAACTTAACAACCTCTGCATTAAATATGCTCAATGCCTCTGCCTGGAAATCCATCTGTGGCAATGAATTCCACAGATTCACTATCCTCTGGCGAAAGAAATTTCTCCTCATCTCTATTCTGCATCAATGTGTTACTATTGAGGCTGTGCTCTCTGTTCCTAGATAGAGTATGGTAAGCAGCCTCTCTAAATCCACTCCGTCTAGGTTTTTAAAAATTCAACAGGTTTCAATGAGATCTCCCCTCATTCTTTTGAACTCCAGCAGGTGTAGGCCCAGAGCCATCAAACACTCTTCACATGTTAACTCTTTCATTCCCAGCATTATTCTTGTGAACCTCCTCTGGATCCTCCCCAATGCCAATGCATCATAACAGGCCCAAGACTGCTCACAATATTCTGTGTGTCCTCAGCATTTCATGTTGCTTTTATTTAGTAGTCCTCTTGAAATGAATGTGTTACAAGGATTACTCCTTAGTAATAGCAGTCAGAGAGGCACAGAGAGAATCTGTATTTACTGACTAATGTCTTTATTGTCACAATGAAAGAGCACGTGAATTTGCACAAACACCTGTTTGCACACCTGACCCTCAATAAGCAGTCAAAGAAAAGAAAGGGTAATACCCAGAAAAAGGATTTTATGCTGGGCATGTATTCCCTGTGGTCCCGATCTAATCTCCACATGTCCATGGGGTATTCCCCATCTGCGATAATTGGTCTCTGGAGAACTGTTGTTATATTGCTTTCGAAGAATCTGCTTTTATATTCATTCCTTACCAGTTCAAGTGTTGCAGTTCAGTGTTATTGGCTATGGGATCTGACAGACCTTGTAACATCTTATTGACTTTGGTCCAAGCCAGCATCCATTTATTGCCCTCTTTTGCAAGTGACAACCGGTAATTTATGGCTCTTTGTCCTAAATCAGTTACCAAATCAGTAACTAGCTTGAATCTCTCAGGTTGATACAGACCCCACCATTCATAAACCTGCATGTTGTATCTAACCAAAGAACACCACAAATAATGTATTGGGAAATTATCTCTAGTCCAGCAAATTACCTGGAGCATCATTGTCTATTTTAAATCAATTAGGCCCAGCAACTCCAGTTTACAAAATGATAATCTCCATTCCTTTGACCTCATGGCAAAACCAAAGACGATTAGCCAGTTGTCTTCGACTGTTCTTGATTCATTCACATTCACTGGTTTGTGGGCTATAGTTCTTTCTGGCCAGCTAATGCTAATGTTATACTTGCTTTCCTTATCACCAACTTAATCTGCAAGTTAACCATAAGGGAATCCTGCACAATGACTCTTAAGTCCCTTTGCCCCCACAAATTTTGAATTTTCTCCCCATTTAGAAAATAGTCCATGCCTAGGAACAGGCATGGAAAGAAGATCGGCTGACTGGCAGGAGACAAAGAATAAGGAATAAATGGGGCATTTTCTGGTTGGCTGTCAATCACTTTGTTCTTCAGGGATCACTGTCAGGACTGCTTCTTTTTCACTTCGTCATTGATTTCAGTGAAGGAATTTGATGGCTTTTTGGCCAAGTTGATAGATGATACGAAGATGGGTAGAGGGGCAGGTAGTGTTGAGGAAGCAGGGTTTCTGAAGAAGGGCTTAGACAGATTGGGGGAATGGGCAAAGAAGTGATGGATTGAATATAATGCAGGGAAGTGCATGGTCATGGGAATAAAGGTGTGGACTACTTTCTAAAAGGGGGTGAAAATTCAAGAATCAGAAGTGCAGAGCGACTTCGGAATCCTCCTGCAGGATTTGCTAGAGGTTAAGTTGGCGGTAAGGAAGGAAAATGCATTCTTTTTGAAAGGAGCTGTATATAAAAGCAAGGATGTTATGCTTAGGCTTTAAAAGGCATTGGTCAAACAGCACTTGGGATATTGTGAGTGGTTTTAGATCCTTTATCTAAGAAAACATGTTGGTATTGGAGAGGGTCCAGAAGAGGTTCATGAGAATGATCCCAAGAATGAAAGCATTATCGTGAGGAACGTTTGATGGCTCGGAGCCTGTACTCACTGGAGGTTAGAAGAATGAGTGGGATTTCACTGAAATCTGTTGAACATTGAAAGTTCTAGATAGTGGGTGTAGAGAGGATGTTTCTTATAGTGGGTGAATTTAGGTCCAGAGGGCACAGCCTCTGAATAGAAGAATATCCATTCAGATCAGAGATGAGAAGGAATTTCTTTAGCCAGAGGGTGGTGAATTTGTGGAATTAATTGCCACAGAAGTCTGTGCAGGTCAAGTCGTTGGGTATATTTAAAGGAGCTTGATAGCTTATTGATTACTCAGGGCATCAAAGGTTATGGGGGGAGGGGAAGGCAAGAGAATGGGGTTGATGGATGATGCATTAGCCATGATGGAGTGGTGAAGCAACTTGAGGGGCCAAATAGCTTAATTCTGCTCCTTCGCTGGTCTTAAAACAATCAATTTTGTGCAGCCTCTCCTTGTAGCTTATACATTCTTGTCCAGGAAGCAAATCTCTTCTGCGCCCTCTCCAAACCTTCCACATCTTTCCCATAGTGTGGCAAACAGAACTGCATACAATCATCCAAATGTGGCCTAATTAAAATTTAATAAAGTTATTGCATCATTCAACTTTAATGTTCAATGCTTAAACTAATGAAACAAACATGCTATAGACCATTCTTATTATCTTATCCATTTGTGTTGCCACAAAATCACTAGCCTCATTTTCAACACTCATTTCCCAATATAAATTTCTGATGATTCTGATATCTTTATCAATGCCCAAGTGCTGTAGAATTTTTATAAGCTCTTCATGTCTCACCTGTCAAAAGCTTTAGTATAATCAATGAAACATAGGTACAAGTCTTTCTGGACCTCTGTAGCAGTTGCATTCCACTATCTTCAGTGAAGCCAAAGTGTTCTTGTGCACTTTCTGGTTTCATGCTTTTTCTTGCTCTCATCATAATGATTCGTAGCAGGACTTTCATAACGTGACTCAGCAAACTAATTGTGCATTTTAACTCACATTAATTTACCGCATTGCTGAGAAAAAAACAACCTAGAGCAAATACTGACTTGTTCATTTCCTCATATTTCCCCACTATCATATATTTTATTCAGTAAATCTGTCAGTCTTTCAATCCTGAAATCTGCTAGCACTTGGATAATTTCTATAGCACTGCCATCTGGTCCTAATGCCTTATTCTTTTTCATTTTCCCCACTGCTGCTTTAATTTCCGATTTCATAATCGATGGGCCATCCGTGTTCTTAGTTAATATTGGATTCTCTCTTCTGACACCTTCAAACAAATCGGCAATGTATTCTTGCCAGTATATCTTTTTTTTCCCATGAGTGTCGATTCATCCTTCTTCAAATACAAAAATAAGCACCTGTGAGTCCTCACCTTATGCATGTCGCCAGAGTTTTTAAGTTTCTCTACCTCTTCACATTCTCCATTTATCCATTGTTCTTTTGCTTCTTTACATTTTCACTTGATATTGTTTTGTTCAAAGTTTTATATTTGTTACTGTTCTTTGTGATACTGAGATTGTGGCCTCTCCACACTTGGTTTGTCAGTATTGCTGAGCATTGACCATTTGTGATATATTTGATATGTTGTAAGAGGGGAAACGGGTTTTAAATTGGTCACAATTCTGTGCTTCTCCCCTTCCTCCTTCCCACTTACTGCAGTTTTCTTAAGAAACAAGTGTTCATATGTTGAGAATATCTTGGCAATCAATTTCAGTATTATTCCATGTCAATTCCAGTACACAAGTGGGAGTGCACATCTAGCACAACTTCTCGTGGTCCTTGAACACATTCTACAGAAATCAGGAAAGCTCACCAGCATCTCTACTTTCTGAGGAGAACCAAATCGTTGTTACTCTAGATCTGACGCAGCAGCAAAAAAAAGATAAAGTACATAATAATAAACACAATCAATATAAATACCTAATTAGCTTGTATATGGTGATTTTATATCAATAAAGTGGCACAAGAGACAGGAGTGTCTGCACATAAGGTGACTCTGACAGGAAATTATAAAGTAGTGGTGGTTGATGGTGTTTTTCGGCCTGGTGGTCCTGCCATGGATGCTGCACAGCTTTCTCCCTGATGGGGGTTAGCAACAGTCCATAAGTAGGGTGGGTGGGACCCTTCAAGATGCTGCTGGCCCTTTTCCGGCACCTTTTGGTATAAACATCCTCTGATCAATGCTCCCATTGATGCATTGGGCAGTTTTGACCACCCGGAGCCTTGCTGTCAGCCACAGTGCGGTTTTTGTACCTTTCAGCAATGTAGCTTATTCTCTCCGTATCGGAAAATGCACATCTGTAAAATGATGTGAGTATAGATGTGCATAGTTGAGCTGTCTTCAGCCTCCTCAGAAAGTAGAGATGTTGGTGAGCTTTCCTGATTTGTGTAGAATCTGTTCGAGGACCATGAGAGATTGTGCTAAATGTGCACTCCCAAGAGTTTGAAACTGCTTGCAGTTTCTCTTGCTGTGTCGCTGATTTAAAGAGGGGTGTGAGTAGTGCGAGTTCTCCTGAAGTCGATCACCTTTCTGTCATTGATATTGAGGAAGGGGTTATTTGCCTGGCAGTAGACCTAAAATTCTTTACACTTCTCTCTATACAGTCTCATCGTTGTTGATGACTCCCACTATTGTTATGTCATCGACGAACTTGACAATGTGACTTGGCTGTTTGGCCATGCAGTCATGTGAGCAGATTGTACAACAATCGGACACAAACCTGGGGGGGGGGGGTGCACCCCTGTTGAGGATAATTGAGAAGGAGGAGCAGTTGTACATTCTTGCTATCAGAGGTCTGTTGGTTAAGAAGTGTAACGTCCAAATGCATAGTGGTGTGTTTAAACTGAGGAGTAGGAGTTTGTTCACTAGGTCTGTGGGACAATAGTGATGATTGCCGACCTGAAATCCAGAAACAGCATTCTGACATAAGTATGTTTGTTTTCTAGGAATGCCAGGCCAGTGGATGTAGAGTAGTTCCGTCAGTAAGCATATTGGTGATTGTCCAATGTGGCAGGAATGGAGTTTTTGATGTGCGCCATTACCAGCCATTCAAAACACTTCATGATTGGTGTAAGTGCTACTGGGCAGCAGTCGTTCTGTTCTGAAGGTGTAGAGTTCTTTGATACAGGAATAATGGTGGCTGATTTGAAGCATGTGGGGACAGCAGTCTGGATGAGTGATGTGTTGAAGTCTGAAGAGATCAGTGTGCTGCTGCACATACTCTATAAATCTCAGCCTGACATGTTGTCTGGCTCAGCTGCCCTATGGGGGTTGACTTTCCTGCAGAAACCTTGCTTCTGTTGCTGTTGCAGGCAGGGGTTGCTCATTTGAGAGAGGAGTAGTTTTTGTCGCTGCCAATTTGTCACCTGCCTTCAAGTGCACATGGGATGTTTAAGTTATTTGTCTCCTATCGAGTTACTATTGATTTGGTTTCTGCGCTTCCACTCATTCTCTTTTCTTTCTTTTTCAATCTTTTTATTAATTTTCACATATACACAAAAAAAATAACATAGTAATAAGTAAATTATAAATACAATAGACTTGAAATCACATTGATAATAAGATAATAATATCCTACTAAGCATCAACAAAAGAAAATGCCTTAATCAAGTCCACATGATTATATGAAAAAAAAACAAATAACCATTAAAAAAGAAAAAAAATATTAAAAAATATGTGAGAAAAAAAAATATATTAAAAAAAATAAAACACTAAACTAAACTAACATAGGCAATAATAACAGTTTACAAGTATAAGATAGTGTCAAAGAACTCCAGAACTCCATACCTGAACATGAATAAGCAGAAAGGTCTGGAGAAGGCCAAATTAATTCATATGAAAATGTCGAATAAACGGTCTCCAAGTTTCTTCAAATTTAATTGATGAGTCAAAAATAGTGCTTCTAATTTTTTCCAAACTCAGACAAGAAATAGTTTGAGAAAGCCATTGAAATGTAGTAGGAGGATTTACTTCTTTCCAATTTTGTAGTATAGACCTTCTGGCCATTAATGTTACAAAAGCAATCATTCGTCTGATTGAGGGGGAAAACTGATTGCCATCTTCATTTGGTATACCAAAAATTGCAGTAATAAAATGAGGTTGTAAATCTATATTCCAAATTGAGGAAATAGTAGTAAATATATCCTTCCAATAATTATGTAAAGTGGGACATGACCAAAACATATGGGTCAATGAGGCCACTGCTAAATGACATCTGTCACATAGAGGGTTAATATGAGAATAGAATCGAGCAAGTTTATCTTTAGACATATGAGCTCTATGTACAATTTTAAATTGTATTAAAGCATGTTTAGCACATATAGAAGAAGAATTAACCATTTGCAAAATTTTTTCCCATTTATCTGTTGATATGTTGTATTGAAGTTCTTTTTCCCATTCTTGTTTAATTCTAACTGATATTTCTGGTTGTATCTTCATAATCATATTATAAATAAAAGCTACTAATCCCTTCTGACAAGGATTTAAGATAAAGATCAAATCTGTAGTGTCCATCAAAGTTGAATTAGGAAAAGATGGTAAAACTTTATGTAAAAAATTTCTAATTTGTAAATATCTGAAAAAATTAGATTTAGGTAATTCAAATTTATTAGAAAGTTGATCAAATGACATCAAAGTATCTTCAAAAAAGAGATCACGAAAACATTTTATACCTTTCCTTTTCCATATGTTAAAAGCTTGATCTGTCCAGGAGGGTTTGAAAAAGAAATTAAATAAGATAGGGCTATCAAGAACAAAGTTTTTCAAAATAAAAAACTTACGAAATTGAAACCAAATTCGTAATGTATGTTTAATAACAGGATTAAGTATTTGTTTATTAAATTTAACTAAATCCGCAGGAAGACAAGAACCAAGAACAGAGAATAGAGAATATCCCTTTACCTCATTACATTCCAAATTTACCCACTGTGGGCACAGTGGTGAATCCAAATCTAATTTCCAATACAATAAATTACGAATATTATTTGCCCAATAATAAAATCTAAAATTAGGTAAAGCTAAACCACCATCTTTTTTTGATTTTTGCAATTGCTTTTTACTTAACCTAGGGTTTTTATTTTGCCACACAAATGAAGAAATTTTTGAATCAATGTTATCAAAAAAAGATTTAGGAATAAAAACTGGTAGGGCTTGGAATAAATATAAAAATTTCGGTAAAATCATCATTTTGACAGCATTAATCCGACCAATTAATGATAAAAACAAGGGAGACCATCTTGTAGTAAGTTGATGAATTTGATGAAGCATAGGTAAAAAATTCATTCTGAATAAATCTTTATATTTCTTGGTAATTTTTATACCTAGATAAGTGAAGTTATCAGTAACAACTTTAAATGGTATCCTATCAGTCAATAAAGTTTGTGCATTTAAAGGAAATAATTCACTCTTATCTAAATTTAGTTTATAACCAGAAAAAGTACCAAATTGAACCAACAAGGATAAAATAGCAGGAATAGACCTATCAGGGTCAGAAATATATAACAGCAAATCATCAGCATAAAGAGATAATTTATATAACTTCTCATTACGGGTAATACCAAAAATATTAGGAGATTCACGAATAGCAATAGCTAAAGGTTCTAATGCAATATTAAATAATAAAGGACTTAAGGGACAACCTTGTCTCGTACCACGAGATAATTGAAAAAAAGAGGATCTGTGGTTATTCGTAAAAACAGAAGCAACAGGTTTATGATATATTAATTTAATCCATGATATAAAATTAGGACTAAAATTAAAATTTCTCAATGTATTAAATAAATATATCCATTCAACTCTATCAAAAGCTTTTTCAGCATCTAATGAAATAACACATTCTAGGATTGTGGGTGGTGAAGTATGAATTATATTAATCAATTTTCTAACATTAAAAAAGGAATACCGATTCCTCATAAAACCAGTTTGATCTTCTGAAATAATCTGAGACAGTACTTTTTCTAATCTAATAGCTAAAATTTTTGTAAGAATCTTAGAATCTACATTTAATAATGATATAGGGCGATAAGATGTACATAAAGTAGGATCTTTATCTTTTTTAAGAATTAGAGAAATATTAGCTTCATAAAAAGATTGAGGTAATCTCTTCTTAGCAAACGCATCATTAAAAATTTCACATAACCAAGGAGAAAGCAAAGAAGAAAAAGTTTTAAAAAATTCTACTATATAACCATCAGGACCAGGAGCTTTCCCTGAGTTCATTGATGAAATAGCCTCTCCTATTTCCACTATAGAAATAGGAGCATCTAACAGGCTATGATCTTCATCAGTCAGTTTAGGAATATTCAAATTGTTAAAAAAATTATCTATCATGGACTGGTCACCATCAAATTCTGAATGATATAAAGATTTATAAAAATCTTGAAAGGTATTATTAATTTCTTTATGATCAGTAGTTAAATTACCGTCTGATTTGCGAATTTTAATAATTTGTCGCTTAGTCGAGATAGCCTTTAATTGATTAGCTAACAGTTTACCAGTACGGTCACTATGAATATAAAATTGAGCCCTGGTCCTAATTAATTGATTTTCAATTGAAGAAGGTAATAGTAAACTATGTTCCATTTGAAGCTCAACTCTCTTCTTATAAAGTTCTTTGGTAGGAGTCACGGAATAAATCTTATCAATTTCCTTAATTTTATCCACCAATAAAGCAATATCTAAATATCTTTGTTTTCTTTTACCAACAGAATATGAGATAATTTGACCACGAATAAAAGCCTTAAAAGAGTCCCAAAGTATTCCTCTGTCGATTTCTTCAGTACAGTTTGTAGAAAAGAACAAGTCAATTTGCTGTTTTATAAAAGTAATAAATTCCGGGTCTTGAAGCAAAGTAGCGTTAAGTCTCCAAGATCTGGTGTTATTGGAATAGTCCGAAATCTTAATAGATAACTTCAAAGGTGCATGATCCGAAATAGTAATAGAATCATATTTACAATCAATAACATCCGTTAATAACCGATGATCAATAAGAAAATAGTCAATTCTAGAGTAACTATGATATACATGTGAAAAAAAAGAAAATTCTTTATCTTTAGGGTTCAAAAACCGCCATATTTCTGTAATTCCCGAGTCAACCAAAAATGAATTAATAAGTAGGGCTGATCTATTCGGAAGAGTGCGAATAGGTTTAGATCTATCCATCAAAGGATTCAAACAACAATTAAAATCTCCACCCATTATCAACATATATTCATTTAGATTAGGAAGAGAGGTAAATAAACGTCTAAAAAATTCAGGGCAATCAAAGTTTGGAGCATAAATATTAACTAGAACAACTTTCCGATGGAAAAGTAAACCAGTTATCAACAAAAATCTACCCTGTGGGTCAGAGATAATTTCATGATGTGTAAACGATATTGAGGGATCTATAAAAATAGACACACCCCTAATTTTGGCGGTACAATTCGAATGAAATTGTTGACCCTTCCAGAACCTAAAAAAACGTTGATTATCCTCCCTCCTGATATGGGTCTCCTGTGCAAAGATAATATTAGCATTCAGTCTATGGAATACTTTAAATATTTTTTTGCGTTTAATCGGATGATTTAAACCATTAGTATTCCAGGAGATAAAGTTAACAGATCTATCCATCATACCAATATTAATTGTGTGTATCATAAAAGGTTAAAAAGACACATAACCCACAATTCAGGAAGGAGGAAAATTGATTCAGGAGCAGCCGGAGAACATGACACCTCAACAATATTAGTAATTTAAAGTCGGCCCATAAACTAAAAGCAAAAAAATAAAAAGCAAAAGCGTGAAAAAAGATCCCTACCCCCTCCCCCCACCCTTCGAAAAAAAGCCAAGCGGCAGGCGCATAATCTAATACTAATATTACCCCCATTTCAAGATGGCAGCTCTATAAAAAAAAGATTAGAAGAAAACTATATATCACCCAAATTAAAATATAGAGTTGCAAAAAAAAAATATATATCAATCAGAATAATAAAAAAAACTAATATAATACAACAATCATTAATAAAAAAAAAGGTATAAACGTCAAAATTTAAAAGTGTAGTATACCTTTAAAAAAAAATCCCATATTCAAATACAAGATGACGTTTCAAGAGCAAAGACTTATGGGAAGAAGAAACGCCATTTTGAAAAAGCCATATTACTAAATACAAAAGTGAGTTCAGCGATCTGTTAAAAGACAAAATAACATTTAAAAAGAAAGGGATATAATAAACAGTACAACATATATATAAAAAAAACTAAAAATCCAAAACATTCGTCCCATATCTGAGTACAGGCAAACAGATAAATGCTTGTAAAAAACAGAATCTTACGGGAAAAATAAACATCTTAAAAAAAAAAGATAAATCATTAATGCAAAATATAAACGTATATAACCAAAACAAAGAAAAAAAAGAATATTATCAAAATTAAAAAAAAACATCTATAAACAATGAAGCTAGTAAAAAAAACCGGACCCATAGATCAAAAAATAAAAAGTTATAACCCAACTTCATAGGTTAAAACT
The DNA here is from genome assembly GCF_030144855.1 of Hypanus sabinus. NCBI lineage: Eukaryota > Metazoa > Chordata > Chondrichthyes > Myliobatiformes > Dasyatidae > Hypanus > Hypanus sabinus. The sequence goes on along the minus strand of NC_082707.1, from coordinate 157,371,573 downwards.
TAAAATAGAAAGATATCCTCTCTCCGAAAAATCTTCCACATAACACACAGTTCAAGTTGCAGTAGAAGATCAAAATTCTCCAACAAATTTCTTCGCTTCTTCCAGAGTGTTGAAAAATCGTTGACTGTTGTCGGGCAGCACAATTCTAAGCTTCGCTGGATACATTAAAGCTTGTCTAAGTCCGATCGAATGAATCTCTGCCATCACTGGTTTAAAAGCGATCCTGGCTCTCATTACTTCAAAAGAATAATCCTCAACTATTCGAAATTGAAAGTTTTTGTAGGAAATCATACCTTTTTTACGAGCTAATCGAATTAAAAGCTCTTTCTCACGAGGATAATGAAGGCGAACAATCACCGCTCGTGGTTTATCAGGCACAGACGAAAACCTCGCAACTCTGTGAGCGCGGTCGATAATAGGTTTAGTTTTCACTCATTCTCATCTTCTCCATATAATTTCCTCCCCTTCCCCAACCCTCCCAATCAAATAAATGCTGCAGAGAAACTCTCTGCATCCGGTGCCTTGAATATCGGTCCACTGATAATGTAATTGCCAATCCCATCTCTCTAATCAGTCCTGTCCCACTTGAAGAATAGTGTCCCTTATGTCAGAATGCTGTTTATTGACTTCAGTTTGGTGTTAAATATGATCATTCCTCAGAAACTGTCCTTGTTTGGACTCAAAACCTTCTTCTGTAATTGGATCTTGGACTTGATGAAGAGACTCTAGTCCAGGAGTTTCCAACCTGGGGTCCATGGACCCTTACCATTAACCAAGGAATCCATGGTATAAAGATTTTTTGGGAACCCCTGCCTTTGATTGTCTGTGTTGGCAACAATATCTCTAGCTCTATAATAGTTGGCACTAGCTGTCCTCTTTCCTCCCACCCCCCAGACCTCTGCTAGTCACACTGCTGACACACAACTGTACTTCTAGATCCAACTCTAGCCACATTATTAAACTAGATTCTACCGCACTAGTTAGAATATGCATCCTAATTTGTACAATTAATTCAAATCAAGGTGTATTTTAAATCTGTTTAGAACAGATACAAAAATACCTTAAAACCCTAAATTGCTTAGTTTCATCTCTGAGAAATGCTTAAATCCATGAAAAGATCATATACAAAAGGCTTTGTGCCAGGTGAACTGAATGGAATTTGTGAAACAGCTTTAGATTTTTTTTCGCAGATAATCCTCCTTGGTTTCAAAACACCATGCAGCTTGTAGTCTTTTGTGGTACCCAAAACAGCAAGTTAAGAAATTCTGGCCCTATTTACTTGAATTAGCGAGCTTCTATTTTGGAAAGATTAGCCATAGAAACTTAGAAAACCTGCAGCACAATGCAGGCCCTTCAGCCCACAATGCTGTGCCGAACATGTACAATTGGCCCTCCTTCTCCACAGATTCCGCATGCGCGAATTCAACCAAGCATGGATCAGGAAAACCCGAAGGTTCTCTCTCCAACACTTGTTGTTTGAGCATGTACAGACTTTATTTCCTTGTCATTATTCCTTAAACAATACAGTATAACAACTATTTACATAGCATTTGCATTGTATTAGGTATTATAAGTAATCTAGAAATGACGTAAAAGTACAGGCAGTTCCCCAGTTGTGAATGAGTGCCATTCCTGAGTCCGTCTTGAAGTCTGATTTGAAGTCTGAACAGGTACATCTGGTATTATGTAGCGTCAGTTAGTCAAACGTTTTTCTTAGTATATAGTACATATTTTACCTTTCAATGCATATAAAACACTTAAGAAATGTACGTATTTCAATAATTAAACCACTGTGTTGCTTAATAATAATTCCAGCTTTCATCCGGGCAGGGCCTTTCACACGCTCCATCAAAATTGTTCCGATTGTTGACTGACTGTAGCCTAACACTTCTCCAACGACCGATGGCGTTTCACCTCTTTCCAATCGCTTTATTACTTCCACCTTATTTTCAATCGTTATCGTGATTATTTTCGAGAACAGAAACACTGCGGATTCAGAGCTGCACGCCGGGTCCTAATGTCCACCGCACTGAGATAGGTTAAATAAAGTCCGGAGTTCCGCTAGGTCCTAAAGACCACCGCATTGAATCAGGTTAAATCCACATTTTTTGGTATTCACGGGCGTTCTTGGAATCAGTCCCCCTTGGATAAGGAGGGCCGACTGCACTTTAAAAATTACCTAGGGCTACACATAGCCCTCTGTTTTTCTAAGATTCATGTACCTATCCAAGAGTCTCTTAAAAGAGCCTATTGCATCCGCCTCCACCACTGTTGCCAGCAGCCTATTCCGCACACTCACCACACTCGGCGCTTTAAAAAAAACACCACAGAAACTTGCCTCTGACATCTTCTCTGTACCTACTTCCAAGCACCATCCTGGAAGAGATTTTCAACATGTTAGCTGATAAAGATAATTTTTTTTTAAAAAAAAGTAACCTAGTAGCTATTTTAATCTGAGGCTGCAGATCCTCAGAGCAGGAAATCTTGTTAACAAATATTTTAATTCTTCTTTAGACATGAACAAGGCTGCCCTACCCTTTCTGATTATCCAAAATAGCAGCCATTCCCATATCTTTCCTTGGACTCAAAATTACATTGTCTAAGTTCCTGTTTACTTACATCTCAATAGATTGGCTGCCACATTTTCTACTGACTTTTATTTTGAAAGTCTCATCCTTCTGTTTGTATTGGTGTTATGGCATGTTTGCACTAGCTTTGTACATCTTGTCAAACATTTGCATAAGCAGGACTAGGTTATGTCTGCTAGTATTTCAAAAATAAGTATTCATTTGACAAATGTGAATTCATGCTCTCTGCTGCAGTTTTGCTTTTATTATGAGCTGTACATTGAGGGGAGATTATTACAAAGTATAGTTCACTCTAGTCAGTCTATCATTTGAATAACTGGATTTACATAAAATTTGAGGCATTGACTTGGAGCATTTTAAAAGCTCTGATTACTGGTATTCAATAAATAGACTTGTTGAAGTAATGGAAGAGCAAATTCTATTTTTACAACTGTTCCTTTTAAAGTGTTAATTGACTAGTCACAACTGCTTGTCATGCTTATTCCAGAGAGGATTGTTTGACCACCGCATGATAGTTTGTATTGAAACAGAGTTTGGATTGGTATAATCCTATGAAGGTGACAGCTGTCGAAACCAATTGAGAAATCAAATTAGAGCACGCTAAAGGTGACCCCTCCATTGCACTCCTTTAGGTTACAGAAATTAGCCCTTGTAGGGTCCACAAATCTCTACCAAAATTCTGTATATGTTTTTAAAGTAGAGGCAAGAAAAAGTAAATAATAAAATGGGTCTTCTGATGCTTGTACAGATGGTGTATCTCTGCATTACGAAAAATTGCTCTTCATTCTGCGAAGGCAGGCCATACCATAATGTGGGTGATGTGTAATTTGTTTCATTGGTGTATTGGGATAATGAAAGGTTATTGAGGTAACGAAGATTATGTGGCTTACAAAGCACTGAACAAAGAGCATTAAACAAAATGTTTGTTTAATCAAAAATAGCTTAAGTGCTATTCCCATCCCTGAGATACCAAGACAGGTAAGTAAATCCATAATCAAAGAGGAAGCCAGCAGATGCTGGAAATCCAAAACAACACACACAACATGCTGGAGGAACTCAGCAGGTTAGGCACCATCTGTGGAATGAATAAACTGTCAACTTTTCGCACTGAGACGCTTCAGGACTGAGAAGGAATGGAGAAGATGTCAGAATAAACAGGTGGGGGGGGGGGGGAGGAGGCTGGCTAGAAGGTAATAGGTGAAGCCAGGTTGGTGGGAAAGGTCAAGGACGGATAAGAAGGAATCTGATTGGAGAGGAGAGTGGGCTGTAAGAGAAAGGGAAGGAAGAGGGGACCCAGGGGGAAGTAATAAGCAGATGAGAGGAGGTAAAAGGTCAAGAGTGGGGACTAGGGGAGGGTGCAGAATTTTTCTTACTGCGAAGAGAAATCTATATTCGTGTCATCAGATCGGAGGGTACCCAAATGGAAAATAAGGTGATACCCCTCCATCCTGAGCATGGCCTCATTTTGCACAAGAGGAGACCATGGATCGACATGTCCGGATGGAACAGGGAATCGGAATTAAAATATTTGGCCACTGGGAAATTCTGTTTATGGTGGATGGAGTGGAGGTGATTAATGAAACAGTCTCTGACTTATGACGGGTCACACAAATGCTGAGGTTGCTTTGGACACAATAGATGAGCCCAGTAGATTCACAGGTGAAGTGTTGCCTCACCTGGAAGGACTGTTTGGGGCCCTGAATGGATGTGAGGAAGGAGATGTATGGACAGGTGTAGCTCTTGAGCTGCTTGTAAGGATAAGCGCCAGCAGGAGGGATGAATGGACAAGGGAATTGTGTAGGGAGTGATACCTGTGGATATGGGGATAGGGAGGCGATGATAGTGGGATCAATTTGGAAATGACAGAAGCTGCAGAGGGTGATGTGTTGGATGCAGAGGCTGATGGGGTGGTAGGTTATACAGGTAAGGACAAGAGCTTTATGACTGTTAAGACAGCAGGAAGGTGAGGTGAACAGGAAATGGAAGAGATGCGAGTGAGGGCAGCATCATTAGAGGAGGGAGGGAAATGCTGTTCTTCTTGGGAACAGATGTGGTGGAGGCAAAGGAACTGAGAAAAGGGTATAGCATTTTTACAGGAGACCGGGTAGGAAGAGGTATAGTCAAGTTAACCATAGGTTTATTAAAGGTGTTGGTTGACAGTTTGTCTCCAGAGATGGGAGAGAGATCAAGAAAGGGAAGGAAGGTGGTGTCCAAGATGGACTAAGTGATTTTTAAGGGCAGGGTGGAAGTTAGGAGCAAAGTTGATAAAATTGACGAGCTCAGGATGGGTGCACGAGGCAGCATCAATGCAGTAGTCAATGTAGCAGAGAAAGAATTGGAGTTTTAATGAGGAAAGCTTCGAACATGGGCTGTTTACGTAGCCGACGAAGAGGGAGGCGTAGCTGGACCCATGCAGGTGCCTGTGGCTACCCTGTGTGTAGGTCTTGTAGCACCTTGTTTGTTGGGTGGTCGAGTTGGTCTCCTGACTTGGTGTGTCTGAGTAGTCTTGCAGTCTCTCCGGACTCTGAATTCGGGGATTGCCAAACATTATGTGGATTTTCTGGTGTAGTCTGTTTTGTTGTGTGCTTTTGTGATATTCTGGAGGAATGTTGTTTCATTTTTTAACTGCATTGTAGTTGTGGTTTCTAAATGACAATAAACCGAAATTCAGTTCAATGCTGGAGAATTCAGCAGGTCAGGCAAACGTCTGTGGTCTCGGTCTGCAGCATCAAATGTTTTTTCCTCCCCATAGATGCTGCCTGACCTGCAGAATTCCTCCAGAAATTTGTGTGTGTTGCTTTGTGTCCAGGTTTTCCCCATCTTTAGGACGCCTTTTTACAAAATCTTCTTTTTGATTAAATACGTATGTACTCTCAAGGATGGGAAAAGCACCTAAACTATTCTTAATTAAACAAACATGGATTTTGTTTAATGTTCATGTGAATCATGAGATAGTATGCTGCAGATATTGTCATTATTGTGTTTGCTGCTTTCCGGTAATCCTCTTTTGATTTTGGTCACACTTTGCACATTTCTGTGTTACATCTGTTTCTCAGGTTTACTTTACTGCAGGATAGCCACACTACTTTGTTGTGGGGTTCAAAGTAGTAACCTAAGTCAGAAGGATGTTTTATTTCATTTTGTGTTTCAAAGAATTGATTTTGTTATTGATTATTTTTCTTTTAGATATTACAGTAGACATAAGAAGGACCCATGGAATTTTACGAGTCTCAGTATCTCCTCCTTATTATCCCAGCTGTGGTCATTGCCATAATTTTCCTGTTCTTCTGGCTGTTTATGAAGGAAACATCATATGATGAAATACTTGCTAAACAAAAACGTGAGGCAAAGCCGGTGTCAGCAAAAACTGACAAGAAGAAAAATGAAAAGAAAAAGAATAAGAAGAAAGACAATGCAAATGGTAACATGCATGAATCTGACTCTGAAAGTGCAATACGAGACTCAGAGTTGGTAGATGTGTTAATGCCTGATGAAGAGAGGCCTGTAAGTATTTCATTGTCTGTAGGTGAAATTTCAACTGGATTAAAAGAAAGAAAGAAGAAAGATAAGAAGCCATCAAGACATTTATCTGAGGAAACTTTGGGTAAGGATTTTGAAGCATCAAAACATGCTGCAAAGAAGAATGAACCAATACCAGTTACCAAGCAACCTACTCCTCCAGAAATTTCAAGTTTTAAAAGGAAGTCTGGACAGAAAAAGCAGAAGAACGACACAGGTAAAAATATTTCCTTGTCTCCTTCCCCATATTCACATTTATTTATGCTTTATATTCTTTACCGCTGCAGTTTGTACTTGTATTTATTTCTGATGTTAGCTTTACTAAATTGGCAGACTTGATTAGGATGACTCAACAAATCATTTGGATTTTATTTTCCACAAAATCCAAATCTCTGCAATTTTACATAAAAGCCTTAATATTATGTGTCTTACCTGTCCTGTCTCCTCTCATCAAATTAATAAAAATATAGTTTTCAAGTGTGAAATGATAACTTTGGTGCTTAGTTATTCAATCTCCTTATCTGATATTATGACTAATAGTGGGGATATCGTGCAGAAAGATTATTTGGTTTGAGTATTAATAATGAATAAATGGAAATAATCCACGGCAGTAAATTAGCCATCTGTTTGGGCCTTATGTTTAAATGGGTTCGGCATCGAAGCCAATATGTACAGCATGAACATGCCTAGACTTCTGTGTCATTTATGTGAATATAGGCAGTCCCCGGGTTATGAACAAGTTCTGTTCCTGGGTCCGGCTTTAAGTCGGATTTATACGTAAGGCAGAGCAGGTACATCCGGTATTATTTAGCATCAGTTAGTCAAATGTTTGTCTTAGTATATATTTGACCTTTCTATGCATATAAAACACTTAAGAAACATGTGTATTTCAATAATTAAAATTGCGTTGCTTAGTAATAATTGTCGCTTTCATTGGGGCAGGGCCTTTCACATGCTCCAGTATTCTCACTTTATCCTTTACCTGTATCCTTTAAAGTTGTTCTGATTGTTGACCGACTGTAGCCTAAAGCTTTTCCAATGACTGATGGCGTTTCACCTTTTTCCAGTCGCTTTCCACTTTATTTTCAATTGCAGTCGTTTTCCATTAATGGAACAGAAAACTGCGTATTTTATGTTCTACTGCTGAGTAGCAGTGAACTGTCTGATTGGCCTATCAGAGTTCTTTTTAGGATCCAGTTAACTTGATCAGCATTTCTGATCTGGCTGTTGTACACGATTGCACTTAATAATAAAAAAAAATACAGCAGCTGCCGCGGGCGGCGGGTCTTGTGCTGCTGTGGGTCCTAAACTCCACCCACATTGAGAAAGGTTAAATGGAACAAGTGGGGGTGGTGATGACTGGAAAAGGCGGGAGTCAAGGTGAATCTTGCTAAGATATTTAAGCCAAATACAAAGTTACACACTCAACACAGTGTTAACGGCAACGACTTAAAATGGCAGACGATGTTCTCCTCCCTCGGTCCGTAAGTAAGAGTTTGTCTGTAAGTCGGATGTTCGTAACTCGGGGACTACCTGTGTTATACTTCCTAAGTACATAAAGGTTGCCTTCCTTAAAAAGTATTGCATTTCCTGTTGTTTCTAACCAGAAATTATAATGAGGGTAGAAATTTTTTTCCTAAACTAATCTGTTATTTTGCTAATAGAGAAGGTAGTAGTAAATGCTGGGTAATGACAGGCAAACTTGAGGAAGAAGCAACAGATAAGAGCAGAAGGGGTGTCATCAGGGCAGCTCGTTTTGACTAATGGGTGTCCTTGTTCTTGTGGCTGCAGTGGAGAGTAAGCAAGATGTATCCAGATACACTTAGCATCAATGGTTTTAATGTAGCACAACTTTACTTCGTGTTTGTGCTGTTGCTATTGTGGCAGCACTGACAATTCATCACTCAAACTGTAAATTCTTTAAAAGCAGTGCTAAGAAATGAAAAGAGGCAAGGTAAATGTGAATGTTCATTGATTTCCTGGATGTTGCAACACAGTAGATAGAGAATTAAAGAACTTGCATAGTATACTTGTCTTCATCGATTGAAGTGTCGAGTATAAAAGTCACATTGCAGCTGTATGAAAATTTGGTTAGGCCACAAATAGGATATTGTGTGAAGTTCTGGTTGCATAACTGGAAAGATGTAGAGATGTTGGAAAGGTTGTAGAAGAGGTTCACCAGGATTTTCCCTGGAATAAAAAACATTAGCTGAAAGGCAAAATGTTTTTCACTGTTCTATATGTACCTCATATGCTTCCATCTAGTTACCTCAGCTTCGATTGCTCCAGAGAGAGGCTGGGTAAACAAGAATTAACTGGATTGAAATGTACTGATTATGTGGGGGGGGGGGGGGGGTGGGAGAAGAGTACCAGAGCAATTTTGTTTTTTTAGGTAGTTATACATTAGTTGGTGCACTGTCACAGTTTTCCTGGACTAATTTTGGAGTGCAGATTTTCTTTGCTCTAGCCAGGATGTTGTGTTTTGTCCCTGAGTCTTAGCTGCTACATGTGCTTTGTTGATTCTTGATTTCTCATGGTGTGAACAGGGGTTATTGATGGTAGTGTGCCCAGTAGGATGGTTCAAACTGAACCCGGTTGCATGTGCATAAACCTTTGCATCTGCATTTAGGATTGTGCCCTCATTGAGACTAGAGGCATCCTTGGAGCTGCCACCTTATATTTTTTGCTCAGCTGTCCAATACCAACTGCCTCTGGATATATATAGCACATGAGCGTTTCAAAAAAGGTGGTTTTAAGGTGCATTAAGATTGATAAATCCCTAGGGCTTGTTCGAGTGTATCCCAGACATTGTGGGAAGCAAGGGAAGATGCTGCTGGGTCCTGGCAGGGAAGATTACATCTTGGCCTCAAATGGGATATTAGAAGACTGGAGGGTAGCTAATGACGTGCTTAGAATAAAGAAGCTTGCAAGAAAATGTTGGAACCACAGGATAGTGAACCTGACTTCAGTGTGGGAAAATTAATGGAGCGGATTGTGAAAGATCAATGTATCTGTATATGGAAAGACCAGTACTGAATAGAGAGATTCTGCAGAGCTTTGTGCATGGGCATTGTATCAGGAATTTGAGTTTTTGAAGATGTGACCGAGAGAATTAATGATACCAGGGTTGTAAACGTCCACTTGGACTTCAATAAAGTTGTTAATGAAGTGTTGCATGGTAGACTGTTTTGAAATATTTGCTCACATTGGATTTGGGTAAGCCCACCCTTAGCTTGATGGAGTCAAAGGGTGGCTGTGGAGGGCTGTTTAACAGATTGGATGCCGCTGACCGGTGATGCAGTGCAGAAATTGATGCTGACCCCTGTGGTTTTTCATATATATTTGCAGTTTGAATGAGAATGTAGGTGCAGTGATTGATAAGTTTGTGGATAATACCAATATTGGTGGCATAGATGGTTATTGGAGATCACTTTGAGGAAGTTGGTCAAAAATAGCAGAAGTTCAACCAGGGCAGGCCATAAAGTGAGAGCAAGGGATACATCACTGAAATTGACAATACAGTAAGACCGGGTGGTAAACATGTCTAGCACATCCTGTCATTTGTCAGGACATTATGTATGAGTTTTGGGTTACAGTGCAAAAATATTGGATTGCACATTGCATATTGTGCATTTGTAGTTAACTGTTCTATAAGAAAGATGTGACTAAGCTTTAGAGAGTGCAGAAGGATGTCGCCAGGACAGAAGGCTTGAGTTACAAGAAGAGAGTGGATAAGCTGGTACTCTGGAGTGAAGGAGGCTGAGGGGTGACCTAACCAAGAGTTTTATAACACGATGAATAGCTCAGTGAAGGTTAAAGTATCAATCATTTCCCTAGGGTAGTGGTGCCTAAAACTAGATGGTAGAGGTTTAAAATTTGGGGGGGGGGGGTGTTTAAAAAGGTGTTGAGAGGCAAGTTCTTCCAACAGAGGGTGGCAGGTATATAGAAACATAGTTTTGAAATGCTTAAAGAGAAACACTTATTAGAAAAACAAGATTTTTATCGGTATTTACAGATGAGACAATATGTTAATAAGACGCTTAAAAATGTAACCAAGGCAAATACATGCTTGATAGAGCACTTTAGGAAAGCATATAATTCAGATAATGGTAGTAGGATCATTTCAAGCATGTATAAGGGGTTGTCAAATCTTAAAACACATTCAACTTTATACATTAAAACAAAATGGGAGAAGGAAGGAGGAATAATTATATCTGAGGAAGAATGGATGACAATATGGAGATGTCAATGGAAGTGTACCAGTTCACAGAAATGGAGGGAATTTGGATGGAAAAACTTGAAGATATTTTATTCCACCCTCTCAGAAATCCCATTATGATGGTAACCTCCCTGTTTGCTGGAGAAATTGTGGAACTCAAAATGCAAATCATTATCATTTTTTGGGACTGCCCTGTTATCAAAAACTATTGAAGGAGGATACACAAAGCCCTACAAGACATCTTTAAATGTGAAATACCCTTGGAGAGTAAGACCATATATTTTGGATATATACCTCAAGAGTGGTTGGAAAAGAGATAAATATTTAATGAATGTACTGTTGGTGGGTAAAAAGACTCTTACTAGGAAATGGTTATCACAGGAGAGCCCAACTTTAAATACATGGATGGAAATTACAATGGACATTTACAAAATGGAGAAGATAACAGCATCTGTTAATCATAAGCTGGAACAATTTGATTCATACTGGGAAAAATGCTTTAACTACATAATGCCTCATAGGCCTGATTTTATTCTCACAAATCAATGAATCTGTTGTTTAAAAAAAAATCACTCCCTACTTGTATGTAGTTCTTTCCTTTTGCTTGTTTTTTCTTTCCACTCTTATAAGTGTATACCCCAGATAAATACATTGTGGAGATTTTGTGATATATATGATTATGATATATCTATACAATGTCTGAAATACATCTTATGGAAATGTTTGTTTGAACTTCAATTAAAAAAAATTACAAAAAAAAAAGAAACGTAGAAAACCTACAGCACAATACAGGCCCTTCGGCCTACAAAGTTGTGCCGAACATGTCCCTACCTTAGAATTTCTTGGTGTTCACCTGGCGGAAAATCTCACCTGGTCCCTCAACACCAGCTCCATAGCATAGAAAGCCCAGCAGTGTCTCTACTTTCTGCGAAGGCTGAGGAGAGTCCATCTCCCACCCCCCCATCCTTATCACATTCTACAGGGGTTTTATTGAGAGCATCCTGAGCAGCTGCATCACTGCCTGGTTTGGAAATTGCACCATCTCGGATCGCAAGACCCTGCAGCGGATAGTGAGGTCAGCTGAGAAGATCATCGGGGTCTCTCTTCCCGCCATCACGGACATTCACACTACACGCTGTATCCGCAAAGTAAACAGCATTATGAAGGACCCCACGCACCCCTCATACAATCTCTTCTCCCTCCTGCTGTCTGGGAAAAGACTCCGAAGCATTCGGGCTGTCACGACCAGACTATGTAACAGTTTCTTCCCCCAAGCTATCAGACTCCCCAATACCCAGCGTCTGGACTGACACCTTGCAGCCCTATTGTCTTGTTTATTATTTATTGTAATGCCTGCACTGTTTTGTGCACTTTATGCAGTCCTGGGTAGGTCTGTAGTCTAGTGTAGTGTTTTTTTTTGTGTTGTTTTCACGTAGTTCAGTCTAGTTTTTGTACTGTCATGTAACACCACAGTCCTGAAAAACGTTCTCTTTTACTATGTACTATACCAGCAGTTATGGTCGAAATGACAATAAAAAGTGACTTGACTTGACTTGCCCTCTATTTTTCTAAGCTTCATGCAGCTATTCAGAAGTCTCTTTTTAAAAAAAACCCTATGGTATCCGCCTCCACCACTGTTGCCGGCAGCCTATTCCACACACTCACCACTCTCTGAGTAAAAAAAAAACTTATCCCTGACCTCTCCTCTGTGCCTACTCCACAGCACCTTAAACCTGTGTCCTCTTGTGGCAACCATTTCAGCCCTGGGAAAAATCCTCTGACTATATACATGATCAATTCCTCTCATCTTGTACACCTCTATCAGGTCACCTCTCATCCTCCGTTGCTCCAAGGAGAAAAGGCTGAGTTCACTCAACCTATTCTCATAAGGCATGCTCCCCAATCCAGGCAAAATCCTTGTTAATCTCCTCTGCATCCCTTGTATAGCTTCCACATCCTTCCTGTAGTGAGGCAACCAGAACTGAGCACAGTACTCCAAGTGGGGTCTAACCAGGGTCCTACATATGAAATGAATTGCCCGGGGAGATGGCAGAGGTAGGTACAATTCTGATTAGAAGATATTTGGACAGGTACATGAATAGGAACCATTTAGAGTAATGTGGACTAGACAGAGGCAAATAAAAGTAGTTAAGATTGCATCTTGCTCATCATGGGTAAGTTGGGCTGAAGGATCTTTAACCATGCTGTTTAGCTCTGATTTCAGATGTCACAGGATTGAAGGGCTTCAATCTGATTCTTTGGTTGCTTTGCATGTGAGTTATTTGTCAGTCTCTGTTTATGTATACTTCATTAATTTTTTCCCTATAAATGCCTGCAAGGAAATGAATCTCAAGATAGTTTATGGTAGCATGTAAGTACTTGGATTATAAATTGACTTTGAACTTGCTTCTTTCAGTGTGCTGCCTTTGCTTTCAGCACTTGTGGCTTTTGTTGTAGTTTCATCAAGCTGGAACTTTATTTTGAGGTTACAGTTGGTGCTAACTGTCTGCACTTGTGTTTGAGCCAACACTTTTTAAAAATTTGGTAATGTGTCCCCACTGCTATTATTACTGTATCTAAGTGTAGCAGATGGTGGTGAATTCTGGGTTTCTTTGTCGTCTACACCATTTAATGCAATGTTAGCCTTCTCCAGCTGATGTCCTTGTTGGGAAGATGGCAAGAGTGACTGCCTCACAGTCCTTTATGATTATAAAATGGACTTTGAGTTGACTGGATTAAATTGATGTTGGGTGGTCTGTTTTTTTTTTGCCTATATTTAGTGGGTGATCTAATGTTGCATTCATTACCACATAGACTGTTTATTCTATGAGATTCTTGTAAGTGGAGAATTTCGTGACACACTGGTGTATATAATAATAACTATATAACAATTACAGCACGGAAACAGGCCATCTTGGCCCTTCTGGTCTGTGCAGAATGCTGACTCTCACCTAGTCCCACTGACCTGCACTCAGCCCATAACCCTCCATTCCTTTCCTGTGCATATACCTATCCAATTTTTTTTTATTATAGACAATATAAAGAGAATAAAATCACACAGAAAGACAAAGGAATACAAGTTACAATGCAGGAGATTCTAATTAAAAGTTACAGCAAAAGGAAAAAGTTTTAAGCCTTGATTTAAAATGGCTTAAGTTGGAACAGACTTCAGGTCATTCCAAATATGTGGAGTATAGTAAATAAAAGTTGCTCCACCATGTTTAGTTTTGATCCTGGGGACGGTAAGCAGACCTGTCTCAGAATACCTGAGAGCTCGGGAAAGTTCATAATGCAGCAAGAGATCAGAAATGTACTTTGGCCCTAGACTATTCAGTGCTTTATAAACCAGTAGTAATATCAGAAAGGTGATAATAAATTAATCTGAATCTGAAGTGGCTGATTGGACTACTTCAGGAGACTTAAAGTTGCAAGAAAAGGCTGGAATAAAGCTTTCAAAACAGTTTTGTGATCTCTATTTCTGATTTTTAAGTTGCATATTGTTCAAATAGCAATTTTTAAATTTCCTATCTTCCATTGTGAGATTTGAACTGATGTGTCTGGGTTGATGGTCTCCTGGGTTATGAGTAACTTAATAGCTAAGCCACCATGTCCTACAGCAACCAGTGGCAATAACTTGTGGTTAAAAACCAATATTATTTAGAGAGAATAACTAGGAGCTAGATTTTTTCCCCAGTCTAACTGCATCTCTTTTGTTCTGTCTAAAGGTTTAAATGAATGGGTTGTTATGTGATCCAAAGCCCGTCTATTTAAATGATTTTATTGCCAGAAGCATTAAAAGCCAGTAGTAACAGAAATCTACAGCACATTACAAGCCCTTTGGCCCACAATGTTGTGCTGACCATGTAACCTACTCTAGAAACTGCCCAGAATTACCCTACTGCATAGCCCTCCATTTTTCTAAACTATCTAAGAGTCTCTTAAAAGACCCTATTGTATTGGACTCTACCTCTGTCACTGGTAGTGCATTCCATGTACCCACCACTTTCTGTATTTTAAAAAAAACGGCTTACACATCCCCCTTGTTCCAAGTACCTTAAAACTATGCCTCCTCATGCTAGCCATTTCAGCCCTGGGAAAAAGCCTCTGGCTATCCACACAATCAATGTCGCTCATTATCTTACACACCTCTATCAGGTCATACCTCAACCTCCATCGCTCAAGGAGAAAAGGCCAAGTCCACTGAACCTATTCTTGTAACTCATGCACTAGGTAAGGAAGGCAGTATTTTAATTGTGGATTCTTTTAATTTTAAATAACCAAATAAATAATTGAGCAGAATAGCTTTAAAGGTCATAAACAAGAGCAAATCTGCAGATGCTGGAAATCCAAGCGACACATACAAAATGCTGCAGGAACTCAGCAGGTCACTTGCATCTGTGGAAAAGAGTACAGTCAATGTCTTGGGCTGAGATCCTTCATCAGGAGTAGAGGGAAAAAACATGAGGAGTCAAGAGTTAAGAAAATGGTGGGAGGGGAGGAAAAACCGGGAGGGGTCAGAAATTGATTGAAAGGGATACAGAGCTGGAGAAGGGAAAATCTGAGAGGACAGAAGGCTTTGGAAGAAAAAGGGGGAGGAGCACCAGATTGAGGTGAAGGGCAGGTAAGGAGATAAGGTGAGAGGGAATGGTGAAGGGGATTACCGGAAGTTCGAGAAATTTGATGTTCATGTCATTAGGTTAGAGGCTACCCAGACGGAATAGAAGGTGTTGCTCCTCCAACCTGAGTGTGGCCTCATTGCAACAGTAGAGGAGGCCTTGGATTAACATGTTGGAACGGGAAACGGAATTAAAATGGATCGCCACTGGGAGATCCCACTTTTTATGGCAAACAGAGCATAGGTGCTCACTGAAGCGCTCTCCAAATCTGCGTCAGGTCTCACCAATATATAGGAGGCCACACCGAGAGCACCAGATCCCAACAGACTCGTAGGTGAAGTGTTACCTCATTTGAAAGACTGTTGAGGGCCCTGAATGGTAGTGAGGGAGAAGGTGGAGAGGCGGGTGTAGCACTTGCGCTGGGGGAGGGATGACTAGGGAGTTATCCCTGTGGAAAGCAGAAAGTGGGGGTGGGGTGGGAGAGGAAAAATGTGCTCGGTGGTGGGATCCTGTTGAAGATGGCGGAAGTTACGGAGAGAGCTATGTGCTGGATGAGGAGGCTGTTGGGGTGCTAATTGAAGACAAGATGAACCCCATCCCTGATGGGGTGAGGACAGAGATGCGGTTGAGGTCAGTATGATAGTGGAGGAAAGAAACACCTTTCTTCGAAGGAGGAGGACATTTGGGATTGAAAAGCCTCATCCTGAAAGCAGATGTGGCGGAGACGGAGGAATTGAGAAAAGGCGATGGCATTTTTACAAGTAATAGGGTGGGAAGGGGTATAGTCCAGGTAGCTGTGGAAGTCAGTGGGATAGACATCAATAGATAAGCTGTCTCCAGCAACAGAGACAGATCAAGAATGGGAGGGAGGTATTGGAAATGGACCATGTAAATTTGAGGGCAGGGTGGAGGTTGGAAACAAAGTTGATGAAGTGTAGCTCTGCATGGTTAAAGGAAGTAACACCCATAAAGTCCTTAAGTGTTCAGGATGGTTTTGTTCAGGCTATGATAGAATTGCGCTTGAATAATCAGCCTAATTTAGTTTGTTGTCTGATTGTGAGAATATTTATCTATTAGCAGTCAGAGCATTAAGTTCGTGGCAGTGCTTAAAAGGGAGGGAATTGCAACTGTTGAGATTCTACATTTGGGTATGGTTGTCATCTGCATTGAAGAGTCTTGGCAAATCTGTCAATGGAAGGTATCCAAAAAGAATTTATGGAACAGAGATGGTTTAAATGCTTGGGAGCTGTACTTGCTTAAAAGCAGCTGCAGCCAACTAGCATATAGTCATATACCTGTATGGCAATGACCAAAGCTAATGCAAGCCTCTGGAAATGGATGATGACTGAATAAAAGTAAGAAATAAAGGCAAAGTAATGATTCAACATTGGCATCATTTACAATACAGGAAAAAGATAAGCCAGAAATTTGAAAGAAATTGTCAGAGGATTGTATTGAAGGGGGAAAAAAATCATTATGAGTACAAATCTCCAATTATGGTGGTTTCTACCCCAAGTCTTTTTAGGAAATAGGTGTGTATATTTGCTGAGGACTAATTATAAGGTGTTCCATTTGGAAACTTTGAAGACATTGCACATTCCATTCCTTTGGGAGAAGTGAGAGTAAAACTGAACAATTGTACCCCAATGTGTGTGTTGGAGGTTACTTCATAATTAAAGAGGGTGCTGAAATACCTCAGATGTTCAGCTGATTTCAGATGGCCAGCACGTATTTTTGAAAAGTAATTTAATCTTCACAAACCAGAATAAAAGTATAAAAAACTGCAGTCAAGGTTATAGAAAGGGAAATTAATTTTTTTTTTTTTTTAAAAAAGGCTTCTGGTTTTTAACTTGGGCAGAATCTCACAAAATTAAAGGCAGATCAATACCATAATTCTCAAATTATGAGGGATGAGTTAATATTCTAGTTCCTAAATTGTTGGGATGGATCTACGGTAGTTATTTCCTGAAACGCTGCGGGGATCTGTATTAAGACTGAAATTGATTGTATCCTTTGGGATTAAAATGGTTGTGTGTCAAAGGCTAATCACCTCAGTCTTAGGAGTTCCTCAGCACTTTGTCATCTTTGAGTGCTTTATTATTGAATTCCAAATTTTTGTTCTGTTTAGTACGGTGTTTACTTTCATTTACAAATCCACAGATCATAAATGATGTGCACACCATTCAGACTTGGGCTAATGGGGAGGTGTGGATAATATGGATGTTACTTCCCATTTGAGTTTGTTTCCTAATTGTGGTGAAATTCCAGTGATATCTAACGCTATAATTTTCAATGACTTTTTCTGCATTGTAATCTCTTGTGATATCACTGAAAGGCATTTATTAATGTACATTGAACCCTGAATAACCATTGGCTTGCCTATGAGACTGTCTTGGCAGTCTCATGAGATATTATCTTTATAGTTCAGTGTTGGATTCAATCACATACTCTTAGATACACACATCCATTTCTTGAAACTCTCTGTTTCAAGAGAGCTGTTCACTGACTGGTATTTCCCTTAACGATTTTTGCAGTACCTTTTTGGATTAATGAGTGTTTTCCCTGAAACAGGCCCTTGCTTAAGGAAGTTACTTACACCTTTTAGCTTTATAATGGATCAAATCTTAAAACTTCATTCTGGCTACTGTGAGCATCAAAAATCTGGGTTAGTCTTGATAAAGTATCTTTGTTCCTTATTGAATATAGGTACCTAGTGACCTTGCTACAATAATAATTGTCGAGATGCAGTATGATCAATTGTGTTGATGCTGTCTTCCAGTCAGTGACATTAAAGCATCCAGCCAAGTAATTGCCTTTTTAAAAAAAAAACACACTTGCACCTTGGTGAGGATTGATTGAATTAACTGAATTTCTAGCTTAGCAAAATTACATTTTCACAGAGATTGGAAACTGCTGCTCTCTTTTGCAAAGCCAAGAGAGGATGTGAATTATTGAAGAGACAGGAGAGTAAGTTAAAACAACACACACAAAATGCTGGTGGAACACAGCAGGCCAGGCAGCATCTATAGGGAGAAGCATTGTCGATGTTTCGGGCCGAGACCCTTCGTCATTTAGAGGCAGGATGCTACATTAAGATTAAAAATCTGTGCTAAAGATGTATATTTTTTCAGCAGATCATTGATCTTGTGATGGAAAGTAACATAACTGTTCGTTCTGCTTTATATGTGCAATGAAACTTAGTCCTAAAAACATGCTGCTTAAAACTGTAAGTGAACTGTTCTGTCTCTCTGATTGAGAGGTTGCTTCTTGATGTTCATCAGCTATTTGAGAGTTAGCAGTTCATTGAACTGGTTGTTTACAAGCAAGCTACCTTCATTCATCCTGTGCCTTTCATTTCTTAAAGTTGTTCTAATTGGCTATCCTTTTCCATCTGGCAGTTGGTGCACATTTAATATAATAATACTAACTGACATTCTAAAGATTTTTCTGTGGATGTATTACTTTTTATTACTATGATTGTTTCTTTTGAAGTATTAAGATTTTTTTTCAATATACTTCAATTTAGAGTTTTCAGTATCAAGTGGCAGTCTGGCATTATTCCTCCTTTCTGGAATGTGGTTTCAGAGCAATATTAATATCCTGGGATCAGTGCTCAAACATGTTCATTGATGAACATAACATGCTTGCTTTTAAGAAATGATCTATCTGGTAAAGGAGATCTGTTGCATCATTGATGTATTTTAAATGCATTTTGCCAATAGGCCCATGAAATCAGTTTAAAAATAAGTCTGAAACGGTTTTCCTTGGAGATGTAAGTACTAAGGAATTAAATTTGGAAATTGTTAGTGTGGTTTTGACAGTGATGGGTAAGGGAACTCTATGACCCTGCATATTATTACAAGTTAATTGGGAATAGAAAAAATTATTTGCACCACTTTTAATCTCTTTTCTTAAAGACCAATTAGTTGCTTCCTACTTCAGCCCCACTAATCCAACACGAAAGCAGATGATGGTAGAAAACTCGGTGCACATTAAGGCAGTATGACTGGAAATGGAAGTATTGTTTGTTTGGGTCAAAGATCCTTCATCAGAACTGGAACAGTGCTTTTATTTCTCATTCTATAAATGCCTCACCTGCTGAATATCCTAGCATTTTCTGCTTAACTTGTTTTTCAGCAGGTGTGGTGTTTTTTGATCTCATCACCAGTTTTATTTTAAGTGGTTTTTTTGGTCCTCCTGTCAGTCTATTTCAATGTTTAAATCCAAGTTTAATAATAACCATAACAATCGGTGAAAAGCTGCCAACTAGGGCTTTCGACTGGAGTGCAGAAGACAACAAACCGTGTAGAAGAAATAGAAGAAATAATAAATAAATGAGCAATAAATATCGAGAGCATGTGATGATAAGTCCTTTAAAGTAAGTCCATCAGTTCTGGGAGCATTTCAATGATGGGGCAAGTGAAGTTGAGTGACGTTCTCCCCTTTGGTTCAAGAGTCTGATGGTTGAAGGATAGTAACTACTTCTGAACCTGGTGGTGTGAGTCCTGAGGCTCCTGTACCATCTCCCTGATGGCAGCAGCAACAAGAGAGTATGTCCTGGGTGGTGGAAGTTTGTGATGATGCTGCTTTCCTGCAACAGTGTTTCATGTAGATTTGCTTAATGGTTGGGAGTGCTTTACTTGTGATGGACTGGGCCATTTCCACTACTTTTTGTTGGAGTTTCCATTCAAGGGCATTGGTGTTTCCATACCAGACTGTGATGCAGCCAGTCTACTCTCCACTGCACTATAGAAGTTTATCAGAGTTTTGGATGGCATGACAAATATTCACAATCTCCTAAGGAAGTCAAGGTGCTGCCATTCTTTCATCATGGCACGGGTGCTGGGTCCAGGACAGGTGCTCCAAACTAACAACACCTGGGAATGTTAATCCTTTCCACCTCTGATCCTTCGATGAGGACTGTCTCATGGACCTCTGGTTTCCTTCTGAAGTCTATAATCAGGTCTTTGGTCTTACTGATATTGAGTAAGATGTTGTTATGACACTTCTCAGCCAGATTTTCAATCTCTCTCCTCTATGCTAATATGTAAAGCGAGTAGAGCAGGGGACCAAGCACACAGCTTTGTGGTGCACCAATGCTGATGGAGATTATGGAGGAGATGCTGCCAATCCAAGCTGACTGGGGTCTGCAAGTGAGGAAATCGCAAATCCAATTACAGAAGGAGGTTTTGAAGCCAAGATCTTGGAGCTTATTGATTAGTTTTGGGAGGATGGTATTGAATGCCGAGCTATAGGCGATAGAGCATCCAGATGTGTGTGTCTCAATCTGTGTTCCGGGGTTGAGTGAAGAGCCAATTAGATGGCATCTGCTTTGGATATGTTGCTCTGAAAAGTGAATTGGAGTGGATCTAAACCCCTTCACAGGCAGGACTGATGTTTCATCACCAATCTCTCAAAAATCTTCATCAATATGGGTGTAAATGTTAATAGGCAATAGTCATAGTCACTATGTTCTTGGGCACCAGCATGATTGAAGCCTGTTTTAAGCAGGTGGGTACCACACACTAAAATGAGAGGTTAAAGATTTGTGAACACACCAGCCAGTTGATCAACACAGGTCTTTGGTATTTGGCCAGATACCCCATCGTGGCTGGATGCTTTTCAGGGATTCACCCTCTTGAAGACTGCCTGCAGGTTGGCTTCAGAGCCTGAAATCACAGGATCATCGGAGTATGTGGGAGTTCATGAGGGTTCCTCGATATTTTGACAGACAAAGCAACCAGAGAAGGTATTGAGCTCATCTGGGAGCAAAGCCTTGTGGTCTATGTCACTTGATTTAACTTTATAATAGGTGATAATATTCAAGTTGTGTTACAACTGTTGAGTATGCTTCATTGATTGTAATTGTCATTTTGCCAATGTTATGGCTTTCCAGAGGTCATACCTGGACCTCTTGTAACTTTCCTGGTCTCTAGACTTGAATGCCTCTGATCGAGTTCTCAGCAGATTTTGGATCTCATGATTCATTCAGGGCTTCTGATTGGGGAAGACTCTGGATGATTTTGTGGGGCCACATTTGTCTTCAGCTGTTTTAATAAAGCCTATTACAATCATGGTGCATTCACTCACATCCACAGAAAAGTCCTTTGCGTACCCTCTTCTCTTCCTCCTACAACCACCTCTTTGTTGTCCTAATCTCTGGAGCTTGCTGTTTAGCCACTGCCTGTGTGCAAGCCAAGTAATTCAATTTACCAAAGTTTGGTTTGGGCTAGGAACAGTAGGCATTCCTGATCTTTGTATAACAGTGGTTTAGTGTGTTGGAACCTATGGTGATGTTAATTGGGCAGGGATTTCTTCAAACAAGCCTGATTGAAGACTCTGACTATGATTGGAGACGGCATCATGCAGTATCTAAAGCACTTGATTATAATTTGCTGCTGGTGGTAAACTGCGGTCAGAATCACGGATGAAATCTCCCTAGGTAAATAGAACAGATGGCATTTAACCACTAGATGCTCCAAGTCGGAGGAACATGAATTTGACAAAGCTGCCACATTGGAGCAGCGGTGAGAGTTTATCATGAAAGACACCACCTCCTGGTATGCTGGGAGAAAGCCATGTCTTGGTCAGACATAGAATATAACAGTCTTCCATTTTTTTCTGGTACAGCAATCTTGCCCTCTGGTGCTCAGTTTTGTCCTCCGGCATCTGCACATTTGCACATAACAAGATGCTGGGTAGAGGAGATCTCAACCCTTTGCGTTTCAGCCTGGCTTGGAGTCTTTCTCCTTCCCCCACCTCACTTCCGACCATGGCAATGAACCTTTGTCCTCTTAAAGGTGCTGTACCTGTGTGGTCCAACAAGTCCTTCAGATGATCATGAGCTCTGATGATTAAGTTGATTTAAAAGTACATTGCCTCAATGGAGGTTGCAGGTTGCAGTTAGCAATGAGAGGATTTCAAAAGAGATGTATTTAAAGGTATATTTAGAATTATTATCAGTAACCCACAGAATATTGCTAAACATCACTGGTGCTATGGAGAAAATCTAAGAATTTAGGCCCTTATTCTTGCTCTGTCTTTTTGGTGACTTAGTTTTGAGGGGTGAACATTTGTCCACTATGAAGGTATATCTATCTGCATTTTCAGTTTGGTCTGTTTATAGGACAACACAAAGGCATATCCTTTTGTTCTTGCACATTAATTTCTTCAGCAAAAATAGCATTATGATCCCAAAGTTTCTGATTTGTATCAGAAATCAGTTTTATTATGACCAGCATGTGACATGAAATTTGTTAACTTAGTAGCAGCAGTACAATGCAATACATAATTAAGCAGAGAGAAAATAATAATAGTAAATAAATAAACAAGTAAATCAATTATGTATATTGAATAGATTTTTTTTTAAACATGCAAAAACAGAAATACTTTTTTTTTAAAGTGAGATAGTGTCCAAAGATTCAATGTCCATTTGGGAATTGGGTGGCAGAGAGGAAGAAGCTGTTTCTGAATCGCTGAGTTTGTGCCTTCAGGCCTCTGTACCTCCTACCTGATGGTAACAGTGGGAAAAGGGCGTGCCCTGGGTGCTGGAGATCCTTAATAATGGACGCTGTCTTTCTTAGACACCACTCCCTGAAGATGTCCTGGGTACTTTGTAAGCTAGTACCCAAGATGGAGCTAACTAGATTTACAACCTTCTGCAGCTTCTTTTGGTCCTGTGCAGTGCCCCCCCCCCCCATACTAGACAGTGATGAAGTCTGTCAGAATGCTCTCCATGGTACAACTATAGAAGTTTTTGAGCATATTTGTTGACATGCCAAATCTCTTCAAACTCCTAATGAAGTGTAGCCGCTGTCTTGCCGCCTTGATAACTACATCGATATGTTGGGACCAGGTTAGATCCTTGGAGATCTTGACACCCAGGAACTTGAAGCTGCTCATTCTCTCCACTTCTGATCCCTCTGAGGATTGGTATGTGTTCCTTTATCTTGCCCTTCCTGAAGTCCACAATCAGCTCTTTCGTCTTACTGATGTTGAGTGCCAGGTTGTTGCCTTGGCACCACTCCACTAGTTCGCATATCTCACTCCTGTACATCTCGTCACCACCTTAGATTCTACCAACAATGAGTTGTATTGTCAGCAAATTTATAGATGGTATTTAAGCTATGCCTAGCCACACAGTCATGTGTATATAGAGAATAGAGCAGAGGGCTAATCACACCCCTGAGGTGTTCCAGTGTTGATCGTCAGCAAGGAGGATATGTTATCACCAATCCACACAGACTGTGGTCTCCCGGTTAGGAAGTCGAGGATCCAATTGCAGAAGGAGGTACAGAGGCCCAGGTTCTGCAACTCCTCAGTCAGGATTGTGGGAATGATGGTATTAAATGCTGAGCTATAATCGATGAACAGCATCCTGATGTAGGTGTTTGTATTGTTCAGGTAGTCTAAAGCCAGGTGGAGAGCTATTAAGATTGCGCCTTCCGTTGACCTATTGTGGCGATAGGCAAATTGCAATGGGTGTGGGTCCTTGCTGAGGCAGGAGTTCAGTCTAGCCATGGCCAACCTCTTAAAGCATTTCATCACTGTTGATGTTGGCAATAGTCATTAAGGCAGCCCACATTATTATTCTTAGGCACTGATATAACTGTTGCCTTTTTGAAGCAAGTGGGAACTTCTGCCCATGGTAGTGAGAGATTGAAAATGTTCTTGAATATTCCGGCTAGTTGGTTGGCACAGGTTTTCAGAGCAGTACCAGGTACTCCATCAGGACCTTCTGCCTTACAAAGGTTCACTCTCTTTAAAGACAGCCTAACATCGGCCTCTGAGATGGAGGTCACTCTCCGGAGAGAGTACTCTTGTACTTTTCACTTTGAGTGATTGAGTGAGCCATTAAATCACTAAAAGGAAACTTTATTGATAACCAATATATTTTAGGTGAAGAATATTTTTAAGCTTTGATCGAAGTCAGCAGGAAAAGATCCTAATGCAGTACTTGGGGTTAGAACTGAAAAATTGTAGATATTATTCTATTTGAACTCTTGCTCCTGTAAATATTCCTCATTTTTGTATTTTTCCACAATATTTTGAAATGTTCAATAATTTTGAAATAATGCTGATTTGATATTTTGAGTTTAAATTCAGTTATGGTGTATTTGGGGTGTGCACCAATCAGCTTGATCAATTCTCTGCAATTTTTGTCATGCTTCATTTTAAATGCTTTATTTCAATATGAATTTTTCAGATGAACCTGGTCAGGATATGCGCAATCCTTATGTAAAAGAGCACTCTGAAACTGCTCAAACAACAAGCAAAAAACAAGATCCAGTACTTCTACCAATGGAAACTAAACCAAATGAAAGTGGACTTATGAAACGGAAAACTATGCCAAAAAAGCAAAGAATAGAGACCGGTTTGTTTATTTTTTCCTGCTATTTTTAAAACACAGTTTATACATTTTCTGTGAAGTTATTTCAATCAGAAGTGTTCTTTGGCAGTTTCAGCTTCAACGGAGAGTCTCCCCATGAAGTCTACAGTTTACATTCCTTTGGATAATGCTCAGGCTTGCGGTCATGCTGAAAAAAAGGAAGCTGTGGCTGATGACAAAGGACATGTGATCAGTAGTGGTATGCAGAAAATGATTGCTAAGAAACAAAGGTCTGAATGTGATAAAGGTAATTTGCTGTTTATGCTTATCTGTAGACATTCAGTGTTTTTTGTGTGCAATTTGTTTTGGTACATGGCTGCTCTAAAGGTTGGAACAGAACTTGTAAGATTGTGTTAGTGTTAGCACTTCTGTTTGTTGACTGTTTAAGTGGTGAAACAAATTATAAACTTGTTAAAGGCAATATGACATTCATTGAGAAATTAGTCCTTTTTTGTTTTTATTCTATTTGTTAAAAATGTTCAGTGTGTCCTGTTAGACGAGTGAAAATTATGGTTAGCTCTCTGTCACTGATAATTTGTTAGTAACTTTAATACAATGTCATGAAACAAAATAGGGGGTAAAAATTCACCATAATCCAGTTGGAGGTAATCCATAGGCATGCGTTGTCCTTCTAAATGGTGCCTAACATCTTTTCTAGTAATTGCCTAATTAACAGTGTAATCCATGAGAACTTCAGATTAGGTACAGTTTATCTGAGTTTAATATTTTAATTGTTAAAGCACTTCAAAAATGATTACAATAATTCTTGGAAATGCTATTTTGAACATTTTCAAATGCATGATCTGCTTTTGTTGTTCTGATCATCCTGCTTTAATGAATAATTTTTTTCTAGGTAAAGATCACCTTGTAGTGTTTTTTCTATGTGATTATATTCTTGATCTCTAGAATATTATTGGGTTTTTTTTGAAAGCTGTGCTTTATAACCCATTTAATGCTTAGAATTGATTCCACCCTTGTGAGACTACTATAGAATTCGGCACACCCAAACTTTATTGATCAGTAGTTTTATCTTTTTGTATTGGCGCGAATGCTGTTTTATTGATCGGCACCAAGTCTTAAGCAGCTTTTCTTAGTAAGTAGCACTTGTGAAGGTTTGAAGCACTCATCGCATCACATGCTTTGAGAAATCCTAAACATGTTTATAGACTGTAGCAAGTCAAGATATTCCCAGTTTGGGAAAGATTCTTGACTGGTTCCATTCTTTGTGATGGTAGCTTTTGCAAAGGTGCTGTTGTCTCAAAAATAAAATGAGTACCATTAAGAAATGAATTACTATTAATGACAGATGTAAGTTAAAGTTAAGTAGTAGTTTCCAGGATTTCAGTTGGAATGTAAGATCTAACACCTCCTTTAGTTATTTCCTTTGTTTCCACAAGGCAGTTGGCCACATTCGGATTGTCAGCTCACTTTAATTTACCGTAGCATGCATTGGGGAATGTGTGCATGAGTTGAAAAGCATCTGGTGCTTTCCTGGTGAATAGGATGAATAAACGCTTCTCAGGGTTCCAGCTGGGTACAAGTATCACTTTATTTTTTTAAACCAACATTTCAACAGCAAATTCTGTTATCTTCATCTGGGATGACGACTGGGCATGTCTAGTTTGGTGGTATGTGTATCCCTGTTGTCTGTACCTCCAGCTTTGGTTAGGCCTCATCCAATCAGGTTTCCACTGTCAGTGATATCAGAACACTGCATTCTCAATGGCCATAGGATTAACTTCGGTATGAAGCTAACGTGCCGCTCCAATGGTTTTTGGGACCGCATGGTGAAGGAAACCATTGAAATAAAACAAGAGGAAATTATTTTAACAGACAAAGGTCTCCCTCTAAGTAAGAATTGGAATTTGATTGTAAACAAGGTGGGACATCAGAAACCTGATTGTTTAGTCCTCATCCAATCAGGAGGAATGGATGACAAGGGTATAAATACCACCAGACTAAACATGCTCAGGCATCATCTCCAGTGAATTTGGCAGAGTTTGTCATTGAAACATCAGTTTAAAATCAATACCTGTACCTGGCTGCAAGCCCGAGAGAATTTATTAAAGTGCATAAATTGTTTGACAACCACATGGACTACCCAGAAGATTTTTTTTGTGCCTATTATGCAAAAATAAACTTGGAGATGCCACACTAGTGAGGTGGTTATCATGACTCTATTACAGCTCAGAGCCTCAGAGTTTGGTGTTTAATTCCGGTGTCTTCTATACAAGTTTGTGTTTGTGGATTTCCTCCCACAGTCCAAAGACATGGTGGTTAGTTACAGACATCCCACCTGTCCCGGAAGTTCCAGGAGTCTCCCGCATATTGATAGTGGCTCCCTGACGCCTGCAAATTATATACAATATCCCAGAAATCAAGATTTTTTTTAAGAGTGAGGGAGAGGGAAGGAGGGAGGTAGTGAGAGATAGAGCATCCTGATTGGTCTCTTTGTGCTAAGTAGACCTCT
This sequence comes from Hypanus sabinus, assembly GCF_030144855.1. NCBI lineage: Eukaryota > Metazoa > Chordata > Chondrichthyes > Myliobatiformes > Dasyatidae > Hypanus > Hypanus sabinus. The sequence continues at coordinate 157,344,773 of NC_082707.1, read as the reverse complement.
CTTTCATTGTCTATCAGTTCAGTTTAGTGTCCTGCAGTGCCATGGCAGAGTGTTCCAAAAAAATGAAATATAAAACCTACTTCACCCCAGACTACACTAAAGTGTACCCCTGCCTTATAGGGGTCAAAAATAATGACAGTTTTGCTTGCTGCACTGTTTGCAACTTTGGCAGAGAGATTTCCAAATGTGATCAAGGCAAATGCAAGAGAACAGCTGCACTTGGAAGTCCTGGATTATGTCTTAACTAACCTAGAAGGACTGGTGGCAAACTACAAAAGTTTGCCAGTTGATGAGTTCTGGGGGAAGCTTTTCAAAGTAAAATCTGTGAGCACAGGTCAGTTGAGATTCAAAGAGATCTGCCAGTTGATGAAGCTGCTTTTAGTGCTGCCAAATTCTAATTGTGATGTAGAAAGGGAATTCAGCATGGTGCGTCACATTAAGACAGAATTCAGAAGTCGGCTGTTTCACAAAACACTTATGAATCTGATGTCTTACAAAATTAACAAATTCATTGATACAGACTGCCATGAGTTTGAGACGTTTGGCAAAATGCTCAAATCTGCCAAGCAAGCCACATCACAGTACAAGGAAAGTTTGCAAAAGAAATAGAAAAGCTATTTGTATTAGCATTTAGCCATTTGCATTGAGACTGCCAACAAAATACTTAACAAGGAATGAATATAATACATATATAGTTTCAATATGTGATCAAATAAATTGTGTTCTTTCATAATCAAATGTCCTGTATACATACACCCTTGGAGGTTGACCGGGGTGGGGGGGGGTGCTACCTCCCTGAAGTGAGTTTTTGCAAGGTGCGATGTCTGTAATTGGTTATTGTAAATTGTCCTGTGATTTGGTGACAGTTAAAATAGATGGGTTGCTGGGCGGTGTGGGTCATTGGGCCAGAAGGGCCTGTGCCATGCTGTATCTCTAATAAAATAAAGTAACTCTAAATCTCCTGCACTAACTAATTTGATTTTTTTGTTCCAGTGTGTGCTGGGAGATGCCTGCAATTCCACTAGTCCTCCCTGGGAGCTGAATTTTATCATGGAGCAGTGGTGGGGTGGCTTGAGCTAGCTGAGTGGTAAATTGTTTAGAACCTGATGAGCTGTTGACTGAGGGAGAATGTGTGCTGTGCTTACTCAGTACAATTCAAGAGAATAGTGTTTTCATTTGGAAGAGTGAATTGTGAGCTATTCATTACAGACGGACAGACATACTTTATTGATCCTGAGGGAAATTGGGTTTCGTTACAGTCGTACTAACCAAGAATAGTGTAGAAATAAAGCAATATAAAACTTTAAATAATTAAATAATAATAAGTTCATTATGCCAAGTGGAAATAAGTCCAGGACCAGCCTATTGGCTCAGGGTGTCTGACACTCCGAGGGAGGAGTTGTAAAGTTTGATGGCCACAGGCAGGAATGACTTCCTATGATGTTCGGTGTTGCATCTCGGTGGAATGAGTCTCTGGCTGAATGTACTCCTGTGCCTAACCAGTACATTATGGAGTGGATGGGAGACATTGTCCAAGATGGCATGCAACTTGGACAGCATCCTCTTTTCAGACACCACTGTCAGAGTCCAGTTCCACCCCCACAACATCACTGGCCTTATAAATGAGTTTGTTGATTCAGTTAGTGTCTGCTACCCTCGGCCTGCTGCCCCAGCACACAACAGCAAACATGATAGCACTGGCCACCACAGACTCGTAGAACATCCTCAGCATCGTCTGGCAGTTGTTAAAGGACCTCAATCTCCTCAGGGAATAGAGACGGCTCTGATCCTTCTTGTAGATAGCCTCAGTGTTCTTTGACCCGTCCAGTTTATCCTCATTTCGTATCCCCAGGTATTTGTAATCCTCCACCATGTCCACACTGACCCCTTGGATGGAAACAGGGGTCACCGGTGCCTTGGCCCTCCTCAGGTCCACCACCAGCTCCTTAGTCTTTTTCACATTAAGCTGCAGATGATTCTGCTCACACCATGTGACAGTTTCCCACCGTAGCCCTGTACTCAGCCTCATCCAACTAAGGCAGAGTCATCAGAAAACTTCTGAAGATGGCAAGACTCTGTTGCAGTAGTTGATGTCCGAGGTGTAGATAGTGAAGAGAGAGAGACAGGACAGTCCTCTGTGGAGCCCCAGTGCTGCTGACCACTCTGTCTGACACACAGTGTTGCAAGTTCACATACTGTGGTCTGCCAGTCAGGTAATCAATAATCCATGTCATCAGGGAAGCATCTGCCTGCATCACTGTCAGTTTCTCACCCAGCAGAGCAGGGCGGATGGTACTGAACACACTGGAGAAACATGACCCTCACAGTGTTCGCCGGCTTGTCCAGGTGGGCATAGACATGGTTCAGCAGGTAGACGATGGCATCCTCAACTCATAGTTGGGGCTGATAGGTGAACTGGAGGGGGTCTAAGTGTGGCCTAACCATAGGCTGGAGCTGCTCTAGAACAAGTCTCTCCAAGATCTTCATGATGTGGGAGGTCAATGCCTCCAGTCTGTAGTCATTGGAGCCACTGGGGCGTGGTGTTTTCAGTACAGGAACGAGGCAGGACGTCTTCCACAGCACAGGAACCCTCTGGAGACTTGGGCTCAAGTTGAAGACATGGTGAAGTACTCCACATAGCTGAGGGGCAAAGGCTTTGAGCACCCTGGGGCAGACACCATCTGGGCCTGCAGCCTTGGTTGGGTGGAGACGTTTCAGCTGTCTTCTCACCTATTCAGCTGTGAAGCCCACCGTGGTGGTTTCAGGTGTGTGAGGGGTGTAGTCACAAGAGCAGAGTGGGGGACTGTGAGGAGGGGTAGGAGGGGAGAGTGGAGTATGTGTTGGTTGGGGGCTGACAACAGATGAATCGTGGGGGATGGGCAGGGGCCACAGTGTCAAATCTGTTGAAGAACAGGTTAAGTTTGTTGGCCCTGTCCACACTGCCTTCAGCTCCTCTGTTGCTAGTTTGCTGGAACCCAGTGATGGTCCTCATCCCACTCCAGACCCCTCTCATCTTGTTCTGCTGGAGTTTCCACTCAAGCTTCCTCCTATACCTGTCTTTAGCCTCCCTGATCTTGGCTTTCAGGTATAGTATTGTCCTCAGCTCCTCCCTATTTCCATCTCTAAATGCCCTCTTTTTAGCGTTCAGGATGTCCTTAATGTCCTTTGTTATTCAAATCACAAGCCATGGGTAACAAAGGACAGTTCTTGCCGGAACATTGCAGTCCACACAGAAGTTGATGTAATCAGTGACGCACTCTGTGAGCCCATGTCCTCTCCATGTGGCTCAGAGTGCCTGCCAGTCTGTCACCTCAAAACAACCCTGGAGTGCCAGGGTTGTGAATGAGGACAAAATCATCTTGATACCCGGTTGTCAAGCTATTGTAGTAATATCTACATTTTTTGTAGGCCTAGTCCATGCTAAGCCTGTTGAAGTCTCCAATGGGCTTGAGTCGGTATTGTAGAGTCTTTGTTGAGAATTGTGGGCAGATATAATCCAAAAAGAAACAACATGGAGAGCACCACAAATTGATGGATATTAATTGGGCATGTAGTTTGGAATAAGTCACATCTTCCAATTTTGTGGATGTGTAATCTTGACAACTCTTAAGACAGGAAGAAGACCGAATAGGCTTCATTTGGCAGTCAGGATATTGGCTGTTAAGTTGCAAGTTTGAAAATGTGGGCTAGCTGCGGAATTGCACAGGTTCTGGTTTTGGTGGCGATGGGATGGTAAATTCTTTAACAGCTTGTACAACTCGATTCAATTGGCGGAATCACTAGTTTCCTCTGATGGGCAGGTGCTGAGTCCTGATCCTGTCACCCATTGTTCATCATTGTTTTAAGACAGTTGTACCCAACAAACCAGTGAAGGCGATTTACTCAACAGATTCAAGCCTACAAATGATTGGCATTGATTATTGTTTATAGTGCCGCTGTATTATTGTTTTGGAGAAGACTTAGTGGCAGAAATTAACTTTAATGTCATCAATCCTAAATCATGCTACCTGCTAATGGCTTGAAAAAATTAAAGGTTGGATTTATTTGTCACATGTATATGAAACTTGCATTGAAATGTGTTGTTTGTGTCAATGACCAACACAGTCAGAGGATGTGCTGGCAGCAGTTTACAAATGGTCAGCATGCTTCCAGTGCCAGCATAGCTTGCCCTCAACTTGCTGACCCAAACTCCAGATCTTTGGAATGTGGAAAGAAACCAGAACACCTGAGGAAATTCATGCTCTCACGGGGAGAACATACTAACTCCTTACAGACAGCAGTGGGAATTGAACCCCAATCTTCTGATCACTGGTGTTATGGAACGTTATGCTAATTGCTACACTACAATACTGCCCTTTGATGAATAGGCAATGGCAGGGTTGTATTTGTGGTTACTGGGGCACAGATCCTAATTTGACAATGTACAGCTTGCATAAAGTATAGTGAAATACAACACTTTTTATTTGTGCATTGGGAAATATTCTAAGACTTATTGTTCATTTAGCAAGTAGATCAATAGAGGTGTAGAAAAAGACCTTGGTACAGAATGATTTTGACTTTTGGAGTCCTAAAGTTAATCTGGCTTTGGCTTATGGCTAGCAGTTAGCTGGCATTCTTTTGGGTGGGATCACTGCTGTATACTGTGGCTGTGCCCTGCAGTGTTGTCATACAGAATATGCTAGACATCAGCTAGTGTCTCTGAATGCCTGCTCCTACGTCTTAAATTTATTCCTGGTTGCACTGATCTCTCAGCTTTATGCTTTCTATATTTGATGCATCAAATGTGGCACCAACCTTTACTGAAATAGTTTTTTTTTCCCCCCCACTTCACTCTGTTTAAATTAAAAGCATTAACATGTTGTAAGAATTATTATTAATTTCTTAAATATTTTTTAGCTGTTTCTAAAGCTCTCTTCATACCTAGGTGTTGAGGAATAGTACAAACTACCTTAAATACGTGGCTTAGAATATTTCAGTGTTATTTATAAAACAAGTTGTATCTCAATATACTCCGTAGACAGGGCCATAGTGTCTGTTGCCCTTGATGTCATTAGCACTTCCAAGCTTCCCAGTCTTGCAGAACAGCTGCAGCAATGAGGTGGGCAGGACAATCAATTTTACCAGACAGTTTTGCTTTTGTGCTTTCCAAATTGGGGCAGACTGAAGTACAATCAGTAGACTCTGACTCTTAGCTATTTTAAGGAAGAGTGTTAAATTAATAGCATTTTTAGAACCTAAATATATTTTCTGATTAGAAAGATTAATTTGTAGGTTATCAGCTATCCATTCACAAGTAGTGTTCAAGTCGAGATTTGCTGAGTATACTTCAGCCTAGATTGAGTAAATTCAACTATCTTGCAGATGTAGTGTGCTGTGTTTAGAGTTGTAATGTTTAAAAGATAACAAAATGCAAATGCAAATTCCTTTATTAGTCCATTTGTAATCTGCTGTACTAAACTTTCCTTTTCACACAGTTGTGGAAAAGTGTTCATAATTCTGATTAGTAATACTTGTGGCTTTCTGGAAGTTAATTGACACTGCAGTGCATCTGGTCGTAGTCCATAGGTACAAGGAAATTTCACTTTCCTCTTGTGCCCACAGATTTGCATGGTATTTAGGTACCAGATATAATCAAATACCACTGGTGCATGTTTGTGGTCTTCCATTGTTGCAGCCCATCCACTGAAAGCTTCAACAGATTAAAAAAAACACAAAATGCTGGCAGAACTCAGCATGCCAGACAGCATCTATGGGAGGAAGTAATAATGACATTTTGGGCCGAAACCCTTCATCAGGAGTGAAGTAACATGGGATGGTTGGGGGGGGTGGGGGGAGATAAGAAATGGGGGGAGGGATAAAGTAGAGAGCTGGGAAGGGATAGGCTGGAGGGAAATAGGCTTGGGAAGGTGGAGAATTATGGGAAATAAAAGAGAAAGAAAGGTAGGGGTGGGGGGAGAGATTATAGTGACAGGGGAAAAGAGAGAGAAAGAGAACCAGGCTAAAATAATAGATTAGGGATGGGGGCAAGGGTGGGGGCAGGGGTATCAATGGAGGTCAGTGAGTTGGATGTTCATGCTGGCAGGAAGGAGGCTGCCTAGGCTGGAGATGAGGTATTGCTCCATCGACCTGCGTGTGGCCTCATCTTGACGGTAGAGGAGGCCATTGACAGACATGTCGGAGTGGGAGTGGGAGTGGAATTGAAGTGTGTGGCCACAGGGAGATCCCGCCACTGCTGGAGGACTGAGCGCCGGTGTTCGGTGAAACGGTCTCCCAGTCTGCGGTGGGTCTCCGCAATGTATAAATGTCCACATCGGGAGCACCGGATACAGTATATCACCCCAGTTGACTTGCAGGTGAAGTGGTGCCTCACCTGAAAGTACTGTCTGGGGCCTGGGATGGTGGTGAGGGAAGAAGTGTGGGAGCAGGTGTAGCACTACTTCTGTTTGCAGGGATGAGTGCCTGGAGGGAGGTCCGTGCGGAGTGATAGAGGGGGGGGATGAATGGACAAGGGAGTCGCGTAGGGAGCGATCCCTGTGGAAAGCCGAGAGTAGGGGGAATGGGAAGATGTGGTTGGTGGTGGGATCATGTCGGAGGTGGCGGAAGTGACGGAGGATTATACGTTGGATCTGTAGGATGATAGGTGAGGACCAGGGGGACTCTATCCCTGGTGGGCTGGCGGGGGGATGGTGTGAGGGCAGAGGTGCGTGAAATACAGGAGACACGATGGAGGGCAGAGTTGATGGTGGATGAAGGGAAGCTCCTTTCTTTAAAAAAGGAAGACATCTCCTTTGTCCTAGAATGAAAGGCCTCATCCTGAGAGCAGATGCGGTGGAGGCGGAGGAATTGAGAGAAAGGGATAGCATTTTTGCAGGAGACGGGGTGGGAAGAGGAATAGTCTGGGTAGCTGTGGGAGTTAGTAGGTTTGTAGTAGACATCGGTGGATAGGCTGTCTCCAGAGATAGAAACAGAAAGATCTAGAAAGGGGAGGGAGGTGTCGGAAATAGACCAGGTGATTTTGAGGGTGGGGTGAAAGTTGGAGGCAAAGTTGATGAGCTCAGCATGTGTGCAGGAAGCAGCACCGATGCAGTCGTCGATATAACACAAGAAAAGAGGAGGACAGATACCGGTGTAGGCTTGGAACATAGATTGCTCCACATGGCCGACAAAAGGCAAGCATAGCTGGGACCCATGCAGGTGCCCATGGCTACACCTTTAGTTTGGAGTAAGTGGGAAGAGCCAAAGGAGAAATTGTTAAGGGTGAGGACTAATTCCGCGAGGCGGAGAAGAGTGGTGGTAGAAGGTGACTGGCTGGGTCTGGAATCCAGGAAGAAACGGAGAGCTTGGAAACCTTCCTGGTTCAACAGGTTGTGTGTTCAGAGATGTTCTTCTGCAGATGTGATTATATGAGTTATTATTAACCTTCTGTCAGCTTGAACCAGTTTGGCCATTGTCCTCTGTTCTTCCTCATTAACAAGGTGTTTTTGCCCACAGAAATGCAACACACTGGAAGTTTTTTGTTTGTCACACCATTTTCTGTAAATTCTAGAGACTATTGAGTGTGAAAATCCCAGGAGATCAGCAGTTTGAGTTACTCAAACTGTCAACAATTATTTTATGGTCAAACTCACTTTGATCACATTTCTTTCCCATTCTGATGTTAAGTCTGAACAACTACTGAACCTCTTGACTACTTCTGCATGCTTTATGCATTGAGTTGCTGCTACGTGATTGGCTGATTATGTACTTGCATTAACAAGTAGGTATGCAGGTGTACCTAATAAAGGGGCGACTGAGTGTATATGGATAAGAAATTTGATTACGAGAATTGCTGCCGGTTTAACTCTGCTGTGTCAAACTTCTCTGGATCTGTTTAGCAGATGGAAGGTGTACTTTCACTTAGGATAGTAATCTATGTACATCTGAATGCAAGCTCTAACTGTCTCATTGCACTTATTTTAGTTGCTCAGAGGTCAATTGGGGGCTGCACTTTAGAATTTTAAAATATTTCTGTGAATTGGAATAGGCGCATGAGTGGAGCAGAATAAATAACTATGGCTTTCATTTGGCTTGTGATCTTTTTAATCTTGCTTTGCTGAATGCAGTTTCCCAGCAGGAATGCCTTGGATAACTCTAGTGCAGTTAAGCTACCAAAAAACAATATAACCTGGTGACACTCTCCCCACCTCCCCCCCAATAAAAAGATGCTGGATGGCATTTCAGCTTTGTGACAGTTGCCCAGAATAATTTGTAGCTAGTTTTTGGAATTTGTTTCTTCAATGTAATGAATATTAGAATTTTAGTTTCATGGAATCTTCCAGAATGTATAAATCTAAATATTCATAGAAGGCAGATAATGTACTGAATGACTTTTTATTATCTTGATGCTGATTATATTAACTTCCTTTTCAGAAAATGCAGATATAAAATTTAAAGATTTTCTCTCTACTTTGAAAACTATGACATTCACTGAGGAGGAGGCCCTCTATGTTGCTGAGATTCTAAAAGATAAGGCTGTGGTGATTCAGGATATTTGGCAGAAAGTAAGTGTTTATTTATTGAGTAAAATAATTATGAAGCATGAGGCACACCATCTGGCCAAATGTGTTTCAGCTAATAATACATATACTTCGAAGCAGTCACTTAAATTTGTTAGCTTGTTTTTATTTGCTTGCATGCTGCTTATTGTTTTAGTGCATAAATATTCCAGAAGACAGGTTTCAGTTTCTGTAATCTTTCTTGAGAAAAATCACTTCTTTTTGGCATTAGTCATGTTTCTCTTCATACCCTTCTCAGTACATTTTATGTGGTGAATGGTGACAAATACTGAAAATGGTATAACATTTATCTGAAATTCTGTAAATATGTAAATCAGGTTACAGGGAAACTGTAAGAATTATGTATCAGATTGTTTGTGCCAGTTTTAAGTCAACTACCCTTGTTATATTTAATTTATCCAGTCCTGGCTTCACATTGAATTTCATGATTAGGGAATATTTTCATTCTTCCCTTTTGCTTGGTGTGTTCAATAAAATCTACACCAATTAAATTAATACAGACAGGATAACAGGTCCAAATAGCAAGTGATTTATTTATTCCACAATTGAAATTTTTTCTTAATTAACTTTATTTCAAAGGTAATTTCTTATAAGTATGTATACTATATACAGCTTTGAGATTTGTCTCCTTACAAGCAGTCACAAAACAAAGAAATCAAATACAGCCCATTTTTATATTTAAAAAAAAAAGACCTTCAAACATCCAATGTGCAGGGGGGTGGGAAATAAATTGTGCAAACAATAAAAGTAAGCAAGTGGCATTTGAATTTGAAGTATACTGCCACAAAGCCAGCCACAGCTGATCCAGGAGCCTGTTAGTTGAAGGTCACAGTGTTAGTTCAGCATAGAGATGAGTAAACCTTGCAAGCATTAGGTCACAGCCGACCCTGACACCTGACCTTTTCAGTCTGGCCCAGCACATAAATCAAATGCTGTCTTGTTCCTTGCTGTAGGCCCATCACATCAATCCTGCCTCTGCTCAGATTTGCGACTTCGAGTTGTCTCCAAATGTTGGGTTGCTCCCCATCTCAGGCCCTGGTCCCGCCATCTTGATTCAGCCTGTACACACCATGCCACAACTGTCCTGCACCTTCGAAACTTCAGTTCACACTACAAAAACGCAAGGTCGTACCGGCGGTTCAAAAGCTCAGTTCTGAAAGTGAAAATAGCAGGTTATTGATTGCAGTGATCGTTCACTAGAAAAAGTGATTAACAAAGTGGTTCATGGTTGTATTTGCTGCCAGCAAGTCATCGCTGTGCTTCACCAGTGCCATGTTAAACCAGAAACACTTGTAGGATACAAACATTTGGAAATGCAAGAAAGGGTTCAGAAATCATGTTCGTGGAAGATTAAATACTTGTCTTTACTTTGAACATTCCTTTGTGCGTTATTCAGTTTTGGTTTCATTGTAAAAGCATTTCTTGTAAAGGAATGTAGCATTTATCTATTGATATTCATGTTCTTCTCTAGCCTGGAGTAAAATGTGACCCAGTTCCTAGTTTACAGCAGCAATTACAAGATAAAGAAAAATTGCTTAGAACTCTTCAAGATGAAGTTGCGCTTGCAAATGACAAGTGCAAGCAATTAAACCAGGTAGTGCTTTTTTAATAAAATGTTAAGACTATGATTTGTGTATGGCATTGTAACAGGAAAATTTGCCTTGATACCTGATGCTTATGTAAACTTAGTAATTTAGAGATCAAAATGTAAAACTTATTAATTCAGAGATCAAATTCTCTCTTACTATTTCAATATAATAATGGGAAAATGGTTTCTGGGCTAAAACAGAAAACACTGCAAATAGCTCAGTGGGTCAGACTGTATCTGGGAAGGGGGGAATCTCAATATTTGGGGTTAAACAATTTGTTAGAACAGTAGTTTTATTCGATTTTCAGACTCCACACTGTCTATATTTTTGTGAGTTTGCATGTGGAAAATAATTAACTCTGACTAGCATAGTTTCTGGGCAGAATTGGCATCAGATGTATTTTTTGTTACACGAGCCTTGAGAAGGTTTGAAGTAGTTGGTTACATTTCTAGTAATTTACAAAACAAATGATAGTGGGCTTCATTTGAAGCACCTCAATTGGAGCTTAGTTGAGCAGACAAAATAGAGATGAGTTTACATAATGGTGATATTTAGGTGGTAGTTTATTCAAGGGCCCTTGGAGACTTGCCATCTTGTCAGTTTTGGTGATTGACAGGGATCTTAAGAATACATAAAAACATGATTATCTTTTAAATATGGTATTTGGGAAAGTTTAAAAAAATATATTAATCATTTTTAATTGATCCTTTTTTGTTAGAGAATTGCCAACAGTTATTAAGTTGAACCACATATTCTCTAAAGCAGTCCATTATGACATAGCCAAAAAAACCCCGTCATACCATTTTATCGTACTCTTAAAATTATGTCTAATTCTTAAGCAGAAATTATGACCATTATTTACATAAAATACATCTGTAGCATCATTGAGCTCTGCAGAACAGAAACAGGTTCTTTGGCCCATCTAGTTACTGCCAACCCTATCAGCCTGCACTTAGACCCATAGTCCTCAAAACCCCTCCCATTCATGTACTTATCCAAACATCTGTCAAATAATCCACATTCTGCTGGCAACTGATTCCAGACTTGCACTCCCATCCAAATGAAGAAACTCCCCCTCAGGTTCCCCTTAAATATTTCACCTTTCTATCTACCTGTGACACAAATTTCAAGAAATTGTGGATCTGTATTCCCAGATTCTTTTGTTCTACAACGCTGCTCAGTGCCTACTGCCTTAGTATTCCTAAACTGGTTTGCCCTCCCAACATGAAACACCTCACATTTGCCTGCTTTAAATTCCATCTATCATTTTTTCTCCCTGCCAATTTTTCCAGCTGGTCCTGATGCCACTGCAAGCTTTGATAGCCAAAATTGCTGTCCTCTGCACCCTAATCTTGGCATCATCTGCAAATGTTCTGATCCAGATTACCACAATATCATCTAAATCATTAATATAGATGGTCAACAACAATGGACAGAGCCCTGATCGCTGTAATGCACCCCTGATAATAGGCCTCCAATGAGAAGCAATCAGTAACCACCACTGGCTTCTCCTGCTAAGCCGGTGTTGAATCCCATTTACTACTTTATCTTGCACTCTAAACAACAGTACTTCAGATTCGTTTATCTGATGCTAATTTGTCTAGAATATTTAGGAAGCCATTGGGAAACTTAATTCAGATTGGAGATGTAAAAGAATAGCTTCATAAAGACAAGAACCCAGAAAATATATCAGTGGTAACATCTATAGTATGCTAAATTTTAAGAAGTCTAGAAGGAGGGGACATTCAAAGGCAGAATGCTGATAAGGCTAAAAGCATTTTCATGATTAAATGAGAGAGATTGGAAATGTTACACTATAAATTGTATGCAACCAAGACAGTTACAACAGGAAAGCATTAGAGTTAATGTTGTTCCATTGTTTAAGAAAGACTGTAAAAATAGGCCTGGAAATTATAGACCAGTGACCCTGATGTAAGTAAGGGACCCAGGTACAAGTATTTGGATAGACCAGGATGATTAGATATAGTCCACATAGCTTTGGGCATGGTAAGTTGTGTCTAACCAATCTTATACAGTGTTTCGAGGAGTTACCATGAAAATTGATTAGTTTACTTGAATGTTTAGGGTTGTCTTGAAGGATTGACTATTGTGGAAAAACTCTGTTGGTTTGGATATGAACTCTAATAATTGCTACTTGTGCGGCCTTCCCTATCAATCAGAGGAAATACCATTGATATCATTGGCGGTACTGATGCAGATTTTCTCTTTTCTTTTTCAATCTTTTTATTAAATTTCATATATAAAAAAAAATAACACAAAATAATGAATAGATTACAGATTCAATAGACTTGAGATTACATTAGTAATAGGATAATAATATCCTATTAAAACATCCATCAACAAAAGGTACATAAATCAATCAAGTCTATATAAATATATATGAAAAACAAAAATAATCGTCGAAAGAAGAAAAAAAAAATTGAAATTATATATGAGAAAAAATATATAATGAAAAAAAATACTAAACTAAAACTAACATGGGCAATAATAGCACTTTATAAATATATAAAGGTGTCAAGAAAAACTCCAGAACTCCATACCTGAACAAGTATAAGTAGAGAAAAGGATCTGAAATAAGCCAAATTAATTCATATGAAAGTGTCGAATAAATGGTCCCCAGGTTTCTTCAAATTTAATTGAAGAATCAAAGATAGTGCTTCTGATTTTTTCCAAACTCAGATAAGAAATAGTTTGGGAGAACCACTGAAATGTAGTAGGAGGATTTACTTCTTTCCAGTTTTGTAATATAGACCTTCTGGCAATTAATGTTACAAAAGCAATCATTCGTCTGATTGAAGGGGAAAGCTGATTGCCATCTTCATTTGGTATACCGAAAATTGCAGTAATAAAATGGGGTTGTAAATCGATATTCCATACTGAGGAAATGACATCAAAAATGTCCTTCCAATAATTATGTAAAGAGGGACATGTCCAAAACATGTGAGTCAATGAAGCCACTTCTAAGTGACATCTGTCACATTGAGGATTAATATGCGAATAAAATCGGGCAAGTTTATCTTTAGACATATAAGCTCTATGTACAATTTTAAATTGTATTAAAGCATGTTTAGCACAAATAGAGGAGGAATTAACCATTTGTAAAATTTTTTCCCATTTATCTGTTGATATATTACATCGAAGTTCTTTTTCCCATTCTTGTCTAATTCTATCCGATATTTCTGGCTGTATCTTCATAATCATGTTATAAATAAAAGCTACTAATCCCTTCTGACAAGGATTAAAAGTAAAAATCAAATCTGAAAAATCCGATGGAGTTGAATTAGGAAAAGATGGAAGAATTTTATGTAAGAAATTTCTAATTTGTAAGTATCTAAAAAAATTAGATTTAGGTAATTCAAATTTGTTGGATAGTTGATCAAAAGACATCAAAGTACCTTCAAAAAAAAGATCACGAAAACATTTTATACCTTTCCTTTTCCATATACTAAAAGCTTGATCTGTCAATGAAGGTTTGAAAAAAAAATTACATAAAATAGGGCTGTCCAGAGCAAAGTTTTTCAGATTAAAGAATTTGCGAAATTGAAACCAAATTCGTAGTGTATGTTTAACAACGGGGTTAGATATCTGTTTATTGAATTTGGCTAAATCAATAGGAAGAAAAGAACCAAGAACGGAAAATATAGAATATCCCTTAACCTCACTACATTCCAAATTTACCCACTGTGGGCACACAGGTGAATCCAAATCTAGTTTCCAGTACATTAGGTTACGAATATTATTCGCCCAATAATAAAATCTAAAGTTAGGTAAAGCTAGACCACCATCTTTTTTAGACTTTTGTAATTGCCTTTTGCTTAACCTAGGATTTTTATTTTGCCAAACAAATGAGGAAATCTTTGAATCAATATTATCAAAAAAAGATTTAGGAATAAAAATTGGTAAAGCTTGGAATAAATATAAAAATTTCGGTAAAATCATCATTTTAATAGCATTAATCCGACCAACTAATGATAAAAATAAGGGAGACCATCTAGTAGTAAGTTGCTGAATTTGATGAAGCATAGGTAAAAAATTCAGTCCAAATAAATCTTTATATTTCTTGGTGATTTTTATACCTAAATAGATAAAGTTATCAGTAACAACTTTAAATGGCATCCTATCACTCAATAAAGTTTGCGCATTTAAAGGGAATAACTCACTCTTATCTAAGTTTAACTTATAACCAGAAAAACTACCAAATTGAGCCAACAAGGATAAAATAGCAGGAATAGACCTACTAGGATTAGAAATATATAACAACAAATCATCAGCATAAAGCGATAATTTGTATAATTTCTCATTACGGGTAATACCAAAAATATTAGGAGACTCACGAATAGCAATAGCTAAAGGTTCTAATGCAATATTAAATAATAAAGGACTTAAAGGACAACCTTGTCTCGTACCACGAGATAATTGAAAAAAAGAGGATCTATAATTATTTGTAAGAACAGAAGCAACAGGTTTATAATATATTAATTTAATCCATGATATAAAATTAGGACTAAAATTAAAGTTTCTCAATGCATTAAATAAATATGTCCATTCAACTCTATCAAAGGCTTTTTCAGCATCTAATGAGATGACACATTCTGGGGTTGTAGGTGATGAAGTATAAATTATGTTAATCAATTTTCTAATATTAAAAAAGGAATATCGATTCCTAATAAAACCAGTTTGATCTTCTGAAATAATCTGTGGTAATACCTTTTCTAATCTAATGGCTAAAATTTTTGTAAGAATCTTAGAGTCTACATTTAATAAAGATATAGGGCGATAAGATGCACATAAGGTAGGATCTTTATCTTTTTTAAGAATTAAAGAGATAGTAGCTTCATAAAACGATTGAGGTAATCTCTTCTTAACAAACGCATCATTAAAGATTTCACATAGCCAAGGAGAAAGCAATAAAGAAAAAGTTTTAAAAAATTCTACAATAAAACCATCAGGACCAGGAGCTTTCCCTGAATTCATTGATGAGATAGCCTCTCTTATTTCATCCATAGAAATAGGAGCATCAAGCAAGCTACAATCTTCATCTATCAGTTTAGAAATATTCAAATTATTAAAAAAATTATCCATCGTAAACCGGTCACCGTCAAATTCTGATTGATATAAAGATTTATAAAAATCTTGAAAAGTGTTATTAATTTCTTTATAATCAGTAGTTAAATTACCGTCTTGTTTACGAATTTTAATAATTTGTCGCTTAGTCGAAATAGCTTTTAATTGATTAGCTAACAATTTACCAGTTCGATCACTATGAATATAAAATTGAGCCCTAGTCTTAATTAATTGATTCTCAATTGAAGAAGATAATAATAAACTATGTTCCATTTGAAGCTCAACTCTCTTCTTATAAAGTTCTTTGGTAGGAGTAACGGAATAAATCTTATCAATTTCTTTAATTTTATCCACCAATAAAGCTATATCTGAATATCTTTGTTTTCTTTTACCAGCGGAATATGAAATAATTTGTCCACGAATAAAAGCCTTGAAAGAGTCCCAAAGTATTCCTTTATCAATCTCTTCATTATAGTTTGTTGAAAAAAATAAGTCAATTTGTTGTTTTATGAAGGTAATAAATTCTGGATCTTGAAGTAAAGTAGCATTAAGTCTCCAAGATCTAGTATTGATAGAAGAATCCGAAATCTTGATAGATAACTTCAAAGGCGCATGATCCGAAATAGCAATAGAATCGTATTTACAATCAATAACATCTGTTAATAAACGATAATCAATAAGAAAGTAATCAATTCTAGAATAACTATGATATACATGTGAAAAAAATGAAAATTCTTTACCTTTAGGATTCAAAAACCGCCATATTTCAGTAATTCCAGAATCAACCATAAAAGAATTAATAAGTAAAGCTGATCTATTCGGAAGAGTTCGAATAGGTTTAGATCTATCCATCGAAGGATTCAAACAACAATTAAAGTCTCCACCCATAATCAACATATATTCATTCAAATTAGGAAGAGAAGTAAATAAACGTTTAAAAAATTCAGGACAATCAAAGTTTGGAGCATAAATATTAACTAAAACAACTTTCCGATTAAAAAGTGAACCAGTTATCAACAAAAATCTACCCTGTGGATCAGAAATAATTTCATAATGTGTAAACGAAATTGAGGCGTCTATAAAAATAGACACACCCCTAATTTTAGCGGTACAATTTGAGTGAAATTGTTGACCTTTCCAGAACCTAAAAAAACGTTGATTATCCTCCCTCCTAATGTGGGTCTCCTGTGCAAAAATAATATTAGCGTTCAATCTATGGAATACTTTAAATATTTTTTTACGTTTAATCGGATGATTTAAACCATTAGTATTCCACGAGATAAAGTTAATAGATTTATCCATCATACCAATATTAATTGTGTGTATCATAAAAGGTTAAAAAGACACATAACCCACAATTTAGGAAGAAGGAAAATTGATTCAGGAGCAACCGGAGATCCTGACACCTCAACAATATTAACAATTTAAAGTCAGCCCATAAACTAAAAGCAAAAAAATAAAAAGCAAAAGCATGAAAAAAGATCCCTCCCCCCTCCCCCCACCCTTTGAAAAAAAGCCAAGCGGCAGGCGCATAAACTAATACTAATATTACCCCCATTTCAAGATGGCAGCTCCATAAGAAAATTTTTTAAGAAAAAACTATATAACACCCCAATTAAAATATAGAGTTGCAAAAAAAAATATATATATATATATATATATACCTACATATATATATATATATATATATATATATATATATATATATATATATATATATACACACATACACACCCATATCAGACAAATCAAAAAAAAACTAAAATAGTAAAACCAGAAAGATCATTAATAAAAAAAATGCACATTAAAGTTTAAAAATGTGATACACCTTTAAAAAAGAAATTCCATATTCAGATACAAAGATGACGTTTCACAAGCCAAGACTTATGGGAAGAAGAAACGACATTTTGAGAAAGCCATATTACAAAATATGAATATAAATTCAGCAATCTAATAAGAAAATATAGTAAAAAAGTTATCAAAATAGAATATTTTTATAAAAAAAAAAGATTTAATAGACACTACAACATATTTAAAAAAAAAAACTAAAGAAAAAGAATTCAAAACCTTTGTTCCATTTCTAAATACAGGCAAGCAAATAAACGCTTATAAAAAGTAAAGACTTATGGGAAGAAGAAACGACATTTTGAAAAAAAATAATTCATTATTACAAAATACAAACGTATATAAAAAAAGGATATAATAAAAATTAAAACAGCATCTATAAGCAATAATAATAGTAGTAAAAAAAAAGACCCAGACCCATAGTTCAAAATAAGAAGTTATAACCCAACTTCCAGGGTTAAAACTTAAAATGAAATAACATCCTCTCTCCAAAAAAAAAATCTTCAATGTAACTCATAGTTCAAGTTGCACTAGAGGATCGATATTCTTCAACAAATTTCTTCGCTTCTTCAGGAGTGATAAAAAAGTGTAGACTGTTGTCGGGCAGCACCATTCTAAGTTTCGCCGGATACATTAAAGCTTGTTTAAAACCAAACGAATGAATCTCTGCCATCACTGGTTTAAAAGCGATCCTGGCTTTCATAACTTCATACGAATAGTCTTCAACTATTCGAAATGAATAATTTCTGTAGGAGATCATACCTTTTTTACGAGCTAACCGAATTAGAAGCTCTTTCTCACGAGGATAATGAAGGCGAACAATCACCGCTCGTGGTTTATCAGACACAGACGAAAGCCTCGCAACTCTATGAGCGCGGTCAATAACAGGTTCGTTTTTCAAACCTTCACCACCGAAAATTTCCCACAGTAATTTAGAGAAAAATTCAGTTAAATCACCGGACTCAACTTTTTCGGGAATTCCGATGATGCGCAAATTCTGTCTGCGAGAACGATTTTCAAGATCAGTAATTTTAAACTTGTACTGATCTAAAGTTTTAGCAGTCGACTCTATCTTCTTCTCTAACACTTCAATTGTACGTGCTTTTTCACAAATTGATTGTTCAAGAGTCGTGATCTTATTTCCATGCTGTTGAACCTCTAACGCCTGCGACTGAAACTTAGTTTCAAGCGATTTAACAACTCCTTCAAGATCGGATATTTTCGAAGTAATCCTCCTTTCAAAACTTAACAGTTTACTGTCCAATTTACCTTCTAGTCTGCCTTCCAGAGCCGCAAATTTAGCATCCAGTTTATTGTCCAATTTACTTTCCATAGCCGCAAATTTAACATCCAGTTTAGTGTCCAAAAGACCAACAATTGCGTCGATGGATACAGGATCCTTAGCCGATTTCTTACTTGTAGCCATTTTAGGTTTGACAAGATTAGATCAAGTATTATTTTAGGAAAAAAGGGTCAATCAAAGGTAGCAACTCATATGATTAAGTTCGAAAAGGTCTAATTAAAGGGTGATTATAGTTAAAAAAATAAAGAGCGCCTAAAAGGCAGATGCTTACGCCGCCATCTTGAAACTCCACCCCCCCTGATGCAGATTTTCTGTCTTGTTTTAACTATGGTTTTGGTAATTATTTTAGGAGTTGGTGACAGAAAAGCAGAAAGCTAATGTAGTTGAGACCAAATTAAGGGAACAACGCAGTACTCTTGAAAAAGAACTGGGAGCTCTGCAAAATAAGCTGCAGGTCAGCTACCAAGACCATATGAATGAAACTCAAATGCAGGTAAGTCAAATTCCCATTAGGATCTCTAATTAATGGGTTTTTGCAAATTTGAATTGTCACTAAAGTACATGCTTGAGTTTATCATTTTCACTCTTAAACTTGTTTAACGAGTCCAGCTCAGTTTGGAGGGTCTAAAATGAGTGTGTATTTCTCAGCAGGGAGAGTTTATTACAGACTTATTTTCTGCTTGATGAATAATCCTGTTATGGATCACTTTTTCTGAAACATTCCCACCATTGAAGTTCAACTAACTTGCTCATTTGTAGGGCTATTCCTGGTTTCTTTTTGCTGAATAAATTAGTATTGTTCACCTCTGCAGTCCTTTGCACTAACCTCTTACTTGGAGAGCACTGAAAAGCTATAGTCAATGCCCCTAAGATTTATTGACTAGGTAACCCTGCTGAGAGCCCCTGTATGCCATTACATATATCTGTTTTCAGCTCTTGGGTGCAAAGGACTACAGTGCTAGGGTAAAAATTCTGATCTCCAATATTTCATTTTGGGTGGCAACAGGGCCTCTATTGGTGCTGGGTATAAAAACAGCGAGTGTTTTAATGTCTCGTAAATATTTATAACAATAAATAAAATTAAGTACTATATCATAGGTAGAAAGTCCTCTTCTTGGAGGTGAAATTCCTTCTTCCATCATCCTCAAACAGCCATCCCTTTGTCCCCAGGTGTGGTTCTGGTTTAAGGCCATCAGACAGAAGAGCAGATTTAAGCCATTCCACCCATAGAATCTGCTACACCTCCCAATTCCACTCTCCTGCCTTCTCTCCATAATCTTTGAAACCTTGACTAATCAAGAACCTGTGAACTTCCACTTTAACTATACTCAATCACCTGGTTTCCAAAGCTGTCTGTGGCAATAATATCCACATAATCACCACCCTCTGGACCTAGACTTCCCTACTACTGGAAACATCTGTTCCAAATTCACTCTAGATTGACTTTTCAATATTCAACAGGGTTCAATGAGATCTCCTCCTAATGCTTCTCTCTCCACCCCCCCCCCCCCCCATTCTTTTGAACTTCGGTGAGTACAGACCCAAAGCCATCAAATGCTCCTCGTACGTTACCCCTTTCGTTCCCAGAATCATTCTCATGAACCTGCTCTATCCTCTGCAAAGGCAGTACATATTTTCTTAGATAAGGTGCCCAAAACTGCTGTCAAAACTCCCATGTGTGGTCTGACCAATGATTTATAAAGTATTAGCATTACATACTTGCTTTTATATTCTAGTCCTCTTGAGAGAAATGCTAACATTGTGTTTGCCTTTTTTTTTAAACCTTCGACTCAACCTACAAGTTAACCTTCAGGGAATCCTGCGCATGGACTCCCATGTCCCTCTGCACCTCAGATTTTTTTTTTTTTTTTTTGAACTTCTCTCCCTCACTTCATTCCATCTGTTATTTCTTTGTCCATTCTCCCAATCTAAGTCCATCTGCAAATTCCCTGCTTCCTCAACACTACCTGTCACTCCACTGACTGTGGTATTCTCTGCAATCTTTGCCACAAAGCCATCAATTCTGTCATCTAAATCATTGAAGTATAACTTGAAAAGAAAGAGTCCCAATACTAACCCCTTTAGAACACCACTGGTTACTGGCAGCCAACCAGAAAAGTACTCTGCTCTGGCTGCCTATTTGCTTTCCCTTTTCTGACAGTCACCCAGGTACCTGCCTCCTGCAACTTGGAGACTACCTCCCTGTTGTTTCTATCTATCACCTCATTCTTCCATTTTATCCGAAGGTCATCGAGCTGCAGCTCCAGTTTCTTAACACAGTGGGTTCTGCCCTTCAAGGAATCCTTAGTTTAAAAAAAAAACACAACACGGATTCCTCAACAGGCAGAAGTGGCTAATGTTACAGAGGTCATCTCCCATTTTTCTAAATAAATAAATCTCTGGAGAGTAAAGGACCAATCTACATGATCTTTCCTTACAAGATGATTTCTTCATTTGGCATTCAATTTAGCAAACTGCTGTATTGTCTCCAAGCATCTCTTCAAGAATCTTTGTCTTTGTGTAACATTGAGAAACATTGGCATTTATAAATGGTAACTCAGCGTGTTACTCAACACCAAGAACTGTATGCAATCATTCTGGAATAAGAATATTTTTTTCAAAATGGCTTGTCTCCAGCATGAACATTCTCCTGTGACCAAAGGCTTTGTATGCCTGCTGTTTATTGACACTCAGTATGAGCATGTGTCAGAAACTGGTGGGGAAACTGCCCTTGCTGGGTCTCAACAACTCTTTCTGCAGTTGAATGCTGGACTTTTTAACAGTAAGGCCACAGTCAGTACGTGTGCGCAGCAATGTCTCTAGTCCCATTACGCTGAGCACTGGCACCCGCCCCCCCCCACCACCAAATCTGTGTGCTCAGCTTGCTGCTGGTCACTCTGCTGACACATGACTGTCTCACAGGATCCAGCTCAAACTGCGTCATCAAATTTGTGATTGACACAACAGTGGTTGGCCTCATCAAAAACAATGACAGGATGGAGTATAGAGAACAAGTGAAGTGGGTGGTAGATTGGTGTGAGAGGAACAAACTAAACCTGAACATGGAGAAGACAAAGGAAATCATTGTGGACTTTGGGAAGGTACTGACGAAACATCACCCTCTGCGAATACATGACTCCTCTGTCGAGAGTGTTAAGTGTCCCAAGTTCATGGATGACCTCACCTGGTCCCTTCATATCACCTTCCTGAACAAGAAGGCACAGCAACACCTCCACTTACTAAGAAGATTGAGGCAACTGAGGCCCCCCCTCCCCACATCTTAACTGCATTTTACGGGAGTACTATTGAGAGTGTTTGACAAATTGCATCTCCATCTAGTATGGGAACAGTCGAGCATTGGATCAGAAGGGCTGTGAGAACAGCTAAGAGGATCATTGTGGATGTTTATCAGGAGCACTACATATGCAGGACCCCTAGTGTTGTTAAGGATCCCATCCATCCATCAAACATCCTCTTTGACTTTCTACCATCAGAAGGGGACTAGGGTGCATAAACCCAACAACTGTGTGATTCATCTGTAGATTTTGTCCTTGACTTCATAAGTTATTGTGTATTATGTGTACTGCTGTACTTCACACTCTGTTTCGAAGAAACTTTGTCTCATTTCTATATACATTATATGGTTATATATGTTATACATTATATGCATGTATACAATTAAATGACAATTAAATGCATGTTAACGCATGTTTAAATACAGTTAAATGCATGTATACAGTTAAATGACTGCTTGAAATGAACATGTCAGTAGTTGTGCAAACTCTTCACATTAGATGTTGGTTGCTGCTATACCTTGAGGTGAAAACATACTGAACTTCTGTTCTTGAAATTGAGTTAGGGCATTAATATTTGATGTAAGATACCAAGATAAATTCTGTGAAGGTTAATATTGAAACTAGTTGGAATTAAGCAATGTATTGGGAAAAATCAACATAGGTATGTTGGACTGAATTTGTCAGTGCAGTGGATTTGTAAAAGATGCTACAAAACTAAATTAATTTTTTGGATTTTGTTAGAATTGGGGCATAGAATTTGAACAAATAGATGTCCACATGACATACATATGGTACATTTTCATTGCCTGTCTCCAGTTTTCTGTGACTCTCAGCATTCTGGTCATGCCCTCTACCATCAGGGTGGAGGTCCAGGAGCCTGAAGACCCATACTCAACAAATTGCAAACAGCTTCTTTCCCTCCATCAGATTCCTGAATGGTCCTGGAACTCTACCCTATTATTCTTTTTGTACTATTTATTTTGTAATTTAAAGCTTTTTATCTGTACTCTTGCTGCAAAACAACAAATTTTACATCAGATAAGACAGTGATAATAAGCTTGATTCTTATTCTGATGTGAACTGGTGCTGATGTGGTCTATTACTGTGATAAAAACGATTCTACTAATTTCATTGTCAACTAAAATTAAGGTTTTTTTTGCACTTTTTTTTCTCCCAAATACTGTTGCTAATTTTATAGTCTAATCTCATAATCTGAACTTCAAATTTGCAAAGAATAATGAATCATTTCTATAATTGTAATCCCAAAAATATTTCATGCAGTTTCGCCAACTTCAAGAACAAACAGAAGCATTGAAGCAAGAAAATAGGATCTTGAGGGATGCTGTGAGCAAAGCACCCAGTCAAATGGAGAGCAAGTGAGTATCCTTGGGAGCTAAAGTGTTAAGTACAAATCATTACGGTTTTGTTTATTATTTCCACAAAAGCAAATCCACAGAACTGAAATGGAAGCAAATTGCCTCAGCCTTTGGGGACTGCTGACGATAGTTCCTTATAATATTTTTCAGTGCATTAATGATAAAGGGGCACTTGGGATAATTGAACTTACACATGAGTTGACTACAATGTTTTTTTTGTTAAAAGTTAAGCCAACATACTAATGCATTTAAAATTTAGGTGAAAATTCAAATTGCAGTTAGGACAAATTTTAACTATAGAAATTCTACTTGAAGTGAACAAATTAGTTTAATTTCATGGAAAATGTATCTCCAAGAAGGCGGCGTGACGCAGCTTGCAGCAGCCACTCTGGAGCTGATCATCTGTTATTTGTGAAGTGGGGTGCCGTGCACAATCATAATCGTTTGAAAACGGACGTGGGAGCATGGAAGAACATTGGAAAATCTCCAGGAAGACCACCTTCGCTGCTGCTGCTGCTGTGAGGTCCGGGACTCTGCTGGGAAGAACAGGCCCCCAGTCCTCAGGGTCGCATTGCCGATGGCCGTTGGCGGGGCCGTCTTAATACGCTCAGCAGAGGATGGTGCTCGGAGAAGCTGTGCCGGAGGGGATGGTCGTCAGCTTGGAGGTTCAACGGACTGGGAGTCTACTGCGGTCAGGTCACTTTCAGTTGTGCTGTGTCTGCGAGGCTGGGTTCGATGGAGCTTTCATTGTGTGTTGCGTCTGTGAGGCTGAGTCAGGCGGCGCCGTGGAAGTCCATAGCGGCGGTATTCCCTTCTGCGGCCGGTGTGGGATGGCGAGTCTGTCGGGACCCTGGGGACTTGTGGAAACTGTGTGGTGATTTCTTTTGAACTTATAGTCCTTTAACATCTTTGGACTATTTTTACTGTGCCCATAGTCTTTTTTTTAATCAATTCTGCTATTGTTTGCACTGTTGTAACTATATGGTTTTGTGCAGGTCTTGTAGCTTTAGTTTTTGGTCTTGTTTGGGGAATTGGAGCTCCTTTCCGGGGAACGTGCTAAGACGGTAGCGCGATACTAATACACAGCAGCCTATCCAGACTCTGGATTGGGGATTGCCAAACGTTATGTGGATTTTCTAGTGTAGTCTGTTTTGTCATATGCTTCTGTGATATCATTCTGGAGGAACGTGGTCTCATTTTTTAACTGCATTGCATTTGTGGTTTCTAAATGACAATAAGCTGAATCTGAAAATGACTAATAAAACAGTGAATATTATAAAATTTTAACTGCTGGAAATCTGAAGTAAAGGAAAACGTTGAAGGCACTCTGACCTGCATGTTTTCAGCATTTTCTGTTTATATTATTACAACATAGTTGGAATGAATATGACTCCTTATCTATGTGATTAAATCCATGGTCCCTAAAGGAAGCCTTGTATTTCAATGAACGTAATTATTTGCCTTGGTTATTGTTAGAGATTCCAGAGGACTGTATTTGTGATTTTGAGCCGACTTCTCCTCCACAAGTTCTGGAATAACTTAATTTGCACCATCTGATGGGTGCCTTGCTATTTTAAGTTTTTAGCTTTTTAAGAGGAGAAAATTACTGTCAATAGCTAATATATCCAGCTAAATAATCAGTTTGGATCTGAGCTACAACACTCATTTGATCTCAAAGATGTGCCTTCTACTGAAATGAAATGGAAAGGTATATGTTTCTCAATTTGTAACTCACTTATCCCACAGTTTTGCTTCCCAGTGCCTCATTCCCCAACTATCCTGGATTAGTATGAGTAGTTGTCCAAGTATCTTGTTCTTACTGTAAGCCTGTCTCACTTCCCTCTCTCAAAGTTAGTAAAAAAAACTAAAGAATGCTGTGCTATCAATATTGAATAAACAGGCAAAGTTTAATGCAAAATGGGTAAATATCACATTTTTCTGCTTTCACATAAAATGTGCTGCCAGATAGGTAAAAATACTGTTTGGTTATTATAGAATGCTAGTAAAGCCAATTTTTTTTTTTCTTTTTTGGTAAATGTTGAATGTAGGCAATCGACAGAACTAAACAAACTGCGGCAAGATTATGCTAGATTAATGAATGAATTTACAGAGAAAACAAATCGCCTTCAGCAGGAAGAGGCACAGAAAAACAATCTGGAAGTTTCCTATGAACAAACAGTTCAACAACTCAAGGTATTAAAAAAAAACTAACAAATTAAAAAGAAAATTGAATAACAATTCATTGGAATGATCTTGCTCATATGTTCAGCAGATGCTTTGTGCGTTCAACATTCCGTTCTTTGGTAACATAAGCCTGTAAACTGTAGCAAGAGATTTTTTAAAAAACTCAGATTAATCTTGTTTTAATCTCACTTGTATAAGAATTTTCTTCAGTTTCATTCTTGCAATGCCTTTTTATGTGGCTTTACTCTTTATCATCCCATATTGAATAATACACTTAAGCTCTGTTTAAATGCTTGGATCATTTCTACAGATTCAATTCATTCAGGCCACTATGTTCCTTGATTACTCTTTGAAAGAGCCAAACACATCGTCCTATTTTCCTGTCCTTTTAGATTGCAAATGTTAGTGATCCTCTATTTCATTCTTGTCTGTTAATCTAAATGCAATATTGATATTGATTAATTTCTTTTTGGCATAGCCTGTTAATTGAATATCCTGAATACTGTAAAGAATAGGATTATCTTGCACTGTAATTTAAAGATGGCCTAATGCTCATTCTTGTTCTATGGAACAAGGTGAACATAGTGATAAGAGAAATATTTAGACTCGTAGTTCGTTTTTGAATTTGCCTATGTAGCTGAACTGGATATTTTACAATTATCTGTGCAGTACAGTACTCTTTCTCTTAGGAGATAGAATATATTTGTGTCTAAGGCTTTTTAGAATGTTTGTGCTTTTAATGATTTGGAAGGTAAGTTAATTTAATTTCTATTTTTTATTCCCAAAGAGTAAACTGCAGGAGGAAGCTGAAAGGAGACAAGAGGAAGTGCAGAAATATCTCAGGAACATAACTGCAGAGCATGACAAAAGACTAACAGAAGTTCAGAATGCAAAACAAGGTATCTATTTAGTGGAGCAGATAGATACTTAACCCTTGGGCTCTTACAGGCCTCTGTGTTTTTAAAGTTTCATTGTTCCTTGTGCTCATAACTTGCAGCTTACCAGCTGTTAAGACCATAAAACATAAGAACAGAATCAGGCCACTCAGCCCATCAAGTCTCCTCTGCCTTTCCATCATGACTGACATATTATTCATCTCAACCCCATTCTCCTGCCTTCTCCCTGTAATCTTTGACACCCTGACTGATCAAGAACCTAGCAACCTCCACTATATGACTTGCTTCCGTAGCCACCCACGGCAATGAATTTCACAGATTCACCACCCTACAGCTAAAAATATTCCTCATCTTTTTTTCTCAATGAACATCCTTCTATTCTGACCCTGTGCCCTCTGGATGTAGACTAGTGCACTCTAGGAAATATCCTCTCCATTTCCACTCTATCTAGGCCTTACAATATTTAATGGGTCTCAATGATATCCCATTCTCTCCCCCCTCCCTCCCCTTTCTTATGAACTCCAGTGAGTACAAACTCAGAGCCATCAAATGCTCACCATGCATTAACCCTTTCATTCCTGGCATCATTCTCCTGAAACACCTATGGACCTTCTCCAATGGCAGCACATCTTTTCTTGGATAAAGGGCCCAGAACTGCTCTCAATTCTCCAAGTGCAGTTGACCAATGCCTTATTAAAGCTTCAGCATTACATCTGTGCTCTTGTATTTTAGTCCTTTCATATTGAATACTAGTATAATGCATTTCCGTTCCTTACCACTGACTCGCCTATAAGTTAATCTTCAGGGAATCCTGCGTGAGGGCTCCCAAGTCCATTTGAACCTCTGATTTTTAAGTTTCCTCCCTGTACAGAAAATAGTGTACACCTTTATACATTTTACCTAAAGTGACTATGTACTTCCCTACACCGTATTCCATCTGCCACTTCTTTGTCCATTCTTCCAGTCTCCCAGATTCCCTGCTTCCTCAACACTAACTGCCCCTCCAGTTAACTTGGTATGGTCTGCAAACTTGGCCACAAATCCCCATCAATTCTGTCATCTAAGTTATTGAAGTAGAACATGGGAAAAAAAAGTGGTCCCAATACTAACCCCTGTGGAGCACCACCACTCACTGGCAGCCAATCAGAAAAGACCCCCTTATCCTCATTCTTTGCCTCCTGCCAGTCAGCAAATCTTCTATCCATGCTAGTATCAATCCTGTAGTATCATGGGCTTTTATCGTGTTAAGCAGACACATATACAACCCCTTGTAAAAGGCCTTCTGAAAATCCAAATAAATAGACATACACAGACTCTTTGTTATTTGATAGTACACCAAATACCTACATGTGAATTCTCAGTAAATAGCAATTAAAGTTTGTCTGAATACGATTTGTCATCTCTTTTGATCTGGCAATGTTTTAGAATTAGATTTAATAAGCTGCAGAGACGTCTGCATTTTGTTTTAGACATTCCTTTTGAAAAAGATTGTCTGAAGATAACTGCCTTCGTGCTTCATTGTACATAGCTCTAAAACATCGAGAAAGAATTGCAGAAGCCAGCATTCTGAAATAAAGAGGGCTATCACATCTGCTGTTAACCTGGTGTAATAAACAAATTGGATTGGATCCAAGTCACCTTTGAGGCAAGAGTTGATTGGGCCAATAACCAATTTCCTTAAAGCTTCATAACAGGTGATATAAGCACTACCAGGAAGTATTGATTAAGGCAGGTCACAGAACTCTAATGGTGCACTAGTACGATCGATGCTTTTTTTTGAAGCAGGTGGAAACCTCAAGAATGCACAAGTGAGGGGTTGAATATGTCTGTAAATTGGTCCACACAAATCTTGAGTAGACAATAGGTGCAGAAGTAGACCATTCAGCCCCTCGAGTCTGCGCTGCCATTCTGAGATCATGGCTGATCATTCACTATCAATACCCAGTCCCTGCCTTGCCCCCATATCCCTTGATTCCCCTATCCATCAGATATCTATCTAGCTCCTTCTTGAAAGCATCCAGAAAATTGGCCTCCACCGTCTTCCGAGGCAGTGCATTCCGCACCTCCACAACTCTCTGGGAGAAGAAGTTTTTCCTCAACTCTGTTTTAAATAACTGACCTCTTATTTTCAATCCATGCCCTCTGGTACTGGACTCTCCAAACATCTGGAACATATTTCCTGCCTCAATCCTATCAAATCCTTTAATTATCTTAAACGTTTCAATCAGATCCCCTCTCAATCTCCTCAGTTCCAGTGTGTACAAGCCCAATCTCTCCAATCTCTCTGCATAAGACAGCCCTGCCATCCCAGGAATCAACCTAGTGAATCTACGCTGCACTTCCTCAATTGCCAGAATCTCCTTCCTTAAACCTGGAGACCAAAACTACACAATATTCCAGGTGTGGTCTCACCAGGGCCCTGTACAAATGCAAAAGGACATCCTTGCTCTTGTACTCAATTCCCCTTGTAATAAAGGCCAACATTCCATTTGCCCTCTTCACTGCCTGTTGCACTTGCTCATTCACCTTCATTGACTGATGAACTAGGACTCCTAGGTCTCTTTGCATTTCTCCCTTACCTAACTCTACACTGTTCAGACAATACTCTGCCCTCTTGTTCCTGCTTCCAAAGTGGATAACTTCACATTTATTCACATTGAATGACATCTGCCAAGTATCTGCCCACTCACCCAGCCTATCCAAGTCTCCCTGTATTCTCCTAATGTCCTCTTCGCATGTCACACTGCCACCCAGTTTAGTATCGTCAGCAAACTTGCTGATATAGTTTTCAATGCCCTCATCTAAATCGTTGACATAAATCGTAAAGAGCTGTGGTCCCAATACAGAGCCCTGTGGTACCCCACTAGTCACCTCCAGCCAGTCCGAGAAACACCCATTCACTGCTATCCTTTGCTTTCTATCTGCCAACCAGTTTTCTATCCATGTTGAAACCCTGCCCCCGATGCCATGAGCTCTGATTTTACTCACCAATCTCCTATGTGGCACCTTATCGAATGCCTTCTGAAAATCTAGGTACACTATATCCACTGGCTTACCCTCATCTAACATCCTTGTTACACCCTCAAAAAAACTCCAACAGATTAGTCAAGCATGATTTGCCCTTGGTAAATCTATGCTGGCTCGGCCTAATCCTATTGCTGCCATCAAGATATGCCACTATTTTGTCCTTAATAATGGACTCACGCATCTTCCCCACGACTGACGTTAGGCTAACAGGACGATAGTTCTCCGTTTTCTCCTTCCCTCCCTTCTTGAAAAGTGGGATAACATTAGCCACTCTCCAATCTTCAGGAACTGATCCTGAATCTAAGGAACATTGGAAAATGATTACCAATGCATCTGCAATTTCCTGAGCCACCTCTTTTAGAACCCACGGATGCAGACTATCTGGACCCGGGGATTTATTAGCCTTCAGTCCTATCAGTCTACTCATCACAGTTTCTTTCCTAATGTCAATCTGTTTCAATTCCTCTGATATCTTATGACACTGGCCCATCCATACTAAGGGGAGATTGCTTGTGTCCTCCCTGGTGAAGACAGATCTAAAGTACGCATTAAATTTTGTTGCCATTTCCCTGTTTCCCATAACAATTTCTCCCAATTCATTCTTCAAGGGGCCAACATTGTTCTTAACTATCTTCTTTCTCTTCACCTAGCTAAAAAAGCTTTTGCTATCCCCTTTTATATTCCTGGCTAGACTGAGCTCATACCTGATTTTTTTTCTCTCCGTATTGCTTTTTTAGTTAAGATCTGCTGTTCCTTAAAACTTTCCCAATCATCTGTATTCCCACTCATCTTAGCCCTGTCATACTTCTTTTCTTTAATGCTATACAATCTCTGGCTTCCTTTGTCAACCACTGTGGCCCCTTCCCCCTCTTTGAATCCTTCCTTCTCATTGGAATGAACTGCTTTTGTATTATCCCCAAGAATATCTGCTGCTGCTGATCCACTGTCTTTCCTGCCAGGGCATCTGCCCATTTAACTTTGGCCAGCTCTTCCCTCATGGCTCCGTAGTCTCCTTTATTTAATTGCAACACTGACACCTCTGATCTGCCCTTATCCCTCTCAAATTGTGGATAAAAACTTATCATGTTATGATCACTACTTCCTAATGGCTCCTTTACTTTAAGATC
This sequence comes from Hypanus sabinus, assembly GCF_030144855.1. NCBI lineage: Eukaryota > Metazoa > Chordata > Chondrichthyes > Myliobatiformes > Dasyatidae > Hypanus > Hypanus sabinus. The sequence goes on along the minus strand of NC_082707.1, from coordinate 157,314,490 downwards.
ACTTATCAATTCCTGTTCATTACACATCACCAAGTCCAAAATAGCCTCGTTCCTGGTTGGCTCAAGCACAAGCTGTTCCAAAAATACATCCCTTAGACACTCCACAAACTCCCTATCCTGGGGTCCAGCAACTACCTGATTCTCCCAGTTCACCTGCATGTTGAAATCTCCCATAACGACTGCATTACCTTCAGCACATGCCAATGTTAACTCTCTAATCAACTTGTACCCAATATCCACGCTACTGTTTGGGGGCCTGTACACAACACCCATTAGGGTCTTTTTACCCTTACTGTTCCTCAGCTCAATCCACACAGACTCTACTTCCCCTGTTCCTAAGTCACCCCTTGCTAAGGACTGAATCTCATTTCTCACCAACAGGGACACCCCACCCCCTCTTCCCATATTTCTGTCTCTACGATAGCACATATACCCTGGTACACTCAATTCCCAGGCCTGATCCCCTTGCAGCCATGTCTCCGTTATCCCAACAATATCGTAGTTCCCCATTTTCATCTGAGCTTCAAGCTCATCTGTCTTATTTCTGACACTACGCACATTCAAGTATAGAATTCTTAGCCCATTCCTCCTCTCTTTGCTTAAAACACTGTCTATTGTACCTAACCCAGCTCCTTGAACTTCCATCGGGCTAATTGCACCTTGAATTTTGATGACCTTCTCAAGATCACCCAAACCTTCTACACATTTAACCCCATGCTCTTTCTGACCAACCCTCTGTACACGTAACTTTTCCAACACCTGTTCTGTCTCACCTTTCTCCTTTACACAATTAATATTTGGGAAACGTGTATTCCCCACCTGTCCCTTATCCTTCATCATATCATCTTCTCTCTTATTCTGGATCCCTGCCCCCTGCACATCTAGTTTAAACCCCCCTGAGCAGCACTGGCAAACATTCCTGCAAGAATATTAGTACCCCTCCAGTTCAGATGTAGACCTTCCCTTCGAAACAGATCCCAACGTCCCTGGAACAAAGACCAATTATCCAAAAACCTGAACACTTCGTTCCTGCACCATGCTCTCAGCCTCGTATTAATATGTGTAATCATTCTATTCTTCGCCTCACTCGCACGTGGCACAGGTAGCAATCCCGAGATTGTCACCCTGGAGGTCCTGCCTTTCAGCATCACTCCTAACTCCCTGAACCCTCTAAGCAGGACCCCCTCACTCACCTTACCTACATTGTTGGTCCCTACATGGACCACTACATCTGGGTTCATGCCCTCGTTCTCAAGAATAGCCTGCACCCGATCTGAGATGTCCCGGACCCTGGCACCAGGGAGGCAACATACCATCCGAGACTCCCGATCTGCCACACAAAATCTCCTATCTGCCCCCCTGACTATAGAATCCCCTAAAACTATCGCTCTCTTCTCTTCCCTCCTCCCCTTCCTAGTTGAAGGTTCAACCTCTGTGCCAGAGGCAGAACCACTACAACTCATTCCTGGTAGGTCATCCCCATCAACAGTATCCAGAACGGTATACTTATTGTTAATGGGAATGGCCGCAGGGGTGCTCTGCTCTCTCTGCCTGCTCCCCCTGCCTCTCTGGACCGTCAGGTAGTTAGCTAAGACTGCTATTGTTGGATACCTTTCACCCTCTTGAAGGATGCACAGATGGCAGTGTCAGAGATTGTAATTACAAGATCATCCTGAGATGGGGGGGACTTGAGTAGGCTTTCTTACAGTTCTCCCAGTCATGCTGTGTGTAAGGCATTGAGCTCATCCAGGAGTGATGTGTTGTTGCTACTGATGCTATTCAATCTCACCTCGTAGGATATAATATCACGCAAACCCTGCTACATCAGAGTTTAGTCTGAAATTGCTTGCACTCAGTGACCTTCTAGATGTTGTAGCTGCGACTTTGGGTCTCTAGTCCTGTAATTCACAGTTCTAGCTTTCAGCAGATTACCAATCTCCTGGTTTATTCAGGGCCTCTGACTGGGGGACAACCCAGAATGTGTGTACACACATGTCCCAATGAGTCAGTGTCAAAAATATATTCATTTAGGTCTACTGACAGATCCTTGAATAACTCAAAGCAGTCCCAAATTCAGTCCTCTGTTTCTGTGCACATGACAGCAGGCACCATTGCCTTTTGCCTTGCCCAATACTACTAGTCCATGCAGTGGATTGTAAAACTCTTGGGTGGGGTTGCTTATTTTACTTTTGAGGTTTAGCACAGAGGAGGCACTTCCAGCCCTCCAAGCCATGCCACCCAGCAGTCCCTCAGTTCAATCCTAGTCTACTCGTGGGACAATTTACAATTACAATGACCAGTTAATCTGGAGAGTTGGAAGTGAGCCATGTCTTTCTGAAATAGAATACACACCAGTCCCTTGTGACCCTCTGGTAAAATAATCTTGCTCTGAAGTCTTCAATCTTGTTTTCTCATGATTGCATTTTAGCCCAAAGAATGCTATGATAGGGCGAGTGGTGGTTTAGGACTCTGAAGCTGACAGTTCATTCATTTTGAAATGGGTAAAATTATGTTGAGCAGCTGAGCCCTTTGTTTTCAGAAATAATTTTGAGATCTGTGTTTATTTTCTTGACACGAGTTAGTGCAGTTTTTTTTTAATCAGGGTGCTTTAGGGTTCTATAACTTTCAATTGCATTTTCACATTGGCCAATGAGTGTGACGCTGCATGTGTGAATCTTTGTTTCTTATTGCGTTGTACTGTAGTTGTTGGTTGGCTTTCTGCTCTGCCTGGCATCCATAAATTTAAAAAGGGTGATGAAAACACAGCAGCTCAGGTAGTAACTGTGGAAAGAGATAATGGGTCTTCTACCAGAAATATTTGTTTGCTTTTTCTCTCCATAGATACTGCCTGACCTGCCTTTTATTCCCCACATTTTCTGTTTTTAATTTAGATTTCTTGCACCCAGTTGTTTTTGTTTTAATTATTTAATATGTGTAAATGTATTTTCTCTTCATCCTCTACCTCTACCTTTGCAGTTGCTTTTTTTCACCTGCACACTTAGACTTTATTTTGGTTCTGAGAAATTTATGAATGAGGCCATTAGCTGATTGTGTTCCTTTGAAACCAAAATGAATTAACCCGCCCCACCCCACCCTGTATTTACCACTGTCTGTGCATTGCTGGTTACAGCAGGTTGGGTGATATTCCATTTGCTTTTAATCCATTTACTCAGTTGAGACTGGTGCTCTATGTTGCATCACAACAGTCGAGCCTTTACAATTTTATCTTTAACATTCAGACTGTTTTTAAAAAAAAAGAATTATTCAAAATTATAACATTTAATGATTAACATATTAAAGCTCAGATGAAGGGTTTTTTTAAAAAAAAAAATTCACTTGCCTTTTTACGCCTAACATTCAAGATGGGATCTTCCATTATTATGATTAGATTCTAATTCCAGGTTGTGTTTGGCTGCCTGGGATCAGAATTGTACATTCTCCTGCTGCTGTTACTCTGAAAAATGTTACTCAGTACATTCCAGACTTGAGTCAATCTTGAAGTTTCTTGGAATCGCTCCAGCTGGAGTGGTTGAAAGCTTGGAAATTCCATTTGACTCCCATGACTGTAACTGGCATAAACAAGACCATTTACTTTGGAATCTTCCATTTTGAACACAAATATTTAAAGTTTTTGGGAAAACACCATAGTTTCTTCAATCTATCCATGCAGTTGTAAGTCTTCATCTAGTGTGCTATACAGGTGCAGCAAAACTTCCCTTTCCTTGTGTATCTGAATATTGTATTGGATTAAAAACCTGTGGAGAACTGGAGTAACTAATACAAAGATTTACTTTTATCTGCAGACATTGGAAACTGCTGTGCAATTTGCTTCATTAACAGCTGTTAACACAGTTTGTCTCACCACTGCTGTCAGACCAAAATTTTGTTTTTTTTTGTGTTCTTCATGCAAATGCTAATTTTCTTTTTTTTGTTGCAGTTAATGATGGAAGCTCGTGTTTATTGTTGACTTGGTTATCTGCATGAGACTATTGCTATAATGTTGTAAGATTTATGTAGAGAATCAAAAAGAATGTGACTGAAAACTTGATATATTTTGAAAAGTCTCTGCTAATAATTCAGCTGCAGGGAAGTTGAGCATTTGTAAAATAGTAATGTACTTTTGTAAAGTGGGCAAATATTTTATAATAAAGACTGCCAAGTTCAGAATGCATTTTAATTTGTTAATTGTGGCTTTTTTGTATCTTTTAGATTTACAAAATAAACTTATGGTTGCTGAGAGTGAAATTAGCAACAAAAACAAAGAGGTGCAGAGCCTGCACAGTAAGCTCACAGATACTATGTTATCTAAGCAACAAATGGAACAAAAGATGTTGCAGCTGGTAAATGCAGAACAAAAGCGAGCTACTGCAGATGATGCTATGAAGATCCAAGTGCAGGTATTAGCAAAGCTAAGTTTCCCTTTCTTTTAAGAAAAAAGTGTTTCAGTACTATGCACTTCCACCAAAAGATGCATAAAGAAAGTATAAAAAAAAATTCTCATTCTATATTATAGCTGGTTGTTCTTAAACATTGTCTTTCTTATAGGTCATTTTTTAAAAATCTGACATATTAATGTGGTAATAAAGATTGTTTTTTGTTTGTGTGAGGCCTGGCTAGTGAATTATTGCATAATTTTAGTCATGTTCCATGTGCTGTTCTGCCCTTCAGTAAGGGAAGGAGATTAAGCCAACTTTTCCACGTACCAAAAGGATTTTGTCAGTCAAGAGTAGTTCACTGTGAAATCATCCATTCTCCCTGTATTCAATTGTATTGTGCCAACAGCATTTATCAAATAGTTTTCATCCCACAATAGCCATCTTCTGTGTTGTGCACAGCTCCAGCATTGATTCCAAACTATTTCATTCTGTGCCTCCACTAATACAAAGCTATACCTTCACAGCAAAATAAAAAATATTTTTTTATTGGATAAGTACTATTGCTAATAAGAAATGAATGTTGTAGTTTGTAAAGGCTTTGTGTTTGGACTTCATACAGATTATTGGTAAGTTGGAAGAACTTCAAGCTCTGAATCTTTCATCAGTTAATTTGTAATTAACTCAGAGCTAAGTGTGGTCTTCAGTAAAAATTTCCATTGATATAATTCCCATACCTTCCTAAAACAGTAGTTAATCTTCCATGAACATTGAAACTTTTGATTTCACTGCTTCTTCCTTATTATATCTCTCAAACCTATTTGGATCTTAAATTTCTGCCCAGTTTGATTAAAGAGTGCTTTGACCTAATTGAAAGTAGTGCCTTTGAAGATTTTGGGTCCAGCTAGGAAGTGGGAGAACCCCAACACCTACTGAAAGTAGAATAAAAGTGAAAACAAGATCTGTCATTGCTAGGGCAAGTATAATCAGACATTTGGGAAAGGACATTTGAATATATTATTAAACAGTTATTTTCATAATTGAGGTTTGATATGTTTCTTAAACTAACTTTTAGTCATTTCCTTTCTCTTCTGTATTCTTAAAAGGACCTGTTGGAACAGAAGCAAACAATGAGTGCTCAACTCCAAAATCTCCATGCCCAAATGGCAACTCAGGTACAGAGATGCTTGAAGATGTAAATTTCAAATTATCAATGTTTAAAATGTGAATTATCTTGTACTTTTAAATTAAGTTATGACACAACCGTGGTGGGTCTCATCAGCAAGAATGACAATCAGCTTACAGAGAAGAGGTGCAGTGGCTAATAGACTGGTGCAGAGCCAACAACCTGTCTCTTAATGTGAACAAAAGAGATGGTTGTTGACTTCAGGAGGATACAGAGTGACCACTCCCTGCTGAACATCGACGGCTCCTCAGTAGAGATCGTAAAGAGCACCAAATTTCTTGGTGTTCACCTGGTGGAGAATCTCACCTGGTCCCTCAACACCAGCTCCATAGCAAAGAAAGCCCAGCAGCGTCTCTACTCTCTGCAAAGGCTGAGGAAAGTCCATCTCTTCCTCCCCCACCTCTCCCCCCCCCCCCCCCCCCCATCCTCATCACATTATACAGGGGTTGTATTGACAGCATCCTGAGCAGCTGTATCACTGCCTGGTTCGGAAATTGCACCATTTCGGATCGCAAGATCCTGCAGCGGATGGTGAGGTCAGCTGAGAAGATCATCAGGGTTTCTCTTTCTGCCATCACGGACATTTACACTACACGCTGCATCTGCAAAGGAAACAGCATTATGAAGGACTCCATGCACCCCTCATACAATCTCTTCTCCCTCCTGCCGTCTGGGAAAAGGCTCCGAAGCATTCGGGCTCTCACGACCAGACTATGTAACAGTTTCTTCCCCCAAGCTATTAGGCTCAATACTCAGAGCCTGGACTGACACCTTGCCCTATTGTCCTGTTTATTATTTATTGTAATGCCTGCACTGTTTTTGTGCACTTTATGCAGTCCTGGGTAGGTCTGTAGTCCAGTGTAGCTTTCTCTGTGGATTTTTTTTACGTAGTTCGTCTAGTTTTTGTACTGTCATGTAACACCATGGTCCTGAAAAACATTCTCATTTTTACTATGTACTGTACTAGCAGTTATGACAATAAAAGTGACTTTACTTATTGCTGGTAGGTTCCAAATACCTTCTGTTTGATGCATTACGGCAGTTACTCATTAGCCTACTGAGCTACCTAATTTCTGTATTTGATTTGTATGCTGAGCTAGGACATTGAAATCTCCATACTTCCTGTTAATCTTGTGACATCATAAAGTGCACAAAACTGCCCTTTATTGTGTTGATACCAAATAGGTTGTCATTGTTTGCTCTAAATCTTGTATCCTTTTGGGTATGGTAAAGGTTATTGGCAAACATGAACGTTTTTGAATTTGGTTGAATATTTTCCTTCTGTAGAAAATGTGAAGTTTATCTAATGCTCAAGAATGCAGTTTACTAAATCATTTATTTATCCTTTTTTTTAGGCTTCAGCGGCTAGTGTAGTTGAAGAATTGCAGAAGAAGTAAGTCAGGGAATTAACTCTGGAGGTTACCATCAATTGCGAGAAAATGATGGTTTGACAATTATAAAGGACCCTAATAATATTCATTTATAGACCATTAAGATCATTGGGCACCAAATGCACAGTCTAAATAAACTGAAATTGCATCCACTTGCATGCAAAATGCAATTCTCCGCCTCAACAAGGCAGAGGCACAAGTAGCCTTGTATCTTAATCAAGTAATGATGCATGACCTTCTGTACAGCTACAGAAATATTAAAATATGGGTTCTATTCTTGGAAAGCTTGCACATCGTAGCATCCACCACTTGATTTTCACAGGCGCAGCTCTGAATCATGAAGAGTAACAAGTTAATAAACAGGACCAGAATGGTTGCTAATGTAGTTACACTTATGTAACCTTCATTTCTATATATTGCTTAATTCATGGTCATAACTTCTTACAAAATTGAATAGTCGGGAGCATTTCTGGAATTTTAAGTACTGTAAAATCTACCACCCTATTTTCCACAATTTTGAAGAGTAAGTAATTTAAGTCCAATTTGTGTTGTCCAAAAGTGAAATCTTTTCTAACTGGAGGCATGCCATGTTGGGTTCCTGATTGGAAGTTTAATTAAAAATAGTTGGGCAGGCTAGCTGAATTCTTGACATCTGTTTTAAATCTGAATTGGCCCAGTTAGATCATGCAAATTAGGGAAATCTTGCCTGAAATTAATTATCTGTGTTTACACCATAAATCTTAAATTGGTTACATATTTGCAAGGGGGGGTATAGATTTAATGCAGGTATTACTGTAAAAGTCATAAATTGAGTAGTCTGGAAGACTGTCCTGTGGAAACAAGCAGAAATGCCTGTAAGTGGAAGAACAGATTTACTCTTTCCTGCTAATAATTATGGACTTCTGATAAAATATAAGATGATTGTGGGAACTCAGAGCTATGGGTTTGACTTGCGTCATCCTTTTAAAGGATTGGAGAAAAAGAGAGACAAATGAAGTTAATGGAAGAATCTTTACATCTTCGCGTAACAAGAAAAGAACAGGATATACAAGTAAGGAAACTATATTTAAACTAAGCAGATTTCCTGATTGTTACTACAATTAAGTCTTTGGATACAATTCCAGCATTGTGTTTCCTAAAATAAAATTATGTATGCATCCATGAAATTTTGCAGTCAAAATATCAAATCATTTTAATCTGGCGTTGTTTTTAAAAAGACAGTATTGTGTAAACGATGTTTCAGGCTGAAACCCTTCATCAGGACTAATGAAGGGTCTTGGCCTGAAATGTCAGCTGTACTCTTTTCCATAGATGCTGCCTGGCCTGTTGAGTTCCTCCAGCATTTTGTGTGTGTGGCCTGGATTTCCAGCAGCTGCAATTTTTTTTTCTTACTGTATATTTGTTTCTGTGGAATTGCCAGTTGGGTAGGCTATCAGAACCATTCCATTTCAATTGTCTGAAAAGTTCTGTGAAAACACAGATGAGATTGAAGTGTTTTTAACTTCAACTTCATGTGTATGTGCAAAATGTTTGCGATGAGGGCCTGTTAATTATTTCACATATTTAAATTCAATTTAATCTACTGAGTTCATATTCACTTAAATTGATGATTTAATTTCTGTAGTGTCTTTGGGTTCCTTGTATTCCAGTCTGCAGTAATGACCCAAAGAAAAATCATGTTTGGAGCTTTTGATTTGGATCCTTGTGGAATTGAGTTCACATAAATGGCATATTCTGGATGGTAGTTTAAATTTGTGAGCATAGATGGAGCTTTGTAACGTATGTCATTCTCAACATTGGCACTTTACCGTTGGCGTTACCAACACCGACTTCATTTCAGACCAAAAAGAACAAATTGACCCTTTTCACTTCTTCATGAAAACATACTTTATTTTAATTCATAATAAACAATATAATAATACCCATTTTGTATTTAGAGTTTGCACAAAGAGAAGGAAGCTTTAGAAGCTGAAGTACAAAAGCTGCAAATTCATATATCTGAACAGGTAGGTTATTTTATTGTTTAACCACATTTTTGAAAACATCCTGCCATTAACAGTGTGCATGTAGATCTTTTGTTCTTCCGACTTCTCCCAGACAGAGTTCTTCTTGTCCTGTATTCCACCTTATTAGTCCAAAAACTATGTTCCTGCTTTCTCTTAACTCTGCTGTGTCAGTTCCCCATAGTCCTCAGTCCCTTGATCTATCAAAAATGTTAAGGATCCATTTGAAAAGGAAGGTACAGAGGCCCAGGTTTTGGAACTTGCTGATAAATTTGGAGGTGTTGATAGTATAGAACACTGATGTAGATATATCTAATCTGGACACTTCTCGTGGGTTGCCCACTTGATGGATACTCTGTCAGCCTTGGAGACTGAGATCACAAGACCATCAGAAGCTTTGTGGGGTGGGGATGGGATCTTGCAGGAGTGTTTATTTTCCCTTTCAAAGTGTACGTAAACACCATTGGTTTGTGTGGGAGTGAGGCGTTGATGCTATTTATGCTACCCATTTTCAAGTTACGAAGTGATAGATGCAGGACTTGTAACAGTTGTCGAGCATCATCTATAACTCCAGTCTAGTCTGCAGTTGTCTGCACATGTTTGCAATAACCTTCCTGAGGTCATACCTGAACTTGATCATTCTGGATTGTCCTAAATGCCATAGATCTAGCCTTCAGATTGCTAATTTCCTGGTTCATTTAGGCCTTCTGCTTGGATAAGACTCAATATATTTTTGAGGGTATACACTTGTCCTCTCAGTTCTTTATGCAGTCAGTTATTATTTCCCCATGTTCACTCGGGTCTGCTGAGAAATCCTTGAACGTGGTCCTGTCCACCAATTTGAAACAGTCCTCCTGTATTTGTCCCTTTGCCTTCCTTGATGAGCTTATTATAGTCCTCACACCTAACACCACTGTCTTCGGTCTCTGCTTGTACACAGGAAGAAGAGGCACAGCAAGGTGTTTGGATTTGCCAAATGTGTGGGCAAGGGTTGGAGCAGTGGGCACTCCTGCTGCTGATTATAGCCATGACTGAGTGCATTTGGTGCTCTGGGGTTGAAGTGAACATCTTAATAGTCAAGCAGCAAATTCTTCAAGCTTGTATGGTTCAAGTCCCGAGTGATTATAAAGAGGGTGGCAGGGTACACCACTCAGTTCCCCAAGGAATAACTTGATTTCTGTCTGAGACAAAACGTCACTTTGGGTTAGAGATCAAGAGTGCATCCGGGGAGTAACTTCCTCAACAAGAGAGTGGCGAGTACTTGGAATGCACTACCAGCGAAGATGGTGGAGGCAGAGACACTAACAACATTTTAAGAAGTGCATTGATAAGCACTTGAACTGTCTGTACGTAGACAGTTTTGAGGCAAACAATGGAACATGGGGTTAATCTCGCTGGCTGGCTTGCTGGTGTGTACTTGGCTGTGTGCTGCTTCTAAACTGATTCATTTTATAACAAACTTGCAATTTATAAATTCCAACCTTTTTACCATTATATGTTTAGCTGCCTTAACTATTTTCTGTACCTGTCTATTAACTTGTGATTCATACAAAAGGACACACAGATTGATCTGTACTTTGCATTCTTACTCCCTTAGATAATCTGCCTTTTCCTTGTACCAAAGTGCATGACTTCAAACTTTCCCACATTTCCCATGTTTTAGGGACAGCTTCTTACCTTCTGCCATCAGATTTCTGAACATTGTGAACCCATGAATACTACCTCACCATTTTGCTCTTTTTGCACTAATTTAATTTGTATCCTGTTGTATTATTTTTGTATTGCACTCTGCTGTTGCAAAACAGCAAATTTCTCTTCGTCTGTGATAATAAATGTAAACATTCTGATTCTGACGTTAAGCCCCATTTATCGTGCTTTGACTAAGTCATTCAATCTATTTGTATCCTATTACAATGTCATAATATTCTCACCATCCCTTACAAGTCACAATATTTGTGTTGCCTCTTCTCGGCAACAAATCGTCCTTCCAGGTGAAGGAGTAATTTGCTTGCATTTCTTCCAATTTAATCCATTGGATTTAATGCTCACAATGTTTATCTTTAATGCATCGAAAAAAACACATGCAACTTAAGCAACTACTTTGTGGTGACCCCAATATTCTGGTTGCCTACCGTGCTAGTTCTCTGTCTCACTCTAACCTATCTATTTATGCCTCTTGTGTCATGGTAAACACTGCAGATTGAGGAGCAGCACTGTACCTTCCATTGAACAAGTTGTAGCAACTTGGGTGACTTGCTGTGTGATAAAGGATCTCGGAATTGAAGAGTTGATTTTCTCTTTCTGCAGACGCTGCTTGACGTAGTGAAAGTTTCTGGCTTTTTCTTTTTTGGTTTAAAGGTTTTTAACATTCAAGTTGTGCTAATACTTTTGAAAATTCAACTGAACAAATGCAATTCAATTGACACTAATCTGGTAATTATATTTGGTAACAACATTTTCCACAGATTTTCTTTTGAGAATTCATACATTATAATGAATTATAAAAACAAAACACTGTCAAATGTCATTCATATGCAGATGATTGAGGGCACCCAGTATGGATAATACATCATCTCATTATGGTTATAACATTTAATACTTCTAGGGAAAAAGATCTAGTATATCTTGGTACTTCAGTGCTCTAACTTGGTGTCTACTTGAAAATTGTGGTTTGATTTAATCTTTTAACTTCCTATTTTTCTATAAGTTTTTTCAAAGCAGTTGTAGCTCAAAACTGTCTAGCAAAAGATATTGCTGAGAAGACTCTCAAATATGGTTTAAAGGAACAAGAATACTTAGAAGATATTTTTCATATTCTTTGTAAGAAGGTGCTCCTTAATACTTTAACATGTTTAGATGCTTGTTTCTTTTGCACATAGGCTTCAGCTTTATGCAACATAGAACAGATGCAAAAATGGTGAGTCACCTTTATCACTTGGTTTAATCTAGTGCTATACCATTGCACTTTCATGTGTTTGATATCCTTTTCTTTTTTAAATAAGTCTTCAGGAACGGGATGAAAAAATAAAAACAGTTGAAGAGCTATTGGAATCTGGACTTATTCAGGTGGCTGAAAAAAAGGAAGAAATTGAGGTATGCCAAACATCTACCACAAAAATAATTGTAAGACATCTTTAATTTGTAATTGCTTTCTTCTAAGTTTTTGTCAAGAAAGGATGTGTTTGCGCTGGCATGGGTGTGGAGAAGATTTGCCAATATCTTTTCTAAATTGGAGCTATGCAGTAGTCTGAGAGAATGGATAGTTTAGGTTTATTTTTCCTCTGAGGAAGCTGAGCAACAGGTTGTATATAAATTGATGAGGGCGATAGAGTGGAAAATAAAAAAATTCTGTTTCCCTTGGTGGGTTGTCAAAGACGAGAGCATAGTTTGAGTGTACCTGAAGTGGAATTTTGTATATAAACTGTTTGGAATTTGGCATGTGCTCCCTGAAGGGGTGGAGGCAGATTTGCTTGTGATACTTGAAAAGCTTCTTGACAACTATTTGAATCACCAAGGCACCAAAAACTATGAACCTGAGGAAGTGGGATTAGTGTAGGTAAAATGGGGTCTGGACGCAAGGGCCCAAGTTTGTGCTGTATAACTGTGACTCTGTGTACTGCTGAAGTTGTCTGTATATTCCTAGCCCAGTAACGTAATCACGAGCATAACTATAGAAAGACATTTATGCAAATAATTCTAATTAATAACTAGACAGGCTAGAATTTTATTCCTATTAGGAGAAGGTGGGAGTGGAGGATGCTATCACGTACTTGCTGCACAAATCCCTCTCTCACCTGGACAGGGTCAGTGGTGCTGTGAGGATTACATTTTTGGACTTCTCTAGTGCCTTTAACACAATCCAGCCCAGGATCTTAAGGCACAAACTAACGGAGATGGGAGTGGACTCACACATGGTGGCTTGGATAACGGACTACTTGACAGACAGACCTCAGTATGTGCGGTTGGGAGACTGTAGGTCTGATACGGTGGTCAGCAGCACAGGAGCGCCACAGGGGACCGTGCTCTCTCTGGTCCTGTTCACCCTGTACACATCAGACTTCCAATATAACGCGGAGTCCTGCCATGTGCAGAAGTTCGCTGATGACACGGCCATAGTGGGGTGTGTCAGGAATGGTCAGGAGGAAGAGTATAGGAAACTGATACAGGACTTTGTGATGTGGTGCAATTCAAACTACCTGCGTCTCAATATCACCAAGACCAAGGAGATGGTGGTGGACTTTAGGAGATCTAGGCCTCATATGGAGCCAGTGATCATTAATGGAGAATGTGTGGAGCAGGTTAAGACCTACAAGTATCTGGGAGTGCAGTTAGACGAGAAGCTAGACTGGACTGCCAACACAGATGCCCTGTGCAGGAAAGCACAGAGTCGACTGTACTTCCTCAGAAGGCTGGCGTCATTCAATGTTTGTAGTGAGATGCTGAAGATGTTCTATCGGTCAGTTGTGGAAAGCGCCCTCTTCTTTGTGGTGGCGTGCTGGGGAGGCAGCATTAAGAAGAGGGACGCCTCACGTCTTAATAAACTGGTAAGGAAGGCGGGCTCTGTCGTGGGCACAGAACTGGAGAGTATGACATCGGTGGGAGAGCGGAGGGCGCTGAGTAGGCTACGGTCAATCATGGAAAACCCTGAGCATCCTCTGCACAGCACCATCCAGAGACAGAGAAGCAGCTTCAGCGGCAGGTTGCTGTCAATGCAGTGCGCCTCAGACAGGATGAAGAGATCATTACTCCCCAACACCATTCGGCCCTACAATTCAACCACCAGGGGCAAGACATGTTAAAATGCCGGGGTTAGGACTGAGCTTAAGTTACCACTCAATGCACTTTAGTAAACTATTTAAGAACTTTTTAAAAACTATTAATGCTTTTTGGGAGGGTGATTTTAGATGCATATCATATTTATACTGAGTTAAATACTGTATGTAATTAGTTTTGCTACAATAAGTGTATGGGACACTGGAAAAATGTTGAATTTCCCCTTGGGGATGAATAAACTATCTATTTATCCTTAGTGTCGGAGACTAGGAGGTATATACAATTATGAGGGATTTAGATAAGGTAGATTATTTGCATCTATTGCTAAGTCTCCTATGGAGGAATGAGACTGGACAGGTAAGGGAACACTACAGCTCATGATCATGCCATTAGTTTCAATATAATTATTGAGAAGGGCAGGTCTGGTCCACTGGCTGAGATTCTAAATTTGAGAAAGGGCAATTTTCATAGTAACAGAAAGAATCTGGTAAGTCTAGGTACTTTTCAGGCAAATGTGTGCTTGGTAAGGGAAGGCCTTCAAAAGTGAAATCTTGAGAATACGGAGTTTGAAAGTTCCTGCCAGAATAAAAAACTAGGATAACAGGTTTAGCAGAACCTTGGTTTTTGAGAGATATTGAAGTCTTGGTTAAGAAAAAGAAGGCTGTGGCGAGCAGGTCTCGGTAGGTAGGAATATGGTTCTTGAAGGATGTAAGAAATGCATGAGAACACTTAAGATGGAAATCAGGAGGGCTAAAAGAAGACATATGTTTGCTCTAACAGACTTCTATCCAAGGGCTTCTACAGCTATAGTAAGAGCAAAAAGATCGGAAGGGACAAAATTAGTCCTCTAAAAGAACAGAGCACTCATCTATGTGTGGAGCTGAAAGAGATGGGAGAGATCTTGAATCTTTATTTTTGCATCTGTATTTACTTGGATGATGGACAGAATCTTTAGAAATGACGCAAAGCAGCTGTGAGGTCATGGACTGTTTACAGATTACAGAGGAGGGGGTGTTTGCAGTCTTGAGGCAAAAGAGGATGGATAAATCCCCAGGACCTGACAAGGTGTTTAAGATGAACCCTGTGGGAGGCTAGAGTGGAATTGTAGGGGCCCTAGCAGAGATATTTAAGATGTCCTTAGCCATGAGTGAGGTGCTGGAGGATAATATTGTTCTGTTGTTTAAGAAAGGCTGTAAGTGTAAACCAGGAAATTATCAGCCTGACATCAGCTGTGGGAAAGTTATTGGTAGGTATTTTTAAGGACTGGATATACAAGTATTTGGATAGAAAGATACTGATTCGGGATAGTCAACATTGCTTTGGTCATGTCTAACCAATTTAATAGTGTCTGGAGGAGGTTACTAGGAAAGCTGATGAAGGCAAGGTAGTGAATGTTGTCTACATAGACTTTAGCTTGACCTTGGATGAGGTCCCGCATAGGAGGTTGGTCAAGATGGTTCAGTCACTTGGCATTTAAGGTGAGGTGGTAAGTTCGATTAAACATAGGCTTCAGGAGAGCAGTCAGTGTGGTAGTAGCTAGTTGCCTCTCATTGGAGGCCTGTGACTAATTGTATGTTGCAGGGATCAATGCTGGGTTGATGTTTGTAATCTATATTAATGATCTGGATGATGATGTGCTAAACTGGAACAGCAAATATGCCAATAACACCAAGATTGGGGTTGTAGTGGACAGTGAGAAACGCGATCAAAGTTTGCAGCTGGATCTGGACCAGTTGAAAAAATGGGCTGAAAAGTGGCAGGTGGAACTTAATGCAGACAGTGTGAGGTGTTGCACTTTGTGAGGGCAGACAAGGGTAGGACTTGCATGGTGAGTAGCAAGGCACTGAGGAGTTCAGTAAAACAGAGGGGGATCTGGGAATTCAGATCCATTAATTCCTTGATAGTGGCGTCACAGATAGATAGTGTCATAAAGAAAACTTTTGGCTTGTTGGCTTTCATAAGTCAAAGTATTGAGTGCAGAAGTTGGAATGTCATGTTGAAATTTTATAAGACGTGAGGCATAATTTGGAGTACTATGCAGTTTTGCTCACCTGCCTACAGGCAAGATGTCAGTGATTGAAAGAGTGCAGCAGAAATTGATAAGGATGTTTCCAGGAATTAAGAAGCTGAGTTATAGAGAAATGCTGAATAGATTAGGACTTTATTCCCTAGAGCATTGAATTATGAAGGGTGATTTGATGGATACAAAATTATGAGGGGTATCGATAGGTAAATGCAAACAGATTTATTTTCCATTGGGTTGGGTGAGACTAGAACGAGAAGTCGTGGTTTAAGGTTGAAAGGTGAAATGTTTAAAGGGAGCATGAAGGTCAACTACTTCCCTCAGAGTGGCGAGAGTGTGAAATCAACTGCTAGTGGAAGTGGATGTAGGTTCATTTTCAACATTTAAGAGAAATTTGGATAGGTACATGGTTGAGAGGGCTATGGTCGGTTTGCAGGTTGATGGGACTGTACAGATTAATAGTTTGGCACACACTAGATGAGCCAATGGGCCCGGTTTCTGTGTAGTAGTTTTCTATGTTCCTTGTCTCTATGAATATACTCAGTCTGTTTGCCAAGGTTGATGAGTCTAAAACGAGAATGCATAGGTTTAAGGTAAGAGGTGAAAGATTTAGGAGGAACTTGAGCAAATTTTTTTTACACGAAGTGGTATCTATGTGGAATCAGCTGCCAGAGGAAGTGGCTGAGGTGGCTGCATTAACAACTTCTAAAAGACAGTTAGACTGGTATCTGGACTGGAATGGTTTAGACGTGTATGGGCCAAATGCAGGCAAAAAAGGACTGGCTTGGATCGGGCATCATGGACCAATCAGGCTGTAGGGCCTGTTTCCATGCTGTATAACTTGGTGACTCATATAACAGGGTACTTGGTGAACATAGAATACACAGTCAGAAATTTCTAAGCTTCAGCCATGAACTGACTAACCTTCTGGTATTCTATTTTTAAAGATCATGAATAAAGAAAATAATAGCTTAAGACAAAAGATTCAAGAACTTGAAGTGAAAAGTGTTGAACAGGTAAACTAAAGCTGATTTGTTTTTTTTTATTATTTCATACCAGATTTATTGTGGCTTTGAATTATTACATTGGCCTAATTAATCTCAATTGCTCATTTATATCCACCTGTAACTTGCTGCCCATTACATTGCTGGCATTTAGGGCAGCAGTGAAGGTCCTCAATCTCTGTCCATGGTGTTTCAGGGCTTTGATCATCATGCCATTAGCTTCCTCTCAGTTTTCACTATTGTCAACCATGCACATCTGGAATGGAGACCAGGAACACCATTTTACACAGATGTAAAAGGATTCTTCATTGCTGTTTCCATAACAGTTTTGTTTAATCAGTCTGGGTTGTTAGCCCTAGCTGAACCTGGAGGTCAGTGCAATTAATAAATGAGAAGCTACCAATTATAATGTAATGAGAAATGATAATTCTGGGTGATTTGAAATTGCCAAAAAAGTGAAGTCTTTCTTCAGCTTATTGTCAGCATAACACTTACCATGCACAATGGAAAGCAAGGAATTATAAATACTTAGATCTTTTGAAAAATGCTACTTGATTTTAGTCCAATGGCAGAAAAATTATGAAGGAATTTAGGAGAAAGAAATGGTATTTTTCAACATAATTGAAAATTAAATCTGAGGGGTGATTGACATGTTCGTGGCCTAAGGTAGAAAGAGTCAATTTTAGAAAACCTAGCACATGTATTTTTCAACATAGTCCCCTCCTACATTTACACACTTAGTCCAGCAGTCGTGGAGCATGCGGATCTTGGACCTCCAGGAGATGTCCAAAGTTGGGTGATTGATAAGTTTGTGGCCTAAGGTAGAAAGAGATGAGTTATACAGCTCTCGTTACATGCACATGCAGGTCAACATTTTGAGCGATTATGCAGAAAGTTTGAAGTTAATAACTCACCTTCTACCTTAGGCCACAAACTTATCAATCAGCCCAATGAGTTATTAACTTCAAACTTTATGCATGATAGTCACTACTTTAGGCCATGAACTTACCAATCACCCCTCATATTTTTAAATTTGAGAGTTGTAGAAGGGATTGAAAATGCAGAGCTCACTAATCTGGATTGCTCTATTTTTATAAGATAATTTTAAAATTCAAGATGTTATTATGTGATGGTATTTGATTTATAGTTATTTTGGGGTTATGCAGATAGCCTCCACTTTTGGAAGTGTTTTTTAAGATGTTTCTACTATATGGAAAATCAGTATTGCTGGCCATGCATTTTATGTGCAGAATGTGAAATTTATATGATTTTAATATGAAATAATATTGTTTCTTGTTTGCATGTATTTTAGATTTCTTCTGCATCCAAAGTAGAAGAACTTCAGCAAGTGTAAGTACGAGGTTGAAGAACATTAATAATTTTCTTCAAAATTTATTATGCTTCTGCTAATGACCATTTCTTTCACTATAGCATTAAAGAGAAGAGTGAAGCTGTAAAGTCCATTGAAGATCTTTTGGAGTCTCGGATAATTAACATAGAAAGTAATGAGAGAACTATTCAGGTATTCAGTGTGTAAATTTTTCTTTGAAATTTCTGTTTCTGGCAACTATAATGCATTCTCATAATCTCTGTTCCTATATTTGCACATGACAGTGAAATTTGATTAGAAAGTTTTGCCTGTTTTTCTAAAAAAAAAACAAACAACCACTGCTTTCCTCTTCAAGGCTTTACAGAAGGAAAATGAGACACTCAGAGCTGAAGTACAAAGTGCTCAACAGGTAACGAAATGCCTTAAGTATTTGAGTTTCTCACAAGATACTTGGGAAAAGGATCTGTAGTCTCTCTCAACTTTGTATAATCAGTGTAGCTCTGTGTACTAATTTGATCAAAAATAAAGTTCTTATTTATGTAGTTTTAGAAAATATTAGCAGTAGTTTAGAAAGATGTGTAAAGTCACAATTACGAATTATTGTCACCGATTTTAATGACTTCATTCTTATAGGTATCTACAACACCAAAATTGGATGATCTTGAGAAAATGTAAGTATTTTTCTCAGATATTGAAATGTCATTTGTTTAATAATTGCTTCTCTGACTTGAGCTTTTTCTGCTCCAAGAATTAAGGCACAAGAAGAAGAAGTTACTAAGTTGAAGGCTGCATTGGCAGATAGTACAGAAGCAGCTGCCAACAAAATGGCTGGAATTCAGGTAATCTCAAAACATTATGGCGGAAATAGTGATCAAGTGACTTTCATTTTTTTTCCTCTACAGAGAAAAAATTTTAAAGAAAGAAAATGTACTTTCTTTTCATTGAATTTTGTTGTCCCTAGTTTCTCTGTGTGCTGGGGATGTGAGCAGATGCCCTGGATGTTAGTGCCCACCCCCACCTGTATCTGCTTTAGCTGGTATGCGTTCATTAGACTACTGAGTGTAACCTTCTGGCTTGTCATCCTTTCCCTTCTTATTCTGGCATGTTTCCCCCTTTGTTTCCAGTCCTGATTAGGGTCTCAGCCTGAAATGTTGACTGTTTATTCATTTCCATAGATGCTACCTGACCTGCTGAGTTCCTTTAGCATTTTGTCTGTGTTGCTCTGGATTTCCAGCATCTGCGGGATCTCTTGTGTTTATAATTTATCTACAGTGTCTGAATAAGATTTGTTAAATTTATAGTTTTAATTTTCAACTAGCTTGTGGTTTATCAAATAAATGAATCACTTTCACCTTTTATTGGGATTTAAATGTAACTTCTCTAATTCCTTAGAACAACAAGTGAAGTAAAACGAATAGTTTTATTTACAATACTTGTTCATGGCTTTCTATTCTAGTTGGGGCATTAGATTTTTCAATTGGCACCATTTGCCTGATAACAATTTCGGTCACTTCAGTATTTTTCAATTGACTTAATTCTAATTATTAATGAGATTCAATATTTTCAGCCAAAGGTACATAGTCACAATATGCATGTCTTCTGTTTGTTTCAAAAACTTTGCCTAAAAAGTATGTTTTTGACTTAAATAGAATGTTCTACAGGAAAATGATGCTTTGAATTTGGAGAATCAGCGGCTACAGTTTCAGATGAATAACCAGGTAAGTATTTGATCAGTAACTTGAAATTGTACAACACCCACTTATGAATGTAATGTTATACTTGAAATCCAGGTTTATAATGTTACTGAACTTAGGCCTGTGAATGCCCAAGTTCTCTTCATCTGTCACCATGGAACGAACTAAAAAGCTTGAGTTTGATGTTAGGATTTGTCTCTGCTACCCCCCCCCCCCCCCCCATTTTGTAGGCTGCATGAAAAATTCTCATAACCCATTCTCAGATTAATTCTGTTTCTTCACTTTCACAAATACACTGAAGGCATTTCTCTCATTTTAATGGCCAGGCTGCATGTCATGATCTTGTAAATCTGTGGTGTATGTTTTGTTCAAATTTAGTGACTGCCTTGATTTGTTCTCACATAAAAATAAAATTGTTGAACATAAACCACAGATTGAGCAGCATCTGTGGTGTGAGAAGTGGATGGTATTTGATGACAGTTCATTACGACTTTCTCTGTAGAATCTATCAGACTCTTTCTTTGTTCATCTGTCATTTTGACTCAAGTCCCCAAAATCTTATATTGGTGAACATTCACTAGTTTACAGCATCATTCTTGTATAAACAAAGGTTTTGATATTTTTTTTAATATAGATTTCTATTGTTGTGGCCTGATGGGAAGGTACCAGTGTAGTGTGTGAGGAGTGTTGGATGGCTTCTGGCCTGTACTCGTTGGAATTTAGATGATTTTTTTTTTGCTGACAGTTTCAGTTCTGTCTCTGGTGATCTCTCCATAGAAAGTTACTTGATATTAATTTAGATCCCTTGTAGTCAAATGTAGATACTATAGCAAATAAGTTATTGCACTAAGAATTTTAAATCTTGTGTTGATGACATTTCAAGATTCTAGTGCAGTGGTGTGAAACACTAATAGTGAGTTTTTAAGTTAAGGCTTTTGTCTTTTTCTTACCCTTAAGACAGTCTATTACTCAGGTGACTATTCCTTATCTCAGAATCTTGACAATTATTCATTGTGGGATCTTCATAGAAGAGATCAGTTCTATTATTCCATGATTTTTCCCCTCTCCGTATGCACATTTTGGGATGACTCATAAACTTTGCGAGAAGGTTATAATCTGGAGATTTCAGTAGCCTTGATTTTTGTCTTGGTATTTTAGATAATGCTGCTCTAGATGTATGTGGAAGATATTTCATTTGATTTTGAATTGTGATAGTTCTAGGTCGTTACCTTCTAACTTTGTTTACTTTATCCTTAGCAGGATTCAGCATCTGTGCTGGCAAAACTCCAGGCCAAGTAAGTATTCTAATAAATTAATTTGAGAAAACCAATTTAAATTGTATGGTTCTTAACTTGCTTTTATTACTCCAGTCTAGTTGAGAAGGATGAAAAGATCAAGAATGTTGA
Organism: Hypanus sabinus; assembly: GCF_030144855.1. Classification (NCBI taxonomy): domain Eukaryota; kingdom Metazoa; phylum Chordata; class Chondrichthyes; order Myliobatiformes; family Dasyatidae; genus Hypanus; species Hypanus sabinus. Next base: position 157,293,307 of record NC_082707.1, on the reverse strand, counting down.
AGACCAGTTGGAAAAGGAATTGCTCAAATTAGAATACAATGGCCAGAGAATTAAGGTATTAAGATATTTTTGTTAATTGATCAATGCCATGTTATTTTCTTTTGCTTCTGTGAAATGCTGTACTTGAGGCATGATACTTTGCTGAGTAATGTGTACTTGTGTGGTTCATATCTTATTTGCTAAAATCTTTAGGATTTGCAAGAAGAAAATGATTTACTCAAGAAACAGGTTGAAAACCAACTTCAAAAATCTGAACAGGTAACTGATAAAAGGATAAAATTCCTTTTTCATAGTTTATTTAGATACATAGAAAGAGAACCAATATGGTATAGGCCATTCAGCCCATTCATTTCACACTTTTCTTCAAGCACTCATCACCCATCCTCGTTTTATTCCTGTGCATTTGCCTTGCCTCTTGGGTTCTACCATTCATCTATACACCAGAGACAATTTATAGAGGCCAATTAACCTAATAATATGCCCACCTTTGGGATTTGGAAAGAAAATGGAGCACCTATGGGAAGCCTGTGAAACATCTGTTCCAATAATGCTTTATGAAGAAGCTATGAAGCATAATACCTTTTTTTTTCACTTTCTCAATATAGGAACTTTCAATATTACACATCTAGATGGGGTTTCTAATGTAGAAAAATAATTGTGTGCATATATATTTACAAATTGTGTATCTTCTATCTTAGAATCAAATGGTTAAAGAATTGCCTTCATTTGAAATATGCTTCTTTAAATACAGTAAATCTTTGTTCAATATTTCTGGGCTGCTATTAATAATGAAGTACCTATATTAAGTTAAATTAGTATGAATCAGACATTGTACCCCAAATATGTTTAAAATTTAACTTATTAATGGGCAAATCAGCTAACAATTTATAATATTGGGGCAGGATGGGGGAAGGTAAAGAGCTGCAAACAAAAGGTAGCAGTGAAGTGCAAATTTTTTTGCCAGTTTTCACTATTTCAGAAATAGCAAAAGAAGTATCTATTCATTAATGTTATTAATGTTGTGAGTGCTGCATTTGTACTTTATTTTCTCTACCCTTAATATGTCCACTTAAATCTAGTAATTAAGAATACAGAAGTGTGTGTCAGTTGATGTGCATTTCTCAAGAGTACTAACAATTGAGTATTGAGTCCCAGGTGGGGCGTAGAACACAGACAAGAGCATGGAAGTCATGGAACAGCTTTATTTTTTTGTTGGGCACTGGGTGGAGGACTGTGTAGCTTTGTTTGAGACACTATAAGAGGGAATGTGGTTGCACTGGTGAAGAGGAGATTTACCAGGAAAGAATGCTGTAGAATAGATGTACAGTGGATTCATTTAATTGAGACACATTGTGACCAGTATATTTTGGCCTAATTAAGCAGCTGCCCTAATTAGCTGAGGTTTCGTGGAAATAGTTAAGCTATAAAAGACAAATTAAGTAACATGTATTTAAAAGAAATACAGAATAAATTAAAACACTAACACAGTTTTATAGAATTGGTAGTTCCTTAATAGTTAACTATGGAGGAATTCATTCAGTGTGCTGCTGAGTTCTTTTGGTTGAGTGTAAATGAGCAAATCAGCATAGACACCTAGTGCAGATAATGGACTGCCCTCGACAATGTTTTTGACGATTGCATCCTGCTAATCTTAATTTTTATTGTAAGATTCAAGGTGATTGTTGATGTATTAAATTCTTTGTAGTTCCTATCTTGTTGAAGTAGTGAAATAGTTTCATTTTCACTCCCAGTCACTTATGGCATTGCCAAGCCTGGATACTTGAAACCACAATGAACAAAATAGTTCTGAATTGTCTTGCTGCTTATTTTTCGCCAACTATCAGTGACAAAAATCACTGATTTTTGAACGCAAATGCACGCAACTGATGATATTTAAAAACTGTTTGCTCTAAGCATGGTGTAGTGTTTAACGGCCACACAAGTGCACATGACTAGTCCTAGTTAAGAACTTCAGCAACTGTCTTCTATCCCAATTAGCAGCATTGTGTCCCAAATAAACGAAAGGAATCCTGGTAATTTTCTCAGTTTGTTTTTGTTCTTTGATAGTTGTCCCAACTAAGTGGCTGCCTGATTAACCAGAATTTCTCTGCACTGGATTTGTTGTCCTTGGGGTAGAAAAGACCGAGGGAAAAGCTTGATGGAAGTATACAAAACTATGAGAGGCATGGAGACTGAGGAATTTCTCTCCGTAATGAAGGCTGTTAAAGGTTGAAAGGCCGAGGTGTGAGGTGAGGAATAAGGGAGCTAGAGGGATCTGAAGTTTTTTCCACCCAGAGGTGGTAGGAATCTAGAAACATAGGAAACCTACAGCACAATACAGGCCCTTCGGCCCATAATGCTGTGCTGAACATGTACTTAGTTTAGAAATTACCTAGGGTTACCCAAAGCCCTCTATTTTTCTAAGCTCCATGTACCTATCCAGGAGTCTCTTAAAAGAGCCTATCCTATCTGCGTCCACCACCACTGCCGGCAGCCCATTCCACACACTCACCACCCTCTGCGTGTAAAACTTACCCCTGACATCTCCTCTGTACCTACTTTAAAGCACCTTAAACCTGTGTCCTCTTGTGGCAACCATTTCAGCCCTACGAAAAAGCCTCCGACTATCCATATGATCAATGCCTCTCATCATCTTGTACACCTTTATCAGGTCACCTCTCATCCTCCATCGTTCCAAGGAGAAAAGGCCGAGTTCACTCAACCTAATCTCGTAAGGTATGCTCCCCAATCCAGGCAACATCCTTGTAAATCTCCCCTGCACCCTTTCTGTGATTTCCACATCCTTCCTGTAGTGAGGTAACCAGAACTGAGCACAGTACTCCAAGTGGGGTCTGAGCAGGGTCCTATATAGCTGTAACATTACCTACGGCTCTTGAACTCAATCCCATGGTTGATGAAGGCCAATGCACTGTACGCCTTCTTAACCACAAAGACGGCCTGCTCAGCAGCTTTGAGTGTCCTGTGGACACTGACCCCAAGATCCCTCTGATCCTCCACACTGCCAAGAGTCTTACCATTAATACAGGATTCTGCCATCATATTTGACCTACCAAAATGAACCACCTCACACTTATCTGGGTTGAACTTCATCTGCCACTTCTCTGCCCAGTTTTGCATCCTATCAATGTCCCACTGTAACCTCTCACAACCCTCCACACTATCCACAACATCCCCAACTTTTGTGTCATCAGCAAGTTTACTAACCCATCCCTCCTCTTCCTCGTCCAGGTTATTTTAGAATGTAGTCGTTGAGAGATGGTGTAGCTGAGTACTCTGATGAGGTATTTTAGGCACTTGGATCACCATAGCATAGAAGTCTTCAAACCGTGTGCTGGTAAATGAGATTGTTATCATTGGATACTTGAGGTCAGTATTGTCATGGGGAGCTGAAGGGTCTATTTTGGTGCTGTATCATCTTATTCAGCTTGTTAATTTTGAGATTCTTGGTTTAAAAATTAGTAAAATTTAACACCAGGATATTGTAATCTTCACAGTATTCTAGTTTATTACAGAATAATTTTCTGGCCTCAAGATATTGTATTTAAATGTATATTCTACAAATATTGTATATTACATTTTTAGGATTCAATAAAAGCCCATCAGAATGAAGAATCTCAAATTATGTAAGTATACTTGATAATTATTTTAAATTATCCTGTAAGTGTAATCAATAGGTTTTCTGACTTCCATTTTAATTGCAGACTTGAAACAAAAGAAGAAGAAATTAATAGCTTGAAGGCTACGTTGACAGTTAATAGAGAAGCAGTTGCTAGCTATGTGACGCAATTGCAGGTAATTTTGTGACCTCTGCTCACTGCTATAACTGTTTGTAGTACAAAATCTAAAATTACTGCATTGATTATTTTTGAAATAGGATCTTGAGCATCAAAATGCTTCACTGAAAATTCAGATTCAGCAGTTACATGAAAAGAACAATGAACAGGTAAAATTATAAGTACTACATGTGACTCTCACATTCCAGTTATTTTGGTTGCAGAAATTCATCCTTGTAGAATTTGCAAATTACTGTCCAAAAATGTAAGATGGAAAATAAAATTCACTACCATCGTGGAATTTGTGTGTGAAGATAAAATAAATAAATCAACACTATTACCTCAACATTCATGAGGGGCAGTGCACCTGCATTTAAGAGTTTATTCAAAAGATGAGCAAGAGAAATTAGGAAGCCATACTAGTTCACATTACAGTTAACACTGGGAAGATTTTGGAAGAGCTTAGAAAGTCATAAGACAGGATTAATATTTTTTAATTGTCTAATTTGCTAGAGTTCCTTTGAAAACCTAGTGTTCTGAAAGAGGTAGTTGAAGAGGATTATATGGAGATATTAGTAGTGATCTTTCAAAAAACACGACTCTGGAATGGTTCTGGAGGGCTGGAAAATCATAAATGTCATTCTCATCTTTTAGAAGGGATGGAGGAAAAATAAATTATAGGTAACGTGACCTCAGTGGTTGGGATGGTGTTTATTATTAAGGATGAGATTTCAGGTATTTGGAGGCCCATGATTAAGAAAAGGCCTAAATCTGCCTGGTTTCCTTAAGGGAAACTCTTGCCTGATAAATCTGTTTAAATTATTTGAGGAAATATAAGACAGGATAGACAAAGGTGAGTCAGTGAATGTTTTACTTGGATTTTCAGAAGGCCTTTGATAAGGTGTCACATATTAAGCTGCTGAGTAAGATGAAAGCCCATGGCATTACAGGAAAGGTAACAGCATGGATAGAGGATTGGCTGACTGGCAGGAGGCAAAGAGTGGGAATAAAGGGGGCTTATTCAGGTTGGCTGTTTGTGAGCAATGGTGCTCCGTAGGGTCAGTGTGGGCAAGCCTGCTGACAATGTAAAGGTGGGTGAGGGGCACTTACTGTTGAGGAAGCAAGGAGTCTGTAGGAGGACTTGGACAGATTAGGAGAATGGACAGGGAAGTGGCGAATGGAGTGTAGGGAAGTGTATGGTCATTCACTTTGGTAGGATTAAAAGTGTGAAATATTTTCTAAACTGAGAGAAAATTCAAAAGCCAGAAGTGCAAATGGACTCGGGAGTCCTCGTGCAAATTTTCCTAAAGGTTAATATGCAACTTGAGTCGGTGGTAAGGAAGGCAAAAACAATGTTAGCATTTATTTTGTGAGGACTAGAATATAAGAGGAAAGATGCAATGCTGAGGATTTACAAGTCATTGGTCAAACTGTACTTGGAGTATTGTGAGCAATTTTGAGCCCTCTTAACAAAGAAAAGATGTGCAAAGTGATCTTGAGATTAATTTATGAGGAGGGTTTAATGGCTCTGGGCCTGTACTTGCTGGAAAAGAATGGGGCGGGTTCTCATTGAAGTGTATTGAATACACTGGACAACAAATTTTTTTCAAAAGTGTTGCTTCCTCAGAATTTTTTTTGTTCATAATGGGCTGCTTGAAGGTGAACATAAATAAAATTTCAGACTACTTGTATCGCGTAGGAATTTGGAGAAACAACAATTTAACTTTTATTGAATATAATGTGTTTAATTGCATAATGGTGCTGATGCTTTGCAATAGTTCAATTAAGTTAAAAATATTTTGATAATGATTTTCGTTTGTACTCAGTGTCTGAGGCTTGTCACTTAGGTGTCCAACAATAATTTGCCAGCATTGATGGATTCCAGTTGCCCTGGTATCTTTTCTCCATGACCGCAATGTCCTGGTGAAACCTCGCACCATGCTCATCACTAACAGCACCAAGATTTGCAGGGAAGAAGTCTAAATGGGAATGCAGAAAATGAATCTTTAATGACATGTTGCATTTCATGGTTTTATATGCTTGAAGCATGCTTTCAACCAGATGCATGTAGTTTGGTGCTCTGTAGATGCTGAGAAAAATTTCACCAACTTCCTTGAATGCCTTTCATGTGATTTTCTCCAGTCCCACTAGAAATTCTTTAAATTCCTGCCATTGATGACCTGTTTGATTTGTGGACCAACAAAAATGCTTTCTTTAATCTTGGCATCAGTTATTCTGAGAAGCATCTGTCTCAAATATCAAAATCCTTCATAGAAGTTTTTGTGCCTGATGATAGCAAATTCCATCCTTACAGTCCTAAACCCAATAATTATTACTAAAACCTGTCTGGCCATGCAGCAGCCGCGCCATCTAAGCATGCCAAGCATGCCTGGACAAGATGGGAACCTTTCTAGCTTACATGGTAAGCAACACTTTAATTGACTTGAATTGTGAATTGAAATAATAAACATAACTGATTTCAAAAACTGGTGCATGATAGGGAAATTTCATGGTGATTTTCATGATCAGTAGCCCAAAATTCATAAGATGCACCTAAAGGTATTCAGGAAGCAAAATCTTTGTTGTCCAGTGATATTGAAAGGCCTAGATAATGGACGTGGAGAGGATGTTTCTTAGAGTGGGGGAGTCAATAAAGTAGATAGCGGAGCCTCAGGTCGTCAATTTAGAACAGAGATGAGGAAGAACTTCTTTAGGCATAGGGTAGTGAATATGTGGAGTACAACAGACAGCTGTGGAGGCCAAGTCACTGGGTATATTTAAAGCGAAGGTCATTAAATCTTCATTAGTAAGGGAATCAAAGGTTATAGGGAGAAGGTAGGAGTTTAAATTAATTGCCAGGAATCTTGCTAAAATAATGACATGTATGCCTTAAATGTAATCTTGGATTTTTAATATTTTTGATTCCCTTGATACAGAGTGCTGCATTGGTGAAAAGTGAAGTACTGCTGAATGTGTAAGTGAATATGCAAATGATTAGTTTTATTGTTGCAGAATATTTTATTTTCACAACGGTAACTTGGCAAGATCCATGAAATCTACCACCTCATTTGACAATGCTGCCTTTAAGTCATTTATTGGCTCCTATAAAATTGTATTCTCCTAATATAACAACTTCAATGAACATTGCACATGTGGTATTGAATGATGTGACGAGGCACTGTTATAAATGGATATATTTTAATGTTCACTTTGAGGGATTTATTATTATAGCATACTTTCATCATTCCCTTCTCTTCAAATACCCTGGTTTACAAAGCACTTGTACTCTTGGATTGAAAATCTCTTCTGATTATTAAAGCTTCATCAGGGTTAAATTAACCCTATAGAGGATGTGGCTGAAGCATAAAGTTTCCTTACTGCAGTGTCAAAACACTGCTGTGAAGTGGCAAAATGCTTAAGTTTCATACTGCAAAATGATTATCATCCATCTAAAAGGACCTGTTAGCATTTAGCAGTTGTCCTGTCTCCTAAATGTTTTTACATTTTCTGTTGTAGATGAGAATAATTTTGGGTTAGTCTTGTGTTTATTCTTGAACAGTCCTGCACAGGATCTCAACCTAAAACTTCAATTGTTCCTCTGTCATCTTAGTTTTTCCAGCAGTTTGATTTTGTTCCAGATTACAGTATTTACAGTCTCTTGATTAGTTTAAATCCATGTTCCTATAACATGATGTTCTGAAAGACATGTAGAATACTATATATTAGACTTGCCTTCTCAACATCATTAAATTATTTAACAGTTCTACACAAATTATTTTGTTATCTTTAAGCTGGAAAACTTGGATTTTATCTTGACAACTGACAGTTGTGTTATAATAACCTAATTAATCTGCTATTCAAGACATGATTTGATTAATATAGATCATCCTGTTTTATTAGTGTTGCCTGGTTAGTGATTTTACTACCCCCTACTCTTCAGATGTTCCTTGGCGTTGGTGTCCTTCATGTTGTCCTAGGATGTAAATAAATGTAGCTTTGGGTCTCTGATTAATTATCAATGTTAATTAGATTTTTGTATATGGAAGACACATCATGCTTCAGCAGCTGCTTTGTACTGTGAAAGACCCGTAGTCTGTAAAAGGTTCAACAGTGAAAGAAGGAAACTTGAGAGTAGTTTCATTAGTTTTTTGTTGTTATACTTCCAGGTTTCCAATCCACCCAAGGCCCCATAAAAGAAATTGGAATTGAGATCCTCAGTAATGATTAAATATGTTGTCAAACAAATGTAAGCTTTTACAAAATTCTCTGCTTTTATTTCTATTGTATCTAGCCTTTCAGAAAAAGATCAAGAAATTGATTCTTTACACCAACAGATTGAGTCACTAAAAGAAGCTGTTAATCATCAAAGGATAAAGAACAATGTAAGTAAAAGTTAATTAATGTTTCATTGCAAGTTATTATTTCAACAGATGGCATTCCAAACTCAACTATCAAGGTTTTGAATAGGAAAGAGTCAAAAGTACAAATATATTTAAACTTCAACAATTGCCATTATAGTTACGAAAGTTTTGATAAAGCTCATTATGGTTTTACCTGTTGAGAAAATGATAATGGATTGCATTGATCTCTTGAAGGTCGTAAAACAATTGAATATGGGATTCTAAAAATATTGATTTTGAAATACAGTGGATTCTGGTTAATTGGGCTATCAGTTAATCAAACCAGATGCTTATTTAGGACAACTCAAACAACAAAAACTGATCAAGAAAATGGCCAGGATTCCCTTCATTTTAGACACTTAACTAGGATAGGAGACTATTGCCGAATAGTTTCTAACTAGCATCAGTTGTGTGCAATTGTGTGGCAGTTAGACAATGCACTGTGCTTAGAGTGAACAGTTTTTAAATAGCGTCAGATGTGTGTATTTGTGTTCAAAAAAAGTGTTTTTTTTGTCACTGACGAGAAACGAGCAGCAAGACAGTTCAGAACTGTTTTGCTCACTGTAGTTTCGAGCATTCAGGTTGTAGATGCCAGAAATGGCCAGGAGTGAAAATAAAATTATTTCACTGCTTCAACTAGTAAGTATGAAGAATTTAAAGGTATTGACAATCATCTTGAAAGTTGCAATGAGAATAAAAGCATTGTTTGAAGCAGTCCATTATCTACACTTTAAGTATCTGCAGTGATTTTGTTCGTTAACAGGCAATCAAAAAAACATGACAACATACATGAAATAAATTCCTCTGACTATTAGGAACTAATGTAGTTTTATAGTATTGATTGTGTTCTAATGTGTCATGGCTTATATTTAAATACATTAATTATTACTGAATTTGCCTTTTTTTTTATCTTTTAATTATTTCCTTGAAACTTTGGCTCTTGTGGGCAATCACTTAATTGAGCCAAAATGTATTGTTCCCAGTGTGTCCCAATTAACTGGAATCCACTTTATTTGTGTTGTCGAAGGAAGTCTTGCTGGAGCTCGTTTTTCTTGAATAAGAAATTCTATTACCCAAACTACTTGCGATGTATCCATATAAATGTTCTAAGAAAAAGATTTCTCTAATGAAACAAATATGTAATTTCTTCAATCTTATTTGATGTGAGAAAGTAATTTTTTATTGGTAGTTGGTGCTTGCATGCCTTTTATATTATGGAGATAGGTTCTTGGCTGCTGATGGGATTTTTTTTAAAGAGGAAGTCTCCAACAGTAGTTGCTGAACATACAGAATGCTACACTTCATGCTGATTTTTCAGTTTCGGGTTGTAAGACTTTTTTCATGTGACAGCTCTTTGGAACATTACCTTTGGGTTTTAACAATTGTATATTGAATATTACAGTTGTAATAAGTTTACCATTGTGGGTGACTTCAAAGTTCTATCTTCTGCTCTTTTCACCAAATCATCACAAACAAGATTGATTATATTCGGAATAAAGAGAGTCAGTAGCCATGTATTGTCCTTGAGAAATTAGTAATCATGATGTGATTGAACAAAAGCACTTACAAAAATTAGTGGATACAGCCCAGTCCATCATGAGTAAAACCTTCCCACCGTTAAGCACATCTACATAGTGCTGTTGCAGGAAAGCAGCATCCACCATCAAGGGCCCCCACAATCTGGACCATGCTGTAGTCTCACTTCTGCCATCAGGAACAGTTATTATCACTCAACCATCAGTTTCTTGAACCAGAGGGAGTAACTTCACTCAACCCATCACCAAACTCTTCTGACAACCTATAGACTCACTGTCAAGGACTCTTCATCTCACGTTCACAATATTCATGACATTTCTATTATCTCTTCCCCCCCCCCCTTCTGTATTTGCACAGGTAGTTGCCTTTTGCACACTGGTTAGGAGCGGTCTTTCACTGAGTCTATTCTTTCTTGTATTGACTGTGAATGCCCACAAGAACATTAATCTTGGGGTTGTATATGGTGACATGTATGTACTTCGATAAATTTACTTTAACTTTTTGGTAAATTTACATCAGGAAATGATGAATAGTTTAAAAAGTGATTTTTTTTTTTGTTACTATTCCCATGGTAATCACTGAAGCAACTGTCATAAATGTCAGTGAAGATGTATGGAGAACTGGAAAGCAAATTAGCGAGATCGTTTTCCCCATCACTGTATGGTATCATTTGATGCATTCAGTGATTTCCCAAGTTTCGTCAACTTAGGGAAGTCCCAGTTTTACAATTCATCTTCCTTTAGTAAACCATTCAGCTGGTTCCCTAATAAGGCATTCTAGTTCCAATCTATTCTTTAGTCTTTTGTTACTTTCTCCTTACTCAGTAACCATGGATGTTTCTCCTTTTCTTGAAATAAAACTGCAATGCTAGAAATGCATGGGTTAGTGAAAAAGAAAGATGGGTGAAATGTTATGTAATTCTGGCATTTGCATTTCAATGTTTTGTTTTCCTGTTCTGCACTACAGACCTATGTCATGCTGTATCTAACTAACATAGTTGTGAAAACTGCTTTCTTCATTTTTTGCTTTCTACAGTAGATGCAAACTTTTGCTTCTCCCCAACCCCAACTTTTTCCTATTAAATGGAACAAAATGCTTGATATGCATTTAAAAACTTGCATTTAAATTGCATTAAACTTGCATTTAAATTTAAACTTGCATTTAAATTCCTAATTGTTAATCCCTTTTTTAAAATAAAAATTGAATAATTTAGAAGAAATATTGGCTGAACTGAAATAGTTCTTTCTAAAAATAATTAGGAACTTCGGGAGAAAAACTGGAAAGCAATGGAAGCATTGACATCCACTGAAAAAATGTTGCAGGACAAAGTGAACAAGACAGCCAAGGTTGTAATAATGTGACTTTTTTTTTACAGTAGATAATTTCTGCTGCAGTCTGAAAATGGAAATAACTTTAAATTTAAGGCACTTAGCATCTAATCATTCTGCACTCTGCTTGTTGTGCTCCTTTTGTAGATCTTGATTTAATACATGCATGCCTGTTTTGTTGGTCTTGTTTTTAAATTTCTGTAAAAGATTGTCTTGCGCTGTTTTTGCTTGCCATTCTTGTTTATTATCCTCAGAGCATATCTTTCCCTAATTTACTTTCTCTTCATCTTCTCTTTCAACCCCACCCCTATCCCCTGACTGCCAAATACACAGCCGACCTCCAGATTTAAACCCTGATATCTAACTGCTATATGGAGGTGTATGAAGAAACTGCTGTGCTTTTTTCCCACATTTTCATTGCAAGAATACCTTGTCAAAATCATTTCCCCAGTACATTGTTGAGAGTAAAAGAATAATCAAAGGCAGGTTGCACCCTGTCCCTGAAGCAAAGCATATCATTGTGCTGTGCCACTGCTTGCTTGCTTGTCAGCTAGCTACTTCATGGATATAATTTAACCATTTTGTATGTAACCCAAAATATGTTTGTTGATTTCTTGAAATAGGAGAGTAATCAGCAAGTGGTTGCTGTTCAATCGCAAGCTCAAGATATTCTGAAGAGACTATTTCCCAGGGTGCTGGTGTCATCTTTCTTGGTAACTTTTCTTCATTTAACTAGTATAAAGCTATTTAACTGGTAAATTGACATGGGTGATTTTTATGTCCGTATTAATCTTTTAATAAAACTGTTAATTCGTAGTCAGGGCAATGCAATAATGTGACAGACCTTTTGGCCCAGCTGATCAACACTGAACCAGTGTCCTCCTTGCTAGTTCCTGTTGCCTGCTTTTGGCCCAGTATCCTCCAAGCCCAAGCCCTTCCCTGTCCATGCACCTATCCAAGTGTCTCTTACAAGTTGCAGTTGTACCACCTGGATCACTTCCACTATCTAGCAGCCCATTTCAGGTTATTCACTGCTCTCTGTGGGGGGAAAAAGTTATCACTCTGGTTACTTTAAACCACCCCTCTATCTTGTATCTGTGCCCTCTAGTTTTGGACTTCCCTCATCCTGGGGAAAAGACTGACCATCCCTCCTTATTCATGTCATTCATGACTTTATAAACTATTGAGGTCACCTCTCATTCTCCTGTACTTCAAGGAATAAAAATCCAGAATGGTCAACCTCTCTTTGTAACTTAGACCTGATAGTGCAGGCAGCATCTTGGTATATCTTTCCTATAACAGGGTGAACAAAACATGTACACTGTACTCCAAGTATGGCCTCACCAGCAATTCCTATATCTGCAACATAATGTCCCTACCCTGAAAATGCCCTGACTGAAGGCCATCATGCTAAACTTTTTTTTTAAACCATCTTGGCTACTGTGTTCTTGCACTCCCAGGTCCCTTTGTTCCATAACACTGTCAATTAACTGCCCTGCCATTCACTGCATAGGTTTGAATGTTGTAAAACATTATTATTCTTGAGTATTATCAGCTTTTATTTTTGATGTTAAGAACAGTTTAATATAGTTGAGGAAAAAATGTTTTGAGAACAATTACAATTTTTCAATATTGTTAAAAGTAGCAGAATTCTTCCAGCATTTTGCATGTTGTTTAAAGTAGCTGTTCTTTTTACTTGTAGGATTATACAGATTGGCTGCAGGAGTTTGAGTGTGCTGCACAACAGACTTTATCTTCACAGCAAACAGAGCAATCAAAGGTTTGCACGCTTGATTCCGGTCTAGTTTTAAGTATATTCCTCATTAATTTGTGTGTGTTAACTCATTATATAAAATCAGTTTCTGGTTATTGACAGAAATTGTTTGGAAAAGATCACCTTTGAGAGTTTGACGTCAAATACAAGTCTGGATTTTGGGTTGTCTGGAGATGTTAACAGGAAATAATGAATGGAAAATATTACATGAAATGACCTGAGCAACACACACACACACAATGCTGGAGGAACTCAGCAGGCCAGGCAGCATCTATGGGTTTGAAAAGTGCAGCTAAAAAGTACTTTTTTTCCATAGATGCTGCCTGCCTGCTGAGTTCCTCTAGCATTTTGTGTGTGTTGTTCAGATTTCCTGCATCTGCAGATTTTCTCTTGTTTGTGACATGAAATGATCATTTTAATGATTTAAATTAAAGTAAATTCTCCAGTGGTGCTTCATTCATCAATGCTGAGATGAAATGTAAAGGAACACCACTCAGTGTGGTGATTACCAGAGACTACCCCTTATAGATAAAGAACAGTTAGGCTATTGGAGATGAGCTTCTGCTTTTTCTTCTTTGAATTGTTAGTGATTTGAAGGCATTAAAAATGATCTTTTTATGTATTACCATTTGTAGGTTGTATATTTTCAAAGAAAATAATTCTGACAATGAATAAACCTGATATTTCATTGCACTTAAACTATTATTGATTTTAACTAATCTTAAAAGCATAAATAGAAAAATAGATCATTTTGCCACTTGTGGCTGTAACTCAATTCAATGACATCTCAGCTTATCTTGTGCATCATTGTCACATTCTTGCACCAACCCATGACTCTTGATTCCCTTATTATCAAAATATTTCCTGAACTCTGTTTTGAATATACTCAGTCACTAAGGTCTCTTTGCCCTCTGAGGAATGCAGTTCTAAAAATTCTCCACTTTGTAGGTGAAGATTCTTCTCATTTTTCCGCCCAACTGCACGTGTATCTTGTTGAAAAGTATGGATTTGGTGCACTTAAACGAAACTGCCTTATTCTTTAAATTCAGCTGACACTGGGCACAGTCAGCATAATCCTGCTCCACAGGACAAACTACTATTTCTCTAAGCAAGTTCATTCACCTTGCATGGTTTGCTCTTGGCTATCATTAGAAAATTGGTGATACATTGAACTGTAGGACTGCAATGTTTTCAATCCAAGACAGTGTAGATAAAATTACTTTCAATATGTTAAGTGTATCTATAGTCTTATCTCATGAAATGTAGAAATCAGTATTAATGCTAACATTTAATGTCCATCTCTAATTGCCCTGGATTAAGGTAAAGAGCTATCCACAAAAGATTGACAATAAATGCAGCCAATGCAGCATTTTCAAATGAACTCTTTGAAAGGGGAGAGTTGCTCTCTTGTACTTGAATTAGTTCCCCGTTATTTTTTTGTTACTTTAAACCCATGATTTATAAATCAGTGTTTCTAATCTAAATTTATTTTGACTATTTGTCAGCACTATGAAATTAATGTTGTGCTTAAGGTCAAGTAGCATAGTGCACTACGAAATGTTTTTGCCTCACAGGCTCTGGCAACTTGTGTTCAATCCTGACTTCTGGTGTTGCCCGTGTGGAAATTGAACACTCACCTTGCGAATCTGTCCCCACTTCCTTAAAGAAAAATTACTTTGATGGATTCATTGGCCACTCCAAATTGGCCCTTGTGTGTAGAGAAGTGATAGAATTCAGGAGATGGATAAAGATGAGAATGAGAATTTCTTGTTTCTTTGCCCTCGGTCTCTGAGTTGATGAATTGACCTCAACATGTTTATGTGTTTAAATGTGCAAGTTGTATTATTTATTGGTCATGCTTCAAATTTCGGTCATGGGACAAAAAGAAACGGAAGATGGAGAGATGGATGCAATGTTGCGGTTAGAACAGTCTATTAGTCTAAGATTAATATTTTGCAGGAATAAAAGAGCTTTATGGTTGGCACTGACTTTTTTGGCTGAAGAGCTTTATCCATGACAATGTATCCATTTATTTCTCACACTACGAGAAGTATATTTGCATTATACTGAGCCAAGACTATTCAGTTGACAGAAGTATAGAAGTGAATAAAATCATCATGTATTTTATTAATTTCTGGGATATTTTGGTCAAGTAGAGCCTGTGGAGCTACAAACAGGAATGAATTTGAAACCCTGGTTGGTCAGTTGTCTTTTTGCAAAGGAGTACCTTTCATACTTGCTTTGAATAATGCATTTGATTTTTAACACCTTAAATCTATTTGCTTGGTTCTTTGTCCTCTCTCTCTGACTTGGCATTTGAGTTGATGAATTGACTTCAGCGTGTTTATGTGTTTAAATGTGTAAGTTGTATTGGTCATGCTTCAAAATTAGGTCATGGAACAAAAAGAAAAGGAAGCTGAAGAGATGCATGGAATGTTGCAGTCAGAATGTGAGAAGTACAAAACGGTACTTGCGGAAACGGTAAGTCTTACTGTCTGTTTACATGAGAGTTTGGTCTTCAAATTGTGCTTTTCTCTTAAAAAATTAAATTATTTCAATGAATTTGCCCACAGGAAGGGATTTTGCAAAGGTTGCAAAGCAGTGTTGAAGAAGAGGAAGGCAAGTGGAAGATGAAACTGGAAGAATCACAGAAGGCATTACTGCAGGTAATAATTGTTGTCCAATAATTTGCAACATTTTCTGGACTATGTTTTTCAAAGAGCAATTCATTTTATTTGTAATTACTTTACAATTGATGGACTTTTCTATGATTAGTCAGTAATGTAATATTGATCGAAAGTCTGAATGTGTTCATCATGGATTAATGAAAGCACCATACCCGTGAATGTAAACTGCCAGTATTTACTCTAATTTTCTCCTGTTTCAACAAAGAATGGCCTTTATAACACTTGACTCGTACTTTTAATATTATGTTCTGGTAACAGCGATGTTTCTGCAAGATCCTCCACATCCACTGGTAGGATAAGCCAATCAATAGCAGTGAGAAGTGTCCTCTCCCAGATCAATGCCCCCACCCCCCCACCCCCAAGCACTGAGCAATTAGCTACTTGGCCCTTTCTGTAGGATGTAACACAATGTTTATGTGCCCTACAACAACCTCCCAAAGGAGATGCTCTGTTCCGAGCTCTAACTTGGTCAGGAAGTCATAACACAATTTGGGTGTTTTTACAGCCACCTTGGGGGGAAAAATGACATACTCACTGACTTTTAAGTGCTCAAAGTTGGAAAAAGAGCATTCAGGATGGCTTGAATAATCTCTAGATCATGCAGAAGCCCAGCGTCAACAATGGACGTAGCTACGTGCCAAGATTCTACCTGTACTCAGTGTTGTGAGGATGAGTCTGGCCTTGTTGCTGCACAACATCCTAGTCAGCTGGACATTTCCCCACTACCTGTCCATGAAAAGTTTTTCTGGATGAACCCCTTTACCTTCAAGTCCATCATGCATGGTCAACACGGAATGTCCTGCAGACACTGCAGGAGAAGGATTCAATGGAGACTGTGATGCAGTTCCCTGAGCAGTCTGTCCAGACCATCTGGCAGAATACCTCATTGCCAGATCTCACCAACAGGCACCAAGACCTTGCCTAGCTGGTGGTGAGAGGAGCCCTCCCAGTCAGATCCTTTCTGCATACTCAGACCATCAGTCCGACTGTGCCCTGCCCACTGGATCACTGTAGTGGAGATGAGACATTAGCTCACCTCCTTGCAGCCTATGAGTTTGTGAAGAGGGTGTGGAGAAATATGCGAGGGCCTGCGTCACTCTTTGTCCCTAACAGCTGCATGACACTGATCTGTGGGTAGTACCCAGGGGGATACAGGTGAACATCAAGTGCTGCTGGCAGATTCATCAACTCAGTGAATAGTGCCTGAAACTTGTTGGTCTTCCAGCACATTGAATGTATGTTGAGGAATGGTGCCGACTGGCACATTTCAGGCTGGAGTACATACAGAGGGATGCATGGAAACTTGTGTAGCCACTACAAGGGTTTGATGGGGGAAGGACCACGGTATAAGATTCTTCTGCTACTAGACAGGG
The DNA here is from genome assembly GCF_030144855.1 of Hypanus sabinus. Taxonomy (NCBI): domain Eukaryota; kingdom Metazoa; phylum Chordata; class Chondrichthyes; order Myliobatiformes; family Dasyatidae; genus Hypanus; species Hypanus sabinus. The sequence continues at coordinate 157,276,415 of NC_082707.1, read as the reverse complement.
AAAGGCCTGGTTGGGTGAGCAAGCCCTCGATTAAAGCAGTAGTGTATCAACTCACAGGGCCACGTGAGTGGTAACAGTTTTTGAAGAAATGTAATAGAATGCATTGACTGTGAATGTAAGACTGGAGAAGATTCACATTTTATTTTTGAGTAGTTTATTTTGATATCTTTTTTTTTAAAAAAACAAACACAACAGAAGTAGCGTCCCATTCTCTTGTTACTTACACACCCCTTCAAGCACCACCACCTTTGTGTACTTGCAATAAATGGGTAGGCCTCTTTTTCCATAGATCTATCCAACTCGCTGTCTAAATAAAACAAAAATGTGAAGTTTATTTCAGCTGTGCTGATGAGATTAAAATTTTAAACTCTTAAAAAGATGTTCTTCATCTCCTCAAGTTTTTTAATGCTTTGCATTACATTTCAGTCGCAGTCATCAGTCCACACTTTGGAGCAAGAATTGGGAAAATTGAAGCTCGAAAACACAGAAACAGAAAGTGTAAGTGTATCTTCAGGAAATAGATGCGGGCATTTTCGTGTATTATCGGTATACAGCTGTAAGTGTTTTTTGAGTGAAATTCATTGTGGGTTAAAAGAGGTTTGGAGGATGCAGTTGAAGGACACAAGGCCAAAGAAAAGGGAGCATTACTGATGCAGAGCATTGTGATTCAACTGCAGATAGAAAGGATAACAAAGGGTTCGGGTTCAAAATTTTACATGGAGGAAGATGAAATTCAGAAGGATTGGGGTGGGGGGAATGTATGATGGGTTTCTACAGAGATTGATGATTGATATTAGGAGACCAGAGACTGTAGATACTGAAATCGCAAATCCAGTGGAGAAATAGTGGGCTGAATAACATATGGAAGGGAGGAATTGTCATTACTCTGGGTTGAAACCCTTCATCAGTACTAAGAATGGAGAGGGGAAATGGTCAGTACAAAGAGGGAAAACAGTGTGTTGAGATGGGTGCCAGGGTGATTGGTGAACCAATGGCGGGGGGGGAAGGGGGAGGGGTGTGGATAAGGTAAAGTGGATGGATTTAAGGCTGTTGCCAGGAGTTGTCTATTGCAAAAGATAAAGGAAAGGGAGTATAATACCTGTGAATAAGTTTTTTGGGGTGAGATCTGGAATATTTTTTATTTCAAAGAGGCTAAGTTTAGAGGTGGGGAAGTAGGGTAGATGATTTAAGAGAGGTTTTCTGAAGAAAGGGAGAAGATGCAAGGTGTAATTATTTATTTATTTATTTTTAGTGGTAGCCACATGTTAACTGCAATAGCTTACATCAGGCAAATTTTGGAATTAAAGCTTGGTATGGGACTTCAATAAGATTCAAGATGTCACCGTCTGTGAGCCAGGCTTCTTATGTAATTGTAATCATCCCCACTAAGGTTGACTGCTTTGTGTGCAAGCGAATGAATATTATGCTTAGAGGGTATGGGTCCATGAGATGTCCAAATGGTGTAGTGAGTGGGATAGAATCAGAATGAGGTTTATTGTCATTGACAGTACTCATGAAATTTGTTACTGTGTGGTACTGTAGCATTATCGTGCAGGCATAACAACATTTTTTAAAATGCAAAAGAAAAGCAAGGTGGTGTTTGACTGTTATTGAAAGAAAAAATACCATGAGTTAATGGACAAAAATAATTTGGTTCCTTGTGTGCAGTTTATGTTTAAGATCATCTAGTGGTATTGCATTGAATTCTGATCCTTGAAGCAGGTCCATCTTGTATAATTAGTTATTGTGCTTCGAATGTAACAGCTGTGAGAGCAGTGATTTGGTAGTAATCTGTCCTGTTAAGTAAATGATTTTTAAAATTTGTTTGCCTTCAACATATAATTCACATTAAAACCAATATAATTCTTGCAGCTTACAAAAAGGAACAATCATCTTGCATCTGAATTGGAAAGGGTGGAAATGGAGAGAGCCACTTGTGTAACTGAAGTCAGAGAAGTGAGTCGTATTTTAGTCAGCTGTCTTCATGGCCTGCTATTTTCATCTACTTTACTGAAGTATAGACTTGTTTTAGGATCGTTACAACTGCAGAAAATTAACCGAACTGCAATGTCTGAACTTCTCATGTTTAAAAGTAACTTCTATCACAACAATCAAAAAGGCTTAAAGCTGCAACAATATTTTAACCTATTTTAAATATTTGTGCAATCATCCCAGACACAGATTAAACTAGGTTTTAAATATCATTTCAGCTCAAAGTTCTGTTGACTGAGTTACAGAAAAAACTTGATGATTCTTGTGCTGAAGCAACAAAGCAGAATGAAGAACTAAATTTGGTAAGAAAGTTATTGTAACTGTGTTCATTTCCCCCTAAAAAATGTTTCATAGATTTAATGTAAGTGGATATTCGTACACATTGTGCCCTGGAGCAACAGAAATGCTACAAAGATCTGCAGATGATGCAACATCTTTCCCTAGATGCTGTCTGATCGGAATTCTTCTGGCTGTTTTTATTTTCATTTAGGATCTGCGGCATCTGCTGTTTTTGTTTATTTTCATGCCCTGTACTGATTTGCCTTCCAATTAATACATCAAGTGTAAATGGAGTTAAATTCTTTGATAAGAATAAACATATCACATTTGATGAGATGATTCAACACATTTGTAGTTGCATTTAAACTGTGACCTGTTTTCATTGGAAGTAAAATCACACCTAATGTTGCCCAATGTGAACATTCGTAATCAGGGTGTAGTTCAATAACATTTTAAACAAAATTAAATCGGCAATGCCAATTTTGATATTAAACAGGCACTTTCAAAAATTAATCATGGCAGGCTGTTTGCTTGAAAAGGGACATATGGCAAATGAGACTTTTAGAAGTGAGATAGCTTATGTTCCCAGTAGAGTGAAAGATGAGGCTGGCAGGAGTTAAAAGAGCTGTTTGTCAGGTATAGGCAGCTGGGATCAAATTAATCCTTTCAAGAGTATAAACACCTGAAGAGGGAAATCAGGAGGGCAAAAAAAGTTGTAACTTTCACCGATAAGTTAAAAGAAAATCCTAAAATTCTGTAAATATATTTAGTACAAAAGAGTGATCTGGAGGGAGCCCTATCCTCTCCCTAGTTAATGAGGTTTTCAATGTGTACAGCCACAGGATTGGTTTGGGATCCAATACTAATATATCTTCTCTTTATTTGCCATGAGAAATGCATGGTTGCTGAAGAGCCTGGGGAAATTAATAGTGATATCTTGGAGAACCCTCATTACGTAAGCAGAGATACTAGAAGTCTTAAAACCCATAGGTTAATAAATCCCCAAGACTTGATCACATGCACCCTGGGACATTGTAGGAAGCTAGAGAAGAAATTGTGAGTCTCCTAGTAGAGATGTTTGTATCATCAATAGGCATGGTTGAGATGCTGAAAAATTGAAGGGTGACTGATGTGCCTTTATTCAATACTAAATATTGTGCTTTTCTTTAAGAAAGGCTACAGTGTTGTACCTTTATTCAAGAAAGGCCACAAGCAAAAGCCTGGGAACAGCAGCCCAGAAAGCTTAACATCCATGTTTGATATGTTGTTGGATGGTATTAGAAAGCCAAGCACTGATTAAGGATAGTTTGTATGGTTTTGGTCATGGGAAATTGTATCTCACAGATTTGATTGAACTTTTTGAAGAAGTGACAGAGTAGCGCAGTAGACATTTCTTACATAGACCTCAACAAAGCTTTTGATAAGGCACTGCATTATAGGCTGGTCCAGAAAGTTAGATCATATGGGATTTGGGGCAAACTAACCATTCGATTCAAAATAGCCTTGTGACAGAATAAGACACCAGATGGTGACAGAGGGTTGTTTCTCCGTAGTGGAGGCCTGTGACCAGTGTTATGCTGGATCCTTGTTGGTCAATTGCATAAACCGTCTCCTTGAGAACATGATTGACATGATCAGTACAACTTCGGATGACACTAAATTTGGTGGTATAATGGACAGTGAAGAAGATGGGATCTTGAGCAACAGGGCTGAGGAATGGCACTTGGGATTTAAATTGGGATAAATATGAAGTGTTGAATTTTGGTAAGACAAACCAGGTCAGTACTTGCAGAGTAAATGGTAGCGGAATGTTGTAGAATGGAGAGATTCAGTGAAGTGGGTATAACTTCCTTGAACGTGGTAACATAGGCGAGGTGATGGGAGGAAAGCATTTAGTCTCCATTGGTTAGGATATTGAGTATGGGAATTGTTACAAATTTACAAGATGCTAGTAAGGCCATTAAAATCCTGAAGTAATACAATATAGAAATGGGCCCTTAAGCCCAACTCATCCATGGTGCCCTCCAAGCTAGTTCCATTGGCCCAGGTTTGCCAATATCCCTCCAAACCTCTCCTTTGCATGTACTGTACAAATGTCTTTCGAATGTTGTTGTCGTACCACTTTTCCTGGCAGCTCATTTTGCATATGCGCTAACCACTGTGTGAAGAAGCTGCCCCTTCTGGTCCTTTTTAAATATTTCACATCTTCAACTTGTGTCCTTTAGTTTCTCATCTCCCTTCTCCCTGCGAAAAAGATACTGTGCAATCATCCTATCTGTAACCTTCATGATTTTGTACACCTCTGTAAAGTCATCCCTCAATCTTCTGTTTTCCAAGGACTAAAGTCCTAGCCACTCCCCATACCTCAGGACTTTAAGTTCTGGCAGCATCCTTCCAGATCTTCTCTGTGCTCTCTCTGGTATAATGATGTCTTTCCTATAACAGGGGGAACCAAATCTGTACAGTTCTCCAAGTGTGGTCTCAAGAGTCTTGTACAGATCCAATAGAATGTCTCTACTATACTCAATACCCTGAATAATGAAATGCCTTCATCTCCCTGTCTGCTTGTGACACTGCTTTCAGCAAACGATGCACCTGCACCTGTTTTAATCGGTTCCTCTGTCCCACAATGTTCCCCAAACAGGCACTGTGTAAGTCCTACCCTGATTTGACTTACTAAAATGCATCACTTTTCACTTATTTTAATTGAAAGTAATTTGCCAATTTTGGCCCACTTACCTACTAATGAAGATCCCAACCCCCACCCCAGCAATCTTTGACTTTCATCACCGGCAATGATACCACCTAATTTTAGTATCATCCCAAATTTACTAACCATATTTTGTATGTTAAAATCCAGTGTGTTCAGCTAAATGATGAACACTTGTCACATAATTCCACATTTGGAATACTGCATTCAGTTCTGGTCATTCAGCTATACGAAGAGTATCATTAAACTGGAAAATCTGCAAAAAAAGGGGGAAAAACAACTGATGATGTTGCCAGGACTAGAGAGTTTGAGGAATAAAAAGAAGCTGGATAGACAAGGACATTTCACTCCCCCCCACCCCCGGAGCATTGGAGGTCGAGGGGTGAGAGTTTTATGAAATCATAAGGGGCATGGGCAAATTGAATAGACAGTCAAGGGGAGTCCAGAACAAGAGGGCATGGTTTTAAAGTGGGGGGGGGGGGGGAGATTTAGAAGGATCCATAGAGCCAACTTTCACATAGGGAGTGATGGATAAATAGAACAAGCACTGACATTGACTTTTAAAAGGTGAGTACATGGATAGAAATGGTTTTGAGGGAGATAGGCCAAACAGGCAAATGGGATTAGCATTTGGGTAACTTGGCAGGCATGGACAAGTTAGGCTGTAGGGTCTGTTTCTGTACTGTATAGTTCCATGGTTTTATTATTAAAACCTGTAGCAATAGAAAGAAAAAAGGTATTTCTTAATAAGTAGAATTTGATTTTTTTTAAAACAGGATTAAGTTCAAGTTTATTGTCATTCAACCATACACACATATACAGATAAATGAAACATTGTTCCTCTGGGGCCATGGTGCAAATAGTCACACACAGCTCATATAATTATGATCTAGCACGATCCAGGACATACAATCACAAGCAAAATACCCAGAGTTGAAAGAAGGTGTCAGATCACAGTAAATGGGTAAAAACTGCAAAAGGGGAATTAACTAGTTCATTTTTTACTAAATGAAGTACATTATACTCTATGTAAGTTTGACTGAGCTTCTGTTAAATGCTTCCTTAACCTTGCTAAAGTTTAGCTTGTTAAAACTTTTGTATTCTCTGTTTCTAACTTGATGGGGAAAATCTGATACTAATTCCCAATATTATTTGCATTTTAGAAAGTCATGTTTGAAGTGTTAGGTACCTGTTTTTTAAAAATAAAAAAAAAATCTGTAAAGTGAAGGTGTTTTCAAAAATAAATGGGAAGTTTCCAAATATCAAAAAATTACTATAAAGAAAAGTGAACAGTAAAAAAAAAACTAAATCAAATCAATATTTGATGTGACCAACCATTGCCTTTAAAACTGCATCAATTCTCTTAGGTACACTGTCGTGCAGTTTTATAAGAACATCGCCTGGTAGGTTGCTCCAAGCATCTTGAAGTATTTGCCACAGTTCTCCTGCAGACTTGGGTTGTCCACCTATGTGGAGGCCATACCGCTCATTGAAGAACTCCTTGTTCTTTTCACTGAAGGTAGTTCTTGACCTACCTTGTGTTTGGGATCATTGTTCTGCTGCAGAATGAAGTTGGGACCAATCAGACATCTTTTTGATGGTATTGAGTGATAGATGAGAATCTGCTTGTACTTCAGCATTGAGGACCCCATTCTGACCAGATCATCAAGTCCATTTGCAGAACTGCAGCCCCAAACCTTTAAGGAACCTCTGGATACTTCACTGTTTGCTGCAGACACTCATCCATATAGTGCACTCCAGCTGTTCTACAGACACACTGCCTCCTTTGGCTCCTTGAGCCAAAATTTCAAATTTTGAGTGTCAGTCTATAACATTTGTTCCATACTTCTGCATGTGCGTAGGTGAGCCTCCTGGTTTTGTTTCCACTTCGGAATGGCTTCCTGGCAGCAACTCTTCCATGAAGATCACTTCTTTCAAGACTTCTCTGGACTGCAGAGCTGTGTGCTTGGGTTCCAGTGGTTTCTGTGAGTTCAGAGCTGATAGCAGTGCTGGACTATTTCTGATTTAGAAAGGATGTCCGTTTGATGAATCTGTCATCTGCTGTACTCAGTTTCCATGGCCAACCACTTCAACTCTGGTCCTCAAATTTGTTGGTTTCTTTGTGCTTTTTCAGAAGAGCTTGGACAGCTCATCTTCAAACTTCTGCCTGCTGTGAAGTTTCTGCTTGAGACCTTGCTGATGCAGGATGACCACCTTGTGTCTTGCATTGAGCACTGGTGCCCTGGGGAAGAGGCGCTGGCTGTCCACTCTATCTATTCCTCTTAATATCTTGTATACCTTGATCATGTCTCCTTTCATCCTCCTCCTCTCCCCTAGCTTCCTTAGAGTAAAACCCCTAGCTTCCTTAATCTCTGATCATAATCTAAACCAGGCAGCATCCTGGTAAATCTCCTCTGTACCCTTTCCAATGCTTCCACATCCTTCCTATAGTGAGGTGAGCAGAACTGGACACAGTACTCCAAGTGTGGCCTAACTAGAGTTTTATAGAGCTGCATCATTACCTCATGACTCTTAAACTCTATCCCTCGATTTATGAAAGCTAACACCCCATAAGCTTGCTTAACTACCCTATCTACCTGTGAGGCAACTTTCAGGGATCTGTGGATAAGTACCCCCAGATCCCTCTGCTCCTCCACACTCCCAAGTATCCTGCCATTTACTTTGTACTCTGCCTTGGAGTTTGTCCTTCCAAAGTGTACCACCTCATACTTCTCCAGGTTGAACTCCATCTGCCACTTCTGGGCCCACTTCTGAATTCTATCAATGTCTCTCTGCAATCTTTGACAATCCTCTACACTATCCACAAAACCATCAACCTTTGTGTCGCCTGCAAACTTGCCAACCCACCCTTCTACCCCAACATCCAGGTCGTTAATAAAAATCACGAAAAGTAGAGGTCCCAGAACCAATCCCTGTGGGACACCACTGGTCACAACCCTCCAGTCAGAATGTACTCCCTCCACTGCGACCCTCTGCAGGCAAGCCAATTCTGAATCCACCTGGCCAACTTCCCTGGATCTCATGACTTCTGACTTCCTGAATAAGCCTACTGTGTGGTACCTTGTCAAATGCCTTACTAAAATCCATGTAGATCACATCCACTGCACTACTGTCATCTATATGCCTGGTCACCTCCTCAAAGAGCACTATCAGGCTTGTTAGACATGATCCGCCCTTCACAAAGCCATGCTGACTGTCCCTGATCAGACCACGATTCTCTAAATGCCCATAGATCCTATCTTGAAGAATCTTTTCCAACAGTTTTCCCACCACAGACGTAAGGCTCACTGGTCTATAAATACCCAAACTATCCCTACTACCCTTTTTGAACAAGGGGATAACATTTGTCTCCCTCCAATCCTCCAGTACTATTCCTGTGGACAACGAGGACATAAAGATCCTAGCCAGAGGCTCAGCAATCTCTTCCCTTGCCTCGTGGAGCAGCCTGGGGAATATTCCGTCAGGCCCTGGGGTCTTATCTGTCCTAATGTTTTTTAACAACTCCAACACCTCTTCTCCCTTAATATCAACATGCTCCAGAACATCAACCTCACTCATATTGTCCTCATCAAGTTCCCTCTCATTGGTGAAAAGTGAAGAGAAGTATTTATTGAGTACCTCATTCACTTCCACAGCCTCCAGGCACATCTTCCCACTTTTATCTCTAATCGGTCCTACCTTCTCTCCTGTCATCCTTTTGTTCTTCACATAATTTAAGAATATCTTAGGGTTTTCCTTTACCCTACTCGCCAAGGCCTTCTCATGTCCCCTTCTTTTGCTCCTTTCTTGCTACCCTATATTCCTCAATAGACCCATCTGATCCTTGCTTCCGAAACCTCATGTATCCTGCCTTCTTCCACCCCACTTGTCACCCATGGTTCCTTCACCCTACCATTCTTTATCTTCCTCACCGGGAGAAATTTATCCCTAACATCCTGCAAGAGATCCCTAAACATCGACCCCATGTCCATGGTACATTTCCCTGCAAAAACATGATCCCGTACACCCGTAAGTTCCAGCCTTATAGCCTCATAATTTGCCCTTCCCCAATTAAAAATTTTCCTGTCCTCTCTGATTCTATCCTTTTCCATGATAATGCTGAAGGCCAGGGAGCGGTGATCACTGTCCCCCAGATGCTCACCCACTGAGATATCTGTGACCTGAAAAATTATTTGAAAAATTGTCTGTTTTCTTTAATGAAGTACAAAAAAAATTCTCTAGCACTTAATTTTCTAAAATTAATAAGAAAAACAAATAAAAATCTAAAACAAAATTTATATAGAAAATCTAGGGTGCCTAAGGCTTGCACAGTAATGCAAATTATTAAAACGTGTATCAGCCAAATTTAGTTGAGTTTTAGTTTTTCTGCCCCCCCCCCCCCCCCCACTGCAGTCTGTATACCAACTGGTTAGTGTACAGAGCTGTGTAAGTGATAGAAGGTTGAGGTACCAAAAACCAGTGCTTGGCCACCAACAGCAATGTCCCTTATGAAGAGAACAGTGTTTTTGGTAGAGCAGAGAATGACTGACAAATGGTACCAGATTAACTAAACAAAATTCTACCTTGGTTTTACTTGCAGCTTAAAACTCAATTAAGCGAAACATCAATAAAACTGAAGACTGAACAGAATGAGGCACAGGAAGTTGTAACCAACCTAAACGAGGTAAAATGTAATGTATGATATTAAATACTTTGTTATTAACTACTTTACTATGTAGGAAAAACCATAGATTTATTTAAGCAATTCAGATGTTATTTAAATATTTTTCATATTTTTGTGCTGTATGCTGTACAATGGATTCCAGTTAATTGGGCCATCACTTAATTAGGGCAGCCGCTTATTTGTACTAAGTAACAAAAACTAATCACGAATATAGCCATGATTCCCTTTGTTTATTTGGGATACTGTGCCTCTTGGTGCAGGACACTGGTGCTGAACGGATTCCAACTAGTGTCAGACATATACACTTGTGTGGCCGTTAGACACTAAATCTTGCTTAGAGTGAACAATTTTTAAGTAGCATTAGTTGCATGTGCTTGTGTTCAAAAAGCAGTGATTTTTGGCACTGATAGTTGGCAAGAAATAAGCAGCAAGACAGTTCAGAACTGTTTTGCTCGCTGCAGTTTCAAGCATTCAGGCTTGGAGATGCTATAAATGGCCTGGGGTGAAAATGAAACTATTTCACTACTTCAAGCTATGAGCAATGAAGAATGTGAAGGAATCGGCAATCATTTTCAATGTTCCAATGAAAATGAAGATTTGAAGGATGCAATCGTCAGTAGCGTTGTATGAAGGCAGTCCATTATCTGCACTAGGTGTCTGCACTGATTTTGTTTATTTGTTTTATGTTCAGATGTTCCTAAATTGTATATTCTTTAGTGTAAAGTAAGCAAAAGAAAAAGTAAAATCAGCGTATCTGGAGTAACAGATTTTAAATGCAGAGCTTGTTTTAAACTTTGGTGTGATAAGTTCTTAAGTAGTTAAGTTCTGCTTTCCAGTAAGAAAAGTATCTGGAATCACTGGAAGTGAGACAAGAGAAAGTACAGTCATAGCAATAGCACTGATCTTAAATCTACTAAGCCAGGCCAACTGGATTGATGCTGTCTTCCTGTATAAAGAAAAAAAAGCTGACATTTAACTAGATGGAGGCTGTCTAGCAACTTTTAATATGGTAGCATAATTAGGTTATTGGCTAACATTTGGAGGCTAAAACCATTGATCCAAAGATGTTTGTATTTGATAGTGACATGAATGGTTCTGAAATTTAAAATGTAATAACTGTAATAGTCACTGTAAAACATCTGGATGTTGTTAAAGGCCATTTGTTTGTCTTTCAAAGAGAAAAAAATACTGTCCTTCCCCCATATGCGTCATTCCAAATCCACGAAAGTGGTTGATTCTTAACTGCCTTCTCAATTCAGGCCATTTCGGGATAAACAAGTACTGGCTTTGTCAGCATCTTGCATAAATAATATTTACATTTTTTTTTAAAAGAAATATCTACTCTTAACTGGGATTAGAGAAAGAGCTTGCAAAGAGCTTCCTTGTCAGGGAATATGGAAGACAGAATTGAGGATTGATGTAATCATTTGTGTTTTTTAAATCTTGCATTGTAGCAGAATTGTTTGGTTCAGTTTTGAGGAACTGCTACAAAATTGGTGCATGATAATGTATATCAGCAGATTTAATCTCAGCTGTTGAATATTCACATTCTATAAATATCATTTTTTCTTGAATTATTTTCATGTTGAAAATTTTGCAATGTTTTTATTTTAACAGGCTCAAGAATATTTGAACATTATTCAAGCAGAAATAGCAAGAACTATAAAAGATGGGATTGTTGAAAATAATGAAGTTTCAGGAGTAAGTGTGTAGGAATCTTGATGAGTAAAATGACATTAGCTTATGTTCCAAATAATTACATAACTGAATACAATAGACAATAGGTGCAGAAGTAGACCATCGAATACAAGCCAAATAGCCCCATACGTTGACAAGTAACTGTAAAAAGTCAATTACCATCTAAAATGGAGTGAGTCCTTACATTGCAAGGATTTACATTCTTGGACCACTGGGATCTGTTTTGGGGTAGGGATGAATTGTACAAAAGGGATGGGTTGCACCTTAATAGGCGGGGGACCAGCATTCTGGCAGACAGGTTTACCACTGCAACACGGATGTGTTTAAACTAAGTAGTGGGGGGGAGGGGATGAACTGGAAATATAAGGATGGAGTTAAAGTAAAAATAAGAAAAGTTAAAAAGGACAACAGAATCAATGGAGTAAAAAGCTCAAGAAGAGATCATACAGTATGGCCAAGTGAAATAGGAATTGATATGAAAGGAGAGGGGAGTACCGAATTAAAATGAATTATATGAATGCACGAAGTATAAGGAATAAAGTAGATGAGCTTGAGGCTCAGTTGGAAATTGGCAAGTACGATGTTGTGGGAATAACTGAGACATGGCTTCAAGCAGACAGGGCCTGGGAAATGAATATTCAAGGTTATACATCTTATTGAAAGGACAGACTGACTGGCAGAGGGGGTGGGGTGGCTCTGTTGGTGAGGAATGGTATTCAGTCCCTTGTGAGGGGGGACATAGAATCTGGGGATGTAGATCTGGGGATAGAACTGAGAAATTCTAAGAGTAGAAAGACCCTAATGGGAGTTATCTACAGGCCCCCAAACAGCAGTCTGGATGTAGGGTGTAAGTTGAACGAAGAGTTAAAATTGGCATGTCGCAAAGGTAATGATACAGTTGTCAAGGGGGATTTCAACGTGTAGGTAGACTGGGAGAATCAGAATGGTACTGGATCCCAAGAAAGGGAGTTTGTGGAGTGCCTCCGAGATGGATTCTTAGAACAGCTTGTACTGGAGCCTACCAGGGAGAAGGCAATTCTAGATTTAGTGTTGTGCAATGAACCGGATTTGATCAGGGACCTTGAGGTAAAGGAACCATTAGGAGGAAGTGACCATAATATGATATGTTTTAACCTACAATTTAAGAAAGAGAAGGGAAAATTGGATGTGTCAGTATTACAGTTGAACAAAGGGAATTATGGAGCTATAAGGGAGGAGCTGGCCAAAGTTCAATGGAATAATACCCTAGCAGGGAAGACAGTGGAACAAAAATGGCAGGTATTTCTGGGAATAATGTAGAAGGTGCAGGATCAGTTCATTCCAAAGAGGGAGAAAGATCCTAAGGGGAGTAAGGGGCAGCCGTGGCTGACGAGGGAAGTAAAGGGCAGTATAAAAATAAAAGAGAAGTATAACATAGCAAAGATGAGCGGGAAACCGGAGGACTGGGAAGCTTTTAAAGAGCAATAGAAGATAACAAAAAAGGCAAAATGCCAAGAAAAAATTAGGTATGAAGGTAAACTAGCCAAGAATATAAAGGAGGATAATAAAAGCTTCTTTAGGTATGTGAATAGCAAAAAAATAGTTAAGACCAAAATTGGGCCATTGAAGACAAATGGGTGAATTTATTATGGGGAACAAGGAAATGGCAGATGAGTTGAACAGGTACTTTCGATCTGTCTTCACTAGGGAAGACACAAACAATCTCCCAGATGTAATAGTGGCCAAAGGAACTAGGGTAAAGGATGAACTGAAGGAGATTTATATTAGGCAAGAAGTGGTGTTGGATAGACTGAGTCTGAAGGCTGATAAGTTCCCGGGACCTGATGGTCTGCATCCCAGGGTACTTAAAGAGGTGGCTCTAGAAATCGTGGATGCATTGGTAATCATTTTCCAATGTTCTATAGATTCAGGAACAGTTCCTGCTGATTGGAGGGTGGCTAATGTTGTCCCACTTTTCAAGAAAGGAGGGAGAGAGAAAACAGGGAATTATAATAGCCTGGTGGGAAAGATGCTGGAGTTAATTATGAAAGAGGAAATTGCGACACATTTGGATAGCAGTAGAAGGATCAGTCCAAGTCAGCATGGATTTATGAACAGAAAATCATGCTTGACTAATCTTCTGGAGTTTTTTGAGGATGTAACTATGAAAATGGACAAGGGAGAGCCAGTGGATGTAGTGTACCTGGACTTCCAGAAAGCTTTTGATAAAGTCCCACATAGGAGATTAGTGGACAAAATTAGGGCACATGGTATAGGGGGCAGAGTAATGACATGGACTGAAAATTAGCTGGCTGACAGGAAACAGTAGTGATTAACAGGTCCCTTTCGGAATGGCAGGCTGTGACCAGTGGGGTACCACAAGCTTCGGTGCTGGGACCACAGCTGTTTACAATATACACTAATTTAGATGAAGGGATTAAAAGTAACATTAGCAAATTTGCTGATGACACAAAGCTGGGTGGCACTGTGAAATATCAGGAGGATGTTATAAGAATGCAGGGTGACTTGGACAGGTTGGGTGAGTGGGCAAATGTATGGAAGATGCAGTTTAATGTGGATAAATGTGAGGTTATCCACTTTGGTGGCAAGAACAGGAAGGCAGATTACTATCTAAATGGAGTCAAGTTGGGAAAAGGGGAAGTACGAGATCTAGGTGTTCTTGTACATCAGTCAATGAAAGCAAGCATGCAGGTACAGCAGGCAGTGAAGAAAGCTAATGGCATGCTGGCTTTTATAACAAGAGGAACTGAGTATAGGAATAAAGAGGTCCTTCTGCAGCTGTACAGGGTCCTGGTGAGACCCCACCTGGAGTATCGTGTGCAGTTTTGGTCTCCAAATTTGAGGAAGGACATTCTTGCTATTGAGGGAGTGCAGCATAGGTTCACAAGGTTAATTCCCGGAATGGCGGGACTGTCATATGTTGAAAGATTGGAGCGACTGGGCTTGTATACACTGGAATTTAGAAGGATGAGAGGGGATCTGATTGAAACATATAAGATTATTAAGGGATTGGACACACTGGAGGCAGGAAGCATGTTCCTACTGATGGGCGAGTCCAGAACTAGAGACCACAGTTTAAGAATAAGGGGTAGGCCATTTAAAACAGATGTGGAAAAACGTTTTCATCCAGAGAGTGGTGGATATGTGAAATGCTCTGCCCCAGAAGGCAGTGGAGGCCAAGCCTCTGGATGCATTCAAGAGAGATAGAGCTCTTATAGATAGCAGGGTCAAGGGATATGGGGAGAGGGCAGGAACGGGGTACTGATTGTGTATGATCAGCCATGATCACAGTGAATGGCGGTGCTGGCTAGAAGGGCCGAATGGCCTACTCCTGCACCTATTGTCTATTGTCCTCAAGAGTCGTCTATCATCAAACTGCTGTATCCTGGAAATGCATTAGTAGGTGTTAAGATCGTAAATCAAATGCTTGCTGGTTCTTAAAGGAAATTTGAATGTGAATTTATGAAATTCACAAATATTTCAAACTATTAAAAGTGAAAAAGAAAAACATTGATTTTTTTTCCTGGATTGGGGGAAAAAATCAAAGTATTGGGGAGGGATAAAAGAAGAACTAAGAATTAAGATAAAATAAAAAAGGGAATTACCTGCATTTCTGTAACTGCTCCTTTCCATTTCAATGAATGAGCTTGGCAAGTCGAATCTGGTGCAGAGTTGGTGCAGATTTTTCAGCAAAAATGTTTAGAAATGTTTCAATCTTCTCCATCTTTCCCACTCTGCACCAAGTCTTCACAAGGAGTCCAGTAGATTAATGTATTTATATCAGGAGTGATGAACAACTTGCAGAAAGCTTCAGAATTGCAGTTTCACTTGGAGCTATTATATTTGTACAATATCGAGATTTACCTTTTTCTTTGCTCTGCATCCTGTAATAGCCATTCTGCTAAGCTTGTGTAGGACTAAGACTGTAAGAAAGGAACTGATTTCAGGATTGAGAGTGTTATGCCTGCAGCCCCCTCCTTTGTGAGAATCGCAAAATCACTGTTGGGTTGGGTCAGGGGGCCCAGGAAATGAGAGAGAGACGTGCGGAATGTCTTGTTCCCCGGCGATGTAAAGCTACGGGACATGGCCATTGTCTCTTGGAGACAAATTTGTGGATTGAGATACTATGCTACGTGAACGCCCTCAGGCAAAGTGGGCTGGTTGAGGGAGAGATTGCATCACCCCCAACCTGATTGACATCTACGACCCTGCGAGTCGGGATAAAAGTGGGTCTGTAGGAACAGCTCCTCAGATGCACCAGAAGAAACGCTAGCACTCCCGTGATCGCAGGAAGCCATTTGAAAGAGGCCACATGCATTCAGTTCCGTTGCTGGAACTGGTGGCTGGTACCACGGAAAACAGCTTTTAGCTAACAACGGGGAAACCAACTCCCCGACTCAGCGGATTGGCATCATAAAAGACCTGGGCAAGTTAAACCATCTCTCTCTTAAACCCAAAATGCTGCAGCTGGAATGAACTAACAGTGACTGTTATGTTTCCATCGGACAATACATTATCCCCTAGACAACGATAGAGCTATTTCTTATTGATTATTATTATACCTGCACTTTTAGATTTAGTATTGATGACGTATATTATCTGAATGTTTGCATTGATATTATTTTTATGCCCCTTTATCAATAAATACTTTTAAAAATAGTACCATCAGACTTCAACGGACCTCTCTATCTTTGCTGGTAAGTGACCCAGTTACGGGATTTGTAACAAGAGTGAGAGACAGAAAGCAATCCTGCATTGGGAAGGTGCAAACGTGTAGCTTCTTTGTGTGTGGATTAAACATTATTCCTTTAAAAAAGAAAAATGCCAGGGAAATTGATTTTTTTTCCCCCTTTGTCATCACATCTACTTATTACTATCTTCAACACTCCCAGTTCAACATAATTCCCTTTAATAGTGAAAATAATTACGGCTATCTTGGCATTCCGGATCCCATTTCAGACCTGTGCTTCAAATCCACATGTGACTCCAGATGTTCTGATTCTGGCATTAGGTCTGGCTGTAGTCCAGACACCCTATCTCTGGCCACATACCTCTCTCACTCTTAACCACAATTCACATTTGGCCAAATAATCAATAAGTCAGATGCTAATCCATCAGGATTTCCCAACAATCAGATGTTTTTAATCAGAATTTTGTTTGCAGAAGATTAGCTGTACAAAACAGCAGACTTGCTCTAAATTCATGATTGAATAAGTTTTCGCTCGATCTAACATTTTTCAGGAACAGTTAGATAACAAGAAGAAAACAATGGATCTTGATCAGAATATAATTCAACTGCAGCAGCTACTGAAAGCTTTGATTCATCAGTTCTCAAAAGGAAGGGAAAACACTCAAAATGTTCCAGCTTGAACAAAAGGTACATATTAAATACTGAATTCCTTCTGCATTCTGGTTTGTGTTCTAATTTCATGTTCGCACTTAATAGTTAATATTTTCTTTATTGTCAATCAAATTTCCTTTTAGTTGTGAGAGGAGGCAAAGTCGTAAAGGAAGAGAAAAATGAGAACAAAGAATTGAATAAAGTCATATCTGCATTTGACCTCAAGTTGGCTTGATTTGAAAAATGTAGCTGTAAATTGAAATAGATGACTTTTTGATGTGTTTTTAAAGATTCAGCTTTAAAAAGTAACCATTATTAATGGCATTGACAATTGACTGCCTATATAAATAGTCATGGAGTTGTACAGCATAAAAATAAGCCCTTCAACCCAATGCTGGCCACCTTGTCCATCTCTAAAAATCCCACTTCTCTTGCCTTAATTCCATATCCCTGCCCATTGCCACTTCAACTGCCACTTAAATGTTGTTACTCTTTCTGCCTCCTCCATCACCTCTGGCAACTTATTCCAAATGTCCCCATGCAGTATGTATATATGTGTGTGGTGGGGGGGGGGTCACCCCTTGGGCCTCCTTTAAATTTTCTCCATTCCATCCTAAATTTTAAACATATGCCTTCTGGTTTTAGATATCACCGTTTTTGAGAAACTGTCTCTAGCATTCCACATCATCTATAATTTCATATCCCTCTATCATGTCATCTCTCATACTTCTTTGCACCAGGGAAAACAGACCCAGTCTATCCAGTCTCTCCTTATAACCTAGAGCCCTTCTAACCAGGCAACATGCTTGTGAATCTTTGGTTGGATTATAATTATGTAACTGAAGTTGAAATGAAACAATTATTGCATGGAAATAAATTTGCTAAAAGCTTTGTTAGCAGTGATTATGGGAACAAGGTGTGCAAATTGAGGTATTGTGGCGACCCACTTCCTAGCACACTCAAACCGGTTCACAAATAGCCAGCGCGCTGGCACAAAGGCCAGTCCCAAAAAGGCACCAGGTCTGCTTCACCAACAAAGGGAAAAGCTTGCGGGGGATTGTGAGTACATGCCCCAACAGCACCCGCGCCCGGGGAGGGCGGGATCAGGGAGACTTTAAAGCAAGGCTGTGAAGTTCGAATAAAATCTTCTTTAACCTCAGTTTACCGACTCCGCGTCGTTATTTTAGCACTGTGTGTAGCACACCGCTACAATTGGTGACCCCGATGGTCCAAACGATTGTTGGACCGGAGATGAACGACGTCGCATTTGTTCATGCAGTTTCGTTGAAACTGCCAAGCTTTTGGACGCTGTGACCTCACCTATGGTTCCAGCAAGCAGAAGCCCAATTCCACGTTCAGCAGATAACCTCAGAAGACACATGTTACTACTACATGGTGAGCTCCCTCGACCAGGACACAGCGGCCCAGGTTGAGGAGTTTGTACAGTCTCCCCCAGCGGACGGCAAGTACACGGAATTCAAAGCCCTGCTCATAAGGACTTTTGGACTCTCACAGCACGAGTGGGCTGCCCGTTTACTGCACCTGGATGGCTTGGGAGACAGATCACCATCGGCTTTAATGAATGAGATGTTGTCTCTGGCCGGCGGACACAAACCCTGCCTCATGTTTGAGCAGGCATTCCTGGAGCAGCTGCCCGAGGACATACGCCTGCTGCTGTCCTGCTGCAGCGACCCCCGGAAGGTCCCCTGGGGCGGACTTGCTGTGGAACGCCAAGAAGGTGAGTGGGGCATCCGTCGCACAGATCACCAGGCCACGCTCCCAGCAGCAAACCAGACCAGGCCCGGCCACAGAGCCCGCTAACCCCAGAGGCAGGGGTGAGGAGCCCAACGAACAATGGTGTTTCTACCACCAGCGGTGGGGCACAGAAACCCGCCGCTGTAGCCCGCCCTGCAAGTTCCCGGGAAACGCCAGGGCCAGCCGCTGCTGATGGCTATGGCGGCTGGCCATCAGGATAGCCTCCTGTATGTGTGGGACAAGAGGTCGGGACGCCGTTCTTTGGTCAACACTGATGCCGAGATCAGCATCTTACCTCCAAGTTACGACACCCGCAACAGGGCACCGAGTCTCTCCCCCCCCCCCGAGAGCCATGAACGGCAGCACGGTAAGGACCTGCGGCACCCGTACGGTGCAGCTACAGTTTGGCTCCAGCAGGTTCACATGGGACTTCACACTGGCCGCCATAGCCCAACCGCTTCTGGGTGCGGATTTTTTGCGGGCTCACAGCCTGCTGGTTGACCTGCTGAGGCAGAGGCTGGTCCATGCTGAGACCTTTCAGACGTTCTCCCTGGGAGAAGCCCAGTTGCCAGCCCCACACCTCGACTCCATCACGCTGTCCGACAACAACTTCACCAGAGTCCTGGCAGATTTCCCATCGGTTCAGGCACCACAGTTCACAGCAGCCATGCCCCGACACGGCGTACAGCACCACATCCCGACCCAGGGACCACCCCTCCACGCCCATGCGCGGCAGCTTCCCCCGGACAAGCTCTGACTGGCAAAGGAGGAGTTCAGGAGGATGGAGGAATTGGGGATCATCCGGCGGTCTGACAGCCCATGGGCCTCCCCCCTGCACATGGTGCCCAAAGCGACGGGGCTGGAGACCATGCGGCGACTACCGCAGGCTGAACGAGGCTACCACACCGGACCGCTACCCTGTGGCGCACATTCAGGACTTTGCAGCAAACTTGCACGGCGCACAGATCTTCTCCAAGGTAGACCTCGTCCAGGGATACCGTCAAATCCCAATGCATCCAGACGGTGTCCCCAAAACGGCTCTCATCACCCCGTTTGGCCTTTTCGAGTTCCTCCACATGCTGCACAGACGTTCCAGCGGTTAATGGACATGGTCAAAGGCCTTCAGGAATTCGTAAGTTTGGTCAATTTCTACCACCGCTTCCTCCCTTCAGCTGCCTGAATCATGCGCTCCCTGTTTGCCCTGATGTCGGGTCCGGGCAAGGACATTACCTGGGACGAGGAGTCCGCCGCTGCTTTCATTAAAATGAAGGAAGCCTTGGCAAATGCCGCGATGCTAGTGCACCCCAGAATGGACGTCCCTACCGCCCTCACAGTGGATGCCTCTAACACGGCAGTCGGTGGGGTACTGGAGCAACTCATCGCAGGTCTCTGGCAACCCCTGGCGCTTTTCAGCAAACACCTGCGGCCACCCGAGCTCAAACACAGTGCTTTCGACCGGTAACTGTTGGCGCTATACCTGGCAATTTGGCATTTCAGGTACTTAGAAGGTAGGCCCTTCACCACGTTCACGGACCACAAACCTCTTACCTTTACGTTCACGAAGGTGTCCAATCCCTGGTTGTCCCGCCAGCAGCGCCATCTGTCCTACATTTCTGAATACACGACAGACGTCCGGTGCGTTTCGGCTTTCGCCCTAACATTCATGCCCTTTCCCGAGGGGTAGACTTTGAGGTGCTGGCAGAGGTGCAGCAGGCAGACGAGGAGATCCCGAGTTACAGAACCGCAGTCTCCAGTTTGCAGATCCAGGACCTCCCGGTAGGCCCAGGTGAGAGGACCCTACTCTGTGATGTCGCCACCAGCCAGCCTCGTCCCGGCACCTTGGCGGCGACGCATTTTCGACTCCATTTATAACTTAGCGCACCCCTCCATTAGGACAACCGTCCGGATGGTCTCCAGCAGGTTTGTTTGGCATGGACTCCGCAAGCAGGTCAGTGAATGGGCCAGAACGTGCATGCACTGCCAGACGGCCAAGGTGCAGCGGCACACCAAAGCTCTGCTGCAGCAGTTCCACCCCACCCACCAGTGTTTCGACCACATTCATGTGGATATTGTGGGCCTCCTGCCCGTGGCTATCGTGACTATCACCTCCTGACTATCGTGGACCGGTTCACAAGATGGCCAGAAGCGATCCCGCTCACCGACACCACCTCAGAATCTTGCGCCCGGGCACTGATCACCACCTGGGTGTCCCGCTTTGGTGTACCGGCCCACATTACCTCCGACAGAGGCGCCCAGTTCACCTCCAGCCCGTGGTCAGCTATGGCCAGCCTTTTGGGGACACAGCTGCACCACACCACTGCCTACCACCCACAGTCGAACGGCCTGGTGGAGCGTTTCCACCGTCACCTAAAGTCGGCTCTCATGGCCCGCCTGAGAGGAGCTAACTTGGGTGGACGAGCTTCCCTTGGTCCTACTCGGCATCCGCACGGCGCCCAAAGACTATCTGCACGCCTTGTCGGCCGAGTTGGTGTACGGCACGCCCCTGGTCGTCCCCGGGGAGTTCATGCCAGCCCCAAGGGGGCAAGAGGAAAAACTCGCAGCAGTCCTGGGCAGACTACGCGAGAGGCTCTGTGACCTGGCCCCCATACCCACTTCGCAGCATGGGCAGAACCCGACCTGCGTACCCAAAGACCTGCAGAACTGTAAGTTCGTGGTTGTATGAAGGGGCGGGCATCGACCACCGCTGCAATGGCCCTACGAGGGGCCATTTACGGTGCTCCGGAACAATGGGTCCACGTTCGTGCTGGACGTTGGGGGGAGAGAGACAGTTTTCATGGTGGACCAACTCAAACCAGCCCATGTGGACTTGGCGCAACCGGTCGAGTTTCCGGCACCGCGGCGCAGAGGCCGACCTCCCAAACAGGGTCCGGCCTAGACTGTGGACATTGGGGGATGTATCGTCGGTTCTGGGGGGCGGGGGGGTGTTATGTGGCGACCCACCTCTTAGCGCACTCAAACCGGCTCTCAAATAGCCAGTGCACCGGCATAAAGGCCAGGTCTGCTTCACCAACAAAGGGAAAAGCCTGCTGGGGTTGTGAGTACGTGCTCCAACAGCATCCGCGCCTGGGGAGGGTGGGAACAGGGAGGCTTTAAAGCAAGGCTGTGAAGTTCGAATAAAATCTTCTTTAACTGCAGTTTACCGACTCAGTGTCATTATTTTAGCGCTGCGTGTAGCACACCGCTACAGTATCATGATTTCTACATTACAATGAATACTGCACTTCAGAAATAATTTTAGGAAATCTGTGATATTCTAACAGAAACAAAAAGTGCTGTAGATATTATGTTGTTCCATGATTTTTAATGCCCCTCTATTTTACAATCAGCTGCTATCCCTTGACTTCCAAGAAAAGGTTGCATTGTTCACAGTAATACTAAAACAATGTTCTACCATATCCACTCTATGGACATTCCTTCAAATTGTTTCTGTTTACCTGACAGATGCAGTATTGGTTCCTTAAATCCCTTTGCTATTAAGACTGTTGTATAAGTACTCAGCACACTTTTTGCTGTAACCCATTTAGCTATTGATTTCACATGCCATGGTTTTAGCCCCAAGTGAATTTTGAGCTATCTTATAAAAGACTTTAGTATTTGGAGATTTTATTTTGCTCAATTTTATCTTAACTGCCATTGTATCAAATGTTGCACAGATTTAGACTTTACAGCTTTTGAAAATGGAGCAGATTTGGTTCATATAGGGAATTATTTATGAAAGTATGGCATTTGCTGTTACTTGTAAGGGCTCAAATACAAACTCGTTTGATCCTCTAGCACATTAAGAGAATAAACAATGTCTCTTTAGAATTGCAGATTGCATGACTGACAATGGAACAAATGTAATCTGATGCTGTACCCTGACAGTCCTTGATTGTTCAACCAGACTGTTGGCGAGTTACAAAATCCCATGCAACCTTCACTAAGGTTGAGATTTTTCCAAGTAAACTCTTAAGAATTAAGTGAGATGTCTTAATGAATGTAAAGTTACACTCAGTGAGGATGGAGAGAACACAGATTTTACCTTTGTGGAGCAATACGCAAGATGACAGAGGAACTCAGCGGGTCAGACAGCGTGTATGGAGGGTAACGGTCCTTCGATGTTTTGGGTTGCGACCCTTCATCTGGATTTGGCCTACTGTCCGTTCCTCTCTATGGGTGCCACATGACCCACTGAGTTCCTGCAATACATGAATTCCGCCAGCTTCCTCGATCTGCTGTCACGCAATTACCGGTACCTTTTTGGATTTGGTTTTCATTTTGTTCGGAAATTTTAAGTGTGGTCATATGTTCAAGTGTTGGATTATTTTAGGACACAATCCTTTATTATTTTGTTTCAAATTAGTGATTTTGTTATAACACTCTCAGTAACTATTGTTTGTGTTTATTTTTTAGGCAACTGGAGCCCAGGAGGAGGGAGCTGCTTTTTGAAGATGGTGCTGTGGTTTGCACCATAATTTGCCAAATTAAAGCCTTATTTATGTTTTCTCCCTCCCTTTCTTAATTGTCAGACACTGAATAGAGCTTTTGTGTTTTTTTTAATATTGAATTAAACTACTGATTTGACAATATTGTAGGCAGCTTGAGAGTTTTTAGTTTTATAATATGCAGTATCCAATCTGTACATTCCTAAATACAAATAAATTGTTTAATTTTTTTTTTGCTAAATGGCTACATTAAGTACCAGCAAGTAATATAATTTGGGCAGAAGAGGGACTAAAACAGTAAATCTAGCGGCTCACTTGCTTTTTGGTTTAAGTTAAAATTTCCAGGGTTAGCTGATTCTAATTTTCTGCCTCACTGCACTCCATGTTTTGTCACTAGCTTAGAAATTCTGAATAATTTTGTTAAAGTGACACTCAATAAAGGGATTCTTGTTTCTCGGTCATTAGACAGAAGCTTCATTCAGTAAAGCACTACTGTACTTCCTATATGTGGCCAGATGAAATGTTAATGTTGACAGCAGTGTGCCAGTTGTTTTCTCTAGATGTTACTTGGGGGTTGAATAGTAACATTCTGTAGTCACTTATTGATGACATGGTACAAACTGGTTTTTCTGTTAAGTGGGCTAAAATTATAATTGACCCATGGTGTATTGGCTACAAATCCAAGCTGCTAGTTTAAGATTAAAAGAATGGTTTATAGAAAACAGTTCAAATTAATGCTGCTTTGATATTCAACTTTAATGTAGAAATGAAACTCTTTACATTTAAAGAGCTGCCAACTTTTTTAGAAAACGTTCTGGACTGTTATACAACTCCCATGTACAAACGAGGAATAAAAAAAAATCTTGTTTGCCTCTTGTTTTTCTATGAAATGTTTGCTTATTTCTTTAGTGAATAAGGAAGATAATAGGTTCTCTAATTGTATAATGGTCTTAGAAACTCTGTTCAGATTACACAAGGTAATAGTACAGTTAGGTTCCTTGGATTTTGATAATATTGGTAGCCTGGATTTTATTAGCAATAGCATCCTACAGTGTAGTCTAAATTAAGTGACAATATATATTGGTAACTCTAAATGTGGACCTTCAACTATTAATTTTAATTTCATCCAGAAGTCCCCCGATAGTTATGTAAAATGTTCCTGATCTGTGATGTTTTATAGCTGAGCTATATTGCAAGCTGAATGTTCCCAATTGTTAATAGACACTCAAGATTAGCAGCATTCTATACTTCAGTCACTTGTTGAAATAGATCTGTGCTTCAGCTGAAGTCATTGCCTTAGATGTTTAGTTGATGGCTGTCTTGATCTATCTTTTCCATAGAGAAAGAATCTGAATTTTCAGCAATGCATTGAAAAGAAAACTTAAGAAAATAACTTGCTTGTGTTTGTATTTTTCCTTTTCAAGTCTTCCTGTTTCCCATTGAACCATTTAATCACAAAACACATTGGGAAAAGTGATAAATGCACATTCTGTTTATTAGTCCCAAAATTAAGTTCTGTAGTGCAGCATGTTTTGTAGCAGGCAGAAAATGAGAAAATTTGTTAAATTTGAAGAGTTCTGTATGGAATTTTAAAAATTGGATGATTTAATGAAGGAATATCAAATATTGTTTACTAATTCACAGAAGGAGACATCAGCATAAAAGTTCATTGTGCTGATAGTGCATTTTTAATCACTACAAGACTTAAAAATCAAATGACCATAGTAGTTGAACACTGAGGCGGTTAAATGTCATGTTGCCAGTCTTGTACTGTGTGAATTACGCTGCCAAAAGTGTTCGGCCTTTTAAATTAAAGTATCTCTTAGGCTTGTGCCTTTACACTTTGAAATATAGATTATAGTAATTGCACGTGAATTGAGAAATTAAGGGTAGCAGGCCATTGGTGGTGTTCCATGCAATAAGACCATGACCATCAAGATCACTTTTCCTGCAGAAATCCTATAATCTTGATTCCCATACTGACAGATTCAAAAGATTGATTCTAAATCCATTTCTAATTCAGAATTGATCTTCAAGCCTGTGAGCATTACACTATAGAGACCATGAAGTAAATAATTGATTTCTTCCTTGAGTTAGGTCTGGAGCTGAAAAGTTTCATTGACTACCTGGGGGATTAAATATTAAATGTCTTTAAATAACCTGGCATTTTAAAATTCCAAAACTGATCTGCAGGTATCAAAGCAAGCAAATTACTGAATATCGGAAGTGATACATCAACCTTACCATTCACATATCTGCTGGATTGCCAGATGCAGAGATTATCTGTAACAAGTGCAGATTCAAGGACATCACCAAATCCATGTGGTCTATCTTTCTAATAGTGCTGGACACAATAAAATTATTATTTTACTTAATTGTAAACTGAATGACCCTATAAATAAAAGGGTTTAGTAGTAACTAACACAAAATGCTGGAGGAACTCAGCAGGCCAGGCAGTATCTGTGGGGGAAAAAAGTACTGTGGATGGTACTTTCGTGTGTGTTGCTTGGATTTCCAGCATCTGCAGATATTCTCTTATTTGGGCTTAGTAGTACAACACTGTCATGATTCAATTGTGAGGGAGGATGTAGGTTCAAGGAATCGATAAAATTTGGATGGAGTTTAAAAACAGCAAGGGAGTGAAGGCACTGAAAGGATTAGTATAATAGACCACTTAAAACAATAGGCATACTTTAGGAAAGGATGTCAATTAAAAAATTGTTAGATTCTGTATAAATACCAGAAAATCAGAAAACTGGCATTGTGATGCCGCCTTTCAAATTGGAAGAGTGACAAAAAGTGAGTGACTCACACTGGTTAGCCTTATATTTTTCAAAAATGTTACAGAATCAATTAAGGAATTATCAGTACATTTGGAAAATAATCTAACCAGAATCAGCAAAGCTTCATGAAGGGAAACTAGTGTCTGACAATTTGAGTTTTTAAATCTTGACTAGAGTGGATTGATGGGAACTAGCTGATGTATTTGGATTTTCAGAAGACAGCATGGTCTTCATTTAAAAAAAATTAAGTTATTAGAGCCCAAGATGTTGGAGGATTGGCATGGTTCAAGGATTAATTAACGAGCAGGAAGCAGAAATAAGGTCATTTTCACATTGGTGGGTTTGGTCTAGTGTGGTACAGACAGAAAACTACGGATACTACAGTGATTTGCTTCCTTCAAATCGACTGTAAATGTATAATAGCCAAATGTGTGAAAAACTTGAGACAGGAATACAAGTCAATAGACAATAGGTGCAGAAGTAGACCATTCGGCCCCTCGAGTCTGCACCGCCATTCTGAGATCATGGCTGATCATTCACTATCAATACCCAGTCCCTGCTTTGACCCCATATCCCTTGATTCCCCTATCCATCAGATATCTATCCAGCTCCTTCTTGAAAGCATCCAGAGAATTGGCCTCCACCGTCTTCCGAGGCAGTGCATTCCACACCTCCACTACTCTCTGGGAGAAGAAGCTCTTCCTCAACTCTGTTTTAAATAACTGACCTCTTATTCTCAATCCATGCCCTCTGGTACTGGACTCTCCCAACATCTGGAACATATTTCCTGCCTCAATCCTATCAAATCCTTTAATTATCTTAAACGTTTCAATCAGATCCCCTCTCAATCTCCTCAATTCCAGCGTGTACAAGCCCAATCTCTCCAATCTCTGTGTAAGACAGCCCTGCCATCCCAGGAATCAACCTAGTGAATCTACGCAGCACTTCCTCAATTGCCAGAATGTCCTTCCTTAAACCTGGAGACCAAAACTGTACACAATATTCCAGGTGTGGTCTCACCAGGGCCCTGTACAAATGCAAAAGAACATCCTTGCTCTTGTATTCAATTCCCCTTGTAACAAAGGCCAACATTCCATTTGCCCTCTTCACTGCCTGTTGCACTTGCTCATTCACCTTCATTGACTGGTGAACTAGGACTCCTAGGTCTCTTTGCATTTCTCCCTTACCTAACTCGACACCGTTCAGACAATACTCTGCCCTCTTGTTCCTGCTTCCAAAGTGGATAACTTCACATTTATTCACATATTCACAAGTCATTTACAGAGAGAGATATATAGGTTAGATGGGTGACCAAATGTTGGCAAAGGGAATAAAATATGAAATAATTCATTTTGGAAGGAAGAAAAAAAGTGTTATTTAAATGGAGGGAAAAAGATATTTAGTGCTCATGCATACACCACGAAACCAGTGCAAGGGCAGCAGGTAGGAGCGAACGCTAATGGAATGAGTTGGAATGTAAACGATAAGTCTTACAGGAACCGTGGAAGGTATGAGTGAGGTCACATTTAGAATGATGTGAATAATTCTGGTTTCTAAGAAAAGAGATAATTTATTTGAAGCTGGATGATACAGGTTATAGAGTGATTGCCCTACTAGGAAAGGTTAAACTTTTTGGGACTCATTGAAGGTTGGAAGAATCAAAGACAGTCTTATTGAAAGATTAACAGTGACTAGATGATAAATGCTGAGAGGAAACACAAGATTGCAGATTCTGGAATCTGGAGCAAAACATAAATTGCTGGGAAAAACTGAGTCAAGTAACATCTTTGGAGACAAAACCGATGTAAATGTTTTAGATCAACATCTTGACAGGAATACATATGCCAGGATGTTTCCTCTCATGAAAAAAAAATCTGCAATTAGGAGAGCATGATTTAAGAATAAAGTTTTCCAATCTGAGATTGATTTTCTTCTGAGGGTTTTGAATCTTTGACACTTCTTACCACAAAGAACTGTAGAGGCAGAGTCTTCAGGCGTATTTATTATTTTTCTAATCAGTAAAAGAATTGAGAGTAATGAGAAAATTGGTCTGACTGACGGCAGTGTTATCTAGGGGGCTGATTGGTTTATTCTTGTTCCGACAATTAATGGTTTTAAGTTCCTGAAGGATATCCAGAGGACTTTCTCAATGATTCCAATATAAACACTAACACAGCAACTGAACTTAAACTGAGTTAACTCAAAAATAAAAAGCTATTTGATCATAAGAATAAATTGCTGGTTGAAAAACATCTGGTGTGTTGACATCCTTTAAGGAAAGCAATCTGCTGTCCCTGGCTGCTCTGGACCTTGGGCTTAAAGAGAAGTGTTGACTTTTAATATCCCTCAGTCTGAAATAACCTAACAAGCAGTTCATTTAAGGGTCATGTATCCTTTGAAAAATTAATGTAAAAGATGTCTTGGGACACAGAGAAAATGTTTGTAAGGAAACAAATTTGTGCTTGCTAATATGTTTTATGCTAACAGACCTCTTAATAGTTTAATAATAGACATTAAAATCTCTTATTCTGTTTTTAATTAACTTTAAGTAATTGATGTCCCGAATAGCGATGTTATGACCAATGTAATTTGCAAAATAATGTTACACATGTTGTTTCTTAAATCTTGCTCTTGCTTCTGCACGTGCATACCAAAACCATTTTAACCCTAACACATTTTCTAATTTTAGTAGAAGTGGAGTATTTCTTGAAAACGAAGTGTTTGCAGAGAATGGATGCATTAGTTGTTGTCATCCAAAATCACAAAATTTTGGAAAGGAATTCCAGCAATTACACTTCCTATTGTCATCAGACAAGGAAAGGAAAAAGTAGAATCTTATTAGGCAGTCAAAAACAGTTGTTGGGGAAATAGTGGAATCATTAAAGGAAGTGATACACAGATTATACAATTGAGTATAGTCAGCAAAGTTCGATGAAAGGGAATTCATATTTATTAATTTATTGAAGATATTTGAAACTAACAGGATGGATATGGGATCCAATGGATACACTTTGGATTCACAAACGCCATTTCATATATAGAAAGTGAACTCTAGTGGAGTTGAATAAAATATTATTTTGGTTATACACTGGCCACTTTACTAGGTACACCTGCTTGTTAATGCAAACATCTAATCAGTCAATTATGTAGCAGCAACTTCATGCATAAAAGCATGCAGACATGGTCGAGAGGTTCAGTTGATGTTCAGATCAAATATCTGAACGGGGAAGAAATGTGATCTGAGCGACTTTGTGGAATGATTGTTGGTGTCAGACTGGGTGGTTTGAATATCTCAGAGAGACTGCTGATATGTTGGAGCCCCTCCTCTTGCCCTTTCTCCCAAGGTTGACTCTCCTATCCGATTCTTCCTCTTCTAGTCATTTACCTTTTCTACCATTCACCTCCCAGCTTCTTACTTCACCCCTCCCCTGTACACACACACACCTTTACCAATCACCACTAGCTTGTACTCCTTCCCTTCTCCCCACCTCATGGAGGGTCTCAGCCCAAAATGTCGACTGTTTATTCATGTCAATAGATGTTATCTGACCTGCTGAGTTCCTCCAGCATTTTGTGTGCGCTGCTCTGGATTTCCAGAATCTCTTGTCTTTATGATCTCTTGGATTTTTCATGCACAGTTTTCTCCGGTGATAACAGGGACAGGTGTGAGAAACAAAAAAAAAAGCTGAGTGGGAATTCTGTTGGTGGAAGTGCTCTGTTAAAGAGGAAGGTCAGAGGAGGAGCGCCAGACTGGTTCAAGCTGGATAGGAAGATGACAGTAACTCATAGTCATGTGTAACAACAGTGGTGTGTAGGAAAGCATCTCGGAACTCTCAACATGTTGAAGCTTGAAGTTGATGGGTGATAAGAGACGACCATGAACATACTCAATGGTGTTACATACCCCGTGGGTATCTTGTGACTGTCACATGGCCATGATGTAATTGAGGCACTGCTGGGCATGATGTAATGGTGGAGTGATGTAATTTTCCCACCAGTGAGAGGTCATGTGATGGCCTATTTCAACAGGGTATCAAAGGAGAGCGCATTGCTGTGATGTAGGTCAGTTCGTGGCTTAATTCGTCAGTGACTCCGTTCTGCTGCGTATTTGATTTTATGGCGCAGTTTTGTTTAGAAATGGACTTTTAATTTCTACTGTTTGATTCGTTGTGCTGGCAGTTCTGAAAATTGCTGCCAGTTGGAGAATGAAGAATTATCAAAGTTCGGGAAGCTGAAGAATCGAGAAAAGTTGGTGGTGTTGGCAGTAAAACAGGTTCGACCTTATTTAATCTTCATTCAGAAGGAACTAGTAACCTGCAATCCAAGATAGTCCCTGCTAAAGAGCAGAAAGGACTGGAGCAGGGTTTCGCCAAAGAAAGGCCAATGCCTTAAGCTGTTTTATTTCCTTCGTCGTAAATCGCAAGGCATATTTTGGCTGGGATCAGCAGCAACGTCGTGATGTCAAGGAATTCGTTACTAACTGACTGTAAGTCATCTGTACTTTTGCATTTACTACTTTTAAGAACTGTGTTCACATTTCTTGTTTTGAGAACTGTGAGCTGCTGTATAGCAGTCCACTTCCGGTTAAGTTAGTTATTTGTTTACTTTTGGGGGTTTTTTTGAGCAGTGTTTAATAAATGTTTTATTTGTTTATAAAAAAAAGCTGTCTCAATTCTATAATCATTGCTGCTGAATCGTAACAACTGGGGGGTCGTCCAGGATTTGAATCCATTTTTGAGTCTAAATGTTTGTTTAATTATCGATCAGTGTTTTGGAAAAGAGAAAAAGTAGTTCTTTTGTTTGATTGGTTTGTGAGTAGTATTCGTCAACAATGAATACTGACGTCTTCCTGGCATCGCCAGACCCGGAGTTATTAGCTAAGGCGAAAAAAAGTGATGTATATGAGATTGTTAGGTTAGAACTTAAAGGTATTTTGAAGGTTGTAACAAAACCTGTAATTCAGAAGAAAATCACGGAACACTACATAGATTTGGGTGTTTTTGATGTAGTGGTTTTAGACAGGTTCCCTGTGAGTAAAGCAGCGACCCAGTTACACTTGGAACAGGTAGCGTTAGGAAAGCTTAGAATAGAAGCTGAATTAAAACAGAAACAATTGGAAGCTAACTTGGAACTAAATCGGTTAGAAGCTGAAAATAAACAGAGGGAATTTGAACTTGCGATGGCAGAATTAAAATCTGAGAATCAGTCCTCTGGTTCTAGAAAAGCGTTTGTTAGTCAAGAAATTAAATTGGTCCCTCCATTTAATGAAACAGAAGTAGAGAAATATTTTCAACATTTTGAAACTGTTGCTCTGATTTCAGAGTGGCCGAAAGAGAAATGGCCAGTGTTGTTACAGAGTGTAATTAAAGGCAAAGCGCAACAATTTTATACAGCTTTAACTGCTGAGCAAGCACTTGATTATGATACTGTGAAACTGCATATATTAAAGGTGTATGAGCTAGTTCTGGAAGCATATAGAGAAAGGTTCAGAAATTTGTGGGAAAAACTTATGTGGAATTCGCCTATGAAAAAGCTGTGTGTTTTGAGAGATGGGTTTCGTCTAAAAATGTAAATGGGGAATATAATAAATTGAGAAAGCTGATTTTAATGTAGGAATTTAAAAGGAGCATCCCTGCTGAAGTAAAGACATACTTAAATGAGAGGGACATGGCTACATTGCAGGACTCTGCTAAATTAGCTGACGAGTGTACTTTAATCCACAAAAATAAATTTCCTCAGGGCAGAATTTTTAAAAGGAAAAATAACACAGAGAATCAAAGTAAACCAGAAATTAAATCGGAAGTTAGTGAGAAAGGTAAGGAGGAAGGAAAATCTGTGAAGGAAAGACAGTTTGGTCCCATTTGTAATTACTGCAAGAAACCTGGTCATGTAATAGCCAACTGTTTCTGATTGAAGAAGGAAAAGGAGGCAGTCCCAGATGCTTGTGTGCAACATACTGAAACACCTGTAAATCCACAGGGTTTGATAAACACAAATGAAGCTTTGTTAGAGTCTGACCAAGTTAAGAAGGGATATGATCATTTTATAACTGAAGGATTTGTATCCTTGGAAGAAGCATCTACTCTGGTGCCAATAAAAATCCTTAGGGATACTGGAGCTTCTCAATCACTGATGTTAGCGTGTTAAAGTTTAATGATGAGTCTGAAACTGATGAGGTAAACTATATACGAGGTCTTGGGAGTGCCCTTATGCCTGTACATTTGCATAGAGTAAATTTAAGGTCAGGGTTAGTTACAGGACTTGTAGAACTACAACCTAGCTTACTTGTGAAGGATATTTCTTTATTGTTAGGTAATACTTGGCAAGTTTTTCCTGAAGTGCATTTGACAAAATCAGAGGAACCACGGATGGATTCTAACACATATTCCTCTTGTGTTGTAACTCGAGCTATGGCTGAAAGCTTGATGTGCAGAATGAGGTTGTTACCCATGACTGTTCAACTCAGGATTCAAGTTTTGAGGATGTCAGAAACTTTCTTACCTTCATTGTTTGAACAAGATTCTTGGAGTAAGTCTGACCATGAAGATTTGTCTCTGTCTTGGAAGGAGATGATAGCAGAGCAGAGTAGAGACCCTGAGATTATCAAATTAAAAGAACAAGCTCTTCTGGATAGTGAAAATGATAAGGTGCTGGTAGGATATTATTTTGAGAAAGGAGTATTGATGAGGAAGTGGAGAGCACTTACAATTCCTGCAAATGATGAATGGAATATTGTTCACCAGGTAGTTCCTAAAGTTTATCAAAATGAGATTTTAACTTTAGCCCATAGTGTGCCCTTGGGTGGACATCAAAGGGTGAGGAAAACTGGAGAAGATTTTAAAACATTTTTACTGGCCTGGTTTGAGAAAAGCACCATTTTGTGGCAACATTTTGCAGAACGTGTCATACTTGCCAAATTGTGGATAAACCTAATCAAGTTACTCCAGTGGCCCCACTACAATCTATTCCCGCATTCAGTGAACTGTTTTCCAAAATTATTATAGATTTTGTAGGACCATTACCAAAAACAAAAACTGGTTATCAATACTTGTTGACTATCATGTGCACTGTGTCCAGGTTTCCAGAGGCAGTACCACTTAGGAATATAACAACTAAAACTGTAACAAAGGCTCTTATATAAATTTTTACTTATTTTGGGTTGCCTAAGGAAATACAATCTGATCAAGGCAGTAATTTTATGTCTGGATTATTTCAACAGATAGTTTATAAATTGGGAGCTAAGCAGATTACTTCGTCTGCATACCATCCAGAATCACAAGGCACCTTGGAGAGGTTTCATCCTACCCTCAAAACTATGATTAGGACGTATTGTGTGGAAAATGAAAATGATTGGGATGAGGATATACACTTACTTCTATTTTCAGTGAGGGAGTTGGTACAGGAATCATTAGGTTTCAGTCCATTTGAACTTGTATTTGGGCATAAGTTCTTTTTCCAGTGCAAACGAATCCTTTACAAGCTAAATTTCATGGTCCTTATGAAATTATGTCTAAAATTAATGATGTGGATTACATGATAAGAACTCCAGATCATAGAAGGCCAACTCAACTTTGCCATACAATATGATAAAACCATTATATGAGTAACAGTCTGCTACTATGACTGTTGTGGTCAATAATAACGAGTCTGATCCACTAGGAACATACTGGATGATTCATCTGAAACTCATTCTAAGCCTAACATTGTTTCTGTCAGTTTACCAAACTCAACCATTCTGGAAAATATTGATGAGAAATTATCTCATTTACAGCCAGAGCAGAAGCAGCAGATGAAGCAATTAATTTTTAAATATAGGGATTTATTCCCAGATATTCCTAGAAGAACCACAGTAGCTTCACATGATGTAGATGTTGAAAATGCTTATATTGACAATGTAGTTACAGGAAATGATACTTGGGAAGCACATATTACTGCGGTGGAGAAACTATTTGAAAGGCTTTCAAAAGCTAACTTAACTATTAAAAATGAATTCAGTCATTTTGCTGTGACTTACCTTGGTTATGTTATGGGTCAAGGTAAGGTAGCTCCTGTTCAGGCAATTTAAGAGATTTCCACTCCAACTGGGAAAAAAACTCTCAGAAAATTCCTGGGAATGGTAGGATATTACCAAAAATTGTGTAAGAGTTTTGCTAATGTTGCCCTTCCATTAACTAACCTCTTGAAGAAGAATGAAAAGTTTGTGTGGACAGTTCTTTGTCAAGAAGCATTTGAAAAATCGAAAACTATGGTATGTCA
This sequence comes from Hypanus sabinus, assembly GCF_030144855.1. Lineage (NCBI taxonomy): Eukaryota > Metazoa > Chordata > Chondrichthyes > Myliobatiformes > Dasyatidae > Hypanus > Hypanus sabinus. Next base: position 157,242,472 of record NC_082707.1, on the reverse strand, counting down.
TCATATCATCAATGGTCACAATTGTAACAATGGTCACTTTACTATGTACACAATGTACCTAATATAGTGAATGTCTAATCACTATGTATTAGAATCAGGTTTAATACCACTGGCACACGTGAAGTTTGCAGCAGCAGTACATTACAATACATAAACTATATAATAAGAAATGTATATAAGCAATTAAATTTAGTGCAAAAAATAATGAGGTAGTGTGCATGTGTTCAATGTCCATTCAGAAATCTGCTGGTGGAAGGGAAGAACCTGTCCCTAAATGTTGAATGTGTGTCTTCAGGATCCTGTAACACCACCTTGATGGTAGTACAGTAATGAGACTCCCTGGGTACAGTACTCCCTGGGTAAAGGGAGTGCTTAATGATTTGTTGCCAACTTTTTGAAGGTGTCCTCGTTGCTGGGGAGGCGAGTGCCCATGATGGAGTTTGCAGTTTTTTTCGATTCTGTACAGTGGCTTCTCCATACCAGACAGTAGTGCAACCATTTAAGAATGCTCTCCACGGTACATCTGTAGAAATTTGTAGGAGTCTTTGGTGATGTACCAAGTCTCCTCAAACTTCTGATGAAATATAACCGCTGTCATGCCTTCTTTGTAATTGCATCAATATGTTGGGCCGAGGATAGGTTGAGATGTCCTCAGAAATATTGACACCCAAGAAGCTGAAACTGCTCACCTTTTCCACTGATGATCTCTCAGTGAGGTCTGGTGTGCATTTCCTCACCTCCCCTTCATGAAGTCCATGATCAATTCCTTAGTCTTACTGATGTTTGAGTGCAAGATTGTTGTTGTGGCACCACTCAGCTCGCTGATCTTTCTCACTCGAGTGGCAAAAGTAGTTCCATGTGAAGTTGGAGAGACTTTCAGATGTGCAGTAGGGGCGGTAGCATTTGCATGCTATTGTTCCTATGAAAAAAACCTAATGGCAGAAATGGCTGCGATGCTTCACTCACCAATGTGCTCAACATCTTTTACTTATGCTTTGAAAGTGGGGATCTGGTGACCCTGTGATATGTCTTGGGAGACTGATGTCAGAGGCATCAGGCCCTGATGGTGGACATGGTCGGATACTGGAAACCCATGCTGAACAACTGGTTGGAGTGTTCGAAGACATCCTTAATCTCCCTCTGCTGCAGTAGAAGGTTCTCCCTTACTTCAAAAGGACATCAAACATACCAGTGCCCAAGCAGGGTGAGCTGCCTCAATGACTATTGCCTGGCAACTCTCATCTACTGTGAAGTACTTTGAATTGAATTGACTTTATTTCTTACATCTTTCACATACATGAGGAGTAAAAATCTTTATGTTATGTCTCCGTCTAAATGTGTAATCATAGTAGTTTATAATGAATAGAACAATGTAACATAGAAATGCACTCAGATCAGTGTGAGTTAAACAGTCTGATGGCCTGTTGGAAGAAGCTGTCCTGGAGCCTGTTGGTCCTGGCTCTTATGCTGCGGTACCATTTTCCGGATGGTAGCAGCTGGAATAGATTGTGGTTGGGATGACTCAGGTCCCCAATGATCTTTTGGGCCCTTTTTGCACACCTGTCCTTGTAAATGTCCTGAATCATGGGAAGTTCACAACTACAGATGCTCTGGGCTGTCCACACCACTCTCTGCAGAGTCCTGCGATTAAGGGAGGTACAGTTCCCATACCAGGCAGTGATGCAGCCAGTCAGGATGCTCTCAATTGTGCCCCTGTAGAAAGTTCTTAGGATTTGGGGGTCCACACCAAACTTCTTCAACTGTCTGAGGCAAAAGAGGCACTGTTGTGCCTTTTTCCCCACACAGCTGGTGTGTACAGATCACGTGAGGTCCTCAGTGATGTGGATGCTGAGGAACTTAAAGCTATTCACCCTCTCAACCCTAGATCCATTGATGTCGATAGGGGTTATCCCGTCTCCATTCCTCCTGTAGTCCACAACCAGCTCCTTTGTTTCTGTGACATCGAGGGAGAGGTTGACTTCTTCCCTGAAGGCCGCCTCGTTATTGTTTCAGATAAGCCCAATCAATGTAGTGTCGTTGGTAAATTTAATTAGATTAGAGCTGTGGGTGGCGACGCAGTCATGGGTATACAGGGAGTAAAGGAGGGGACTCAGTACACAGGCCTGAAGGATTGTGTTGAGATTCAGAGGGGCAGAGGTGAGCAAGTCCACTCTTACAACCTGCCGACGATCTGACAGGAAGTCCAGGATCCAGCTGCACAAGGGAGGGTCGAGGCCGAGGTCTCTGAGCTTCCTGTTGAGCCTGGTGTTGAATGCTGATCTGCAGTCCAAGAACAGCATTCTTACTTAAGCATCCTTTTTCTCCTGATGTGTAAGGACAATGTGTAGAGCTGTGGCTATTGCATCGTCTATCGATTGGTTGTGTCAGTATGCGAATAGTAGGGTGTCCGTTGTGAATGGTAGCAAGCCGCAGATGTAATCCTTGACCACCCTCTCAAAGCATTTGCTTATTATTGAGGTGAGTGCGAAAGGACGCCAGTCATTCAGACATGTTGGTCTTTTTTGGTACAGGGACAATGGTGGAAAATTTGAAGCAGGAGGGCACTCTGCACTGGGAGAGGGAGAGGTTAAAAACATGAGTAAACACACCTGGCAATTGTGCTGCACACATCCTGAGTACTCTCCCGGGGACGCCGTCTGGTCCTGCAGCCTTGCGGATGCACCATCAATAACTCACTCTGAGACGTAAGGCGAGATATCCGCTTTTATTGACTGGAAGAAGGAACCAGCAGTGAGTGACCACCATACTACATCCTGGAGACTGAGGGCCGGGCTCAGGCCTCGATCGCCTTTATACCGGGGTCTGTGGGAGGAGCCACAGGAGCAGTCAGCAGTGGGCGTGTCCAGACAGGCACACGTAGTTCACCACAGTTGCGACTTTCCACTCTGGAAACATCTGCGTAGCTCAGCCTCCGAGATGACCAGGTTGCTGGTTGTAGCAGCGGCTTTCCTCAGGGGCTCAGAATTAGTGACATCCAGCCAAGCTTAAAAGCCAGTCTCATCTGGGAGAGAAGTCGTGATGTTGGCGGCACCACAACGTTCTCATCTACTGTGGAGTGCTTTGAGAGGCTAGAATTAACTGCAGCCTGAGCAAGGACCTGGACCATTTGCCTGCCGCACAATAGGTCAATAAATAGATCTAGAATAGGTCTATAAATTCACCAATGCCACCTCTGTTGTTGGCAGAATCTCAGCTGGTGACAAGGAGACGTTTGAGTGGTGTCGCAACAACAATCTTGCATACAACATCAGCAAAACCAAGGAATTGTTTGTGGATTTCAGGAAAGGGAAGGTCAATTAACACACACCAGTCCTCGTTGGGGGGGGGGGGGGTCAGCAGTGGAAATGGTGAACAGCTTTAAATTCCTGGGTGTCAACATCGCAGAGGACCTGTCCTGGGCTCAACAAGTTGATACAATCATGAAGAAGAACAGCCAGTGGTGATAATTCATTAGGAGTTTGAAGAGATTTGGTACGTCACTCGAGCAAATTTGTACAGATGTATGGGGGGAGAGCTTTATGACTGTTTACATTGCTGCCTGACATGGAGGCTCCGCTGCATAGGATCAGAAGAAGCTGCAGAGGTTTGTAAGCTCAGCCAGCTCCACCACATGCACAAACCTGCCCTATTATAAAAATTATCTTCAAAAGGTGGTGGCATCCGTCATTAAGGATCCTCACCATCTGGGTCATACCCCCTTCTCATTACTAGTACCAGGAAGGAGATATAGGAGCCTCAAGACCCATATCTGAGGTTTTACGAACTGTTCATCCTCTCTGCCATTAGGTTTCTGAATGACCCATGAACACTACCTTGCTATTCCTCTTCCCGCTTGTTTATTATAACTTAAAATAAATGTTTTGACTTGCACTGTATTGCTGCCATAAAACAACACATTTCATGAAATATGGCAGTGATAATATATCTAATTCTGATAAATACAGACATATCAAAGCAAAGGATAAACAATTTTCACATTGGTGGACTACAACTGCTGGATACATTGGGAAAAATTTCTGGGACCTTGGCTATTTACAATAACATACTAATGATTAAAAGGGACCCAAATGAAAGGTGTCCCAGTTTTCTGAGGATATATCACAGATGGGGAAGAAGGAAATGGTGCCTTTAGAGGTGTACAGTAATATTCTGATAATCAGACTCTTAGGATTTTGGTGCAGTACTGGCAGGTTTTCGGGACCATTGGGGATTATTGCTGTAGATACCCCAAACACAGTTTTAATTTACTTTTTTTTAGATCTTACAAATATTATAAGTTTACAGAGAGCCGGGTAAGTTGAAGAGTACCAGGGCCCCAATAATGGGAAATGGATAACAGGAGTTAAGGTTAAGGGGAATACAGTAAATGTCACTTGGTGAATGATCTGGATTTCAGGATCATCAGACAGCAGGTTATTAGTGTCTTACTATGTACATGTTGGATGAACGGATAAAAAAAACTGGTAGCTAATATACCATTGAGCTCACACACTTTAGGAGGAGAAGAAAAGTAGAGTGTCAGTAAAATAGTGTAAGATTAATAAATCCGTCTTCAGAGAAATCTGGATATCTTTGAACAAGTTCAATAGAAATAGCTTGCAGGCGCAGCAAGTAACCAGGGTACCTAATGGGATGATAGTATGGAGTGCAGGTCTTACACTCTGCAAGGTTTAGCTGGCTCCACAGCTGAATTACAGCATGCAGTTTTGTCATCTTATTTAAAGTCTTTTAGAAATGGTGCAGCAAAGGTTCATGACATAGTGATACTGTGATAAGAAGGTTGACTAGTGAGAAGAGATTGAGCAGCATGGGCTCTAACAGTATGGAGTTTGGAAGAAAAAGCAACACTTTCATTGCAACCCAAGAATATTAGCAGGCTTCACAAGGTGCATGCAGTAAGTTAGATTTTATCAACAAGGGAGCCTAAAATCTATATATATCTCTGCATCTCAGAATGAGATGTGGAGGAATTTCTTCAAGGTTAATAAACCTTTGGAATTCGCTACTCAATAAAGTTGTGGGTGTGCAGCAAATTTAAGACTGAATGGGAACTTTCAAACATGGGGGAATTGAGTGCAGGGAAATTGAACCCCATCTAAATTTAACGAGATCAGATGAAGCATGATCTTATTAAATATCACAGTGGTCCATGTTTTACTTAATATTGTGTTTCTGTGTTATGCAACATTATTTTGCAATGCAAAAGATTATTCAGAAGGATATGTTACATAAAAAAAGTTCAAATTATCAAAATGATATTTACCAGAATGGTGATGTACAAGAGTAAAGAAATGTTTCTGCAACAGGGCTTTGATATTATATTTGGATACTGTTTTTGTGTGACTGAGATCACCAGAGAGAGAGTTACTAGTAGATACAAAGCAGCTTCTTTATTCAACAAAACCAGGTACAGTAGGCATCATACCCAGATGCTTACGGTGGAAAGGTCTGCTGGCTCATTGTGGGGCTCGATATTTATTTGGTAAACACAAAGGACAATTCCATATTTACAAGTATAGACAATGCTTTCTTTTGAAGCTACATACAAACTTCACACCTTCTGATTCGCATCCATCCCACAGACGCCAGCGTCGTCTCTGGACTGGGATTCACAGTTTTTAGGAAATGCATTGTTACAAACTAAATCCACAATACATTGTCAAGGAACAGAAAACTGATGGCCAAAGCCATTTGCTTACATGTAAGTGACCTAAACCCAAAAATCATTAACAGCCACTGCAGTTAATGTGAAGGATTCCTTACTACCAATAGTTAAATTTGTTGATGTGTATGTCCCTGCACTCAGGAATAGTTTGAAAGTTTCAGATGAGGTGAAAGGGTTTACACCTGAGTAATAAGCTGACTGCACTCCTCGCATGGTTTAACTTGTCTGTGAAAGTAACCAGCTTTTCCAGTCCATGGATCCAAATCACTTGTCTCTACTCCTCAGGTGCCACTAAGAATTGTCATTAATGGTCTCCCAGATTCTCTTGAAAAGGGAACCCTCTGTAACTAATGTTTATTTTGATGTTTCAGGTGTTTATATATCCTACTTGCCTGCTTCTCATCCTTCAATTCTATTTAAAGGGTCTTTAGCCTAGAGAATCAGAATCAGAATCAGACTTTAATCGCCAAGTACCTGTGCACATACAAGGAATTTACTTCCGGCAGATGTTGTCTCTCTGCTCATAACAATAATAATGATAAATATAAATGAAAATATGGATTATACACACAAGTAGTGTAATCCAAGTAATAGTTAATCGGCAGTTAACTTCAGCAAAGTGACCGCAGTAGGGAGAAAACTTCTCCAGTGCCTATTAGTCTTAGTCTGGAGGGATCTGAAGTGCCTACCAGACGGAGATCATATACTGTCTTCTCAACTTTTATATTAAGATTTGTTTTTTTTTAATTTTCTGTGTGAGAAATTGAGATTCTGTTTCATCAGGTCTGAATATCAACCCTAAATGTTAAGGCAAATTTACCCATCATTTTTGCCCTTCTGTGTCAACACGAGGTGGCGCTGCTGCTCCTCCAGACTAGGCTCACGAAAGCTGAAATAAAAGGTTTTATCCAATTGTTCATATCTCTCTGATTCTCTCCAAATCTTGTCCCTTTCTCATGTATCCAATCTAAGGCATTTCTGTGTCATCATTGAAGAAATTGCATATCCAAATTTAATTTTGTTATTCAAGTGATGTCATAGATTTGATGCATCCTGAGTTTAAAATTTGTGGATCTGAGAAAGAACATTTGGGTTTTAGTCAGACCACTGCGGACTGAAAAATCCACATCCAGTTATTTTTGCCTGGGCTGGCCCCACAATGGAATATTGTGATAAAGTTGACCCCTAGTAAAAATCAGGAGAATGTGAAAATAGCTCAAAATCAGGAGTTTTTAATCAATACAGATTCTGGCACACTCACAGCTTGTGGGATTAACAGACTCCAGTCATGCTATGATATTGGTGAGGGTATCAGTAAATGTACCCAGAGCCATAGCCACTTTATGGGGAGTGAGACAAAACTTATAAAGTCAGTGAAGAAATTTTATTTTACATTCAGAGGATTATTAACATAGACCAGCACAGGAATGACCCACCATATATGTACTGGCCACAATGGTGATCTAATCACATCTGTCTGCATTCAGTCCATATCTGCCTATTCCCTCCTGCCTGTTCCTGTGTCTATTGATAAGTTTCAAAGATTACCGTATCAGTACGAATCAGGGGTGGGTGGGTGGGTGTGTGTGTGTGTGTGAAGAAAAAGCTTGACTCTTATTTGTCCTTTAACCTTGCATCTCTTACCTTAAATCTATGCCTCCTAGTATTTGACATTTCTACTCTGGGGAAAATGATTCTGTACTTAATACCTCTCCTGATTTTATATAATCCTTTTATGTTGACCCTCAGCCACCAACACTTGTTGGACAAACTTGGATTGTTTTGGCACGTCTTAGCTAAGGAAATCCAATCCAGTCAACATCCTGGTGAACCTCTTCCGCACTCTCTCCAAAACCTTCACATACTTTGTTCAATATGGTCACTGGAACTGCAAACAATATCCAAATGTGGTTTTAAACAGCTGCAATATGAATTCCTGACTTTTATACCCCAATGTCCAAACTGATAAAGGAAGTATGCCATCCCTTATTTACTTGAGTTACCATTTCCAGGGAGCTATGAATTTGTGTCCCAAGATCCCTCTGTACAGTAATACTCCTAAGTGTCCTGCCACTTGCTCTCCCAAACTGCAACACCTCACAACTGAAGAGATCTAACTCCCATTTGCAATTTCTTTACCCAAACTTCCAATTGATCTATATCCTGCTGTAGCATTTGACAACTTCCCTCACTATCCTCAACTGCACCGATTTTTGTGTTGTCTGATAGTGTAGCGGTTAGCACAATCACTGAGCAGGGTTCAGTTCCTGCCGCTATCTGTAAGGAAGTTGTGACCACAGGAGTTTTCTCAGGGTGCCTGGGTTTCCTCACATTTTCCCAAGACATACGGATTGGGGTTAGTAAGTTGTGGGCATGCTGAGGTACGGCTGGAGGCATGGTGAGACCTGCAGGCTGCCCTCAGCACAATCTTCAAACTGTGTTGGTTATTGACCTTTGTCACTGTTTTGATGTACTGATGTATATGACAAATAAAAAAGACCTTGGCGACATTAAGAAAGAGGATGTGCTGGAGATTTTGGAAGGTACTAAGTTAGATAAGTGCCTGGGTCCAGATGAGATATAACCCGTGCTACTGTGGGAGGCGAGGGAGGAGATAGTTGAGCCTCTGGCGATAATCTTTGCATCAATGATAGGGATGCGGGAAGTACTGCAGGATTAGAAGGTTGCAAATGTTGTTCCTTTTTCAAGAAAGGGAGTAGAGCGAGCTCAGAAAATTATAGACCAGAGAGTTTTACCTCAATTGGTGGGCAAGTTGTTGGAAAAGATCCTGAGAGGCAGGATTTATGAGCATTTGGAGAGACACAATCTGATTAGGGATAGTGAGCCTGGCTTTTCCAGGGCTGAAATGACTAACAGAAGGGGGTCATAGTTTTAAGGTGCTTGGAAGTAGGGACAAGGGGGATGTCAGAGGTAATTTTTTCCACACAGAGAGTGGTAGGTGCATGAAAGAGGTGGATACAATAGGGTCTTTTAAGAGACTCTTAGATAGGTACATGGAGCTTAGGAAAATAGAGGGCTATGCAGTAGGGTAATTCTAGGCGGTTTCTAGAGTAGATTACATGGTCGGCACAACATTGTGGACAGAAGGGCCTGTAATGTGCTGTGGATTTTCAATGTCCTAATAAAGCTCATCTTTCCTATTTCTTAATCAGACTACCTACATTTTCACCCAAATCATTAATATGAGGTCCTAGCACTGATCCCTGCAGAACACCACTGGTCACAGACCTCCATATGCATAATCTTCGAACACCAAGCCACTTCTCTATCCAACCTACCCACACTCTTAATCTTACTAGCTTAACAAGAGGGGCCTTGCCAAATGCTTTACTGAAGTCCATGTGGACAACATCCTTTGTCACTTCCTCGAGTATAATCTTAAATTTGTCAGACAGGACTTCCCCAGCACAAAACCCTGCTGATTCTCCTCAGTGAGTCCTTGTTTTTCCAAATGCCATTAAATCCCTGATAAGCTTCACACCCTATAATACCCTCGTTTGAATTTATTGATCACAAAGTAACAATCATACATTGGCTATTCTTCAGTCTTCTGGCACCCTACCTGAAGATGAAGTGAAAAGCTGTACAGCCATACCTTGCCTATGTCCTCTGGCTCCTTGTATAAATTCCATTCTTTGTCTTTGAATGGACGTACCATTTCCCTCTTGCTCTTGAGATAAGTAGAAATTGGATTGGAGTTCTCCTTAATCCTACTTGCCAAAGACATTTCATGCCCTCCCTTATCCTTTCTGATTTAGTAGGCCATAAGGCATAGGAGCAGGATTAGGCCATTTGACCAATCAAGTCTGCTCTGCCATTTAATCATGGTTGATTTAATTTCCCTCTCAACCCCATTCTCTTGCCTTCTCCTTGTAACCTTTGACACCCTTACTAATCAAGAACCTATCAAACTCAGCTTTAAAATAGCCAATGACTTCATCACCACAGCCATCTGTGGCAATGTATTCTACAGATTCATCACTTCATTGGCTAAAGAAATTCCCCCTCACCTGTTTTAAAGGTATGTCCTATTCTATTCTGAGGCTGTGCCCTCTAGTCCTAGACTCTCCCACTACTGGAAACAATCTCTCCACATCCAGAGCCTTCAAACACTCTGTATTATTTAGGTTCTTCCTTTGTATCCCACAATTTCATAATCTTTGTATACACATCCTTTTCTTTTTCACTCAGCTGACAATACTTCTTGTCTTGAGGTTCCTGAGGTTTCTTGTCTTTCACCCACGAGAGAACATGCTGGTCCTGAACTCTAACCAGATGGCCTTTAAAAATCACCCACATGTCAGATGGGAAATCACCCTTCAACACAACCTCTGCTAAGCAATATGCCCTAGCTCCCATCCAATATTACTTTCTCATTGCAGCTGTGCATACATGGGCTTTAATTGACCTTCCTCCAATTTAGCCTTTTCACCCAAGGTCCAGTCTTATCCATAACTATTATAAAACTTACTGAATTATGATCCCAAAACACTCCCCCAGTGAAACTGTACATGTGATGTTAGGCCAAGAGTTAAATTTGAACTTGAGACCGATGTATTTTTGTTGCCTCAGGGCAGTTAGGTCGTATGAATTTAGATGACAGATCAGCCACAAATCCACTGCAACGCTTGATGAGAGAACAGATAATACACTTCTGCTGCTACGCTCCTATATCCTTACTGTGAAATCAGCTGTCATTTCTGGGATTTGTGTCTTAATTAAAGTGCCCCCCCTTCGATCTTGAAAGTAGGATTTATTCAGATGGTGAGAAACAAATATTGCCAGATCTTCCCAGAACATTTTCTGACATATCCTTGAATTTAACAACTGGCCTTCACCGTCCCCATTTGTCTTTTGAATTTAAATCCCTGTAGTTTAGTAATAGCAATTTAGAAATAGCTATTTCCATGGGTTTCAATGTAGTTGCACCTGATAATCAACTTGAAAAGGTTGTAGAATGCACATCAAATCCAAATGACTGATATGGTATTTTAGTGTGTCTTAAAGGAGTGTCAGTGTACATAGGGAAAATGCTGATGACTGCTTGAAAAATAACTTGTTTGATATGAAGACAACAAAATCAGTCAGTTGAAGAGCAAGGCTCTACACACAGGGAATTTAAAGTTTTTTCTGGGGAGGTATTAGGTGAGAGAATATTTTATTCTGGAGCCACAGGACCTTTTGCCTCCAACAGAGATGAGCACTTGTTTTCTGTTTCAGAAAGGAATTTCATAGCATGTAGAAATGTCAAGCCACCCAGCTTGATGAAATTTTATTTTTGCACCTCTGTTGCACCATAAAAATCTAGAAAAATGTTGGTGACTGGGGTCTGTTATGAACTCCAGAACTATATGTAAAATAATTTAAAATAGAATTTGTAAAAATTAAGCAAGACTATATAGTGAGTAAGGAGGAAGTATCTGTTATGCTAATATGGCAGGAAATGGGGGATGTCCCTTTAAATCTGCATCTGGAAATGAAAGAAGGAACAATTGCTGATGTCAATTTGTGATCATTTGATCATGTTGACAGTTGGAGCAGGGGGAAATCTGGGGTAATTTCTCTGCTACTAATATTTTAAAATGCTGTTTTTGTTTGTTACTATTCTCCTTGTTAAAGAAACTACTTGTTTCATTTGACTATTACAGCAGTTCAAGGAAATACGTGTATAATCATTCTGATGTAAGGGTTGAAATGTGTCAATGCAGTAAAGGATCAGGTGAAAATGACTTTAAGGGAATATAATAATATAAATAGATGTAATGTTCCATTTTTTTAAACTATGGTTTCACTATACATGATGGAGCAGTGTTTAAAGATGGGCCTCTTTTCTTTATTGACTTCTGGTAATTTTATACAAAAGTAATGTGGCTATATAAACCAGTTCAATGTTCACATGATAAGTGCATCTGAAAATTGTCTTGCTGCAGAAGTGTGATTTATGTAGCAACTGGTGTTAGTCCCTAAGCAAATCACTGATCAGACTTGAACTGAATAGTACCGAGTTTTTTTTAAACTAGTTTGAAATGTTCCTATAGCAACTAGTTACTAAGTTAAAGCTGTGTGTTTCTAAGCAGCGAGAGTCACAAGGTCTACCATGAGTTCCTTAATTTAGTGCATGCATGAAATGGAATCAAATATAATACTGAATTTTTAATGTATTTTCTACTAATGCATAATTAGGATGTGATAGATGGCCAACAAATATTAATAACATTTTCTTCGACCATCCAGCACAATAAAGTAAATTTAATTTATTTAACTCTTTGAGTACTGGAAATCAATTTATCACATCAATGGTGAATCAGAATCAGGTTTATTATCACTGACATGTTGTGAAATGTGTTCCTTTGCGTCAGCAGCACAGTTCAATAGAGTGTGATAAGAAATATTAAAAATAAATTGTGCAAAAAGAGAGCAATAACATGGTAGTGTTCATGGACTGTTCAGAAATCTGATGGTGGAGAAGAAGCTGTTCCTGATACATTTTATATGTGCCTTCAGGCTCCTGTACCTCCTACCTACTGGTAGTAATGAGAAGAGGGTAGTGGGGGTGCTTAAAGATGGATGCTGTCGCTTTGAGTCATCATCTTTTGAGAAATATTCAGTGGTGGGGAGGCTGGTGCCCATGGTGGAGCTGGCTGTGGTTACCGTTCTCCGCAGTCTTTATCCATTCTGTGTATTGGTGCCTCTGCACCAATAGGCGATGCAAACAGTTAGAATGTTCTTCACAGCAAACCTGCAGAAATTTGTTTGAGTCTTTAGTGACATACCAAGTCTCCTCAAGCTCCTAATGAAATATAGCAAGCAGCTGGAATGTCTTATTTGTAATTGCATCACCATGTCAGTGGGAAATTGGAGGGATTCTGAGAGTCAGGATTTATTTGCATTTGGAAAGACAAGGAGTGATTGGGGACAGTCAGCATGGCTTTGTGTGTGAGAAATATTGTGAGTTTTACTGGAGACCAAGAGAATTGACAGGCAGGATAGTAGACCTTGTGTACCTAGATTTTAACAAGGCCTTTGACAAGGTACTGTGTGCTAGACTAATCAGGGAAGTTGGGACTCATGGCATCTAGGGTCACCTAGCCAGCTAGATATATAATTCGGTTGATGGTAAGGTGCAGACGATGCTAGAGAAGTGTTGTTTTTTCAGATTGGAGACAAGTTGATCTGTTGACCAGTCCCCAGTAACGCAGAGACCCATGCTGGGTCCACATAATAATAATTTGGATGAGAAAGTGGCAGGAATGATCAGTAAGCTTACAGGTGGCCCCAAATTTGATGGTGTTCTAAATTGGTGAAGAAAGTTGTTTGAAGTCACAACAGGATATTGATCTACAAGGAAATGGAATTTAACTCAGTAAGTGTGAAGTGATGCTTTTTGGGAAGTTAAACCAGTGCAGTTCATAAACGGTGAATGGCAGGGCTCTGAGAAGTGTCGTAGAACAGAGAGACCAAGGGGTATAAGTACACTGTGGCAAAACAGTGGACAGGGTGGTGATGGCGCAGTTGCCATCATTAGCCAAGAACAGGAGTTGGGATATCATGTGACAGTTGTACAAAACATTAGTTAGGCTGCACCTAGAGCATTGCGTGCAGTTCTGGTCACTGAGTGACAGGACAAAAACGTGATTAATGGGTCGCAGTTGAAGAAAAATTTGGAAGCATTTTACCTGGATTAAAGGGCTTATCTAGCGAGATTGATCTGTTCCCCCCAGCAGTGAAGGAAGCTCAGAGATACACAATGTAGAGGTACATGAAATATGAGAAGCTTATACAGCGTAGATGGACCAGAGATCTGTTTAAGACTAGACAGCACTGCTCTGTGAGGAGGTTTAAGGGGCAAGATTTTCACATGAATAATTGGCATTTGAAAAAGCGGGAGGTGCAAAGGGCAATAACCCAGTATTATATTGGGAAGAATGTGTTTGCAGCTGAGGTATTGGAAAATATCCCTGAAAAGGTACCAGCTGGTGGGACGGCTCAGTTAGAGTTGGAGAAATTAAGGTTGGAACATGCAATTAAGGTAAAGCAGCTGGAAGCAGCTGAGAAAGAGAATGAAAGAGCCGAGAGAGAGAGGGAGCATGTGCTCCAGCTAAAGGAGTTAGAGGTGAAACGGGAGCAGGAAAGAGCTGAGAAACAAAGAGAGCATGAAATTCAGTTAAAACAGCTGGAAACAGCTGAAAAAGAGAGGGAAAGAGCTGAGAAACAAAGAGAGCACGAAATTCAGCTAAAACAGCTGGAAGCAGCTGAAAAAGAGAAGGAAAGGGCTGAGAAGGAGAGGGAGGCAGAGAAACAGAGGAAACATGACTTGGAGATGGAGAAGTTAAGGCAAGAGTCACGAGTTCTGGGGTCAGACAGAGAGGAGCGGTTTAATGTTAGTCGGGAGTTGAGGTTAGTCCCTCCGTTCAAGGAGACGGATGTTGATAGTTATTTCTTGCTTTTTGAAAAGGTGGCAGTGAATCAGAAGTGGCCCACAGATCAGTGGGTGGCACTGTTACAAAGTGTGTTAAAAGGGAAGGCACAGCAGGCATATACGGCGTTGTCCATGGAGGAGGAGAGTTATGACAACGTAAAGGCGGCCATTCTCCGGAGTTACGAGCTAGTACCTGAAGCATATAGACAAAAGAAATTTTAAAAAAGGGTGGAATCAGACGTATACCAAGTTTGCCTATGAGAAGGGTGTGCTCTTGGACCGGTGGTGCACAGCAGAGATAGTGGAAGAGGATTACAGGTTGTGTTTCGGAGGATATCTGGATGTATTTGAATGAGAAGCCGAATAAGTCCATCTCAGAATTTGCTAGGTTCGCAGATGAATATGCCCTAACCCACAAGACAAAGTTTTCCTCGAATAAAAGTTCCCAGAGAGACTGTGGGAATGATCAAGAAAGCCCGCCGGCTGAGGCAGATGTCCCGCCGGGAGCTAGTGGTAAGGTTGGGGGGGAAAGGCCAGACGGCCTGAGGTTTCCGGGCTTGACCTGTTTTAATTGTGGAAAGGGGGGGCATATTGCATCTAGGTGCTTTGCTCCGAAGAAAGAGACAGAAAAGGGAAAGCAGCAGTCCCTATTGGATGTGCCGTGGTAATCAGTAAATCGACAAGAGAGCCCCGGGTAGACAGAGTACGAGAAGGGTTTGAGACTTGTATGTCAAACGGAACCATGTCTGTGAGGGAGGGAGACACACCAGTTCCAGTACGGATCTGGAGAGACACGGGGGCTGAGCTATCGTTGATCAGCAGTAAGGTACTAGATTTTGGTCGCAAGACGGGAATGGTAGCTGTGAAAGGAATAGGAAAAGGGACGGAAATGGTGTCCTTGCATAGGATCATTATGGATTGTGAGCTGGTGTCTGGACCAGTTGAAATAGGGGTGCGATCAGAATTCCCGAGAACTGACGCGGACATCCTTCTTGGTAATGATTTAGCCGGTGAGTATTGCGGCCCCGCCCCTAGATTCCAAGATCTATCCCGCATGCATGATCACTCGCAGCATGTCGAGAGAGGCAGCTGAGAAAGGGAGCAGTTTAAATCCAGCCAGTTTCGATTTGGCCGAGACGTTTTTACCAACCCTGTACCACGAGGGTTTAGAGGGTGGTAAAACTAAGAGTAGTAAAGTGAAAGAGGGTAAGGGAGAGGAGGTAGACCTGCCCTTAGTGAGGAGAAAAGTTCTAGAGGCAGAAAATAAAGATGAGAAACAGATAGAGCTGTTAAAAGGTCCAGGGTTGGACATGGATGATCTGTCTGGTTTGGCAGAACTGTTTGAAGAAGTTGAAAATTCTAAAGGTGTTCCCGATAATGAAATGAGGGCAGTCCTAGATGAAAAGGATGCCATTACCTTGAAGAAGTCTGCTGGGTTGGCAGATGAGGTTGTTTCAGCCCGCGGGGTTGAGTTTACTCCGGAAGGGAGTTGCCCAGAGAGTAGCTGGGAGAATCAGGGGAATTTAGAATTTGGACCGGGTACGGGTATTGAAAGCCTGGAAGAGGCAAATGTCCCATTTGAGTGTGTCCAAGATGGGGATGCACGTGGTACTGAACCTAGTAATGGAGCTCAGAAAAAGTCTGAGGTATTTGATTCAGTTGAAAAGGAAGGCAGTCCTTCTGGGTCCGATAGACTTGGTTCAGTGAAGAAAGGGTTAACCTTGGTAATAGTGGGAAGTGAGAGTTCCCAGGTGTTTGTGCTCGAAGGTGTGTTAAAAGTTAATGCGGAGATCAAAAGTGGGGAGATGAATATTATTATTGAAGGAAAAGGGAAATATGTAGTTCCCAAATCGAATGAAGAAAATTTAAAGGCTGGATTAATATCAAAGGCAGCAAGCAGGCTCCAGTCATTTCAATGGCATGGTACCACAAAGCCTGCAGACCACTTACAGGTTGAGTTGGAAGATGACGGGTGGGGGGGGGGCCCCATGCTATTGTTATTCCAGAGTGTGGTGTGAAAAGGCAGAATTTGAAATGCTGCTTGAACAAAGAGTTCGAACTGAAAACTAATAGCCTGAAGTGTCCTGAAGAAAAAACTAGCAACTTGTGTAAAATTAAAGAATTGGGTGGAAATTCAGAAGATGGTCTAAGTTTGGGACACAGTGTTGATAAAATAACTCCTATGAAAGAAGTGGGCGAAAGCCTATTTTGCCAGGGTACCCAAGCTCCCCACGTGGGAATTAACCGGAAAAGAGGCGAGGGTTAATGGGGACGCCATTTTTAAATAGCAAAAGCCGGTCTTACAGGATTTTGACCAAGCATGTGAATAATAAAGACAACCCCATGGAAGCCTGCCTGTTAAGTTTGAAAGCAACATAAAGATTAGTATTTGCATGAACTTTTGTAGTATACATGTAAGCTAAGATCACGACTCTTTAATTTTTGTTTGCTGAAGGAAAGAAATAATTATAGGTGGTTATTAAATTGAAGTCTGATGCTACAAGACTTTAGTAAGGTACAAGATGTTAAGATATTAAAGGAAGTGACACTGTAATCGTTAACTGCTTAGATGCTGAATTGAATGTATAACTGTATTACTCTGTAAAAAAAAAACTTTTGTATTGTGTTAGATTCGAAAATCCTTTAAGACTCTGTACTACTTCATTTTCACCGCAGGTGAAAACGCTTTGAAGAAAGGGGGTGTTACAAATGTGCCACAGCTCTGAGGGGCCAAAGGGTGCAGGGTAGCCCCCTCCTTTGTGAGAATCGCAAGATCACTATTGAGTCAGTTTGGGAGACCCAGGAAATGAGAGAAAGACATGCAGAATCCACAAAGAATTGGAATGTGTCCTGGCCTCCGAAAGGCGGACCCATTGATACCGGCTATTGTCTCTTGGAGACGGACTTGTGTATTGCATCCTGTACGATGCATCGAAGCCCCAGGCAGTGAACCAAGAAGGAGGTTGGTGGAGGGATTGCATTACCCCCAACCTGATTGACATCTGAGACCCTGTGAGTCAGGATAAAAGAGGGTCTATGGGAACAGCCCCTCAGACGCACCAGAAGGAACACTAGCGATCCCGTAATAGCGAAAGCCGGTGGGAAGGCCACATGCGTCCGTTTCCATTTGCCCCGGAATCGGTGTGCCTTTACCATGGAAGAACGGTTTTTAGCTAACAACGGGGAAATCAACTCCCAACGACTCTCGAAGGATTGACATCATAAAAGGAATGGGCAAGTTTTAACCCGTCTTTCTCTCAAACCAAAATGCTGCAGCTTGAATGAACTAAAGTGACTTTTATATTTCCATCGGACAATACATTATCCCCTAGACAACGACAGAGCTATTTCTTATTGATTATTATTATACCCGCGCTTTTAGATTTAGTATTGACGATGTATATCATCTGTATGTTTGCATTGATATTATTTTTGTGTATTTTTATCAATAAATACTGTTAAAAATAGTACCATCAGACTTCAACAGACCTCTCTATCTTTGCTGGTAAGTGACCCAGTTACAGGGTTCGTAACAGTGGACACACAAACAGTAACTGCATTTAAGAGGCATCTCGAATGGTACTTGAATGAACAAGGCCTGGAGGAATATGCAAGTGGAATTTGCACGGACAGCTATGATGGTCATCATAGAGGCAGTGGCTCAAAGGGTCTTTTATAAAGCTTGTACAGCTCTGACTCTATGTCTGACACAGCTAAAAATATGATTATATTTATTCAAATATCTAAATCTGATTTCTGCTGGCTCTTTTTAAAAACCCTTTCAAGTTGCTTCCAAACAAAATAACCCAATTAATGCAATGACTGAAAATGGGGACAAAAACAGATAAAAATTAACACTTATGTATCAATATAACACCAGTACATTTCATATTTGATGACTGCATTATGAACTGCTCTGACAATATTATGTGACCCCCCCCCACATGCTTCACTATCATCCCTGTACCAATGAACTCTACACTTTCAAAACTAAACAACTCCTGCCCAGAGGCACTGACGTCAATCATCATGAAGTGCTTTGAACAGTTGGTAATGCCACATATCAAAAACTCCATTCCTGCCGCATCAGACTCTCACCAATATGCTTACTGACGGAACTACTCTACGACAGATGCCATAGAATCTATCGTGCACCTGGCCCTCACACACCAAGAAGACAAGGACCCTTATATCAGAATGTTGTTTCTGGATTTCAGTTTGCCATTCAACACTATTGTCCCATAGACCCCGATCAACAAATTCCTATTTCTCAGTCTAAATGCATACTGGGTGTTGGACTTTCTAATCAACAGACCTCGGATAGTCAGGATGCACATCCACATCTCCCTCCCCTGAAACCAGGTGCCTGTGTACTCTCTGCTCACACATGGCCAAACACCCCAGTAATCACTGACGACACAGCAAAGGTGGAGCTCATCATCAACAATAATGAAACGGCCTGCAGAGAGGAGGAGGAAGAGCATGGTAAATAACTTCCACAATATCAACAGGACGAAGGAGATGGTTGGTGACTGCAGGGGAACTCGCGCCACACACACCCTTCGTTACATCGGCAGCCCAGCAGTGGAAACTACGAGCAGTGTCAAACTCCAGGAGTGCACATCTCACACAAACTCTCATCCTATCAAGCCAGGAAATCTCACCAATGCTTCTACTTTCCGAGGAGGCTGAATAAAGCTAGAGTATGCACATCTATACTCATACCGTTCTACAGATGCACAGCAGAGAGCATCCTGACCAGTTGCATCACTGCACGGTACGGAAACTGCACTGCGGCAGACAGGAACATGCTTCAATGTGTAGTCGAAACTGCCCAACACATCACTGGTACCAGTCTATCCACCATCAACCACATATGTACAGAAAGGGCCGGTAACATCATGAAGGATCCCACCCATCCTGCTCATGGACTGTTTGTCCCACCGCCATCAGGGAGGAGGCAACATAGCATCCACATCAGAATCACCAGACTCAAGAACAGTCAATTTCCCCAAGCAGTAAGGCTGATCGAGACCTTTACCCACCAACCCACCCTTCCATACCTCATCATTTCCTGTCAGAGTCACCACATGTACATACACTCTTACAAACATATAATCAATGTATATAAGCTATCTTTTGTATTTATATTTATTATGTTAGTTTTAATATTGTTTTTGCTGCATTAAACCTGGAGTAATAATTATTTCATCTCCTTTACAGTTGTGTACTGGAAATGACATTAAACAATCCTGAATCTTAAATGTCAATCATTATGAAATGTGAAGAGACAGGAAGATTTTAGTATTCCTCAGCCTGCAAGTTGGTGTCTGTTGTGGGACTGATGTTGTAACATGTTTATACTAAGTTACAGTTTGAAGAAAGTGAGCAGATATTTGCAAGGAACTTAGATCATGGGTGATAATAACAACAGGGGAAAATGCACTGCAACAGGATCAGGTACTGCACTATAACCCAACTTATTATCCAAGCACATTGGAGATGTGTGAAGCAATAATTTCCTTAGGCCTTTGCAAGGAAGTTGTTTATTGCAAAAGAGAGCTGTGTCATAATTATCCACTGCATAGTGACTGAACAGATAGTGATGGAAGGAGTACCTCATGTGAAGGTGATATGCAGATTTATGAAATCCTGCAAATGAATCTTGGTGTTTATTCTGTGAAATCACCTAAATATTCCAGTCAATTAACCTCAATTTCTCTATTTTCTAAATAAATACTTCCAGGGTGCCTGCAAGAAATGCTGTCCTTGGCTCAAACACAAAAACTAACAATTGTAATTTGCATCGTGACTGAGCTCCGGTCTGTCCACCTGCACTTCCTCTTGGTTACTCCATCGCCATCTGTCGAATATTTTGTAACTCGGTTGCTTGACATGATTTGATAATGCGGTCAGTGAAATGAAAAGGGATTTCAGTCATTGGTAACTGACGCTGTCTTCCAAACTGGAGTCAGCACTGAGACTGAGCAAGTGTCACCTCCACGAGTGAAAGCCGCGTTGGTAATTGATCTACGAGCGGCTCTGAGCATCCAGTGGGTGGCCAGCCGGGTGAAAGCGTTAGCGTTACAAACTTGGTCTTCTAAATCCATACATGTATACAGCAGTACAAACCCTAACAAAAGAAATCCAATTCATTATGTTTTGTACCATTTGCTTGTTGGAACACATCAAAGCCAATCCCCACAATCCTGCTGATTATATGAAGTTCAGAGTCCCATGTTCTCTACTTCTGCTTTCAACCATCTCTCAATTCATTTCATAAACTTTATATGAATCCCCAATCACTTTCTCAAAGTACTTCATAATCTTAAAACCTTCAAAATGCCCTCATAACTTTCCCAGTTGCATGTTAGTACAACCCCTTTAAAGTGAGATCCTTATTAAAACTGTTTCAAATCCTTCCTTTGCTACCACTAATTAAAATCGTTTGATATTCCCTTTCAAGCTGTAATGTTAAACACTCAGTATTATAAATAAGGGGAATATCCCTTTGCCATGTATAATTAATGTATTGGCTTAGGGGAACTATACAAGTAGCCATAAAACATTTGTTAGGAAATGTGTCAGCGTTTTCCAAGTGACGTGATGAACTTTTAATCGATTTCACGATCTCACACAAATAGGGATCAGGAAAACGTGGATTTTTTCATGCAATCTGGCTATTAATTATACATTAGTCTGGATTTTACGAAATATGAAGAGTACAATATAAAACACTGGAGCCTGCAAAATTACATAAAATCAATGTGGAAGACGTAACTAGTTCCTCCGTTGAAAATATTTGCTGCAGCAATAAAAGTACCCCGGGGATATCAGCAAACATAAGTAACACCACAATATAATGCCTGCTTAATAGAGTGATACAGTGAAGCCATGGGGCATCGGTCCCTCGTGGGCGAATGATTTGCACAGTGAAATACTGACTTTATTGTGATTTGCACATCACTCGATCAGTGAAAATAACAGCTGTTGTGCACTGGATACAAGTACGGTACTTGTATCAATTCCCTTATTTTCTTCACGTTTACATATATTAACTACCGTCTTTTAAAATTTAGCATTTTTTTCGTGAGTGATATGAGAGTAGCGAAATCGATAGCAGCTCTTCAAAAACAGAACGAAGGTACAGAAAAAGCAAAGTCTAGTCCACGTCACGCTCATAACCACTTCATTTCACGGCCGCTTTGAC
The DNA here is from genome assembly GCF_030144855.1 of Hypanus sabinus. Taxonomy (NCBI): domain Eukaryota; kingdom Metazoa; phylum Chordata; class Chondrichthyes; order Myliobatiformes; family Dasyatidae; genus Hypanus; species Hypanus sabinus. The sequence goes on along the minus strand of NC_082707.1, from coordinate 157,221,136 downwards.
TCTTGCGGGCTCCAAAAGTTTATTTAACTTTTACGGGTAGCTAAGCTTGAGGTCCATCGTAAACACAAAAGATTCTGCAGACTCTGGGAATCTTGAACAGCGCACACAAAATGCTGGAGGCATTTCAGATAGACCTGATTATTTTTAAAAGCCTCTGAATCACGTAAATATAGTTGAACAATTTCTTTCCCTCTGCCATCCGATTGCCTGATTGGACATTGAGCACATGACTTGTTTATTTTAATTTCCACTAATAATTTAACTATTTAATATATATTTATTGTAATTAATTTTTCTCTATTATTATGTATCGCATTGTACTGGTGCCGCAAAGACAAATTTCATGACATATTATACCTGATTCTGAAATAATTGAAATATAGTTTAATAAACTTTAATATCATTGCTAAAATAAAGGCGGGAATGAAAAGAGTTACCCATATTTCCCTTGCCATTTCGGGCTGGTGATCCCATTGGAATGAATGGGACCCTAAACCTACCTGCCCGTCTCGAGGAGAGAGAGATCAGACACACCTGGAGCTCCCCACGTGATCACGAATCCAGCTCGGCAGTGCGCATGCGCAGATGTCGGGCGTGCTGATTTGCGGAGGAGTATCCAAGAGACTCCTAGTATGAACCAATCCGCGTGATAAGGGAACAGAGTTGGGATGTGAAACTTGTTCCAACTTGTACAGTAATGTTCTCCTTGTTTTTACTAATACGCAGTACTTCCGTTTCACAAATGACTGACCCAGTTTGTATACCAGAAGGCAAAAGAACTCACACTGTGCTATTTTGAAAGGCCAGTAGGAGGAAGATCTGACTCTTCCATTCTTTCCTGCAGGGCATCGCCTCATCAAATAGAACAAACACGACGAGGAGTGAGCTGATAAACTGAAGTGAGAGTTAAAATTTAGGTGGAACTAACAAAAGAGTTGTTTGTGTGTAACTCTTACTCAGGACTTTATTTCAGAAACAGGTTATTCATATGAAAACAAGATTAAAATTCATCCGGAGGAAAGGAATAAAACTATGTTGAGTGCCACATGTGCTAATACTCACCGAATTCGGGTGTTTTAGAACATGTAGCAAGAAATCAAATGAGCTGGCCATTTTATATTGACCTTAATTTGTCGGTTCTATTGACTTTATTTATTCCATCTTACATTTAACATGTTGGAGAATTTTTCTGGAACACGTCTGTTGCGCGCTCCATGCGCTCTCTTATTAACTACTTTCTATTAGTGTTGCTGCCTTTTTTCAAATTTGAGTTTATTTATGTCAGAATATACTAATATAAACAGCTACTGACGTGAATTTTTTTGAACAAAAATAACTTCCAGAGCTGATTGATTTTGAATTTAGATTTTGCGAGCCGATTTTTGTGGAAGTTGGTCTCTTTATCTAATATTGTTTGGTTTAACTTCAAATAAATTTTATGAGTAATTTAGTTGCAAGTATAATGTTCTTCAGTTTGGCTCTACATGAAAATAGAATCAATACTTTCGGCCGGGGTAAAGTGAAAATTTAAAAAACCTTATGAGAATTTAATTAAATGGAAAAATGCAGACTTTCAATTGGAACTAAAACAATAAGCAGTAAGACAGTTGTGTGTAAAAGTAAGATTTTTTAAATAATTCTGAGGGGCTGGAAAAGGGTACCAGGAATGGAATAAGGTCTTGGTTTTGAAAACTAGCAGACTAAAGTCTGGTTCAGCATAACTAATATATAATCATTTAACATGATTATCTAACATAGGTTGACAGAATTTGCCTCAAATTGGATGTTAAGGCAACATTGTTAAGCTTTTAATAGCTAATTACTCCATCATCCTTTCCTCATTTAATCTTTTCAGGATTGTATATTAAAGAATGCCTCTATTTAAGATTAGGTGTGTAAGATGATGAGAGGCATTGATCGTGTGGATAGTCAGAGGCTTTTCCCCAGGGCTGAAATGGCTAACACAAGAGGGCACACTTTTAAGGTGCTTGAAAGAAGGTACAGAGGAGATGACAGGTGTAAGTTTTTTACGCAGAGAGTGGTGACTGCATGGAATAATGGGCTGTCGGTGGTGGAGGTGGATACGATAGGGTCTTTTAAGAGACTCATGAATAGGTACATGGAGCTTAGAAAAACAGTGGGCTATGGGAAACCCCAGGTAATTTCTAAAGTAAGTATATGTTTGGCACAGCATTGTGGGTCAAAGGGCCACAAAGGCTGTAGGTTTTCTATGTTTCTATTACAGATTCATTGTTTAAAAAATATGCTCAAAGATTCAGTTTGGTTATTTTTGGTAACTGAAGAGGGAAAACAAATTACAGAAAGGAAGCAGCAAAAACATTCAAGATGGTTGTGCCTATAAAAATTATTCACACCCCCCCCCAAAGAAGTTTTCATGGTTTACAATATTGAACCACAAGTGGATTTAATTTAGTTTTTTGAACATTGATCAACAGAAAAAGGCTCTTACATGTCAAGGTGAAAACAGATCTCTACAAAGTGATCTAAGTTAATTACAAATGTAAAACACCAAATAATTGATTGCATAAATATTCCCTTTAATACGACACACCAAATTATCTCTAGTGCAGCCAATTGATTTTAGAATTCACATCATTAGCTACATAGAGACCTGTGTGCAGTGTAGGTGTTCCAAATGATTGTAGTAAAAATACACCTGTATCTGGAAAGTCCAACTGCTGGTGAGTCAGTATCCTGGCAAAAACTATGTCATGGAGACTCCAACAACTGCTTGAAAAGGTTATTGAAAAGCTCAAGTCAGGAGATGGATACACGAAGATTTCAAGCAAGAACTGGAAAGAACATGGCACAGCTGTAAACCTGCCTGGAGCTGGCCATCCTCAAAAACTGAGTGACCGTGCAAGAAGGGGACTAGTGAGGGAGGCCACCAAGAGAACTATGACATGTCTGGAGGAGTCACAAGCTTCGAGGGAGAGTGGCAAAGAGAAAGCTACTGTTGAAAAAAACTCCCATGAAATCTTGGCTAGAGTTTGCCAGAAGGCATGAGGGAGATTCTGAAGTCAGCTGGAAGAAGGTTCTATGGTCTGATGAAACCAAAATTGAGCTTTCTGGCCATCAGATTAAGCGCTATGCTTCAGGGAAGCCAAATACCACACATCATCAGAAACATACCATCCCAATTGTGAAGTATGGTGGTGGCTGCATCGTGCTGTGAGGATGCTTCACTGCAAGCAGGCCCTGAAAAGCTTGTGAAGGTAGAGGATAAAATGAATGCAGCAAAATACAGGGAAATCTTGGAGCAAAACCTGATGCAGTCTGTAAGGGAACTGTGACTTGGGAGGAGATTTGTTTTCCAGCAAGACAGTGAACCCAAGCATAAAGCCAAAGCTACACAGGAATAGTTGAAAAACAATAAAGTCGATGTCCTGGCGTGGCCAAGTCAGAGTCCAGACCTCAATCCAATTGACAACATGCAACTGGACTTGAAAAAGGTTGTTCACTCACGACCCCCATGAAATCAGACAGAACCTGAGCATTTTTGTAAAGAAGACTGGGGAAAAATTGCAGTGTCCAGATGTGCAAAACTGATAGAGATCTGTCCACAATGATTCAAGGCTATAATTGCTGCCAATGGTACATATAAATACTGACTTGAAGGGATGGGGATACTTATGCAATCAATTATTTTATGTTTTATATTTGTAATTAACTTTGTAGAGATCAGTTTTCACTTTGACACAGGAGAGTCTTTTTTCTGTTGATCAGAAAAAACGCCAAATTAGATCACTGTGATTCAGTGTTGTAAAACAACAAAACATGAAAACTTCCATTGAAGGTCCATTAGATTAGTTCATAGTAGATTTATATAGCCTCATCCAAAGATGTGACAGGGTTTAACTAATTGAGACTGACTAATAACTCTTGTATATAGAGGTAATTATTTGAGGGACAGCATTATTGATATTATAGGGGTATTTAATAGTCAATGATTTCACACAATGTAGAATTCAGGACATTTAAATATTTGTTTGGCAATGGAGTAATTTGCAAACAAATTTCACTGACAATTAAAACGGATAATTTTCATGTTTCCAATTAAAAAGAAACAATTACAAGAAAAAATGAAATACGAAAGTATGCTGGTCAAAAATATAAAAGAGAATGCCAAAAGTTGTTTCAGATACAGTATATAAAGAGTAAAAGAGGACACTGGACTGTTGAAAAATGATGCTGGGGAGGTAGTTATTGGGAACAAAGAAATAGTGGATGAATTGAATTACAGTGGTGCTAGAAAGTTTATGAACCCTGCAGCATTTTCTCTATTTCTGTCTAAGTATGACCTAAAAAGTGATCAGATACGCACACTAGAACTAAAACAAGATAAAGAGAACCTTTGTATGTGAACCTTTGCTTTCATTAACTGGTGTGACCCTCCTTGTACAGCAATAACTTCAATCAAACATTTCCAGTAACTGCTGATCAGTCCTGCATATTGGCTTGGAGGAATCTTAGGCCATTCCTCTGTACAAAACTGCTTCAACCCTGGGATGTTGGTGGGCTTCCTTTCATGAATTGCTTGGTCCTTCCACAACTTTTCTATATGAACTTTCACGTGACCATTCCAAAACATGAATTTTCTTCTTTTTAAACCATTCTGTTGTTGATATGCATTTCTGCCAAAAAGTTCAACTTTTGTCTCATCTGTCCACAGAACTTTGTCCCAGAGATGTTGTGGAATAACCAGGTAGACTTTTGCAAACTTGAGACATGCAGCAGTGTTTTTTTTTTGGAGCAGTGGTTTCCTCCGTGGTGTCCTTCCATGAACACCATTCTTGCTCAGTGTTTTTTTTAATATAGTGGACACATGAACAGAGACTTCAGCAAGATCTAGAGGTCTCTGCAGGTCCTTTTCTATTCCCCTTGGGTTCTTTTTTGCCTCCTTCAGCATTGCACATTCTGCTCTTGGTGTGATCTTTGCAGGATGCCTACTCCTAGAGTAGCAACAGTACTGAGTATCCTCCAATTATAGACAAACTCTTACTGCGGACTGACGTACATTCAGGTGTTTTGCAGCTTTTTCCAGCATCATGCATCTCTACAATTCTTCTTCTAAGGTCCCCTGAAAGTTGTTTTGATCAAGGCATGGTGCACATAAATAGATCTCTGTTGAGAAGAGCGGGCTCTGTGAGTAACCTGACTTTGTGTGCTTTTTTTTAATATAAGACAGGGCACCTCTACAACCTACATCTCCAATCTCATCTCATTGATTGGAACACTTGACTCCAAATAGCTTTTGCAGAAGGCATACATTTTCCCAGAGGTTCAAATACATTTTCCAACAAATACATGTAATACTGGATAATTTTTCTCAAAAAATAAATGAACAAGTATAATGTTTATTGTGTTATTCATTTACAGCAATTGGGTTCTCTATCTAATTTTAGGACTTGTGTGAAGATCTAATCATATTTTAGGTCATACTTATGCAGAAATAGAAAAAATTATACACAAACTTTCTGGCACCACTATAAGTGTTTTGCGTCAAACTTCACTGTAGAAAACACCAGGAGTTTGGCAGAAATTCAGGTGTCAGGGGGCAGAAGTGAGTGTAGTCACTATTACTGAAGAGTTGTGCTTGGGGAAACTAAATGGTCTGAAGGTAGAAAGGTCACCTGGATCAGATGGACCACACCCCAGGGTTCTGAACGAGGTAGCTGAAGAAATTGTGGAAGCAGTAGTAGTAGTGATCTTTCAAGAATCACTAGATTCTGGAATGGTTCCAGAGGACTGAGATATCATAAATGCTACTCCTTGAGAAAGGAGGGAGGCAAAAGACAGGGAATTAGGAGCCAGTTAGCCTGACCTTTGTGGTTAGTTAGATGTTGGAGTAGATTATTAAGGATGAGGTTTTGGGATATTTAGAAGCACATGAATAACTGGTATGTTGAATTAATGTAGGCTAACTAAGGAAGGCAAATGCAATGTTACCTTTCATTTTGAGTGTGCTAGAATATAAAAGCAAGGATGTATTACTGGGGCTTTTTAAGGCATTGGTCAGAACCCAGTATCATAATATTAGATAAAAAAAATAAAAACACAAAATGCTGTCTGTCCTGCTGAGTTCTGCCAGCATTTTGTGTTTTTATTTATTTCCAGAATCTGCAGATTCACTTGTGTTGCCATCAGAGTATTAGGAACAGTTTGGGGCCCCATATCATTAGATGGAATGACCCTAGAAATGAAATGAATTGCATACTCCAGGATAAAATCTGATCTGTTTACCATATTTAAGAACAATTAATATGATTATTTGATTCACACTTTCCAGCTAAATGAATTCCTCCCAATCTCTGTTCTGAAGGGCTATTAATGTATTCTGAGGCTGTACCCTCTAGTCCTAGGCTCTCCCACTAATGGAAACGTCCTCACCAAGTCAATATTCAACAGGTTTCAATGAGATCCCAATTCATTCTTCTAAACTATAGCAAGTACAAGACCAGAGTCATGAAATGCTCCTTGTGCATTAACCCTTTCATTTCTACGGTCATTCCCTCCAATGATATGGGGCCCCAAACTGTTCCTAATACTCTTTACTGGGTTCTGACCAATGCCTTAAAAAGCCTCAAAGATCAGTAGCAAAGTGATTCTTGGTTGGCCTGGTGCTCTGTGCTGCCATATGCAGCCACTTTTTCATTTGTTTTGGATTTCAGAATTGTAAGTGTACTGTTACAACCAGATAGTATGGAAAAAGCCTTTGGGACTATTTCCCTTGTGAGAACACAAAAAAGCTTTGAATTACTTCTTCCCATTGATTTATATTTTTTAACTTGTTGACAGACATTGGGCTGTTCCTCCTTTAATCCATCTAAATAATCCTAGACTGAGCTGAAATAAATAAAAAATGCTGGAAATAATCATCAGATAAATTAGCACCATTAAAGAGCCATTTTAGATTGATGAGCCGTCATCAGAATTCTGAATGGCATAATATATATAGCAATCTGTTGACTATACTTCATTAGGAATTTGAGGAAACTTGGTGCGTCACCAAAGATTTGTCCAAATTTCTACAGGAATATCATGGAGAGCGTTCTAACTGGCTGCATCACCGTCTGGTATGGAGGGGCCACTGCACAGGACCAGAAAAAGCTGCAGGAAGTTGTCAGCTCAGCCAGCTCCATCGTGGCCACTAGCCTCCCCAGCCTCAGCTAAAGGTGATGCCTCAAAAAGGCAGCATCCATCATTAAGGATCCCCATCACTCAGGGCATGGCCTCTTCCCATTGCTACCATCAAGGAGGAGGTACAGAAACCTGAAGCCACGCACTCAGTGTTTTGGGAACAGTGTCTTCCCCTCTGCCATCAGATTGCTGAATGGACATTGAACCCAAGTACACCACCTCATTAGTTTATTTTCTTTTGCTCTCTTTTTGTGCTATTTAATTTTGCATTGTGTGTGTGTGTGTGTGTGTGTGTGTGTACACATACACTCATATATACATACTGTATATATTTGTTATTGTAATTTATAGTTTTTGAAATTATGTATTTCAATTAACTGCTGAAACAACATTATTCACAACATATGCCAATGTTATTAAACATGATTCTGATTAAAAACAGTGGTAGGAAAATTAGTAGAATCTTGATTAAAGAGAATGTACAAATATAATAAATTGAGAATGGATCTCAAAACAAAATTTTAACAATTAGTCTCAGAGAATACTTCGAAGAGGTAAGAGGGAGAGAGCAGTTAAGAGTAATGGAGTAGGTGGCTTTTTTGATGGGGCTGTGCTTTGATAACATGTCATACATAACATAATTACTGAGCATGTAGAGAGAAGGGTATAATAGAAGTATGGATTCCTATCTGGTTACCAAACAAAATGGCGTGTAAGAGTAAAAAGTTCCTTTTCAGAGTTTCAAATGGAGAAAGTGGAACCTCATAGCATCATTGCCGCAGCTGTACGTTCATAATTTCTACTAACAAATGAGATTTTGCAGTCAAAATCTACTTTTCTAAATTTGTGCATGACACATTTAGTGGTTGTCAGTCGTGATGGGGACTGGAACAGGCATGTTATTGGCAAATAAGTGTTAACACATTAAATTTCAGTGAGAATTTTAAAAGAACTCGAAGGGATCTCTGATTACAAATACACAAATAGTGATAAGTTGTAATACAGTTCAGTTGGACCATAAATATAAAGCAAACACTACTTTATTTCTAGAGAGAACTGGGAACTTTGCTGAACTGTTAATAAACCTTTAAGATTGTGCTTGGAGTAGTATGTAGAGCTCTGATCACTAAACGTGAAAATTGAGGCAGGTTCTCCAATATTTTCTTGAATAGGTGTGGCTGAGTTGTTATTTGATTAGAATCTTTAAAACCGCAAGAGGCTGAAAAAGAAGATAAAAAGTGTGCTTCCACTTTTGGAGCAGAGCAATGAAATAGAAGGCCCGGGCAAGACTTCTATGCTCACAATGCTGGAATTGTGGAACTTGAATCCGTGGGGAGAGACAGTACAGAATACAGGAACTGAATGTAAGGGGAGCTTTGCATTCATTTATACGGTAAAGCCAAGTGGCACTTAATTTAAATGAGAGCATTACCTTAATGTAAAATTAAGCTGTGCATCTTATACCACTAAATATAATCCAAATACTACTTTCTGAAAATTGTTAATTGGGCCATAATATCACTAACCATCTTAAAGATAGTGCTTTAGTGCTTTGGATGAATTTATAAATTAGTTATACTACATTGATACTGTCAACCTAGCTCTTTTTCAGAATGGTGTATGATTGCTCGAATAACTATTTTGCAATGAATATCATAATTTGTCACTCCATCATGATTACAGATCATTTGCTAAGATTGATCCAATCTAAGTTCCCTCAAGTGTAACCCAAGGCATCTGTTAAAAATGCATTAAGTCAAATGATGGACTAGAATAGCCAACAAATTCTTTAATAATTCATAATTTTTCACTATAAAAGATTTAATACTATATGCAGAATTGATTAGTGTGTAAACAAAATGACCAACTGATGATCCATCTTGAATCAGCTGTAGAGAATATCAGGCTACATAGGGCTCGTGACAACTTAAAACAATTAAACTAACACTGGCCTGCAAATGAGAAGTGTATTTGACCTGGAGCAACATAGCAATGGGAATTTGTACTTATAGGTTGCTGTATGATAACAATATGTCCCAAGACATTTGATAGCTGCCATCAGGCAAGATTTAACTCACACAAAATGCTGGAGGGACTCAGTATTGATGAAGGAGAATAAACAGTTGCTAATTTCAGGTGAGACCCTACATAAGTAACCTTAACCCTACCTCCACAATACTTCTTACACTATCATAGGCTGTCTTTGATTCTGCCTTTTTTAACACTAAGCTCTTGAATGCTTACATTGTATAGTGTAATTTTCATGTATCATTTATGTATAATCTATATTCTGTAGAGTTCTCTGTCCCTATGTGCCCATGGTGCTGCTGCAGACAAGATTTTTATACTGTACCTTACCATACTTGTGCACGTGAAATAAACTCAACCTGGTGTCCCCTGTAAATCTGTTCCCTTATCCTAAGTGTATTTTTATCTACCTCTGAGTGAAACATTTCCTGTAGACTATTTCTCAAAGCGTAGAAGGTTGAAGGGGGACTTGATAGAGGTATTTAACATTATGAGGGGGATAGATAGAGTTGACGTGGATAGGCTTTTTCCATTGAGAGTAATGGAGATTCAAATAAGAGGACACCAGTTGAGAGTTAAGGGGCAAAAGTTTAGGGGTAACATGAGAGGGAGCTTCTTTACTCGAAGAGTGGAGGCTGTGTGGGATGAGCTTCCAGTAGAAGTGGTAGAGGCAGGTTCGATATTGTCATTTAAAGTAAAATTGGATAGGTATATGGACAGGAAAGGAATGAGGGGTTATGGGCTGAGTGCAGGTCGGTGGGACTAGGTGAGAGTAAGCATTCGGCACGGACTAGAAGGGCTGAGATGGCCTGTTGCCATGCTGTAATTGTTGTATGGTTATATGATTAAAGAAAAACATGATGAGAAACAGATTTTCTGATCCTTCATCAGGTTGCTGTTTGTGGGAATGGTGGGAACTTGCATTATAAAAGTGAACACCAGTCAAAACACTTATGTCCTGAGGCTACGAAAGCAGTTTTTAAAACTCAAGCCTTTCAAATGCCATTCATTGTACTTGAGTTGTTCTGTTTTGTTGAATCAGGCTGCGATCAGGTTAGTTTTCATTTTTAAGACTACTTTGTCCAATTTGAATCTCTGTGAACCTGTGTTTAATTTTTATCTTTCCCAATGATCATATTACTAATGTAGGCTTTCTCCCAGTGATGAATGAAGGACACCGTTCATTCTCAATAACATGCTTTCCCACAGACTTTCTATGGGCTAATGCAGTGAAACGTATGGTCACCTTAAATCTATTTGAGTATTCAGTCTTCTGGAGGAGTCTTGGATGTAGGTTAACAAATCTAAAACTGGCAAACCTCCATGCAACTAAATTGAATAATCTGTGCCTGAAGCAAGCAAAGCTTGAGGGAGGAATTGATGGTTAGAATGTTGAATTAAATGTGAAATGATGTACAGTAGAGGGGGAATATACAGAAAAAAAGATACAAATCTATGATAAATGAGACAAAGAAAAAGTTTGTTTTATTTTATCTCCAACCATAATTGAATATGAAACTCCACACTTACAAAAGCAACATTTCAGTGCATACTGAACACTTTGGCAGTAATTAAGATTTATCTCGCTATTAAAAATTTACTCACCTGTAAGCTTCAGAGATGATAACTACTTTCATCAGACACCTCAAGGTACTGGAGAGGCATCATCAATGCTGAGTCTTCAAAATCCTTTAACTCATTGCAACAAATTATGTTTAGTGTTCCCTCCCGGCCAATATCCCAAGTAATTATGCTTGACTAGCTCAGATGAGTGGGCCACATTGTTGGCATAATTGACACCAGGCTCCCCAACCTGATGCTTTGTCAAGAAATGATCAGTACATCTAAAACATTTCACAGTTGTTCTCAGAACCCACTTGTTATATATTAATCTGGGAATCCCGGTCCCCTGACTCCTCAAAACAGGGCAACGAGGCCACTCACCGGTTCAAAGAGCAACACCTCATATTCCGTCAGGGTAGTCTCCAACCAGATATGAACATTGATTACCTCCGGTAATTTTCCCCCTCCCCCCTATCCTTCTCCCTTCCCCCCTTTCTCCCTCACTCTCTCCCTTTTCCCCTTGGTGCACCATCAATAACTCTCTCTGAGACGTGAAGGCGGGATATCGGCTTTTATTGACTGGAAGAAAGAACAAGCAGTAGTTGACCACCATACTACACCCTGGAGACTGAAGGCCGGGCTCAGGCCTCAATCGCCTTTATACCAGGGTCTGTGGGAGGAGCCAAGGTCAGTGGGAGGGGCCACAGGAGCAGTCAGCAGGGGGCGTGTCCAGACAGGTATATGTAGTTCACCACACCCCTCACCCCCTCCTTTCCCCGACCCCTCTTCTCCTCCTCCTTTTCACCCATTTCCCCTTCCCCCATCCATTGAGTACCCTCTTCTCCTCACCTGCCTGTCACCTCAGTAATCCTCTTCCTTGTCTTTCACCCATAGTCCAGTCCACTCTCCTATCCTATCAGATTCCTCCTTCTTCCCTTTTCCACGTTATCACCTCCCAGCTTCTCATTTCATCCCCCCTTCTCACCCCTCCCAAAACTGTGTACTACTTCCCCTTCCCCTGTTCCCCTGTGCCGTCTTATTCTGGCTTCTCTCCCCTCCTTTCCAGTACTGATAAAGTGGCTCAGCCTGAAACGTCAGCTGTTTATCTCTTTCCATCGATGCTGCCTGACCTGCAGAGTTCCTCCGGCATTTCGCATGTGTTACAAAGAACAACTGAAGTGGGACTGAGCTTCTTGAACCTATCTGTCCAGAGAATGTAGAAGACCAACAAAAGCAGCAGCAGGAATGCCCTTCCTTCCATATTACCTACTCTCCCAGCCCAGCAGGCACTTCATGACACACCAGTGGCAAAGTGTACTCTTCATCCCTATCTTAGAACCCACAGAACTGGAAACAAGCACCTCTCAACCTGAACTAGAGGATGTGCAAGAGTTACAAACTATAATTTCCAGATTGGTGAAAAATGTCTGCAAGTTCAACTTGTAAAATGGAAATTTTGGTGCTGATGGTCAGAGGCAATAGGAGCAGCAGGCTAGAGTCAGAGGGAGACATTTGTCCACTGCCGTGAGTTGAAAGAGTTTGAAAACTCAGGGTTGATGGTACCTAATGCCTTGAGGTGTCTGTTCTTGCTTCTGAAGCTTACAAGTGAGTATATTTTTTAATAGCATGATAACTCTAAAGCTATGGTCCCTTTTGATAATTCCAGGTATATTCCCTAGCATTTTATATTTTGAAATAAAATGGTAAGACCATATTTCGTGGCTGAGGTTTTCATTCACCTGTAGTGTCCTAGTTGCAGTGTTCATAGAGTGTTCACATTTTCACACGTCATGTTTTTGACTTTGTTGCTGTGAAGTTTCACTCACAGTCTCTAGCTACCCTAAAAAGTTTTTTTCAGATCCTGTTAAAGCAGCCTACTGGTAACACAAATATTTGTACCTTAATACGTAAGTGAAACAGCTTTTACCACAAAAACAATCCTCCTCATGAACTACTAACATTATCGAGCCTGCAAAGAGACAAAACAGACATGAATTTCAAAGGTGTTGGAAACTAGAATCAAAAATAGAAAATAGAAAACTGATAAAGGAGCATCAAAGCCATTGATTTTAGTGGAAAATCTACTAAGGGATGCTAAGACTTTACTATAAGAGGACATAGGAGCAGAAATGGGATATCTGTATCATCAGGTCATGGCTGATTGATTTTCCCTTTCAACCCCATTCTTCTACCTTCTCCTTGTAATTTTAGATGCCCTCACTGATCAAGAGCCTACCTGTACTTTAAGTATACCCATTGACAACCTCCACAGCTGACCGTGCTCACCTCTCTCCGGCTAAGGAAAATCCTCCTCATCTCTATTCCAAATAGAGGTCCCTCTGTTCTGAGGCTGTGCCCTCTTGTCCTAGATTCCCCCACTATAGGAAACATTCTCCCCACATCCATTCTATCTTGGCCTTCCAATATTGGATAGATTTCAATGAGATCCCCCCCCCCCCACCCCATTCTCCAGTGAGTACAGGCCCAGAGCCATCAAACGCTCCTCAAATGTTAACCATTTCATTCCTGTAATCATTCTTGTGAATCGCCTCTGGACCCTCTTCAACACCCTCATATCTTTCCTTAAACAAGGGGCTCAAAACTGCTCACAATACAAAACACAAGTTTGGTCTGACCAATGCCTTATATAGCCTCCTTGGTTTTATATTCTAGTCCTGTTGAAATTAATGCTACCATTGAATTTGCCTTCCTTACCACTAGCACAACCTGCAAGATAACCTTATGGGAATCCTGCCATAGGACTCCCAAGTCCCTTTGCACTGCTGATGTTCTTTAGAAAATATTCTACACCTTTATTCCTCATACCAAAGTGTTCTCACTACATTCCATCTGCCACTTCTTTCCAATTCTCCTAATCTGTCCTTCTTCAAACTCCCTGCTTGGTCAACTTACCTGCACCTGCAAGAACTGCAAACTTAGCCACAAAGCCATCAATTCAGTCATCCAGATCATTAATGTATAATGTGAAAAGATGTGGTCCCAACTCCAACCTCTGTGGAACACCACTAGTCACCAGCAGCCAACTCCTTTATTCCCTCTCTTTGCTTCCCGCCAGTGTTACGTATCCCATAACTGGATCACTTACCAGCAAAGATAGAGAGATTCGTTGAAGTCTGATGGCACTATCTTCAAACATTTTTATTTATAAAGGGGGCACAAAAGTAAGGTTAATACAAACGTTCAGATAATATATGTCATCAATACTCAATCTAAAGCGCGGGTATAGTAATAATCATCATTAAGAGATAAGCTCTACTGTTGTCTAGGGGATAATATATTGTCCGTTGGAAATATAAAAGTCACTCAGAAGTCTGCAGGCTTCAGCCTTTTGGGAATCACTGGGTTTCACGTGTTGGAGAGAGAGAGAGAGAGAGATTGGTGAGAAAAGGAAAACTTGCCCGGGTCTTTATGAAGCAAATCCTTTGAATCAGGGGAGCGGGCTCCCCCTGATGTTAGTTAAAAGCGGTTTTCCGTGATTCCAGCCACAGACTCCAGGCCCGGAATCTAACGCAAGTGACTTCCTTCAAAATGGCTTCCTGCTACTGCGGGATCGCTATCATGTCTTCTTGGTGCATCTGAAGGGGTTGTCCCCCCCCCCCCCAGACCCTCCTTTATACTTCCTCCAGGGGTCGCAAGTGTCAATCAGGTTGGGATGATGCAATCTCTCTCTCAACCAGCCCACCTTGCCCGAGGGCTTTACACGTGGTCTCCATGAGACAATAGTCAATGTCGCCTTGTTTTGCATCCCGGGTGGAACACGGTATTCGGCACGTCTCTCTCTCTCTCCCATTTCCTGTGTCTACTGACCCCCCCCCCCCCCCCCCAACTAGTGCTCTTGCAATTCTCACAAAGGAGGGGGCTGCGGACATAACACCAGTCAGCCAATATTCTGTCCATGCTAGTATCATTCCTGTAATATCATGCCATGTTACCTTAACAGCCTCGTGCATGGCACCTTGTTGAAAGGTTTTGAAAATCGAAGTAAACAACACCCACTGACATCCCTTTGTCTTTCATGATTGCTATTTCTCCGGTACATCTATAGAAGTTTTTGAGTGTATTTGTTGACATACCACACCTCTTCAAACTCCTAATGAAATATAGCTAATGTCCTGCCTTCTTTATAACTGCATCGATATGTTGGGACCAGGTTAGGTCCTCAGAGATCTTGAGGAACTTGAAACTGCTCACTCTCTCCGCTTCTGATCTGTCTATGAGGATTGGTATGTGTTCCTTCATCTTACCCTTCCTGAAGTCCACAATCAACTCTTTCATCTTAATGACATTGAGTGCCAAGTTGTTGCTATGACACCACTCCACTAGTTGGCATATCTCTCTCCTGTACGCCCTCTCATCACCATCTGAGATTCTACTAACAATGGTTGTATCATCAGCAGATTTATAGACGCTATTTGAGCTATGCCTAGCCACACAGTCATGTGTGTAGAGAATAGAGAGTAGAGAAGTGGGCTAAGTATACACTCCTGAAGTGTTGATCGTCGGCAAGGAGGAGATGTTATCACCAATCCGCATAGATTGTGGTCTTCCGATTAGGAAGTTAAGGATCCAATTGCAGAGGGAGGTACAGAGGCCCAGGTTCTATAATTTCTCAATCAGGATTGTGGGAATGATGGTATTAAATGCTGAGCTATAGTCGATGTACAGCATCCTGACATAGGTGTTTGTGTTGTCCAGGTGGTCTAAAGCCGTGTGAGGAAACATTGAGATTGCATCTGCCATTGTTCTATTGTGGCGATAGGCAAATTGCATTGGGTCCAGGTTCTTGCTGAGGTGGGAGTTCAGTCTAGTTATGACCAACCTCTCAAAGCATTTTATCACTGTTGATGTGAGTGCTACTGGGCGACAGTCATTCAGGCAGCCCACTTTATTCTTCTTAGGCAATGATAGAACTGTTGCCCTTTTGAAGCAAGTGGGAACTTCCACCCGTAGCAGTGAAAGGTTGAAAATGTCCTTGAATACTCCCGCCAGTTGGTTGGCACAGGTTTTCTGAGACAGAGATCACAGGGTCATCAGGTGCAGCAGGGATCTTCAACAGCTGTAGTTGTGTTCACCCTTTCAAAGCGGCATAGAAGGCACTGAGTTCATCTGGTAGTGAATTCATGCTATTGGGTTTCACTTTGTAGGAAGTAATGTCTATCAATAGCTATTAACATGACAAGTTAAGGCACAATGAAGCTAATGCTGAGTATGGAACTAAACAAGTTTTATGAATTGTCTGGTGGGGCCAAGATATTAGATTTCTGTATAGATCACTAGATATCCTGGAATACACTTCATGCTTCAATTTCTGGAAGAAAATCTGCTTTGGACTGTACATTGTTGCCATTACATAATAAGTGAGAGAATACTGACATTTCATTTAAATCACTGAAATGACCCTGCTAGCAACAAGTAATGTGTGGCATGGGACTGAATTCTTTACTGTTTACAGTATGCTGGAGAATATTTCCAACAATATTGTGAAATCTAATGTCTCTAGACTCCAATAATAAACGTGAGGGTAATGTTTGTTAAAGAGCATGGCAGTGCAAATTATTGTACTCTGTTGGCAATAGCAGATGTGATAACCATCTGGATTTTTCCCCTTCATTTACCCTTCAGGTAAATTTACCTGTTTCATCTAATTTTATTTTCTAGATGCTGTTCTCATTAACTATTTGGCATGGTGCCAAATGAACAGGAAAGTGAACATTTGGCTTGGGGAGTGCAGTTACAAGAGGCTCCCTTTGTATGGGATGCTGGCACCAGTATTGGGACGGGAGGCAGCTTTAGGATTTGGATCAGCTCCACCCGAACCAGCCGGAACAATGATTCAGATGAAAAGGATAAATCGGATAGTACAAAGTGACTGAAATTAATAACTGGGTCCAGAGACAGTAGAAAAATGGTAGTCTTCAGATAAAAGGAGGTCTAAGAGCAGATTACAGGCTAGAAGCAGTAAATGATCCATGTGAAGGCATAAGGAAAGCAAATAAAATAGTTTAAATTAAACAGAGGAAGGAAGACATCAGGACTGAAAGACACATTCGTCCTTCTTGCCCCAAATACACATGTAGCAGATAGAGAGTGTATCAAATAAAGTCATTAGTGTTCCAAGTTTCTGGCTTCTTCCCCCCTTCCTTTCCAAACCTGATGAAGGGTCTCAGCATGAAATGTCGGCTGTTTATTCATTTCCATAGATGCTGCCTGACCTGCTGAGTTCCTCCAGCATTTTGTGTGTGTTGCTCTGGATCTCCAGCATCTGCAGAATCTCTTGTGTTTATAATTAAACAAGTCTATTTTAGAGGACAATATAGTGCCCATTAAAGAAATGCAGTAGCAATTATTTTAGATTATAAAGATTTAACAAAGGACAGAACACTGGAGGGGCTATGGCTTCCTAGGTGAAAAATATTACAACGGATTTTGCATAGTAATCATGGTGAAGTTATCAGTGTTTGCCATTTTTAACCTGTAAATCTGATGACAACTTTGCCATGTTTACACCTGCATTATTTCTTCTTGCTTTTAAAATTTAATGTTTTATGCATGTTGTGTAGTTTTTAATGTCCCAGAAATATTCCTAGTGTTTTTAATGATTTAAGACATTAATATCAATTAAGTATTAGTAGTTTGTATCAGTGGATTGTCATACTTTTATGCAGTGCGCAGGTCTAGTTTTACCCAACTTACTTGTTGCTCCTTAGAGCAAATAAAAACTCCACCCAGCGGGTTCTGCATGTTCCCCTAGGGAGGATTACAAATTACGGATCGCTTTTATTTATGTATCAGTCAGTGATGGATGCTTTTATTGTTGATCTTAAAATCTGCCTCACTGTTACAACATTTCTATGGACAAGAAGGAACTAAGCCTGAACAACCTCATGACAAACAAAAGAGCAATATTTGATGAGAGAGGAGGCTTAACAAAATTAAAGAGCAAGGATGAAAGCGAAGATTAGAGTCATCAATGGGACTGGAGATTGAAATAACAACTAAGGAAGACCAAAAAGGAAACAAGATGAGCAAGGGAATATGACACAGGATGAGAGGGATATCAAGTCTGACACATCTGGGCATCTTTTCTGCCTTGAAGCCAAAGTTTATGTTGGAGCTTCCTAGCTTCCATCACTGCTAAGCCAGCAATAGCATTTTCTGCTGCTGTTTGCTGTAGCCATTACTGTGGTGTACTGGTAGAGGAGCCCAAGCTTAATGCTCTCTATTCAAGTGAACTCCACATTCACTGGGTGAAAGGTATAATTACTATTAACTATTTATGTGCTAGTTTCATGATTTAAATTAATCTTAATTTTTGACAATACTTTAATGGTGTCACAGATATAACTGAATGTCAAAGCCTTTTGCAAACATTCATTTGACCTGATCACACTAACACCTCTGACAGCTAGTGAGCCTGTGACGTAGGTGGGACACCACCAGTTGTCAAAATGACCTTTGGTACTCTGCTGACTGAAGCCATAAAGTGCCAGGAGTTCATCTCCCTGGAGAAGATAGTGTCGGAGACCCTGCTAAACAAACAATATGGCCCAAGGATCAGGCTCCAAACAACATCAGGCCAAAAAGAAGATTTCCCTGATATTTTCTGATTTTTAATATGTGAGTACTTTAAAAACAGATGGTGGTGATGTAACAAATGAAACTGAGGAAATGGCAAACTTGTTTAATAAATAATTTGTAGCTAAATTCACAGTAAGGGAGGACATTCCAGGGAAACTAATAATGATTCATGGATTGGAATGCGCTCAAATTAATGTAAGAAAAAAAAGTAGCGTCACTAACAGCTGACTAATTCATAAAGCTTGATGGTTATTCAGATTTCTGAATGGCCCATGAACACTACCTTGTTATTGCTCTCATTTACTGACTTATTAAACTTAGATTATAAATCTGCACTGTACAGTGTTACGTACCCTGTAACTGGGTCACTTACCAGCAAAGATAGAGAGGTCTGTTGAAGTCTGATGGTACTATTTTTAACAGTATTTATTGATAAAAATACACAAAAATAATATCAATGCAAACATACAGATAACATACGTCGTCAATACTAAATCTAAAAGCGTGGGTATAATAATAATCAATAAGAAATAGCTCTATTGTTGTCTAGGGGAAAATGTATTGTCCGATGGAAATATAAAAGTCACTCAAGTTCATTCAAGCTGCAGCTTTTGGTTGGAGAGAGAGACGGTTTAGAACTTGCCCGTTTTCCATTTTATGATGTCGATCCTTCGAAATGGCGTCGGTGGTGATCTCTTCCTTAGCTAAACTGCCTTCCGTGGTAGGGCCTCAATCCCGGGGCAACGGGAAAGGACACACGTGGGCCCTCCACCGGCTGTCGCTATTAAACGCTGTCACGGGACTTCTAGCGCTTCTCCTGGTGTGTGTCAAGGGGCTGTTCCCCAGACCCTCTTTTATCCTGACTCATAGGGTCTCAGATGTCAATCAGGGTGGAATGATGCCATCCCCCAACCAGCCCACGTTGCCTGAGGGCTTCCACGAAGCACAGTACTCAATACACAATTCTGTCTCCGAGAGACAATGGCTTTTTCGTTGGCTTTGTATCGCTGAGGGCCAGGACATTCCAAACATCTCTCTCTCATTTCCTGGGTCTCCTGACCTGAATTAGTAACGATCTTGTGATTCTCAAAAAGGAGGGTGCCACTCTGCACCCCTCAGAGTTGGGTACAGGCCTAACAACAGCAGCTGCAAAACAACAAATTTCACCACATATGTTGCTGATAATAAACCTGATTCTGATTCTATTTGATAAAGGGAAGTGTGGAAATTATGGGTGCCATGGCCAAAATCTTCTAATAAGCATTCAGGAACTGTTCCTTTAAATTGGGAAATTGCAAACATAATTCCATATTTTGAGAAAGGTAAGACTAATAGTAGATGGTTACCTCTCCAACAGGAGGCCTGTGACTAGTGGGATTGGTGCTGGGTCCATTGTTGTTTGTCATCTATATCAATGAACTGCATGTTTTTGTGATTATCTGGATCAGCAAGTTTGCAGATGACACCAAGACTGAGGTGTAGTGGACGGTGAGGAAGAGTGTCGTGGCTTGCAGTGGGATCTGGACCAGCTGGAAAATGGGCTGAAAAATGGCAGGTGGCATTTAAAGCAGACAAGGGAGAGGTGTTGCACTTTGGTAGGATAAACCAGGGTAGGTCTTACACAGTGAACGGTAGGACACTGAGGAGCACGGTAGAACAAAGAGATCTGGGAATACAGCTCCATGATTTATTGGAAGTGATGGTACAGATAGATAAGGTCATTAGGAAAGCTTTTGGCACATTGGCATACAAATCAAAGTACTTCATACAGGAGATAAGAGGAGGTTATGTTGAAGATGTATATGTTGACGAGGCCTAGTTTGGAGTATTGTGTGCAGTCTTGGTCACCTACCTACAGGAAAGATGAACATAAGGTTGTAAGAGTACAGAGAAAATTTACAATGATGTTGCTGAGACTGGAAGACCTGAGTTATAAGAAAATATTGAATAGGTTAGGAGTTTATTCCTTGGAACATAGAATACTGAAGGGAGATTTGATAAATGTATACAAAATTATAAGGGGTATAGGTAGGATGCTTTTCTCACTGAGGTTGAGTGGGCTACAACTAGGGATCATGGGTTAAGGGTGAAAGGTGAAAAAGTTCATGAGGGGGAACTTCACTCAGAGGGTCATGAGAGTGTGGGATGAGCTGCCAGTGTATGTGGTGCAGGCAAGCTCAATTTGAATGCTGGAGAAGTTTGGAGAGGTACATGGATGGTAGGGGTATGGAGGGCTATGGTCCCAGCGCAGGTTGATGGGAGTAGACAGTTTAAATAATTTGGTGTGGACTAGATGGGCTGAAGGGGCTGTTTGTGTGCCATACTTTCTCCTATGACTCTAAGAAATTGGAAAAAATATTAGTTTACCATGTATTCTGCAGAATTGAACATGTTAATTGAGCACTTAGAATAATTAGAGCTGGTTAAAGGAAACAAACAAAAAAAACTACAGGTGCTTGTAACTTGGAACAGAAAATGCTGGAGCTGTACAGCCCCTCAATCAGCAGGAGTGAAACAGCTAAGTTGTGATAAATGATTGTACTCTGACCAAGGTTCACAGACCTGAATACTGTTAATAACTTTCTTTTTCTCTCCACCAGTGCTGCCTGACCTGCTAAGTACAGCACCTCCTGCTTTTTCTGATATTTTACCAGAGAGTGTCAACATGGAATTGGAAGTAATGGGTCTTAATGAATATTTTGAATGGATAGCTTAAGTAGTGCACAGGAGAATTTCTGAGAATGCAGTTTATATGAAATTCTGGAGAAATTCAAGAAACCATCCTTTTCATTGTCTGTCCAGTGGACCCGACAATATGCTTCATAATCTGTTGACCCAAATTTAAAATCAAACCTTGTGGTTCAGAACAAGCTCAAAGCAGAAATCTAATTAAATATCACACAATTTATTTGAGATTACAGACAAGTGCTTAGATCTAGCAGCTACTGAATATTATGTTATAATTCTGTCCACCTGTCTATAACAGAAGACAAATGATGTGAACCAGTAAAAATTACATAGTGTAGCTTTGACTCTACAATGTATGTTATCACTTTACAAGCTATATTTGCAGATGCGTATCTTGCAAGCCAGATCAAATGTTTGCTTGGCACATGACTCTTCATTTCCCCTTCCTGTGAAATGATAATTATTACTTTTTACTGGTTCTTTCTGTTCTCTGTGACCTTTAATTTTGACCACCATTTATCACTTAACAGAATTAAATAAATCTTAGTATGGTGAAAATTACAGAGAAGTTGGTTGCAGTGCTTTCAAGGTTATTGTTTTCCATTTTTCCCCTATAAACTCAAATCTCTAGTCAATAAAATTCTCTGGGCTTTTGTAGTGGAGCTGAGCAGTAATTTCAGTCTCATTCTGCAGCCTTATTGAACGTAGCTTAGAGAAAAAGTAACTCAATGTAAAGAAGGCAGTGAATATACACTAATACATTAATTCTGATATCTTGCAGAGCTGAGATTATTGAAGGTACATTTCAAGGAATTAGGTAAATCAATGGGAAGCTAAAAAGTGGCAAGTATTTCTTGGCTGATGGTGCAGTATGGTTTCATGCTGTTATCAGGATATAAAACCTGGTAGCTAAGTGGAAATAAATTGCAAAATTCCCAATTATATTTCTTACTGGTGGGAAGTCTAGAAAGGGTTAAAACATGCTTGAAAAGATTTCCTTTCCGTAGTTCTAATATCCTAAACATTTTACAAAAATTAAAACTCAATTTTAACTTGCATAAGTGTAACAGTAAACATATTGCATTTTTTAATCTCTGCACTCTGCTTCTCCTGGTGTAATTCCTGTTGTAGGAGTTGGTATTAATTTAACTAAATCTGAAAAGATTTTCTTTTAACATGTTGTGGTTAACAATGGCACCTAAATATACATATTTTGTCTGCAGAGTATAAATTGTTTCACATATTTATATTTTAAAAATCCATCTAATAGCAAGCTGTATTATTTAAACTTATTAGATTATATGTCAAGTTTCAGTTTATAGCTATCTTAATGCAGGCAACTGGATACAGGTAATTTTATTGTATTGCTTCCACTAATGGGAATATCTCAAACAAGGGGACATAACTACAAGGTGAAGAGCTGGTCAGTTATAACTGAGGTACCTTGGAAGTTGTTACTCCCAAAAGGTGGTGAAACCTTGCAATTCTCTCTCTGATTGGGTGGCTGAAGCTGGATCATTGGAAGTATTTAAAATGGAGGTGAATCTATGAACAGAGAGGAATGGAGAAATGGCACAGAAGTTGAAGCCAGCTTAGATCAGCCATGATCATATTAAATGGTTGGGTCAGCTCGAAGGGCCTGACGGCCTACTCCTGCTCCCATTTCTAATGTTCCTGTGTAATCCATCCTTTTCAGGGTCAACACTGGAAATCTAAAAGCAAATTTAACAGAGCTGAATTATAGGTAAATATTTTAAAATAAATTCTAACTTGTTTTTGACATTGAGCATGTCATTGCTTTGCCTGTTTTGATAGTTACATTGACAGAACCGTTACTTATTTCTCCCCATTGCTGATTGTTCCATCAAACGTTAGAT
Organism: Hypanus sabinus; assembly: GCF_030144855.1. Lineage (NCBI taxonomy): Eukaryota > Metazoa > Chordata > Chondrichthyes > Myliobatiformes > Dasyatidae > Hypanus > Hypanus sabinus. The sequence goes on along the minus strand of NC_082707.1, from coordinate 157,198,220 downwards.
TAGATTAGATTCAACTTTGTTGTCATTGTGCCGAGTACAGATACAAAGCCAAATGAAATGCAATTAGCATCTAACCAGAAATGCAAAGAATAGTGTTATTTACAAAATCACTGTGAATAGAAAGTAAGTGCTACAGCACACAGATATAAAAGTACTGGGACAGTACAATATGGGTGCAATACTGCTTAGCGCTGTGATGTGAGGTTCAGCAGGGTCTCAGCCTCAGGGAAGAAGCCCTTCCTGTGCCTGCTGGTGCGGGAGCGGAGGCTCCTGTAGTGCCTACTGGATGGGAGGAGAGTAAAAAGTCCATGGTTAGGGTGAGATGCATCCCTGATAATGCTTTTTGCCCTGCCCAGGCAGCGTTTATGGTAGTTATCAAATCCATCTCAAAGAACCAGAGACTCGCCTTATCATTTATTTTGAAAGGCAGTTCGTCTCTTGATAGAATCCTGAAATATCAGTTTAAGGGAGGACCTTGAACCCCAAACAGGTGCAAATACAACTACAGGTTGACCACCACAAATCGGAAATGATTGGGACCCGTGCAGTGCCAGATCATGTAACTTTGCCGAATCACAGGTGGTTAGGTTAGGATTAAATAAATACCTCACCCTACTGTTAAAGTGCCCTGTAAATAGTAGTTGGATAATTAAAAAAAAGAAACAACAAATTAAAAGCAGGAAACACTGCACGAGTGTTATGCCAAGTCGCAGCTTGAAACGCAGAAGTCGCTCTTCACTGTGTCACTCTCATAACCGAGCCCTAATTCTTCATGAAATAATTTCGCTTGTTCCTTCAGCATCTCTCCCGACAGTTCTACAACTTAAATCAGCTGTGTAGATTTAAACCACTTTGAGAACTTTATCTAGTCGTGAACATCTTCCATTGTTTTCCTTATAACCATATAACATTTACAGCATGGAAACAGGCCATCTAGGCCCTTCTAACCCTCACTCTCACCTAGTCCCACCGACCTGCACTCAGCCCTTAACCCTCCATTCCTTTCCTGTCCATATACCTATCCAATTTTTTTTAAATGACAATATCAAACCTGCCTCTACCACTTCTACTGGAAGCTTATTCCACACAGCCTCCACTCTCTGAGTAAAGAAGTTCCCCCTCGTGTTACCCCTAAACTTTTGCCCCTTAACTCTCAACTCAAGTCCTCCTGTTTGGATTTCCCCTACTCTCAGTGGAAAAAGCTTATCCACATCAACTCTATCTATCCTCCTCATAATTTTAAATACCTCTATCAAGTCCCTCCTCAACCTTCTATGCTCCAAAGAATAAAGGCCTAACTTGTTCAACCTTTCTCTGTAACTTAGGTTCTGAAACCCAGGTAACATTCTAGTAAATCTCCTCTGTACTCTCTCTATTTTGTTGACATCTTTCTGATAATTCAGTGACCCATATGTGCATCTGTTTTTTTGATTTGCTGTCGGCAAAGAACTGGAGCAACTTTTCTTTTTGTTTCTTTATCTCAGAAACTCTGGAAAAGCCAGTGTTATAAAGTTGCATGTGCATTTTACATTCACACCATGGACGAGTTTTTTCAGAACTTCCACCTTATCTTGTATAGATAATGTATGGTGTTTGCGCTTTGTACCAAGAGAAGCACTTCCTTTACTCAATGAAGACATGACTGGGGCGAGTTAAGTGCAGGTTACAAAAGTGAATACAGAATAACACAGAGGAACAACTTGCTTCTTTCAAAGGTCGTGCCAACAGCCATTTCTGCTCATGGCGCCACCAAAATAGTGGTGCTGGGTTGGCGCGGCGATGTGGGAAATTTGAAATGAGGCGGGCAAAAATTATGGCCGATCCAGTGGCGGAACCAGATTACTCATTGCCCGATTTGAGGTGGTCGACTGGTATAAAGTCTTGGGAGATACATTAAAAAGGATGTAATACTTCCTTTGGTTTTGGTTTTGGTTTTAGGACCTGGATTATAATACTGTCAAGTCTACTCAGCATCCTTTTTTAAAAAATAATTATGAGGAGACACACAGATCAATCTATCTCTTCGAAATTCCTTAAAACCAACAATTATTTTGTTCACTGAATGTTTCTCTAACTGCGTAGAAATTCTGATGCCGAAATTTCAAGGAAATGAGAAATTAATTAGCATTTTTCTGTAATTGTACGATGGCATGACAAGAAATCAACTATTTTTGTAAGTAAAGGTTATTTTAGATATTCCCAATGGTCATGCCTAATTGCGGGGGAGGGAGGTCAGATTTAGCAACTGAGATGCAGTAGCCTCTAATGTTTGTCACAGCCATCTGTGTCGAACAGATGGAATGCTAGGTGCACCTACAGCTTAGGTTATGAAAAGTGTGTCCACTGTATTTGCAGAAAGTCTGAGACCTGTATTTAGGGCTTTTTTTTTAGATTGTCATCTTCCTTAACACTGTCATTTTCATTGAAACTATTTGCCAGCATTTCTTTTTCCAGAACTGTACACACTTTACTTTCTCCTTAAGGCTTCTTTTTAATGTTGTGAAATATTTGTCATAACAGAGCAGTTAATATAACTGCAAATACATTTTTGGCATCTCTTGGTATTTGTCCCCAGTATGAAAAGCTCTTATTGCCTCCCGATGGACAATGTTGTTTCGTTAATACAATATTCTGATGGTAATGTTGTGAAGGAATAGATATTCTGTTGCTGTAATTTGCTTAGAGAATTGACTCCAGATGCTTTGATGGGGAAAGCAAATCACATTATTCCAGGTTATAAATATATTATGATAGGTTTATTAAAAGTTATATAGTGGTAGAGAATTATAGAACAAGATTAATTTAATTTAAAAACTCATGCACATTTCAATAATAAAAAAGTTGCAACATCTTGCAAAGTTTCCTAATGTCAAGCTGGCACCACCAGCCGAACAGTAAGCAGAGGTGTGAAGATTCATCAATCCTGATTTGATTTCCGGTCAGAGGCCTCAATCTCCATCTTCTTAGTAGAATACTTGAACTGGATGGAGTCATCATATATCTCCCGGTATCTGAATGAACTGCCTCCAAATAGTTCAGTCTCTTTCCATTCAGCAACATGCCTCTAGTCTTGCATTATCTTTATTGTGAACGTTGTATAAGGAAAATCAAAAATATTTTTCACGTAAATTCACACAGCTGTCTTTTGAACATGACAGGCTAGCCTCCCAGAGCAAATCTCCAGCCAAGCATATTGCCAAGCTGACAAACTGCCAGATTCAATAGATTGATAACAAGAAGATAATTATTTAAACAGGCTTCTGGTAGGCTTGGTCCTAATGGATTTGTAATTAAAAAGTATTAACATATTAAGGTCATCTGGAATCATTGCAGTAATTTGTAACCATTTCACCTTTGGGGCCTGCTTTCTCAATATTGTGATTTCTAATCACGCTTAACTAATATTCAATCTGCCTATCACAGTCTCAATTAACATGCAGTAAAGTCAAAACTGAAAATGGCTTCCTTATAATAGGCATAGTTATGATTAATCTTTCACAACAGCAGCTTTACTTTTGAAGGATGATGTTAGGGTATTGGAGTGTTTCCAAGGGTGTTAACAAAAGCATATTCAGGTATGAAAGGAAAGGAAATTAACAATGGCCAATAATGACCAGGGAATAGATTTTAAACGAGGAGAGGAAAATGGGGAGGTAGAGGACTATAGGAAGAGATTCTACAGATCAGAGCCTGAACGTTTGAAGGCAGTAACCTCAATAGCAGAACAAAGGAAGAAAACAACAGCCAAAGATTAAAACGTATGGGATCTACAGTGACTTCATGCTAATTTTGGATTCAGAATTTACTTGCCTATGGAAGGCAGCGGGTAGTAGTTGATATGACTTAATCTGATTGAAGGTCAATGACTAATAGTGCTCCGCAGGGATTCGGACTGAGGTCTCTGTTGTTTGTGATATACACTCAATGGACACATCATTAGGTACACCTGCTTGTTAATGCAAATATCTGATCAGCCAATCATGTGGCAGCAACTCAATGCATAAAAGCATGCAGACATTGTTGTTCAGACCAACCATCAGAATGGAGAAGAACTGTGATCTAAGTGACTTTGACCGTGCAGTGATTGTCGGTGCCAGACAAGGTGGTTTGAGTATCTCAGAAACTGATGATCTCCTGGGATTTTTGCACACAAATCACTAGAGTTTACAGAGAATGGTGTGAAAAAATAAATTTTAAAAAGTTAGTGGCAGTTCTGTGCCTTGTTTTAATGAGAGAAGTCAGAGGAGAATGGCCAGATTCGTTTAAGCTAACAGGAAGGCGGCAATAACTCAAACACTGAGCGTTTCATTAGTGGTGTGCACAAGAACATCCGTGAATGCACAACACCTTGAACCTTGAAATGGATGGGTTACAGCAGCTGAAGGCCACACACATACAGAATACACTCAGTGGCATTATTTAGTACCTCCTCTACCTAAAAAAAGTGGCCACTAATTGAAAATAAATTACCCAGATGAAAACATAGATGGCGGATTAGTAAATTCACAGACTATACAGAGATTGGTGGCATCATCGGTTGAGTAGAAGATTGCCAAAGGATGCAGCGGGATATAGAAGTCTCTGATATGAGCCTATAAAATCACTGATGGAGTTTTATCTGGCCAAATGGTTGCACTTTGGGAACTCTAATATCAAGGAACTGTATACAATTAATGACAAGATCCTTAGCAAAGGGATCTTGAAGTTTGAGTCTGTAGCTTCGTGAAAGTGGCTGCAAAAGTTGATAGGATGGCAAAGTATGCACTTGGCATGGTTGGGGCACTGAGTTCATGCAAAGACTAGTTAATAGTGGTTTTGTAAAATTTTGGTTAGGCCTCAGCTAGAGTATTGGAAATAAGAGAAAATCTGCAGATGCCAGAAATCCAGCCCACACACACATAATGCTGGAGGAACTCAGCGGGCCAGGCAGCATCTATAGAAACGAGTATGGCTGACGTTTCAAGCTGAGACCCTTCATCAGAACTGGAGAAAAAAAAGATGAGGGGTCAGAGTAAGAAGATGGGAGGAGGGAACAAAGAAACACAAGGTGAAAGGTGAAACTGGGAGGGTGGGGAGGGGTGAAGTGAACAGCTGGGAAGTTGATTTGTAAAAGAGATACAGGGCTGGAGAAGGGGAACCTCACAGGAGAGGACAGAAGGCTATGGAATAAAGCAAATGGGGAGGTGCACCAGAAAGAGGTGATGGGCAGGAAAGGAGGTGAGATGAGAGATGGAAATGGGAATGGTGAAGGAGAGGTGCACAAAGATTCACAAACTTGCCTGTCTGATAGCAGTGATAGGATTGGGCCGAGCCAGCATGGATTTACCAAGGGCAAATCATACTTGACTAATCTATTAGAGTTTTTCGAGGATGTAACCAGGAAGTTAGACGGGGGAGATCCAGTGGATGTAGTGTACCTCAATTTTCAGAAGGCATTTGATAAGGTCCCACATAGGAGATTGGTGGGTAAAATCAAAGCTCAGGGCATCGGGGGGAAGGCATTGACATGGATAGAAAACTGGTTGGCAGATAGAAAGCAAGGGGTAACGGTGAACAGGTGTTTCTCGGAATGGCAGGTGGTGACTAGTGGGGTGCCACAGGGCTCGGTATTGGGACCACAGCTGTTTACGATTTACATCAACGATTTAGATGAAGGCATTGAGAATAACATCAGCAAGTTTGCTGATGATACTAAGCTGGGTGGCAGTGTGACATGTGATGAGGATGTTAGGAGAATTCAGGGTGACTTGGACAGGCTGGGTGAGTGGGCAGATATTTGGCAGATGACGTTTAATGTGAATAAGTGAGGTTATCCACTTTGGGAGTAAGAACAGGAAGGCAGATTATTATCTGAATGGTGTAGAGTTAGGTAAGGGAGAAATACAAAGAGATCTAGGAGTCCTTGTTCATCAGTCACTGAAGGTGAATGAGCAAGTGCAGCAGGCAATGAAGAAGGCTAATGGAATGTTGGCCTTTATTACAAAGGGAATTGAGTACAAGAGCAAGGAAATCCTTTTACATTTGTACAGGGCCCTGGTGAGACCACACCTGGAGTATTATGTACAGTTTTTGTCTCCAGGGTTAAGGAAGGATAACCTGGCTGTAGAGGAAGTGCAGCGTAGATTCTCAAGGTTAATTCCTGGGATGTCCGGACTGTCTTACGCAGAGAGGTTAGAGAGACTGGGCTTGTACACTCTGGAATTAAGGAGATTGAGAGGGGATCTGATTGCAACATATAAGATTATTAAGGGATTGGACAAGATAGAGGCAGGAAATATGTTCCAGATGCTGGGAGAGTCCAGTACCAGAGGGCATGGTTTGAGAATAAGGGGTAGGTCATTTAGGACAGAGTTAAGGAAAAACTTCTTCTCCCAGAGAGTTGTGGAGGTGTGGAATGCACTGCCTCAGAAGGCAGTGGAGGCCAATTCTCTGGATGCTTTCAAGAAGGAGCTAGATAGGTATCTTATGGATAGGGGAATCAAGGGATATGGGGACAAGGCAGGAACCGGGTATTCACAGTAGATGATCAGCCATGATCTCAAAATGGCAGTGCAGGCTCAAAGGGCCGAATGGTCTATTTCTGCATCTATTGTCTATTATTTCTGCTTCCTCCTGCCCCACTGACCTTATATCTGCATACCTCAACTCAGTTTCATACCCCCTTTTTCAGACCTTCCTACCGTCATCTGTGATACTTTAAACGTTCTTGATCCTTTCAATGATTTCAAGTTCCCTAGATTTTGAATTTAAATCTGGCCGGCTCCTTGCACACTTCCCATCTGTGCTGGGTTGAACATTGAGCTAGCAAATCAGCCTTGGAAAAAACAAAGGGAACAGCAAAAATGCCGCCCCCAATGTGCCAAAAGTCATGAAGAGGATTAGCAACTACAAGGACAAGCTGGACATACTTAGGCTGTTTTCTCTGGAGCAGCGGAGACTGAGAGGAGATTTAATAGAGCTCTATAAAATTGATAGAATGGACAGCAGGTATCTTTCTCTCAGGATCAAAATGTCTAATATTAGCGAGTATGCATTTGAGGTGAGAGGGGTTAAGTTCAAAGGAGATGCGTATGACAAGGTTCTTTTACAGAGTGACGGGTGTCTAGATAGGGAAATGAATGTGTGGAGAATGGAGGGATATGAACATTCAGGTCAAATAAAGTCAAGTTTATTGTCATTTAACTATATACATGTTATAACATTATAATGTATGTAGAAATGAGATGTTTCTTTAAACCAGGGTGTAAAACAATGTAGTGCACATAGCACACAATAACTTACGAAGGTAAGGATAAAATCTACAGATGAATCACACATAAAGAATAAGCTAAAGTGCATTAATTTTAAATATTGTAAGGTATGGAACAGACTAACCAGTGACACTTCGGATACGATGTGGCAGGGAGTTCAGAAGCCTAATGGCCTGGGGGAAGCAACTGTTCCTCATTTTAACTGTTCTTGCTTTTATGCATCAGAATCTCCTGCGTGACAGTAGAAAGTCAAGGAGGTTGCTGTATGGATGGGTAGAATCCTTAATAACACCGAGGGCCTTGCATACGCAGTGCTCCTGATAAATGTCTCCGAAGAATGGTAGGGAGACCTTTATGATCCTCTCAGCCGTTCTCACAGTCCTTTGTCAGAACATCAGGTCAGATGCTCGACTGCTCCCATACCAGATGGAGATGCAACTTGTCAGGATGCTTTCAGCTCCTATAAAACAGTTAAGATTGTGGTGTGGGGGGGTGCTGGAGGCTTGTTTGCTTCAATCTTCTTCAGAACTGGAGGCACAGTTATGTCTTCTTGTTCAGAGAGGTGATGTTGTGTAGCAAGAAGGAATTTCTGTACTTGGGCATTTAATTTGCTAGTTTAATTAGTTCCGTTCAACACTGTGGGCCACAGGGCCTGTTCCTGTGCTGTCCTACCTAGGTTCAAAGAGCAAGGAGTTCTGAGGAGTTAGTAAATGTGATAGAGATAAGAAATGATAGCGGAAGGAAATGCAAATGCATAAAATTGATTCATACTCTGATTTTAAATTTGAGTTGGGAGCAAAATTAGGTCAATAAGGGACAGTGGCCAAAGGGAAAGAAATGCAGTTTGAGAAGCATAGCTTTGAATGAACTGTACTAGAGTGCTTTGCTTTACACACAAGTTTGGCCTGCTCTGCATTGAAGTGGTTCAGTCTGGTGTAATGAGTTTCAGGAGCAGTATGAATTCATGCTGGAAAGTAGAAGTAAAGGATATGACAACTGAAAACCATTTTAGGGACTGAAAGGATTTTGAGAGTAACCCTGTTTAACTAAGGACAGTGGCCAGGTGCAGCTATGGACTGACAACTGTGACTTCACTGTGGAAAACACTAGCAGTGTGCCAGATGTTGAAGCGTGTGAATGAAGACAAAATGAATGTGTCTTTTAAGAGACTCCTGGATGGATACATGGAGCTTAGCTACCATTACAAGGGAGCAGGACCTAATGGTACCTAAGTCACCCAGACCAGATGAACTGCAGCCTAGGGTTCTGACAGAGGTTGTGGTAAAGATTGTGAAGTCACTTGCAATGATCTTTCAAAAATCATAGGACTCGCCAAGGTGCCAGAGGACTTGAAAACTGCTAACATTTAAGAAAGGAAGAAGGCAGCAGAAAGGAAATTATAGACCAGTTAGCCTGACCTCAGTGGTTGGGAAGATGTTGGAGTTGAGGATGAGACTATGGAGAACTTGGTGACACAGGACAAGATATGACAAAGTCAGCATGGGTACCACGGAAACCTTGCCTGACGAACCTGTTGGAATTCTTTGAGGAGATTATAATTAGGATATAAGTTGGATGATAAGAAGGGTTATAAATAAGAGATTATAAATAGGATAGATAAAGGGGATGCTGTGGATGTTGTATATTAGAACTTTCAGAAGGCCTTTGACAAGGTACCACGCAAAAGGCTGCTTACTAAGTTATGACCCCATGGCATTACAGAGAAGTTACTAACATGGTTGGAGAATTGGCTGATGGGTAGGAGGCCGTGAGGGAGAATAAAAGAATCGTTATCTGCTTGGCTGCCAGTGACTAATGGTGCTTTGCAAGGGTCAGTGTTGGGACTGCTTCTTTTTATGCTGTATATTAATAATTTAGGTGATGGAATAGATGGCTTTGTTGCCAAATTTGCAGATAATACAAAGATTGGTGGAGGGATGGGGCAGGTAGTGTCGAGGAAACAGGTAGGCTGCAGAAGGACTTAGACAGGTTACAAGAATGGGCAAGGAAGTGGCAGATGAAATACAATGTTGGAAAATGCTTGGTCATGCACTTTGATAGTAGAAATAAATGTGAAGACTATTTTCTAAATGGGGAGAAAATCCAAAAATCTGAGTTGCAAAGTGACTTGGAAGTTCTTGCAGTTAAAGATTAACTTGCAAGTAGAGTCAGTGGTAAGGAAGGCAAATGCAATCTTAGCATTAATTTCAAGAGGTCTTGAAGCCAAGAGCAGAAATGTGATGCTGAGGCTTTATAAGGCACTGGTGAGGTCTCACCTTGAGTACTGAGAACAGCTTTGGGCTCCTCATTTGAGAAAAGATGGTGCAGAGGTGGTTCACAAGGATGATTCCCGGAATGAAAGGGTTATCATACGAGGAACATTTGATGGCTCTGGGGCGGTGCTCACTGGAATATAGAAGGATGAGGGGGGATCTCATTGAAACCTTTCAAATGTTAAAAGGCCTAGATGTGGAAAGGATGTTTCCCATGGTGGGGGAATCTAGGACAAGAGGGCACAACCATTTAAAACAGAGATGCAGAGAAATTTCTTTAGCAAAGAGGGGGGTGAATTTGTCGAATTTGTTACCATAGGCAATTGTGAAGGGCAGGTCATTGGGTGTGTTTAAGACAGACACTGATAGGTTCTTGATTTGGACTCGGGGAGGAGGCCAGGGAGTGGGGCTGAGGAGGGGAAAAAAGGATCACCCATGATTGAATGGTGGAGCAGACTCGATAGGCCAAATGGCCCAATTCTGCTCCTATGTCTTATGGTTTTATAAAGAACAATGGAGGAACTGAAGGTGCGGTGGAAGGGTACAGCTGAGTGATATTAATACACACGTGCAAGCTCACCGTTTTTTTTTTGCAAATGGCATTGCCAGGGGAAATGTACAATAAAGAGACAAGGACAGCAGATTCAAAGTATAATGTATCTTTCTGTTTGTCATGGTGGAACTATATAAATAAAAAGTGAGGTAGAAATCTTACAAATGTAGTACAAGTCAGTTAAATCATTTTCTGTAAAGAGTTTTTCATAACATTTTTGGAATTACATACTTAGCAAAGCCATTACATTTAATAAGCTGCATCATAATGAAAGAATGCTTTATACTATTTATAAACAATTTTGAAAATTTCTTTTAAGCTTTGAAAATGCTTAAAAACTATTTATTTTAAATGATTTAATAGTGACATGAAAACATTTTCATTAGATATGGAAGGACAATTAAGGAGAGCTGTATCCTAATATTTTATGAATTATAACTTACGTTTTGACATGATTTTAGTAGTTCACTCTGCTTAGTAAGAGTGTAATGGAAACATTACAGCAAAAGAGGGAAGAGTCTTGGCAGTGGTGAATGTACGTCTGCAGCTTTACAAAAAAATTACACATTATCTTCAACGGCATCAATAAAATTTGGCTGCACAGGACAGTTGCTCCAAGTAAGCTAACAGGACAAGATTTAACTATTAGTTGCCCGTTTCCTCCTCATACACTTTCTTTGCAATTGAAATATGAAGAAAGAAATTTGTACAGACCCAGGAAAGCATTTTATATTTAGGTTTGATGTATACTTAGCATTTATAAATGGACATTGAACCCATGATCACTACCTCACTACTTATTTTAACTTAACTATTAAATAGACATATATATAATGTAACAGTTTTTCTTTATATTTATCGTGTATTCCATTATACTGTTGCTGTAAAGTTAACAAACATCACCACGTAAGCCAGTGATATTAAATCTGTTTCTGATTTTGCAACGTTTTGCCATAATTGATTTAACTTCTGTTGTCTTCTCATTTATTACATTCAAGCTATAGGATGAGAAAAGGCCAGAATTTGAGAAGCAGACCTTTTTCTTTCTCTATACAATGGTGGTAGTCTCCCAGGAGACCGCAGTTAGTAGGCAACTGATTTTAAATTATTTTGTCTTTCCGGGAATGACATGGGAAAAAATCCTGCTGAAATTATCTTTGATACAAAATAATTTTCTCATATTCTGGTTCCTTGAGGTTGCTGCTATTCTCTTAATGCACTGGCTTCATTACTTAAAATAATCTCTTAATCATCATTTCAGGTTTAGTTTATTTATTTTATAGCTCTTACTCATTAATGTTCTCCCGAAGAGGAATATGTTGCATTACTTATCTTGGCTTATCTTTTTAATTTTCTTCTATTTTCTCACATGGGTGGTTAAGGAACATGAGAATATAACCCAAGAGATAGAAGCAGGAAAAGACCCCCAGTCTTTCCAGGATGAATCTTCTACCTCTGCATTATTTTCCAGCACCAACCCCATATCCCTCGATTCCCTTAATATCAAGTAATCTATTGACTCTTATCATTCTTCACGATGTGGTTGTTGTTTGCAAATCCAACATATGTTGCCCACAATTTGTTATCCAGCTGAAATTGGTTAGACTGCAGTTTCTGAGATACTCAAACCACCCTGCCTGCCACCAACAATCATTCCATGGTCAAAGTCACTTAGATCACATTTCTTTCCTATTCTGATGTTTGGTCTGAACAACAACTGAACCTCTTGATGAAGGCACTGAGTTGCTGCCATGTGATCGGCTGATTAGATACTTGCATTATCAAGCAGGTATACTGGTACAGTATAAATATTAAAGTGTCTGCTGAGTAACATTGTAACCTGATTCCTTGTCTTGCGTCACAAAAATGGGGAAACATAAATCAGCCGCCAACATAGTTGTTTATCCTCACACCTGGCTGAACTTTCTCATGTCTCAGTCTGTAACTATAAATGTAACTACAAAGCACAAACTAAACCATTGGACTTAGTTTCCCAATATTGATAAACTAATTGCAGGATATGACGCTGCACAGTGTGACTCAACTGGTCATATTCTTCATAGTGAACTCCCAAACTCAGTCATGTGTCTGAAACTCAGAATTACTTGTATGGCTGAAAATATATTTATTATGTCTCACCCCCCCCCCCCCCCAGCTCACTGCACT